>NC_139970.1:26670277-28095277 GCF_963993115.1 Abramis brama
GATTGTTATGAAATTTGGTATGGGTCATCAGCACAATGTCCTGAAGGAGCGTGAGAAGTTTCGAAACAGCGCCACCTAGTGGTGTTTTTTTTTTTTCAAATGCTTATAACTTTGTGTGTGGTCGACATATTTTCACGAGACTGTGATTTAGATTGAGATTGTGATTTAGCGCTTAAAAAACATTTGGCTATATCTTCGAAACCGCTAGTCCGATCAAGACGAAACCACCGTCAGAAGTTTGGAAACATAGGTCAATAGCAAAATGCCAATGCCCAAATGCGAAAATATTGATAGTAAGGGGTAGTAAAATCCAATCAAAGTCATGTGTCAGTCATTTTTTACATGTTTTTTCATATAAATGTCTGTAACTCTGAAGCGAATTGAGATATTTTCACCAAAATTGACACGCATATGTATGGGCTCACTCTAAGGACACATAAAAAAAATGGTGGGACTGAGCCTCTTGGTGGCGCTATAATATAACAAAACATGAAATTCCCATTGACTTCAATACAGTTTTGTGACATAAAATGCTATACTAAACAAATGCATTGGTGTAATATTATGAAACTCAGAATGTGCCATCAGCACCATCCCCTGAAGGTACTCAAAATATTTTGAGACAGCGCCACCTTTTGGTCAAGAGTTATAACAAAATTTCCAAAACTGCTAATAACTTTTGAATAAATCTGTCTATTTAAATGCCACCTGTCTTAATAGATTCCTTGGGTCAAGCCGACAACATAGATACCAAGTTTTCCTTATTTGGCCGAACTTCCTGTCCGCCATCTTGATTTTCAGTTAAAACCTACTTTTTCGAACTCCAAGACCGTTTGTCTGATTTGCACCAAAATCGAATCGTATCATCTCCAGACTGTGCCGACTAAAAGTTATGGATTTCGTGTCGATAGACGAAACCGTTTTCGTTTAGTGCAGCAGCAAAGTTGAGGCATGATGCCAAAAGGACTATTCAGGCTTTATCTCTGCAATGCCTTGACATATTGACACCAAACTTTGTATGTGTCATTGTCACTTCACTCTGACCACATCACATCAGTTTTGTAACTGCGCCACCTATTGGTCGAAAGTGATAATCCATAAATTATATTTTTATTTACTGTTTCTATGATTTTTCAGGCATTTTGCCTAATATCCTCTTTAAATGTCTTTAATTGCTCATTGTTGCAGTTGGTCTGACACTTTCAGACATGTTGGCATGTCTTGTCATCTGATTGTGCTTGACCCCGATAATTGCTGCTTGCAGCTATATTTATTATTATTATTATTTTTATTTTTTTACTATTTTATGTTTTATTTTATTAATAAATATTGTATTTATTATTTATACATTTGATTATTTTTCATATTTAATATTGTTTTCTAATTTTACAGCCTTTGATGTCAACAAAACACAGGTCTTCTCGTCCTTTTTTAAAATTGATAGTCCATTTATTTACTAAATATATGATTATTGGTTACCTTTAATCATTTCTCTCTCTCTCTCTCTCTCTCTCTCTCTCTATGGTTTCCATAGTTCTTAAACTACACCTGATTCATCCATCCATCTTACACCTGAACTCAATGTTGATTTACTAAATGAGCTATCCAGGACTGAAATACCACTGATTTATTCATTTTAAACAACTTGCAAATGCCTTGACCCAAGTCACCTACATAATGATAGTGTGGGATGTAAATCAAGTGTGCATTTTAACATTGATTCTGTCAAATTAAGCATAGTGGGAAAATTACATTCACATTTAAAAAAAAAAGAGACAAAAACGTTTAATTGCTTAAGCCATTATTAGTGAGTCTTCCTTTGCCTTATTTCAGACAGATCCTCTTATCCAGTAACCTATGACCTAAATTTGTAAGTTTAATAATTAAACGTGTTACATTACACCCATAAAAGAGCTAGAAATGAACTGGGCTGTTAGCTGCAACTAGTGTCATTAGCAAATGAATTGTGCATGACTTGAATTTATATTTCATCTAAAGAAAGAAATTGTAAATTAATGGATTCAAACTGCTCTTTATAAAGCTTCATATTAAATACATTTAGAATATTAAAAAAGTGAGCAAGTAAATATGTGCTCAGAATTTGATTATCTGGTTCCACTGTTTAACATTAATTGGATTGCAGAGTATCTTAAGCTTGTCTAAATAACTTATATTGACCCATTTTGTACCATTAGAAAAATTCAAAATGCTGTATTACTTCATACATAAAACAACACGTCTTGATTAAACCTGCCATACTGTCTGTTCATCGCTATAGTTTCACAGTATCTCTCTAAAGAAAAAAAATAACAAGAACTTTGAGACTTGTCCTCATTCTTGACTATTTATATACTTGTCATTAAAACACTCCAGAATTGGCACAGAATTACTTTAGATGAAAGTCAGCCTGAAAAGGCACAGACATGACTGACCCATAGCCAATGTAATCAATACGTAGCACTCTTTAGTAGTTATAGTAGTCTTTAGATTATAGAAACTGCATGTGTGTGTGACCTTTAATGTTCATTTACAGAATATGATTATATTCTTATATACTCATTGAAAAAAAAGGCACCTTCAAGGGCAGCATGACTTTCAATTTGTTAAGCAGCTCAAAAATCAGTTAGTCTGGAACTATGAGCAATGAAGTTCAGGGATCAGCATGTATTCTTTCCATTATCGTCTGCAGAACAGCTTAAATGATGCTTTTTGCTTTTCAATATGATATGATATGTGACCCTGGACCACAAAACCAGTCACATGGGTCATTTTTTTAAAATTGAGATGTATACATCATCTGAAAGCTGCAATAAGCTGGGACAATATTTGGTCGAGATACAACTATTTGAAAATCTGGGGTGCAAAAAAATCGAAACATTGAGAAAATCGCATTTAAAGTTGTCCATTTATGTTCGTGATTGTGCTGCATTCACTCACAAATATAAATGTTTTATATATTTACGGTAGGAAATTTACAAAATATCTTCATGGAACATGATATTTACTTAAAGGAGTCATGACCTGTAATTTTCACTTTTCCACGAGAAAAAATGTATGTTATGATTGCCTAACGATTATACACTGGCCGGGAAGCCGATATTTAAAAGTGAAGCGTTTGTTTACCCCTGGGTTCGTCAACCAGCCCACGTGCACGCGCACTCAAATACGTGATGTTAATTTCTGCGCTGACTTGACGTCAAGTCGGCGTAGGATATACCATATATGGACACCGCAGACCTATGCTGCAGGAAGCCCGCCCTGCCCCTCTCCCCCTCATATTCAGTCGAGTGCCGCCATTACTGAATTCCGATTCGAAGTACGCACTCGACATGTGAAAGATGCAGAAACGTTCACAACTTGCGCCATGTTGTCATTTTGGAATGATATGCTGAAGCGTTACCTGCGGTGTCAACCCCCCTCCTTCCTGCCACCAATCAACGCGCCCCTCATTTGCATTATTACAATGACCGTCCACGACAGCCAAAATATCGCATCAGATCTCGCGAGACAATAATGCCTTCAGAAATAAGGGTCAGAGGAGCTCTGTGTTTATTTTTTTCCCACTTTTTTTCCACTTTTCTTTTTTAGAAGGGCCTGAAAGACTATAATAGAGCGTAGGTATCCAAGGTAATACTAGGTTATGACTCCTTTAATATCCTAATGATTTTTGGCATAAAAGAAAAATCTATAATTTTGACCCATACAATGTATTGTTGGCTTTTGCCACAAATATACCCGTGCGACTTGTGACTGGTTTTGTGATCCAGGGTCACATATGAGCTGGTGCGACATCAACAGTCTTTAATGTCAGACTGTATGATATGCATCTGCGACACTGGACATTATCAACAACAGCAGGACGTTTTAAGTAAGTCACCATAGTCCGTGTTTTTATCTGGTACATACAAAATTAAAATGAAACAGCACAAGCACAAACTTATTTTTTAGAGCAAACTAAAGGTAATTTTGACTGTATAAACAATACATAATATGCGTTGTATATCACATAGATGAACAGTGAACGTCTCTTTCTCTCACACATACACACAGCTACATGATGACACTTTGTCAGAGGCAAGGATTCATCACAAATGCAGTTAGGTTAGCATGTCACAAAGCAAGTAAAGACTGACAATTTCTTCTCATGATGAAAGAAACCATTTGTTTCAGATGGCACAATTGTGAATCGTAGAGAGTGCACCGGGCTTTAGCTGGGAAACTTGTCAATCTGTTTCCAAAAGAGTATGGAAGTAAAATAATGGCAAATGTTTTTGAAAGAAAAAAGCTTGTTGAATTACACTAATTGAACACAATATGCATTGCATTACCCGTGCTTGCATTTTAATGCATTGTATTTTTAGGGACTGCATTTTTATGGGCTGAAATTTAACATGGTTGAATATTTAAGCTGTGAATATTTCAATTCAAAACATTTCACACACATTTTCATTATTAAAAATTCAATAATCCATATTCACCTTTCAGATTTTACTTTACTATTTTAATCAGATTTTAAAATGTTCATTCTTATTAAAAATACAACCTATAATATTCGACAGGCAATTTTTAGTCCATTTTATTTCACTTTACAAATTCGCTTCCACAAATTCAATGGTTCAATTCAACATTATACATCCGGGAACTGCAGGAATATCAATAGATTGCCGATTCATAATGTCAACATCACCAGCAGGAGGTGTAAGTGCAGTTTAAGATTATAACGTTATTCCCCGATGCTGATGTACAGATCAAACGTTAAATCTGAGGTAGTAGAAATATATTTATCTCAGTTGTTCAGTTTTCTTAACTTTATAGCAGCTGTGCTGGACTGGGGATTCCATCGGGATTCCCCTGCAGACTTTTAATGTAGCTTAATGGACTAACACAGTGATATAAAAGACCAAACTTGTACCTTATTGGGAATGCAGTCTATACTATAGGCTACAGGCATACAGATGGACTCAGAATATAAACATAACGGGCAAGTTTTACGCTGTGTTTCCCAGTGAAATAATGGCATAAAGTTGGCTTGACATTGAACTTTTGATATTTGATATTAGTTTAGGGACCGTCTCTAAAGTTACATACGACATTGGTATTCCGGTTTCTAACTTCATAAAACGAACTGTAAAGTGTTCAGCTGTCAAGCATGATGCACACCTTTTAGATTGTTGATATGAAAATAAATATTAGATCATGCGGTAGTCAAAAAATAGCAATAATTACACATGATTTGACAGTTTATTTTGTTAAATATCAAAATTATAAAAGGTGTGCATCATCCCAGACACCTACATGAACACTTTACAAGTCATTCTCTTCAAATGCTATTGAAGTTAGAATCCTGTATACCCTTGTCGTATGTAACTTTAGAGATGGTCCCTAAAGTTGCAAATATCAAACGTTCAATGTCAAGCCAACTTTATGCCAGTATTTCACTGGGAAACACTTAGCATGAAACTCCTGAGTCTATCTGCTTGCCTGTAACCTATATAGTATAGCCTACATTACCAATAAGGTGCGAGTTTGGACTTTTATATCACTGTATTAGTCCATTAAGCTACATTAAGAGTCTGAAGGCAGGAGAATCCAGAGGGAACCCCCAGTCTAGCACAGCGCTGCTATAAAATTGAGAAAACTGAACAACCGAGAGAAATATATTTCTACTACCTCAGATTTAACGTTTGATCTGTACATCAGCATCGGGGAATAACGTTATAATCTCGTTCAAGGTAGAGAAGGCTGCTTACATGCGCAAAACTAAATGTGAAGACTTGTAAATGTAAACACAGCTTTTGTGTCTTTATCAGCCATATATACTGGCCCTGATAATCGTCACAAATACTTGTCGCTTGCTCCATTTCTGTAAACCTGTTTTTATGAATAATTGAATAATAAAAAAAAAAAATCTTCATACTGTCATGAATTATCCTTTTGTCATTGTGTATGGGAGATGGTTATTGATCTCAGAGGTTAAATAAAATAACAGGCAGCAGATAAATGATAACAGAGATTTGTTTTATGTTGTTCAGGGGTGATTTCATTCAGACTTAAGTCTAGTTCACCCTCACAAACAACAACTGATCAAACAAAACTCAACAGTCAGTAGAATTTGGTGTTTGTTGGGGCAGTTGGAATCTTTAAAGCTTGGATTCTATAGCATGCCCTTTTATTAAATATCCTGTCTCATATATAACTGCCATCAAGGATAATTTTTTTTTTCTTATGTAGCCATAAAAAAAGAAAAAGAAGAAGAAAATAAATGCTTCTCATAGAATGTAATCAGGCACATGAAGTTAATAAACACAGCTGCTGTACCTTTCCTATGAGGTCATGACAAGACGCTAAGAACCTGCCTCTAGCTTCAAGGACACCATGGCCACTTCTGTTTTCCTGAGCTCTCTTGAACTCTTTTATCCCCCTTTGGTTTGTATATTTATTAAAAATTAAAGCACTTTAGAATGCACATCATCATCGACCACACTGCTTCACTCCCCAGCACATTATAAAACAAGACTTTGAACATCCATTGGGGCTGCAAATCTGTGACATTGGACAAATTTGGACATGGTACTTTTCGAAGAGGTCTACAGTACCTGGAGAAAACTATTCCTCTCCATGGAAGTTTGTGATTTGAAATGTCAGTAGTTGTTAGGAATATTAGTGAAATGTAACAATTCTTAAAATACTATCTCAACATCCATTCATGAACACTATTCATTTGCACGCCTTGTATGTAAGATTATGTAAGACAATATAAAAAAGATTTTTGGATTAACATATCCAAAAACCACTAGAACAGTGTGATATATTTTGTGATTTACATTATCCCAAATGTTTCCAACAATGTTTAAATCCAGAGAAATCAGCTATTTTAACTGAAGCAACGGCCCTTGTCATTGCGTCGGCTGTCAATGGCGTCACATCCGCGTTACCTTCGATTTCTGATTTTACTTCCGTAGAAACCATGGAAAGCCCAAAGACGCTTTAGGTAACCCTTAAAAACATACCTCAGGTCTTTAGTGACCCGGGACGTCATTCACATACAGTACCTTTCTCCTCGTTCATTTTTTAAAGTTAGACATCAACCTTCTTAGTATTCCTCAATCAATTTATTATAAACAATATAACAAGAAAAAAAAAGTGTTTTCCCGTAAAAAAATGTGTAAAAATTGTATAGGGTCACTAACGACCCGAGGTGTGTAACAGTGAAAGTGTATTTTTTTCTGCACAACAATAATTTAATTTTTGATGACTGAATAAGTGCAATTCACCTTTATTCCACAAGGTAACCATGTCTGATACACAATGATGAAGTGAGTTACTGCAGGCAAAAACAAAACTAAAAAACAGATCATCAAAACTTGAAATGGCTCAGCGATTTACTGCAGAGCAAGTACTGAATGCAATAAAATATTAGTGTCACTGTCACTTGATGGTGGATCATGGTGAAGAAGCTTTCAGCGATCAAAATATTGATTTTAAAGATGTTGAAAATGATAGTTTTGAGAATATGTTTGAGATTGCGAATACCGTATTGCTTTTATAAAACGGTTACCGCACAATATTAAAACCTTCCTTCCGCTGGAAAAAATAGTCCCTGACCGTGAACCAGGAGGGCAGTGTTCCGGAAAACATTGAAGCTTCCCCGGGCGCCGCCATTGATTAGCGGACCCCCACCTGCTGTTAGCATTCCATTGACTCCCATTCATTTTGGCGTCACTTTGACAGCGAATAACTTTACATATGAGGCGTTTAAAGACTCCATTTGTCCATTATTTATTTCTAAAAAAACACGAAAATGTATAAAAGGCTCCATTACCTTGTATCTTACGCTATGGCCCCGTAGATGCAGGTTTTGTAAAAATAGGCTAACGATTGCGTCATAACCACGCGACTCTCTATCGCACAGTAGAGAAATTACCGTATGGACAGGAGGAGAAGCTCGCGGGCAATCGGGGGGACGTGGAGGCAAAATGACAAAGTAATTAATCAGAATACTTAGCAAAAGTTGCTCCTGCTCCTAGCTCATGGACACCTCCTACTCACACTCTCCGTCTCTGCAAGTTTCGGAAGGGAATGATTCAGATTTCTCTTGGCACAGCTACTAGAAGACAGACGGGTTGCTCACGTCACATCTACGTCGTCAAGCTCAGTTTGAGTCTGCACAGTACGCTCAGCCATCAGGAACTGAGAGCTTCTAATTGACTTCACTTGTCTCCGTTGAAACCTATGGGGTCGCTGTGTCCAGTTTATATACTGTCTATGCCGTGAACAGCAATAGAAGTTACATTATTTCGCCATTAGATGGCAGCAAATACTGTCTTTATGAGTGACTCAGTCAGTAGAGAAGACTTTTATACTGAAAGGACTGAAACTTGTGAACACAGAGAAGCAAGATGCAAATGACAAGCACGGGAAAACCCCTTAACTGTTAAAAGGACAAGATATGCAGCAGACATTCAAACAGATTTTTTTATTAGGAATAGGACTGACCTGAAGGAAAATGCTATATCTACTGTTAATGCAGGTACACTAGTGTACTCGATCTCTCACAATACTCTATAAGCTTCAGTATAAATGAGAACATAATGTTTAAATTACTAAGTGGTTGCTAGGGGTGTTGTTAACTTAGTGATGCATAGAACCTTTGGGTGAAGAGGTCATTGCCTTTTATCGCGAATAAACACAGCTATTGACCAATCAGAATCAAGGACTGGAACTAACCGTTTATAATATGTTTTATTAGACAGGTGAGCAAATGTTTGGATAGCTTTATCATCAGAAAACTAATAATTGTTATATAGCTCAACACGGTTGTTTGAATCTCTTGTTTTCTTGATTTACCACAAGTAGCATTGTCCCATGCCTCGCATAGCATAATCAGAAAGAGCTTTACATTTGTAGTAACAGTAATACAGCATTTTCTCCACCATGAAATATATATTAAAATAAATTACATGGCATTTAGCAACACAAATCATCCAGCTCGTATTAATATGATATTGTAATATTGATCTATTGATCAATGGTTGTTGCGCATTAGGCCTAAGTAGACTGCGTATGGCCGTTTGGCCAGAAGGTAGAATTTTACTTTGGAACTTGTTAAATATGAATATTTTTCTTACACAAACTCATCATTTTGCTTCAGAAGGCCTTTATTAACCCCCTGGAGCTGCGTGAAGTTCGTTTATGATGGATGGATGCACGTTTTTGAGCTTCAATCTGTTGGTTGCAATCCACTGCCATTATAAAACTTGGAAGAGCCAGGATATTTTTTTATATAACTCCGATTGTATTCGTCTAAAAAGAAGAAAGTCATATACACCTAAGGTGGCTGTAAGCAGGGTGAGTAAATCATGGGGTAATTTTCATTTTAAAGTGATCTAATCCTTTAACGATTCAGAAAGGATGAATTACTGTCTGGCCAATTAAAATTTCGGCATGAAGATAAAGGTTGGGATCATGATGACTTACAGAATACACATATGACCCGGAGGGGCTGCATATGGAGTATCACTGGGGTGTCCAGCCGCAGGTGGAATATTTCAACCCCAGGGGTGGCAAGGTGGCTTGCCAAGGGAAAGACACATGCTCAGAGAGGCTTACAGTGGAAATACACATGTGGGGGTCGCCCAGAGGGGGAACCATGCACATGGAGGCACCTAGCCAAGCGCGAAAGCTGCTGGTGGCATAACTCTGGAGTTGGCGTCAACAGCGCTGGAGGAACTCAGGGCCTGTGGGGAGGCTCACCTGAGGAGAATATCACACGTATCCCGTCCGTGAAGAGGAATGGCGAGCAAGCGAAGACACCTGAGCAGAATCTAGTACCGGCTGGTTGAAGCGAGTACATGAGAAGAAACTGGCTCCACTCGGAGATTGTAGAATCTTGCGAATGTGTTAGGTGTCGCCTAGCCTGCAGCTCTGCAGATGTCTGTTAGCGAGGTGCCATGCGCTAGAGCCCAAGAGGAGGCCACACTCCGGGTGGAGTGGGCCTTCACACCAAGGGGGCACGGTCGACCTTGCTGCTGGTATGCCAAAGCAATGGTGTCCACTATCCAGTGAGACAACCTTTGCTTGGAGAGAGCCTTTCCCTTCAGCTTCCCACCATAACAGACAAAGAGCTGGTCTGAGGTCCTGGAACACTGTGTTCTGTCTACGTAAGCACGGAGGGCGCGTACTGGACAGAGCAGTGCCAAGGCTGGGTCTGCCTCCTCCAAGGGCAGCGCTTGCAAGTTCACCACCTGATCTCGAAAGGGAGTGGTGGGAACCTTGGGCACATATCCAGGCCGGGGTCTCAGGATCACGTGAGAGTTAGCCGGCCCGAATTCCAGGCACGCTTCGTCAACCGAAAATGCCTGCAGGTCGCCTACCCTCTTGATGGAGGCCAATGCAACCAGGAGTGCTGTCTTAATTGACAGGAACTTAAGCTCCACTGATTGCAGAGGCTCAAAGGGAGCACTCTGCAGGGCAGTTAAAACCACTGAGAGGTCCCAAGAGGGTATGAGAGGAGGGCGAGGAGGATTCAGTCTCCTGGTGTCAGGAACCTGATGATCAGGTCGTGCTTTCCCAGAGACTTACCTTCAACTGCATCGTGATGTGCAGCAATGGCGGCAACATACACTTTCAGGGTGGAGGGAGACAGCCTTCGTTCCAACCCTTCTTGCAGGAAAGAAAGCACGACACTGATCAGGCATTTTGTGGGGTCTTCACGACGGGAAGAACACCAGTTGATGAAGAGGTTCCACTTCAACGCATAGGCATGTCTCGTGGACGATGCTCTAGCGGAAGTGATGGTAGCCACCACCGCTGGTGGTAGGGTACTCAAACCTGCCTCGTCCCGTCCAGGAGCCACACGTGGAGGTTCCAAAGATCGGGGCGAGGGCAACACAGGGTGCCCCGTCCCTGAGAAAGGAGGTCCTTCCTCAGAGGGATTGGCCAGGGAGGTGCTGTCGCGAGGAGTACTAGTTAGGAGAACCAGGTCCGGTTGTGCCAGTACGGGGCAACCAAAATGACCTGCTCCTCGTCCTCCCTGATCTTGCACAGGGTCTGTGCAAGAAGGCTCACTGGGGGAAACGCATACTTGCGTAGGCCCCGTAGCCAGCTGTGTGCCAGTGCATCTGTGCCGAGCGTGCCATCGGTCAGGGAATAGAACAGGTCGCAGTGGGACGAGTCGTGGGAGGCAAACAGGTCTACCTGTGCGTCCCCGAACTGATCCCAAATCAGCTGAACCGTCTGGGGATGGAGTCTCCATTCTCCAGGGAGAGGCCGAAGCCGAGACAGCTCATCGGCCGCACGGTTCAGGTCTCCCGGGATATAAATGGCTCGAAGCGACCTCAGATGCTTCTGACTCCATATGAGGAGGTGGGAGGCGAGTTGCGACATACGACAGGAGCGTAGACCACCTTGATGGTTGATGTACACTACTGTCGCGGTATTGTCTGATCGGACTAGTACGTGCTGACCCCTGAGCAACGCACGGAAGCGGTGCAGGGCGAGACGTACAGCCAGCAATTCGAGGCAATTGACATGCCAAAGGCGCTGGGGTCCTGTCCAGGAGCCTGCGGCAGCATGTCCATTGCACATGGCGCCCCAGCCCGTGGTGGAGGCATCTGTCGATACAACAACATGCCTGGAAACTCGTTCTAAGGGCACTCCGGCCCGTAGAAAACTGAGGTTCGTCCACGGGGTGAAGGTCTGACGGCAGGCCGGAGTCACTGGAACTCGGAGCGTGCCGTGATGCCATGCCCACTTCGGGACTCGATCGTGAAGCCAAAGCTGAAGTGGTCTCATATGAAGCAATCCGAGCGGCCTTACTGCGGCTGCGGATGCCATATGCCCCAGGAGCCTCTGAAATAGTTTCAGTGGAACTGCACTCTTGTCCTCGAATTGACGGAGGCAAGTCAGCAGTGACTGCGCGCGCTCGCTCGTAAGCTGCACGCACATGGCGACCGAAGTTTGCTCTTCTCCCAGTTGACCCGAAGGCCCAGACGAGCTAGGTGCCGGAGCACTAGGTCCCTGTGTTCGCAAACCTGATCTCGAGAGAGAGCTAGGATCAGCCAGTCGTCGAGATTCAGGATGCAAACCCGTAGAGGAAAAAGGGCTGCCTCGACGACTTTCGTGAAGACGCGAGGAGACAGGGCTAGCCCGAATGGGAGAACCGCGTACTAGTATGCCCGCCCCTCGAAAGCAAACCGTAGGAACGGTCTGTGTAGAGGTAGAATGGAGACATGGAAGTAGGTGTCCTTCAGGTCGATCGCTGCAAACCAATCCTGTGGCCGCACACATAGAAAATGCGTTTGGCCGTGGCATCCTGAACGGCAGCCTGTGAAGGGATCGGTTCAGGACGCGGAGGTCCAGGATTGTAACCCTGCGAAACCCCATTCGTCGTCACTGACGTAACTCGTAGTGACACGAAAGGGAACTGTGGCGCGTGAGGTCAGAATTAACAACTTTATTGACCTCTCCTTTTAATTGTTTAACTAGGCTATTTTAACAATTTTTGTGTACATTTTCAAAGATGCAAGTACTATTTAAACAAATTAAAACGAATAATGCATTAAAATATTGTATAGTCAAGTTTTCAACTAACTTCAGCAAAACAAAGGGAAAACAGTCAGAGCAAAGAAACACATGATTATTACTCATCAACAGCAGCAGATGAGAAATATTGTATCACTACACTAAATTTTATGTTAAAATCAACTTGGAACAGAAGCCCTGGCACATTT
This sequence comes from Abramis brama, assembly GCF_963993115.1. Classification (NCBI taxonomy): domain Eukaryota; kingdom Metazoa; phylum Chordata; class Actinopteri; order Cypriniformes; family Leuciscidae; genus Abramis; species Abramis brama. Next base: position 26,683,009 of record NC_139970.1, read on the forward strand.
GACTTCATGTCTTGGAACATCTCCTGTGAGCCAAGTGAAATTGTATATTGTAACCATCCGTTCTTTCTCCTTCTCCTAGAGTCATGACTTTTTGTTTTCTCCTCTCTCATTCCCCTTATATTTGGGAAACAGTTGGATGATGAAGGAAAGTGAAGCCTTGTGCTCTGAAGCGTAACTGTGAGTTTCTGTGGTTATATGCTCACACTGAGTCCCAAAGTCCCAGCCCTGTTGTTAGCCACTTAGCTTCAGCATCACACAGGAGTGCAAGAGTTCACTCTGCTGTGTCGAAAAAACATAAGCATCTTTCTCCCAGAGAGATCTCCAGCCTGATTCACACCCAGAATCAAATGCTTATGGAAGCATTTCTGGTCAAACAACCATAGCTGTACCAGCCTCACACTTTTACATGTGACCTTGGCCATCTGTTGAGGACAACAGCTATTATTTACATTTACATTTATTCATTTAGCAGACGCTTTTATCCAAAGCGACTTACAAATGAGAACAATAGAAGCAGTTAAACTAACTATAGGATAACAGTATGCAAGTGCTATGACCCTTCTCAGTTTAATCTAACGCAGTACCTGTACTTTTTTTATTTTAATTTTATTTTTTATAAATAGATATAGAATAGAAGAGAAAATGTTAGTATTAATGGATCAAGTGTTGCCGAAAAAGATGTGTCTTTAGCCGTTTCTTGAAAATGGCTACGGACTCAGCAGCTCTAGTTGAGTTAGGCAGATCATTCCACCAGCAGGGAACAGTCAAGGTAAAGGTCAGAGAAAGAGATTTTGTGCCTCTTTGAGATGGCACCACAAGACGACGTTCACTTGCAGAGCGCAAGTTTCTTAATGGCACGTAAGTCTGAAGTAATGAGTTTAGGTAAAAGGGAGCAGAGCCAGTGGTTGTTCTGTAGGGAAACGTCAGCGACTTGAATTTGATGCGAGCAGCAACTCGCAACCAGTGTAGTTTTGTGAGGAGAGGAATGACGTGTGCTCTCACTCATTAAAGACCACTAGCTGCAGCATTTTGGATCAGTTGCAGAGGTTTGATAGTGCAAGCTGGATGACCAGCCAGGAGAGCATTACAATAGTCCAGTCTGGATAGAACAAGCGCTTGGACAAGGAGTTGTTTAGCATGCTCTGATAGGAAGGACCGGATTTATGTTAATTAATGGATTAATGTTAAAGGATTTAACATTAGAGGTAAATCCTCCTAATGTTGTATAAGGCAAATCTGAAGGACCGGCAGTTCTAGCAATGTGGTCTGTGAAGTTCAATTGATCATCAATCACAACTCCAAGGTTCCTGGCTGACCTTGATGGAGTTATGGATGACGAACCTAGCTGAATGGAGAAGTTGTGGCGTAGAACACGAAAGTGCGTTAAACTTGAAGCTGTTGAAGTAAAAAAGCCAGCAGACACAACATTAAATGTCATCTGCAGAATGTTTTGCTTCCCTCCTGACATGATCTTTCATTAATGCTGCAGGAAGCAATTGCATAAACCGGCATAACATTAGTTTTATTCTTGTGCCGCACTAAAACAGACAGTTCCGTTCGTTGGTGGGAGAATGTGAACGTGCAGAACTGCTTGTGTCTCAGTGTGTGCGGATGAAATAAAACCATCCGTAACATTTCTCTGTCGATTGTCTCCGCGCGCTTTAACTCTCAAAGTACTGCACAACTGCTCCTGATGTAAAATGCAATGAAATGATTTGCCGGTTTGACGTTCTCGCGTTACGCTGTGGATTTAAATGTGACGCATGAATTGAAATTATTTTAGTACATTTTATGTTGTTATTTTTAATGCAGTTAACATTTCTGAATTTATTTGACAAATTTTTGTGTAATTTTTGAGGATTGGTCAGGATCATTTTAATAATTCGTAATAATTCATAATAATTGGGCTTTTCAATGTTTAACGGGCCATTAAAGTGCCATTAAAAGGAAAATGTATTAGTACTGTAGGTGCATTGGAGTGTATTAGGAATAATACATGTCAATGCATAAAACTTCTGATCAGGTACATGAATTTCTTTAACCTTTTCAAACTGACTATATTTTGTTTTTATTATTTGTCATAATTACATATCTTTACTTTTGTAACTACATTCTATATGTATGTAAGCTGCATTGCAACCATGCAAAATTGTGAAAATTCTATAGAAATAAATTTGAATTGAATTAAACAATACCTGATATTCAAAGTGTGGTTAAATTATTGAAAAGGTAAAGGTCATAATTATAAAACTTACTTCATGATTGTGAATTATTATTATTTTTATTTATTTATTTTTTTTGCAACTCAAAACACATTTCATGTAAACTTGTATCTATACTATTTTTATACTCAACATTTAGAATTTAAATACAGTTAATTGTTTTGTACATTTAATCATTACAGGTCAACTGAGGATTACACAAAAATAATTTAATTAAGTAGTTCTTAAATATTTTACAAATTATTTTTATTTGCAAATTGCTCATTGTTACGTTTGCACTGTAGGCAAAAGTTGTCTTTGGAAATTCTGCCCTTACAGCATCTGTTCCCTAGTGAAAACAACCTATACCAAAATGTATTTAAAATATTAATTTTTAAATGTATTTTAAATACATTTATTTCATACGTATTGTTTTGTGTAGTGCACTTTGATCTTAACACCTTTTAACTTTTTTTTTTTTTTAATTATTATTCTTAGGTTAGGTAAAGTAAGTCGAGTCTGACCTAAATTATAAGCATTTTAATTGACTTACAATTCGGTCAGAAGACTTCTCTGTGGTATGTTCTTGTATAACGTCTTTAAAAACATTATAAATCAAGCATTGTTAGTCAGTTTTTGTAATCAATTAAAATTATTTTAATTGGTTACTTTTCTTTTTATAATAAACAAAAATATAAAGACAAATAAAACTTTAATCAAGCTTTGTGTCAAAGGTGTAGTCAGCTCTGGGCTAGTTGTCTTCCACTTGGGGTTTCTTGTCCTCAGCTCTGGGCTTCTTGTCCTCAGCTTGGGATTTCTTGACCTTAGCTCTGGGCTTATTGTCCTCAGTGTGGGGTTTCTTGTCCTCAGGTCTGGGCTTCTTGTCCTCAGCTTGGGATTTCTTGACCTTAGCTCTGGGCTTATTGTCCTCAGTGTGGGGTTTCTTGTCCTCAGCTCTGGGCTTCTTGTCTTCCACTTGGGGTTTCTTGTCCTCAGCTCTGGGCTTCTTGTCCTCAGCTTGGGGTTTCTTGTCCTCAGCTCTGGGTTTCTTGTTCTCAGCTCTGGGCTTCTTGACCTCAGCTCTGGGTCTCTTGTCCTCAGCTCTGTCCTCAGCTCTAGGTTTCTTGTTCTCAGCTCTGGGTTTCTTGTCTTCCACTTGGGGTTTCTTGTCCTCAGCTCTGGGCTTCTTGTCTTCCACTTGGGGTTTCTTGTCCTCAGCTCTGGGTTTCTTGTCCTCAGCTTGGGGTTTCTTGTCTTCCACTTGGGGTTTCTTGTCCTCAGCTCTGATCTTATTGTCCTTAGTTTGGGGTCTTTTTTCTTCAGCTTGGGGTTTCTTGTCCTCAGCTCTGGGCTTCTTGTCTTCCACTTGGGGTTTCTTGTCCTCAGCTCTGGGTTTCTTGTCCTCAGCTTGGGGTTTCTTGTCTTCCACTTGGGGTTTCTTGTCCTCAGCTCTGATCTTATTGTCCTTAGTTTGGGGTCTTTTTTCTTCAGCTTGGGGTTTCTTGTCCTCAGCTCTGGGCTTCTTGTCTTCAGCAAGAGATTTCATGTGCTCAGCTCTGGGCTTCTTGTCTTCAGCTTGGGGTTTCTTGTCTTCAGCTTGGGGTTTCTTGTCCTCAGCTCAGGGCCTCATTTATAAACGTTGTGTACGCACAAAAGAAGGCGTACGCCGCTCTCTACGCAATAAAAAAATTACGACACCGTCGGCAGATGGAAGAAACACATGAAAGTGTGTGAAACTGTAGACCGTTGTGTAAAAGACATGTCAATACTGCCTCTCATAAATAACATGAAGACTTCACAAAGCAAGTCTTACAATTAACAGCCTACACGAACACCAAACAAACAAAATCAAACGAAGATTACAACAGAAATGCAAATTAACGCATATTTGCAAAAAGAAAAGTGAAATATGTTCTGCAATAATATTGGCATGTTATGCAATTCATCCTCATAACACATCTGTAGCTTGTCAGATGCAATCAAATGGATGGTAATAAAATGCCATGATGCCATCACAATGCGTAATGACGCACAATGGCTGATCTTGCACTTCACGCTTGCGCGTGAGTGAAGTTATGTTTCTTGGTTTTCCTCTCTGTGTTTGCCATGATTTCGCAATCGATGAATATTAACTTGTGGGCGTTTCACAGACTATTTATGGGCAACTATGCGTGACATGAAGCCGCAAAAGCTGCGCTACATTTAGAATTGATTGTGATTTATTAAGGGAAAACTGCGTAGGATGTGCGTGCGCACGGTTTTATAAATCCGAATATTTCTGTGCGTACGCACGTCCTACGCATGTTTCATCCGTACGCCACTTCTGACGCAGATCCTACGCAAAGTTTTATAAATGAGGCCCCTGGGCTTCCTGTCTTCAGCTCGGGGTTTCTTGCCCTCAGCTTGGGGTTTCTAGTCCTTAGCTTTTATACTCCTGTTGTTTAAACACACACACTTCTGCTTCTCCGTCTCATAGGCACACACACAAATAACTAACAATTACTGTACATCTCTGCCAATACCGTATAAGGCATTTCTTAGAAACAAAGTAAATAACAATATTGTAAACAATGCATTATATTCAGTAAATTGGCCAAATATGTGTAACAAAAAGGTGCCTACAATAGACAAGTAGGTAGGGTAATTGCATTTCATTGATGTTATACAACAGTAAACTACAAATCCATTAAAATGACATTTCGCTTGAGACAGACACATATAAATATTATAATTAAACTTTATTTGGAGTACTTCTTTATTGCACAATACACATTTTTTAATATTAAGCCTAACATGTGTTTTAATGTCACTATTAGTAAGGATAGTATGATCTCTGTATAATATCTTTAAATGCAATATATTTAAAGTGTACCTAAATTATACTTGCAAGTACAATTGCAGGGTATTTATATTAAGTACATAAATATGTAAATGCATTTGTAGTATACTTAGCATAAAATAAATGTATTTGGAATACATTTTAGTCTATTTATTTTTCACTAGGAAATCCATTGAACACACTGTGCTTCTATTCCTCAAAGCCTTTGTGAGCCTTACAGTTTCCATTCCTGTCAACATGACACTACCCTGACTAAGGTTTATTACAAATTGTTCTTGTTTTCTCATTGAAACTTGCTGAAAATTCAGAATTCAGAATTTATTGAAACTAATTCATGTTTTTGGATGAGACCTCAAGCCCCTTCACTGTGACCCAGAACAATGTGGTTATTGTGGAAATGCACCAGTATTAAATAAAGTCTGAACTGGAGAACATGCTTAAAATCCATTCTTCTGTCTGCTGCCAAAAGCTGAAATTCATCAGACGTTTAAAAACATGTGTCTTTGATGTTGCAGTTTATAATGCAGGGAAGGTAACGGTCCATGATGTTCCTACATCTATCATTTTTATTAATGCACATGTGGTCTGAATTACTTTCTGGAGACACAGTGCTATTTCAACTGGGAGTACATTTACTGTACTACTGGCTAAAAAAAATTGGCATTTCTATCCTTTGAGTGTCGTCTCTATTCTTATATAAGCTATGCCATATGAACCATGGCATTTTTGCCTCACTTTTACCTCTTTGCTTCTCAACACTCAAAAGACTCTCGAGGAACACAGGTAATTAAGCTCTCACTGTTTAACATTCAATAGATTCTCTTTAAGCTAAAAACTAAACCACATAAATCAAAAGGAGCTGTAATAATTGTTACAGCTTGAAGACTCAAAAAAAAAAAAAAAAAAAACCCACAAAGTTTAGGCATCAGTCCGTCTCTCAGTTTATGTCTGATTTTCAATAGAGGGTATAAATCAAAACAACTGGTGACCCTGTATCTTCAAGTGCTCTCTCAGTATTCATCATGCACAAACTGAATGAGTAAGACTAATATAATTCAGAAAGTATTAAATAGAGCTGATATGTATCATATATATGTATAACATTTATTAATTAAAAATATATTTGTTAAAGTACAATTTATAATAGAATACAATAAAATTTGGTTATTTGCTGATTGTGAAAAATGGAAGCATCCTAATTCTAATCATGTCTCAGGAACAAAGCCATAGAGCCTTTGGAGACCAAAGCAAAGGACTGTAACGGGCACAATGGCCTAGATAACAGTCTGAGCTCAAAATCAAAGGGACATCAAAAGGGGTTCCTCAGGGCCGAAGTGTTGATCCTGTGCTAATTTTGTGGCCTGAAATTAACACTGTTCTTTCTTTTCTAGAGATTGACACATTTACACTTGGGTCTGGCCAAATGAGCAAACCATCAGAACATTTTCTGAATGATTAATCTACAATCTGAATGTTGATGCAGCCTGGAATTAAACCACTCCATGTTAGTTCGTCTGGCCAGAGGACTGAGCCTGGTTAATCCCAAGGTTTTGTTTCCTCTACATTTCCGTCACAGATTGAGTTTGGGTTTCGTGTCACTGTCGCCTTTTGGCTTGCTTAGTTGGGGACACTCAATATTCTGCAATATTGATTGATTTACCTGCACTGACACTTTCGGATGAGAGCTGAGCTGAGCTGAATGATGGCATTACTCTTTTCTCCAGAGCGGCTTTATAGCTAAATTGAACTAATTCCATAATTAATTAACATTCCACAGTTATTGAACCAAACTGAATTAACTTTGTACTGATTTCAACTGAATTAACTTTGTACTGATTTCAACTGAATATTGACTGTTTACTATTGTCTTTTTTAGAGCTGCTTTACAGCGGCATTGAACGACATCATTATTTAGCTGCTTTGAAATAATCTGAATGGTATAAAGCGCTATATAATTAAAGATGCCTTGACATGACTTAACTAGCTTGTATATGTTGCTTTTTTGGACTCTTAAAAAGGATAATTCAAAAATGAAAATTATTTCATCATCATACATCATTTACTCATCCTCGTGTCATTTCAGACCTGTATGACTTTCTTCAAAATACCCAAATTATCAGTTTATAATCGGATTGGTGGCTCAATCGGACTGAAAAGCCTTCATGTTAACACCTCAATCCATATAACTGAGCTCAATCCGAATAAAATTTACATCCGATTGAAAGTTCTTGTGTAAAATTAAATTATGTAAACACTTGAATCCAACTATTTTCTCACTCAAAAATACCTTGCAAATATATGCAAAATGTCATGATGTGTATGTTTACCAATACATGCAAAGTGCTGTGATGTGTATGTTTGCATGTTTCACATCTTATGAATGTGCAGATGTGTATTTACTTACTTTATACGAACTGGTCAGTGGATTTTTAAGTGGATTCACTATTTACTAAATCTTTGCCAACCATTTGTCTCTTCTGACATATCAGCTTTCATTTTAATTATGTCATCAAAGCAAAAACGCCATTATGACTCAACGGCATTATGCTTGGCAGTTTTCTCCGGTTCTGAATGTGGTGACTGGGCACTGCATGTACGCTCAAGTTTTGTTTGCAATACATGTAATGCACATGTAAAGGAATGTGTGAAGTTTAGGGTTCATATAAACAAAACTTTCAGAATCTGAAATCAGATTGGATTCATTTGGATTGAAAATATGTGTGTGTGTAAACCAACCCGGGCTGCATACCTAATGTTTTTCACAGAAGATTAAAAAAAAATAATAAAAAAATGTATCTGTTGATTTAGCAGTTTATTTATATTATATATATTTGATTCTACAAATCTTAGCTCACTGTAGTGTAAAACTTCTAAAAGTCTGCAACAGTTAATGGATTGTGAAAACATCTGTTGAACTATTAATATGGCTCATGATTGTTTTAGTGATTTTCAGTCTGTATCGTAATCTTAAACAGCCTGGAGTGGCTGATAGCAGATGGAAGCACTAAGCAAATGTCTCTCTGAACCTCCCCATCCTTCAGATGTTGATTCAGATGATACACACAGACAGACTGAGAATTCATCTTTAAGGCCAGTGCGGTGTCTTTGCAGTTAGTGGGCGCGATGAGAGGTCTGTTAACTCTGGTAAAGCTCCTGTTAAAAAAAGCGAAGCCTCAGGGCCAAAGACACCGCTGATCGGATGTGCAGAGACACTAACCCGCTGAAAACCCTGTCTGTGGTCCAGCTGACTGAACACCGGGCATGGTAAGCTATTGGTATTATGCTGTGTGTATATGCCAGTGTTTGTTTATGTCCGTGCCAGTGAAACTATGTGAGTAATGTGAAACCCTGAGGCAAGCGTAAGATGGTAATGGCTTCTCTCAGTATTTCTGAAACTCAAAGAGGGTCCTAGAGGGCACTGGATCAAGAACAGACTAGTGTCACAAGAAGTGCAGACATCAGAGCCTTGGGTATTTTCAGTATCTATGTTTTTTATATATATATATATTTTTTTTTTTAACTACAATCAGCAGAGATATTTGAGTAAAAGAGCAGGGGGAATGAGTTTCTGGAAGAATCTCATTAGAATAAACATTTGGTAATATTGTATTTTTATTAACTAATATGAATAAATGCTGTAAAAATGGATGGGACCTTATTGTAAAGTGTTACCAAACATTTTACTAGAATTTCAGCGTAAAGACTACGGTAATAATACATTTAATAAATGCAACGTCTATACACTGTTTATTAAGTTATATGCTTACAAAGACTGAAACCTAAAGGAAAAAAAAAAAATATATATATATATATATTGTTGATTTGACTTTATATCACACTAATTTTGTGGTATCCTGCAGTTTTGCATCTGTCAAGCTGTCATGTCCCAATGCATCCCTGGCTGTCACACTTTCAAAAAACTACCTGATCCTTAATTAACCAGTAATTAGGTGTTCTGTAAGTACAAACAACCTATGATCAGACTATATTCAAGCTACACTTTGGGAATAAATATATCCTTAATGAAGAATTAGAAAATTTGGATCTAACAGCAGGTAAATTAAATTAAATACACATATAAGTACACTACTCATTTTTACCTCATGTTGTTCCAAACCTGCATGACTTTTTTCCCTCTGCGGAACATAAAATAATATATTTTGAAGAATTTGCTCTTTTTCATTAAATCATTTCCCATTAATTTGGCTTTAGAAAGCAACTCAAAAAGGAATAATTATCTCAAAAGCTATCCATTGTCTAGTGTACTAGAAGCAAATATGTGTGTATGAAGCAAAGCTCATAGATGTCAATTTCAAAGCAACTTTCTGTCAAAGTGGCAAACTCATTGTGAAATCTTTCCCCCTCACATCAAAATTCCTGATTGCATGGACTAGACTGGAATTTACCAGTGAAAATATGTCAAATGTCAACGATATTCCAAATCTTCTGAAGCTTTACATTAGCTGGTGTGAGAAACAGACCAAAGTTTAAGTCACTATACTGATGATAACCGTTCCCTTCCAGTGATCTGTTAACCACTGCAACCAAATTGAGTCAGTGAGTTGTTCTTTCAAAGGGGTATACTTCACTGCTGGCAAAATGGGCTTTCAATAAAACTTCTGCCTATAGAGTACAGAGATGGGGGAAAAAAGTCAAATCGATGCTACCTGACTAGAGAAAAGAGAGAAAAAGACTGTTATGTTGTCTTACATTTTGGCAAATAGGTAGAAAAACTTCAACATCCATAATGCACTGAGCATATTGCCATCCAAGGCCACTCCCGCCACCTGTCTGCTATGGATACGCTTACAAGAGTCAAATACTGCCTTGCTTTAGTACAGGGGTTTCCAAACTCGGTCCTGGAGGGCCAATGTCCTGCAGAGTTTTGCTCCAACTTGCCTGAACACACCTGCGTGGAAGTATGGCTGCGTCTGAAAACTGATGAATGCTGCCTTCGAAGGATGCATTCCAAGGTCGGAAGGCATCAAGGCACGTCCGAATACTATGTTAGCTTCACTTCCTGTCTGCTGAGATACCTTAATCTGATACATTTTTGAAGGCAGCATAAATGTATCCTTTGCTGACTATGGTATCCCACAATCCTGTGCTTTCCATTCTGTGACAGTTGAGCTAGAAAAATAAAGATGGTGTCTGAAAGTTGCGGCTGGTCATCAGTTTGTGTGTAAATGTAAATATTGATCAATGATTTTGCACTTATGGTTTCATTTCTTATGAGAAATTACTGTTGTAGTCATTAAATATTCACTGAGTTTTCACCAAGGCTTGCTCTATCTTGATGTAGATCATTAAACCGTAACACTGCCTCAGAAGTCTGTCTGAAATCAGTTTTGTGAGGAACCTTCATGTGAAAACACTGTCTGGAAAGTCATTGCCTGATAGGGCAGCGGGGCAACAAGTCGGCTGCCTACGTTTTCGGATGTAGCCTATGCCTATTAAGAGCTTGATTAGCTGGTTCAGGTGTGTTTAATTGGGGTTGCAGCTAAACTCTGCAGGACAGTGGCCTTCCAGGAGCAGGATTGGACACCCCTTCTTTAGTAGGAAATTCTTCTAAGCAAACTTTTAGTTATGATGGTGTCGACTTGTTCCCGGGTGCAAGAATTCAAAGAGTAGTAGTTAAGCGGGAGTGAAGACTGCAAAGAACTGTAAACATACAGGGAGAATGCCAAGATGGAAAATCTGTTTGTAGTCAATATTTCAAACTGTATGATCACGAATACAGTGTTTCAGGCCAAACGGAGGGGAAAAACTGAAAGAAACTGCTGTTACGAGTAAACGTAACGTGATTTTCAATAAATCAGTTGATCAAGTTCACAAAACCCAGATGGTTCCCATGGAGTATAACTGTACTTTAAAATGTATTTTTTTATGTGTTCCAGGGAATAAGAAAGTCAATTGTTCATATTTTTTGGTAAACTATTCCTTTAACAATATGAAAATAGACAAAGCAAATAGTTCTAAAGCTTAAAAGTTTGTCAGATAATCATCACTGATTATTGTCATGATCAGTATCTTGCTATGATTAAACTCCAGCGTGTTATCTTTCTAATTTAACAAGTATCACACTGTATCATTTTGTTGACGTAAACAGCAGAATCCTGGGGACTTGTCAACATCAATATCTCTGCTCTGATATTACTCATCCATGTTGCAGCATTCAGAGCGTTAATTGAAGGATGTTATGTAGGCTTGCACTCCTACGGGATTGTGTTATTCACCCATGTTAAATGCTGTTGCATCCTCACTCATATGTGCGCCATGAGTCAACACCATCACTGCCCGAATGTCTCCATTAATAACGTAAAGACATCTGTTATATTTACAACATTTCAAACTAATTTGCCAAAGTATGCATAAAGCTGTTGAAATAACACTTAGTACAGTATAACCCACTTTAAAAACATTTAGTTGGGAAAAAGTATGTGTTCACAGCTTAGTTTGTCAATTTAACATCTAACAACATTGTGTGATTTTCATTATTGATCAAAACAATGCAATTGTTTTAAATGATCATTTTGATCAAAACAGTATTCTGTTTGATGTTAAAATGCTGTAAATGTAAATGGACAAACTAGGCTGCTAACAATTCTTATGCATGTGAATTCTCAAACTACAACAGTGGCATTGTATGCTTAGGACAGTTTTTATTATAAATATTTGCAATGTTTATATATTGTTTATATGTTTATATATTGATGACTGTTTTTTCAATAATATTTAGATAAAATTCTTCTTCTTTTTTTTTCTTAATTCTGACTACTAACAGTCAATTAACACTGTATCTATTATTAACACTGTTCCACATGGTGAATTCTTGCTGGCATGCAGTTGCATGTGATTGTGTTATGCTCATGATGGAATGGTATCAGAGTAATCTTGGAGCTAGACACATGGCAAAAAATCATGCAGCTCTGCTTCCACTCCACATTGTTCACATATTATTCCTGCGACTGTGTAATACTGAAATAAAGACAAGAAAATGTACCCATCCTAGATAATTATACCTACATTTTAAGCATAATATGTGCTTCCTGGGCTTTGTCTTGGGTAGAGGATGTGTGGTAACTGTTGTTTTGTTCCTGAAACCCTGGATCCTCAGTGGGTGTTACAGACTGTATGACAGCAGTAGCGAAAAAAAAAAAAAAAAAAAGGACCAACATGTTAGAACTCACAGCTCTGCTTCACTATATCACATTTAGTGGTTCGTCATATCACACTCTGAAGTTATGTCACTGGAGGAACAGTCATTGATTGTAGAATGTCAACGAGTACAATCTACACGTCATTCGCACAGGCACAGGAAATTAATGTCAAATAACTTCATTTGTTTGTTAATGACACGATGTCTGGCAAGTACATTATAATATACAGTAAACACGCTGTGTAGGGGAAATAGACTACCCATGAGTGACTTCCTGCAATTTTCCCTATATGTTGCAAAAAGACATGGAGGTCAGTTCTAACAAGATGTATGTGTATGTGTGTCAGTTTTGGGATGCCCAGAGAGAGATCGCTCACCTGTTCCCTATAAATTCACTCCATCCGGCCCAGTGATTTTAACCACTAAGTTTGGTTTGGACCAGCATTGGTGTCGGTGCAATTCAGTTTAAAGTTTGCTTGACCTTCATATTCCGTTCAGATTGACTTGACACCCCAATAAGAAATACTATATTAAGTATTTCTTTATTTAAGTATTTATATTAAGAAATACAATAAAAAGTTACTTCTTGTCAATAAATAACAGCCCTTGCTTATTCTGCATCTGGGTCCTCCTTCTCAGAATTCTTGAGCAATTAAAATTGAAACCCTTGCGTGAGGGTTAAAGGTCAAGTTTTAGTGCTGCTAAAAATAAGGAGGTGAGAAACGTACATAAAACAAACGTACTTGGCAAGGACTCCGTCAGTAAACCATCCCTAACTACTTGTCATTCCAACAGTCAGACTTTCATGTAAGCAATTCTGTTTTTATTTTTACTTCATAGAACGGTACTACATTGATTAGTATCTAAGGGACATATTTTAAAGATTTCTAGCTTATGTTTTCCAAGGACATTCTTTAAGCAAGGGCTTACTGTGCTTTGATGAATGAAACAGTTCTTGAGATGAGATTTAGTTCAATGAAACTGGCCATTCGATAAATTAACCCAGGAAATAATATTTTTCTATCAAAGCCCTTGCAGAATCCCCCTGCTGTGCTGAGTAATGGCAGTCAAGCAGCAACGGCACTGTGCTCTCCACCCCTGCAGCTCGTGCTCACAAACGTCCCATAATCCTCATTAGGGTCTGCCTAATGATTACTTACAATTCAATGGGGATCTATTATCAGTCATTAAACACAAGGTCTTGTGCGTGACTAATTGGATTAATTTCTGTGATAAATAGGAAAACAAAATTTGTAGCAGTATTATGTTTCTGCAAACAACAAAAATAAGCTACACTGTTAGACTTTTCAAGGTTTTTTTACAGTAACTTACTGGCAACACTGTTGCCAGTAAGTTACTGTAATTAAGATTTACACTACCTAACCGTATTTCAGTATACAGTGCATTACTGTAAAAAACAAGCTAATCAGTACACTACTATTATTTTTATTTGTACTAAATATAAATTAGATTTCATAATTTTGATATAGAATTAATTTTACTTGTATCCTACATAAGTACTACTGACATTCAAATCAATTAGACAAAATTATTACAAAATACTTTATTTTATTTCATATACATCACAAAATAAACAGTCTGCTAATGCTGGGAATGATGTGTTATATTTTTACACATTAATGGGTGAGTTTAGGGTTTTGTGTTAAATTTAACTCATTCGTTAATGATTTTAACAAAGTAAATATGTCAGAAAGGTTAGCACAAAGATGTGTAAATATGTTAAATTAACACATTATGTGCTGTCCTTCACTGCACACATTGTTAAAAAAGTACATAAAATCCTAAACAAAACGTTAGCATTTGACAAAATGATTTTAGAAGCATTGGTTGTTTAGCTTATACAATTATTATAATGAAATATCAACCATTACATTCATAAAACTGCAGAATATAAATACATTAAGCAGTCAAAAAGGAAATGTCAAACACAGTTCTTTTCACAATACATGACACATAACCCCACCTTCAAAATAATTTCACTTATTTCCAAAAAATTGTTGGATTCATGTACACTGGTGGCCAAAATAAATATTTAAGTGTCTTTTAAATGTTTTTGAAATAAGTCTCTTTGATGCTCAATAAACATTTCTTATTATTATCAATGTCTGATTGTCTACTCCATCTTTTCTACAGCATAGGAGTAAAAATCATCATCAAAATAATCCACCTCAAATGTCCACCTTTGTGAATAAATGAACTTCTCCAAAGATTGGTTCCTGTTCAGAACTTGACTGATAACATCAGAATGTTCCCTGGTCTGTATGCGTGTCCACAAACACAAATGTACTCAGTCCTTCAGAAGAGATCCCGGTTCCAACACTATATAAAACAGAGAGAGAGAGAGAGAGAGAGAGAGAGAGAGAGAGAGAGAGAGAGGGGAGAAAATTCCATATTAGTTTTTTTTTTTTTTACATTTTTATTATTATTTTTACTAAAACAGCTTTTTTTGTCAATAGCATTTGCAAACATTTCAGATGAACTAAATTAAATTATGCCAGATTAAATTTTAATACTTACATATCCTAAATTCTGTCCAAAAATGCTGAGATCCATAGAGAGAGAGACTGAAATCGATGTTTTAAGCCCATTCCAGCTTGTCTGCAGTGAAGGGGTTCCTGTTTGAGACAAATACACAGTAAGACACATGCAAGAAATCACTGAGTGATGATCGTTCTCCTTCCTACAGTAGTTAACCCACCTGTGCGCTGATATTAGGACCTTCCTGGTCAGGTGGGACCGTAAGAATCTTCTGCCTAATAAAATATCAAAATAATGTAAATATATATATAAACTTGAGTTGTTAAAATTCTAGATTTGGTATGAATGAATTAGTGAGTTTTACTGCAGGCCAATTCCACGCAAAACTGTCACATCCATAACGCCAACTAAATACCATGGCATTGTGTTGGCGTTATGGATGTGACAGTTTTGCGTGGAATTGCCCTGCAATGCTTACCTGGATACATTTAATCTGGTGAGACTAAACATAGAAAATGGTCCATCTTCTGATTGGTTCATTTGCTGTGTAATAAATATAATGTTAGACATGATGCAAAGGTAATTTAGCCTATTTGATATAAAGTTAGCCAATTTTATAGAGATTTTATAAGATATTGTATGCTACCTGCACCAGTGGCTCCAAAGCAATTAGGCCTATCACATAATGCTAATCCTTTTAGCAAACTTATGTCAAAATATAGGCCTATTTAAAAAAAAATTGGATTTCAAGTACAGTTTAGGCTTACCTCAGGAATCTTGCTCGATGTCACTGGCGTGAATTGGCGCTTTGTTGCAGTTGCATATATAATATGTTATAGTTTGCAAAATAATGCTAAAAAAAAGAAAAAAGAAAAGAAAGGTGGCCGCTAGCCATAAAACTTGTTAGCTAATATATAATTTTATTGGTAACCCTTCCTTTTACAGTCCCCTAATTACTAGGAATTTACCTGGTAAATATATGGTAAGTTATAGTTGGTTATTGGTAATTACCACAGGTAACAAGTATGTAAATGCAGAGAAACTACAAACTAATTACTAAGTATTTACTGGGTAAATATATGGTAAGTTATAGTTGGTTATTGGTAATTACCACAGGTAACAAGTATGTAAATGCAGAGAAACTACAAACTAATTACTAGGAATTTACCTGGTAAATATATGGTAAGTTATAGTTGGTTATTGGTAATACCACAGGTAACAAGTATGTAAATGCAGAGAAACTACAAACTAATTACTAAGTATTTACCTGGTAAGCATATGGTAAATTATAGTATTTTAGTGTGTAATTACTTAAGGTGATTAGTATGCAATTACAGAGAAACTACCAGGGAAAAAAACACCACTGTTAAATATCAACTCAACAAAGTACTGTGTACTTGTTACCTGTTTAGGTTGGTAATAACTCAGATTTAATTGTGTACTTCCTCAGAATGTAGGCAGCCAATTTTTAGAAACACCTCCAGTATTACCCATCAATTCAAGTTAGGTGTGTAGTTATCCTAGGGTTATGTTGGTAACAGTCCATGTTTATTTATTACTACCTTGAAATTAAGATGGTAGTTTCCAATAAATTACTTTGTCTTACATAGTTGTTGTTCATTGTTACACCCATTTATAGAGGGTTTATCAAATAATTTACCTTACACTTACCTGGTAACTACCCCGCAGGAACAGTTTTCCCTAATGTCATGGCACATCTTAAATACTGGGTATGTTCTTGCAGATGTTTTTACAATTTACTCTGTAAGTAAAGTGCAACTGTACTGTAAAATGAAGCCTTGTTTATTTCCATGGAATTACTGGGATCTTGCCCTATAACCTGACCATTCCCTCTTCCATAGTCACATTTTTTTTTTACCTCGTATGTCCTGCAACGTTACCAAGGAAAACATGACAATTTACTCGGTAAGTAAAGTGTAACTGTACTGTAAAATGAAGCCTTGTTTATTTCCATGGTATTACTGGGATCTTACCCTATAACCTGATAATTCCCTTTTCCATAGTCACATTTTTTTACCTCGTATGTCCTGCAACGTTACCAAGGAAAACATGACAATTTACTCAGTAAGTAAAGTGCAACTGTACTGTAAAAGGAAGCCTTGTTTATTTCTATTGTATTACCATACTCTTACCACATCCTTTGCTGCTTAAACATTTTTGAAATCACAACCTTTAACCATGTGTGTTCTGCAACTTAACTAAAACATTCCAGCCTGGTCTCATTAATAAGTAGTATTAATACGTAATTTTCAAAGATAGAAAACTACATAGGCTACAATTATGAAGAAAAACAACATACGTGTAATCACAATAATTTATTTATTGCGAAAATGTCAAAACCGGTACCAAAAGTCGTTCACATGACGATGTGTTGCAGTCACAGTCCTCTCTCTCAGTATATAATAGTTTTGAATGAGGTACAGAGCATAATTTAAGTTATTAATCCATGAAAATGTTAATCCGGCTTCCCTCTGTGTGAATGCGCGCGCGCTTCTCCATTTCAAATGTAGTTTACGACTAGTGATGGGTCGTTCGCGAATGAGCCGGATCTAAGAGCCGGCTCTTGTAGGTGAACGACGGGAGCCGGCTCGCATATCTGAAGAGCCGACTCTATTTTTAAAAATATAGCCTATAGAAATTAAATCATTGTGTAGGCTAATAATGAAATAATGAATGATTTTAATTGCATTTAAAATAATTGACTAATTCAAAAACCAACAAAAACATAATTATATAGGCCTAAAGGCGCACACACATTTGTTTCGACTGTCTGATCAGCCTCACATTCTGTTCCTGTCAATCATACACGCGATGTTAACCAATTAAACTGCATGAGGGAGGGCCGAGCAAACTCACACACACACACTAGAGATGCGGATAAACCGCGGATCAGGCGGATGACGTGACGAAAAATAATATTTTAATTAAATTCGGGCGGGTGGCGGTTGAACCAATCAAATGAAAAAAGTTTGCCACTAAGCAAACCTGCAAGCTATGCCCAGCTGTCAGTACTATTGGAGGAGGCCTAAATGTCTCTTAGATGAGACCGCCTGGGCTATTTTGTTATTTTGTTTCGATATTAATTATATTTTAAAACAGCCAATCGTAGCCTACTGTGGAACATGCATTTAAAAGAGAGACAGATTATGGTCTGATATGACTCAGAAATGACATCGGGCAATTGCAGCGCAAGATGTTCAGAAGAACGCAAGAGCTAAACTTCTACAAGCTCAATAATATCCACATCAAAAAGTAAAAAAAGAAGGTAAGAAAAATAGTCAGTCATAACTTTGCCCATTAATTAGATGTGCAAGGCAAGCAGGCTAGTTTTTGGGTTGTTATGGACAATTACAAATGTGAATATTCACGTTGCACAGTTGTGTGGTGGACTTTCAGCGAGTTAAAACATATATTTTTTAAAGAGCCGTTTGTGAGTCAAAAAGAGCCGGCTCTTTTCAGTGAGCCGAGTCAAACGAGCCGGCTCACGAAAAAGAGCCGGAATGCCCATCACTATTTACGACTGAAATACGGCATGTTGCAATCTGTGACGAACATGGACGAACAGGTGAGAGCCAATGAGCGTTTGATATCACTGCCGTAAAACATGTCGTAACGCTTCTTGAGGGCGCAATTTTTGAATTTTGAATTCATCACGAGCGCGGGATTTGACAGTTACGGACTGCGCTGCTGTGATAGCCTGTGAAATGGAGATGAAGATCACTCACTGGATAAAGGGCTGAATTTGGATCTCTTTCTTGCAAACGTATGGATTCTAAAGATTTGGATTAAATCAAGTATAATAAAATTGATGTATTTTGTGAATTTATGTTGGTGTATTATTGTTCTATTGGAGAAAACGCATTTTGTGTCTCATTGTAAATAAACTATTAAAATGGTTAAACGATTAAATAAGGTATTTTTAAGGTTTTAAAGTGTATTCTTGTTTAAATGCATGTAGGCTAATCGTTTTTGTGCTGTTAATTCGTAAACATTTTACATTTTAGTGCTGTAAATACGTCAGTATTATACGTTTCTGTGTGTATAAAATGTAAGTAAATGTACGGTAGAATTACACTTTACGTAAAAATATACACATATTCTCATGAGATCACGTTGAACATTCTCAGTAAGTAAAGTGCAACTTTACTATAAAAGGAAGCCTTTTTATTTCCATGGAATTACTGGGATTTTACCCAATAATCTGTAATAGCTACAGTTACGTAGCTATTAGATTATAGGGTAAGATCCCAGTAATTCCATGGAAATAAACAAGGCTTCATTTTACAGTACAGTTGCACTTTACTTACTGAGTAAATTGTCATGTTTTCCTTGGTAACGTTGCAGGACATACGAGGTAAAAAAAAATGTGACTATGGAAAAGGGAATTATCAGGTTATAGGGTAAGATCCCAGTAATACCATGGAAATAAACAAGGCTTCATTTTACAGTACAGTTGCACTTTACTTACCGAGTAAATTGTCATGTTTTCCTTGGTAACGTTGCAGGACATACGAGGTAAAAAAAAATGTGACTATGGAAAAGGGAATGATTAGGTTATATGGTACAATTCCGGTAATACCATGGAAATAAACAAGGCTTCATTTTACAGTAGCCTACAGTTGCACTTTACTTAATGAGTAAATTGTAAAAACATCTGCAAGAACATACCCAGTATTTAAGATGTACCATGACATTAGGGAAAACTGTTCCTGCGGGGTAGTTACCAGGTAAGTGTAAGGTAAATTATTTGATAAACCCTCTATAAATGGGTGTAGCAATGAACAACAACTATGTAAGACAAAGTAATTTATTGGAAACTACCATCTTAATTTCAAGGTAGTAATAAATAAACATGGACTGTTACCAACATAACCTTAGGATAACTACACACCTAACTTGAATTGATGGGTAATACTGGAGGTGTTTCTAAAAATTGGCTGCCTACATTCTGAGGAAGTACACAATTAAATCTGAGTTATTACCAACCTAAACAGGTAACAAGTACACAGTACTTCGTTGAGTTGATATTTAACAGTGGTGTTTTTTTCCCTGGTAGTTTCTCTGTAATTGCATACTAATCACCTTAAGTAATTACACACTAAAATACTATAATTTACCATATGCTTACCAGGTAAATACTTAGTAATTAGTTTGTAGTTTCTCTGCATTTACATACTTGTTACCTGTGGTAATTACCAATAACCAACTATAACTTACCATATATTTACCCGGTAAATACCTAGTAATTAGTTTGTAGTTTCTCTGCATTTACATTCTTGTTACCTGTGGTAATTACCAATAACCAACTATAACTTACCATATATTTACCAGGTAAATACCTAGTAATTAGGGAACTGTAAAAGGAAGGGTTACCATTTTATTTTCTCAACAGTAGGCCAACATTAGCTACAACCAACAGAATTTCACACATTAGTTAATGTAATGTTAATGTAAACTATAAGCGTTGCTCATTGGCGTATTTTTAACAATTCAATAATCTAACAATTTAATAATCTAACAATGTCTGTAAAATGAAACGTTAGCGCAGTTTACCGTGGTAAAAGTTCGTTACCGCCATGTTGACCACGAGTAACGTTATAACATAGGTTAAACTGGGCACAATCCTGTCAACACACACAGAATGTTTTTTTTTTACCTTGCTTGCTGGTCTCTCTCTCGGTGAAGTGAATTCCTCTTCTCCGGGCCGGACACGAGTCAATCAGACAGTCAAGACGCCTTTCCACTGCGCACGACATTCGCATTCGATTGTCGCATTTCACCCCCTGGTGTCAGTCGCAAGGAACTTTGAAATTGGTCGAGAAGCAACCGTTACCCTCGGCTATTCACAATTGTAAAATTAATGATTTTAATGAATAGGCTATAATGCATGCACGAATATATCCACACAAAACGAATGACCCTCAATACATCTAATATAAAAAACAGTCGATTTTATAGAGCTAATCAATATAAATATTGATTTAATAATGATACAAATATTTTTTCAGCCATAATTATTAATAACCGTCATTTTGCAGGAATAGCGTTTACATTAAAGTATTGAAATATTGGTAATTGGTAATAGTTTTGATTAGAATACATCACATCCGGTCGACCGGTCGCATACAGTCTAGCCGCAGAAGTTCAGATATTTCAACGCATCCGAAGCTCAAATCGGATCCGAAATTTCCGCATACGCATATGATCGGAACTCCCCGCAGCTCCCGTACGACTCTCCATTGGAAATGAATGACTTCCGGTCCGACGGCTGTCGTTTGTCGTTTGCAGTGGAAAGGCGGCTTCAGACCCCAGTGATATTACACTGGATGCTCCGGCGAGACACGACAAATCCCAGACAGTGATGTATTATAGTGACGCGCTGTTATATTTCTGACGTACTCCGAGTCCAAGTGCTCGCGCTATTTCTGACAAGGGACAAACAGGTTTGCATTTTGCATAAATGATCCAGTCGCTTCAATGTGTCCAATATAGACAGCCTTTGACTGTTATAGCGTTGTAGACACACGGTGTAAGGCAAAAATTAGGAAATAAAAAGCACAATGGAATAGTGCCAGTCAGAGAGGCCGTTATGTCAAATACAGTAGTATACTGCAAATTAAAAAAATACAGTAAGTCTCTGTATGTGGTGTTATGTCAAATACAGTAGTATAGGGGAGAGCCGGGACAGTTGAAACACTTTTCAGATAAATGTCGTTTTCTAAGATAAGGTTACAGATAGATTTTTTATTTTTTTGTGATTAACAACTCACATATGTGTTCTCTTAGTATCATGTGTTATTCGGTACAAATATAGAATGATTTAAGTAAAATATGACTTTGAACGGGAGTTGTGCTTTGTTTCAATCGTCCCGCCTGTGCGGGACGGTTGAAACACAGGGGTGGGACGGATGAAACATGACAGTTTAAATGGCAACTATTCATCTAATGCTTTTTTTTGTGAACAACACCTGACAAGTAACTTATGTACATATTGTTACAAACATATTCTGTAATTTATTTTCATTTAAAGGTTCATATTAACCATTTTTGTTCTGTCGCCCAATAAACAATAGGCGATAAGCCTGTGCGCATTTTGTAATCTTTCTAACAGGCTATTTTGACGAAGACAGACAAATCAGTTTACAATTAATTTTCTTACATTTCTTCCTTGAGTCATATTGGGTGTTTGCTAGTTGAATAGCCTGCTATTATGAAGAAAACGAGGTCAACCAGACGACGATAAATGAAATTTATTGAATATTGAAGATTGGACAATTGATGATTATTACAGAGATAGCATGTGTTGCGTAATTGAAAATTAATTTGCATTAAAAGAAATACAAGTCTAGAAACAGTATATGAATCTATGAACAGTATAGGCTATGACCAGGTTTAACGGGCAGGACGCGCGGGCGGGACGGTTGAAACACTGTTTCAACCGTCCCGACAGCGCATCCTGTCATTTAAACCTCTTTTGCTCTTAAACTAAAAAACTCTGATATTTCCCACTTAAGGGTGTGTTGGAGTACTGATACACCTGCCGTATTATCATTACAATGGCACATGAAACAATAAATCCAACTTGTCAGTCAAAAAAAAGTACCGCACGAAAGAATTCACTCACCGCATTCAAAAACAGCTTTGCGGCTTTAACTCCAAAACGACACGACGTAAAGAAGAAATGTTTTCGCGGGTATGTTAGGCATTGCGTGCTGTACGTGCTGACGAAATTTGACGTACATGACGTGAGTGGTTTTCAAGAAAATCTCAGTGTTTCATCCATCCCGCGTTTCAATCGTCCCGCCTCTCCCCTACTGCAAATTTAAAAAATACAGTAAGTCTCTGTATGTGGTGTTTGACGTCACAGAAAATTCCCATGATGCAATGGGAATCACAGTTACAGTATTTACTGTAAAGAGAAATAGCAGTATAATACTGGGTGATTTAAAGTAAATAACTGTAGAAATTACAGAAAAGTCTAACAGTGTACAACCACTGATTCTACAATTGCATCTACTGCACAATTAAGTTATAAAAAATGCTTTGGATAGCAGGTCTGCATAAAATTAGTATGCATTCAACAATGATTCTAAAATGGTGTCATACTTATTCTTTGTGTGTAATTATGTTAACATAGCACAGTGGAAAACATAAAAAACGAGTCGAAACCAGTATTATGCTGGCCTCTCTTGAACCAACCCATGTACACTGAATCAAAAATAACAAATTAAGTGCTTCCCACTATTGTCTTATTCATTCTCATGTTGTTCTTTTTCCCCTGCTTATGTCATTTTTTTTAGATTTCTTGTTGGTTGTTGGGTGCAAATCTTGCATGATAATTTGACTATTAAGATGTAAATAACAGTTTCATTAGCACTACATCTTCAAATACCGTAAGGCATAATTTCATTCAAATCAGTCAGTTTCCAAAATTACTCCATATAGTGGGGCCATCAGTAGCATTTTAATACTTATTATTAAGCTCCAACTTGTTGGCATGAAATAGAAATTCACACTACATCAAGCTCAAGTTAGTAGTCTAAAATCTAATCTCAATGTAATATAAAGTCTAAACAGAGTCCATGACCCCTTCCTCTTACAGTATATGCGCCCACATAGTAGCATCAATTATATTGCTTAGAAATTCTAAGCAAAAAGCACAGAATTCAAAAATTCACAGAAAAAGCTACGAAACAAACAATCCTTAAGGAAAGAGACATAACAGACTGAAGAGACACAACAATGCATATAATGTGAAAGAAACAAGTGTTCAATGGTTTGGGAATTTCTCCTTTTTTTACGTGCAGGTGTCTTCTATTATTTTATTTTTGTCAGTAGTAGATAATGCAGAAGGCTTCTAAATGTGAGTCTATTCCCTAAATCCTGCCAGATAGTAATTGGGGGCATAAGTAAACCCCCATCTGAGCACAGTGCGTTAATCTCCCTCTGCCAGTGTTAATTGGCCGTTTTATGACAAACCAGGCCAAAATGCAGGAGAACACATGCCTGGATTTACATGCTGTTTACAAACAGATGTCTGAGCGGAGAGTAAATAAAAGCATATTATGTCCTTGGAAAAGGCTTTAATCAAAAACTTCAGGCAGTTTTAATCTCAGAAACAAAGGTCTTTAAGATCATTGTTTTGAGTGGTGGTTTGCAGTGAACATGAAAATAAGGTTACAGACTCCTTAAAAGCTTTTTAATGTTGTATATAATTATATCTATCATAAGATAATGCATGCTATGGTTAGATTTTTGAGAATTTTTGCAGATTTTATAGGTTTAATATACCACAAGGTCCTGCAGGTGACTGCACCCAGTTTGCATCTACATCTGAGACTGGGATTAGATATCCATATAAGTAGGATTGCATCTCAATCCAAAATGAATGATAAAAATGCCTCAAATCTATCTAATCTAGGCCACTTTAAATTACAGTTAGGGTCTTTGATCGTCTGATTAACCAAAGCTAAATTACAACTCAAGCATTTGTTTTGTACGTTATTATTTGTTTGTCAGCTGATTAAAAATCTACGCTGATTACAAATATGCAAAACAAAATCAATTGATTCAGAGCTAAAAATCTAAATGTTTTCATCAAAAGAACATTTTTTGTGTGCAACCAGCCTCCATTCGCGACCGTGGCATTTATGTAGATTTATAAACTGTAAAGTTAAAACAGATGCCGACAGTCTGACTCACCCTTTTGACCATGCAAAAATATGCAGAGCTCTGAAAGATAAATAATCAGTTTGCAACTCTTGGCACAACTGTGTAAGCTATTTACTTAGCTAATGCTTAAAGGAACGGTTCACCCAAAAAATGAAAACTCATTTCAAAAATGAAATGCCAGTTTTTACTCACCATAATAGAACCTGTATGCTGTTATTTTTTCTAAGGGACAAAAGGATTGCCACGGGTGGCTGTATAAATCGCATGACACAGGAACAGAACACACAAACAGTAGTTACTTTAATAATCCATCAGATAATAGGTCATTGAGTCTCATAGAGAGATAACATAACCACTTAACATTGACGACAACGAACAATGAACTGACAGAACTTAAATACACAGAGGAACTAATGAGTTAATAGGACAACAGTTGAACGGATTCATTAATCAAGGGAACAAACTGGGAAACTGTCAAATGACAGGGCACACAGGCAAACAGGAACATGGAAAACAGAACCAAAACACTATGAATCTAAACCAAATTGAGCATACATGTTACAGAGCTAGAAACTGAAGAAATTTAATCATGCTTCAAAGCAACCACAATTCATAGCAACTGCCATTTACTTTTGAAAATAAAGTTTTGGTTTGGAACATTTTTTAATTGTATGCTCTTCTTCTTCTTCTAATAATAATAATAATAATAATAAAATAATAATAATAGTAAAAATTTCTTACCAAATAACTTACAGTACAGTACACTATTGCTACAGGTGAGTCCGTCCAGTTGTAAGGACATCAAGTTCTTGTATTGAATTTGTAATTCAGGACTAAGTGGTCAGGCCATTGGCAGGTAAGCCATGACTCACTGAAGCTGGAATCCAGTGTAAAGACCTGAGCAGAGGTTTAACGGGAGAGAATTTCCTGAGGTTAAAAACAAGTCAAGCAGCAGCATTTTGGATGCGCTCAGGGGGATGTTCAGCAGATGCTTGTAAGCCGGAAAGAAGGAAGTTGCAATAGGCTGACAGCAAAATGACTAGGGCCTAGATAGAAAGTGGTGGTGAAGGAAGGGCTTTATTTTTCTTTTGTACTTTTCTTTCCTACTAACGCCAGTTGCAGAGGAGGCCACCAGGGAGCAGCCTGGGGTTAAGTGCCTTGCTCAAGGGCTCAATCCAGACAGGGGCTCCTGTACCTCAAACTATCAACCTGTATGTCAGCCCAGATAAACCGATAAATGGTTTATCACAAGATGAGAACAAAATTAAACATCTCATTCATTTCTGTATTACTTAATTCACATTTTGTAATAAAATATTTAGATTTTGCATGTCTGTTCACCTTTCAGAGCGCTGTCAGTCAATTCCATTCCACTTGAGGAAAGCCCTAAAAAATTAAACTCCATTCTGCGTTTCAGCTACAGCCTTGCTTTCCACGCTTCTGCTTCCTCAAATTCACTCCACTTGGCTCATTCAGAGTCCAGGTAATTCCAAGTCAGTTTAATCACTGTTGTATATTAATGCGCTGTTTTCATTGAAGCGTGCCACGCACACATACGTAACTCGCACACAGAGAGCTATAATTGCTATTTCGTTCTTTCAAATAAATGTAATCTTACGCACTACTTTATCTCTGTGTCTGATTCAAAGCGGGCAGAATGCTAGATCTACAGGCCGTAACTGACGAAAATAATCATTTACCCTTCCGGTCAAATATTGCACTGCAAACACCAATAACAGCTTTAAACTGTCAATGCTGGCAAATTACCATAGTATAAGCGGGATAATCCAAGGCTAGCTGTGCATTAAACGATTTTAATGCACTTTGTAGAGGCAACCACCCTCCTCTTTGTATCGGGCGATCTTTGCCTCCACGTTGTGCATCAAAAAATGTTAAATGCACAGCTAGCCGTGGATTATCCCTTACTTGTTTAATTAAAATGTACTAGAATACAGGAAATGGCATCTACTCCAGTAACATTTTTCTGGGGATATAAATATTAACTATATTTTCAGAATTTATAAATATATTCTGACCTAATATCTATTCAGATTTACATTTATATATTCAGAGTTATATCTATATATTCAGACTTATAACTATATATTCAAATTTACATTTATATATTCAGAGTTATAAGCATATATAATCTTATTTGTATCTATATATTCAGATTTACATATTTGCATTTAATTATTTCCTGTTTGCCCCCCCTCCCATAAATTATATTATATTATATTATATTATATTATATTATATTATATTATATTATATTATATTATATTATATTATATTATATTATTCTTACTAAAATAATGACATACAGAAATCTTACAATTAAAGAGCTTTAATGATAGATGTGCAAGGGAAGGCCCTGATGTCTAACTTCATATAGAGGGTGGTAAGGTTAAGTGTCTATATCCTGGTGCTGACGAAAGCAATTATATTTCTTTAATTGAGAGACATCCTGTCTTACATGTTTCTTGCCCTCTTTGAAGCACTCTTGAACTCTGTCTGGTTATTCATACCCATCACTGCCTCTCTTGTCCTCTGTTGCCACCTGCATAACAATCTGTCTTTTTTCCCTCTCTCATTGTCTCTTGCTCTCGATTTCTTTTTGGTTCCCTTTTTTACAATGTCTGAGCAGGAATGAAAACTTCCTCCCGTCCTCTGTAACAGTGAACTGACACCTCATTATATCCACAGCACTGGAGTTCAATCCTGTGCGATCTATTAATCTATTCCAGCACTCTGGCCCCTCCATATAGCCGCCCCCTCTTTCATTAGCTAGAACAAAAGCCTGCAGAGCAGAATTCATTAAGGACAATCAAACACGGCTCCTCTGGGGCCATTTAATGCGACTTCCATTATTAACATTATCATTATTATTAATATGCAATAGCAGAAGTCATCTGTGTAAGGTGCGTCACCGACAATATTGAATCCTTAATTGTGTGGTGGAGGTCGATTGTGGAGATTCCAGGTGCACGGTCTGGGTGGAGGTCTTCTCTGCCGAGAAAGCCACGCATCTAACAGCAGATTAAAAAGAATAATGAGCACATTTGGAAGAGTACGAGAAGAGAACAAGCCAAGTATGAGCAGTAAGTTGCTGGATAACAGAGCACTGTGAAATAACTTCAGCTAGATGCTATGAGTTTCAGGACATGACAAACCTGAAAGCCATACTTGAGTAAAAGTACGGATACCTTAGAGCGAAAATGACTCTATTACAAGTTACAAGTGGCCAATTCCAATATAACTTGAGTAAAACTCTTAGAGAATCTGATTTTAACAGTACTTAAGTATTTTACTCATACTGAATGTAGGCTCAAAGATCCACTAGTCCTCAACACCTAAGAGACATGCCAGTGAAAAACAAGAAACAGCTGATTTGCGAGGAAAGCAATCACATTTATTTTCTAAAATAAAACTGAACACCTCAAAATTGCACGGAAAATAAAGGTTGACACTCTTAAACGTCTACAAACACTCAAGTCTCAGGTAATCTCAAGTGCAAAGGCGCATGAGTTATAGTACCTTCAATGTCCTGTAGATGATGATGTCGCTTCTTTTGTAGCGGAAATAAACTGCTGCAGAAAAAGGTGCCATGCTAAATTTTACGAGTAACTGCATTACTCATTACAAATATATTGGTGTAAAGAGTACATATACTTATTAAAAAATGTAGTCAAATAGAGAGTAGAAGTTGCTAATATCTTGGATACTCCAAACAAATGGTACTACTACAAAGTAGCCAAAAAGATACTTACGTACAGTAACTAATTTATATTATTATTATATTTACTTAAATACAGTACTTTACACCATCTGTGATTTTAGTTTTCCTTAAAGGGGACATATCATGAAAATCTGACTCTTTCCATGTTTAAGTGCTATAATCAGGTCCCCGGTGCAACTACGAAACCAGAAAACGTGAAAAGAGACAGCCCAGTAACTTTGTTTTGGTAAGCCTTTCTCTGCAAGCATGTCAAAAGTAATAATATATAAATAATATTATCGCCCCTTAATCCCCTTAATAAAAGTTTCCACCCCCGGTACCGCCATTTGGTTTTCGCAAGCGACAACAGTGCAACCAGTTCTAATGCAATGGCAAAAGTTCGAGCAAAGCATGCAAACTGTTTTGTCGTTGGCTGCACAGACGAGCACAGAACACTATTTGACCAAACAACGTCACAGTTGTCTTATAAAGACCTCAGGGAACTGTGTCAGCTTGTGTAAAAGCACCACTCTACAGTAATTTGAAAGTGATTGCAATACCAGTTTTGGCCACAATCTTACATACGGCTCCTTTAAATTTTTTATTGCATCTTGTGAAAAGGGGCATACTATGTCACCTTTAACACTAGAACTGCCATGGCGGTCATTTTGACCGTTTTGAATTTTATATCTGCAATAACTTTGTTGAAAAAATAAATAAAATCCTGCTGGTACCTGACTTTTCCTAAAAGTGTCTGTATTTTCATTTAAAATGTTTTTCATATAAATTACACATAAGGCAAAAAAACAAATGAACATATTTGCCTATTTCGGCCATAGACGGTCAGATTGACCGCACTGAATTTTGCGGTATTATTATACATATACCAATATACACAACAATAAAATGTGGTAAAAAATACACAAAACATATTTCACAACAAATCACTTAAATGTAATGATATTCAGAACAGAACAAGAATGAAAAAATAACTATAAACAAGCCAAAATGAAATAGGCTAATTTCAAGCGAAAGTGAAAGTAAGCGGCGTTGGGCTCACGTTACTCTCTAATTAGAATCAAAATGTTTCAACATTTGTATTTAGATGGTAAACTATTCTTTATTATAGGCTTTGTACTTCACTCACGTTCCAATATCGACGGAAAAAATCATCCTCTTCACATGTGCAAAATGGTACGAATTGTACTACTGACCATATAAACAGCTGTTTATGTGGGCAGTAGTACAATTCGTACCAGTGAAATATTTATATGTTAGGTTGACTATTTTATTATTATATTTTATTATGGCTATAATGAACAGGCTGCGATGTCAAGATTGCAATGCTGGAATATGGTGTGTGTGTGTGTATGTGTGTGTGTGTAAGGCGCGGGCGCGATCGAACAGTGTAAACATGAAAACATAGGCTGCTCCATCATTTTGTTCAGGACATCTACGGATATTATTATTTATAGATGTATAATTAAACTTGTTTAAATGTACAGTTTGGTGTTGTTTTGTTTTTAAAAGATATCCTAATACAATAAATGCATTAATCTCTCAATTGGGTATTTATCATTAAAGATACAGAGTTTGGAATCTAGTGGTCAAAATGACCGCTTGCGCAGTTCTAGTAGTTATGGAATTCTGGCACTTCTAGTGTTAATCAAGCTGAATTACCAGAATTTAACTTATTTCTTCCAAGTAGGGATGTAATAAGTATTGTTTCTTTGCGACAAAGTCGATTGGGAAAACGAAAAAAACAAAAAAACAAACAGTACCAGTCTATCTGCAGTATCGGTAGTACAGAGTAGCCAAGGACTGTCTGACTGACAGGCAGCTTCTTTCAAATGTGCTATTCCAACTAAAATAGAATAAAAGCAGTTCAAATCATCAACATGCTAAGTGCATTCTTTTTTCTTTTGTTATGATTATAGAGTGCACTACAAAAATTAACCTCAAAATACACCCTTATTTAGTATACCATAAATCAAGACAGGCCTAACAACAGGTCTGGATGTCTGTCAGAACATTATCTCATTCCTGCACTTGAATCAACTCCAAGCAAGCAAGTCTAACCGTGTCACAGAAGATGGATTGCTCTGACACATACAGACTGGTCATTAAAATGATGGACAGCTCAGCCGGAAGTAACACTAAAAATGGAAAGATGATGGCGATGTGCGCTCTGTGAACAGACATCTAGCGCAGCTGAAATCAAACCTTACTTCTCCATAGCCGGTGAGTGCACTCTGATTCAGTTTATTAATAGATCCACTTAGAAGGCCGACATACAGCTGGTAATATATACTAATGAAAATCTTGGTTTTCACTGCATCCACTGTAAAACCCTGCCAAACACTGTGACTTATATGATCTGCTGATGGACATTTATAAGAGGAGCAAAATTGTACAGCACACTTGACCTGCATCTGAACTTGGGTCCATTTCACGAAAGTTTGAGAAATTGCCTTTCCCACTCGATCTCACCTCAAATCCTGCTCATTACTGGGCTGCTCATGTTTCACCTCTCTGATCTGTAGCTTTTGATGCCCTCAGGCTGCTTGCGAAATATATGTAAGCTATAAGTCGGCGAGTTTGTGCGTGTGCAGGCAGCGGTTTCTGAACACTCAACTGGAACGTTTCCTCTCCTACCATTTTCCAGGTTTGGTGCGGAGCAGTTTAACATCCTATGGAGAAAGAAAAAGCCCCAGTGTTGCACACGTCTAGTCAGTGGAGTTAGACAATGGTCTCTGAAGATCTACAGTGGTCATACTTTAGTCACCAGTGAAGGTGTTTAGTTAGTGTGCAGTTGCATGACTGCAGGGAAGAGACGCTGTCTTGACAGGTGCGGAGCAAAATTGGCTTTTATTGGCGCTAGGGAAAAGTCTGTGGAGAGAAGGAAAAATAATGAGAGCAGAGAGAAGACCAGAAAAGTGTGTCACTCTAATGGCCCGAGGGGAGAGGAACCAGCTCTCCATCTCTCCAGATTTGTCTATCAATTTCTCCCAAGAACCTTTATGTTAAAGCTAAAACGGTTCTTGACGTCATTCATTCTCATATGGAATTAATTGCAAGAGTTCTACCCAGTCCCACGATTTTCATTTATCCTTCACTCTGTCATGTAACAGAGGTATAGACAACAGGAATGCAGGTGACGGATGTTTATTAAACAGAGAAAGCAGATAGCAGGCAAGATGGCAGACTTAACTAGAGTTCTTGGTATTGTGGGTATACACAATGACTTGAGGAGAAGATATTGTGATGAAGGCAGGTAGACACAGATGACAAGGAGTAAGGTAATAAGGTTAAGGGTAGCCGAGGTGTGTGCTTATGTGTGTGTCTTGATGAGGTGATAATCAGTGATGCAGCTGATGGCTGAATGAGTGCAGACCAGGAGGGATGCTGGGAATTGTAGTCCAGAGTGTGAGTGAGCAAGTGTAGCAGTGAAGCAGGACCGGTAAACTCATGACACATTCCTAATTTCGCAATATGAGTAAAATAACTTATATTTAGATATTTTTCCCCAAACCACATCTCAGTATCATTTGTTAAATCTTAAACTGTTAAGTTAATTCACATTTGGAATTACAGTAATTGGGAACCAGTCCCTCATTTTTCTTTTTCCTTTCTTATTTCTCTTAGGAATAAATAAGCTTGTAGATATTTTAAAATACTGACTGTATCCCCAAACCATATCACACTATCATTTGTCTGAAAGTTGAAATGGTTCTCAACATAATTCTTTCACATCCAGAATTAACTGAACAACATTCAACCCAGTCCCACGATTTTCTTTCTTGTCTCCTATTTTCTTATATTTGGAGTAAATAATCTTGTATATATATATATTTAATGTTGACTATATCCCCAAAACCATATCTCACCACATTAGGGTTAATGGTGTGCTTTAAAAATATCCTCTAATTATCTCAAATGTTCCTTCCACAAGTGGCAGCAAAAGATGCAGGCCTCATTATAATTCTCTACAGAATACAAAATAAACATTATCAAGTGACTGCCAAAAGCTGCCCCGGACCCAAAAAGCATCATACCTTCTGAGTCACTAAGTAAACTAATGAATTCATTCGGAGTGGTATAACTCTATTTTACAACCATTAACAGAGTTTCTCTGCAGCCAAAGAACCCATATCGGTCCATTGGATTGTTAAATGTAGTCATGCATTATGCAGTGGGATTAATTGAAAATGGCCGCTCTGAGAAGAAACAGTGGGGGCCGGTACATTATGAGGGGGCCTGGGCAAATTCAAAAGCAGATTTAACGGTCCTTCAGGGTCATAACACTGTCGAATTAATTCATGGAGAGTGTGTTTGGAGCAAATGCATTGCCTTATTATTAGATGGAAAGCAAGGTGTACTGTTCTGGGAAAGCAACTAAAAGGAAGTGACAGCAGTTCCCAACAACTTCAAAAAGCCTTTTAAATGTGAGAGCCTCTTGCCGCAAAGCTGCACCGAGGAGAGAAAACCTCACCTGAATGCTTAATGATGAGAGAGCTTGTGTATAAGGAACGGGAAGTCAAAGATCAAGAGCTCTTGAGTGAGAAGACAGAAATTTGGATGAAATCAAAAGCAAGTAAATTGTGGATTTAAAACTTAGGTAAACTACAGTATATTTAAAACCTGTTGACAATGTTTGAAATAAAAATATCATGATTATCAGATTTGCCAATATAAAGCTAAAGAAAAAATCATACATTGCAAGACAGAGGGGTGGATTTAATGACCGACTGAATGTACATCACTGCAAAATGTACTGCAAAATAAACTCCAGTCAGTGTTAAAAAAAATCATCACAGTTTGTCTTTTCAAGAAAATACACCGTTCAAAAGTTTGGGGTCGAGAAAAAATAATAAAAATATGGTTACAATTTAAAAGATCTCAAAATTTTCAGCAACCATTACCCCAGAAACTGTGATACTTCTTTATCAGGATTCTTTGATCAATAGAGAGTTCAAAAGAACAGTTAAAAAAATGTTAACATTACAAATGTCTTTACTGTCACAATTGATTAACTGAATCCTTGTTGAATATAATTATTAATAATTAAAAAAAAAATCTTACTGACCCCAAACTTTTGAACGGTAGTGTATCTTTTAAATTTAGTCAATATTTCATAATGTCTATTACTTGTATGAGTCATGAAGCTATCACAGTAGGATAGGGACAACTGTCAAATGTTGAGTTTGCAGAGCGTTATACAAAATGATTATCCACAGAATGCTGCAACTGACCATTCAGAATCAAGTACTGTATTCCAGAGCGCTGTGTAATGTCGCTTTTCCACTACACAGTACCAGCTCGCCTCGGCTCGCCTCGACTCGACACGGCTTTGTTTGGTTTTCCACTGTGTAAAAGTTGTACCTGTACCTGCTTCCAGGTACTTTTTTTCGTACCACCTCCGGCGGGGTTCTGAGTGAGCTGAGGCGATACTAAAATGTGACGTGAAAACACGGCAGACTGCTGATTGGTCAGAGAGAATCGTCACTATTCACTGCGTCATCATTGCACGTTCCAGACGGAGTATCCTGAATAAAAAACAGCAAAAACAAAAACAAAAACATCCAAAAACAGCATACACTCGATTTCCTCCATTGTCCTGTGTGTTTGGGTAGCAGGTGCCTCGCGTAGAAGATTAAGTCACGGCATTTTCCTGCGGCGTCGCTATGACGACCAGGTACTATTGTGGAGGTACTATCTGCAATGGAAAATGGAGCGAAAAACGAGCCGAGTCGAGCTGAGCTGGTAATGGAAAAGCACCATTATGGTCACGTTCTGGGTTTTGTTTCTTGTTCCTGGTTCTTGTCTTGTCATGTGATTCCCTGTTTATCATGTGATCCTGCCATGTGTCTTGCCATTGGTTAATCGTCTGATTATTATTCACAGGTGTCCCTTGTCTTGTCGTTAGTCTTGTGTATTTAAGCCCTCATGTTTGCCCTGTGTCTTTGTCTAGTATTGCATGTTTTTCCAGGTTCTTGTCTTTGTTTCCAGTTTCCAGCCTTTGTTTAATGTTTGTTTTGTTAATTAAAGTTGCTTTTGGGTTCACTTCAACTTGCCTCCAGGATTACATTACAGTAAGTCACAAAATGTGTGAATAGCGCAAACTTTGTAGAAGACAAAAGCTCTTTACACTAAGGGCAGCAACCAAATGATTAACTGAGGCACAGATTCCTAGAAAAGCACAGCAGCACAATACGGTTCATCCACCTTGATAATAACATGACAGAAACAAGTGAGGATCTGTTTATACTCCATATATAAATCCCATTAATTTCAAGCGTCACTTACATAAGACACCTAAAACATCATTGCACCATATCTCATAATACCAGTCCTTCCTTAGATTGTTTCACAAAATCATTATTTTAAGGCAAGATATAATGGAGAGCTGTCGATAAATGGCATTCCTAGAGATAGTGCGGATATAAGGAAAAGGCAGAAGTCATTTCTAAGTGACCCTCTGCAGTTCTTCCCTTGAGTGCCAGCTCACATTCCAGAGTCCCCTTTATTATCAGAAGAGAGGACATATTCTGCCCCGGGGTGACACTGTCCCGTCAGACTGACAGCGCTCAGCCCAGCTGACTGCTGATGACATTTTCTCAGCCAATTTAGATGCGGAGAGGAGTGGTGGCTAAAACCTTTAAAAAAGTAAGCATTTAATGACAAACAGAAAAAAATGTAGTATTAATAATAATGAAATCTTCAAAAATGCATGGGTACTGTGTATATATGAGACATGTGGTGGTAACATCAATATCCAGTATGTTTTGGTCATATGTTGGCAGTGCCAACTGCATTTATGCTATATTTTTATGGAGAATATGCAGAACTTCTGTAGTGTAAAATACAGCTTGTTATGAGAGTAAACAGAATATATATCTTCAGTCTTTAATTAAAGATTTTTGTTTGTTGTACATGTATTAGACATGAACGTTTGATTGTGCAAATGCTGCAAATTAAATGTAATAATCGCAAAGCAAAGGTTTTACAGCATAGATACTGCAGTATGCCGAATTTTAATTATGTGATAATGTTTTTTCCTTTTTTAACATTTGAACAGTAAATATGTAAGTGAAAGGTGTACTAAAGGCCTTGTAAATTAAATATTACATACAGTAAATACATGCAGATTTACATTATACATTCCATAAACAAAAACATAACAGACAAATGATAAAAGTCAAAGGTATGCATATTACAAATATTGCTTACCAGGTAATCTTAAACTGGGCCAATCTGTTTGGTTTTACCCAAACTTGATTAATTTTCCTGCTTATAAGCCATACTTTTTCAGTATTACTGTAAAGCTCTCACTAATATGCTTGTATTTAAGAAGTAAACAAATGTTTAAAAAATCATGGAGACTAATATCTGCATAATGTAGACGAACACAGATGCCTCTAGCTATTTTTATTTTATTTTATAAATGTAAGGGAAAGAATTCAGACAGTGTCACCCTCAAGTGTCACTAGAAGGAGTCTCTGCCTCCCAAGACTGAACGAACACAAAATCTGACGCCCAAATGATTATTTGCATCTGGTTAAATAGGCCCATTCAGGGATAATCTTGAATAATAAATTCATGCATAAGTTAATTACTAAGGTTAAGGGCGCAATAAATAAAACAGAAGCCGGGCCTTTGATTAGGACGATAGGATTAGATTAAAATGATTAATTTGTGCAGTTTGAGGGGCATGAGCATCGTCGTACATTGTTAATGATGCTGCCTGAAAGCTTTCAGGGCCTGTTTATCATATAGAGGAAAACAACAAACAACAAACAAGTCCCTGCAGAAGGGAGACTTTAGATAAGTTTTAGAGCAAAGTGTATCTGTAATGTAAGTAAGGTGTTAAATAGTGACTAACTGCAATGCCTAAACTAATGCTTTATGATTATTTAAAAATGGACACATTAAATCACTTCACAAATTATAAAATTTCATAATATAAAACAGAAATTGGACTAGGAAAAATTTTAAATTTTGTATGATGTAGATATTAGTTTTTATATAAATAATAGATGCTGCTAACAATTGTGCATGCAGCTAAAATATTACGTTACAGAAATACCTTTATTTTGTATCCAAGATCACACAAAGTTAGAATTAAACATGGAAATTACGAGGCTTGTGATTATTAAGACATTTAGCTCAAACAAACAAACAAACATGCATAATGTTACTATGCATTTTTTTTCAAGAAATGAAATATTGTAAATCCAATATTATCTGAGGATCAATAATAAATTAATTTTTAACACATTATACTTTGTACTGTAGCTCTTGTTGAAATGTTGATCATATTAGCTAATTATTCCCTATAGAGTGTCGTTTCAGGGTGTCAGTGTAAACATGATGTGACAGAGGAAATGAGAAGTATTGCTTTAAAATCTCTCACCTTTGCTCTCACTCAAATTAGTTGATGGTTTTGTCTATAATGACAGTACAACAGATAAGTTCATCAATTTTCTTCATTCATGCAGATCTGTAACAGAGAGCTTAGACCCTCATTACCATCACTATTTATTTGTTTCAGAAACAGACAAAAGTATAAAGCCGTTTCAGTGAGCTGGACAAAAAGAGCCATTTGACCCAAATGACAACCCTGACTGGACAATCAGGAGAGACACAATGCAGTGCTTTGGTCCCTTAATAATGCAACTGACAGACTATTTTGACCATCTAAACAGATGAAAGAAAACATTTGTGCTTCACTTTGTCTACATTGGCTCACACATATCTGCACTTCTCTTATTCTTTTGTACACCGTTTACTTTGTTCTTGTTTGTTGGTCAATGCCTCTAATAGCTGCTTGATCACTATGCTCACAATATGGTCTGTAAATGTTGTAGCCTCTTTATAAACCACAGAGGGCTCTGCTCATGTTATAATTATGTTATTTTTCAATATGAGGACATTGCTCCTTTATTTATTAATGAGGACATTATTTTTTTCCCCAGCAATTCTTTGAAATTTTAAACACCGTTGGATTTTGCAAAATCATTTTACAGACTATTTAAAGGCAACTAAAATGTTTAAAATATATTTTAACATGTTGAGGTTGAGTGAGTTCTGTTTGTTACTTCTTGCTTCAGATTAGACGGACGGACGGACGGACAGATAGAGCATAGTCATCTTTGTGCATAAAGAATGAATATCAGTATTGCACAAACATCATTTTATATTCTAGGTCATATTATGAGTTCAAAATTACTAATACATTTAGTTTGCAGATAGCGTTCAATGTCACAAAATGGCTAAACTGAAACCGAGTGAGCCACATGTCATTGCTGTAAATGTTTGAATTAACCCAATACCGGTAAATACGAATTAATTTCAACAATTAATAAAAAAATGGTCAGAGAGTAAATAGATGACCTCATCTCCATTCATTAAAATGACTCAGTGGCTGAGCAAATGCTTTGCTTTAAAATACCTCACTTCCATATCTCCTCTCATTAAAAGAGCCAATTAGAGGAAGATCAATACAACATTAAAAGTGGAAAACTCTTAAGTAATTTGCTTACCAGTCCAGGCAAAACGGAGAAAAAGAAATAGTGTAAATTCATCACATATGTCTAAATACATTAAATCTACAGAATCTCAAATCTATATTTTGCAAGCACAAACACGTGCTTTGTCTGGTGCCTTCATGGTCTCATTAGCGGTGTATTTGCTGTGTGTTGCACTTTTCTCTTTTGTTTCTGTCACACATCCACTTTTTTTCAGTCTGCACTCGCTCTAGGACACATCGCAGGTTACAATAACCGTGTGCATTTGGGACCATATAACGAGATGAAGGTGGTACTGAAATGACCAAATTTCCTCATTAGCTGTCTTCTCTCTCTTATGGTGGATGGTGAGCATGAAACATCACCCCACTATATCTGTTAAATCAGGCCACTAGGGATTGGGCTTTGTCAATGATTTTTCCTCTGTTGTCATTGGAAGTGCTCATTAGGGCCATAAATGCACCGGGCCAGCTAGAAATAGGTTAATTAGACTGTATCACGGCAACAGATGATCCCACAAAGGCAGTTATCATCCTAATTACACTGCTAGCGGCACACAAATTGTGAACCCCATAAAGGCAGCATCCTTTATCTTAGTTGTGGCCTAAAGCGCAGATCAAATGATCCACTAAATTTTTTTTCCCTGGTAAGACCACCAACTTGTGCTGCTGACTGAGTGCAGGAAAGCTCAAAATAAACTCTCATGAAAAAAAACAAAAACAAATCTGTTTGCCAAACAAATGTTTGCATTTTCTTAGCAGACACTGTCTGACCAAGTAACTTTAATGCACAAAACACAGGTACTAGTACAAGTATGTGAGAACATATATGACACTTGATAAGATATTTTGATAAAGTCATCCTACGATATATAAAATATGGAAGGACACATAGGGCCCTATTTTAACGATCTGAAACGCAAGTATCAAGCGCAAAACGCAAGTAACTTTGTGGGCGGATCTCGGGCGCTGTTGCTATTATACCGGCGGGATAAATGACTCTTGCGCCCGACGCAAATCTAAAATGGGTTGGTCTGAAGTAGCTTCATTATTCATAGGTGTGGTTTGGGCATAACGTGAAATAAACCAATCAGAGCGACATCTCACATTCCCTTTAAGAGCAGGCATGCTTGTTCTATAGCGGATTCCTATTATAACGGCGGATTTGCCAGGCGCACGCCAGGTGCGGTTCACAGCCGAGGAGACCGACGTTCTCGTCAGGGACGTTGGGGATGGAGAAACACACCCAAATTAACTTCGGTTAAACAGGCGTATGATAATTTGGGTAAATGTGTAAGCTAGATGTATGGTTTTATAATAAACTATCTATCTATCTATCTATCTATCTATCTATCTATCTATCTATCTATCTATCTATCTATCTATCTATCTATCTATCTATCTATCTATCTATCTATCTATCTATCTATCTATCTATCTATCTATCTATCTATCTATCTATCTATCTAATCTATCGTAATAATGTATGATTTGCAAAAATGATAACTGCTGCGTCTGTGTGTAGATGAGAGAATCAAAGTGTATGCACGTTGAGCACACGCTACATTGATAATGGCCCTTAAAATAGCATATGAATAACATGCACAATGCACCACTGACTTTAAACTGTTTTTTTTCGGCCAGTGGCGGAATTGTTTTCTAAACCTGTAAAATAGCACCAGGGAACGTTTGCGCCGGAACACGCCTCCTCTTTGCGCTGAACCGCCCCGGGGAGCGCAAGTGTATTTCTTAGTTAACCGACGTGCGTCTGTGGAGGGAAAAGTCCGCTTTGCCCGGGTGCAAAATAGGAATGATACATGCGTCGGTGTACAAAGTCAATTGCGCTGGGTGCAAGATAGGGCCCATAGCTTGCCAACAACAAACAACTACATGATACTTGTGTACTAGAGGTGAGGGAAAAAATCGATTCACATATAAATCAAGATTCTATCTTCTACAGATTCAAATCGATTCACAAATTTCAAAAATCGATTTTCTAAATGTTTATGTATACCTATGATCCTTAGAATACATATTAATTAAAAGAATAAATAAATAAAATTAGAACTACATTTCTTGTGTTCCTACTTATATGTGAAAAAGAAGTTATCTTTTTCTTAAGAAACAAAAACAACAACAAATAATTTCTTAATAAAATAAAATAGACAAGTTATTTTATTTTTAAGAAAAAATACTAATTATTATTATTTTTATAACTATTACGGAGGGTATATTTTCACCAAGTGCAAATAGCCAGCTTTATTGGCAGAGGGACAAGTAATGCCCCAATAAGGCAGCATGTGTTTATGATTTTAATAAATATAATCATATACACTGAATATGTTGTTATTATTGCACACTGTTTTATAATATACACTGGGGTGTAAATAGTATCTGACACTATTTGCATTAAGTATAAATATCATCTAACAACTATTTACAAAAAAGAAAATACTTTTTGTTGTTATTTACACCTGGTGTAAATAGCATCTATCACTATTTGCACTTCTACTGCCTTATTATTATTATTATTATTATTATTATTATTATTGATGCTTGGATTATCTGCTGTTTATAAATTAGGAACACAAATAATCTAGGTCAGTGCAGCTTTCTATTACACAATGAGTCTGAGTAATGCATTTTTTTTTTTTAAATAGACCATTCTCCCTCTCCCTCCCCAAAAAGGTCCACAGCGTTCACAGCTTCTTTGAACATACAGTACTTGCATTGACTATCAAGAAGAGAAGCCCTCAACGGGCCACTCCAAACAGAACTTAACGGTCGGGTCATAGATGATCTTTGTGACACTCATTGTATCCACCTGCATGTTCACTGGTAGCAGCTATTGTGTGTCTCTATTTTAGCTCTTGTCAGAGCCATTCAGAGTCATGAGCTTTGTGAGCTCTGTTTGTGACACTGTAGAGTGTTTTCCACAGAAATCAGTAGCCACAGACAGCTACTCAACTTTGCCAGACATTCTAATAATGTGTAAAAATTATCACTAGTACTTTTGCACCGGCTATGTGAGAGTTCGTGTCTAAGTACATTTATTTCTAGATATTGTTTCTTTTCCTCAGAGAGAGAGAGACAGAGACAGAGACAGAGAACTGTGCAAAATAATATAGAATCATGAAAATGTTCTACCTGACATTTCTCAGCTTGAAACATCCACTGACTAGCTGACATGCAAAAAATCCTTTGATTGGTAGCCTATTGATGTTTTGAACATGCAAATGAATACTCTTCATTTACTCACCCTTATATTGTAAATCCATCTTTCTTTCTTTCTTTCTTTCTTTCTTTCTTTCTTTCTTTCTTTCTTTCTTTCTTTCTTTCTTTCTTTCTTTCTTTCTTTCTTTCTTTCTTTCTTTCTTTCTTTCTTTCTTTCTTTCTGGTTCGCTATATTTGTGGGGACTCTCCATAGGAATAATGATTTTTATACTGTACAAACTGTATATTCTGTCCCCTTACACTAACCCTACCCCTAAACCTACCCATCACACACAACGTTCTGCATTTGTACATTTTCAAAAAAATATAATTTAGTATGTTTATTAACCCATTTCCCTCGTGGGGACCGCTGGCTGGCTGGCTACACACACACACACACACACACACACACACACACACACACACACACACACACACACACACACACACACACACACACACACACACACACACACACACACACACACACACAAAGACATTTTAAAGGTCAAAGCTGGTCACTCTTTTACCTGCAAATATAATGAAAATTTATACATTTATAAATTTATTCCATAAGTGGTCTATTTGACTTGCACAGTTTTATACGTCATATACAATATCTTAGTGTGAGGACCAGTTGGAACTTTAAATTATTCACAGAAAATTATTCAATCCAGTAAGCTTTTAACCTCTGCTTATCACAGATAACCTCTAACCTCTGCTAGTCGTAATTGCAGATTTTAAACTGCATCAATTGATTTATTGAAAAGATTAACAACTCATTTCCTTACATAACACTATTGTATGGCTTGGAACGCAAGCCATATCGGCCACTTTTATGTTATGTTTATAGTACTTTTTTTGTTGATGTTATTTTGGACCCCTGTCATCATTTGAGTGAGTGAGTGAGTGAGTGAGAGAGTGAGTGAGTGAGTGTTCAGAAAGAAAGTCACTCATGTTTGGTACATCATGAGGATACATAAAAGATGCCATCATTTTTATTTCTGAGTAAACTGTCTCATTCTTTAGAGTGCCTCTCTATTTAAAGTCTTGACAGTAAATAGACAGCAGTTTAAATGAGCTGGTCTCTGCTCTAGGTGAAGGGTTCGTGCCAGGGGAGATTTTACCAACACAAGTCATGCTATCAGTGAATTTATACACACTGGACTCTGTGAGGACATTGTAAAAACATTGTCAAAACATTCGTCATCAAGCGGCTCTCTCTGGTGGTTACAGCACTGCAACTTTTC
Source organism: Abramis brama (assembly GCF_963993115.1). Taxonomy (NCBI): domain Eukaryota; kingdom Metazoa; phylum Chordata; class Actinopteri; order Cypriniformes; family Leuciscidae; genus Abramis; species Abramis brama. The sequence continues at coordinate 26,725,107 of NC_139970.1, forward strand.
AGTGCTGTGACCCCGTCGACCCAAACACCACTGTCATTACTCTTGGCTGCCAGGAGGTGGGACAGAATGAAACTTTTATAGCGCCCCAGAGAACCCATTATCTCTCCAGGAGAAAAGGTAAATGCTATCCTTCACCTAAGCCTTTCTGTTTCCCCTCCTTTCTTTCTCTCCATTCTCTGTTCCATATTCCCTAACTCACCCCGGCCCATCTCTCCCTTCCCTGAGCCTCTCCCTTTTTCTTTTCTTTCCACAGCTTTTATACCTCTCATTTCCTTTTATTCCTCTTCTTCTCCAGTGCAGTAACCCATATCTCACCCTGCTCTCGACTCTCTCCGCATCCATCTCTCCGGCTTTCAGAGGGATTTTAAAATGCAAGTGATTTAAATGTTTAGGGAGCACGCTGACATGAGAACCACACCGCAGTCCAGGGTTCCATGTTTCTCGCTCCCCCTGGAATGGGTGGATGTAGGAGGACAACCTTTCCTTCCTCCTGCTGTGCCTGTCCAGGAGGGCGCGGAAACATCTGCTAGTGTTTAACTTTGATCCCATCATCCCAGAAAGCACATCTGGAGGAGCGCAGCTGCCCACGGCACGACCCGCAATCTGTCAGGACCTGTCCGCCGTTTCGAAAATGTAACTGATTTAGTCAAGGCAATTTAGATCCATTTGTGACCTGCGACATCAAAATCAATCCATCTCCCTGATTTAGGTTGCACTGGGGACGAATTAAACTTGTTTTTTGGAACTTTAAGTACAATCAGGCTTTGTACAGAGGTAATCATCAGTGATCATTTAAAAAAATTATGCTGTTAGATGGACATAAACGCATACATGGATAAGGAAATTACAGAGCTGAACTAAGTCATGGAGGGAAATCAAATTACCTTCAAAATCACATGATTTTACAACAGTAAACTAAAATATTAATTCAAAAGAGAGATTTTATTTTATTTTTTTTAACCCTTTGATGCACAACATGGGTCTAAAAAGACCCAACTGAGTTTTCATTTCCTATATCTTTGCAAGAAATTTATTTAATCATTCAGTATTCCAGGTATTCCTCAATTAACTTGTTTTAGATCATTACAAATCAATATTTAAATTTTTCCTTTCTTACTTTTCGAATAAAAATTGTTTTTGTGTCACTACCCCTCTAATGCGCAACATGGGTCTAAAAAGACCCGTATTCATGTTTCTTTGCCGAATCTTTGAAATAAATGTATTTTATCATTTATTAATCCAGGTATTCATTAAATATCTTGTTTTTGATTTTCAAAAATCATTATGTTTATTTTTCCTTTCTTACTTTATAAACAAACACGGTTTTTGTATTTCTACATCCATTTTACACACATGGGTCAAAAATTACCCATATAGGAACCTTTGATATGTATAAATATATTTACTGCAGAAAACTATTCACCTGCCACACATTTCACAATTCAACACGGCTGCTTTTGTATTTTTCATGCATGTAAGTTTTATTTAAAACATTTTTTTGTCACAGAAAAATATAGATATAGCCTCGTAGGCTAAGGTTACCTTGACCTTGAAAACCATTACTAGTGTGAAAGAGAAACATGTCCAATACCATTAGCTAGCTTGCGTCGACATATTCTATTTTATCTAATGTAAGCTAGGTCAATAAAATTAAATTTGCAATAGAAAGTTATATATACACAAGTATATATTGTCGCTGTTGGGCAGAAACCTTGTACCGTTATTTATTTTTATTTGTGGTCATAAATCAATGCTATCGGTCACATAAGCCGGTGTGTGGTGGCATTCTGTTGCACTATGGCTGCTGTCGCATCATCCAGGTGGATACTGCACATTGGTGGTGGTTGAGGAGATCCCACTTCAGTTGCACTACACTACAGTTCAATTTCAGTGTTATCGGTTAGGCATATATGCGTGTTATGTGTGACAAAGTGGCCAATAAACATATTTCAAGTGTTACAGTATATGTGTTGAGCTAAACAACTGTGACATTGGTTATTTTAACAAAAAGTTTTCTTTATTCTTTTGTTTTATCACGCTTGCATAGATGGGTCATTTTAGACCCATGTGTGTAAACTTTTTTGAATTTGAATTCAATATGAATTTGTGATCATTGAAAAAAAATAAAAATAATAATATTCATAAATCATGAAATTAATAGATCATGAAATAGTAAATGCTCAAATAAAGTGATTTCAAAAGGTGAAACAAAAAAATGCCAAGCCATGCATGAAATAACATAGGAAATGAATACGGGTCTTTTTAGACCCATGTTGTGCATTAGAAGGGGTATCCATAGTGTGCGCATCAAAGAGGAGGTCAGTGCAATTTTATATAATAAAGAAAAACAGGGGGTTATAAAAAGTGAATAGAATTATGGAGGGAGCTATATATACTGTTTATAATCATTCATTTTTTTTCTGTTTACTTTTTATAACCTCCTACACATTGTATATAGCTACTACATATGATTAAATATGAGGGTGACTTGTTTTTTAAATTGCACACAGTATTACTGTGAAATATAGTGAAATGTGTTCTATTTTAATACATTTTAATGTATTCATTAATTACATTAGTATGTTATTCATTCCTGTGATGGAAAAGCTGAATTTTAAGCATCATTACTCCTGTCTTCAGTGTCACATGATCCTTCAGAAATCATTATAATATGCTGATTTGGTGTCAAGAAACATTTCGTATTACATCTTACTGACCTAACTTTTGAACTGTACCTTAGGCCAGTGTTTCCCACCCTGTTCATGGAGGCACACCAACACTACACATTTTCCAACTCTTCCCAATCAATCACACCTGAATCAACTCATTAGCTTGTTAGTAGAGACTCCAATACTAGAAATATATGGGTCAGATAAGGGAAACATCCCAAATATGCACTGTTGGTGTGCCTCCAAGAACAGGGTTTGGAAACACTGCCTTAGGCTATATATCATTAATATATATTAGGCCACTGTAAATACAATTAATGATAAAGTCCAGATGTAGAGGCAATTTGACATACTTTTACATACTTTTTACATATTACATAAAATTACATGCAATATCACATAAAATAAGCATTTCACCAGGAGTCATTCACTAATAATAAGTGAAGTGTGTGGGAAAGTTCCTGTATGGATGTTCAACTTCTGATAGAGGAATGATTTGTATGAGTCAGAAATGTATGAGGGCTACAGCTGGAGGCGAGGGAGAAGAGAAAATTTGATTCAGAAAGTTTTATTGGACTTTGGCCCCTGTCCATAAGTCCCTGCTGAGACCCCGGAGGAAGCCCTTCAATAAGGAGCCTGATTTGCTGACTCACCGCCGTATACTGTACATTTCTCATCGCCTGAATGCATATGTAATCAAAAGGCAAATCTTTTCTCCTGTGCTCTCATAGAAATCTTCATGGGTTTCAAAATCTATTCCTGTTAAAGTTGCATTGCATTACCTTTTCATATTTGACAAAATCAAGACAAAATAAAAAATCACTGTTTGAGCATTTAAAATTATAGCAATGTGAAAGTTCATTTTATCAAACCTCACAAAATACTTACCACTGGTCTATATATCAAAACGACCTGATCTTAAAATACTTACAATTAAAAAATGTATTTACATACGGTGTTAAAGAAAATAGGCCTAACAGAAACTGAGGTCAGATTGTGAACTAAATCTTTACTATTATCTACTGATTTGAAATAATGCCAAAGCAAATGGCATCATTTCATGGCTGGGTTATCTCAAATGAGACAGTAATTGAAGTAAACAGCAATACACCAGGATGTTTTTTTGTGTATATAAATAAACGAAGGTACATTCCACTTCCCATTGTTCATTGCTTGCCTACTATCATGTTGTTCATGGCTGTTTCCAAGCTTGCTACTATAATACAACAAGAAATACATTTTTATAGAATTTGTATATTCAGAAGAATAAAGGAATCATTCATTTAAAGTCCTCACAACTTATCCAGTTTGTAGTGCTGTCTCTATGCAATCGGATCACTTTTGGTACACAGAATACAGAAAAGCACTGAAGGACATCCAGGCAAAATAAATCAGCTGGAGCTCTGATCCAATGAGGAAAGCTCTCCGGAGGAAACATCTGCTGGAAAACGTTCAGAGCTACACCATGGTGAGTTGGTGCTTATTCATAAAAGGTGTCTCTAATTAAACACCTTCTGTATGTTCTTTGTGGAGTCAAACATTTGAGCCACAATTACACCTAAAATACATGAACACTGCACAAGATTACCTTGCTTTTTTTCCTGCTGGATGGCAAAAATCTCTTCACTGCGAGTTGCTCAGGGACCTCGACTGGTTTATTACTCCACACATTAAAAACCATAAAATTATAAGGGGGGAAAACACTGAGTGTTTTGCCAACAACAGCAGGAAATTAGTTTCAGAGATTATTTTGCCTGAAACACAACATAGAGAGTGCATTTATTGTTGGCAATAATCTACTTCTCTGTTTAATTTTATGTTTTATAAGTTAAAATAAAATAAATTAATTATTCATACTATTAATGTATCTTATTATGTCTCAAACATATTCAATAGCCGTAGAGGAACTAACTGCTGAACATTAGATGCATTTTAATAAGTGCCCTCCATCAACTCAAAATGTTCTTCAGCTGCTAAATGCTCTTCAGATTGTGACTGGAATCTGAATTCAGTTGCTGTCTCTACTATCTTGCTACATAAAATACTTTGAATATTATTTCATATTCGATCTGAACATAATTTAAAGATGCTGACAGGAAACCGAGGGCCTCAAAAGCTTACAGTGTCAGTTCTCTCAAAACATAATTTAATGACATTCTTTCTTCAGGTTTAGAATGACATGAAGGTGAGTTATTGATGACTATCACTTTAAAGTATTTCTTACAAGTCATTCTTGCTGGTATAGTCTTCAAAGAACTGGCACAAACATTATTACTGTCACGTCACTTCTTTAACCGCACCTCACAGTGTGATTCGGTTGCCAATGCGGTGGTTGACGTGATATAAGGTCAAGACAGCAGAGAAATACATTGATATCCATATTACAACCATCAATATAATGCATAGGCTGCCACTGATGTTTTCATATATGCCAGTTTCTGCTCACAGTCATTCAGAGTTCCTGGCACGTCGTCATTGGCCGTTTGTTAATGTTTTTTTTCTCAGTGGACGGCCATCGCTGCACCAGAACAGAGAAAAAGAGCAAGCACGGTCGATCAGTGTTAATTATGCCCAAGTAACAAGGAACGACTTTTGTTTTCTCCTCAGAGAGGAATCGATGAAGGTCAATCACAATTTCCATTCACTTTGGTTTTGTACATTTTAGCATGTTCTCACAAACACATTAAATGTATCTATACAAAACATCTATTTTTTATAACCACAGACCATAACAGTAGAAGGCAGCATGCTTTTGTGTAACATCTGAAGAAGATAGAATGACATACTCAGCATTCACACTCTAGCGAAGCATGTAAATTCGTTCAGTTAGCATCGCTTTACTGATATTCATTCAGTACTACCCTCATGCCATAAGGATATGAATATTTCACTTTTCATCATTCAATAACGTGCCTGATACGTATCGCGTTTATAGTTATATATTGTTTATTGTCAACTCATTTTGAACTGCCAGCTTTATTTTCAGTTGACTGATACATTGTCTTATTGTTTCTAACAGAGAAAAATAAGGCAGTAAAATGGTAAACACTGGCCATTTTGAACAGGGTTTCCCCAGGACTCGCACGAGAGCTCTTAATGAGGTTTGTCAGAATGACCTATTAAATCCTTCCATCACCGCCACCCGTTGCCTCTTCCCCCCCCCCCCCCCCCCTCCCCCCCCTCTCTCTCTCTCTCTCTCTCTCTCTCTCTCTCTCTCTCTCTCTCTCTCTCTCTCTCTCTCTCTCTCTCTCTCTCTCTCTCTCTCTCTCTCTCTCCTCGTATCCCTGTCTGGGAGCAGTAAATAGAATTTGTCTTTGTGATCTAGAGAGAAATTAAATGTGCTTTGCCTCTCCTCTGTGAGCCTGACGCTCAGCATAAATAACAGGCCTCTTTCTCAATGGCTGCCGAGACATCATAACTCCATTATGGTCTGCAAAGAGCAGCATGACATGCCATCTTATAAACCATGCAAGCTGAAAGAGGAAACTATTACAGGACAAGTAAAGACACACTCATGTGTATTTATGATAAGCACTGAGGCAGAAGTAAAGAAGAATGGAAGTAGGTTTGATGTGATTCTAAGTTCACTCGAGGGCTGAAATGTGAATCATGTTAATTACATGATATGCTGATTAATTCAATTAATTGCAATTAATCACATCATCAACATTTGCTGGGAACATTTTTCCCCCAAATGAAGATCATTCAAAGACACTAAATTATTCTTGTGATAACTGACATCACAAAAATACACTTTATAAGTAAAAGTAAATGCATATTGTTTCAATTACATATCATTAACATAAGTCTATCACTGACCTACAGTGCACATCAGTCCATTCCCAAAATATTTTACAATAAGGCCCCATTTAGTTAAAATTCTGGTAAAGTGTTACTGACATTTTAACTCTTTGTTTATATACATTTAAAGACCATATATTGTATTGATGTTTATTTTCAGCATCCTGTGTCATGGCACATTTTTGAACACTTACAGTACAAACAGTTAAACATAAAAAGGGGGTCAAAGACCCTGGCATTCTGTTGTACTCTATGACCATTAATTTAAATGCATGAATTGAACACATATTTTCTTCTTTACCAAAGTAGCTGGTAAATGTTTTCACTACCATTCAACAAATTTCACCCAATTGTTATTTCCACGTGCAAAAGTCCGCCCTCATACTGCCACAATATCCACAGCAGTCTACAGACTAATCCAATTAGATTTTAATAATCAGTCTATTTATACAGAAGAACCATATCATTGGAACCATTTCCAGAACATTTTTTATTTTCTAGTCGATGAATGATAAGAACATTGTCAGTCAACCAAAATGTAAAAAAAGCTTTTTTTTAATAAAAAAACTGCAGTATGTGTACAGTATAATAACTTATTATACCGACACAACTGCAGTATGTGTACAGTATAATAACTTATTATACCGACACAACTGCAGTATGTGTACAGTATAATAACTTATATAATAAACAGAATGTTATCATCATTGGTGTGGACACTAATATGGTTATCGTTCTTGGTGTATACAGGCCTCCTCGAATTACATTTATGAATAATCAGTCAAATCCCTCATGTGAACTGGATTATAACATCACATTCACGCGAGTCTGCAGTCATCCACACCTAAATCAGTCGTTTGCATTACTAAAATCCTGGATCCATTTTAAATTTGCATTAGTCATTTAGCAGATGTATTCAAAAGAAAACACAAGCATGAGTCAAGAATATTCACAATGGTGAATTTCAAGAGTAAACCACTGTAGTACAAGCTAGTGTAAATACACAAAAGGATACAAAAATGGGAGAATCATATCTAAAAGTTGGAGTAATAAGAATATTCCCTTACCCTGAAACTTCTGCCTGTGTTCTGCCTTGTGTTAAAGGGATGACATTGCTCTGACTCTCCTGTCTTCTATTTCAAGCTAGCTTTGGTGATCATACATCAACAGAGGACACCATCTGGAAATGTGTCCACACTGTTTTTGGGCTCAATCCCCTCTGAAACCAATTCTGACTTTGTTTTCTCCCCCTCTAGTCTTCCACCCATCATTGCAACATGCAGCATCCTATCAAGTGCCTCCCAAGTGAAAAAGGCCAAATAAGAACGCAGGCACCTGGGGGAGAGGAACATCTGTGTGCAGTTGCTCATGCCTGTTTCTCATTCATGCTTTATGCCTTGTCTGGTAAGCCCAGACAGCAGGTACATCTCTCAGAAAGGCAGCCCCTGACAGATAAGCTTTGGCTGCTGAAGCGTGCCACCTGATTTTCTCCAGTCAAATCAGAAGAAGATGATGTGATGGAATTACAGCACCTCAATTCCGCATTCATACTACAGTATAACACATTCAGCAAGAGGTCTGCAGAATTTCAATTTTAAAACAGACATTTCTTATGCTACAATATGTTTTAAATAGTTTGTGTACATTTAAATGCAGGTTTATCTTAAGTTGATACCACAATCATAGACACATGTTAAAGAGAAAGTAATTGAAATAATTCCACAGCATTGTGGCTGGCATTTTCTGTATAGCCAATCTCAAAGAAATGAGCAGAATGTCCACTGAATGTCCAGAGGTGACAGTGACAAGGAACCCAGGCTCCATTAGGTGACAGAAAGGAGAGAGGAAAAGAAACCTTGGGAGAAACTAGGCTCAGTCGGGGGGCCAGTTCTCCTCTGAACATGGTGTGATTATGGTTCCTGTTGTGCCAAACAATACTGTATTTTCATTTTTTATTTTTGAAATCTCCAAAATCAATCAGATTTGAACTGCTAATGCATCAGATGTCCATGCATTAACCGTAGGAGGTCTGTGGGTGTGTCATCTGAGGTTGAGACTATAGTTTGTTATTACCAATTAAACCAGATGACATGTAATTTTCATATGATGCCACACAGCTAAATACATCTGTTTCCAGCAAGAGAAACTCATGATGGTGTCATTATGGCCATTACCCGGAAAAACACTAATAATATGCTGTGATGGCCTGGTGTTTGTCATTATGAGATGCCCACTTAGCAATGTGCCATCTGTGGCAGAGGGCAACAGCTAAATGTCAGCCATATGCATGTCAGTTTGTTTGTGCCTAGAGAAGCTGGCATGATATCAGTGCCTCTTTGCCATTAAACAACCTCAGTCGCTGACAAGCCAAGAAAAAATCCATCACGTCCCTGTCATTGTTCTGTGTCATTTAAGAGTATGAAGTGACAGCTGGAACGAGGCTCTTGACAAACGGAGAGTGATTTACATCATGAATGATAAATGGTTTCAAAGTGCCTTATATTTAGGAAAATAGATATGGACAGTTTGCTAAAAGTATGAAATATTGGTAACACTTTACAATAAGGTTCCATTAGTTAACGTTAGTTAATGCATTAATAATAATGATTAGTGCATTCGTTACAGGATTTATTAATCTTTGTTAGCATTAAAACTACTACTAACATTCTATTCAGGCTTTCCCAAGCCAACATCAAAGTTTGCACACAAACTGTATTCATCTAGTTAATCCTTGTATTAAAAAATTCAACTGTTTGTTGTTAGTTCATGTTAGCTCAGGTCAATAAAATAATATGAGCAAATACAACTTTTGATTTGACTAATGTATTGAATGTTGAAATTAACATTAACTATGATTAATAAATGCTTTAGAATTATTTGTCATTGTTAGATCATGTTAACTAATGTAAACAAATTCTGTAAAGTGTTAAGCAAATATCTACATAGCCGTGTGCTTTAGTTACCAGTTCTATAGTGACTAAAACAACTCAGTATTTTCTTCATTACTCTGAAAACGAACGTTCCACTTTTAAATAATCAAAGGTTACCTTTTTACATAATATCATCATCTAACAAAAACAACAACAATAAATTGTATGCTTAGAACTGTTTGTCAACATTTATTGAATATTAAAATATTGAATAATAATAATAATAATAATAAAGTGTATGGTGATTTTTTTTCAATTTCTGAAATGTTGGGTTTTCAATAAAAGTCATGGTTAATTTTTGCACAAAAAATAAATAAATAAATTCTTCACAGTTCAATAAATTCGTCATGCTATGTTATGTGCTAAACATCCTGCCATGTTTCTCTTGGAAATATACTTTTGATTAGTTCAAAGGTAAGTGAACTTGGCTTCTGTACCTTCTCAGTGAATCAGTATTAGATATATGATATGATATGAGAGCATTATAGAAGAGCATCTAATGTTTCTGAGCTTCATGACAATGCTTTCTGCATGTGCTCTCTCCCCTATTCATATGCAAGTGGAGTATGACAGCAAATCACATGTTGCCTAGCAACCTGACATTTGATGAGATGCTAACAGTTCTCTTATGTGAATCTGGAAGTGGTCAATTTAGATTCTCAGAACATAACTTCAAAAAGAAAAAAGAGATGTGAGATGATCAGAGCAGTACATTAGTGGTTCAAGGCACAGCAGGTCATTGTTTGCCAAATGGTGTTTTGTTAAAGCCACAGTATTTTTTGTTAAATGTTATGGGCGGGACTACCTATTACATAAGTTAGGGAACAATAAGTTAGGGAAGCCTGTATAGAGACACTGGAGTCATTATTTGCACAATGCAGTTTGGTGCCTCTAATGGTGTGGACTTATTATTATTTTTCTTATTATGAACAAATTTAGGGCAGCCATTCCTTCCTTCAAGCTATTTTTTTTTAACATAATATATTGTACATTAGAGGTTTAGTTTGGAGAAATCCATTATTTAGTTTTGAATGGAAAATTACATTGATCAGATTTGCATGCCGAAACCATGAATAAGGAAAAGGCATGAACACTTTCAAAATATCTGTCTCCCAAAACGTTAGTGTGATAAAACCTCTGCTTGCGTTCACTAATACGATAAATACAATACAAGAAAACAAGTTCTTGTTACTAACAACCATTCCATTGCAAAATCCCCATTATTATAATTTTAAAAAATCAGTTTCTTTGCAGTATGATGTAATCATCCTTGTGCAGGACATATTTGTGTGCAAAGATTTGTGAGCTGAGAAAAAAAGAGAAAATTTTGTGAATTGATCGTCTGAAGTCTTTGGAATTGCTCTAATGGAGAAGTACTGCCCTGCTCTCATGTCAGAGAAGTGATGATTTCAAGCCAGCTGATTGGAAGACTAAGAGGCAATCAGAGGTCTTTTTCCTTCGATCAGTGGTCATTTCTCCTCAAGCCATGTTGCTCTGCTGGCTGTCACTTTCTGTCTCGGAGGCAACATTAAATTGCCTTTAAAATCAATAACCGCTCAAGGTGGATTTGTAAATCTTGGGTTACAGCCAAAGATATAAAGACCCGTCATCGCAAAAAGAACCTGACCATTGCTTTGTTTGTTCAGCAAGAATAATTTTAAAACAAGAACAAAATAAAATGGGCAATTTTGCTACAATATCGACATCACCTTTTTCATGAATAACTAGTTAGAAAAACATTTGAGTGGTTTGCCCGAGGCAGAATATACTTTAAGTATATCAACCCAGCACAATCCCTGCTGATGTTAGTCCACTTTACCCAGCTGTATTTCTTAAACATAACTAGGATTTGTTAATTATGTGTATTAATTCACAGGGGTTTTTGCCTTCTCAAGTAGGAGCTCTTTTTATTTGCGTGTAGGAGTAAATTAATTTAAATCACTGCCAAAAAAAGCTAATGTGTAAGGCATTGCATAATAAAAGATTAACTATGCTGCTGAGAACGCACTTTACTGTAATGCCCATATGCTACATTGAAAGCCATTCAGAGAATGTAACTGCATATCAAGGCATCAACCCAAACTTCAGACATTCAGTTATGAATCCGTGAATTTTTTTCCCATAAACTAACTACAAATATGAATCATAACACAATGAGAAGCACGAATGCCTGCACTGTTGAAACAAAGTGAAAAGTCAGATTTCTCTTCCTTTCTTGCCCACTTGTTCCCCGTGGCTCACTTAACATTTAGAGGTGGAGAGGAAGTGGAGAGAAGGAAGAAAGGAAATGTATTGCCTTGAGGTGATCTGTGGAAAAAAAAGTACCAGCTAAATAGTCAGGTTGTTTCTTCACATTTCTCCTTCTGTCACGCTTCTCCCTGCCTTTGGATCTTCATCCCACATCTGCCTGAAACATCAGTGAGTGTTGGGTAAGCCTGCAGGCAGAGAAATGCTGTTCATTAAACAAAGCTATTCCATGCCCACTCACTGACACTTGTCGTTATGCATCTCCAGATCTTTTTTTCTCAGTTGCATAATGAATATGCATGCAGTTGGGTCGGTTCCACCTGAGAGGAAGTGAACGTGTGCGCGTGGGTGTGTGTGTGTGTGTGTGTGTGTGTGTGTGTGTGATCATGTATGCACTGAAGCATATGTGTGTATCTCTGGAGATCTTGGCTGTTGGAGATGGATGTCAGTGAAAATATTTGCTTCTGTTTCTTGTTTTATAGTACTTGTGTGTGCGTGCAAGAAAATACATTGTTATGCTTTATGACTAATTGAGTGTTCATCAAAGAACAGATATAATTATGTTTTGTGAATTATTTATTAATAAGCACTGTGAATATACAACGTGTGTTCACAATAAGTATGCAAAAACACTTTTATAGATTAATGTTTGAGGGACAAAATATTGGCACAATGAAAATAGCTCTATAATAGAAAAATGGGTTTTAACAATCACTATGTAATTTTTGCCACTTAACCAATATGGTTTTACTGAGTTTATTGCAATAACTGTTCACTTACTTCAATTCAGAGAAAAAAGTAGTATAATGACATGATGCAAAACGTAAGTTTAGACACCTCTCGCGGTTCAAACAAACAGGGCTGGGCAACAAACTCAAGCTCCTCCGACATTTATTTTTAAAAAAATTAATTTTAGACTTCTAATTCGTGACTGGTGTTTTGTTTTGCTCTATCCTCTGCTCTTCCACGTTCGTAATTACGGCATGCATCAGGTCAAGGGTTAGGCCAGCGACACACTGGCTGCGTGGCGTTTCTGTTGTGTGTCAGCTGCGTGGCGTGACACGTGAGCAACATAGTGTCGGCCCAAATCCGGCCCACATCTGGTACGCGTTGAATCCACATGTACCAGATGTGGCCCGGATCTGGACCAACACTATGTTGCTGTCTGGGGACGCATCGCTGCTGCTGCTAGGTGACATATGATAAGCCTCATTATTGATAAATTCGACATGGGGAGAGAGCTGTGGAAGGCCTATACTTCATGTTAAACATAAATATATAGCAGCAAATACAACGTCGGCAGTATTGATGCAAAATAGGCTACAGAATATTTCGTTCTGTATTGCAATATTTGAAAATCGATTTATTTATTTTTTTTATTACATTTATATCTGCATTTATGTCAAAACCTAGAGACTTTCAAACATCAAAATGTCATTTATTAATATATATTTGTGTCAAAAACATCTTTTCCCATTCTATTTTGCCTGGAAACGCTTCCAACATGCTTACGTGTCACGTGAAAAATAGGTGTCAGTTCTATTTCTAGCATGCACGCGTTTTCCGCGCGCCTGAGATTTTTTTCAGTACAAAAAGTGCCTAAACTTTGACAAAAAGTAACTTTTATTATTATAATTGTGATTTCATAATATGTAGATATCAATACAACTGGAAAAACTTGTGAAAAGATGTCTTTCAGTTAGTCAAATAGCAAATCGTTCTGCAGCCATCTACTGGTTAAAGTGATATTTTGTTACTTTAATTTGTTAATTTGTGATAAATGTTACGGCATTTTCCAAAAGATGGGCAAATATCTTACACTAAACCATGTCAAATTATCCATGTTATCCCCAAGAATGAAAGTTAGAAATGTGGGTCAAAAAGCCCCTGAACAGCGCACAATGGTTAAGGCAAATGGATTTGTTGTTTGTTGTGTTTTCATATTCAAGAGATTATAAGATAGATTCAGTTTTTTGGGTTTACATCAAATGTTCTTCGACTTTTATACATAATAAATGTGTTTATGAATAAAGATTGATCTGTTGAAAGCAGTTATTTTGAGATAAATGCCAAATGTTCTCCTCCTATTCATATTTTACATTGAGGGGGTGCATACAACATATTTGCCCACCGGCAACTATAGTTGCCGCACATTCAAATATGATTTTCAAGAAAGAAAAAAAAAAACCTGTGGAAAATAAATGCAGAACATGTTCACATAGGACACTATTAACACGATTATATGCATGAAACCATTCAGAAAAATTTGGGCACAAATGGGTTAATCGATGCGTATACGGCCGTCTACTGGAAGCTAGTTATTTTAGTCGATAAAGTTTTATATATGGATATTTTTCTTACACGAACGCATCGCTGCACTTCAGAAGGCCTTTATTAACCCCCATGAGCCATGTGGAGGACTTTTATTATGGATGGATGCACTTTGATGGACTTCAAAACAGAAACAACCATTCCATTATAAAGCTTGGAAGAGCCAGGATACCATTTTTTTATATAACTCCGATTGTATTCGTCTGAAAGAAGAATATCCTAGAATATACACCTAGGATGGCTTGTGGGTGAGTAAATCATGGGGTAATTTTCATTTTTGGGTGAACTAACTTAAGAGAGAATATGTAGATACTCCTACATCCTACATCCTACATGCATCACGAGTTACTCTTGTGGCGTAAGTCGACTAGCGTAGTATGCGTACGGTCATCTGCCGGAAGCTAGTTATTTTAGTAAATAAAGTTATACATATTGATATTTCTATATTTAACAGTCTATACTGGTAGACTAATGCAGTAACAATGCAAAGGTCATGGATTCGATTCACAGAAAACATGCTAAAGATTCACTTTTTAATCTTTAAATAGAAGACAGTACATTTTAAGTAGGCCTATATATTTTTGGTGTTTTTGATCAAATGAATGCAGGCTCGGTGAGCTTTTGTAAATTAATAAAAAAATTACTTTTGAATGACAGTGATGAACATGCATAGTAAATGTAAGTTACTTTAGATAAAAGCAATCAAATACATACACTTTTTTTTATTTTATCTCCACAATCTCTTGAAAAAGCAGTCCACATACTATTTTCACACAATTCAAATTAATTTACTTTTTAATTAGCCAAACAGTTTTTTATCTAAAAAAAAAAAAAAAGTCATTGCACTTTTTTTTCTAGTTGGAGAGACAAAAAAAAAAGTCCCTTTACTTGTGTGTTTAAACAGAAGGTCAGACATCAGTGCAGGATTAACCCAGCTCTGATCTATGACATTTCCTCCTGTCCCTCGAAGGACAAGACACTCCTGGAGGGCACCAGCCATTGAAAGAGACTGATCCTCTATTGCCCTCTTCTTTAACCTTCTTCTGTCCCCAGCCATGTCACGACACCAAGAAATAAAAGCTTTAGCATTAGTTCTGCCGGGAAGACTCAATTTTTACATCACGTGTTCTAATACTTGTAGTATAAAAGATCGATACTTACACATGTCTGAGTTTGCAGATGCTGACGCTTTCAATCACCTCCATCCTCCCCACCACCACCAGGACGGTCCCTTCCCATAACTCCCAGGGAGTTGGCTGCGCCCCTGCCTTCGTCTACAGGTACCCTCGGTTTACGAGCTACGGATGGGGCCTACGCCAAAGAACTGCTGGGCTGTTAATAAATGTATACTTGTTACGGTATTTTGCCTCCCGAGTCTTTCTGGTTGAACTGCCTCTAGTCATTTTGTGTATTATTAAACAATAATACTATACATATTATTGGTTGACACTATTGAAGTTTCTACTTCTACTACTTAAGGCCATTGCTCAATCTCAAATGCTCAACACAATTCTATAACCATGCATTTGGGATCCTCGGGTTGGATGGTAATACATTATATATATATATATATATATATATATATATATATATATATATATATAAAACACTCCTTAAGTGCATACTGTTCACTGATTTGGGAGTGGTCCTTCAGTGGCAGACATAGAGCTGTTTCAGCTGATCTGATCAAGAATTAAAAAAGAATTCACTCTCCCATGATGCAGCATATATACTGATGAGCCAAAACATTATGAAAAGTCACAAGTAATGCGAATGATGACCTCCTAAAAAAGGTCACATTAAGGTCTGGGTAGATCAGAAGGTATGCAAACTATCAGTTCTCGCAATCAATGTGTTGAATGCAAGCGAAATAGGCAGAAATAAAGAAGATCTGAGCAACAAGGGCCAAATTGTTATGACAAATTGTAAGGCGACTGGGTCCCAGTATCTCTAAAACGGCAAGGCTTGTGGATTGCTACTGGTCAGCAGTGGTGAGAATTTACCAACAGTGGTCCGAGGAGGGACAAACCGGCTACAGGGTGTTGGGCACCCAATGCTCATCGATGCACTATAGGGCAACGAAGGATATCCCATCTGGTCCGAGCCAACAGAAGGTCTACTGTGGCACAAGTCACACAGAATTTGAATTATGGTTATGGGAGGAATGTGTCACAACACACAGCACATCACACTCTAAAACTGGACATTAGAGCAGTGAAAGAAGGTTGCCTGGTCCGATGCGTGACAACTTTTTTTAAGCTGAGATCACAGCAAAACAAGATAGAAAAAAATAAACACAGATGATCATTCTGACCAGATAATTCAGATAATTTTTTGTTGAAATTTCAGATTTCATGCTGTTGCTGTTAATAGAAAACATCCCAACTTTCATCATCTACTAGCGTGTGCGACTTTAATAAAAGCACTGACACTTTCTTGAGGCAGCATGTAGTGCTCCGAGTGAAGCATTTACAACATGAATGATACATGTTCAAAATGCCAGAGTCTTTCTTCCCCCTCCTGCATCCATCTGTCAACACAAAGCATCCCTGCAGGCCTCACAGGGAATACAGGTCTCTATACTGTAAGTGAAGTATTATGGCGTTGGGTTTGCATCTTCCCTCTGTAGTTGCCTGTGGCTTTGGCTGAATAAAAAAAGGCAACACTTTTGGTCCCATGAGTTTTTTTCTTTGCGTGTGTTTTTTTTTTTTTTTTTTTTACCAGGTGTTTGGTCATCGTGAAGCACTGGAATAGCTCAGAACAAATCAATGGCATTGCAGTATGTGCAATCAAGCCAGATAAATGAACAACTTAACTTTGTAGGGTGGTGAGGAAGAGGTTGCAATGGTAAATTGCACAGCCATCAAAAATATCCTAAAGTGCTGGAAGAATCTACAGGGGGTTAAGGGATTATTACATGCAATTTGCCTTTGAGTTTTGGACATTTGGAAAACCTGTTGTGTGGAATCAAACGCGCTGTTGGAGAGCAACACATCCTTCCTATCTGATTGCAGGTATTTCAAGCAATGCTGGGGAATTGAGGCTGACCAGCATCAGTATGGGAGAAAGAATAACTGTGGGACAAACAAGAGTCTCCTGCAGTCGATAAATAACAATTGATGTAATACCAAACACTTACTATTCAGTGCTTAAAATGAATGCTTAAAGGATCCTAGACTTGCAGTCACTTGCATCGTATTTCTCCCATGTCCCCAGTACATTGTTGTTTCAGGACCTTGGAGAGGTCTATTGAATCTACTGAGTCAACAGTTTATCTCTTTTCTATGCACCATTGCAGTACAGTATGTATACAACCCTTAAGAAAACTATGAAACTATTTTAGAAGAAAATACACAAAAAATTAGAGCTGATTTATGGGACATTTTATTGTTTAAGTGCTCTTATGCACCTTCTGAACTGATTGCAAGCTCAAATTAACTACAAAGCCCAAAGGCCACTCCTGCCAAAACCAAAAGCATAATGGCCATAATTTTACAAAAGTTAACTCAAACCCTGTGCATAAAAGCAGGCTAAAATTACAGGAGGGGAATCATTTGTATACTGAGTTGTGCTTATTCAGAGGAAGGCGGATTTCTCCCTGGAAATTCATACAGCCGTGCTGCATTAAAGAACCCCACTGCGCTTCGGGCTGCTCTCCTTCCCGCCACAAAATGGCTGCCTGGTGAGCCTGTTCGGCACAAACATCAATTAGAGAAAGGTTAGCTTGCACGACTGCTGCTTGCACCAAAGACAAGGACAAAACATAGAGGGGGTGTGTATTTTCTTTCTCCCCTTCTTTGAATTTTGTATTTGTGGCTTTATAAAGGTCACGTCATGCTTTGCTGTATCTTTTGGAAAGTAGCCAGCTGTGCTCCATGGGCGGCCCAGGTGCGCTGCCGTAGTAAAAGACTCAGGATTGGATGACGGGAATTAAATTTAGAGTGGCTTGTATACACATGAACAATTACATCATCACAGGCTTCCCTACCACTAGAAACATACACAGGAGTCATAAGGATTCATGCATGAAAAACAGCAGCCTTAACTACATGTTAGTACATGTTTGATAGTTAATGTGTAACAGGTTTATTACTTATAATTTAGGTCTTCACTTTATGGACCAGTCAGGAAATCAGAAGATCACTATGTTCGACTACAGAGGTGGAGGGTAAAATGCTGAGAGATGACAGGAGACCACAGTTAAGGTAAGTATATAGAATTTTTATATCCTTTTTAAAAGTAAACACAAAAAATTAAATAAATAAACAATTAAAAGTAAATTACATAAATAAAATGAAAAGAAATAAAACAAATCACTGTCAGTTTCACACTAGAAATAGGCCTACATTTACCATGTACCCAACAGTAGAATGACAAAAATCTGTTCAGACTCAACCACAATTGTGTAATATCATGCACGCGTCAATGAAAGGTTCAGTTTCCAATTGTTCAATTACTGATATCAATTCCTTCCTATTAGCTATCCCAGTTCTCAGTCCTGTATGGAAAAACACTGTGTCTCTGTGCAGGAATAGTTTTACCTTGAGCAGGGAAAAAATGAAATCAAGATACTCTCTTGGTCCTGTAGGATGAATTTTCTTCTTTCTCTTCCAGTGTCCGATTAGGCTGGCTCGCCATCAACGAAAATCAACTCCACTCATGAAAAAAAAACCTGACCTGTTTAAAAGGCCAGAAATGCACCACCACATTTAGTCAACAATGGCATCACATTAGGTAAGTATCTCAACATACCAGTAAATTAACATTTAAACATACAAATTAACATATCAAGTAATCATTTCAATGTTTTACAATATTACATTGCTAATAAACATCTCTCTTTTCAGGCACACGCACACCACATGCACATGAAACAATTTGACACCAAGTGAGAACAACTGAACTTCTAAAAATACAACATAAATCATATATATGGACATAACAAATTAAATTAACTTATGTTTTTTTTTTCCACAAAAGTAGTGTTGTTTTTCTTATTTAAAAATTTAATTCAGCATACATACATAAATTATTTTCACTTTCCAGCAATACAACGATGTAATTAACCCATCGATCGTCACAGGAGTAAAATGACTACAGAATCCACTCAATATCTTCCTCTTTTAACTAATTTGAAGAGATTTAAAGACTTTTTTCAAAGTTTTACTCAGTTATTTAAATTTTCTTGATCTCTAAACTTATCGAATTTCTCTCAGCCTTCTCCATTCTCCAGTCTTCTGCTCAGTCAGCAAGTGGGCAGTTCCTATCAACAGAATTCTGATTGGCTGAACCAATAACTCTTTTAAGTATTACAAATTATTTTTTTCCCACACAATTTATTCTATGAAAAGTATTTGTTAACATCACCAATCTTTAATTATTTACTTTTGTGAACCTCATTCATTTATATTAATATATTTTATAATCCTAAATGAATCTGGGTTACAAATGCATTAATTAACATTTAGGGGTAAACTAAATCAATCAGACTCCGTAAGAAGGAATAAGAAATATTTAGACTTTGAAATAAATGCAAACAATTTATTGTCATAATTTAAATTATTGACATCTGCAGCTTTAACATTACTGAATGGCACAGGATTAGTTTGCATTATTTCACTGATCCTCATCAAACAGAAAATACTAAACTAATAATTTATCTTAAAAGGTCTTAATCTGTTTTGTTATATTCTCTTGCCCATCAAACTCAACCTACTGAGACTTAAAGTTCTGAGGAATCGGTTCCCCCCAAAAAAGGAAACATGAACTAAGGGATCAGTAGTTCACTCTCCATCCAGACACAGGCTGTGATGATACTGTACCTCTGTTCTCTATCTTTTTTTTTTTTTGAAAAGCCACACAACATCACTTAACTGGGCTGAATACTAGTTGTACTAGTACATGTGTATGTATTTGATAGTTAGTTTAATTAATTTAAATTAATTAATTATGATGTGCCCCCTCAAGTAAAGTCATGACACAATAATGCATTAACAAGCCATTAGTTGATGTTAGTACATGGTTAGTTACTAATGAATTGATTATGATGTGCCCCTTCAAGTAAAGTCATGACATAATGATGCATTAACAAGCCATTAGTTGATGTTAGTGTATCGTGTTAGTGTTAGTGAGCAATAATCAATACACGGCCGCAAGCCTCTGTCCTTCTTGGCCACGAATAAAAATCTGGAAGTGGCAGGGGATGTCGATGGTCGGATGAACCATTGGTTTAGAGCCTCCTTGATATACTCCTCCATGGCCTTCTGTTCCGGGATGGACAGAGGGTAAACCTTACCCTTGGGTGAAGTAGCCCCAGGCAGCAGGTCAATGGCGCAGTCCCCTGGCCGATGAGGTGGTAAACGGGGTCGCCAACTGTTTGCTGAAGATATCCTGGAACGCCCTGTACTCTGGAGGAATTTCAACCTTGCTCTCGATGTCAGGACTTTCAACGGAAGTGGAATCAGGTGGACACAGGGTGAAGAATCTGCGGTGTGCAGACAGGTGTGTCGAGCAGGAGGTTTGACCACGGAAGACAGACAGTCATTGAAGCAGGATTCACTCCATTGCAGGATCTCTCCAGAATTCCAATTGATGTTTGGATCATGTTGTGACATCCAAGGGCGTCCCAGGATGAGGTTAGTGGTTGATCCTTCCAGCACTATGAACGATATTCTCTCCTCATGCAAGCAGCCGATGCGGAGCTTCACGGTGGGGGAGAAGTGACGAATGCGACCAAGACCCAGTGGCTTGCCGAGGATGGTGTGAATGGCTAGCTCCTGGGAACAGTGTTTCCTCTGGAGGTTGAGTTTTTGGAGAAGTTGATGAGAGATGAAGTTCCCTGCAGACCCGAGATCATTGAGAGCTTGAGTTGAAACAATAAGTTTAGGGGTGAGAATTTGGACAGGAGTTCGAGTGAGAGGTGCGATTTTCGGCAGAAATTGAATTGTACTCAGCGTTGGGCGTGGTGGTCGGATGGGACAGTTCGTTATGATGTGGCCTTCTCCCCCACAATACAGGCATAGATGGTTTAAGATTTGTCTTTGACGCTCCGCGTTTGTGAAATCAGGTGCTGGAAGGGCGACAGGTGATAAGGTGGGCGGAGGATGCAAAGCAGGTTTTTCCAATGAACAGGCAGAGAGACATTGAGAGATACGAACAACCTTTTTAATGAAATTCTCCAAACCGACGGTATCGTCATATATGACCATCTGGTGGTGCACTTCCGGGTTTAAACCCTGGCGAAATGCTGTGAGCAGAGCCGTCTCATTCCAGCCACTAGATGCTAATGTATGGAATTGGAGAGCATATGCCTTGATTGAAGTATTACCTTGACGTAGATTGAACAGTTGATCATGAATGGATAACACAGATGTGGTTTGCCCGAAGACCCTTTTTGAACTGGTTGGTGAATGAAGCTAATGAACTCGTGACCGGGCCATTAGAATGTCAGATGGATTGAGCCCACTTCAGCACTCGTCCAGATAGAAGAGAAATCATGAAAGCTATACATGCACGTTCAGTGGAGAAGAGCTGTGGTTGCATCTCGAAATATAACGAGCATTGAAGGAGAAACCAGCTGCAATCCTCCACCTCACCTGTATGTCGCTGGTCGGGCCATGGCACCTGCAGAGGCAGGTGGCGAAGGAGCGGGTGGTGCAGAGGGGAGAGATTGCCAAACCGCCTGCACGAGATTGGCAAACGGATCCACTGCGCGCTCCTCGTGGCTCCAGTAGGGCTCTGCATAGTGGTCTGGTCTTCTGTCACACAACAGAAGGAAACAGACAGGTGAGTAAATGTAAAACATTATGTTTATTTATAGGGTGGAGATGGCAGCGGTAACCAGGCGATGGTGAGTAGATGGTGACTGGAGAATGTAGATGGTAACTTGGTTGCCTGTTGACTGATCTTTGGTTTCTGTGTAGATGGTGAAGAGTTGAGACGGCAGGCGAACTGGATCTTGAAGACTTGATAAAAGGCAGACGGAAGACAGGATACCGAAATGGCGAACTCAGGTGAGTATACAAATGTAGGGATGTAGGGACTGACGAGACCAGACACTGAGGTGAGGGTGATGCAGGTAGTTATAGTGCAGGTGCAGGATGAGGGAGTGCAGGTGCAGCGAGTCAGTAATCGGGTGATTGGGGACGAGTGGGCGGATCGTGGTGATTGGAAGATGACTGGTGTTGTAATGGTGTGGCTGACTCTGTGACAATATTAGAATGATTTTTGAAGGATTGTGTGACACTCAAAACTGGAATACTGCCTGCTGAAAATTCAGCTTTGCCATCACACGAATAAATTACATTTGAAAATATATTTTAATGTATACATATATTAAAGGAATCATGAAATGGAGAGTCAAAATGTTGAGGTGTTCTGAACAACTCATGTCTGTCCATCAACCACGAGAGCGATATGTTACTGCTGTTGGAAAAAGACATTGAGTCAAAATCAGACATTGTTCTGTCAGTGGTTGTAAAGAAACTGCACCTTCAAAAACTTTGCATAGCCTTCCTAAAGATCTGAGCATTACTAATGCATGGCTGAAGTTTAAATTTAATGACGTGCCATGAAAGACCGAAAGATAAAGTTTTTCAAATTTCACAACAGACTGTTTTGTGAATAATTCTCAACATGCTGTCGGTTTTTCAAAATATATTTTATTGAAAGATACAGCCTTGGAGGCAACGCAGGTATTACATTAATTTTTAATTTCATCGTGTCTACACTGGACACAATAAAGTGAAAGTTCCAAATCCATTTGTCCTTAATGTCAGAAGTAGCAAAAAAATGCTTGTAGTACGTAAAAATAGAATGAAGAATCAGTTTACTGATGGAGATTTTTCATGTTGCATGGTGCAGCATCCAGTGTAGACAGCTGCAGCATTACTGATAGACTTGGTCGTGTCTAGTCATAGCTGGGGATGTGGCGTGTGGGAAAACAATCCTTTACCCCTGACTGGAAAAGCAAGGTGTTAACCCAGTATGATCTACACAAAACCTCTTCTGCTGCTCGACAAAGCAAGATACACAGAAAAACTGAGCCATATTGGGTCGGATTGTCCGTACAGTATCTGTGACTGGACAAACGACCCAACGGAATGACCAGACGTATCGTTTTTCTGACATTTTCCGTTACCTGATTGAGTCTCCAGGTAAGAGACAGCTAATCTTAGATTATTCAATCTGACTGTTATAACAGTATCCCAGGGTCATCCAACAGTCTATATTGTTATCCCATGTTCATTAAATTTTAAATGCTGACACGCTAGGAACTAGGAGTTAATTCATGCATGGTATACGAACAACAAGAAAATCTAATAAATAAACAAATAAAGCAACACACATGCATGACAACAGAAAATAGGAGGATGTCTGAACTTTATCTAAACCTGTGTCATTGATGCCAAACAGCTCATCAATAACTGGCTTTTAGGCTTTTGACAAATGTTTGTTAAAAGTGGTACTGCTGTAAATTAAAGTTTGACATTAGACTCTTCGCATTTCATGTTTCTATTCTAGCCCAAACAAACCTATACATTAACAAACTAGAATCATACTATATAGAACACACTTTTTTAGCAGTCGTGGAGTAATTAAAAATAATTAAAAATAAGTACCTACTTAAGAGAGTATGCGATTTCGAATGCAGCCTACGGTTATACACAAACTAACCATCAGGTGACCAAAGCAGGAAGAGGAAACAGGAAGCCACAGCAAGTTTTTTTTTTTTTTTTACAACAGCAAAGTACAAAACAGTCCAAGATACAATGCCCCCCATGTGTCTGTTTACTGTGCCTCATCAGATTTAGCCTTCTTGTTACTCCCTAGGGCAACACAACAAAAAACAGCAACTGCTTTTTAATTAGCCCATGTGTGTGTATATGTACAGGCACATGTATGAGATACTGTCAAAAGAAGGCATCAAATGAAGGCAAGAACAATACTTGCGGGAAGAGCGATATGTAAAAAGGGCAAAAGTAAGAGAAGAAAAATAAAGAGAAAGAGGATGAACAGGGTCATCAATGAAAGCAGAGAGAAGAAGGGAAGGGAGACAGAGACAGTAGGTGGACCCCATGGGGGACGTCAGGCCGACAGAGACGGTCACGATGCCTTGTGGGGGGACAGGGAAGGACGAGAGGACATGTGTCTCAGAGAGGTCGGAAGCAGCCATGCGACTCCACAACCAGACGGGGTCAGCTGTCAGAGCAAGGCCTGCTGGGAACGGGGCAGGAGAGGTAGCCGACAGGTGTCCACACACAAGGTAAGGAGGGTGAGGAAGAAAAAAAAGAAAGAAAGAGATAGTGAGAGAGAAAGAGAGAGATTATGCAATATACAAATATACTAAAGAGATATGTCTCATATTATGTTCTCTTTCAGTTTAACGTATTTTATATTGTCAGGAAATAATGCCATATCTCACTATGAGTCATGTTTCCTGTCAGATTACGGTGCCGCCTGAAGGGTTTTGTTTTATATACATTTATTTTGTAAGTATAATTTATATAACATAATGCTGCAACTGTCACTTCAATATACTAGCATTTCAATCTCAGGCACAGTAACAGCATACAGCACTAACAACATATTTGGACAGTTTAGATGCATCTAAAAATGTATGAATGTCTACAGTGTATAACAAAAGATCAAAGCAAATGGCTTATCAAATCAAAGCAAATCTATAGATTACACATACTTTACAAATAAAATATTTGACAAAAGAAGCTTTTTTTTTTTTTTTATGCAAACAAATACAGGTGACAGATACAACAAAAACACCAAGGCCAACAAAACATACTTAACAAAAGCCAGCATGGTGTGTGTGTGTGTGTGTGTGTGTGTGTGTGTGTGTGTGTGTGTGTGTGTGTGTGTGAGTGTTCAAGTGTCACTCGGTGTGTGAGTGGCAGTATCTTAACAGAAGAACATCTTACAGATGTACAACAGACGTAATAAAAAAAAAAGTAATAATAATAAAACAAAACATTTATAATAATGATGATAATAATAGTAAAAATAATAACTGGAGGATGGAGTATGGGGAAGATATGATAATAAAATCTATATAATAATACAGTAATAGTAAGAATAGTAATAGTAGTAGCAATACTAATAACAACAATACTAAACTCTTTTCATCAGGAATGAGGGGGAGGTTGGAGGATAAGGAAGAAGACAAATAATAATAATAATAATAATAATAATAATAATAGTAATAATAATAATAATAATAATTAAAGCTGCAAGCAGCATTTATCGGGGTTCAAGCGTTTAAGGCATTTAAGCACACATGCATAAAAATATATTAAGTTTTATTTAGCAAGCATGTAAACACTTAGAAAACCTAGGAAACAAAAAGTAAGTTATAAAAGATCATATAAGAGATTCAGTCAAGAATCATTTTGTACAGACTTAAATAAAGTATGCTGGATTGATGTTTATAAGGAAGTTCATCCTGATAATGCATTGTCAGCATTTGAAAGATTATTTTACCCTTTGGTGGACAAACATGCACCTATGAAAAAATATACAGTGAAGAATGTTAGGGCACCATGGATTGTTAATGAGTTGAAAAACATTATGTTTGAGAGAGATGTGGCAAAGGGTACAGCAAACAGAACTGGGATCAAGGAGGATTGGGACATCTATTGCAAATTAAGAAATCAAGTCACTAAAATTAATAGGAAAAAGAAAAGAATGTTTGGAGAATGTGTGGAGTACACTCAATGAAATAATGGACAGGAAATCAAGTCAAATTCCTTCTTTTATTGATACAGGTGACTCATTTTTAACTATTTTTAAACCATGCAATTGGAAATCATTTTAATGATTTTTTCATAAAGTTGATAAATTAAGAGAAGAAATTATGTTTGGCAGAACCATTTTGTCACATCTTTAATATCAGTATTGAAAAATTGATTTTTCCTTTAGCTTGGAAAGATGCAAAGGTTATTGATCTACAGAAAAATGCAGCACTGGGTTTTAATGATCATAATAGTCGACCAATAAGTTTGCTATCAGTTCTTAGCAAAGTATTGAAAATGATAGTTTGTGAGCAAATTCAATTATTCTTTAAGGAGAATAATTTGCTCTCTAATTTTCAGCATTTATATTGAGAGAGCACAGATAGATGACAATAACTTAGTAGGAGCAGTTTTGTTAGATTTTAGCTCAGCTTTTGATGTACTGGATCATAAATTATCGCTGGATAAACTGAAATGTTACAAATTTACTTCTCATACTCTACATTGGTTTAAAAGTTAACTGTCTTATGGGACAATGTGTATTTTATAATGGAAGTTATTTAGATGTGAAAGAGTTGCAATGTGGTGTGCCTCAAGGAAGTTGTTTAAGACCAATGATCTTCCTCTTGTTTTAAAGTGTGCATGGACAGTCATGTATGCAGATGATAAAACATTAAATTTACCTGCAACATAAATTAAGCAGTTGTCTACTGCTTTGGATGAGGAAATACAATTGGTCATAAAGTAGGTACAGAATAATAAGTTGGTTCTAAATTTGATAAAAACCAAAAGCATTGTGTTTGCATCAAATTACATCAAAAGTTGATTGAATCAAAAGTTAAATTTGTCTGTAAAGAGTGTGCCTATTGAACAGGTAGAGGAAATAAGACTTCTTGGAGTTATATTAGACAGTAGGCTGAAGTGGTCAAAACAGATATGGGTATGGGAAGGTACGTAACAGGTATGGGAAGAGGTTTATCAGTTATTAAGCGATGTGTAAACTTTTTACCACAACACTGTATTTCTAAAATTGTGCAAACAATGGTTCTTGCTTAGATTATTGCCCAGTGGTGTGGTCGAGTGCATCAAAGACAAAAAATTGTACTAATTGAAAAATTACAATTAATCCAGAACAGAGCGACACAACTCACTTTAAACTGTAGAAGGGCTCATATAATAAGCATGCACTGGTGAAGGATTGTCTCTCTGCTTTGTTTTATAAGAAATATTTTTGTGTCTAGAGTTCCTAATGTCCTGTACTCTCAACTTGTTGTATAGTAGTACTAGTCATAATTTTAACACCAGGCATGCATAAAAGGGATGTTTTTTTAGTTCCTGTTTCAAAAACTATGTTTTTTAAAGTTTTTTGACAGTTATAGCACCATGTCTTGCCTGATCTCCACCACTTTTATTAGGTGTCCTCAAAGTGTGCCCATACATATGTGTGTCAAATTTGTTGTAAATATATCAATTCGTTTTGAGGTTTAGACACTTATATTTATGAGAGCATAAAAATGATCAATGGGCGACATTGATTGGATTTTTTTTTGTCAGTTCCTATCATAATTTTGACATTTGGGTGTTATTGTTTAGCTATTGACCTATGTTTTCAAATCTCCTGTGGTGGTTTTGTCTCGATCGGACTAACGGTTTCGAAGATAATCGCAAGTTTTTTAAGCGCTAAATGACACCGTTACAAACACCATAAGGCGAAACCTAGCATGTTTGGTATCGTTGGACTCGGCAAGGATTCAGGAATCTAAGGAGGTAACTTTTGTGAAAAACGCTGGCTTGAAACTTCTCAGGCTCCTTCAGGGCATTGTGCCGATGACGCATACTGAGATTTTTGAGATACGCCAATGTTCTCATAGACTATCATGGCACCCTGGACAAAGACACTGCATGCCAATTTTCATCTGACTAACGGTTGAGTGCAGTTATAGCCATTTTCATGATTTTTTCCCCCTGTTATAGCACCACCAAGTGGCCAATCATCACATTATTTTTTCATGTGACCTCAGATTGAGCTCATAAACATGTGTCCCGAGTTTAGCGAAGATATCTCTTTCCGTTCACAAGTTATAGTCGTTTTAGTAAAAGTGGCCCCGGTCACATCGAACATTTTGCTTCCCCTTAGCGACCGTGAATTGAAATTTTGAATTTTTTTGATGATTATTGATAGTCACTCTCCAGAGAATATTTCTGCAGTGGATTGGTTCTGATCAGATTCGCAAAGGTAGGTTATTCAAAAAACCTCAATTTACTCGAAAATGGCGCCGAGCAAATCCGAGGCATGCATTTTGTCCGCCTTGACCCAGGATTCCAATGATAAAAGACACTTGAGCCTACGCCTAACGGTTTAGGAGTTATGAGCCATTTCATACTTTTGACCGGTGTAGCGCCCCCGTCAGGCCGTTTGGGGTGTGCCTTTGGTGACGTTGTAGGCAGTGTGAGTACTACCAGCCCTCAAAGTTTCAAGTCTCTAGGACTTACGGTTCTGTCTGCCCGATCAGTATTAGATGGAGAATGCTGCATCATGGGAAATGTAACAATAACAATTGGGTTTCAGCGTCACGCGCTTGAACCCCTAATAATAATAATAATAATAATAAGGCTATTAATAATATGGTATTAAAATGGTTGCCTCCGATCCCTCCTTGGCCACAGCACAAATTAGACCCCCGCCCATGCCACACTACAATGGGCCACCAAGAAGAGGTGCTGCGTCCTCTCCCCCATCCCCAAGAATATGGCGCTCGCTTTGTGTCATTTCTTATGGCGTGTACTCCGTGCCAAGATCAAACATCCGAACGACCGATCGAACGTCTATCCGAACGTCTTGAACTTTCAAACGGGTGACCCACGTGACGTCAGCGTCTTGAAATGTGCAGCTTTTTAACCATACAAGTATACACGCTGATGTGTAAAGACTATAAATGGACATTGTAGCGTTTATACGCCCATATAAATATCATTAATTATTATTCATAACGAATTATGATCAATAATTAATAACTTAATTATTTTCAGAATTTACTGTAGCAGAATCAATAGTATGATTAGTTTATCAGTTTATCCAATGAACAGAAAGCATAACCAATTATTAACTCTAGGAAATATAATATCTTCCTGGCCAAGGAAGAATAATCCCAGCTAACAGTAAATTAAGAAATGGCTAAATCAAGGGTAAAAGCATAGGTAATTTAGATCGAAGTTCAAGACAATAAATTCGTAAGCAGATAACACAAGTAATCTCTTCAAATACAAACAATACTTTATTGATTATATAGGCTACTAACACATAAAACTAATATCTAACACAAACACACGCACACACACACACACACACACACACACATTCATACGCGTTGCAGGAAGGGATAGAGTGAGGAAAGAGTGGGTTTAAGAGTGAGAGGGTGAAATCTCAAGATTCCATATGCACTTAGACATGACCTGAACGAACCATCAAACATTAATTTAACCCTTCTATCGTTTTAAGCAGGTTATTAAATTTATATCAATACACCAGTTCAGCTTTTAGTCTGGAGGTACTTGCTTGTCTTTGCGTTCCTTTTTGGGAATTCCCTTCGTTGCGTAAAAGGGGGGTTTCCCCGGGTTCGTTGGCTGGTCTCTTTGTGCCTGGGTCTGCGGCGGCCAGTCACGTGGTGTGCTGGAGCTGCTGGCGGATGGATGAAAGTCTTTGTCTGAAGCTGGTTTTGCCGTCGAATCGGGACCGAAACTTTGCAGCAAAACTTAACTTAAAACCGAGACTTTCAATCGGAAAAGGAAAATAACACAAAGAAAGAAATAAAATGAGATACGGAGAGTAGTTAGATGACTGAAAATGAATCTAACCCATCTGATCTTAATTTGGGTTGGTCTGCTCCTCAGTTACATGGTTACTGGTTTAGATCTTCATATTTTTCTGCCCATCTCTCTTGAGAGTGATAGCAGAGTGTTTCTTGAGGGTGAACCCAGAGAGCGAGAGCTTTGTTTCATGTCTAAGATTTTAAACTCAAAGTTTGTCCCCCCTCCTGAAGAGATCGGACCAATTAGACACTGGCTTTGTTTGTTTCATCGTAAATCATGCATTATCTGGGATCTCCTTACTTTCCAAGCTCTAGCAGAGAGTACAGAGGCCACAGTTTAGACATCATTACTATTATAAGAATACGAAACATTTTACACAGATTTCAATCAAGCCATCTTTTGAATCACGAGCATACGATCATACTGATATGAAACACAACACACTTTCATTCAAACATCTAACAGTTATAACCATTAAATGACTTGCATGGGATTTAAACTTATTAAAAATGCACATATGTGGTAGAAACAACACAGGGTTGCATGATGTTCATCGAAACTTGTTCTGAGATGATTTTATTTATTTTGATATGTAAAGTGTGTTGGTGTGTAAAGTTTATGGGGTTTAAGAAATTCCAATCTGAGGTCATGTATAGTTCCTGCTGACGTCTGTTTTGTTCATCTCCTTGGTCCTTAAGAAAGACGGGGTCTGTTAGTCGCAGGGGTCATGTGACCTCTTGTTAGGGCCCTGAGCAGTACCATCTTCTGAACCGATCCGTCTTGCAAAACTATCAAACGTTGACAACGTTCTTCCTTAAAGTTAACCAATAAAAGTCTTTGGTTAGCAGACTTTCTGGAGACTGTGAATGATTCATGGCTCTGGGTTGGGTAATTTGAATCTGGAATGTGAGGACTCTTGTGTGAGACCTTGGTCTCTGTCTTTCTCTTAACCAATCAGTATTTTGGCAACAAAGCTAGCATTGACCAGTTATTTCGTTAGTGCTGGGGGTCAGTTTTAAATAGTCAGACCGGTGATGCCTGGACCCCATGACAAGATTGATGAGGATACGAAGTCCTGACCAAATCTTCCTCTTTGTTCGGCAGGAAGTGGAAAGTTTGAATTAATTTTCTGGAAGAAGATTAGTTGGTGGTTGGTTCCTTCTCATTGTCGCTACAACATGATAGGCACTAAATATGCCTACAGATGTTATACCTAAAATAATACTCAACCATTTCCTGCACTTCCCTGAATAAGCCTATTGTAGGCTATTCTAAGTGATGAACAAGTTACCACCTGTAGGCTATATCATGACTTTGTGTTTATTTCATGACTCTAATGTTTCAAACACCAGACTCACCTATTGTAACTGTATAGGCTACAGTGGTAGGCTTTTAATTAATGTTGTTGTATTTTTCCTTTTTTTTTTTTATCTGTCAAACTGATTAATTGTATATTGTCTGATATGTTGTTTTACAAGTAAGAGTTAAAAGTTATAAGATAAAGGGTTTTAATTTCAAAGTCTTCAATGCCATGGACCATGTTGTCATTAGTTGCCCATTGACTTTTCATGGTAGTAACACATTGAGAAAGACGCAGTTAAGATTATCCAATATAATCTATTGCCTAGGCTACTTTGTTCATTTTTACCATGATTTCATCTTCATTCTGAAATTTACTTTGCTGACTCCGCTGACTCTTGGGCTACAAGACAGTGAGTTCCTCTAACATAACAAGATGTTGCCCAGACAGCAACATAGTGTCAGCCTAGATCCGGCCCACATCCGGCCCAAGTGGAATCCATGTGTAGCAGATGTGGGCCGGATGGGTGATGTTTTTTTTTTTTACTCTGATGAACTCTTTAGGGCATAAAGTGGTTTGCAGCATGGCATTATAATCGTCCCAAATCTTTGTTAATAGGCCTACATAAAGATTTCTGTAAGATTGCATTAACATTAAAGAGTGCTAATAATAGACATACATATACATATATGTCAGGGTTTTGAGATACGAACCCAAGCACAGACAGAATTAGGTGAAACAGTTTATTGTAGTGTTGAAAACAAGGAAAGCAAAACCCACGAGGGGGCAAAACAGGCAGGGCAAACAAAGAGAAACAAAAGCAAAAATACTTTTCTAACAAATGTAACAAGTAGAAAAAACTGTCATATTAAGAACCTTTTTTGTTGATAGTTAAAGGGATACTTCAGGATTTAGCATTAAGCTTTGTATTATTAGAAAACCTGTAGGATTTTCGAATTACCATGCTTTCCACCCTCATGTCCCCATGAGACGAGACTCCTTGAGGGTATCATAAAGTAACGTAGACATGTAGGCCAGCTTTGTATTTAAAATATCAATTTGTCTGATATAAATGGTCAGCATATTTTATGTAGCCTACTATAGATAATTAATTTCCTATTATTTTTATATTTAGGTAAAGCAGATGGGATACTGATTGCAGTTTTTGCTGCATTTGAATAGCCTACGCTACAGCGTATTTCTATACAATAAGACACATTCCGAAATTAGATCTATTCCCGATTTAATGGGAGATGGAGAAAATTATGTAGAATATCTTGCTTTTCCAAAATAACCGTTTAAGCATGTCAGGTTTGTCAATAATATTTAGCCTGCTATATTTAAGTTTAATAATACACTGTACATAACTTTTTAAATCAGCCATTGATGCAGTAATCAAATGCGGACTAGTTAGAGGATACAACCGAAGAATAAGAAGTTAAACTAAGGTAAAAAAAAAAAAAAAAACGTGTTACAACGTGTCTTCACACGTAAACAACACGTTGGGAAGACGATCAGTTACTCGCACTTCCGACCGGTCGCCATGCGAACGTGTTAACAACACGTAAGCACATGTAGGAACGTGTTACTATGATTTTATTTAAATGATCATTACTTCATTGTTTTTATACCATGGGCTGTTTAAATACTCGATTCTGATTGGCTGGAAGGTGTGCAGTAAAACCGTTTAATGCACAGGTAGTTCCAGTCAGTTTGATTACAGTTCGAAATTAATCCGCTACATTGGTAACCATAGTAACACAGATACACTTGCAAGCAGAGTGAGAGACGCATATGAAAAAGTTTATTTAGGTAGGCTAAATGGATGATTTTTGCATATCGTTTAATTTGTATGGTGAATATGGCAACTCTGAGAAATGGGCCCAGGCACAAGACGAAATAGAAGACTTGGAGAAGACGTTGAATGACAAAGAGCGGCACAAAGAATTAACAATAAATAAATGACATGATTAGTTCAAATAAAGATTGCCTTGTCACTGTCAGTGTTGCCTGTCATTCATAAATAATTGTAATAAATCCATTAAAGAATCATTAAGTTAGCTATATATGCTTAAGCAAAGAGGGGACGTTAGCTGCTAGACTTTAAAGAAGAGACGCACACAGGTAACTCGCGCATGCATCTCTCTCTCTCTCTCTCTCGCTCTCTCTCTCTCTCTCTGTTCCTTCTCCTTCAGTTCTCTGTCTCTCTCTTTTAATAATGAATTTAAATAAATGTGAATTCATTCAAATAAAAGCAATCCGATGGCTCTACTTTATTTAAAGCGGACGGAGTGCTAGAACTAACGAGCCGTAACTTAAGAAAATAACCGTCATTTGTACACGTCTGTTAAAAAATGACACTGTAAACATCAGTTACAGCTTTAACTTGTTTTTAACTTGGCAAATAACCAAGGTATAAGCGGGATAATCCACGGCTAGCCATGCATTAAATAATTTTAATGCACTTCGTAGAGGCAACCACCTTCCGCTTCGCGTCTACGACGTCGTGCATTAAAATCCTTTAATGCATGGCTAGCCGTGGATTATCCCTTACATATGTGGCAGACATGAAAATCAACGAATCTTAATTACAAAGTAAAGTAAATTCAGCTGATCTTGTCTAAATGTAATATTAGAACTATTACTGTATATGTTTTTAATAAACCTTTCCACTTTAACATTTATGATGTTTATTTGTGACAGATTATGATAATTTAGTAATTTTATTAAGATTGAGTAAGTGTTGAGATCTATAAGTTCTTGAAACAAAAAATCATGCTTGATTATATTTACTTTTTATTACTTTATTTATTTGATATTATGTATAAAAAAAAATAATGCATGTTTTTAATCTACACAGTTTTCCTGAATTGCTAAAATACATTTCTTGGAACCATCATGCACCCACTTTCTCAAAACCTTAAACACAAAACCAAATCTTCAAACTACATTCAGAGAACATCTGAAGCTTGTCAAAATAAAGAAATTTACTCAAAACCATTTTATCTGTGCTCAAAATCAAACAATGCTTTCAGATCATACACACAGCTCAATATCATAAACACTACAGAGCATTCATTAGATCATTCAGTCCAAATATATAAATCTAATATGAAAACCTTCTGGATCAAAAAGTAAAAAATAAAATAATAGACTACATTTATTTTGAGTGTTTTTTATGGACTGTGGGAACATTGTACATTGGGCAAAAAAATTAACAATAAAAACTAGTTAAAATGATTATACTGGTCAAGACTATTGAATGTCTGTAGCCTATATAG
Source organism: Abramis brama (assembly GCF_963993115.1). Classification (NCBI taxonomy): domain Eukaryota; kingdom Metazoa; phylum Chordata; class Actinopteri; order Cypriniformes; family Leuciscidae; genus Abramis; species Abramis brama. The sequence continues at coordinate 26,759,217 of NC_139970.1, forward strand.
GCAGTATTTCTGCTCTTTGAAAGTAAAACATAGCCCCACAAGCACAGGATTCAGGAAAGTTGTTTTTGGGGTACAATATTTATATGTATTGCCTATCATGTCCATTTATAGTCTTTACACATCAGCTTGTATACTTGTATGGTTAAAAAGCTGCAAATTTCAAGACGCTGACGTCACGTCAGGTCGTCACGTGGGTCACCCGTTTGAAAGTTCAAGACGTTCGGATAGACGTTCGGTCGGTCGGTCGGTCGGTCGGTCGTTCGGATGTTTGATTTTGGCACGGAGTACACGCCATATCTCGTCGCCGAATGAAACATTTCGAGCGCCATACAAGAACACTCCCCACCTCCAGCTGCCACACACGTCACATGACATGTCACACCCTGTTTGTTTGCTGTGTTTTTTTTAGTTTTTTTTTTTATGTATGTCAGCTAGTGTTGCAATAAAAAGAAAATAAGCTTGTTTTTAAATGAAAAAAAATAATAGACACTCTTAAAAATCGAGACAGATGTACTGTTCAAAAGTTTACCGTATGAAAGTCAGTACGAAAGTCTTCACGCTTAATGAGGCTGGATTTACTTGCTCATAAATATAGTATAAACAGTAACAGTGTTCTTCAAAAAGTGTATAAACAGTTTTCTATTTTAATATATTTTAAAATGTAATTTATTCGTGTGATGGCAACCCTGAATTTTCCACAGCCATAACTCCAGTCTTCAGTGTCACATGATCTTCAAAAAAATTATAATTTGGTGCTCAAGAAACATCAAACCACAATCATGATCTCATCTGGTCCGATAGCCATCTCAGAATATGCTTTTTGAATGTCACAAATCCCTTATGTGTCACGTGTCTAGTGTGTTTTGATTGTTTGTATAGACCCTTTTACTGTTTGTACACAACGATGACGTATGCGCGCGCATATTGGCAACGGAAGTATGGCGAGAATCAGCAGCGTGTCAAGCTACGCGAGCGGATTAAACAACAGACGCAAGCATTTTTTATTATGTCCTCGCTCCAATCAACACGTTTAATCGCCTGCAGCCACTATTCTGAAACGGACGTGATCCTGTCGGAATCCTATAAAACTTAAGCCCCTTGGTGGAATATCGATTAGTGAAACCGTAAACGCAACAACCAGACATTTTGATGCTGGGAAACCGTTTTGATAAACTTTCGGAGGTGCCAACACGTTAGAGCCAGTGGGGAAAAACACCACTTCCGTTGCCAAAATGCGCGCGCAACTATTTGATCACGTGGGCTGTAAAAGGGTCTATTTCAGTTCTAGTGTTTTACTGTCAGTCTGTTAATTATTTAATTTCTCCTCTGTTCTCTCCCTGTTTGTCACTATGGTTTCTAATTGATTGTTAGTTCTGTTCAAGTGTGTCTTGTTAATTAGCTCCTCAGTTCTGCCTATTTAAGCCATGTGTTTCTGCCTGTTCAGATGTTTGTTGTCGTTGTGTATTAGCTTGGTTGTTCTGTTCATAAATGTTTTGTTTCTTCTATGTTCTTGAAAATAAAAGCTAAGCTGTTGCAACTAGATCCTCACCTCATCTCTGCAACCAAGTTGTGACAATATGTGCTATGTTTTTTGTTTTTTTCTTCTAAGTTAAAAGTCTTTGTTCATTCAGTTAGGATATCATACAGACAGATCCATCGGAAGTTTCATAAGCATATGTTCCCACTGCAATAAGCTCAGCAGTAATGTCATTGACCAGTACAGAAGTGATAAGAGCACTTATGCCATCAGCCAGTCTTATCTGCACCAAGATAGGTGGTGAAAATGATGCAGTCATTATCAACAGCAAAACAAAGTTAACCAAAGCCTCATCCAAACTCATAATCACCTCTGGAGTATCTGGAAATATTATGTTTTCCTTTCATGTTTTTTCTTATCTCATTTTAACAAGATTAAAGCCTGGTGCAGCACAACCAAGAGATAAAATTCATGAGAACATCCTCTAGGTTCTTTCATTCACTATGAGGCTTTTCTTCTCAAAATCTGTCTGGTTTGTCCTTTTTTGCATACATCAACCATGTGTCGGTGCCAATTTTTAACAACCTGTTCAGTCTAATACAAACATTTAGGCCCTGTTTACACGAGAACGCTCGCGGGTGACAACGTAAAAATATTTTATCATATGTGCCTTTTATCAGATTGCCCTAGCAGCTCTGATAAACATACAAGAGTCTTTTCAGCAGTTGTACAAAATATTCTCAGATAGTATTACTGATCAGAGAAGGCGCATTAATTACCTCCATCAAATTGTTGATGCACCAATTCGTCGGAGGCAAACCAGACGGCTTTGGACGAGACCTGGGAGAACCAGTAAATGGTGGGACAACTTTGTGGAAGGAGTAGTTGATGACCATGCGTGGCGTGAAAACTTCCGTATGTCCAAAGATTGTCTTGTCGCCTTAAGTGAAGAACTTCGTCCTTACATCAAGGGTGAAATAACGAACATGAGAGCACCTGTTGGAGTCTTCAAAAAGGTAGCTTGCACGTTGTATTATTTAAGCGACGAGGGACGGCTAAGAAAAACCGCGAACGCCTTCGGCTTATCATGGTCCACTGTGTCGGTCATCATCAGACAAACATGCAAAGCTATAACTGTCCACCTCGGTCCGAAATACATACAGTTGCCATTTTCTGTGCCCGAGGCAGAGGAGCTTGTTTCCGGATTTCTGCAGGATCATGGAATGCCCCAATGTTTGGGAGCGGTAGACGGGACTCACATTGAAATTAAACAGCCAGCCGTTAACGCCATGGACTACATAAACAGGAAGGGCAAGTTTTCCCTGAATGTCCAAGCTGTGTGCGACCACAAATACAGGTAGGCCTAATCAAGGTGTTTAAGCACTCTTGTGCTATTTCTATGTCCCATGTATGTTTCACTGTATTGTCATTGTATACAATTGTAAAGCACTTAGAATTAAAAGATGCTATTTGCTTGCCTTACAGATTCATGGATGTGGTCATAAAATGGCCTGGAAGTGTCCACGATGCGCATGTCTTCGCCAGTTCCAAAGTGAACTCCTACTTCAAGACTGGGAAGATACCTTCACTGAAAGGCAGATAGTGGATGGAGAGGAGCCCATACCCATCTTTCTCTTGGGGGAACCTGCCTACCCCCTTCTCCCTTACCTTATGAAAGAGTACTCAAATGGAGGCTCTACCCCATCAGAACAGTACATTGGACTTTGTTTGTGTAAGGCCCGTATGGTGATCGAATGTGCATTTGGTCGGCTAAAGGCCAGGTTTGCAGTAGGGGTGTAACAATACATCGATATGGATCGATGCATCGATCAAACGTCTAACGATACGATGCATCGATACCACACATAAAATATCGATATACGGTACCTTTATTTTGACACACTCCACATCCTCACGTAACTTTTCTCCGCTGAAATAGACGCCTGACAAGATTGACTGAACTGAATTGCCTGACTGAACCCTTTGTCACAAAAGCCGGTATTTTCCACTGTCAAGGCATCGCAAGTTCATGTTTTACAGCAGAAACGACAAGCCCCGAAAAGTCTGTTTTAGCGAATCAGTGCGCAGTATTCAGGTCAGGTGACAAGGCTGCTTGCTTGTCACTTTGAGAAGACGCGCTAGCTGAGAGGAGTTTCATCAAAGCTGACTAAAAGTGATCGAGGATGGATTTCAGCGAACTTGATGAACCTGTGATATCTTCTTCGGGGCGTAAAAGGAAAATAAAAGCTGAAACTTTTTCACGAAATCTTGCTAAAACGTTAGTGGTGAGGGAAAAGCTCTTTGTATTGCTTGTACGTTAATCACAACAACAAAGTTTGACAGGCGTCTATGTCAGCTGAGAAGATTAACTTTACAAAGATTAACCAAGTGTTTTATTATGTATCATAGCAATTACTTGGCTTTGTTTAACTCTGAAACATGAAATGTGGAGTTATCTGCTTTTGCCACACACACACAAAAAAAAAAATAAAAAAAAAATTATAAGTTACCTGTATTTTTTGTTATTATTACTTAATCAAAACAACCCAGCTGAAGTTTGATTGATATTCAAATGCACAATATATATATATAAAAAAAAGTTAGTTTTGCAACTAGTTATCTGTTTTTGCAAATAAACTCTTCTGTTATAGAGTTCATTTGCAAAAACAGATAACTCCGTTCTTGTTCATTTCTATATATCATGTTTTTTTTTTTTTTACTTGTAACAAACAACTTGTAAATGTCCCAATTGGGAGAGGGTGCGCAATTTTCAAAGAGTTTAATTAAACTTTCATGTTATATATTTTTGCATGTATTAGTGTGAGTTAATAAACATAACTGGTTGTGTACACTTGGCACATAATATCTAAATATCGATTAATCGATCGATATAGCCCTGAATCGAATCGAATCGTAATCGTATCGTAGAAGTTTTTGAGGTATTGGCAAATATCGTATCGCTGGCTGAGAGAATCGATATCGTATCGTGATTAACTGTCCGATTTACACCCCTAGTTTGCAGCCCTGAGGCGGCCCATGGACATAAATCTCCTTGACCTGCCAAGTGTTATTTACGCTTGCTTTGTCCTCCACAACTACTGTGAGGCCTGTAATGACACTGTTGATCACCATGTTGAGCAGGAAGCCATGAGTGTGACAGGGATCTGCAGCCTCCCACCCAGACCAACAGCTATCTGACCGACTGTAATGAGGGAAGTGGAAAGAGAGTGAGGAGAACCCTCACCAAATACCTTGACCCTTAAAGGGATAGTTCACTTTAAAATTAAAATTCTGTCATCATTTACTCACCCTCAATTTGTTCCAAACCTGTATGAGTTTCTTTGTTCTGCTGAACACAAAGGAAGATATTTAGAAGAATTTTTGTAATCAAACAGATCTCGGTCCCCATTGACTTCCATAGTAGGAAAAAATATATACTATGGTAGTTAATGGGGACCGAGATCTGTTTGATTACAAACATTCTTCCAAATATCTTCCTTTGTGTTCAGCAGAACAAAGAAACTCATACAGGTTTGGAACAACTTGAGGGTGAGTAAACGATGATAGAATTTTCATTTTTTGGGTGAACTATCCCTTTAATGGCCTATGGACTAGACTCTGCATGTGTGGACAGTGACCAAGGTAGCTGACCATTGGCTATACATTCTCTACAGCAAGGTGAGCAATGGGTCCATGAGGACTCCGTATTTTATACAGATCAGTAAACCTATTGTGTATTCACATACAGCGCAGCATTGTTAAAATGACTTTTTGATTCAACTAACAAGCCACTTGTATTCCTTCAGTTATTAGTCCACATGAACAGTGTTTAATCTCAGGTGTGTTTCAACATCTGCTTGTTCAAGCTGCAAATTTGACAATAAAAAACAACAATGCAATGAATAATAAAGTGCCATATTAACTAAAGCATGGGGTCTCTTTTTTTTACTCCATACTTGCAACACAACAGAGCCTGGTAAATACTGTTAACAGAAGTAACGCCTCTGATGATACTGTAAACATGAATTGTTTTTGTACAGTTATCCTGACATTTACAAAACGTTGTGGCCCATATCACTTTGCGGCCCACTAGTGGGCTTCTGCCCAGTGGTTGAGAAATAATGAAGTTAAGTGCTTAAACAGTAGGCAGGTACTGCACAAAAAACTGTGTAACAAAATGTAAACAAACTTAATATAACTTTGTCTATGAACTCAAATTTTGCCTAAAAAGACACAAGTTCAGTTTCTTCCTCATCGGAGTGTTCCCCCAGCAGTAATTGTCTGTAGGAGGATGGAGGTGCAGGGCCCATTGGTGGCGTTGTGTACGAATGTTCAGGGCCCATGGGTGCTGGTGTGTGTGAATATGCGGGGGCATGGGCTGAGCTGTGTATGAATGTGCAGGGCCCATGGGTGGTGGTGTGTACGGATGTGCGGGTGCCATGAGCTGTGCTGTGTTGTAGTGGTCAGGTGGGGCACGGTTTGCTTGTGGCTGAGATGTCAAGTGTCTCACAAGGACATCAAAACTATGGCTTATTCTCATTTGAGCCTCTGAAATTGTGTCCAGCCTATTGCTGTTGCTCCTTTCAGCCTTATCCAAGATATCTACAATCTTCCTCTTTATGTCGAGGTCAGTCTGCATTGGATCCACCCGCATTTTCTTGTGGAGCCTTTCACCTCTATGGCCATCGAGCCTTGCCTTGAAAAGAACAGAGGGACAATATTAACATTCATTAGCTAATGATATCTTTGGTATTGACAATGATAAATCCTATGGCATGGTCAGTGGTGTAGTCTAATGTATTGTAGTGGGTATACTGTACTGTATATGTATGGGCCTATATATATATGGGGGGGCATATCATAGTGGGGGGTCTGGGTGTCCTCCCCCAGGAAAATGTTCTGCATCAAAGACTTCATTTCCTGCATTCTGACACACGTTTATTTATTTTTAAGGAGTTTTATCTTTATTTACAGAGGAAATATCTTTTTTTTTAGCCTATGCATATAATTATAATGGAAAGTATGTTGTTACATGTCACTGGACATTTTTAAGTGAAATCCTAGAGCTTAGTGGGTAACATGCGTATAGCTGCGTATCACGTAGACTACACCACTGGGCATGGTGTATGTAGGCTATGAACAAAAACATACCTGAAGTAGATTTCTCCGCTTCTGGACTGAGGTATGGGGGCTGACAATTGATTATTCTGTGTTCGGCATAAGATGCTCGCGTTTGACTCACTACTAGTGTCCACGGTGTCGTTCACCTCTGATGTTTCAACACCAGCCTCTATTGTTGTGGTGGCTGGTGACCCACCCCATAATTTCGTTACATAAATCAAAATATAGAGTGATTACTCGCCAATGGCCACTCCGCCATTGGGTATCCACAGCCTGCCTATACTTTATCCGGATGACTTTCAGCTTTGATGATATCTGACTTTTACATATAGCGTCTTTCTCGTGTGGATATGAAGTCCCTCCAGGTACAGGATACTGCTGAAGAAATTCGGTCCATATGTCTGTATATTTTGCCTGGCAGGACTCCCAGTCCACTCCCTGTTGTGCCTTTGTGGCTTTGTAATTTAGGGTTGTTTGGAGCAATAACTCCACCTCCTCGTCTGTCCAGACAAAATTGTCAGCTTTTGCTGTTCGCTTTGCCATGTTGTGTTTTGATTTCGCGCTACTAGGGAGAGAAGTAGAAGGAAGGTTGTACGCAGGCGCGCGGACTTGGTGTTGTTGTGTGGCAGTGCTTCACATTGCCACCTAGCCGCCTGGAGTGCATACTACATCGAATTTCACACACTTTTGCGTCACCATATGCACGCAGATTTCCCCCCCATAACGCTCGTCTAAACGCAGAATAAAAAGTGATAACGCAACGCCATTTTTGCGTTTTCTCTTCAGATCGTTTCCGTGTAAACATAGCCTTAGTTGAGAAAAGTTTACTTTTGAGCTCTCTCAACAATCGTCTTGTATTTGTCCTCAGTAATGCTACCAGTAATGCTACTAGCCACAAAAAAAAAATAAAAAAAATAATTGTCTCGCTCAGTCAATAAATTCTTGACAAAGAAATTAGTTCCCTTTCGTAGGGAACTCGCACTGCGTCGTTGAAAACGACACTTTGGGGACGCTCCCTTAGCGTGCGCCTCTGAAGTATGAATGAAACTAATCCAATCCTGATTGGTGTTGCGTCATGACGTAACATGTGACGGCATAACCGGATGCATAAAAGTGACGCTGGCACACACACACACATTAGCTTTTGCTCTTCAGCAAGCGTTCTCTGTGAAACTGTCTGTCTTATTTGGTGTTGTTTGTCTGTTGAAAACCACTATATTATGCGAGTGGAAGATACACTAAGTGTGTGCACCCCTGCCCTATATTTCTCACGGGTGGGGACACGCATCAGTTGTGTGTACACTAGGAGCGCAGCACGCACAGGCAGCTCTCGAGGGGGCTGCCTGTGAACATTGTGAAAGTACTGATTAGAGTGCTGCACTCCCGTTTGGTTTCTGATAAAGGCCAGGCTCGCGATCCCCGCGGTTCGGGCCCCGCGTCCGTTGAGGCGGCGCTGCGGCTTAGATCGTGGGGATCGCAGAAGGATCTCGCGGATGAGAACGAGACTGCCGAGGCACTTTCTCGTTCATCATCCGCAGATTCTATAACGCTCGCTCACGACGCAGAAGCCCGCGATGTGGTTTCTTCTGCCCGTGACGAGTGCCCGATGCTCGAGCTATTTGCTTCTGAGGAAGTGATGTGCTCAGCATCGGGATCGAGAAACACGAGTCACACTCGCCGGTGTTGTTTGTAACCCAAAAATAAGAATTGTCCCACTGCATTGCAATACAGAATCTATAGTAGATAATAACAATAAGATTTTGTGTGGGTGCGAGGCATGCACAGTCAGCTCCTGAGGGTGCTGGCTGCGTGTTCATTGAGAAATATCTCGACGCACACAGCCGTGCGTTTCGGGTGTTTCAGCCTCGCGCCCGTTGACTTTCTTCTCGAGAGATGAAAGCCAAATATATTGTGAACGACTCGAATCTCGCGTTTGCCGACGCAGCGTGTAGATTACGAGTCTGCAATAAAAGGGGACACACGCGATCTGTGAAATAATACTGTTTGGGTGCGAGGCATTCACAATCAGCTCCTGAGGGTGCTGGCAGTGTTCATTGAGAAATATCTCGGGCGCGCATGCTAAATTCCGTGCGCTTATGGGTGTTTCAACCTCGCACCTGATGACTTTCTTCTCGAGGGATGAAAGCCAAATATTATAACGGCTCGAATCTCGCGTTTGCCGAGGCAGCGTGTAGATTACGAGACCGTATAAATAAATATTAAAACAGTATTGTCTGGTGATTATGGCTGCATTTAATTCTATGGATTATAATGATGGAATTGAAATGATGGAATATATTATCTGACTTTAAGAAGTTAGATATTGTAATTCAGCCTACCATCTAGACCGTGTTTCACTTATCCAGTGTTTTTGGCTGCATTTAATTCTGAGGAATTAAAATGATGAGCAGCGAACGTCGAAAATCGTTTTCGATTTTTTCCCTGCCGGTCCTCCGCATCAGGGTATCGAAAACGAGACGAAGATGGCTGTCCCCCCCGTGGAGGGACGAGCGAGAATCGCTCCTCCGCGGAGCCCTCAGGAAATCGATGTTTGTATCCAGCGGCGCTTCAGGACGCATCGGTTTTCAGCGAATGCACGCTGTAGTGCCCGTCCAAAAATGCTTGCGGCCAGGCAGTGTTCCTGTCCGCATATCGGAAACTGTTTTCGATTATTCCCTGCCGGTCCTCCGCTTCAGGGTGTCGAGAACGAAACCGAAAGAGCTTCCCCTCTGGGGGAGCCCTCAGGAAATCGATGTCTGTATCCTGCCATAAAGTGCGCTTCAGGCCACATCGCTTTCCAGCGAACGCACACCGTGGCGTTCGCCCCAAAAGCTTGTAACAGGGCACCGACGGTCACAAAATCTTTCTCGACTTTTTCCTGTCGGTCCTCCGCTTCAGGAGGTCGAGAATAGTGCTCGGAAATCACCCGAGGTCAGTCTCGAGGGGCTGGTTCCCTTAGTAGATTTTGTGGAAGAATGGCAACGCCTTCCGAATATATCTATATGGGTCCTGAATATTATAAAATATGGGTACAGACTGCAGTTCGGTCACCGACCTCCCAAGTTTGCTGGGGTGGTACCGACTGCAGTGGTTCCAGAACAGGCTCGGGTTATGGAACAAGAGGTACAGACTCTACTGGTCAAAGGGGCCATAGAAATTGTTCCCCTACCAGACAGGGAGTCCGGGTTTTTACAGCCGGTACTTTATAGTTCCAAAGAAGGATGGCGGGCTGAGGCCGATTTTAGATTTGAGGCAGTTGAATCGTTCTCTGAGGGGATTCAGGTTCAAGATGCTCACTATTCCCATCATCGTGAATCAAATCAGATCCGAGGATTGGTTTGTCACGATAGATCTAAAAGACGCCTATTTTCATGTCTCCATCCTTCCATGTCACAGGAGGTTCCTGAGGTTTGCTTTTGGGGGCGAAGCGTACCAATATCGGGTTCTTCCGTTCGGCCTAGCACTCTCTCCCCGCACGTTCACTAAGTGTATGGATGCAGCTCTGGCTCCACTGAGGCTTCAGGGCATCCGTATTCTGAATTATATCGATGACTGGCTCATATTGGCCCAGTCTCGAGAAATGGCAGTTCGGCATCGAGATGTCGTTCTTGGCCACATTCAGAAATTGGGGTTGAGACTCAACACTAAGAAAAGTGTGTTAGAACCAGCTTAGAAAACTACTTTTCTGGGCGTGGTATGGAATTCGGTTACGATGCAGGCACGTATGTCTCCCGCACGTATCGAATCCATCCTGACCATGGTGTCAGGGATAAAGCTAGGCCAGGCCATCACTGTAAGTCAGTGGTGGCTCAAAGCCAAGGGGTTTTTCCCCCAAGGGGAATCCGTTCCGTATAATAAAGGTTACGTGCAGATGCCTTCGTTCCCTATTAATATGGAAGAATCCTTGGTTCTTGTCCCAAGGGCCAGTATTAAGGGCGTCATGTCGCCGGAAAACCGTTTCGACAGACGCTTCAATCACTGGCTGGGGCGCGGTCATCGGCCGCTTTGCCAGGGGTCTGTGGCAGGACCATCATCATTCTTGGCATATAAATTGCCTAGAAATGTTGGCTGTGTTCAGGGCTCTGAGGAGCTTCCTCCCAGACATCAAAGGTTACCACGTCTTGATACGTTCGGACAATACATCAGTGGTAGTGTATCTGAACCGACAAGGGGGACTTAGATCGCGCCCTCTATCCAGATTGGCGCATCAAATTATTTTATGGTCCCAAGGGAAAATATTATCTATAAGAGCAATATATGTCCCGGGGGTTCAGAATCAGGGAGCAGACATCCTGTCGAGGCAGGGGCTGAGGCCTGGGGAATGGAGACTCCATCCAGAGGTGGTGGAGCTGATATGGCAGAGGTTTGGACCAGTGGAAGTGGAGCTGTTTGCGTCTCGAGGGACGTCCCACTGTCCACTTTGGTTCTCCCTCACTCATCCAGCCCCGCTGGGGTTGGATGCCATGGTACAGGCCTGGCCGAGGCTTCGCCTGTACGCTTTCCCCCCGATCGCTTTGCTCCAGGGAGTCCTGGAGAGGGTCCGTTAGGAGGGCATCAGTCTTCTTCTGGTAGCCCCGTTTTGGCCGGCCCGAGTATGGTTTTCGGACTTAATTTCACTCCAGATAGCTCCGCCATGGCAGATTCCTCTGAGGAGGGATCTGTTGTTTCAGGCGGAGGGCAGTATATTCCATCCTCGCCCAGAGCTGTGGAAATTATGGGTCTGGCCTCTGAGGGGGCTCAGTACCTTGATGCTGTTCTATCAATTGGGGTGCACGGAACCATACTTATCTCTAGGGTTCCATCTACTAGGAGATTATATGACCTTAAGTGGAAATGTTTTTCCGCTTGGTATAGAGAACATGAGTTAGGCTCAGTTAACTGCCCAGTGGCTTCAGTTCTGAGTTTCTTCAAGATCGTTCTCTACGAATCTCTCCCCGTCCACATGTATGGTGCACATGGATGCCATTGCGGCGTTCCATGCACCACTGGATATTGGGCCTTTTGGGGAGGCACCAACTGGTCATACTATTTCTCCTTGGTACATAGAGGATGAGACTGACAGTCAGGTCCAGGGTTCCTTCCTGGTATCTGGTGGTGGTTCTCGAAGGCCTATCCCTGGCTCCCTTCGAATCCCTTCAGTCGGTTTTGCCTGGGACCTCACATTCAAGATAGCCTTTCTCTTAGCTACTTCTTTTAAAGAGACTGGGAGATCTCCAAGCCCTGGCATTAGTACCAGCTTGCTTGGGGTTTACCCCCGGTGGAGTTAAGGCCATCTTGCATCCGAGACCCAGCTATGTGCCTTAAGTGCAATCTAACATGGCTAGGTCCATGGTTCTGCAAGCATTTCATCCTCCACCACATGTGTCGGCAGAAGAGAAGAGGTTCCTTGCTCTGCCAGTCAGAGTTACAAGTATTACCTTGAGAGGTCCTCTTCTTGGAGGAGGTCGGACTTACTGCAGTGTGTTTTGGATCACCTAATAGGGGCTCCCGGCTAAACAAACCATAAGTAGGCCTACAAGGTGCGCAATTTGCCTTCACCTTTGGCCGTAAGGGCTCATTCTACTAGAGGCATGGTGTCCTCTAGAGCCCTCCTCTCGGGAGTGCCCCTCCAGGAGATCTGTGAGGCAGCCAGTTGGGCTACCCCGCACATTTTATCAGGTTTTATAGTCTGCACCTCCCCTAGTACGCCTGGCGCACGTATGCTCTAGTCCTAGCTGAGTGTCTGAGATCAGTTTCACTCTAGGGCAGGCCTTTTTCGGTGCGTGGCCTAGTGGGCATTCGTTCCCCAAAGTGTCGTTTTCAACGACGCAGTGCGAGTTCCCTACGAAAGGGAACGTCTCGGGTTACGACTGTAACCCTTGTTCCCTGAGGAGGGAACGAGACACTGCGTCGTCTTGCCACGCCCCTCGATGCCTAGGAGCGGCTTGCTTCATCGCGAGGCTAATGTGTGTGTGTGTGCCAGCGTCACTTTTATGCATCCGGTTATGCCGTCACATGTTACGTCATGACGCAACACCAATCAGGATTGGATTAGTTTCATTCATACTTCAGAGGCGCACGCTAAGGGAGCGTCCCCAAAGTGTCGTTTTCAACGACGCAGTGTCTCGTTCCCTCCTCAGGGAACAAGGGTTACAGTCGTAACCCGAGACGATTTCTTGTTCAACAAATTATTAGCCAGCAGCACAAATTATTTCATTAATGGTTTCTTTCTCATAGCTCTGCAAACTATAAAAACAACTCAGACAACGCAAAACTTAATTCTAACTTCTATGCAATTCTAACCATATAAACCATATTTTTTTTTAGTTTTTTTTACTGATTGTGGCACTAAATTCTGTCATAGAACAAGAGCCCTTGTAAAACAAAAATATCACATGCAGAATTTTTAACCAACAAACATTCATAATTTTTTCACGTTTTGGCGAATTTGTATGGTCTCATAATTTAGGGACCATTATGCATTTTTTAAAAGGTTTTTTTATTGGCTTTTAGAATGAATATATTGGCCTTACTGTTATCTATAAGCTAGTGTGCTCCAAAACAATGACAAAATTCACATTTAAAATATATAAGCATTTAAAACATACAGTCTCTCACTTCCGTCAATATGGATCAACAATTTTAATGACATCACTCTGCACTGCAGCTTCTCGTTAGATTTTCTGTCCAATCAAATGCTCTCTAGAATCTGAAGCGTCCCGCCCCCTACATTACAAATAGACGTTAAAGCTGTGTCTGAAATCGGTCACTTGTTCACACATTACATTTACTATTTTCTACATGGTGAATGGCATGTTACACATGATACATGTAGTTACTATAGTGATAACTATAAATTATTCATAATTACATGCAACTAACCCTAAACCACACCCTCATCCAAACCCTTACCCTATAGTAAGTAGCCCACATGTAGTTAATTATTATTACTCAGTTTAACACGGACACCTTAAAATAAAGTGTAACCCATATTTTTTCCACACGACTCAGGTCGAACGAATTTTCCAGCAATCCATGTTTTCACTCTTATATGGTAGGGGGCGCTATTATACATCTTCTGAAAGAATACAGTATTTCCGGATCAAAAACAGGCGAACAAGAAGCAGAAGCAAGCGATAAATATATATGCATGTTGTAGTCTTTCTTATGTGTTTTACCCACATTCAAGTGTTGATTAAAAAAAAGAGTGTATGAAGTTAGATTTATTTATTTATTTATTTATTTATTTTTAAAGCAGAAACTCTGTTCTTTCTTTTGATATAGGCCTATTGCATGTTCAGATATATATGTGCATTCAGGAAAATATTCTGGGGGCCATGAAAGTTTTGTGAAAATTATCAAAAAAGTTGGCGGTGGCTGACAACTTTTTTTTTTTAAAGTGTTGGTGGGAAAATAATGACAAAAAATCAAAGCATAAATAATATCAGCAAACAGCAAAACAATGCTCCTACAACCATAACCACATAATGTATTCATGCTGCAATGCATGCTGGAAGCTCGTAAACTTAAAAAAAAATCAACAACACTGCTAAATAAGAAACTGTTTAGATAATTGTGTTTGGCTAGTTTGGACAATATTTGGGGGATGGGGAGTATTGTTGGTCTAACATCCATTTTTATTTAAATTATTTTTTATTTTTTTAAGTAATTTACATTTCTTCATGCCTGTGGCTTCTAAAAAGTCCCATGTGCTGGATAAAATAATTCATTTGGGCACATCTTTCCTCACTCGCTCTATCTGCATAATGTTTCTTGCTAACATCCCTGCATTAAGGTAGATGTCCCTATTTATTGGGTAAATAAGCACAGTATAATTTCACCATAACTTTAAACGTATATCCATCAATTTCACCTAGAAAAACTTCCTGTCACAAAGGAAAGATACAAAAGAGCTGGAGGCACATCTCATTGTATGCACTCAGCAGATGCTATTCCCTCACTGCAGGGAGACGCTCCATTTTACACCTTTCATTACCACACAAAAGACTGTGACAGGTTCCTCCTCACCTCCAGCTGCTGAAAGGAAATCTCCATTATTGCCTTCCAAATTACCCTGCTGCTTCACAGATAAAGGCAAAACATATTTGCCTCTTTGTGCCCAATAAACCTGTCAATCTGCCAAGCTTTGATACTAAAGGTGTGACTACCGTGAGTTATGCCTTTAATGCGATACATGTGCACGAAGAGCACTGTATATGTTCATGCCAGACGTGTGTGCGGGAAGCCCAGATACGGGAAGCCCAGAGAGCGTTGTTCTAGCTGTACTGCATTGTTATCTCTCAGTTCTGTTATGCTGGCAAGGCTGTGAGCTGTTTGGTGAATAGGCTTGATTAGTGTTTTGTTGTATTTAATGGAAAATTGAAATTCTACGTGTAATTTCTCTGCTTCTACAGTGTTTGAGGAACAGTCATTTGCAGACAATGGGAAATGGCAATAGGAAAATGATTTTTACACATACAAGGATTGAGTTATTTTCGTCTGGAATAAGCTATTGAAATGTAACTCTTTAAAGCATTAGGCTGCTTAAAGTGATCGATCTATTGTTAACGATACTGCATTGTGAGAATCGCAGTAGTGTACGGCAGGGGGCATTGTTAGTTTTTTTTTTTTTAAAGGGGTCTGTGCATGAGTTAATGAGGTTTTTTTGGGCCTTACATTTCACTCAAAAATGAATATTTTGAATGTGAATATGGCAACGTTTTATTATGTAGGAGTTTGTACATATCATCGCAGTTCTAAATTGAAACCAGGCCTTAATAATAATAATAATTCATTATATTTATATAGCGCTTTTCTGGGTACTCAAAGCACTTTACATGGAAGGGGGAATCTCCTCAACCACCACCAATGTGCAGCATCCACCTGGATGATGCGACAGCAGCCATATTGCACCAGAACGCCCACCACACACCAGCTTATTCGTGGAGAGGAGACAGGGTGATGAAGCCAATCAGTATATATATGGGGATGATTAGGAGGCCATGAAGGATAGAGGCCAATGGGCAAATTTGGCCAGGATGCCGGGGTTACACCCCTACTCTTTTTCGAAGGACATCCTGGGATTTTTAATGACCACAGAGAGTCAGGACCTGGGTTTAACGTCTCATCCGAAGGACGGTGCTTTTTGACAGTATAGTGTCCCCATCACTATACTGGGGCATTAGGACCCACACAGACCACAGGATGAGCACCCCCTACTGGCCTCACTAACACCTCTTCCAGCAGCAACCTGGTTTTCTCAGGAGGTCTCCCATCCAGGTACTAACCAGACTCAACCCTGCTTAGCTTCAGTGGGCAACCAGTTTTGGGCTACAGGGTGATATGGCTCCTGGCAACTCTAAGGCTGCTGGCCTTAGAGTTGTGCATGATATAATCAGTTATTGAGTTCACATAAGTTTGTTTTTTCATATTAATGAACTTTTGGTCATATTTGATTAAAATTAACTTTCATTCAGTAAATTTCACAGGTTTGGAACGACATGAGGGTGAGTATTAAGACAGCATTTGAGGGAAGGGCTGAGATGATACCCCTAAAAATAGGTTTGTCTATGATGGCAACCATTTCCTCTCACTCAAACACACACAAAACACAATGTTCTTCGAAGGACATGATTGTGTCTGCCACCAGCAGGAGATGAGGTGATTTATGAGGTCTTGTCACCACAGCGGTGTTGGCACTGTCATGGGGCCATGAGAAACACCGGGAGGTAGAGGGTGTGCTTGTATTTTGTGCTCTGCTAAATCAGCTAGTATGTTTGATTGTACCTTGAATATCACAGAAGTCAAGCATTCAGCCTCTGAAAAAAAATTGTTGTGTATTGTGTATGTTACCACTGTTGAGCTGTGCACTATCCTGTTAAAAGATTTTCCTGTAAAAATACAGTAAAAACAGTAATATTGTGGAATATATTACAATTTAAAATAACTGTTGTATATTTTATTATATTTTAATATGTAATTTATTCCTGTGATGGCAAAGCTGAATTTTCAGCATCATTACTCCAGTCTTCAATGTCACATGATCCTTCAGAAATCATTCTAATATGCTAATTTGGTGTCAAGAAACATGTCTTATTATTATCAATGTTGCTTAATATTTTTGTGGAAACCGTGATACATTTTTAAAGGAAAGTTTTACAATAGAAAATTCAAAAGAACAGTATTGATTTGAATTTTTTTTTTAAAAAATTAAATTATTTTTTTTTAAAGAAAGAAAAAAAAACTGTCACTTTTGATCAATTTAATGCATCCTTGCAGAATAAGGGAAATTGTTTATTAAAAAAAAACAAAAAAAACAACAACGTACTACTCCAAACTTTTGAACAGTAGTGTATAGTTGTTTATGATTATTTAACCTGCTTGTATTGTGTTAATTATCTATTATCTGTGTTCATGGTGGTAAATTTGTTGCACAACATTAATTTAACTATAAATAGAAATAATCATATTTAATTCAGTAGAAGATTAGATATTTCTGGTGGAAAGGTCAGACATGGATGGTCCAGAATGCAGGAAGTCATGCTTGAATCCAGAAGGCATGACAGTCAAACAATAACCCCACTGCTGACAAGCCATCTGTAATGTAATATATACATGTAGGGCCAGAGCAATTGGCAGTTGGCATTGACGGTATGGGGCATTGCAGACCAATTATGCTGCATACAGATGGATTGCCATCAGACACCTATTACAAATGATGTGTCTAAACATATTACCACAAAAATATAATCAGCATTTGTGAAAGAGTGAAAAGACAAAGATGACAAAGGAAACAAAGAGCAGAAAACAAACAAACAGATGGCACTGTTTTATAGCTACTACTAAATAGCGCCTTCAAAATGTAAGATAATACAAATTATTACAATACTTGGACTAGGCAATAATGTATAAATATTGTGACAGAAAAGCTCTATTGATTTTTACCCAGACCTCTAAATTGAATGTACAAAACTGTTAATAACCTGCTTAAATCATTCATTCCTGCCCCAAGGGCGAACCACCCTTTAGTAGATGCTAATCGTTTAACATCACCACAGATCATAGTGTACTAAGTGTGTCTTGCCCCTGTAGGAGGGTGATTCATCTAATCAATCATGTCTAAAACCGGGGGTCTTAAGTTAGGAGGAGGGTTAGGAGTAGAGAGCGGTTTCTAGAGCACTTCTGAAATTTTTTATCCTTCTGAAATCTGATTTCTCATCAGATAAACTTCAAGTGGGTTTAGACAGGAATTAGATGTGACAATTCTGAACAGCACTGTACGGATTCTACATGCAACTACAAGTCTCTTGACACCCAAAAGCCATCATGTTTCAGCACATGGATTCTTCAGATGTCCCTGCAGGCATGGGAATTATGAATAATCTGGGGTAGTTTGATCATCAAAGTTGTTTCCCACATCACCTTGACCTGATTCTTGAGCACACATTTATATTTGCTTTGTAAAATGTATGAACACCACCAAATGGTGGTCCAAAATATGGTTTTGGAACTCCATATGCTTTATTTTGTGTAAAGTAATAACTAAACAACTGTGACATTGCATTAGGGGCAGGCGTAACCATAGAAACAGCACAGCACTTCATTTTGGACTGAAGAGTCTGGTAGAAACACTGTATTCTGTATTTGTTTCTCTAAAACATTTTAGATTTGTACATTCCTGCACTTGGTAACTACATAATTTATTCAGATAAATAGAAAAAATGGAAACAAAAATGTACAAAAATCATTTTGGCTGACGGTTTGGTTAACTTAATTAAAATGAGCGAATGCAGCATAATTCTTAAACTTAATTTAATTGTGTGGAATCTTAATCCATTTGTGTTGGGAATCATCTTTAACTGAAACTGGAGCAAATGTCAAAATTAAGTGTCGTATTAAGTGTTGAATGTTTTGAGCTATAATGAACAGAGGAACCTTGCTTTTTTATTGTTCTATTAAGATGGGATTTAAAAGTCAAAGATCAAAGTTGTTTCCCAGACCACTGTGACCTGATTCTTGAATTCCTGATTTTTGACAATTTACATTGTCCTTGTAAAATTCTCCAAGCCTGTTATGGTTTTGACACTTTGTATGCTTGATTTTGTGTAAAGAATCTTAGTTTTAATTGTTCTGTTAAGCCTTGAGTGTGGTGTTCAAAACCCTATAACACCTGTGGTCTTCCCGGGTCAAAATGACCGGCCTATAAAAAATAGCTTATAAATCACTCATTATACCATATTTTCACCCAATCTTGGATTCAATCTTTTTGTCAACTTGTTCTCTTTCAATTAAGACTGGTTTTATATTTCTATTTGCATCTAATTAATCGTAGGCCTCATTTATTTGACAGTAGGGATCTCATTTTTTGAGTAAAAAAAACATTATTTTTGAATAATTTTGGAAATATTAAATTAAATCTGAAGAAAATTGGCACTGTTTATCACACTAGTCTACTTTAATATTTCACCAGGAATTTTGTTTTGAAAAACTTTTATTTTGTACAAAATGGCACATTGTCACACTTGTGGTCTTCCCGGTCAAAAATGACCGGCCTACAAAAAATAGCTCATAAATCACATGTTATGTTGTATTATCACCCAATATTGGATTCAATCTTTTTGTCAACTTGTTCTCTTTCAATTAGGACTGGTTTTATATTTCTATTTGCATCTGATTAACCGTAGGCCTCATTTATTTGAGAGTAGGCATCTCATTTTTTGAGTAAAAAAAACATTATTTTTGAATAATTTTGGAAATATTAAATAAAATCTGAAGAAAATTGGCACTGTTGATCACACTAGTCTACTTTAATTTTTCACCAGGAATTTTGTTTTGAAAAACTTTTATTTTGTACAAAATGGCACAGAATTACACTTGCGGTGTTCCACTGGGCCATTGAGGGCCATTGTTTCAATGGGCCATTGAAAGTGAATGGGAGAGACTGAAACATTTTCAGGAGCATGTTCATTGTTTATGTACACATATGAGCATGTGATGGATTATGGTGAGTTTGGGCTCTTTTTAATCTTAACAATCTCATGTAAATAATGATTTTCCACAATTTATGCATGCTTCATTGAGTTACGAGTTAAAACGCGACATAAGTGCTAGGCTACATCTATATTCAAGGCTCTGCGAGCGCCTGTGGGGGTTTGTGTGTTACAACTCCATTAGGAAGTTGATATCACCACAGAGATCTAAACATCAGATCTAAACA
This sequence comes from Abramis brama, assembly GCF_963993115.1. Classification (NCBI taxonomy): domain Eukaryota; kingdom Metazoa; phylum Chordata; class Actinopteri; order Cypriniformes; family Leuciscidae; genus Abramis; species Abramis brama. Next base: position 26,779,010 of record NC_139970.1, read on the forward strand.
TCTTTAGATCTGAGTGATGGATTATGCTGAGTTTGGGCTCTTTTTAATTGTGATAGTCTACTGAAAATAATGATGTACATTTTTCTACGATCTGTGCATGCTTCGTGAAGTTATGAGCAAAAACCAAATGTGAGAGCTTCATGAGTATATACTTGCTAGGTGCGTCTGTGGTATTTTTTGTGTTAGAACGCCATGAGGAATATCTTTAGATCTTATTGATGGAATATATTGATATACATCCATGTATGGTTTACACATGGGTCTCTTGAAGGGCTTCTTTTACAAAAATCTCGCTCAAGTTTAGTAAAAAGCCTGAAACAATTATGCTTGCTGTATTCTACTAATTGAGACCTTTCAAATGACATATGACACAGGACTATCTGAGCTGTATGATGTATTTGACATATTGCTGAATGTAGTACAAAAAAGTAGTTTATAAATTATGAATTTGTTTTTTTCTATTTATCAGCAAATAACTCAGCACTACTTAGGAGTTTATCAAATTGGCTACATTCATTGTAAATTTCAGACTCTAAGCTTTCAAATGACACCTATTTTAAGTTGATCAAGGTAATAGTTTTGAAAAATATTATGATTATTTATTTCGCAGCTAGGTGGCGCCTGCGGGGGAACACTCTGTTTTAGAGTGATAACTCAGCTCTCGTTAGGAGTTGATCATAGCTGAGATTCTAAGCTTTAAAATGATACCTATTTTGTGTTGTTCCATTCATTGTTTGCATTGGTCTCTCCCATTCACTTTCAATGGCCCATTGAAACAATGGCCCACAATGGCCCTCAATTGTGTAGTGTAACTCTGTGCCATATTGTACAAAATAAAAGTTTTTCAAAACAAAATTCCTGGTGAAAAATTAAAGTACACTATAGTGTGATCAACAGTGCCAATTTTCTTCAGATTTTATTTTATTTTTCCAAAAATTATTCAAAAATAAAAAAAGAATTACTCAAAAAATGAGATGCCTACTCTCAGATAAATGAGGCCCACGATTAATCAGATGCAAATGGAAATACAAAACCAGTCCTAATTGAAAGAGAACAAGTTGACAAAAAGATTGAATCCAAGATTGGGTGAAAATATGGTATAATGAGTGATTTATAAGTATTTTTTATAGGCCGGTCATTTTGACCCGGGAAGACCACAAGTGTGACTATATACCATTTTTTACAAAATAAAAGTTTTTCAAAACAAACTTCCCGGTGAAACATTAAAGTAGACTAGTGTGATCAACAGTACCAATTTTCCAAAAAAAAAAAAAATCCAAAATTATTAAAAAATTACGTTTTTTTTACTCAAAAAATGAGATGCCTACTCTCAGATAAATGAGGCCCACGATTAATCAGATGCAAATGAAAATACAAAACCAGTCCTAATTGAACGAGAACAAGTTGACAAAAAGATTGAATCCAAGATTTGATGAAAATATGGTAGGCTATAATGAGTGATTTATAAGCTATTTTTATAGGTCGGTCATTTTGACCCGGGAAGACCAGAAGTGTAACAAGGTAACAAACCCCCCCCCTAAAAAAGTACAACATTTTCAAAAAACATTTGAGAAGTAGTTATACCCTTTGGGAACACAGTCACTAAGTTTCAGTCCAATGCGATAACATTAACTAGTATTTTTGGGAAAAAGAAAATCTTGAGGACCACATGAGGGTTAATACTTGTTGCAATCACATGACCAAAACTTTAAACATATAGATTATCAAAGCTTCTCATAGTCCCATTTAGCCTTTTTTTATCATATATCATTTTAACCCTTAATATTTTATAAAAAATGCAAAAAACAAAAGTAATTAAAAAGACACGCAATCAATGGCAGTCCAAACTAGAAAAAGCGTGCTTAATGTTGACTCCCACATGCGTTCTCAATCCTACAAACCCTAGTTTTAAACCTTTTAACTTTTTTTTACAATACTATTTTCTTTACTAATAACATTTTAGGCAGTGTGTTAACTTGACATGAATGAAAGTTCAAAATTCATAAGTGTAATTTATGTACTATACAATAGTGATAAAATTGTGCATCATTTGTCAAAACTATATGCATATTCAGTTGCTTGAAAAGTCAAGTCAAGTCAAGTCAAGTTTATTTATATAGCGCTTTTCACAATACAGATTGTATCAAAGCAGCTTCACAGTATTAAATTAAAAAAATACATCAATGTTTGTTTTTAGTGGAAAACGTCCACGTTTGGTAATGCTGATCAATAGTATTGTTGATTGATTGATTAAATTAAATATCCCCAAATATCCCCAACTGAGCAAGCCAAAGGCAACAGTGGCAAGGAACCGAAAAACTCCATCAGGTGACCTAATGGAGAAAAAAAAAAACTTGTGAGAACCCAGGCTCAGTCGGGGGCCAGTTCTCCTCTGGCGTTTATGAACTAGAGGTCGGATTTAACTGTAAGATTAAAAGTATTATATGAATGCCTGGCTGAAGAGATCTTTAATCTAGTTTTAAACTGGGAGAGCGAGTCTGAGCAACGGACAGTATCAGGAAGACTATTCCAGAGTTTTGGAGCTAAATGTGAAAATGCTCTCCCTCCTTTGGTGGATCTGGATATCCTAGGTATGACCAAAAGCCTCGAATTTAGTGATCTTAAAGAGCGCGATGGATTATAGGGCGATAGAAGATCCATTAAATAGACTGGAGCTAAGCCGTTTAGGGCTTTATAAGTCAGTAGCAATACCTTGTAAGTAATATAGAACTTTATAGGTAACCAATGTAGTGATGATAAAATTGGTGTTATATGATCATATTTTCTTGATCTAGTAAGAACTCTAGCGGCGGCATTTTGGACTAACTGTAGCTTGTTTATTGAGGATGCAGGACAACCGGCTAATAAAGCATTACAGTAATCTAGTCTCGAGGTCATGAATGCATGAACTAACTTTTCTGCATCAGAAACTGATAGCATGTTACGTACCTTAGCAATGTTTCTAAGGTGGAAAAAGGCTGTTCTTGTAATTACACCTTAAGTCTGGAAAAGCAGAAAACAACAGTGAAGGCTGCTACATCGTTTGCTATGACAATTCATTCTTTATCACAACATCACATCAAGGCATTTACACGATTAGCTCCTCCACCAAATTTCACATCACAGCTGGCACAGTAGCAGTGGGCGAGGAAAAAAGATACATGTTCTCAATCGAGTCTATTCATAAAACCCCTGATGCAAATTAAACATAATGGCATAATGAGAACCCCACGGCCAGTTGTTCTCAACGGCTTGAAAAGTTAACACACTTCAGCAAAGTGTTCAACCGCTGCGAGCACAATTAAATTCTGCATCCTTTTCATCTGAAGCACCCCAAACTGATTCTCCCCAATTCACTCTTAATCAGAGAATTGATTACATTTGATTCCCTCACTCCTCTATGAGCCACAACCTGGGGCTTCGAAAAGGCAAACATCCACCACTGCAGCGATTCTTCTGTATTCCCTCTGACCATGAATCAAATTGGAATTATCCTGGAGCAGCATGAAGCCACAGGAATGTCTTTAGCTCTCTGTTTAAGTGAACAGATTGCTTGTGCTAAACAGGTTCAACAAAGAGGGATAGTATGCTTCAGGAAAAAAAAAGAAAATCCTGCTCTTGCTGTTTAAAGGCTTTTTCAGGCATCAGTCAAAGAATATAGCAGATCTGTCAGGACCACTATCGTCAAATACAGTTTGGACTGGCGGTATGGTTCTGTTCTGGGCAAGAACTCCCTGTGCATCCATGCAGCCTAGCATGGATAAGAGCAGGGAGATCAGCAATAACCCCCCATAGGGTAAACAGAACAGAACCAACATGAATGTATTGCAGATATCATTAATTCAAGATTTTTAAAGTACAACATGATTCGAGAATTTACTTTGATTCAAGGGGAATCAGAATGCCAAATCCTGACTGACTGGAGGAGATGGGGATGGAGGAGGGTAATTAGCTCCTGAGAAACGCGATAGCTGCTGATAATACTGAAGGAGCTTATATATGTATACAGTGATAGGCGTCGTATTCCTACAGGTAGATGTGGATCAGCTGAGAGTCAGTTGATGCGAGCTTGACTAACGTGACCTGCCAGAACTGACGCTACCCTTGATTTTTATATATTGATATACAGTCTCTGTTCCAGATCCTAAACTGCCTACCTAGACATCAGAGACATGTTTCATATACAAAGACTGTTCCAAAGGTTGCCAGTAAGATTGTTTCCTTATAAGATACCTAATTTTAGCCAAAAATCTAAAGCAGCATTATATACTGTATGTATAATCATCACAGATAATGCAATTTGATTCATTGAGAAAACTTAACTATTTTACGTTTTGTCAGATTTTTGGTGAATCGTTAAATATGATTTGTGCAAAAAGTTATGATTTTGAGAAAAAGTAAGCTTGGAGGTTGAACCCTAAACCTAACCATCAGCAGGGCTATAGCAGATCATAAGAAAACATAAGTATGTGATTGTACTAATTCATATAAGTTCACCATCAATTCACCAAAACTTAAAATAATAACAAATTGTCATGTTGGATAACCAAATCGATCCCAAAATGCAATGCAAGCTGACAAGCTCAGTGAAAATGTCCATTCAGTTCAACAGACTACTACACGAGAGCCTACGTGCCATTATTTCAACAACGGAAATGTTGATTACGACATATATTTTGTTCAATACTGAAAAATATCAATAAAAATAGCAGGTTGAAGAAGGTAGCTAACTCTTTAGACACTTGTTTGAATCCTAAAAAACATATTAAATATAAAGGAGTTCAATTCAATATGGTTCATTCAAAAATAAAAATAAAATAAAAGATGAATTCTTCTTTTGTAATTCAATACTAACACCTTACTAACACAATTCAACACGTTGTTTTTCATCCACATCAGACTGTTTGCTTTATACAAGTTTGTAGCTCAAACCCTTTGTCTCATTTACAAAGCAATTACAAAGTATGCATCTCTGTATAACTTTTTTCGATTACTTTAATTTAGATCATTGTAAATCATTCTACAAATTTGCTGATAAAAAAAAAACAAATTTTTTTATCATAACGGTTTGTTTTTTCATGCTGATTTATTATTTTGTTAGCTCTCTGTGTTTTGTGTGCTAAAGCACTTTTATTACACTAATGAATCAAGCTTATTCTACCACCCAAAGGAATTAAACTGCCAGACATGGCCAGGTAGGCAGACAGAAGGCCATTTCACGGCTGATAAAGGGGCTAACGGTGGTGTAACGGATCAATAAACACATGCCAGATTTACACACGTCCAGACAGTCGATGATCAGACAGCAGGAGCACACATGAGCCAATGCCACACCAGTCATGACCTCATTTCCTGCTAGCAGAGGCAAAAGTTAAATGGTGTAAGAGGCGGATAGATTTTAGACTCAGGGCCATTGCTTATGTATTGCAAGGATGTTTTTAAGATGAAACATGCACAGGATAACTGTATAGATAAAGAAACAGCCATAGAGAGGTTTACTCTCATGCGTACAAAAGGCTAGAAGCAATAGATATGTTTGCATTTCATTTGTCTTACAGATATTCTCAAGTAGGACACAACACAAGCTTGTAGGATCTAGGATGTTGGATGTCTGACTGATCTGAGATTAAGAACAACAAACACAACCATATATTTTTTCCTTGAATAAAAAATGCATCGGTTGAAAGAGAAAAAGGAAAGTAAACAACATGAGTTTTTTTTTTTTTTTAAGTAGCAACAAAACAATATTAGATATCATGCAAAGCATAAGCAGTCCTTATTTGTTTTGTAAAACATGATTAATGATCAATACATTACCACAGGTTGCAAATAGATGAAACATTCACCAATGGGCCCCAGGAGGATTGACTTTTGAATGTACTGTACATTTCTTTTTGAAATACAGTTCTGGCAAGCTGAGGTATACCAAAGATGAAATGTTGCTGAAGCTTATAACAGATTCAGTCTTGCTTTGCAAGCTTCACTGGTTTGTCGCTGGAGGAGTCGATTTGGCTTGAGGGGGATTCAGGTTAGCTATTGAGCGTTATTGACCACAGAAAACTGAGCATGACTAATACTTGTCTTTCTCTTTAAAGTTCATTTGAGGGACAGTCACAATCCGTATGATGAGGATTTTTGGCATCACTGAACTGAACTCCATATGTTATAGGCATAGAACGACACTTAGGCCTACTATAATATACATTATAATATAGTATATAATATACATATGTAGATTAGTCGGAACAAAAAAGTAAACCGCATTCTAAAATATTGTATTGAATAAATCTGTATCATAATTCATAAAGCAATATCACACACGAAACACGTTTTTAACACACACAAAAGACAGTGTAGTGGAATGCAACATATGATGTCAAGAGACGCATTTCTAAAAAATATGAACTTCTTTGAACTTGAGTGCCACGTTTTTATGACGTGTCACGTGTCATTTTATGACGTTTTATGACGTGCCATTTTATGACGTGTCACACACACACGCACACACACACAAATGGAAAAAGCAGCCCAATGTAATTTGAAAACGTGTTCTCTGTAAATGTTTGTTCGAAAACATCATGCCAGAACTATGCAACAATAAGGATCATGGTGCTGAATTTCCGATAAGTTCGTAGGTAAGAAGGAGGCAGTGCAATTGTGTGATAATGCTTCTATACAACAGTTCAATGAACAATTAGTTAATATTGAGTAATTTACATTTTTGAAACAATATTTACGGATACTTTGTGTTTTTGCTCCGCTAAACTAAAATAGTTCCAAACAGAAACATTACAACACTGTAGCATAGTGGTGTTTGTTTCTTTCCTAAAATATTCTGTGTATTGTAACAAGTCAATTTAGTGAATAATTCAATAACTCCTTCATAAAGACAGTACTTTTTTTGATCCTGAATGAATCTGCGTTTTTTAACAAATCGTTTGAATGAATTAGAATCAATTAAATTCACCCACAAAGACAGTCACTTGCCACCATCTACCTGCAGAACGAGTCACAAAAAAAAAAACCTATCACTACCCATATGGAAAGCTCAAACACAAACAAGTAAACTTGTATAGTCCTACTACAAACTGCAGAGAGTGACAGTAATCAATGTAAAAGTGAATTACTTCGAATACATTTGTATGACGTAATTGCATAAATATGTAAAATATCGTAAAACATATTGACAGTCTGCACTGCATGGAACTAAACTGAATTTTGTACAACTAAACAGACTAATGCATTGAAAGAACCATAACTAGACGCTATAAAAAGATCTATGTATTCAGAGAAGAAGCATGTCTGTTGTCTGTTTTGGTACTGCAGCCAGCTCAGTTTCTCTGTGAAGCTGCAGAGCTTGCAATGGCTCTTTGATCCCTGCTTATCTCCTCTCCTCTTTCAAACACATGTGTGTGGCCCACACACCCTTAGGGCTTATGGGGAAACAACTACTGAGAGTGTGTGCTTTTGAGTGTGTGAGAGCACACATGAGACAGCGATGCTTCCTTGCGTCTGGTGAGCTTGTGATGTGCTGTTTCTCTTCGTGGAGAAACTGAGGAAGGAGACTGGCTAGTTCCTGATTCCTCCCCTGGAAATATTGGGAGCAGAAGCTGACAGCTGCGACTGCTGTGATGAATAGCCTTTTAAAACGATGAAGTGCCTCGCCGTCGTTGTTTTTTCCTCCAACCTCTGCCTGATGGATTGGCTCTTGGCTTGCAAGCGTCAACAACATTAGCTTCAGACCCTCAGCATTGCCACAGCTTGTAAAGAAACTTGTGTTCATAAAGCTCCTATACCACTCCAGACTCACAGTAAATAATATTTTTATCCATGACAATGACAACATTTCAAAAAGAATTATGTCTTGTACATTATATTCTATATCAATGGCTACAGCAGTGTAATATTAGCTCATGTAGGCATTAAATATGTGCAGAATCACACAACATGCCCCTTTAACATCAGTGACATTTTTGGACCAACATGTTCAGGAAAAGCAGGAACCAATTTCTTGATACCTTTTTCTAGTTTCGTTATTTAGTTTTCTCTAGTCATAGTTCTTGTCAGTTTTAATTTAGCTCATGCTATTTTTTTTGTCATCTCTTGTATCTCCTGTTTTCTTGTGTGAGTGTGTTGTGCCTCGTGTTGGTTCCTGCCCTGCTCTGCTTCCTGTTGCTTCCTGGTCGCTGACTCTCCTGACCAGTCTTCTGCTTCTGCTTCAGCAGTAACATCACTCAGTGCCAAGCCTCTGGTTCCTTGAGCCACTGCCTTGTCTCCATCGTTGCCATATAGCATCTGGAACTGCCTCATCGCTGACCAGCCTGTTTTCCTGTTGTGTGTCCGGCCCTATTGTTTGGTCTTTACCAATCTTGTGCTGTATCTTCTCCTGTTAATAAAAATCGAATAATATCTAAATATCTCCTGTTAATAAATAATAAATATTCCTCACATTCCAGGTGACCCATCAGGTTGGTGCTATACACTTGCTGATTTTTCTTAGTAGAATTTTTGCATTTTGTGAGCTAATAAAATATTAATATTATGTGTACAATTATTTAATTATGTCATCCAGTATCGCGCACTCCCTCTCTGTTTCATACAAACACAGCTGCTGCCATTTTGCGACGATGGACACTGGATTTAGCCTGGCAAGCCAGACCTACATCAAGATGTTAGGTCTGGCAACTCACTATTGGCACGGCTCAATCCGGGGGGCGGGATAAACAGTTGTCTTTCAAATTCCCTCTGCACGCAATAGAGCTGGTAAGTCCCGCCCCTTCCGCTAACCCCACTGGACCTCTAGGTTGAAAAATTGTCAATGCAAGTGAATGTGAGAAAATAATTATTTTCTGGTCTCGTTTGAATTTTGCCATGAATGTGAACATATATTGTCTGTGAATTTTTAATATAATTTTTCGTGTGAAGAATGCTACAATTTAGCGGGTAGAAGTTTGATACGGTTAGACTTTGTGTGAGAGCACTTTGTGGACTACAACTAGTTTTTACATCAGACGGGAATCTGAAGAAAGAACAGCCCATTTTGTTTGAATGGTGACATTTGGGTACAAAACACACAGGCATCTCGATCTGTCTCCATAGATTATCGCAGCATTAGCACCGTGATTTGACAAGTGGAGGGAAAATGTGTTATGGGGTGACATCACATAGGCGACATCCCGTTATGTCTTTTCCACTGCTAGCCAAAGAATCATACAATATACTGTCAAACTCGTAACATGAAAAAATATATAAAAAATTCTGACAACATATGTTCACATTCATGGCGCAATTCAAACGGGACCAGAAAATAATTATTTTCTCACATTCACTTGCATTGACGATTTTTCAACCTAGAGGTCCAGTGGGGTTTTACGGATGGGCGTGACTTACCAGTTCTATAGGATAGCGCTACAATCAACCAGAGCGTTTTCCCACCAGCGGAGCTAGTTGATAGATTAAACTTTTGCTGTATCTGGTCGGCAAAACTACGAACACATCTTCCTTTTTTAAGAATGACTTAAGTGCCGTTCTTTGTTCTTTTCTCAAAGAAAAGCTTAACTCCAAGTCCTCCAGAGTCGCGGCCAGAGAGCTGATTCGAAAGACCGCTGTTCGCCAGCAGCAGCAGCAGCAGCCATTCTTTGTTTTCAAGAAGCAGGGAATTCACACGGAACCATCACAACTCTGTCGTCATTATGTTAAGCCCGCCCACCGACTCTATCGCAAACGCTAAATATATACTTTTTATATAGTATGAATGTGTGTTGTATGAATGTAATCTAGATGTACTACATCTGCCATATGCCAAATATATTTAATTCTCTGTGCCACCAACCTGGTTAAAAGGTCTAATAACAATAAAACAGTTCTGTACTGATCTAGTCTTATTACTTCTGTCAGGGAATAAAACACATTTCATATTTAGGTTCATGTTCTCTCTCCAAGAGATATGGAACTGACTAAAGTGACTGTTTTCAACCACGTTGTAAACAGTGATGTGCATAAGAATTTATTATTGATGACAGCAATTATTTTTAATAGAAGGCATCACGTTTTCTTTCTGTTGACTCTGACACAATGAAGCAGGCAGTGGAAATGACCTCTCCTGGTTTCTGCTGGGGCTATTATGAAAAAAAAAAAAAAAAAAAAAACATTAATGTATGTGACAAACATTCTTTTTAAATGTGACAGCTGAAAAAAGGCACTGACAGTTTTTTTTTATTATTATTCTGTTTCTTCTTTTTTATACTTCTATTTATTCTCTAATTTATGAGATGAGCAACAATGCAGCTTGTGTGCGTGAAACGGCCTGTATGCAGATGAGCTCTAATTTAGTGTCTGCGCGGCCTGTTAAAATTGATGTAATTAGAAGCAAATGTCTAGTCATGTTATACACTTCTTTGCATTTGAGACTGTAAAATATAGCAGTCATTCATGAACAGCTCATAATGAGTTTGCATAACAATATAATCTAACTGCTCTCAGAAAGAATTATAATTATACATTTTAACGCACTCCAAAATCATAATTTACAAGATAGAAAACTAATAAAAAATGAACCTAATGTCATTAAAGTGTTAAAATAAAGAATTCATTTTTCATAATTTAATGTGACTGAATATTTATGAAATGACATGTTTGTAGAACTGCAGAGGGATATTGTGATATGACATTATAAATGAATGTCATTCTTTACCTGAAGGGACACAGGGATGAAAAATGAGATCACTTTGTGTCTATTCCCACATGCCCACAACATAGAAGTCTTATATTGATTTGAAATATTCAGTGGTCATAATGCCCACAGACAATCTATAATGATTGTGTGTAATCACAGTGCATTACATGATTGGCATTTGGCGTGATAACATCTCTAAAGATAATAATATACCAATAATAAAAAAAAAATAAAAAAAAATAAAATAAAAATTCAGTCTTTGCTGTGACTGTGTTTGAGGAGATAAATACTAAAGGAAGGGTCATACGGTGCTGCACTCTAGCTATCTGACAACTGCTGATGCTGAAGATGTACTTTCCATATCAATTCCACATTTGCGCCCAAGGCTGGGCATTTACTGAGGACAGATGGTGGGTAGGCAGAACATGGTGTTTTAAAGCAGCTCAGGGTCAGTCCGGCTTCCATCACAGTCCCATTTGGCCTAATGGGCATTAGCATATGAAGCTGAATCCCTATGTTCGGGCAATTACAGTACAGAGCAATATGATCACATAATCAGTGAGCAGATAACAGCATAAAGGTATTACAATTATTCTCAGCTTTTTTTCTGACCACTGATCTTGCTATTCAGATATTGCCTATATTTTATAGATAGCATTGTGTTTATATTCTTTGATATATGTTGGAAGGTTTTCGTGTCCAGCAGCTGTTAGTGTTTCTGTCCCCAGACAGAGTCTAAGGTATCTCAAACAAGAAAGCCATTTCAAAGAATCTCCTCCTCTACAGTCTCCTTAAAGCATGGCAGCCTGAGTTATGTCTGCTGAAAATATTTGAAACGTAAAAATATAGTTTTTATTTTGAAGTGAAAAGATCATTTAGACCTTTAGGGTATAAAAGATCCCCTCAGAATTTGGACAAAACTCCCTATAGAGGCATGTTGTGTAAGTTATTTAATTAAATATTTATTGTTACTTATTATTTAATATGTCCCTAAATTGGATTTGGATTTTACATTATCTTTATTACTCACCCTAACTCATAGCCTTAATGAGTGTCAGTATTCAATTTGGGTTCAACATTTTTACTATAGAATATTTGATTTAGGATTTCATCATTGTTTTCAACAATTAAATTATTAGATGTTTTTTTTCAATATGACTGATGTATTCTGTGTAAATCTTAAGGTATCATTCTGCCTATGACTGTTAACAATGTGTAAGGGTGGATTTCCTGCAGGGGTTCAGGCTGCAAGACTGCCAAATGACTAAAGAAACATTGTCAGCAAGATGGTAGAAAACTGTACATTTCTTGTCTATTACCACCCACTGCTACAGTACTTATACCAACAACAGAAATAAGCACAGTTACAATAGCTTAATATGTGGGAGAGCGTTGCTAGATAGAGTGACAATATTGTATTGCAATAGGTAGCACTTCAAAGTCAATACCAAATCGAGAGAGAGAGAGAGAGAGAGAGAAGAGAGAGAAAGAAAATAGGAGGTAAAGAGAGAGAGCCCCAAGAAAGGGACCCAGAGAATAAAAGAGATACAGAGCATAAAAGAGAGACAGAGCAGCAGTTACAATCTTCTTTTATCCTTTCCCTGACCATGTGACTAAAACCCAAATGTGAGATGTTCAAACTGACCAATTAGATAATTACAATTTCCCCCATGGTACTAAAGGTGTGACAATTCATAGACCCCTGTTGTCCACCCAGTTTGGCCTACAGGCCTTGAGCCCTATCAGCACCTCTGTGCCTTTAGGAATTCCAAATGGTCCTTGTGGTAGAAAGAGGGGGTGGAAAACAATAAAAACAAATGTCTTTGTTCATTTTCAAATATCTTGGATGATTTTCAACCCTACAAAAGTCAGCATCTCCATTAAAGTCACCACGAATAAAAATATTTTATGGAAAATTGCAATATTTATTATAAATGATTTATCTGTGCACATCATTGTTTTTTTTTTTGGTTTTTTTATTCATCTGCCCTCGTAATCTTCAATCAAAACTTCCCCTCTCTATTGCAATGGCATTTTTTCTCCTCCGAGAAATAGTTTCACTCAGATATCCATCACAATAGGGAAGAAAAGACTATTGCAACTTCAATTTCATGGAAGTTTTTAGCGACTTTCAGCATGCACAACGTGATTTTATTTTGGTCAATTGCCTCTATATTTAATAATAGGTAAATTAGCAACTTACCATTATTTAACAAAAGGCTTGTCCACCACATCAAAGATATGAAGTATTGACAATTTAATGAAGTACAGTGCTGTGCTATTGTAAAACAAGTGTAGTAGTACGGCACCATTCAATCAATCAAGACAAAACTAATTATGCCCATGCTGTGTGGTGTAAAGAACTCATTTGTTATGGACTGAGACAGTGTTGTGAATTGATAGACTGGGACTGCAGGTTCAGCACAGATAATGAGAGGAGTTCATAGCTGTTATTCAACATGCTTTTTCTTTTGCTTGAAACATCTGATAATGTGCGTAATAACAAGGTTAAGGTTATGGATTTTTAGGCAAGAGCTATTAGATGCATGTAATGAGAAATAAATACGGTGTGACACCATGAAATGGCAAATGTGTGTTCTCATAGAGTGTGATACTGAAGATAGCACAACATGTGCAAGGTTTAATTAAGATCAGAAATGGTTTATGTTATACTGTTATGCAATATAGTAGGATATCTACAACCATTAACGACTGCATGCTCACAAGTTTACTTTGATTACAACAAATACAGGGTTATTAGGCATTTATCAGTTTCTGTGAGCTGTTTTTTTCCCCTTCAATTTCTGTGTTTTATTTATCTGCTGTAAGCTCAGCCCTACCTCACTGTCACACTCGTTCTCTCATTATCAGATTTGTTCCACCGCTAGAGAAGGGACAGGACGACTCGCTATCACTGATGGACAGATATCCAAGCAGCTCTTCCTCTAAGTATGATTAATGCTGCGACTCTGTGATGAAAAGCTGCACAACATCAGGTTTGTGTGTGTGTGTGTGTGTGTGTGGCTGTTAGTCTGTCTGTCATCTTATTCTACTGACCTTATTCAAATGAATGGTACCTAACAGTAAAAAAGAGGGAAATCTTTATGTAATAAGTTAACAAGCAGATAATGTGGAATATTAATGATGACTGTGAACAGATCATGCATGTGACATTTTTGTTTTTAGATACTGCACTTGATTATATATAATAATAAAATTATCTGATCACAGTAATGTACAACCCAGTTATTACTTTTGGTATATAAATAATAAAAAAGCTGAATAAATAAGCTTTACATTGATGTATGGTTTCGATAGGACAATATTTGGCCGAGATACAACTATTTGAAAATCTGGAATCTAAGGCGCCGTTCACATATCGTGCCTAAAAACGCGTAGAAAACGCTAGGCGTTCTCATTTTTCCAAAGCGCTAGGGCGGTTGCGCTCCGGAGGGGTCTGTCGTTGCTAAGCGTGGTTCTTGTCACGTGACCTACGGTGCGCTTGCGGCATTCTGAAAAGTTGAGATGTTTTTATCTCGATGCGGCGCGGACGCGCTTGGAAAAAACGAGCGCGTCGCACCGCGACCACGTCACTTCCATTATGAGCGCGCATACCGCGCGTCTACATTTGAAATAACGAACTTGAGCGCGCAAAAGACGCGATATGTGAACAGGCCCTAAGGGTGCAAAAAAAATCGAAACATTGAGAAAATCACCTTTAAAATTGTCCATTTATGTTCGCGATTGTGCTGCATTCACTCACAAAAATAAATGTTTTATATATTTACGGTAGGAAATTTACAAAATATCTTCATGGTACATGATCTTTACTTAAAGCAACACCAACTTTTCCTCTTCAGTCCCCCTACAGGTTGGAAGCGGAATTGTCCATTACCGCTGTCGTAAATAATTTAGCCTTTTATCTAGCACCGACTTTGGAATGAACGATGTCCACAGACATCGAATCACAGACATCTCATTCGAACTACAGAAACGCTACCCGATCTGGCAAACTTGCATATTGCGGTTATAGCAGATATAGGGCCGTAAAGCGAATGCAGAAGTGCCATTCACCCTGTTACGACTTGAACCACTGAAACGATTTCGGAAACATTATTTTAAGGTAGAAAATAATCTTTAGTGTTGCTTTAATATGCTACACATATCGACGTGAGCTGAATTGCCAGACACTGATGGATAGCCAGACTGTCCGAAGTTCATTTTGTTGGGGAAATTAAAATGGTAGGTGAGTCAATAAGCATTATAAGGTTTTGGGTCAAGGGACCTTAACTGGCACACTCGACTCCAATCACTCATTTCGACATCTTACGGTAAATATCCAAATATCCACAGATCAGTCTTTTCAACAATATAGTTACTACTAACAAAGACATATCTAACCATACTGAAGCTGCCTAAAAGGAGAATATATTTTTATCCGAATGAATGAATTTCAATTAGGATGAGAATATCAAACTAGATAACTTTACGCTATATAGAAAAACTATATGTAGCCCATATGATTGCATCAAAAACAAAAACAACTTTTAAATACATATTCTGCTATGTACAAAAAAGAATACATTAAATGTTAATAAAGGCAGGGACTCTAATGAGTGACTTGTTTTTTGAGAGAGTAGAGACTGTTTAGGATGAACCGAGTCACCAAAATGATGGACTTTCTAACGCTACTCATATGATAGTGATAGGACTGTTCGGGATGAATCGAGTCACTAGAATGAATCAGACTGCACTGAATTAGAATCAAGTAATGTCAAACTACTTAAGATATTACCTAATTTTAGTGAGTAACTCTCCAATGCTGTTTTTTGCGAGATCTTTGAAGTGCAGTTCTACAGATCTAAATACTACCATACAGTATTTTAATGAAGAGAAGTTAAAACGTTATAATTATCGTATAGGACTTTTCCAGCTCAGTAGACTTACCCATTTATGATAATTAAAAAACGTTCACTTTGAATAGAGATCTGAATCAGCTTATGATCACTTTTCCTGCAGAGATATTTTTAATACACCTATCTAACACAATCACAGCCAGCCTGTGTCAATGCAAATGATCCATCTGCTCCAGGGAACCTCATGAGAGTCTATTGTGGAGAGCAGTGTGATTGGGTCCTATTGTCTGCCTTATCTACTGTGTTCATTGCCGATTGGAAAGCACTGCTCATTTCCTTGTCTTTTGATGCAAATGGGAGTGGGATTTTTGACAGCAACCATTCTGCTCCTGTTGCTTCTAGGAAACCTTGAGACACTGTTATGATGAGTGACTTTATTTATTTATTAAAGTTTCAATTTATTGTCACTAAAAAAAGAAGAAAGTAAGGTGTTTTGGCTATAAAAGTAAATCAAATCACTGCCATCTTTTTCATTAACTTGGGTGAATGTAAACAAGAGTTTGTATTCTTACTGATAAAAGTGTGGAAGATTTCGCAAAACTAAATTTGTCTTGAATTACATGCTATTTTTCATTATCAGTCACAAATTTGTAAAGATGTTTACCTAATCTCACCTGCCAAGAAATATGCTTTAGTTTTTCAGTCAAATTTGTTTTATGTATTGAAGTCTTGGATGAAGTTGGATGTTGCCTCATAAACCAGACACTGGCTATTTGTAACACTGGATAATGAAAGTTAATCCTGGCCAATAGTTAACAAAACAGCACATTAATCAAGCTATTCATTACAGAAGAAAGATGACTGCGCTGCTGTATCCAAACAACACAATATATTAGGCACACTTTGCTTTACCCTCATATATTTTGCAACATGTTTTCTTGTATTTAATATTCATTAACTCTTCTATTTAGGCCTTAAGTACCGACTCAATTTGTCTCTGGCTTATAAAGCACTACGGCTGTGTAAATTCAATCCTGCTAAAATGTTTTATTGCTCTAATCCATAATATGTAATTGCATTCATAACCAGAAGAATATATTTGCGGCAAGAAGGAAACAAACAAATGCATTAAAAAATCATGACAATTTCCCTTTTCAATCAGTGACTTGAGGTCATTTTGAAAGCAATCATTTCATCTGTATAAATCAACAGCTCCCCCAGATGGGTCAACGTACCTCCTTGAAATTAATTTTAGAGATCCATTTGTTAAGTAAAATGAAACAATAAATCACTTGCCTTGGAGAGAAAGACAAATACAGAGAGATAGAGTGAGAGAGTCTGTGGGATGGAAAGAGAGATAGTGTATTTGCATGTGCTCATGAGCAGGTTTAAGTGTTTAAGCGGCTTGACTGGGTTTATGTTTTGCCATCCAGCAGGGCTTGAGGGCCGACCTCACACGTTCAATTCAGCAACCACTGTAATTTACCTTAGACACAAGGACCACATTTACGAGCCCTAGCATCCAATTTACATGAGAGCTCATAAAACCTGACCACAATTTTATATCATTGGCCATTAATGACAGGGATCACTGCCTTCACTATCAGGACAGAGGAGCAATGGAAAATGAAGCCCAAGGGGACATAAGCCTCACGTGAGGAAGGACATTACACTCACCTACACACATCATTACAGCTAGGAATAACGGTGGGTCAATAAGTCATAAAATATATCTTGTTAGCAACCTCTTGTGGTTGTTTTAGGCCTTAGAATAAATGACCCCTAAAACCTATAAAGCGTTTGTTCACAATGTTGCAGCAATAAAACTTTTCTGTTTCACACACAATATTCACTTAATATTTTATTGTCAAATAATCTATTTTATTTTCATGTAAACAAACAAACAAACACAGGAATTACATTGTCATTGCAATGTGATTTTTGAGCTCTGTTATTAAAAGAAGAAGAAAAAGAAAGTTAGCGATTGGGGATTGAGGGGTGGGGGATTGAGGATGCTAAATACAATTTTATTTTCAACTATATTTTGACCATATCAAACTGATTTTGTACTGTTGTTTAATAGCTGGTTGTACTGTTGTTGTTGTTTTTTTCTGATGATGACATTTCTAAAAATATGATTTCAGTAAGTAACTAGATTTTTGTTTAGTTAATGGGATATTACAAAAGATTGGTTGTAAAGTTAAATTGAGAAAACAAATAAAAGGAACTATTAAACGGTTACCAATCACAACAATATTCCCAGTAAAACGTGTTTTAGAGCATAGAGCATTTCAATTAATAGATTGAATATTAAGATAAGATTGAATGTTAAATATTTCTTAATAAACAGCCATTTTTTTCATATTAGAACTTGGGGGCATGGGGCCATGAGTAAAACAGCAACATCTACTTAAACCAAAACTATTCCTAAAACTAAATCCACCTCTCTATTGGGAATTGATTGGATCATGCGGTTTGCTCTAGCTGTGATGTCATGTGAGTGACAGGTTGTCCCACCCACGTGCCAGTAAACACGTCATTAGAGAAGAGATGTGGTTTCAATACATTTAAATAAATAAATAAAGAAAGAAAGAACAACTAATATGATTCATGAATATGGCTCCAATATTAATGAATACGTATTATTAAAATGTATTTTGTGACATGATGGATACATGAGAAAATGTTCTGCATAACAGAGATGTTCTGTAGATGAATCTCTCTGTACTGAGAGAATATGTGGTGCACTTTCCATCACACTGCTGAGGGAATTTATTGCTCCATGCACAAAAACTGAATCAATAGACGATTATGTGGATGGAATGGTCAGACATTATCTCCCTACCGAATCATGCCTACAAACACACATATACACACTCAGACTCACAGATAAAGGGTGAGATGGATGTCTCACTAAAAACACAATAGCAGTCAATCGATAGTGCTGAGATGGATCCAGCTTCGGTCAGAGATGAAACTGTTACTTCTCCATGTTAAAAAAACTCATAAACATCCCTGCCAAGACAACATTAACTGACATATGGAGCAGCAATCATAAAACACTCAGGAAATAACAAGGAGAAGACTCCATATTTTAACAGTTTAGATGTTTTGAACAAAAGAAGCTGAGCTTCAAGGTTTAGACAAGTTTCTTGTTTTCAAGAACATTGTAAAAAGAGTTTAAGCACACTGTAATTGTTACTGTACAGCAATTTCTACCCAATTTAACCCATATAAAATATTTTTTTATTCGTATAGATTAATGTATATAGGTTGATATATAACTTGAATATAACCAGTTAATTGAAATGTTACCATTTCTAGGCTACCTTTTTTATTTTACAGTGTAACTTTATAAAACAACTCTGAAAGGATTAGTTCACCATACAACTTTGAATATTATCACAATTGAAGAAGGCAGACACGAGGATGGAATCAACAAGACTTTTAATGAAGATAACAACGCAGGAACGTAAGGCAACGTAAACATTCCACACAGGTAACTTACTGTAACTTGTAACTAACTTATTTTCTATCTATCCCTTGAAGTGAACTATCCCTTGAAGTCTCTTTAAGTCTGGTTTGTGAGATGAACATTCATGCTGACAACACTTATAAAGTGCTCTTCTTCAGTATAAGTAAGTAGAAAAATGGGTGAGTCAGAAGCATTTTAAAAGCCAGAGTGTGCAGTAAAAAAAGGACGAGTTCAGACAATGCCCCAACCTTTCTAAGACTTCTCACACATTTTCCAACGAGAGCTTGGCAGACGGGGTGATGTCTTCTGTCTCTGAGCAGTGTTCCATGGTGACCCGAGTCGACGAGCTAGAACACAGTTGGAGACACAGTTGGAGACACTCACACACACATTTGAGTTTGGATGCCAAGAGATGTGTGAACTGGGAACTGTTTTTGCATAAAGTGAAACTCAAAACATAAGTGAAAAAGAACAAAAGATGAGATGCCAGAGTGCCACCTGAGTGTCTGTGGCAGTTTTTGTTTGTATGTGACTATATGCACCTACTCAAAAGAACAGATTATAAAATATAATCATACTATTTAGAGACTTCTTCTAGTTAGTAAGTGCAGAAGTACTCAGTACCAGCGTTCACCGTGAACACAAAAGCATTGTGTGGCAGCACAGTGTACAAGTCTATGGCAACTCAATTTGAAGTTGATGCAAAAACCTATAGAAATAAACTATAATACTTATAGACTTCAGACAGATGGTATTACCCTTGATCAAACGCAAAAGGACATCTGTTCCATCTGAATTTATTATGCTTGCTTGAAACTGTTCTAGGACCAGGTCAAGGACTCTCTATCCTATTATACCGATTAGAGTCAATTCCAGCTGTCCTGAGCTCTGTAATGTTATCTCGACATGGCCAAATCTCATTTCAAACCTGTCTTCCTAAGTCAAATAAAATCAAATGTGGTTGTGGATGTCCAGAATTCCAAGTAAACATTAAACATGACAGATCTGTCTTTAGGGTTTCTACAGTATCTATGTACCGTATGTTTTGAACAGTTCCTTTTGACCCCCAAATGAAGCTTTGACCAATGTAATCAGGGCCAATTCTCAGTGTTTTGTCCTCCTCTGTGCTGATATGATAAAGGGCATTTGTTGGACATCTGGTGACCTCAGGGATAGTCTGGGACAAAAAGCAGCCCAGGACATACAATATGCTGGCAACACAATTAAATTACATAGGGGAAAAACAAAACAAAAACATAGTGTTTAGGTGGTTGCGAAGATAAAAACCTTGAAAAGATCTGGGTTCAAATACATATTTTCAACAAGTTAGGAAAAATATATTTAGTGCAATATATACAATAAACAGAAATACAAAATAATAATAACTCATCACTCAAGTTCACCTAACATTAAAAGTACCTAACATTAATCATAAATTATATTGTTTAATGGCATATTTTTACTAATATCAAGGCTGTATTGACAATATCTTTTTTTTAATTGATTTTCCCCAAACATTATGAGAAAATATAAACTATTAGCATTGTATTAAAATTGTATAAATTAAAACATTTGGTAACACTTCACAATAAGGTTACATTTGTTAACATTAGTTAATGTATTAACTAACATAAACTAACCATGAGCAATACATTTGTTACTGTTTTTGTTCATCTTTGTTACCGTTAGTTAATAAAAATACAGATATCTGTTGTTTGTTCATGTTAGTTTACAGTACACTAACTAATGTTAACACATACAACTTTTGTATTACACTAAACATGTATTAGTACTTATTAAAGTTTATTAAATGCTGTAGAAGTGGAGTTCATTATTAGTTTATGTTAACTAATGTTAACTAATGAAACCTTATTGTGAAGTGTTACCATATGGTAGCAGGAACTAAAATATGTTAAAGGCACACTATGCAAGATTTGTACCTTAATATAACAGCTTCGAAGTCCTTTCGATGGTAAATTAACTCATAGTAGGGCGAATCATCCTGATAGCAAAGCAGGGGGGGGGGCGCCGCTGACAAAACCTGCAATGTAGGTTTGAGAGGTGGCGCCCTGCCAAATCTCGCGAGAATTATGACTTGCTTTACAGCACGATGTCACATACATCAACAACATATGAAGCAGCCTCTATGGAAGACACTAACACTAGCACGTTTCAGACGTGAATCATGGCAGAGTCAAAGAAGAAAACAAAGAAAGCTCGGTCGGAAGAGTTAAGGAAAAGAAAACAAGAAACTGACCGCGTGAGGAACCGGACAAGAGTCCCACTCGGTCAGGCTTACACTCGTTGGTGAGAGCTAAAAAGCAGCAAAGGATGCAACAGCGATGCTGACCTGGCGTTCTTGTTGATGGACTAAGTAAATCTCTTATTTGTAAACTTGCTTGCATTCTATGTTGTATGTTGTTGTGTGGTATTTACGACAGTAATGTTAAATACAAGTACTCCACAGCGACTCTAGGGGTCGCTGTTTGACAAAAACGGAAATTGCATAGTATGCCTTTAATAATACACTATTTGAAACATGTTACACTGCATATATTATGATTTTAGTGACATGGTTAATTTGCACTGTATGTCTTTTTGTATTTTTTTTAGCACAACATCCATCCACCACCATGTTTGGCTTCTAGAAGGTGAGGAGACTCTTGTGCAGACAGATAGAAACAGACGTGGGATGGGGAGGCAAAGGACAAGTACAGAGGGTTGCTTGAAAATAAGTTGGATGGGTATAACTTATAAGATATAAGAGCGGTCACAATCCCATAAGACTGCTACTGTCCCAGGGCTACCTATATTCAGTCCATAGCTGACCCTGTGGTGCTCAAATGCTGTCCTTACTCTGTGGTTGACTCTTTATTCTTCAGTCAGACTCAGACCCCAGTATGTCCCAGTGCTCCTCATCAGCATCCACCAGCCCACACAGCCCTTCTCAGCTGGGATCTAACACAGACCCTGCTTTACAACTCAATGGCAACGTTTTGGGGTCTTTTTTTTCTTCTTAATGGTAACAATTGGGTGTTATATAATGTGAGCACATGTTTTTTGACTAAACAACCTTGCAATTCAGTTACAAAGTCATTACCCACCTAATGCCTTGAAGTGAGAAAAATCTAACTGAAGGTAAATTATGTCTCATACCCTTCCTCTATCTCTCTTTTTTCTTATTATTTATTTCCCTTTGTTTCTCATGGTGTATCTTTGCACGCCAACACTGTCAACCCACACCAAGATTTTAATTTTTAATGCGCTGCCTCTTGCCTGGCCATTAAAAACAGCTTCAGTGCATTTTCTTCATTTTTCAGTCTAAGTGCAGAAAACTCTATTGTAAAAAAATAGGCAGGAATACTTTTTTTCTGTGATTATTTTCCCATTCACAGACACGCACACAAACTCCACAATCAGTGTTCTCTCTATGAAACGGGCCCAAAAGAGCCTCTCGGCAAGCTGCTGCTTATACAAAAGACAAGCGCACAATATCCAGTTTAACTAGACATCAGGTGTCAAGCTCTCTCAAGTAAACCCTCATCTGAGGGAATGAAAAATATGAACAAATCTTACTTCCATTACTTCAGAAACACCCAAGAAAAGTGTTGCAGCACAAAATCAATGCGTTAGCGTAAAAAACAAATTCAAAGCCACCAGAGAGAAAGAACACAACAATTTTAACTGCGGTAGAATTGTTCTGAAAAACACATCAATAAATGAACCTAAGAGATGGACACATCTCACAATTTAAAAAAAAATAATCTTACCTGTTGTTATATATATATATATTATTCATCAAAAAATCCTGGAAAAAAATGTATCATCGTTTCCACAAAATATTAAGCAGCACAACAGTTCCCTTTCGAGGGAACTCGCGCTGTGTTGAGAATTGTTACATTTGGGGAACGCCTTCAGCGTGACGTGTCTGAAGCCTGTATGGAACTAGTCCAATCTCGATTGGTGTTGTGTCATTACGTCACTCGTGACGTTGCATGTGACGGTGATGTGGAAGCTATGAAGGGAGGCCGGATCACAACAGCGTCAGCTTTCTGGTCTTCAGCAAGCGTTCTGTGTGACTGTTTTGTCTTATTTGGTGTTGTCTGTCTAACGAACTCACTCAAGCACATATTTAAAAGAAAAATAATGGTGAGTAAGGAGAAACAATTCAGGCAGTGTGCGTCCCCTTGCCCGCAGTGACACACACTCGCTCGGTGTTGTTTGTCTGGGAGTGGAGCATGCACAGGCAGCGCTCGAGGACGCTGTCTGTGCAAACTGTGATCTAACGCTCCAGCCTGAGCCTGTTCGATGAATCGAGGCAGTGTGGCGCCTGCACACATGGGGATCGCAAATGGAGCTGGCAGATGATGTTGATCCCGCGCACGGGTCGGAAGCCCGCTCTGTGGCTTCTTCCGCCTGTGACGAGGACCCGATGCTCGAATTATCTGGCTCCGAGGAGTTAGATATTTTGAGCATTGAGGCAGGAGAATGTGAGGATTCGCCACCCCATTCTCCAGCCTTTGAGCAGCTGCTGGAGGTTGTAACCAGGGCAGTGGCCAAATTAAATATCGATTGGCCAGCAGAAAAGCAGGAAGCGATGATAAAAAGTTAACTATGAGCACTTCCTACAAGTCCGGTCACAGGCTTCGCGCCGGAGCCTCCCATTTTTTTCCGATCTCCACACCGAGGTGTCAAGATTGTGGAATAAGCCCTTCTCGACCCGTCTATCGAGCACCAATATTCATATATTCATCAATCGTGGGCTCGAAAGAGAAGGGCTATGGGACGATGCAGCAGGTCAAAGAGACGATAGCATCATATCTTTCGCCCGACGCTGCTTCATCCCTGAGAGCTCCGGCGCTCCCCTCCAAGCCCTGCCGTACTACATCAGCCTTGATGGGGAAAGCGTATATGGTGGCAGGTCGGGCTGGTGCATGCCTGCATACGATGGGGCTTTTGCAGGCATACCAGGCCGACCTCCTCAAAGAGGTGGATGACAGTGGGGAGGTCGCCCTCGATGACATTAAAGAACTGCATTGAGCGGCTGACTTGTCTCTCCATGCTACCCAAGGAGACAGCCCTTTCCATCGGCCGCTCCATGTCAGCATTGGTAGCAACGGAGAGGCGCTTGTGGCTGAACTTTGGGCATTGGGGAGAAGGACAGGGCTTTCCTACTCAATGTCCCGCTTTCGCCTTCTGGCCTCTTCGGAGACGCAGTCAACACTGTCATCGAAAGGTTTCAGGAGGCAAAGCGACAGTCAGCAGCATTCAAGCAATTAATCTCCCACCGTCGTTCCCGATCTCGTGGGTCTGCTGCCAGGGGGCAGTCCCACGAGGCAGTCGCCAGCTCCTCGCACCTGCAGCAGCAGAAGGAGAGTGTTGCCTCTCAATGTCAAGAAGAGTTCACTAATTCCTCTATAGAGAACGATATTCCCGGGGGTAGTGTGGGATTCAGATACAAGGCGGGCACAGTTGTCTCCTGCTCGTATAAACACCATCTTGACCACAGTCACAAGTATCAAGCTAGGCCAGGCCATCACTGTCAAACATTTTCAAAGGGTTCTGGGTCTTCTGGCAGCAGCGTCCAACGTGATACCTTTTGGCCTGCTGTATATGAGGGACCTGCAGTGGTGGCTCAGGACCAGAGGGTTTTCCCTGAGGGGGAACCCATTTCGCACGATCAAAGTAATGCGCAGATGCCTTCGTTTTTTGGTCATGTGGAAGAAACCATGGTTCCTGTCCCAGGGCCCTGTGCTGGGAGCACTGTGTCAGAGAAAAATAGTGACCACGGATGCGTCCCTCACAAACTGGGGAGCGGTCATGGAGGGCCGCTATACCAGGGGTCTTTGGAAGGACCACCATCTTTCGTGGCACATCAATTGCCTGGATATGTTGGTAGTATTTCTGGCTCTCAGACTTTCCTTCTGGACCTCAGAGGCCATCCTGTTCTAGTGCGAACAGACAATACGTTGGTGGTCTCATATATAAATCGACAGGGGGGCCTGAGATCGCGCCCTCTATGCAGACTGGCACATCAGGTTCTTCTGTGGTCCCAGGGCAAACTACTCTCAATCAGAGCAATGTTTATTCCCGGGGACAAAAATGTGGGAGCAGACATCCTGTCGAGGCAGGGGCTGAGGCCCCGGGAATGGAGACTCCACCCCGAGACGGTGGAGCTGATATGGAGGGAGTTCGGTCAGGCGGAAGTGGATCTGTTCACCTCTCACGAGGTTTCCCTTCAAGAGGTCTGTTATGCCGCTGG
This sequence comes from Abramis brama, assembly GCF_963993115.1. Taxonomy (NCBI): domain Eukaryota; kingdom Metazoa; phylum Chordata; class Actinopteri; order Cypriniformes; family Leuciscidae; genus Abramis; species Abramis brama. The sequence continues at coordinate 26,804,278 of NC_139970.1, forward strand.
CTGGGCCTACCCACACACCTTCATAAGACATTACAGTCTGGATCTGCCCTCTACAACGGGTTCACAAGTTCTCTCGTCTTCAGTGTGCCAGATTGCTTCACACCAGGGCATGTACTTCTCAGTGTGGCGCAGTGGGCATTTTGTTCCCCAATATGTCGATTCTTGACGCAGCGCGAGTTCCCTCAAAAGGGAACGTCTTGGGTTACAACTGTAACCCTTCTCCCTGAGAAGGGAACGAAATGCTGCGTCCCTCGGCCACACTTTGTCACAAGGATCATGTGACAAATTTGTTTAAAATTAAGACTCGCCGGAATAACCTTCTACACAGGGTGAGATGTGCACAACAGATGGTAGTGATTGCTTCAAAACAGCCCTTAACAATAACTAACGGCTACCAGTGGACATAATGCTTAAAAACACTCTTTATGCTTGTTTCGACTTGGTCTTTAGGAGGACAACACACACATATGGTGTTGACCATCACACTCCGCAGCGACAGACGGAGCAGACTCATTACCTAACAAAACCACAAACAGCGTGTCGGAGGGGAGGTTTCAGACAGAGGAGCAGGACTCCTGTGTGGAGAGAGAATACGAAAGAAAATGATGGACAGTCTGTTTCTCTCCTTTGTCTTATCTTAACACTTTCTGATAGCCAAACATGACCATAAAGACCTTTGACTAATGGGATAAAAGCTTTTGTTTAGGAAATTTATGAAAAAGTGTTCTTCTTTTTTTTCCTGCCTTTTTTTAAATTACAGCTGCACATTTGGGGTTTTGTTTTGGTTTAGGTAGTGCTGATTACACAACATTAAAAGCACTCACCGACTGAATAAACACATCTGTGTTTAGCCTTAATCAATTATGTCATGAATCATCATGAGAGGGATTTGTCTGATGCTGTAATGATGTTGTTCCATTAAACCAAGCACATCCTTATAATACCTCAGTGGAAATTACCAGAAATTAGATTTATGTCCTCGTCCCTTGTGTTGATCCCTCTCACGCTTAATGCTCTGGGAACAAATGTGTAAAAAGTTTGGTAGCTGAACAGTGCATTGTCTAGATCAGGGGTTCCCAAACTTTTTGTCAGCAGAACCCCAAGATGCAAGTATCCCTTGAAGTTTTAATAATAATTTAACTAAACATATGCATGCTCACGGTTCTCTGATATTGGTTAATGGTCACATGACATGCAAGTAACCGATAAATTATCAAATCTATTTTATTTAGAGTTTTTTTATTTATTATTTATTTGACTTAGCCAAAAAAATTACATTGTGATGATTTTGTCATTGCCATTTGGATTTGAACTGTAAATGAAATCTTTAGCTTAAGTTCTGCCAGGAAGACTACATTTTTGCGTCACTTACCTTCTCATCTAACCAACCGTGTTCTAATACTCGTAGTATAAAAGATCGGTATTTACACATGTCTGAGTTTGCAGATGCTGACGCCAACATTCACCTCCATTCTCCCCACCACCACCAGGATGGTCCCTTCCCATACCTCCCAGGGGGTCGGCTGCGTCCCTGCCTTCGTCTTCAGGCAGGAAATGCAGATTCCGTTACCCTCGGATTGCGAGCTACGGACAGGGCCTACGCCAAAGAACTTTAAAACACAATACTTGCTTGCTTGGCTGTTAAAAAGTGTATGCTTTGTTACACCATTTTGCCTCCCGAGTCTTTCTGGTAGAACTGATCAATTTTATTTCATATGAAAATGTCTCATATTGCTCTCTTTGCTGACTCTTTTGCTAATGTAAATAGTTACTTTTAAGGGTGTTCACACATGGATTCACTGTTTACAAGAACCAACTAAACACTACAAGTTACAATATAAACTTTTATGTCTTAAATTCTTCATTTTCAAACATTTAAAGCTTTTATTGATAAGATATATTGCAACATTAGTTATATTTAGCATAATTGTGCAGCCCCATTTGTTGATTTAATGTTACATTTAATTCATCATTAGCTTTCCATCAACTCACGAACCCCCTGCAGTTCCCTCATGAACCCCTGTTAGGGAAACCTTGATCTATAACATCCACTGCAAAGGACAAAAGTGTGTTCTTGATTTTGAGCATGTTAATATTCCACTCATGGCTGAACTCTTAACCTGAGAGGAACCTCAGGTGATCTGCATTAATAGCGCTTAAGGCCTAAATGTGCAGAAATTCTCAAGGTGCATTTGGTATTCGAGTGCGTGATCATATTTTGTGCAGCTTTAAAACCTTGAGATTTCAACAGTGTTGGGTAAGTTACTTTAAAAAAGTAATTAGTTACTAGTTACTTCTGACAAAAAGTAACTGAGTTAGTAACTGAGTTACATCATTACAAAAGTAACTAATTACCAGGGAAAGTAACTATTGCGTTACTTTTTAAAAATAAATGTTTAAATATGTGACATACAATTGATGATACAAAACATACAATGACTCAACAAATAAGTCTAAAAATAAAGTATGCTTCTTAAGAAATGTACCAAAAATAAACAAATAGTAATAAACAATATACATACACTCTTTGTAGTGCAAATTAAAAGGATAAAACTCACACAACTTTACAACTGCTAGACATAGCCTACTTGAAGTATTTTCTTCCTCACAAAAGTAAACAGCTTAACAAAAAGTACTCTCAATATAATACTGAACAATGTACCAACATAAATAATAATACTAAAATATAATATTTTGGGGGTTTATTTTTATAGCCAAAAGAGAACGTCATCATCAGAGGTTATTTAAGCCGCACGTGTTCACAACCGGTCAAACAAAGATGTTTTCTTTGAACGTTCCCTGCAGGTTATTTTGGAGTTTTATTTTATAACCATGTAAAGTTAAACTAATTAAAACGTCGCAGATGATACCAATAGGCTACAGAGATTATTATAATGCTGAAATTTGTAATTTATTTATAAACAAACTATATTATGTTCGGACACCCGAATATAAGAGAGAGACCTCGCGCCGTGTCGAGCGCGCTCTCGGACACACTCTCGCGCACTGTCGATCGCGCTCTCGGACACACTCAAGTCTCTCTCGTGCGACCTCGCTTTTGTCCAGTCCGGCGCCTCACACACTCACCAGATAAAAAAAACTTTGCAGGTCCTATGGCGGAGAGAGAGCCTACTCGAATGAAAACCGCTTCAGTGAGCTTATTGTAACGCCTCATTTTACTGTCAGTAACGGTAACGGCGTTGTAATGGAGGAAACAATTAGTTTGATTACTCGTTACTGGAAAAAAATAACGCCGTTAGTAACGCCGTTTATTTATAACGCCGTTATTCCCATCACTGGGTTTCAAGCCTGCAAAACATTGTGTCAGTGAAGAGGCAAAGTGCTTGCCAGGAAACATGTAATACCCTGTCACCCTGGTTTTTTTTTTCTTCTTTTTTTTCTTTTTTTAAACATCAAGAAAACATGCTATTTGGACATTGATGTTTCTTTACAGTGAACTTTATATGTTTGTGATTTATGAACTGGCAACCTAAGGTTTTACAAGGTTTTTTTTTACAAAAAAATTTTTCTTGTTGGAATTTTGATATCTTGTAAACGTCATAATACATTTAAATGTCACATTACAGGGCTCCAGACTAACTTTCCCACTGGTTGCACTGGTGCTACCAACTTTCTCAGTTGGTCGCACCAGCAAATGATTTGGTCGCACCTTTTTTTTTTCTTTTTTTTTTTTGCTACATGCCATGGGATTAATCAATGTATGCTGATGAATAGTGGTCTTAATCTGCATACCCTAGTTTTGCACTGATGTAAAAAGACTGACAGTGACACAAGACCTCATGTTAGCAAAATGTTTTAATCTTTTAACTCTTAAAAAAAAACTATTAAAAAACATGTATGTTCTTTAATGTTTGATAATAATTTTACTGTCTTCACATAGGGATGGGAATTGATTATGATTTTATCAATATCAATGCCACTGACAATTCTGCTTATCGATCCAATAACGATTCTCTTATCGATTCTTGATAGCAATGTGTGGAAAAATGTAGTCATATGCTTTTAAAAAAAAACAAGTGGTTTATTTATTTTAAAGCTTAAGCTTGAGTAAGCAAACTGTACTTTTTATGTAATTTATGTATAAATAGAACCTTATTGTAAAGTGTTACTGATTAGTTATACACCGATTCAGACGTCTCCTGAGTTCACTGTTGGAAAGATCAGTTGTTTTAACCATTCATTAAAATTAATCGGTTCAAAGGAGTCATTAGTTCGCGAATTGGACGTGTCATGCACGTTGTGTGATTATCCCAGCAGTTAGGACGTGGACATCCAAGATTTCTGTCAACACAGAAAACATTTCATCATCTGGATAGTTTTTTTTCGTTTAATTAAAGTGTTGTTTTATGTCAGCTGAATGTCCGGAACGCTTTTCAGAGAAGATAAGGCAACTTATTTAGCACAATTCACACCCAGCGGTAATTCAGGGGAAAAAAAATCTGTCACCCTGTCACAAGTGCAGCAGTTCATCTACATTACTCACCGATCAAATAAGACTTTGGCGGGACAAAAATTCACTTTGGCGGGCGTTAAAACAAGTTCAGTGCAGGAAAATTCAAGCGTGAATTTAACTGAGTAGTACGTTACATGACCATGCACTCGCACAAATGCGCATTCTCAAAATTCGCACATTCGCACATTCTCAAAAATTCGCACATTCTCAAAAAATGGTCGCTTATGCAACCATTTTGGTCGCAGTCTGGAAACCTGCATTATAAAATTTAGAGCAATATGAGAGGAAATAAGTGTCACAGATCTAATTTATTTGGAGGATACAAGGAACCTTTAGTCTAATTTAAATTCCGATTAGAAGTGCAACTGCAACGTGACGAGGTTGATTCAAATAAAGTCCATTTATCCCATTTGCATACTGTTCAGCATGGCACTAGAACAGCTTTATGTAAATTTGAGTTTATGTAAATTGAATCAGTCCAATTAGCATCCATTTGGGAGAGCTATTTTTGTCTAACAGTTTTTTTTTTTCCTTCAGTTCATTTGTCACCATGGTAACATCATTTACTTAGAGGAACTAGTTACTACACAATGCCCTGCACTTTTGCATTGCAGTAATAAGCTTTGAATTTGTCTTACAACTCTTGTCTGCCTGGAATGTGCACTGAGCTTTTCAGAAGACTCTGACATTTTTAAGGCATAATCACAATTGCCCAAGAGGTCATGTTTGGTTAGTATGGTCCAGTTAGCCCCTGCTATCTGCCATCTGCCATCTGGGGCCATTTGCAGAAACATAGCCATTATATTAAGACTGTGTCTTAAAGGGTTAGTTCACCCAAAAATGAAAATTCTGTCAGTAATTACTCACCCTCATGTTGTTCCAACCATGTAAGTCTTTCGTTCATCTTCGGATCACAAATTAAGATATTTTTGATGAAATCTGAGAGCTGTCTCACTCTTCCATAGGCTTTCAGAGGGACCCAAACTCGCCGGCCCAGAATAGTTATTAAAAACATTGTTAAAATAGTCCAAGTGACTACAGTGGCTCTACATTAAGTTTATCATGCGACGACAATACTTTTTGTGCGGAAAAACAACAAAAATAACGACTTTATCCAACTATTAGTGTTCTTCAATGTGGGCCTCTGACGAGAGTTGACGAGAGCGCCAGGACGCATGCGCGAGAACTGAGATTACGGCGTTCTTCTTCTACTACTACTTGTTACTGGCTGCTCACTCCTTGGGAGTATTACCGCCATCTATCTTAATTTGTGATCCGAAGATGAACGAAAGACTTACATGGTTGGAACAACATGAGGGTGAGTAACTACTGACAGTATTTTAATTTTTGGGTGAACTAACCCTTTAAGAACTAGTACGGACAACTAGCAGTTAGTTAGGGGTAATCAGTCTTACTTTTGGGCATCAAATTAGACCAATCTACATTTCTATGTAACTGAATTAAAAAAGTTATGAACAGTCTTAAAAAAAAAAAAAAAAAAAAAAAATGATGACTAACTTTTAAGACTAGTCTTAGCAGTTTATGCAAATCTTTCTACCTGACACTAATTTAAAACAGTCTTTGTGTAATCCAAAAACAAACAAACAAAGAACATTGGAAATTAATGCAACATAAATCGCAAATATGTCATTATATTATAGTTATTATTTTTTGAATACATTTCTTTATTTTTTACATTTAAATTAATTTGTATTCAATTTTAATTTTTTTCTGTTAGTTTGTATTTAGAATCGAAGACTGGTAAAAAAAAAAAAAAGGACCACTACCGTCAAATATGATTGACAATTAGCATACAGTTTGGATTGGCGGCATGGTTCCGTTCTGGGCGAGAACTCCCTGCGCATCCATGCAGCCTAGCATGGATAAGAGCAGGGAGAGCAGCAATAATCCCCCTTGGGGTAAACAGAACAGAACCAACATGAAAATTTGCAAATATATTTAATTCAAGATTTTAAAGTACAACATTATTCGATAATTATTCTGATTCAAGGGGAATCAGAATGTCAAATCCTGACTGGCAAGAGGAGGAGCTGGGGATGGAGGAGGGTAATTAGCTCCTGAGAAACGCGATAGCTGCTGATAATACTGAAGGAGCTTATATATGTATATGGTGATAGGCGTCGTATTCCTATAGGTAGATGTGGATCAGCTGAGGGTCAGCTGATGCGAGCTTGACTAACGTGACCTGCCAGAACTAACACTACGCTTGATATTTACTATGTACAATCTATTATATATGTTTTCTTGAATACAATGCTTGGTGGCAGCAAGTTAAATTGTTTTCTAACTTTAAACTGCATAAGATTCATTATTAAATCAGGAAACGCTCAGTTGTATTTGCAAATGACTGCAAATTCAGTGATAACGACCGCAACCAGAGAAAAAAAAAAAAAAAAAAAACAAACAAAAAAAACACAGAATACAAATTGAAGGTCGATAACAGGATTAATGATCAAACAAATAAATGAAATGAACACAATGCTGAGCTTTACAACTGAAGTCAAGCAAGAGACAGGTGTGAATTTTGCGCAGAACTAGGGAATACAGAGAATCGAGGTGTCACAGTCCCTGTGAGTGTGATGTGAAATGAGGAGGAGCTCATCTCTCAGATGTAAATAACTCTCGTTAGACTTCAAAACAAGAGAAGGAGCAGGGCTCACTTGTGTGGCTCAGGTGATTTGAAAATCCAATTTGAGGACCGAGCACATGGAAATGTGAAAAGCGGCTTTGATTGAGATAAGGGTACATTGAAATTGCACAGCTGTCTACTTTTTCTCTCTTCACACCATATCAGGATTCACATGCAGAGAAAAACACTCACCAAAAACACTCCAGATACAATGCCACATGCTGAGTGTAAATGAGTGCTTTAAAAGCCATAAAAGCTATTTCTATAAAATAATATCAATTTTAACAAGACTCAGATTTGAGGACAGGAACTAACTGCTGTATAGTAAATATCAATAAGGATTCTTGTACAGAAATACAACACAGTGCTTTAAGGGTAAAAAGTATTGTGATTTGCATAACTTCTTATTAATGTGATTTGTGCATAGAAGTTACTTTGATAAGAAAACATCTGCTAACATATACATGACGCTTTGGGAACGACAATACCCAAATGCCGTACTTACAATTGCCTGTATGAGAAACTGTGGCAAATAAGTCATAAGCACCTGAGACCCTGGGGCAGCATCCAGGTCCAGGCTATAAAACCTCACAAATGTGAGCAGGGAAAACCAGCCAGCCAGCAGCGGCCTCACACACCTCCTGTAGGGAAACCCCTGAGATTAAGGCTTTGGAGGCCGCCATACTCCTAGTAGAATGAGCTCTGACCACCAAAGGTGACAGCTGGCCAGAGAACTCATAAGCAAGAGAAATAGCCTTGACTATCCACTTGCTGATCGTCTGCTGGAAGACCTTTCTTAGGTGATCCAAAACAGATAAACAGCTGATCTGATTTTCTCCACGCGGCAGCTCTGTGGACATAAGTGTCCAGTGCTGCACTGGACAGAGGAGATTCAGTTTTTCCTGGTCCAGAGTCATAAAAGGAGGAGGACAGAAAGCTTGCAACATGATAGGCCTTGGTATATTGGTTGGCACTTAAGGGACGTAGCCATCCCAGGTGCGAATTCAATTGCATCGTGACTGAATCCCAAACCACACCAAGGAAAGTGGTTCTCTGTAGTGGAGAAAGAACACTCCTCTTGGCATTGAGTCTCAACCCCAATCTCTGCATGTGTGCGAGGACGACATCTCAATGCCGAACCGCCAACTGTTCTGACTCCACTATAATCAGCCAGTCATCGATATAGTTCAGAATGCGTATTCCCTGCAGCCTGAGCGGGGCCAAAGCTGCATCTACGCACTTCGTGAACTCGGTCAGGGTGATAGAACTAGACCGAATGGAAGCACCCGATATTGGTATTCTTTGCCCCCAAAAGAAAACCTCAGGAACTTTCTGTGGTGAGGGAGGATGAAGACATGGAAGTATGCGTCTTTTATATCTATCGTGACAAACCAGTCCTCGGATCTGATTTGAGTCATGATCTGTTTGAGTGTCAGCATCTTGAACTTGAGTTTCTTGACTGTATGATTCAACTGACGAAGATCTAGTATAGGACGCAACCCCCCATCCTTTATAGCTTCCTTCACTAACAGAGCTTTGACCTCTTGCTCCATTACCAGAGCCTGCTCGGGATGCACTAACGTGAGCAACACCCCGTTGTAGCATGGCGGACGAGAACCAAACTGGATTCTACTATCTGCAGGACCCACTGAGATATGTTTGGCAGATTCCTCCATTCTGTCGGATAATCTACTAAGGTCAATAAGGTCAGTAATCAGATCAGTTAAATGATTATTAGGCTGCATAAATTAGGTCAGCCGGAACCAGGAACACTTCCTATAACACCCGATGTACTCGTTACATCATAAGAAGAATGGCATCTACGCTAATGTTAGTCTTTCTGCTTATTCCGAGGTTTACTATAATCAGCTGGATCCAGGCCGTATCCAGATCAGATGGAGGACATGCGCCTAGACACGACCACAATGCATGATGTAGTCAGCCGGATCCAGGCCGTATCCAGACCAGATGGAGGACCTGCACCTAGACACGACCACAACGCATCTCTGAAGTGTCAGCAGAGATTCTGTTGAAATCTGTATTGTAAAAAGTGCTATATAAATAAATGTGACTTGACTTGACTTGACTAAGGGTACCAGCCTCTCGAGTCTGGCCTCTGGTATAACTAGAACAGCCACTTCGGTGACCTGAAGCATACTGGCAGGAACCGACCGAACTGACTGTTTTTGAACCCCCCTCAGAGGGTGCGTTTTGACGCAGCATCGAGGTGACACTGAGCCGTGTGCTCGCTAGAGACCGCTGCGCCCCGAGGCACCAAGGGTGGCGGGGTTGGCAGAACGGCCCCCTGAGGGCACCGTATACTGAGGTGTACACACGCTCCACCCCGGTTGGGGCTGCCCTCAGTGGTCTGACACCAGTGGCGTCAGGACCTTTTTTGAGCCGAAGCCTTCTTAGCTTGAAGAACGGTCCTCAGATCCGGCTTCTGCTTTGAAGACTTAGGCTAAGAGTGTCGGTTCTGCCATGATTTTTGAGGAGGAGTACACTCTCTTTTTGTTGCGATCTATGTTGCGGGGCCTTCAGGGACGATGCTGAACCAGGGGACAGATAGCTGGCTAGCGTCTGTTCTGCCCTGGGCATCGCCCCATAGCCGTATTCTTTCAGCCCCCTTGCATCAGAATATACATGGACTTGGGGGCTGAAAAGACGGGACGAATATGGCTTGTTCCACGATCTAGACAGCTCACTGCGTAGATTGGGAAAAAATGGAAGGCCCTGTGATGGAGGTGACACATTTGAAGACAGGAAGTGCTCGTCTAGTTTGGGCGCCCCTTTTCTCAGCCGGCCACTCAATATTTAATTTAGCCATGGCATGGATCATCACCTCCACCAGCTCCTCATATGCTGGGAAAGAGGTGGCAAATCCTCTTCCCCCTTGTTGTCATCTTCAATGCTCAATACATCTAGTTCTTCAGAACAAGAGCACTGAAGCATTGGGCTCTCTTCCTGGGTGGAAGAAGCCGCTGGTCGGGCTTCTGACACCGGTGAGAGAGCACTGGATCCCTTGGGTAAGGGAAGAGTAAAGGTGACACAAAACACAAAAAGTGACAGGCGAGAGTGGAGCGTGCGAAGTGGAAGCCTCTCACAATGCTGACAGTTAGCCCCCTTGAAGGCTAACATAACATGCTCCGATCCCAAACATGACACATAAATTGTGTGTATCCCCACCCGTTAAATAGCGCGGGCAGGGAGAAGCACACAACTTATACATCTCTTTCGCCATAATATTGTTTTGCAATGCTTGTGACAGACAACAATAAATAGACAGACAGTTTCAACATAGAGCACTTGCTGAGGCATCAGAAGCTAACGCCGGTCAGACCGGATGTGCTTTTATCCTTTCCTGGTCGTGATGTAACCCTCGCCATTGGACTAGTTGACATACGTGCTTCAAACGCAATGACGCAGGGGTGTTCCCAAAGCGTCATCGATGCAGCGTGAGTTCCCTCGAAAGGGAACATTATTTATTTGACCCCAGATGCATATAATGGTTATGATTCATATTTGAACCTGTGAGAATTGCAGGTTCAGACAACAGATTGGTAAAGTTGATGCATTCATGTATCGGATCTGGCCATGAACACCTATTGTGTCAACAGGAAGAGAAGACAGAATTATGTCCACAGGTCAGGAGAGTCAGACATTAGTGTGACTTCTTCACCCTCCTTGTCCCACATTCTAATTACCATAAGCACACTGTCAGATTCTGTTTCAGGGATTTGAGAAAAACAAATTAAATTTGCACAACATCAAGACGAAGTCATCCATTCATTATGTAATGCACAGAAGATGAGACTTTGTTTCTTGAGCATGTGACCTTTGCATGCATAACCTTTCACATACTGATGAATTTCTCCACAAACTTTCATCAGTCCTTTAAACATCTCTCTGTATTCATACCTGTTCAATAACTCAGTTCAGTCACCCTATGTTTGGATTATAATTATCTGAATTGGGAGTCATTTTTATGCCTATATATTGTCAGGGTCCTGTCACCTTGATTGGTCTTGTTCTTAGTTTGGTGACAGGATTCAGACACTCATGTTTTTGTCTTGTGTTTGTGTGAGTGTACGGCTTTTGGGGTTGTTCTCTGGGCCGTGCGCTCTTATTTCTGTGTCTTGCATGTTCGGGGCATCATGTCTGGATCCTGACATTTCGGTCTGGTTCAGTTTCAGTGTTGGGGTCCTGACATCCATGCTCTGTGCTCATCTGTCAGTCTCTAGTCTTGGCCCCGCCCTCTTGTTACCCGATTAGTGCTCATTTGCCCCACCTGGGGCCTGTTTCAATAAGGGGATTCAACCAACTCTGATTTAAAACTTGAACTCTGAGTTGATTTACCCTGAGATGGGAAACTCTGAGTTTTTGGTTTCAGAACAGCTGAATTAAGTTAGTTCAATCAACTCTGAGTAGATACACAATATTGGAAGAATATTAAAATCCTACAGGAAAAATAATTACTGTTGCTTTTGTATTTGTAGGAAATCAAAATAAATTGTGAATAATTAGTGTGTATTCAACAGCTGTGGTGGTAGTTACGGCATATATCTCTACCCTTCCATCTGTCATCCTCCCATTCCATACAGTAATCCATTTCATTTTCGGCAGGGGCGATGATGGGAATATGCATGTCATCAAATGCATCCAACCACACTGGAAATCCTAAAGGAAATTCTAATTATTCGGTTACTTTCAGAGGTCACAGCAAGATGTTATCAAGTGAATGTCATTTATCATATTACCTCATTTAAACCGATTTCTCCACCACTGACCTGCAAATCTCCTCTTTGATGGATCTCACGGGTTTGTGTCTGGGAAACAACACAAAAACTCTCAGAAAGAGCATGAGAGTGAGGCACACTTTCCTTCCCACTCTGATACAGTGGCCTTACTAATGTTGTCTGCATCTCCGATGTTATATAGAAAAATGCGCAATGAACGAATGAACTGCACTGCAAAAATGCTTTTCTTACTTAGCCTTTTTGTCTTGTTGTTTCTAGTCAAAATATCTAAAAATTCTTAAATCAAGATACATTTACTACATAAGAAAAACTCTGGGTTTACCGAAGAAAACCTGCTCCCGACCAGGTTAGGTTCACAGAGTAAGTTACCATGGTGACTCTTGAGTATAAGTTACCTCTCTTTCAGAAACGGGCTTGACTTAGTCTGCTTTCTCAGGTTTGACATACCTCCCATTCTGAAACGGAAAACCCAGAGTTACCCTCATTTCAGGGTTAACATACTCAGAGTTTTCACTTAACCTCCTTTCTGAAACAGGCCTCTGCTCTCTCTTGTTACCCTTCTGTTTTTCTTCCCTATTTATTCTCCTTTAGGTCTTTGTGATTAACTCTGAAGCTCATGCACCTGAAAGTGTGACACTTGCGGCAAACAGCCAATCACACGGAGCATGAAGAGCGTCAGTTTGATTCATTTCGAGAGAGACGGCGCAATTCACTTGTCTTCTGAAGATTCAGAGATCATTTAGAAAAATAGAATACTTTTATGAAAATATTATATGAAATAATAGTAATTATAATTAATATAATATTAATAAATAAATAAATAAATAAATAGCAGCAAAAGATGAGCTCTAAACTGTTTTAAAGGGATAGTTCGGCCAAAAATGATATTAAACCCATGATTTACTCACCCTCAAGCCGTTCGAGATGCATATGTCAATCATTTTTCAGACGAAAACATTTTCAGTTATTTTAGAAAATGTCTTAGATCTTTCAGTGGTTATAATGTCAAGTTATGGGGTCCACCTCCTTCAAGTCCCAAAAATGTGCATGCATCCTTCACAAAAGTAATCCATCCGGCTCCAGGGGGATAAACGAAGGCCTTCTGAGGGTAATCCGTGCGGTTTTGTCGTAAAAATATACATATTTAAAACTTTATAAATGAAATTAACTGGCTTCCGGCAACGGTCGACGTGCGTTCACGGGAGATGGATGCCGGCGTATGATGTAGGACTGGTTTGGATGGACAGGAGTAAATGTAAATGATGACTAAAATGGATTTCTTTAAGTAACACAAGGTCTCTGCAAACAAATTAATTGAACAAATACAAGTAAACTCACATTTCACTGAAAGAAACCATCTTTCCATTTATGATTGTGCATCTTTCATATGCATATAAGAAAACCATCACATCCTCTCCAATTGCCATCGCAACAGCTGGATATCGAACACTTAATAAAACCCTTACACGGCCAAGCTCAAATGTCACTGTGTTGAGCTGAGCCCATCGATATTTCCATCCTGACCTTTAGCGTTGTTTACCTACCCAGGACATCCTGGCCTGGATAATCTAATAGCACACAGTGGAGGTGGCAGGAGAGAAGACTGACCACTGAGAGCTTGCTTTAGTTTATGGCAACAGCACAGATTAATGCTTCAGGGTATCTGCTATTGGGATTTGGATAGGATGTTTAAAAGTCAAACAATATACACAACCACTGTAACTCCCAGGAAAATATTGATTTATTTTTTTAATATACTGAATGGTGTCAGGAATATTCTCTTTTCATACAGTGTTTCCATATTTCTCTTACCCCATAACACAATTAGTTAGGCTCAAGTATACCTTCATCAATTCCAAACCTAGAATTGATATCAAAATATCTAAAATGGACTAACAACTTTGAAAACTTTCAAAGCTGGGTTTGAAAAACAGACTCGTCAAGTCAATTTCCTCTTAAATGAGACACTTAAGTTTGTTTGTCTTTCACAAGTTTTGACAGTTCTGGGGACAATGATGGAAAAACTTTCAAGATGAGTAAAGAGCACTGTTGCAAAAGTGTACATCTGTCTAGTGTTTTCTTATATATGCACACACACAACTATGGAAGCTTGTTTCCGCCACAGAATAAAACATTTTAAGAGATAATTGCGACTTTTTATCTCACAATTGCGAGTTTACATCTCGCAATTCTGACTTTATTTCTCAGAATTTCGAGATATAAAGTCAGAATTGCGTGAAATAAAGTCGCAATTGCGTGTTATAAAGTCAGAATTGCGTGAAATAAAGTCGCAATTGCGTCTTATAAAGTCTGAATTGCGAGATATAAAGTCAGAATTGCGTGAAATAAAGTCGCAATTGCGTCTTATAAAGTCAGAATTCAGACTTTTTTTCTCGCAATTGCGACTTTATATCACGCAATTCTGACTTTATAATACGCAATTGCGAGATATAAAGTTAGAATTGCATGATATAAAGTCGCAATTGCGTGTTTAAACTATTCTGAGGTAGAAAATATGTCAGAATTGCGAGATATAAACTCGCAATTGCGTGTTATAAAGTCAGAATTGCATGATATAAATTCGCAATTGCGAGAAAAAAAGTCAGAATTCTGACTTTATAACACGCAATTGCGACTTTATATCTCGCAATTCTGACTTTATAACACGCAATTGTGACTTTATTTCACGCAATTCTGACTTTATATCTCGCAATTCTGACTTTATAACACGCAATTGTGACTTTATTTCACGCAATTCTGACTTTATATCTCGCAATTCTGACTTTATAACACGCAATTGCGACTTTATTTCACGCAATTCTGACTTTTTATCTCGCAATTCTGAGAAATAAAGTCAGAATTGCGCGATGTAAACTCGCAATTGTGAGATAAAAAGTCGCAATTATCATTAAATTTTTTTTATTTTGTGGCGGAAACAAGCTTCTATACACAACAGAACACAATTACAACATAATTATTTATTTGTTTTCGACTTAAGTTGCACACAGTTTTGACAGGCAGCTCTCATGTGTTTAGAAGCCGTCTTCTTTTAAGGTGTTCAAATGAAGCACTGAGGTGCCTTGGTCTGTGAAAAACACTTGTTCACAGTATTGTGTAACTACTGTAGAGCTTTAAACCATGGTTCTTTGTGTGTAGCCTACTAAATTGATAATAAATTTATCAATTCAGATTAGCTCCGCCCTTAGTGGGTTGCGTCATTACTAGCGCATGTTAGAGAAGTGAGAGTCTCTTGTCACGCATGCAGCTCGTGATATACGAGATATAAGCTAATTGAGCGCACGTCATTTTAAGACGTAATTTTCTTCATTTTTAGCCCATAGTTGTGTTTCTATTATGGTTAAAAAGGGTAATAAGCACGGTTAATGTGTGTATTCATTTTGAAGGATTTGTTGTGATAAATAATATCATTTGAAGTGTTAATGTTGTTAAAAGAGATTCAATTGTAAATATAGCTGCGAATAGCGATTGCGGGCCCATTTAATGGTCCCTTTTGAACATTTAGTTGACTATGAGTAACTTTGCAACTACAAGTCAACTAACTCTCATTAGAGTATTAGTAGACTTTCTGCTTAATATTTACTAACTATTTATCATGATGGTTCTCCAACAGACATTCTATTGACTATAAGTATCTTTGCAACTACATGTCAACTTATTCTAATCCTAACCCTACCAGTCTACTAATACTCTACTAATACTCTAATGATAGTTAATAGACATGTAGGTGCAACTTTACTTATAGTCAGCAGAATGTGTTAAAGGGACCATCAAAATAAAGTGAAACCATATTGGGTATAGAATGTGACAATATTAACTCTTTCCCCACCATTGACAAGTTTTTCCTGAAATCCATGTTTTTACAGCTATACGATAGGGAGGACTATTTCGCATCTTCTGAAATAGTACAGAATCTCCAGATCCAAAGACAAGTGAAGAAAAAGCAGAAACAAGTGATAGAATATTGCTTATGCAGACATTAAATTAAAAATGCCTAATGTTACTGTATGAAATGTCAAACCCATGAAAAGGTAAAATACTCTATAAGCTTTGTGGGTGTTGATGGACACAATCTATTCCATCTATGTTTTGATTATTAATCTGAATCTGATCCAGACTCAAAATGATAAAAAAAAAAATAATAATTTAAAAAAAATGCTGTCGTTGCCTGACAACTAAAAAATAAACAAAAACAAAAAAAAACTCTGGTGAAGAAAGAGTTAACTTCCTGGAAGTATGATATTGCTTTAAAATGTGCTAAATATTGTCCTGGCTTATGGTTAATAGTTTTGTCTGTTTTCTAATTTTCAAACACTTTCTTTTTCTCTTTCAATTTAAATATTGTAATGCTACGATTGTCACAATCTCAATCACCAGACCAGTCACCTCACACTACATGCCCCATAATCCCTCCTGGCTCACACCTGCACACACTTCACATCATCCACACCTGCCATCATTCACCCTCATCAGTTCCACTCTATTTAAGCCTGCTTCACACACTCATCAGCATCTGGTCTCATTGTGTAACACTGAATTTCTACCTGACCTGTGCATTGAATTGTCCTGTCCTTTGTGTGTCATCCTCTGCCAGTCCTCCAGCCAATTCTCTTCACTACCTGCAAAAGATAAGACTTATCATTCATATGCCAGTATCACCATCACGATCTGCAATTCAGAGACTCACCTGCTAAATTCCTATGTGTCATTCAATAAACTCCAATCAGATTTTACCTGTGTTTGCAATCGTCTGCTCCATGACAACGATTAATTTAATTTCAAATGAATAGGAATAGGAATAACACAGGCTATTAAATGCTATTTGTGAAGAATCCCCAGAGATCCATGTACCCCATTCCAAGAATTGCTGAAGTTATAGTGGAGTTAAAGTACTCCTCACTTATAGCTTTATAGAAGCAGCCCAGATGGTCCATGTGGTAAACTGTAAATCCAGCCAATTGGATAGATATATGATCTTTGATCTAAGCCAGTAAGCCAAATCTCAGAGAGAAAACACAGCAGTGTAACACATCATATTGTGAATGAATGTGACGTGAGGTTAATGTAAAGCTGAGGGGTTTTCTGGCATCTCCACCATGGACAGCTCAGGCAGTCTGACATGACACACTCTTGGCCGTCTCCTCGTAATCTTCCCTCGTAGTCTTGAGGCTGCTTTGAAGAAGCAGCAGCACATAAAAAAGATCCTGGCAAAGGGTGTCTTAAGAGCTTTTTCAACAACCTCTAAGGCCTCACCGTAACTCATTTATATTCTATTGATGGGACTTACTTTTTCAGGGCACAATCTGGAATAGTGACAATTGGCAGGGAACTGTAGCGAATGGATTAACAAAGACCTTCAAACAATAAAGCTACACAGATGTGTCCATTTACGCTGCTCTTATTGTGAATTATAAAACCGTTTTCAGAAGCAGAACTAATACCTGGGTGTCGGAAGGACTATTGCGGTACTTTCAAAGTCGAAACTTTAGAACAGAGACTTTTGAGAAAATAATTAAAGCTGCAGAAAGACATTGATGACCACTGACACAGAAGTGTCATCAAACTCTGGAAAATTAACAGGAATATATTGAAATTAATAATTTATATGCGTGTATGCATGTACACAAGATGCTGTTTTTCTTCCCTCTCTGACATTTGGGATGTCTGCTGAGCATTGTCTCCTCTAATTTCCAATTCAGCTCTCCTGCAGCCGTCCGTCTCTCTCTTTCCCCCATGGTTTTCTCCTCATTAAGCAAACACTAGGATCCGTATAAGCTGCCATCATGATTTCTCATGGATAAATCTTTTGTTTTCCCGCAGAGCCGCCTCCTTCTCTGACATTTCCTCAGGTGTCTTTATCGAAAGCAATCTCGCAGTGTTAACCGAACATTTAAAATCAGTGGAAGGTGCTGTAAGGTTTGAAAACATAAATGTGTTTTTTAAATGATTGTTTAGCATAAGACTGAATCAGTGATGATCAGTTTTCTGTTCATTCTTTTCCTCTCTTTAGCCCTATTCGAACGGGATTAGTTTTACATGGGTAGATGGAGTAATATAATTTTACCACAAGACGTCTGTAATATTAATGGCCCATTAATGGCCCATAGCAGAAGTGGGAGGGGTAACTCGATTTACGCACCGCCGTCATTCCTGCTTACTGATATCACATGTGCCAACACATGTAATCTATATATAACCTACATATAACAGTTAGGTCCGATCGAACAATTTATTAAAGTAATTAAATTCTGATTGGAATCTGTTGGTAATTGGTACTTACTTACAAAGCTAAAATAAGTTTTGTGCCTCTGACGAGTGCTTTCAATCTTCTTTTTGACCTGAACGGTATCCGAAAACACTTGAGTTTTGCCACAGACTTGTCCAACTGCACTGAACGCAACTGAATGCTTTGTCAAGCGCGTGATGCGCATCCATACTTGAAAAACCGCAGAAAACTATTTAAACAGGAAATTACAGAATATTTACAGAAGGTAAGTCGCTGTAATCTTTACTGACATTGTCCGTAATGATTACTGAGATGGCAAATTGGGACGGGACTAAAATCACTGAGTATCTCTGGTAATAATTACTTTACCCTACCTATCCATGTAAATAATCCCATCCAAACAGGTCTTTTGTTGACATTTGTAGTCACTTCCCTTACATATCACTTCACCATTACCTCTGAGGTTGAGCTCTCCAGACGTGTCTTCATCCTCAGTTTTAATGATGGACGTGATAAATGACCAAACCATTAAAGGTGGAGCTTCTCTCTCCTGTGGCAATAATGACCTCAACTGGCTTAGTCTCCAGACTCACTCAGTGAGATGATTAAAAAGCAGAGACCTATCAGGCAAAAGACAATGACTTCTTTTTGCTCCAGCCATGGTTCAGTGAGTCCTCGCAGAAACTATGAATCACTAATGAAGCTTATGGAGGAATGAGCAGCAAAAGTTGAATATGTGACAAATAAATCGTTACGAGTTATTGTGGGACAACAATAATATCCTAAAAAAGGGATTCGGTCTAGTGGTTCATTTAGTTCAGTCAAGACCATTCTTTGCCTCAACATTTTAATTATAAATTCAAATAAAAAAATAAATAAAAAAATAAAATAATAGAATATAAATAAAATATACAGTAGGTCACAGGCAAGTACCCAAAATCCAAAAAGCTGAAACCACTAGTGAAAATGTTTTTATTTTATAAATATGTAATCCAGTATTTCTGACTAAATGCTTTACACTCTTAATACATTTCATACACAGAAAGACAAAAGCCAGTTGTACTGCATCAAAGAAAATGTAAAGTCAGCTTCAACTTTTATTTCATGCACAAACCCAGTTTTCAAAAGAAGTGCAGACTTTACATTTCCATTCATGAAATGCAATTGACTTCTGTCTTTCTCTGTAGGAAATGCATCAAGTTAAGACACTAACCATAGATTTGGCTTTCCGTATCACCTGTCTATTGTACAGGTCGGTAAGGCTACTTTACTCAACGCCTACAATTTTGCTACTGACCTTCACTATTCTGGACAGAGCATTTTCAGCCTTGATAGTAAGATTGCCACACCAATATGTTATAGAAAATGTTAAGGCTCAATGTAAGATTTGTAAAAGAATGTCAGAGTCTTATCCACATGAAATTTTGACAATTTGCAAAGGCAATATAGTCATTGTTGTGGATATACATTTCAACTTATAGTATCAATCAAACAACCAAGATACTTATATGATTCTACCACTTCAACCAACTGCCCCTCAATGGTACTCTGAAGAACAGAGGGCTTGTGTCTAAAATCAGTAAGCATTTCTTCTTGTCTTTGTCACATTTAGTTGCAAAAATGCTCTATCACACCAAAGTCACCAACAATTGGACCGTGTTCATTTTCATCAGAATGAAAATGACTGACTATAACAGAATCATCTGCATATTTTAAAATACTGTATACCTGTTATCGCACTGACTACAGCAATCGTCAGTATAAAGACTATAAAGAAGTGGAGAGAGAACACACCCCTGAGGAGACCCTGTGGATGATGACATCTCCTCAGACAAACACCCATTCACTCTTACTCTCTGTGTTCTATCTGTTAAGAAATCTAGAATCCAGCCAACTCTATTACAATCAAGGCCAAAAGTTAAGAATTGATCATCTAAAATATGGGGTTGAATTGTGTTAACAGCATATTACATTTTTTATTACCTTCCAAATGTTTCAATATCAGGTTTAGCAGCGTAGCAGTAGCATCTAATACCCCTCATTTACTACTCTGCAAACTGTAAGGGGTCAAGAAGATTCCCTTTTTTTGTGATGAGCTCTTTTTTCATTCATCTTTCAAAACATTTCATGACTAGAGAGGTCAAAGCAACTGGCCTAAAATCATTCAAAACTTTAGGTTGGTAATGTTTGGCCACTGGAATAATTGTAGACTGTTTCCAGATTTCCGGTACCCATTGATGATTAAGGGACAACTGGGGTCTCATTTATAAACGTGGCGTACGCACAAAAGGGGGCTGAAAATGTGCGTACGCCGCTTCCGACGCATAAGTTGTGATTTATAAAAACAAACTTGACGGGACAATTTGCGCTCTTGCACGCAAACTCTGACCCATGTGTACGAACGTTTTGGAGATGGAGTAGTTTGGCGACACCGATGGTGAGCTGGAGTTAAGCTTTTTGTTCACTTTTAGACAGAAAATCTAAAGAAATAGAAGATAATACAAATATAATTTCACTCACCAAGCCTGTCACTTGAAGCAAATATCCATTCTTTCTTAAATGTCCGCGCCAGCGAGCGCGTTGGGAAACACTTTTCCTGTAGCGTGCTGTGTTTTAATGTTTTAACCACAGAGATAATTGCTTATCATGATAATACAAGATTGTTTGAGAAAAATAGTTTCGTGCAAATAATGCCCAAGGCCTATCTGTTTCCATTAAAAATATAAATCAATTAAAAATACTATTGGGCCAGTGGAAAAGATGAAATGCATTTTACACTATTTGATTTATGTATTCAAAAACAAGACAAAGATAGGCAAGTACATGATTTTTGTTAATGTAATGTGTCTTGTACCATTAAACGTTATCACGTGGATGAATAATCATATGCAAATGATATGCAGATGAGGATATGCATAGTAAAACTAGGCGTTGTAAGCTCCATATATGAATATTTCGGGGAGGAGACGCATGTGCGCACAATCTTCCGCTGACTGGGATTTATAAAGTGAATTCAGCGCAGGTTCTGGCGTACGCACGGTTTTATAAATCTGAATATTTTTTTGCGTACGCCATTTTTGGCTTTCGGGCGCACGCATACTTATAGTAAGGATCCTACGCACAGTTTTATAAATGAGACCCCAGGGCTTTTCCTAGCTATAAAGTGTTTAAACATATTAACCACATCACGTTCATTGAAGGGAGCATAACGACTGTCACATAAATTGATTTTCCTCTCTAAAATCTAATTACTAAAATTATGGGTTTCAAACCTCGGGTTTGTTCATGTATATAAAATGATTTATCCAACAATGGCAAGAACAGTCTGGTGAATAGGTAAAACAGGTGTTAAAACATCCTTTTTTATGAGTCAGTGTGTCATTGAATGACTTTTGTTTTAATATTTTAACCCCTAGATATACAGTAGCTTTTCCACCAACAGTCAACATCAACACAAATATTTTCACTGTTGCATAGTTATTTGAATAAGATATTTTAAAACCAGTTAAATTCAATATATGAGAACAACACAACAAACACTACATTTCTTTAATGTTAATGTGGCTCTAAATTAGCAACCTTTTTAAAGACTGCCTTGTATATCTGGTAAAAATACTTTAACATCTCTGAAGTCTAATAAATCAGTTTATCACTGCAGATTGATCCAGTCACAGAGCAGCACATTAATAAAACACCTAATTAAGTGTGCCACAGCGTAAATGACACTTTATAATAAATTGTCATTGCCGTTGTTTTTAAAATATGAAACAAATGGCTGCATCAATGTCACATATTTCAGGATGAGCTTGATGCTGATTTTAAAAATGATTAAGTTTAACTGTCCATGTCCATAGAAATATACATGTATATACATGTACATACACAACTGTTCAAAAGTTTTGTGTCGTTTTATGTATATATATATATATATATATATATATATATATTTCTATTAATATATCATTTTCTATTTAGTTTTCTATTTCTATCTAGTTCTATTCTATCTAGTCTATCTGTCATCGTAGGTGCATGTCCACTGTGAGAGACATAATCTAAAAAAAAAAAATCCAGAAATCACAATGTATGATTTTTTAACTATTTATTTGTATGATACAGCTGCAAATAAGTATTTGAACACCTGTCTATCAGCTAGAATTCTGATCCTCAAAGACCTGTTAGTCTGCCTTTAAAATGTCCACCTCCACTCCATTTATTATCCTAAATTAGATGCACCTGTTTGAGGTTGTTAGCTGCATAAAGACACCTGTCCACCCCATACAATCAGTAAGAATCCAACTACTAACATGGCCAAGACCAAAGAGCTGTCCAAAGACACTAGAGACAAAATTGTACACCTCCACAAGGCTGGAAAGGGCTACGGGGAAATTGCCAAGCAGCTTGGTGAAAAAAGGTCCACTGTTGGAGCAATCATTAGAAAATGGAAGAAGCTAAACATGACTGTCAATCTCCCTCGGACTGGGGCTCCATGCAAGATCTCACCTCGTGGGGTCTCAATGATCCTAACAAAGGTGAAAAATCAGCCCAGAACTACACGGGAGGAGCTGCACTGTAAAAAATTAAACCGTGATTTTTACGGTAAAAAAACGGCAGCTGTGGTTGCCAGTACTTTACCGTCAAAAATACGGTAGCAACGTTATTGGTTTTACAGACTTACCTTAAAATTTACAGTAATAAACCGTAATTCATTATCTGATATAATGTGAATTTAACGTCCTATTGAAGTATTAATATCTGTTTTGTTTCATTGTAATACACTGATAACCAACAATCACAGCATTGATGAGAGTCACATGATCAATCAAAGCTCATCACAAGCAGCTCTTCCACAAGAAATATAATACTAATATAATAGAAGCTGCACAGTGTCATTCACACAAACATTAAACACCATCATGGTAACACACATGAAATTTTAAAAATGCAATAAACATTAATTTAACAACATTAAATGTAACATAAAACCCTAATGTACATAACTGATTAGAACAAACTAAGAAAACTATGAAGAAACATAGTTATTTTAACAAAAATAGATCAAATGTGAAGTGTCACGCAGGGAATTGTGGGAATGTCAATTTACGTTTTTTCACTGTAAAATATACAATAGTTGTTGTTCTTTTTCACTTTCAAAAACTGTAACGCATTTAACGGTATTTTACAGTAAAATTACATTACATGTACCAATAGATCTATCACAGTTATTTACCGTATATAGTACAGAAACTTTCTGTTAACCAATTAACAGTTTTTCACTGTAGCATTTTTACAGTTTTTTACTGTTAAAATCATGATAATTTTTTACAGTGTGGTCAATGACCTGAAAAGAGCTGGGACCACCGTTTCCAAGGTTACTGTTGGTAATACACTAAGACGTCATGGTTTGAAATCATGCATGGCACGGAAGGTTCCCCTGCTTAAACCAGCACATGTCAAGGCCCGTCTTAAGTTTGCCAATTACCATTTGGATGATCCAGAGGAGTCATGGGAGAAAGTCATGTGGTCAGATGAGACCAAAATAGAACTTTTTGGTCATAATTCCACTAAACGTGTTTGGAGGAAGAAGAATGATGAGTACCATCCCAAGAACACCATCCCTACTGTGAAGCATGGGGGTGGTAGCATCATGCTTTGGGGGTGTTTTTCTGCACATGGGACAGGGCGACTGCACTGTATTAAGGAGAGGATGACCGGGGCCATGTATTGTGAGATTTTGGAGAACAACCTCCTTCCCTCAGTTAGAGCATTGAAGATGGGTCGAGGCTGGGTCTTCCAACATGACAATGACCCGAAGCACACAGCCAGGATAACCAAGGAGTGGCTCTGTAAGAAGCATATCAAGGTTCTGGCGTGGCCTAGCCAGTCTCCAGACCTACACCCAATAGAGAATCTTTGGAGGGAGCTCAAACTCTGTGTTTCTCAGCGACAGCCCAGAAACCTGACTGATCTAGAGAAGATCTGTGTGGAGGAGTGGGCCAAAATCCCTCCTGCAGTGTGTGCAAACCTGGTGAAAAACTACAGGAAACGTTTGACCTCTGTAATTGCAAACAAAGGCTACTATACCAAATATTAACATTGATTTTCTCAGGTGTTCAAATACTTATTTGCAGCTGCATCATACAAATAAATAGTTAAAAAATCATACATTGTGATTTCTGGATTTTTTTTTTTTAGATTATGTCTCTCACAGTGGACATGCACCTACGATGACAATTTCAGACCCCTCCATGATTTCTAAGTGGGAGAACTTGCAAAATAGCAGGGTGTTCAAATACTTATTTTCCTCACTGTATATATTTGCCTATTTTTATTTGGCCAAAGACACAGATAAACAAAACAAAACAAAACAAAACAAAAAAACAGTAATTTGTGAAATTGTATTACAATTTAAAAATGTTTTCTATTAATATTTTTTTAAATGTAATTTATTCCTGTGATGACAAAGCTGAATTTTCAGAATCGTTACTCCAGTCTTCAGTCACATGATCCTTCAGGAATCATTGCTGATTTGGTGCTCAAGAGACACTTAAATTATTATTATTATTACTATCAATGTTGAAAACAGTTGTGCTGCTTAATATTTTTCTGGAAACCGTGAGATATACTTTTTTCAGGACTCTTTAATGAATAGAAAATCCAAAGAATTGCGTTAATTTGAAATATAAATGTAACATCATAAATATATTTACTGTCACATTTGATAAATTTAATGCATCCTTGCTGAATAAAAGTATTGATTTGTATGGAAGCCCTGAACCGCAATGTAAAGAAAAAAATAAATAAATAAAAAAAAAAAAAAAAAAAAAAAAAATGGATTATCATTTCGAGAATTAAGTCAAAATATTTCGACTTTAATGTCGATTGAGATTAAAGTAATTTTAGATTAATGTCGAAACATCACGAGAATACAGTCTTCCATAGACTTTTTTTTTTTTTTTAAGAAATAGGATTGTGGCAATAATCTATAGGCAACGCCAAGTCTCCCTCTTCACTGTAAATCATTTCTGGATACATTTTAAGTGTGTCCAATCATTTGGCTGGATCCCGTGATTTCCTCAGATATAAAGCTGGATAACTCCATCCAGTCTGAAAAGCATTTTTGCCTGTTAAAGTCTATTCCAGCTCAGTATATATGCGATGTTGGTAGATTAGCACCTGTAGAATTTCCTTTTGTTGAAAGGCAAGCCCAGATAAAAGTAAAAAGCTACTATATATATATTTAGATCCATGTCCGAGGCAGTTTGACTTCACAAGCGCATTTACTAAAAGAAAAATAAAAAATAACTTTTACAGAAGAAGACTATAGGCTATTCTCGTAATTTTGACTTTATTCTCAAAATATTACGACTTTATTCTCAAAATATTTCGACTTTATTCTCAAAATGTTTCGACTTTAATCTCGAAATGTTTCGACTTTAATCTCTAAATATTTCGACTTTATTCTTGTAATGTTTGATTATTTATTTTTTTACCTTGACCCTATACTTTTAAGAGGTAATGTTTTTTTTACACAATGACTTGGTAAAGTGCATTTATTCTTTATTCATTTATCTTAAACCAATAAACTAGCTTGGGAAGCTTGTTTCATTTGTTTGTATGTTTGTTTTGTTTTTATCTTATCAGATTCAAATTGTAAAACTACATCTTGGGCCTAATTTGTGTCTTTTTTTGTCTAAGATACAAAGAGAAAGTGTGCAAGTGAGTGAGAGAGAGAGAGTGGCACAAAGAGACTGAATGATGGTAATTAAAACCAGGCAGCATTAGAAATAACACGTGTCCTCCAGACCTGCCATTGTTGCCTTATTAATGACTCTTGAATACTGTAGGATGTTGATGCCGCAGCAGGTGCTATATGACTGTTACGGAGGGAAAATAAACAGGGCCCTCATGTACCTGAGGGATTTCATGGGCATTAAACATCGATGACAATATTCACAGGTTGGTGATGGGTTTACAAAACATGAATATTGCTTGTGGACTTTTTCTGTGGCTCGTGGGTCGGAATATAAACACTGGCTCACCTCTGCAGAACAGTATTATATTACATGCAACAGAATTAAGCACGCACTAATCTGTTTAGTGACATAAAACGTCTCGACGAGAATAAAGCCGCCTGATTTGTTGATGCCTATCATGAAATGCTTCAATCAGAGCTTGTTACTGAGTTTGTCTGTGCTAACAAGTCAAATGCGAGTTGAAGGCTCTGAGTAATCTGCTTCATTTCACTTAAATCACACAGCGGCCCATGTCTTTGATATTAAATCAGTTCTGTGTAGTTCATTCTGCAGACTGATGAGATGGCATGGTTTTATTCCTTCTATTTCAGTTCAATCATTTTGACTGTAATAGAGAATGTGTATGTCTCATCAAGAGGGAGAAAGAGCGAGCAATGGAAAGCAGGAGGCAAGAGAGTGCACTTTCCATCAGGTCCGTCCCAAGCAGGCAATTTGGGGCCCATTTCAGAGGTCTAATGGGAGATGGGCACTGATGGACAGCTTGTGTGGGTTACTTATTAATCCAGAAGAGGCAATTGGAGAACCTCCATCGACCTGCAGTAAATTAAATAAGGCCTCTCCTTAGAAATGGCATTATTCTTGCTGCTCCAATTCCCATCTCTCTCTCTCTCTCTCTCTCTCTCTCTCTCTCTCTCTCTCTCTCTCTCTCTCTCTCTCTCTCTCTCTCTCTCTCTCTCTCTCTCTCTCTCTCTCTCTCTCTCTCTCTCTAATCCCCTTCTTCTATTTTGATTAAATGAAATACAAAGAGAGATCTGAGCACTGGGAACTGATATTAATCACCCCCACATTCCAAAGGAAAACTCATATCCAGAGATTGATAGGACGAGATTGATATATTAATCAGAAGAGGCAGATCTGCTATTTATTTTATGCCCCCAGCCCTGTTTGAAGAAAAACAGTGGCCACTTGGACTGTGGTGGTTTAATATTCATTGAAGGTCTGTTGAACTTCAGAGAAGATAATTAATGAACGGCTGAGGACCTTGTGTGCTGGCCTAATTTTAGCCTTATGGAGCATTTGAATATTTTTAACTTTGTATCTACGGTTTAACATGGGCAAAGTTTGAGAGGAGTCAAACATGGTGTTACAAACTCTTATGATTTGCAAGGTCAAAAGAGGAAACATTGAAGTCGTGACACTATTTGGTGTGGTTAAGGTGGCAAAAGACAACATGGCAACAAAATAAGGCGGAAAAAGATAATTTATTATACATAATAAGTGAAATAACTATACAAAAGTAAAAGATAATAATAATAATAGTAATAATATTGAACTAATATAAACAATGAAACAAACAACAAGCGGCTTATAAATCAAAAAGATACTAGAAAGATAAATAAACCGAGAGTAATGAGAGGACGCTAGTAGTGAAGCCAAAGAAATGAAAGTAACAAAACAAAACTCATTCTAACTCGTAGTTAAACCTCTTACCTAACTAATAAACAAAAGAAAAGAAAAGACAACAACTCTTCGGCGTCACACGCCCTAACTTCCTTACTCTGTCTCACAAACAAAACATACAGAGGTCGGCGTTCACTTCCTTACCTGATGTTCTATACAGATCGAGTTACCTATGTGTTTGTAATGTAGGTCACGTGACGTATAAACTGTCCTCTTAACTCTATACTCTTTCCGTAACACGCCAAACAAAAATCAAACCTGAACGAAAAGGGAAAATACAAGGCAACAACAAAACCAAACGGCAGAAAACAAGTTGCGTCCATGCTCTCTCTCAGCGTCCTTTTAACTGCTGCCGAGGAACTCGATTGGCTGCGGTGGAGGTGACGTCACGCCACTGATAGCAAACGATAGCCCTCCAGCAAACAGGAGGTGGAGCAAACCTAAGAGCGCGACAGAGAGAGAGAAAGAAAGAGACACACACACAGGCACGCACAACCACTCAGGGACGTAACACTCCCACCCTTAAGAACAAACCTGTTTGTAAAAAATAAATAAAATAAAAATGAAGTAATTAAACAAAGAACATTTTACACTCTCGAAAGAGCATCCGCCAAAACATTTTCAACACCCTTTTTATGTTTTATCTCTAAATTATAATTTTGGAGCACTAGCGCCCAGCGCATTAAACGCTGATTTTGATTGTACATTCGAGATAAAAACACAAGAGGATTGTGGTCTGTGAACACTATGACGGGAAGATTGCTAGAACCTAGATAAACTTCAAAGTGCTGTAGCGCAAGCAAGAGAGCTAGTGCTTCTTTCTCAATCGTAGAATAATTAAGCTGATGCTTATTAAACTTACGAGAATAATAACTAACAGGATGATCTATACCATTTCTATCTTCTTGAAGAAGAACAGCTCCAGCACCAACGGCACTTGCATCGACTTCAAGCTTAAACGTGTGTGTACAGTCAGGGGCAACAAGAACAGGTGCATTACATAAAAGAGTCTTCACACAGTCAAAAGCATACTGACACTCCACAGACCACTCAAAAGGTTTAGACGGGCTGAGCAACGCAGTGAGAGGATTAACAACTGTTGAGAAATTTTTGCAGAAACTGCGATAATAGCCAGCCATACCCAAGAACCTTCGTAACTCTCGTCGAGTGGTAGGAGCTGGAAATTCCGCAATAGCCATGACTTTAGCCTCCACTGGTCGCACTTGGCCCTGTCCAACCTCTTTACCGAGATAAGTGACCGTCCCCCGACCAAACTCACATTTTGCTAAGTTGAGGGTTAAATTAGCTTTACGAAGCCGTTCAAAAACTGTTCTCAACACACACACATGTTCCTCCCAATCCACGGAATAAATAACCAGATCATCAAGATATGCACTGCAATTCGGTACATCAGCCAGGACAATATTTACAAGACGTTGAAAAGTGGCTGGAGCGTTTCTGAGACCGAAGGCCATCGATGTGTACTGAAGGAAAGTATCTGGAGTTACAAATGCTGAAATTTCTGATGCTTGTGGAGTCAGTGGTACTTGCCAGTACCCTTTAAGCATATCCAGCTTACTAACAAAACGTGCCGAGCCAACATTATCGACACAGTCCTCCATTCGCGGCAAAGGATAACTGTCTGGGACTGTTACAGCATTCACCTTACGAAAATCGGTGCAAAATCTAAACGTGCCATCAGGTTTAGGAACGAGAAGACACGGAGAGCTCCAGGGACTACAACTAGGCTTGGCCAGATCATTCTCCAGTAAATAACTTACTTCCTGACGCATAATATCTCTTTTAACTGCATTTACACGGTAAGCATGCTGCTTAATAGGACGAGCACCATTTATAGCAATATCATGCTGCAAAACATTTGTTTGTTTAGGAACATCACTAAACAGACAGTGAAAATCAGATATTACATTAACAATGTCAGTTTCCTGGTCCATAGTTAAATGATTAAGATAAGAGTGCAGATCATTTAAAATCTCTGAGTTGGGTAACCTTGCGCTCTGCTGAGGAGGATTGCGAAGCACGACACCATCTTCGTCAGCCCCCGAAGTACCAGAAGGTGGTAACAGTTCCACAGCGACTGCGACAGAAGAGACAGCGGGCCCTGCAGTCTTCTCTGAAGCTTTGACCGCAGAACTCTCCCTGGCATGATAAGCTTTCAACATGTTTATGTGACAAACACGGGTTTGACGTTTCCTATCAGGTGTGTAAAGCATGTAATCAGTTTCACTCATTTTCTGTTTCACCACATAAGGACCAAAGAAACGAGCCGACAAAGATGATCCAGGAACAGGCAAAAGCACCATCACTTCATCACCAGACATAAAAGAACGCGCAACTGCTTTCTGATCATACTTACGTTTCATACCTTTCTGAGCATTTGCTAGAGAATCTTTAGCTAGCGACCAAGCAGTATGCAAACGATCTCGAAATGTACTTACGTAATCCAGTACATTAGTGTTTGGAGTTGATTCAGTGTTCAAAATGTGTTCTTTAAGAACTTTCAAGGGTCCTCTCATTTGATGTCCGAATACGAGTTCGGCTGGGCTGAAACTAAGAGATTCTTGTACAGTCTCTCTTACTGCAAATAAAACCAAGGGAACTCCCTCATCCCAGTCTCTAGCAGTGTCCATACAATACTTCTTAAGCATTGACTTAAGTGTCTGGTGAAAACGTTCAAGTGCGCCCTGGGTCTGCGGATGGTACGCACTTGAAACTCTGTGAGAAATTGCCAAAGACTCCAGTACTTGCTTAAAAAGTCTTGACAAAAAATTCGTGCCTTGATCACTTTGTATGATTTTAGGGAGTCCGAAAGTGGAAAAGAATTTTATCAATGCTTTGATAATCACAGGTGCAGTGATTTTTCTTAATGGAACTGCTTCCGGAAATCTAGTAGCCGCACACATTATGGTTAACAAGAACTGGTTACCAGATTTAGTTTTAGGCAACGGTCCAACGCAGTCTATAATCACATGTTCAAACGGCTCAGCAATCACGGGTATGGGAACGAGTGGAGCAGGACGAATCACCTGATTCGGCTTCCCAACAGTTTGACAAGTATGACAAGTACGACAGTACTGAACAATGTCTTTTTTTAATCCTGGCCAAAAGAAATGTTGCAATATCCTATTATATGTCTTAGTAATTCCTAGATGACCAGCAAGCTGGTGATCATGCGCTAGACATAACACATGTTGACGATAAGGAGAAGGAACAACCACTTGATATACAACATTCCACTCCAAATCGTTAGTGTTCGCGCACCACTTTCTCATCAACAAATCATTTTCCACAAAATAAGCAACTTTCTCATCCTTAGCCACATCAAGAGAGATAACAGAATTAAAAGAAGTGATAAGAGACTTGTCGTTTTTCTGTGCAGCACTAATTTTCTCTCGTGACACAGATAATGTTAAGGTATCCGCGTCAGACACATTTACACCGTTGTTCTCTGACTGTGATTTCTTTTTCTTTGAAGTAGCACCAGTACACAGTGGTTCGTCACCAACAAAGAGAGGAAGAAACAGAGTGTCAGACAAATCCACCATATTACCCACTTTGCGCGACTGAGCACGAGTGACCGCACATGCGGGAAAAACGTCAGGGTAATTGTCAGACAAATCTTCAGAGTGGCTAAACGTGTCTGGTTTATCCACAACCTCTAACACAGGCAATATTTTCCCTCCAGCCAGGTCATTTCCAAGAATAAAATCAACGCCCTGAACAGGCAGAGAAGGACGTACCGCCACTCTCACGAATCCCGTACATAACTCACTCTGCAAATGTAAACGATGTAATGGTACATTTATGCAACTCATTTCAATGCCTTGTATGATTACACTCGAACCACAAAAGGTATCGTCAGACAACGGTAACCTATCTGCCACAATAAACGACTGCATTGCACCTGTGTCTCGGAGCATCCTTATCTCTTTCTGATCCTGATGATTACCAGTTAAAGAAACTAACCCTTTCAAAATAAAAGGTCGGTAACTGTCATCAATTTTCTCCTCACTAGGTACAACATCAGATGGCTTAACAGCTTTCAGAAATCCTACAGTTTTAGTTTGTGACTGTTGTTTGCGTTTTAACGTCAAACAGTCCGCTATCACATGGCCCTGTTTATGACAATAAAAACATTCACGGTCCTCTCTAGTACGAGGTGGGCTATGTCTGGAACGTGACATTTGGTTTTGCAAAGGAACAGGCTGTGACTTTTCTGGGCGTACGAATGCAAAGACATTTTTGTGAGTTAAAACAAACTCATCCGCTAACACGGCTGCATGGGACAATGAAGTTACTTTCTGTTCATTAAGGTAAACCACAACACGATCAGGCAAGCATCCCTTAAACTCTTCAAGAAGTACAAGCTCTCGCAACTCGTTAAAGTCACTCACTTTACTGGCTGTGCACCATTTATCAAATAAAATCCCCTTGTCCCTTGCAAACTCCACGAAAGTCTGGGTAGCATTTTTTTTATGTCCTCTAAATTTCTGCCTATATGCTTCTGGGACTAGTTCATAAGCGCGAAGAATAGCAGACTTCATAGTCTCATATTTTAAACCTTCCTCTAACGATAAAGTAGAGCAAACCTCCTGAGCTTTACCAATCAATTTACACTGTAACAATAAAGACCAGATTTCCTTAGGCCAGCGAAGCGAAGTAGCGATGCGTTCAAACGCATTGAAATACGAATCTACTTCTGATTCTCTAAATTGAGGTACTAACACAATGTGCTTACTTATGTCAAACGTTACCTGGGATGAATCAGAGCGCGGAGGAACTTGAGAGGGCTGCCCTGGACTCGACTGCGCAGCTGAACCGTCAGCAACCCTCCTTGCTTCCAAATCAAGCTGTCGCAGCTTCACCTGAGTCTCAGCCTCAATTTCGAGCCTGCGTACCTCCAGCCGCAGATTCTGCTCAGCCTGACGTGCTTGGGCTTTCTCCTGTGCCTCATATTGCAAACGGGCTAGACGGACTCTCAGCCGCGCGCCGTCTCTGGAATCAACAGAACTTGGAGAGAATGGATCAAACGGGGACAAGCCGGCCTTAGCATCGGCGCTCACCTCCGCCCCAGCACTAGCTCTACCACTCCGCTTATCCTCATCATCCATAAAGTTGAGATTTGCCACTGCAACGTCACCAATAACGACATTTCCTCCCGCCTCATCATCACCCACAACATTTGCCATAGGAAGAACACTGAGCTCTCTTAAACGCTGTATCAGCTTACTCTTGATGTCACTCTTACGAGCCTGTCTACTCACAACAAACTGATAGTGGTCAGCTATCAGCAATAAATCTTGTTTCCTGCATAAACTAATCTGTTCCAAAGACGGACTGGCAATAAACTTTTGCAAGTTAAACATCCCCATAATGCACAACCAGCAAACGAACGCAACAATACCAGTCCGCATAAGTACGCCGCAAAAAATAACATAACATCAGTTGCCACCAACACACACACAAACCATCACTACTATAATTTTATTTGGGATTTAACGATCCCGGACGAGCCCCCATTAAATGTTACAAACTCTTATGATTTGCAAGGTCAAAAGAGGAAACATTGAAGTCGTGACACTATTTGGTGTGGTTAAGGTGGCAAAAGACAACATGGCAACAAAATAAGGCGGAAAAAGATAATTTATTATACATAATAAGTGAAATAACTATACAAAAGTAAAAGATAATAATAATAATAGTAATAATATTGAACTAATATAAACAATGAAACAAACAACAAGCGGCTTATAAATCAAAAAGATACTAGAAAGATAAATAAACCGAGAGTAATGAGAGGACGCTAGTAGTGAAGCCAAAGAAATGAAAGTAACAAAACAAAACTCATTCTAACTCGTAGTTAAACCTCTTACCTAACTAATAAACAAAAGAAAAGAAAAGACAACAACTCTTCGGCGTCACACGCCCTAACTTCCTTACTCTGTCTCACAAACAAAACATACAGAGGTCGGCGTTCACTTCCTTACCTGATGTTCTATACAGATCGAGTTACCTATGTGTTTGTAATGTAGGTCACGTGACGTATAAACTGTCCTCTTAACTCTATACTCTTTCCGTAACACGCCAAACAAAAATCAAACCTGAACGAAAAGGGAAAATACAAGGCAACAACAAAACCAAACGGCAGAAAACAAGTTGCGTCCATGCTCTCTCTCAGCGTCCTTTTAACTGCTGCCGAGGAACTCGATTGGCTGCGGTGGAGGTGACGTCACGCCACTGATAGCAAACGATAGCCCTCCAGCAAACAGGAGGTGGAGCAAACCTAAGAGCGCGACAGAGAGAGAGAAAGAAAGAGACACACACACAGGCACGCACAACCACTCAGGGACGTAACACATGGAGTGTAGTGATTAAATATCTGAGCAGGCAAAGCAAAGGTTACAGGTCCTCGGAGCTCACTGGAGACCAGCAGAAATAACCCAATCAACACTATACCCTTGAACATGACTCCTGAGCCCACCTTGCACTGGGAGCTGTAAGCCGCTATGGATAACAGCATCCATTAACTGGCATACATGACAAAATATATAGTGTCTGAACCTGTGAATATGGTTCGATATTATAAACCTATATGTCACAGAGTCAACAACATCGACAGCACCAGACGTCTATACACTCCACCCACTCGTTCTCAGTCACCAGAGTACTAATCACCGTCACCTGTCACCAATCTTCACTGATCATCACTCAGCACTATATAACTCTTCCCAATGCAGTTCACCATTGTCTGGTCTCGCCGTTCCCTCAAAGAACACTTACCTGACTCCTTACCTGCACGTTACCTACCAGAACGATTTGTCATCTGCATCAATCTCCATTTCCGAACCTGCAACAGTTAATAAGACCCTTCCAGATATCCATCCTGAACACTATATTCATCAGTTACTCACCTGCTTCCATCGTTGCGATCACATACTTCTGCAAATAAACCTGTTGATTATACTTTACCTGTGTGAATCCTTCTGTTTCATGACACTCTGCATGTTGCTTTAAAGAAAACCAGCTTGAGAAGTGTTAACACTTTTTCAAAAACAGTTGTTGTTTTTAATAATAATAGTTTTGTTTGTTTATATTTAATAATAATATAATAATAATTTAATAATGCAATGTTAACACTGAACTTTTAATAATAATTATTTTCACTATTGAACTTTGCTATTATTATCATATTTAATAATAATAATAATAAAGTTCCTGTTTTGTTGTTTTTTAGTTTAAAAAATAAATATTCCTTATCATTATTAAATATTAATAATAAATAACAAAATATTATTAATAATATAATTAATATTAACTTTTACACAAAGACATGCCAATAATACTAAAAGATAATCTAGTTATATTTATTTCATCTGCAGAGCACATTTAGCTTTCTTGTTACATCTTAACAAGCGGATGAGAAAACAATCAAAAAGAAACACAGGCTTCATATGACAAACATGAATGAATTCCCATTCAGTGTATTTGCTAGACTCCTTGGCAGGGCTGGATCATGATGCTGATTTATTTCCCTTATTAACAAAGCTTCAGTAAATGTGTTTTTCATATTGTAAGAACAAGTGTAAGTTTTATTTTTATTTTTTTACTGGAACACTTTACAATAACAGGGCATGAATAATCATATATTAATACCTTAATTACTTTAACATGAACTCATGATTAGTGAAGATATGAACTAAGCATGAACCAATGAAGAGCGATCCTTAACTATGACAGGAGTCATGATTCATGCATGAATAACAGCAGCCTTAAACATGTTAGTACATTAACAAGTTTGATACAATGCATTAATTAATGTTCAGGGGTAAACTAACTCAATCAGGCTCCATAAGAATAAATAAGAAGTCATCTAAATTTGAATTAAACATATGATTTAATACTGACACAATTTAAACTGTAATATCATTATCTGCCATCTGCAGCTTTGTGACAAATAATTGGAATAGCACATGATTATTTAGCCATTAATTACACAGATCCATCTAACCAAACATGGAAAATAGACTAATAACTACCACTAATACATTTAATTTGATCTAATCCGTTTTCTGATTTTTATAGTTCATTTAGGCCTATATGTTTAGTAATAGCTACTTTTCTTCCTGGAACTACAGTATGTAGGGTTTGTTTCTGGTGCACTCAGTGCTCTCAGCACATTAGTTGTGTTCCTATGGTAATGCTGGCATTGTAATCTCATAAATGTTGACTGCTTTGGTAAATAGAATTTATAATTAAAGACATGTTTGCATGTATGTTGTATTTGGGAGGTTTCAGGAGGTTATGTACAGTAATTAACTGTATTTTTAGTTGTTTAAATGTGAATGCTTCGATTAGCATTAGCTTATAGCTTATGCCCTATTTTACATGTAAATGTGCCTAATGTGTATATTTACAGGTATGTTTGGGCTTTCTTTTAAGTCCATATGTGTTTAATTGTATAAATAAAAATAAAAGAATTACACATCATTTTTAATTTTTTTTTTCCTTTTTTTTTTATCCTTTTTTTTTACCATGGGTGTAAAGGAATAAGGATGGCACTCTTATTGTATATGTTTATTCATATGTTAGTTAATGATTTGTAAGTTCATATCTTCACTAATCATGAGTTCATGTTGAAGTAACTATTGATTCAGGTATACCTGATTATTCATGCCCTGTTATTGTAAAGTGTTACCTTTTTTACTTTAGTGTTCACAATTCATTCATTCTGATGAAGGTTGCATTGGCACTCTCCATTCTGCCATTTTCTACATGTGAATGCCAGTCTCTTGGTTAGCATTATTCAGGCTGCTCACATGCTCAGTTGTTGCTTTTAGCACAAATATTAACATTTGCGCTACAGCCGCAGGCAGAAACAACCTTATAAACAATGAGGTCAATTCTCTTTATTTTCAGAGTCTGTGTCCGCTGACCCCAAAACAACAACACGACTGTAAGCTTTTAGCGTTCCTCTGCTGCTATAATTCACCCTTAACAGCCATAATGGCACAGTTACGGTCTCAATAATGGCCTCTAGTTCAGCTTTTCACAGTGGCCCCTCTCGAACTAACCGGTATAACATACTTCTCTAAATTGCTTCTATAAGTTACTAACAGTCAGCAGGACCCAATGACACGTACTGCTGCTGATTAGTGAGGGAAAGAGTCTGTGTGAGTGTGACCAGCTCAGGAGAATCTGATAAAGTCACCATGAAAACCCCTCTGGAAAATGTTGGTAAAAAGGAGGGCTTTTATCGTCATTAGAACAGAATACACTCATACAGTTTGGAGGGTGTTGTGGTGGGGGACTGCTAAAGTGGCTAAAGCTGAAATTAAGCATTATATTTCCCACTATTGTTATTACAATTTTTGGATTTAAATTTTTTCCACCTATGTTGTCAAAAGTCAAATTTATTTGTATAGCATTTTTCACAATACGCATTGTTTCAGCTTTACAAAAAAAATAAAATAATAATAAATAATATATATATATATATATATATATATATATATATATATATATATATATATATATATATGTTAATGTATAAAATATCTTCATGCCATTTGGTCACATTTAGCAGATTAGAGCTGAGCAATAATATTGTTTACATTTTGCGACAATGCAATCAATCTGGTGCTTTTATTATGTCTATTAAAGCGTTTGTGTGAAAACTCTTTTAAAGGTTCTTTGTTCCTTTTGATCTTTCATTAAAAAAAAAATACTTTTCATTGAAGTAAAACAATTGAAAGTGGTGAGAAAAATGTTTTACTCCAATGCATGTTGGCCACTCCTAGAAATTATTATGAGTAAAATATCTGAAGTATATTCCCATTCATATTTTTTTTTTTTTTTTTTTTTCAGCATACCAGGGTGACCAGGATCATAAAATTGTCCAGCCATGACTTCCTGTTCCACAGAAGTATATGTAAATATGAGGAAATACAAAGGCCAAATTCCCTTAATCATTCATCACAATGAGTAACCAAAGCGTATAGTTCTGATATGCAGCAAAAGATTGTTGAGCTTCAAAAATAGAAAGTGGCTGTAACAAAATAGCTAAAGCATTGAAAATCACTATTTCCACCATCAGGGCAATAATTAAGAAGTTCCAATCAACTAAAGATGTTACAAATCTGCCTGAAAGAGGACATATGTCTATATCGTCCTAATGCACGGTGAGGAGGATAGTTCGAGTGACCAAAGACTCTCCAAGGATCACAGCTGGAGAATTGCAGAGATTACTTGAGTCTTGGGGTCAGAAAGCCTAAAAGTTTTTTTATCAAACAGCATCTACTGTACATCACCACAAGTTGTTCAGGGGGGTTTGAAGAAAAATCCTACTCACTCATCCAAAAACAAACTCCAGCATATTCAGTTGTCAGACACGACTGGAACTTCAAAAGGGACTGGTTTTGGCAAGCAAACATTTGGATCTTTAATGTTGTGGACCTATTTTTTCCCATCTTGTTCAGATCATTCTAGCAAATACCAACAGATAAAAAATCTAAATCTGACCGCTTCTGCTAGACATCTTATAATGGGCTGGGGTTAGATCTTCCATTAGGACAATGATCCAAAACAAAAATCAAAATCAACACAAAAATGTAACACTGAGCACAAAATTAAGCTTCTGCCTTGGCCGTCCCAGTTCCCTGACCTGAACCCTACAGAAAATGAGTGTCTACACTCTTTAAATAAAGGTTCTTTGTTGGCACTGATGAAGAAACTTTAACATCTATGGAACCTGTCTATTGGACAAAAGGTTCCTCAGATTATTAAAAATGTTCAAAGAAAAAGTTCAAACCAAACTGATTTTTCTATGGCATTACTGCAAACCTGCTTTTTTGGAACCTTTATTTTTAATGATTTTCCCCCTCCAGAACTCCATGTGATGAAAGAAACGAAATAATTCAATTTACTACCTAGAATCACTACACAGAATCAACCCTATCTCATAAGAAAACATCATTATTTTAAGAGGTGATTATTTCGTATGAATTTGTATGAACACAGACAGTTTCTTGAAAAAAAAGGTAAGCAGGAAAGTCCACCCCTAAACCTAACCGTCAATGGAGAGTAAGAAAAATGTACAAAAACACATGAGATTGTACACATTTATATGAATTAGCCACCAATTTGCCAACATTAAAAATAGAAATAAATAGTCATGAAAGTGTGTTGTGCAGAACCCAACAATACTCAATCAAATGACATACCATTTACAAACCTCAGTATACACAAACAAACAAACATGAAATATCACAGACCATTTATACACCTCAAAACACACACGTTGTCAAATATCACATACCACACACCTCAATATATATCTACAGGTACACACACAGTCAAATATCACGCACCATCATAGCCACTCCTTTGGGTCTTCAGAGGTTCTAACACGAACCAAAGTGTGCAGCTAATGGAAAAATCGTTCTTTTAAGCACTTTATTGGTTGTAGCATCTGCATCATCGGTGCAGTAATTGCTTCCGCTACAAGAGTGGTTTAAGATATGCCTCTTTAAGCATCATGTGGGATTGACTGACTGGCAAAGGTTTCCATCACAAACTCCCAGTAGCGCTCAGTCAGTGAGAAGCACCGACTCAGAACTACTTGGCACTCATAGATATAAGACCAATTAATTTCATTACGAGAAACATATACATCCATTGGATATATAAACCAGATTTTCATTTGAAAAGGCTCTAAAATTGTGGTAAATTGCAGGGTTTTTAAAATATCTAGCATCCACTGGGACTAAAACTGTCTGAACATGCTATAAAAACAAAATGATTAAAATGCTTTATTTTACAGCTTATATATAGCAAAAGCCTCTAAGTGCCATCTGAAATTTTCTTCTAGAATGGTCATTTTTATAAAGCTTGTATATTTAAGTTAAGTAATTTCACTTAAATGACAATTAATAGGTAATTTGCATTGCCATTTAAGTGAAATTATTGAACTTAAATATACAAACTTGATAAAAATTATCATTCTAGAAGAAAATTTCAGATGGCATTTAGAGGCTTTTGCATCTAAACTCTTCATATATATATATATATATATATATATATATATATATATATATATATATATATATATATAATTATTATTAGTAGTAGTAGTGCAATATCTCAAATTAAAAAAAGTTTTTTTTTACCATCCAATAGACTGAAATATTGCCAGATTAAATAAAAAAGTGTTAAATTGAACAAAAATGTGTTGACCTTGGGGTTTGTGCTGAAAAATCATCATTGATGCTAAAGCTTTGTAAAAATTAAAATTAAAATAAAAAAGTATTTTCATTATAAAAATAACCAAATACTAAGAAATATCTTAATTTGTAGTTGTTTTAGCTGAATTTAATGCTTGTTTTGTCTTATTTTAAACTATTTTAAGCCATCTTGAAGCCCCCTTTGGAAGTTTGTTGAGGCCCCCTAATGGGCCCCAGCCCCCTGGTTGAGAAGCACTGTATTAAAAGCATTAGATGGCCTTGAGAGGCCTTTGCTTACATATGACAGAGGTTTTGTTTATGGAGAGCACCTAGACGTGATTATTTACAGTGATGTGATGTCAAGCAAAACCGGCATGACAGATCACCATTATCAATAAAGGAACTGACTAGGTGGATATGATCTAAGACAAATCTTTTTTTCTGAAAAGATAACTAAGTTAGAATTGCTTTGTTTGCATCCTGTCTTCGCCAAGTTACATGAAACATTGACACCAATTCCTCTGACACTTCTGTATATAGTACTGTATACGTACGCATCATCAGAGAAGCTTCTTTAAAGCAGATTTTTTGGCAGTTTGCATGTGGGAATCTTCCAGATAGAGATTATACATTACAATTTCTCTTAGAGCTGAGAGACACTTCTGCACAAAGCTGTACTTTTCAGTACTTGAAGCCATGTTTTATTCATGCCTTAAAAGGTTTCAGCATAAAACGTGTGTACTGTAGATATTATATTACAAGGATTTGTACAAGGTTTCGTCCAAACAAGGGGCAAGGGGGCAGTCGTGGCCTAATGGTTAGAGAGTCAGAATGGTAGCCTGAAGGTTGCAGGTTTTCTGGTAATGACTGGACAAGGCACCTAACCCCCAATCGCTCCCCAGGAGGCACAGCCTACTGATCCGGGTGTGTGTCCATGGTTAGCAGTGTGTGTGTTCACTACTCACTACTCCTAATATGTGTGTGCACTAACTTGGATGGGTTAAATGCAGAGGACAAATTACGAATATGGGTTACCATACTTGGCCTTCACATCATGTCATAAACACTAAATGTATCTACAGTATTCAACATTTGAAGGAAATCAAAACCTTTCATCAAAGTTATACATGAATTTTGAAGAATACCCATTTTTGTTTAGATATTAGCCCGGTTCTGTCAACACTGCATTGGCTCCCTATTAAACATCGTATACATTTTTTAATATTGCTGATTACTTACAAAGTACTAAATGGTTTAGCTCCCCAGTACTTGAGCGAGCTCTTAACGCATTATAGTCCTTCACGTCTATTGCGATCTCAAAACTCTGGCCAGCTGATAATACCTAGAATATCAAAAGTGACTGCTGGCGGTAGATCATTTTCCTATTTAGCACTAAGTCTTAAATAAATTAGGTCAGCCAGAACCGGGAACACTTCCTATAACACCCGATGTACCCGTTACACCATAAGAAGAATGGCATCTACGCTGATGTTAGTCTTTCTGCTTATTCCGAGGTTCACTGTAATCAGCTGGATCCAGGCCGTATCCAGTTCAGATGGTGGACCTTCGCCTAGACACAACCACAACGCATGATGTAATCAGCCGGATCCGGGCCGTATCCAGACGAGATGGAGGACCTGCGCCTAGACACGACCACAACGCATCCCTGAAGTGTCAGCAGAGATTGTGTCAACTAGACTCTCCCCTGTGAAGGCCTCATCGACATGACAGCCATCGGCACTGATCCTCAACAAACTCGTCTCATGCTGGCGTGACTCCGATCTTCAACCAGATGGAACTGGATAATATTCTGATTGTTACAAACCAATCTGACTTCTGACCTATAATGCTGCCTGACTCATAATCATACACTGTTCGTTCATTGGCCAAAGGAGAACTGGTCCCGACTGAGCCTGGGTTCTCCCAAGGTTTTTTTCTCCATTCTGCCACCTGATGGAGTTTTGGTTCCTTGCCACTGTCGCCTTTTTCCACCTTTGTTGCCATTGGCTTGGCTTGCTTAGGTGGGGACATAACATTTAATTTAATATTCAACAATAATATTGATCTGCCTGCATTGACACTATTATACAATAACTGAACTGAGCTGGACGATGACATCACGGTTTACTCTAGCCCTTAATCAGTGTTTGAAAAGGACAACACTTAAGGTGTTTGGGGTCATTTTGACCCCAAACTTTTAAAGAGCGATTGCATAAGGAAATATACATTTTTATATGGAAAACTATATATCATTTTTTTTATTTACTTCTCAACTATACATTTATGCTGTGTTTTTGTGGAAATTTTGAAGTTTTTTACCTATTTACTGCACAATTACATAACTAGGCCATAAATTGGCTCATGAAAAATGATTTTTTAAAGAAAAAATCACTTAAATAATGATATTAATTCAATATAAATGGTTTTTGGGCATTGCTCTATGTGTTAGGGATGGAATACTGCCATCTAAAGGTTAGTCGAAAAAACTTATTTCTTATGGGAAAGGAATTAAAGTGCAATGGCCAAATGTATCCAATAGAGGGCCATAGAGAACCATTCATTCACTCATTTTCACTTCTCCTCACAAATTTGATATATATATACATATATATATGTGAATATTTATTTAAACATTTTGAAATACATAAAAAATCTAATTATTATTATTATCAAATTAATTATTATAATTATATAATATTAATTATATAATTATTATCAAATTATTATATACATTTGCAGAACCATTACAAGTCACCACTATGACATGATTGTGTGTGTGTGTGTGTGTGTGTGTGTGTGTGTGTGTGTGTGTGTGTGTGTGTGTGTGGGAACAAGCTTGTTCCATG
This sequence comes from Abramis brama, assembly GCF_963993115.1. Lineage (NCBI taxonomy): Eukaryota > Metazoa > Chordata > Actinopteri > Cypriniformes > Leuciscidae > Abramis > Abramis brama. The sequence goes on from NC_139970.1 coordinate 26,846,922, forward strand.
TTGCTTATGTGACATTTTTCAGATTTATGCCAGTTTAGTTGATTTTATTTGCCAATTTCTATACAAATGCTCTCTGTTGCAGTGACATACATGTGTGTGTTTGTGTGTGTGTGTGTGTATGAGATAGAAAGTTCGTTCCACTTTGGGTTTATGCTCTAGGACCAGACCTTGATTTAAATGTAATTTTTTTTAGATTTATGCCAGTTTTGTTTATTTTATTTGCCAATTTCTATAAAAATGCTCTCTGTTACAGTGACATACATGTGTGTGTTTGTGTGTGTTTGTGTGTGTTTGTGTATGAGATAGAAAGTTCGTTCCACTTTGGGTTTATGCTCTAGGACCAGACCTTGATTTAAATGTAATTTTTTTTTAGATTTATGCCAGTTTTGTTTATTTTATTTGCCAATTTCTATAAAAATGCTCTGTTGCAGTGACATACATGTGTGTGTTTGTGTGTGTTTGTGTGTGTGTGTGTATGAGATAGAAAGTTCGTTCCACTTTGGGTTTATGCTCTAGGACCAGACCTTGATTTAAATGTAAATTTTTTTTGATTTATGCCAGTTTTGTTTATTTTATTTGCCAATTTCTATAAAAATGCTCTCTGTTGCAGTGACATACATGTGTGTGTTTGTGTGTGTTTGTGTGTGTGTGTGTATGAGATAGAAAGTTTGTTCCACTTTGGGTTTATGCTCTAGGACCAGACCTTGATTTAAATGTAAATTTTTTTTAGATTTATGCCAGTTTTATTTATTTTATTTGCCAATTTCTATAAAAATGCTTTCTGTTGCAGTGACATACATGTGTGTGTTTGTGTGTGTTTGTGTGCGTTTGTGTGTATGTGTGTATGAGATAGAAAGTTCGTTCCACTTTGGGTTTATGCTCTAGGACCAGACCTTGATTTAAATGTAAATTTTTTTTAGATTTATGCCAGTTTTGTTTATTTTATTTGCCAAATTCTGTAAAAATGCTCTCTGTTGCAAAAACATACATTTGTTTGTTTGTTTATGTGTTTGTGTGTGTCTGTGTGTGTGTGTGTATGAGATAGAAAGTTCGTTCTACTTTTTATTTATGCTCTAGGACCAGACCTTGGTTTATATGTAGAAATTTTCAGATTTATAATGGATTTAATTTGATTTTTTTGACAAACAAAATGAAAAAAAGTCATTTTTTTCATTTTCCCATTCATTTTCAATGTGGGGTCATTTTGACCCCAAACACCTTAAAAGGTAAATTTTTTTTTACACACCTTTAGAACAACCAAATCAAGCCCAGTTTTTTTGTGCATGTTTAGATAGGTTATTTAGGAAAAGTCCCAGAGTTTCATGCCCCTGAGATGAAGGTAACATTTTTAAAAAATGAAAGAAAAGTCCAGTGGGGTCATAATGACCCCAAACACTGATTAAGGGCTAGAGTGAGTTATATAGATGTAACCAGGGCAAAAATAGCCTGTAGTCATGCTTCCCGCCTCTAGAGGGCACTCTGGTGCACATGAGTAGTGCAGTAACGGAAAGAACAAGAAGTTTCGGTTTTGCCTATTTTATAGACCTTCACAGAACGCCTGAGCTGAGGCGCGTTAGAAACTAACACCAACTTATACCATTTGCTTATACGAAAGCGAAAGGGGAAACCCCCAATTTGGTGTTCTGTTTGTTGAGCGGTTGGAGCAGTGATTCATCGCACGGAATCTTTGTTTCTCCCGAGTGCCAGAGATTTCTGTGTGAAACGAGCATATACATTCCACAGTGACGGCGATTGAGCGTGAGTGTTTTAACATGTTGTTTGAACTCATTATTACAGCTCATGTTATTATTGAGGAGAAATATAAACAATACTTCTGTTTCTGTGATAAAATAATGTCAGAGGGGAGAACGAAGAGACGTTAGTGCACGTGAGATGACCGTTGCGCGGGCTTTCTAGTGTGGTGCATCGCTTCACAGAGTGAGTGTCATTTTTATTTCATTATTTTATTGTAAATGCTTATATTCACTCAAAGAAAGTATTTGGCTAGCTCTGCACTGTTTGTAATGTCAAAGTTTATTAATAATCTGTAAGAGATGAGAATGAGTATAGTAATGTTAATTGTAGAGTGTTAAGTATGTTTATTCCTGTCTTACAAGTGTGTCAGTGGCTTACTGTATGAGAATGTGTCTTTAATCATGTTTATGTTTTGTTCTTTATTCAGAAAACATAAAAAGTTGTTTATTTGGGGTATAAGTGCTCACATAAACCGTTTTGTGTATTCTGTTTTATTTTTGGGAATATACAATCATTTGCAAAAAGCCAAAAGGGAAAATTAACACAAATTGAGTATTGTGAAAGAGAACTTACTGAGGGAAAAATATGGAAGTGTAACTATTATCCTTTATTTTGGGTTGTTTCTTTGTACATTTGTGGAACATTGTAATTCACACTGTACGTGGCGAGCTCTGTTTGAAAGTTTTTATGTTTGTTATTCTCCTATTGTAACTCGTTGTATAAATTTTTGTTTATATTCCTGACCACAAGCGGAAACTCCAGACATTAACGCTGCGACTTTCTCATACGCAGTCGAAAATAAAGAACCCCTTTTTTTGATGTTTGGTTGTGTTTGAGTTTTATATAGTGTACACGTTTACACGGCCACATCTTTTTGGTACCAGGAGTGGGGTAGTTCTTTCTGCTGGTTTCCTCTTGTGGGGAGGGTCTTTCTTTGAAAACGAATACACAAGCTAAGTCGAACATACCGTTAGCCTAAGTGGGTAGATAAACAACGGTAGTGGTCAAGGAGGATTGCGTGCCAGAGTCAGCAGAGAGAGCTGTGCACAGAGCCAGGAAGGACTGTGGGAGGACAAGGAGCCAGAGTGGCAGGACCGGCTGGAACGAGGAGGCTGCATTGGACTGTGTTTGCAGGTGAACTTTGTAGAGACTGAGACTCTTGATAACGCAGATATAGAGGTATGGAGGAAGACGCTCATGAGGAGATGGTCGATAGCCAAGAGGCTGGCGCCGCCTTCAGGGCTGATGATGATGATAGAGATAACCCTTTCCTACAGCTCCGATCACAAATTCAGGAGCTTGGAAAGAGACACGATCAGGTGATGTCGACACTTGCTAGTCTGAACACTGTTAACACTAGGTCGTATGTCTATATTCCCAGAGAAAGACAAATTGTTCCCTACTGTGGTGACTCTAGTAAAGACGGTCAGACCATTGACGAGTTTATTGAGGAACTCGAACGAGTAATTCGGATAAGGGGATTGAGTGAAGAGGATCAAGTAGACTTTATTTTGTCACACTTAAGGGGATCAGCACTTGATGAGGTTAAATTGTGTGTGGAGAGGGAGGATGCAACGCCTCGGGACCTGTTTGATTGCTTGAGGGCCGCTTTCCGAGAGAAGCGGACGACTCCTCAACTGTTACACGCCTTCTATGCACGAAAGCAGTTAGAAGGGGAAGATCTACGAGAGTATTTGCATGCCTTGCAGAGCCGAGCAATGAGAGGGGTGTCCCAGGGCTCAAACAGCAGCTTTCTGACTAAAGAGCGGTTCTTGGAACGTGCCGTGGGCAAATGCCCCGAGGTTGAAATCAGCATAGGGGGAATAGCTGTTAAGTGTCTTTTAGATACGGGCAGCAACGTGAGCACGTTGACGGAAAGCTTTTTCAGAGGGCGCTTACATGGGGAAGATAAGGATATGCACAGCACGATGAAGTGGTTGCGGATTACGGCCGCCAACAAACTGCCCCTCCCGTATTTGGGATATGTGGAGTTGGATATCCAGGTGATGGGGGTAACAATACCCGGCTGCGAATTCTTGATAATCCGAGACCAGAAGGATGGAGAAGCTGATCATTCACCTCCAGGAATTCTCGGCATGAATATTGCTCAGCGCTGCAAACAACTGATCTTGGCCGAGTTTGATAATGGCCTAGCGGGAACACTAGACTCGGACTGGCGAGATGCTTTCAGTAAAGTACAGGAAGAGGCACTAATTGCGGCAAGCTCTACAGTTCGACTAGCAGGAAAATTCAAAACGTGTGTACCTGCAGCCTCTGTTGCCACAGTTCAGGTCCGAGTACATAAAGAGCTACCCAAGACTAAGGGTGTGGTCATACTTGAACCAGGGGCAGTTCCACTGCCAGGGGGTTTGATCCTCGTGCCCATGGTGGTGTCAGCTGGTAAACGAGTGTTTCCAGTGCAAGTTTTAAATTGGGCGACAGAAGATGTTTGGCTACGGCCGAAAGCAAGGCTTGGAGTATTGTCCCAAGGTTGCCCAGTGGAGAGTGGTTCTTGTAATGTAGCATTCCGACAGATTTCCCGAGATCATGAGGAAGTTACTGTCAGTGTAAGGTCGATGACAAAGACCCACAGTGACTTACTGTGTCCCTCAGACAGGGTACAGGTGGGGGGAACTCCAGGTCAACAAGCAGAGTTGAGAGCATTGTTGAGGCAGTACGCAGATGTGTTCGCAATGTGTGATGAGGATCTTGGGTACACTGATCGGGTTAAACACGAGATTCCTGTGTCCGACAATTCCCCTGTTACCCAAGCATACAGACGAATACCTCCAAATCAGTTCGAGGAGGTGAGGGAGCATATTTCCGGACTTCTCAAGAAAGGAGTTATTAAGGAAAGTTCAAGTCCATATGCCTCCCCGGTGGTCTTAGTCAGGAAGGCAGATGGGAGTTTGCGGCTATGCGTGGACTACCGAAAACTGAACTCGAAGGCTCTGCGAGACGCATTTCCCCTGCCGCGGATAGATGAGAGCTTGGATGCGCTGGGTAAAGCCCAGGTGTTTCCAACCATAGACTTGGAAAGTGGTTATCACCAAGTAGCTGTTCACGAGAAGGATCAGCATAAGACCGCCTTCGTCACGCCATTTGGACAGTATGAATATCAACGGATGCCGTTTGGTCTCTGCAATGCACCGGCGACATTTCAGAGACTCATGCAGGCCGTAATGGGTGATCTGGTGTTCCAAATGGTTCTTGTCTACTTGGATGACCTTCTCGTCTATTCGAGTACTTTCGAGACTCACCTGTCCAGACTTGAAACAGTGCTCCGCCGACTGAGGGAGTCCGGGTTGAAGATTAAAGTGGAGAAATGCCACTTTCTCCAAGTGGAGGTGAGGTGAGGTATCGGCCCAAGGGGTAGGCCCGGACCCTGACAAGATCAGTTCAGTAGAGCAGTGGCCAACACCTAGCACTGGGAAGGAATTGCGATCCTTTTTGGGGTTTTGCAGTTATTACCGCCGGTTTATAGCAGATTTTTCCAAGGTGGCGGGACCTTTGCACGATGTTGTGAATAAGTGCACCAAAAAGGGCAGTGGGGCCCAGTGCAATAAGTTGTTCCAGGACTCATGGACATCGGAGTGCCAACAGGCATTTGAACGTCTGAAAAGGGAGCTGACCTGTGCTCCAGTGCTGGGATATGCTGATTTCTCTCTTCCGTTCATGCTGGAGACAGATGCCAGTAGCTTGGGTTTAGGCGCTGTCTTGTATCGGTACCAGAATGGGAGAAAGAAGGTCATAGCCTACGCTAGTCGGAGATTGAGAGGTGCCAAGCGCAACGACCGGAACTACAGCAGCATGAAGTTAGAGCTCCTGGCGTTAAAGTGGGCTGTAGCCGAAAAGTTCAGAGGTTATCTGCTGGGATCTCGTTTCACTATCCTCACGGACAACAACCCACTCTGCCATCTAAACACGGCTAAGCTGGGAGCGGTGGAGCAGTGGTGGGTGGCACAGCTGGCTGTGTTCAATTTCGAGGTACGCTATCGGCCGGGGTGTTGTAATACAACTGCTGATGCTCTCTCCCGGAGGCCAGAAATGGAAGAGGGGGAGATAGTGACAGAAGATGCGGAGTATGATGGCTGTGTGGCCATTTGCAATGAGCTGCAGGTGGGAACTGCTGTAGAACCAGACCTTGCAACAGCTGAATTGGGTCCAGTGGAGCTGATTGAAGAGGAAGCTAGCTTGGATCCTGCCCTTGGAAACACTCCAACGTTACCTGGGTATACTAAGGAGGAGCTCTGTCGCTTTAAGGATGCTGACCCTTTTCTGAGTATCCTAAAACGGTTTTGGCAGTCAAGTAGGAAGCCTTCTTCCCGCGAGAGACGGACTTTGCCTCGGCAAGTGCGATCATTGCTCAAACAATGGGACAAGTTCAAGGAAGATGGAGGATTATTGTATCAGGTATTCAATTATGTGTTTCTAGGTGAGTGTCAGCAGCTGTTACTTCCCGTTTGTCTGGTTGAGCCAGTGCTACGGAGTGTTCATGACCAGATGGGACACCAAGGAATTGAGAGGATGTTGGGCTTGCTCAAGCAAAGGTGTTATTGGGCAGGTATGCATGAAGCTGTAGACAAATGGGTGAAAAACTGTCAACGCTGTGTGCTGGCAAAGATGCCTCAGCCTAAGATCGGGGCATCTTGAACCCCTTTTCTGGCTTCCTGTCCATTAGAAGTGGTAGCTGTTGAGTTTACTACCCTTGAGGCTGCCTCTGATGGTTGAGAAAATGTCCTTGTGGTGACAGATGTTTTCACCAAGTTCAGCCAGGCTTTCCCCACCCGGGATCAGAAAGCTGATACCACCGCAAAGGTCCTCTTGAAAGAGTGGTTCCTCAGGTATGGAGTACTGCAGAGACTGCACTCCGATCAAGGAAGGAATTTTGAGAGCGCGGTTATAGCAGAACTGTGCAGACTGTACGGGGTACGGAAGTCAAGAACTACTCCGTATCACCCACAAGGGAACCCCCAGTGTGAACGATTCAATCGCACGCTGCATGACCTGCTGCGCTCATTAACGCCCGACAAGAAGAGGAGGTGGCCTGAACACCTGCCAGAATTGGTGTATGCCTACAACGTGACGCCTCACTCCTCTGCGGGATATTCCCCGTATTACATGTTGTTTGGGACACAACCGCACCTTCCAGTTGATGCCTTGTTGGGAAGGGAGCCTGAGGAAGGCACGGAAACCAACTGGTTGTCCGTTCACAGGGAGAGACTCCAGGATGCCCATGCTAGAGCGAGAGAGTACGCAGAGAAAAAAGCAGTGGAACGGACTACCAGACATGAGAGTGAGGTGTATTGCCCTGAATAGATATATATCCAAATATATATATGAACTAAATTAATAACTTTTTTAAAACAAAAATTGTCAGGGTTCTGCCCTGGCAGCATTGTCTGTGTTGTCTCTGTTTAATGTATCTATGTTTATGTTGTTCTTAAACCCATGGCTGTGTCTTTGTTTGTGTTTGCCATGTGCTCCTCTGTCCCTTCCTCCTTGTTTCCCGTTATCACGCCCCGTTGTTTAGTTGAGTCCTTGTTTGAGTGTTAGCACCTGTCTCCTCGTTAAGTCCTTGTTTGTCTGAGTGTGCTCACCTGTTCCTCATGTTCTTAGCTCCCTTTATATGTGTGCTCTTTCCCTCTTGTGTTTGCCAGTTTGTTAAATGTTGTACCTCTGAGTACTACTGTGTCTCAGTATCGTTTCTCTTAAGTCTTTAGTGTTTTGTTGTAAAAGTTTGTTAGTGCTCTGGTTACTGCCATTGGCTCTGTCTGTCTTGTTCCCTGTTCCAGTCCTGTCCAAGTCCTGTCCTGTATATATATATATATATCTCACAGGTCGGGGTGGGCAACTACAAGATGACCCGGCCACACCCCTCTTGAATTTGGGACACCACTGTGAGGAGCCAATACCACGGGCACACAGGCAGACAAAGGACCAACAAAATGAATAAGATTTAAAAAGGTTTTATTTAATTGAAAAATACTAATTAAAAATAAAGAGAGCTTCGACTTCTTGTAGTTAGCCCACACTGCACTGGCTTATTCCTCTTCACCGGGGCTCAGACAGACAGAAAATGATGGCTTCTTCAACGAAGCTAAACTGGTTCTCTTCACGGGGCTCAGGCGGACAGAGAATGGTGGCTTCTTCAGCGAAGCTGAACTGGTTCCCTTCACGGGGCTCAGGCGGACAGAGAATGGTGGCTTCTTCAGCGAAGCTGAACTGGTTCTCTTCACGGGACTCAGGCGGACAGAGAATGGTGGCTTCTTCAGCGAAGCTGAACTGGTTCTCTTCACGGGACTCAGGCGGACAGAGAATGGTGGCTTCTTCAGCGAAGCTGAACTGGTTCTCTTCACGGGGCTCAGGCGGACAGAGAATGGTGGCTTCTTCAGCGAAGCTGAACTGGTTCTCTTCACGGGGCTCAGGCGGACAGAGAATGGTGGCTTCTTCAGCGAAGCTGAACTGGTTCTCTTCACGGGGCTCAGACAGACAGAAATGGATATCGTTGCTTCAACAACGCTGAAGCGGACACTGCTGGAGACATAATACCAGAAGCAGTGAAAAGAAAACCATCCACTGACTTATCTAGTTAAAGAAGTAATGGAAAGGAGTTCACCACTGGTTGATCTCGTTCATCGGATTCCGAGACAGAAAAGATATTATTTTCATAAATGGGCTGGATCTCCTCATGCCTTCGCTATGCACTCCCACTCATGATTCACTGCAATCCACACAGAACAGCACACGTGATTACATCAATGTATAGCACTGCAAATCTTCATAACTCACAGCTTAGGGCGTTGGCAGGGACTTCCAATCCTCAATTCTTCAATACAATCTCCTTAACATCCACAATAAAGCATAAGGTGTCCAATCCTCTCCAAAAGATAAGTTATAAGTCATAAAGTTCCATTGTATCTTCCAAAACATCCATCACATCACAATCCAAGCAATGTATAACACTTATCTCTCCTTAATGATGAATTCCCACTGATAATTCGATCTCCACTCTCCAAGTATCCAATTCTTCTTCCAATCCAGAACAAACACACTAGTTGGAGCACCCGACTGACGACCCCACGTTGGCGGAGACGCAACGAGATGCTTTCAGTAAAGTACAGGAAGAGGCACTAATTGCGGCAAGCTCTACAGTTCGACTAGCAGGAAAATTCAAAACGTGTGTACCTGCAGCCTCTGTTGCCACAGTTCAGGTCCGAGTACATAAAGAGCTACCCAAGACTAAGGGTGTGGTCATACTTGAACCAGGGGCAGTTCCACTGCCAGGGGGTTTGATCCTCGTGCCCATGGTGGTGTCAGCTGGTAAACGAGTGTTTCCAGTGCAAGTTTTAAATTGGGCGACAGAAGATGTTTGGCTACGGCCGAAAGCAAGGCTTGGAGTATTGTCCCAAGGTTGCCCAGTGGAGAGTGGTTCTTGTAATGTAGCATTCCGACGGATTTCCCGAGATCATGAGGAAGTTACTGTCAGTGTAAGGTCGATGACAAAGACCCACAGTGACTTACTGTGTCCCTCAGACAGGGTACAGGTGGGGGGAACTCCAGGTCAACAAGCAGAGTTGAGAGCATTGTTGAGGCAGTACGCAGATGTGTTCGCAATGTGTGATGAGGATCTTGGGTACACTGATCGGGTTAAACACGAGATTCCTGTGTCCGACAATTCCCCTGTTACCCAAGCATACAGACGAATACCTCCAAATCAGTTCGAGGAGGTGAGGGAGCATATTTCCGGACTTCTCAAGAAAGGAGTTATTAAGGAAAGTTCAAGTCCATATGCCTCCCCGGTGGTCTTAGTCAGGAAGGCAGATGGGAGTTTGCGGCTATGCGTGGACTACCGAAAACTGAACTCGAAGGCTCTGCGAGACGCATTTCCCCTGCCGCGGATAGATGAGAGCTTGGATGCGCTGGGTAAAGCCCAGGTGTTTCCAACCATAGACTTGGAAAGTGGTTATCACCAAGTAGCTGTTCACGAGAAGGATCAGCATAAGACCGCCTTCGTCACGCCATTTGGACAGTATGAATATCAACGGATGCCGTTTGGTCTCTGCAATGCACCGGCGACATTTCAGAGACTCATGCAGGCCGTAATGGGTGATCTGGTGTTCCAAATGGTTCTTGTCTACTTGGATGACCTTCTCGTCTATTCGAGTACTTTCGAGACTCACCTGTCCAGACTTGAAACAGTGCTCCGCCGACTGAGGGAGTCCGGGTTGAAGATTAAAGTGGAGAAATGCCACTTTCTCCAAGTGGAGGTGAGGTGAGGTATCGGCCCAAGGGGTAGGCCCGGACCCTGACAAGATCAGTTCAGTAGAGCAGTGGCCAACACCTAGCACTGGGAAGGAATTGCGATCCTTTTTGGGGTTTTGCAGTTATTACCGCCGGTTTATAGCAGATTTTTCCAAGGTGGCGGGACCTTTGCACGATGTTGTGAATAAGTGCACCAAAAAGGGCAGTGGGGCCCAGTGCAATAAGTTGTTCCAGGACTCATGGACATCGGAGTGCCAACAGGCATTTGAACGTCTGAAAAGGGAGCTGACCTGTGCTCCAGTGCTGGGATATGCTGATTTCTCTCTTCCGTTCATGCTGGAGACAGATGCCAGTAGCTTGGGTTTAGGCGCTGTCTTGTATCGGTACCAGAATGGGAGAAAGAAGGTCATAGCCTACGCTAGTCGGAGATTGAGAGGTGCCAAACGCAACGACCGGAACTACAGCAGCATGAAGTTAGAGCTCCTGGCGTTAAAGTGGGCTGTAGCCGAAAAGTTCAGAGGTTATCTGCTGGGATCTCGTTTCACTATCCTCACGGACAACAACCCACTCTGCCATCTAAACACGGCTAAGCTGGGAGCGGTGGAGCAGTGGTGGGTGGCACAGCTGGCTGTGTTCAATTTCGAGGTACGCTATCGGCCGGGGTGTTGTAATACAACTGCTGATGCTCTCTCCCGGAGGCCAGAAATGGAAGAGGGGGAGATAGTGACAGAAGATGCGGAGTATGATGGCTGTGTGGCCATTTGCAATGAGCTGCAGGTGGGAACTGCTGTAGAACCAGACCTTGCAACAGCTGAATTGGGTCCAGTGGAGCTGATTGAAGAGGAAGCTAGCTTGGATCCTGCCCTTGGAAACACTCCAACGTTACCTGGGTATACTAAGGAGGAGCTCTGTCGCTTTAAGGATGCTGACCCTTTTCTGAGTATCCTAAAACGGTTTTGGCAGTCAAGTAGGAAGCCTTCTTCCCGCGAGAGACGGACTTTGCCTCGGCAAGTGCGATCATTGCTCAAACAATGGGACAAGTTCAAGGAAGATGGAGGATTATTGTATCAGGTATTCAATTATGTGTTTCTAGGTGAGTGTCAGCAGCTGTTACTTCCCGTTTGTCTGGTTGAGCCAGTGCTACGGAGTGTTCATGACCAGATGGGACACCAAGGAATTGAGAGGATGTTGGGCTTGCTCAAGCAAAGGTGTTATTGGGCAGGTATGCATGAAGCTGTAGACAAATGGGTGAAAAACTGTCAACGCTGTGTGCTGGCAAAGATGCCTCAGCCTAAGATCGGGGCATCTTGAACCCCTTTTCTGGCTTCCTGTCCATTAGAAGTGGTAGCTGTTGAGTTTACTACCCTTGAGGCTGCCTCTGATGGTTGAGAAAATGTCCTTGTGGTGACAGATGTTTTCACCAAGTTCAGCCAGGCTTTCCCCACCCGGGATCAGAAAGCTGATACCACCGCAAAGGTCCTCTTGAAAGAGTGGTTCCTCAGGTATGGAGTACTGCAGAGACTGCACTCCGATCAAGGAAGGAATTTTGAGAGCGCGGTTATAGCAGAACTGTGCAGACTGTACGGGGTACGGAAGTCAAGAACTACTCCGTATCACCCACAAGGGAACCCCCAGTGTGAACGATTCAATCGCACGCTGCATGACCTGCTGCGCTCATTAACGCCCGACAAGAAGAGGAGGTGGCCTGAACACCTGCCAGAATTGGTGTATGCCTACAACGTGACGCCTCACTCCTCTGCGGGATATTCCCCGTATTACATGTTGTTTGGGACACAACCGCACCTTCCAGTTGATGCCTTGTTGGGAAGGGAGCCTGAGGAAGGCACGGAAACCAACTGGTTGTCCGTTCACAGGGAGAGACTCCAGGATGCCCATGCTAGAGCGAGAGAGTACGCAGAGAAAAAAGCAGTGGAACGGACTACCAGACATGAGAGTGAGGTGTATTGCCCTGAATAGATATATATCCAAATATATATATGAACTAAATTAATAACTTTTTTAAAACAAAAATTGTCAGGGTTCTGCCCTGGCAGCATTGTCTGTGTTGTCTCTGTTTAATGTATCTATGTTTATGTTGTTCTTAAACCCATGGCTGTGTCTTTGTTTGTGTTTGCCATGTGCTCCTCTGTCCCTTCCTCCTTGTTTCCCGTTATCACGCCCCGTTGTTTAGTTGAGTCCTTGTTTGAGTGTTAGCACCTGTCTCCTCGTTAAGTCCTTGTTTGTCTGAGTGTGCTCACCTGTTCCTCATGTTCTTAGCTCCCTTTATATGTGTGCTCTTTCCCTCTTGTGTTTGCCAGTTTGTTAAATGTTGTACCTCTGAGTACTACTGTGTCTCAGTATCGTTTCTCTTAAGTCTTTAGTGTTTTGTTGTAAAAGTTTGTTAGTGCTCTGGTTACTGCCATTGGCTCTGTCTGTCTTGTTCCCTGTTCCAGTCCTGTCCAAGTCCTGTCCTGTATATATATATATATATCTCACAGGTCGGGGTGGGCAACTACAAGATGACCCGGCCACACCCCTCTTGAATTTGGGACACCACTGTGAGGAGCCAATACCACGGGCACACAGGCAGACAAAGGACCAACAAAATGAATAAGATTTAAAAAGGTTTTATTTAATTGAAAAATACTAATTAAAAATAAAGAGAGCTTCGACTTCTTGTAGTTAGCCCACACTGCACTGGCTTATTCCTCTTCACCGGGGCTCAGACAGACAGAAAATGATGGCTTCTTCAACGAAGCTAAACTGGTTCTCTTCACGGGGCTCAGGCGGACAGAGAATGGTGGCTTCTTCAGCGAAGCTGAACTGGTTCCCTTCACGGGGCTCAGGCGGACAGAGAATGGTGGCTTCTTCAGCGAAGCTGAACTGGTTCTCTTCACGGGACTCAGGCGGACAGAGAATGGTGGCTTCTTCAGCGAAGCTGAACTGGTTCTCTTCACGGGACTCAGGCGGACAGAGAATGGTGGCTTCTTCAGCGAAGCTGAACTGGTTCTCTTCACGGGGCTCAGGCGGACAGAGAATGGTGGCTTCTTCAGCGAAGCTGAACTGGTTCTCTTCACGGGGCTCAGGCGGACAGAGAATGGTGGCTTCTTCAGCGAAGCTGAACTGGTTCTCTTCACGGGGCTCAGACAGACAGAAATGGATATCGTTGCTTCAACAACGCTGAAGCGGACACTGCTGGAGACATAATACCAGAAGCAGTGAAAAGAAAACCATCCACTGACTTATCTAGTTAAAGAAGTAATGGAAAGGAGTTCACCACTGGTTGATCTCGTTCATCGGATTCCGAGACAGAAAAGATATTATTTTCATAAATGGGCTGGATCTCCTCATGCCTTCGCTATGCACTCCCACTCATGATTCACTGCAATCCACACAGAACAGCACACGTGATTACATCAATGTATAGCACTGCAAATCTTCATAACTCACAGCTTAGGGCGTTGGCAGGGACTTCCAATCCTCAATTCTTCAATACAATCTCCTTAACATCCACAATAAAGCATAAGGTGTCCAATCCTCTCCAAAAGATAAGTTATAAGTCATAAAGTTCCATTGTATCTTCCAAAACATCCATCACATCACAATCCAAGCAATGTATAACACTTATCTCTCCTTAATGATGAATTCCCACTGATAATTCGATCTCCACTCTCCAAGTATCCAATTCTTCTTCCAATCCAGAACAAACACACTAGTTGGAGCACCCGACTGACGACCCCACGTTGGCGGAGACGCAAACGGCTGGAGCACACACTGGAAAACACACACAGAAGACAATCCAAAACGAACAACTTCCAGCCAACACTAACCCCGAAGACGACACGAAAAGAAAGACCAACCAACTGTTCAGAAGATGAAGCCCTTTTGTATCTCTTCCTCCCACTGTGATTTCCAATCACCGCTGATTTGCGTTCTTCTCACACCTGGAATCAATCGCCAGTTAATGCTTTTGCCCGGAGTTACAGGAACCCAGTGTTGCCAGATTGGAAATGTCCAAGTATCGTACCAGAAGCTCAAAATTATCGTATTTGGGAGAAAATTATCGTACACGAGTCAAACCTGAACAGAATACAGCTGTTCGTACAATTGATTGGTTGGGTCCTTACATGCGCTTCGTGAGGCACACTAGCACACACAAGCAAGGTCTCTCGCTCCCTCTCTCTACACGTTCTTCCCCCGGTAGACATAGAATCCACAGCTAGATCAATGAGAAACCCTATGATTACAACGACCATCATTTGAAGTGTCACACAGTTCTGAAATTATCGTACATTATAGGATTTTTTCCATTATTGATCGTACATCGTACAGAGGTCAAAATTATCGTACAAATACGATAATTATCGTACATCTGGCAACACTGCAGGAACCGGAGCGCTCTCGGGTCCCACACCGAAAGCGCTCCCCCCGGAAATCATGACCGTGCACAAAGGTTCCGCCCTTTCGAACAAAAGTTCAGCCTCTTCATTTGTCACCCGTGACATATATATTTATACTGCTAGCTGTGCATTAAACGATTTTAATGCACTTCACATCTGGCTATTCTTTGCCTTCACATCGTGCATTAAAATGGTTTAATGGACAGCTTGCCATGGATTATCCCTTACAAAAGTGACAGTAATACATTTACAATGTTACAACAGATTTCTATTTCAAATTAAGGTTGTTCTTTTGAACTTTCTATTAATCAAAGAATATTGAATCAGTTTCCACAAAAATATTAAACAGCACAACTGTAATAATATTACAGTATATTACTTATCACAATATTAGTCTTGTGCGCTGGTACTATGTGTGTACAAACCAGCCTTACTGTAGCCTACCCATTTACAAGACAGAGATTTGCAGAGTATACTCTGCCAACACAGTCAGTGCCATTTATGCTCTGTGGTCCATGTGTTCATACTTTTAGCTGTGATGTTTTGAGTGAGGTCACCCGGCATTTGATTGATTCCTCTACCTTGAGGCTCTAATGGACTTCCAATCACATGTTTGGGGTGTGGACTCCTGTAACACTCCTCTGGTTCTTTTCATATAAAAGGGTTTATACATGAAGCACTATGCAGATCTTTCCATGGGCTGTTCACATTCTCAGTGGCAATTTACTGTCAGATGCCCTGGACAAGAAAACATCTATGGTCAGGATGCTCAGGAACAGTTGCTGTATTAAAAAAAAATCCTTAATATTCAACTATATTTTTGATTTGACTGCACTGGCACTACAGGTTGTGAACTGAACTGAGCTGGACGATGACATCACTGTTTTCTACACAGCTGCTTTATAGATTAAATTAACTTATTTAATAATTGAAGATCTTGAATCAACACTAAACTGACCTCAGCTGAACAATGACACTATTTTATTTTAGAGCTGCTCTACAGCAGAAATTAAGCACTTTATAAATAAAGGTGACTTCACTAAAACACTGGACAAAGTCAAATTAGTCTTATTGTAGTTTGTGCTGAGTCCAGACGAGTACACACAAGATAAAGGTGCAATGCCGTATTCTGTAAATGTCATGAGCATTCACAGTGAACACATTACAGTAAAACTTAATGTATCATATGTACTCTGCAAAGGAGGCAGTCAAAGGAAAAAAAGTTTGTTTCAAACTGTGCTACAGAGACTTTGATCTTTCTTCAAGATCAGAGTGAGGATCAGAGAAACAGCTGTCTGGAGACAAGGAGCTTTGCTTGATGGATGACCTGTTCTGTGAAGGTCAGTCAAATGAGAACACTAAAGCCTTTAGGTTATACTGGCCTACCTCTTATGCATTCATTGGGCAGATATTAACTGGGGATTAGAGTGCCTTTAAATTTAGAAAACATTTTTTAAAACATTTTTCCCTTTTTTCCTTTTTTTGTTTTTTTTGTTGTTGTTGTTTTGTTTAGTTTTTGAGTTTATTGTGATATGATAGTATAGAGTAGACAAGAAGTGAAGTGGGGGAGAGAGGTGTATGTATCAATGAAGAACAACTTGCTTGGTTTCTATATTTCCACTGTAATAAAAGCTGTCCATAATATATTGTAACATTTTATTAAAGCATTTGAGAAAATTATTTTTAATTAATTTTAATTACTTGTATAAGTATATTTATAAAAGCATGTTATTATATAGCATATACAGTGAGGAAAATAAGTATTTGAACACCCTGCTATTTTGCAAGTTCTCCCACTTGGAAATCATGGAGGGGTCTGAAATTGTCATCGTAGGTGCATGTCCACTGTGAGAGACATAATCTAAAAAAAAAAATCCAGAAATCACAATATATGATTTTTTAACTATTTATTTGTATGATACAGCTGCAAATAAGTATTTGAACACCTGTCTATCAGCTAGAATTCTGACCCTCAAAGACCTGTTAGTCTGCCTTTAAAATGTCCACCTCCACTCCATTTATTATCCTAAATTAGATGCACATGTTTGAGGTCGTTAGCTGCATAAAGACACCTGTCCACCCCATACAATCAGTAAGAATCCAACTACTAACATGGCCAAGACCAAAGAGCTGTCCAAAGACACTAGAGACAAAATTGTACACCTCCACAAGGCTGGAAAGGGCTACGGGGAAATTGCCAAGCAGCTTGGTGAAAAAAGGTCCACTGTTGGAGCAATCATTAGAAAATGGAAGAAGCTAAACATGACTGTCAATCTCACTCGGACTGGGGCTCCATGCAAGATCTCAGCTCGTGGGGTCTCAATGATCCTAAGAAAGGTGAGAAATCAGCCCAGAACTACACAGGAGGAGCTGGTCAATGACCTGAAAAGAGCTGGGACCACCGTTTCCAAGGTTACTGTTGGTAATACACTAAGACGTCATGGTTTGAAATCATGCATGGCACGGAAGGTTCCCCTGCTTAAACCAGCACATGTCAAGGCCCGTCTTAAGTTTGCCAATTACCATTTGGATGATCCAGAGGAGTCATGGGAGAAAGTCATGTGGTCAGATGAGACCAAAATAGAACTTTTTGGTCATAATTCCACTAAACGTGTTTGGAGGAAGAAGAATGATGAGTACCATCCCAAGAACACCATCCCTACTGTGAAGCATGGGGGTGGTAGCATCATGCTTTGGGGGTGTTTTTCTGCACATGGGACAGGGCGACTGCACTGTATTAAGGAGAGGATGACCAGGGCCATGTATTGCGAGATTTTGGGGAACAACCTCCTTCCCTCAGTTAGAGCATTGAAGATGGGTCGAGGCTGGGTCTTCCAACATGAGAATGACCCGAAGCACACAGCCAGGATAACCAAGGAGTGGCTCTGTAAGAAGCATATCAAGGTTCTAGCGTGGCCTAGCCAGTCTCCAGACCTAAACCCAATAGAGAATCTTTGGAGGGAGCTCAAACTCCGTGTTTCTCAGCGACAGCCCAGAAACCTGACTGATCTAGAGAAGATCTGTGTGGAGGAGTGGGCCAAAATCCCTCCTGCAGTGTGCAAACCTGGTGAAAAACTACAGGAAACGTTTGACCTCTGTAATTGCAAACAAAGGCTACTGTACCAAATATTAACATTGATTTTCTCAGGTGTTCAAATACTTATTTGCAGCTGTATCATACAAATAAATAGTTAAAAAATCATACATTGTGATTTCTGGATTTTTTTTATTTAGATTATGTCTCTCACAGTGGACATGCACCTACGATGACAATTTCAGACCCCTCCATGATTTCTAAGTGGGAGAACTTGCAAAATAGCAGGGTGTTCAAATACTTATTTTCCTCACTGTATATAGAGAGAGAAGAAAAGGGTAAAATAGAAAATGGTATTTAAAATTATAATAATATTTCACAATATTACAGTATTTTTCAGGATACTGTATTTTAAAGATAATTTGATAATTTTACAAATGCTTTGCTTTGTCCAGTGTAAACAGCCTTTAGCTGTTGCAGCACAACATGACATGATCGAAAAAGGTCACGTGTGGTGTAGACACTGTGTAACAGTTAACAGGCACTAAAAGAAAGATGTCCAGGGTTCCTGATCACCTGCGTGAACATGCTATAGACCTGCTGCAAGGAAGAATGAGGGAATGTATGTAATGTAAGAAGCCTAAAAGCTAATTTCCACCAACTGTGGATCTGCTCCGGAACGGCGGCGGAGTCAATAGGTTTCCATTAAAGTCAATGTGTGTATTTTCACTGACTGCGGAACGGCTGCGTTCCGACTCCGGTGATCCGCAGCTGTTCCGCAGTTGGTGGAAATCCAGGGTCAGACAGTGCTACATGGAGACAGGGAAGCCAGCTGATCGTCCTTTCAGTTCCAAACCACGTGTAACCATTATGTTCCCCCAGATGTGTTCGAGAACTTGCAGGTGCCTTGGTGGAAGAGTGGAGTAACATCTCATACAAAAACTGTCAAATCTGCTGCAGTCCATGAGAATGAGATGCACTGTAGTACTAAAAAGCAGCTGATGGAAACACCGCTGACTGCTAGACTTTTTATATTGAGGTTGTTTGGAGAAAGACTGGAACCATAGTGACTCCACATTTGCAGATATATTTGAACTCTCAGCCTCAAATGTCCTCGTTCACTTTTAAAACTGTACAAAAGATAACAGGGACCAGCTTCAAGATCAAAAGCAAATTAAACAGAATGGAAGTTGAGCTGAGCTCTAAATTATTTTATCCTCCAGTTCATTATTGATCTCCAAATCATGATTTAAACATCTTCCTCAGCGAGACTTGCAGTGGCTGTCATACGTAGATGATATACATTGTAAGGTCTTTAGGAGAAGCCAATTACACACTGCCTTTTGATGCTTTAATCATAAAGATATGGCTTCAAGACATCAAAGGCACTAAAAGGTCCATTGATTTCGAATGATGCATGGATGGTGCTCACGCAAGCATTCTCTGGGGCTAAATTATAGAGCATGTCTTATTATATATCATATTCATCTAAAGTATGTGTTATCTAACAGTTCTTAATCTGTTGTGTTCTATATTTACTATTTTTATATATATTTACATTATATCTATATTTACAGAATAATGATTTCCCCAAATTAAAAATTTCTACATGGGTCAGAACATGCCAACATTTTATAATCCAATTTACAATTTGCAGCTGTTTGAATTTCTTGTTCTGTTTAATCTGGAATGGTGTCAGATCAGGTATTGCAAAAGTCAACAATGGTTTCCATGAAAATGTAAAGTAGAAAACTCTCCTCTTTTCAATAAGCATTCCGGTAACACTTTAGAATACTGTTCCTTCATTAATGAATAATTACACAGGAACAAACGAGTAACGCATTATTAACATTCTAGTAACTACTATTAACTAACAAGAAACTCTGATTAACAAATTAGTAAGTAATAGCGCTCAGGTGAATGTAGTAGTTCATTATTAGCTAATTAATAACTACTATTTCTTTCATACCTCCCAGAGAACTACTATCTACAGGTTCATAATTAACATGAATAATGCATAATTTATAATAAAAGGTAATGGTAACCCACTAGTAATGACTCAAGTATTACTACATCATTCTAAAGGAACTACTAATTATTTGGATCAGTATTCTAAAGTGAAAAACATGATAACTACCTAATATTGACTGAAGTCATTGTAAGCTTTTGAGATTTTTGTAAGCTTTTGAATAGTAATTCCTTCCAATGGATTTGGTAACACTTTAGTCATTACTAGTGTGTTCCCATGATCTTCACTTTAAAATACTGATCCAAATAATTAGTAGTTCCTTTAGAAAGATGTAGTAACACTTGATTCATTACTATCCAAAACCTTACAAAAGCCTTAAAAGCTTACAATGACTTCAGTCAATATTAGGTATTTATCATGTTTTCACTTTAGATACTGATCCAAATTATTAGTAGTTCCTTTAGAAGGATGTAGTAACACTTGATTAATTACTAATGAGTTACCATTACATTATTATATATTATGCATTATTAATATTAATTATGAACCTGTATATAGTAGTTCTTAGTAGTCTTCAGTGAGGTATGAAAAATAGTAGTTACTGATTAGCTAATAGTGAACTACCACATTCGACTGAATGCTATATGACTTACTAATTCATTAATCAGAGTTTCTTGTTAGTTAATAGTAGTTACTACAATGTTAATAGTGCATTACTCATTTGTTCCTGTGTAATTATTCATTAATGAAGGAACAGTATTCTAAAGTGTTACCAGCATTCCATATTAAAAAATAAAATGATGATACATTGTTGGCTGTTTTAAGTAACCTAGCAAAATGTAGCCCAGGCTTGATATAGGGCATTTTTTAAACCTTAGAAATTAGCGATGATTTGTTTATGAGAGTGATCTGTCCACAAGGAAAATGACAAAATGTGTCACTGGCATCCTTGTTGGCATAAACAGAGTGAACCGAGAATAGAGATAATGTAGAACGAACTTATTCAAAAAACAAGCTATACATGCTGTGATTTACTTACAAATATTATATATTGTTCATATACTCAGAAACCAAGCTAAATGCATTTCTAATGGCTGGTACTTGGTGTCTCTGGAACCGAATCTTAAGAAATAAGCCATGCAGCAAAATTTAAGACCGAAACCAGCAGAGTTGGAAAACAAGAAGGGTAGAGCAGAGAGAGGTGGACAAATTCAAATTGTCACACCTCTTCCCTCCAAAATCACCCCTCCAGTGACCTTTACAGCATCCCAAACTACATGTTTTACTTACAATTCCAAATGCTGCAACATTCCCCCCTTATCTCCAGTGTGACAGATGCGGTTGGATTAAGCAGCCTTTATCCAGGGTTAGTGCTCAGCTGATAGAGCCTTGTGAAGAAGCTTCCCTGTGGGGATGGCTGTATTAACTGAGGAATGAGTGGTTGGTCGTGTGGGTGCTGACACCGCTGGGAATAAACTGCTTCATTCCCCACACTCGCCCCATCAGCTTCCGGACCTCACCCCACTGCTGTAATCCAATCAACACCTTGCAAGACGGATAATAAAGCCAGCTTCACCCTGACATAAGTGAATACAGACGGCTCACACCAGGCGTATATAGAAGCACTGTTACTGTCTGAAAGCAGAAAGAGACCTGGAAGACATGCTACCTGTTGGGTTCTGGTGGTGATTAAGCAGTGCTTTTTGTACTTTTTTTCATATCATCAGATCATATAATAAAAACATGGTGAAAATATACATGTATGTCAAAATATGATCTACTGAGGACTTACAAATTAAAGAACACAGCCGGATCATTTCCATAATGACCAACGCAATCCACCAAAAGCAGCGCAAATTAGCGCACATTTCCCTGAAAGGGAAACTCCTACAAATGCATATGCAATAAGGTCAGCCAAAAATAACCCTGTCCATGCCTTTTCTCTGCTAATTTTTCACTGTGTGTCTTTAGTAAATCCTGACAGTAGTTTTTTAATGACAAAAGAGGGATTGCGCTGGAGCAAGCTGTTAGTAAATTTGGCCCTTAACCTTTTACTCAAACTAATCATATTTTTGTAAATATTGGAATGATTTTTAGAATAGACTACCATTACAAATGCATACAATTAAACTCAGTTATTAATATGTGTCTCTACATATACATTACATATCTTTACGAATATTTACACATTCTCATATTAACAAACAGTTAGTAAATAGACAGAATCTAAAGCAAACATCAAATTAACAGTTCCCAGTTCATATTGAACTGGGCAACAGAAAAATGACCCGTGGTTCAGTGAGGGCGTCAGATGAGAACTGTGAGTCAGATGTAATGCTCTGAATGGTTCACTGACTGATTATAGGTAATTTAAACTGTGAACTAATGAGTGAGTTTGAGGCTGTTCAATTTCTTTGACTGACTCAGGAAAAAGAATCGGTTCAAAAGTGCCATTTTGTTGTGAATCAGACTCTGGTAAGATGATACAGCATGTGACAAAAATGTATATGTACAGACAAAATATTTCCTGTGCCGATTAGATTTAAAATTATTGTTGCACATATTATTTCGCAGTGTGGAGCCCTGTATGTGAGTGCTAAGGATCAGTAGACAAACACCTGTCCAGCACATTTAAATTCATGAATGTTGATTAATGTACACTGTCCCTCGTTGGAAAAAATAATAATAAAAAATAAATAAATAATAATAATAATAATATTATATTATATATATATGTGTGTGTGTGTGTGTGTGTGTGTGTAATGTATTCTCTGGGGGCATCACCCATTTACATTTGACTAAACTTTCCCAGTTGGCAGTTAAATAAGTATACCTATTTAAAGGAGCAACACAGACTGTAATTAGTGTAATTACTCACACGGGAAAAGCCCACCTCAAATAACTAAGCTTTAATGGAAGAACTGCATTTGTAGAAAGGGCACATTCGCATTGATTGGGAGACTGGACTCACTTTATCCATCTCATTTGACCCACCATGCTATGGATCTTGGAATACGTGCTCTCAAAAAGGGACAGATAGTGACTTTTTTTTCTTCTTTTTTTTTTTCAACAATTCAAATTAATGGGGGAAATCCAGAATGGTTTCTGAAGGATCATGTGACACTGAAGACTGAAGTAATGGCTGGATTCAGGATTGCCATTACATTTTTAAATGTTTTAAAGTAGAAAACGTACTCGGTTACTAACGTAACCTCGGTTCTCTCTAGAAGAGGGAACGAGTACTGCGTTTTAACCAAAACGCTACGGGGAAAAGTCTCTTTTTCACGAAACACTGAAGCAAAAAATTATCCTTTAATTTTCATATATGTAAAACGCGTTGCGGCAGCAGTCAGCTATGGCGAGACGGCTTGCTCGCTCATTGGCTGCTCTGCGGCAACTGCATAAGCCTATCGAGCGAGGCCTGAGGTGACGTCAGGCCAATGAGGGCGCTTCGCGCCCTCCTCGCCACTTCCCGCCGAGACGGGCGTGGCTTACCTCTATAAAAGGAGCTCGAGAAGGCTGATTCACTTGATTTTGATCGCCGAAGCGAACCAGAGTGAACCATACGCACGGCAGAGAACGCAGTACTCGTTCCCTCTTCTAGAGAGAACCGAGGTTACGTTAGTAACCGAGTACGTTCTCTTACGAGAGTTCTCTCGTACTGCGTTTTAACCAAAACGCTACGGGAACCCCTTGTAAAACGCCGTGCGTGCTGGGATAAAAACACTGATCACCGGAAGCTATTTCAGGCATACAGTGCATAATCACCAGATAGACTCACACAGAGTCAGGGAATAAGGGAGGGGAGCCTTAATTCCCTATACTGTAGCGTCCGCAGGCTTAACGCGACCTCACAGGGAGAGTCTAAAGACAAGAGGGGATTCCCTCCGTCCTTATATAGACATGTCCACAGACGCGAATATGACATCACATAGACAGGGTAGGGAGCCTGAACTAATGTGGGAAATGTGGGTCTTACACAGTTCTGCCCAAGATAGTCGGTAGCGCATTGCGCCTGCGATTTCAGAGGTCTAGCTAGACAGCTGAATCGACTACACCGACAAAAGCTTAGCCTGTAAGGCGGGAACCTCTAGGTTATAAAACCTGATAAATGTAGACGGAGAGGCCCAGCCTGCCGCCGTACATATATCCTGTAGGGAAATCCCGCTAGACCAAGCCCACGAGGAGGCAACGCCTCTCGTAGAGTGCGCTCTAACTCCCAACGGGCATTGAATGCCCTTGACAGTATAAGCCAGCGCTATGGCGTCAACTATCCATCTGGATAGACTTTGTTTCGAAACAGCCATTCCTTTGGAACGTCCGCTGAACGAGACAAAGAGCTGCTCTGTCTGTCTGAAGACAGCAGAGCGGGACATATAAGCTCTTAAAGCCCTAACAGGGCAAAGAAAACTCGAGTCCCCCTCCTCACTCGATGCCGGCAGGGCAGACAGGGAAATAACCTGAGCCCTAAAAGGCGTGTTGAGGGATTTCGGCACATAGCCGTGCTTAGGTTTGAGTATGACTTTAGAGTCATTAGGACCAAACTCCAAGCATGCCGGGCTCACGGAGAGCGCGTGCAGATCGCCTATGCGCTTCACTGAAGCGAGAGCCATCAAAAACACTGTTTTGAGAGACAAATGTTTGAGGCTAATAGACTGGATAGGCTCGAAAGGGGCACCTTTCATGGCCGCCAAGACCGTAGAAAGGTCCCACATAGGGACTGAAGGAGGTCTGGGTGGATTCAGTCTCCTAGCTCCCCTGAGGAAGCGGATGACTAAATCGTTCCTTCCCAGTGACTGACCCAGCGTTGAACCGGAGAACGCTGAAATAGCCGCCACATACACTTTGAGCGTGGAAGGGGATCTGCCCTTATCCAACAGCTCTTGTAGGAAGGAGAGAACCTCCGTTACCTCACATTCGAGGGGTGATAGGCTCCGAGCTGTACACCAGCCGGAGAAAACCGACCACTTCGAAGCATAAAGCCGCCGAGTCGACGGTGCTCTAGCCTGAGTGATGGTATTCATGACTCCCTCTGCGAGACCAACGGATATCCGTTGAGCGCCCACACATGAAGGGACCACAGCTCCGGGTGTGGGTGCCAAATCGAGCCCCCGGCCTGCAAGAGGAGATCTCTCCTCAACGGCACTGGCCATGGAGCGATGTCTGCTAACTGCATCAGGACTGGGAACCATGCTTGGTTCTTCCAGAACGGTGCTACAAGCAGCACTGGGCATTTTGTTTCCCTGACCCGTTCCAACACCTGTGGCAGGAGGGAGACGGGGGGAAAAACGTATAGCGGGCAGCGCGGCCACCTTCGGGACAGCGCGCTGTCGCTCTTTGAAAAGAACGCGGGGCAGTGAGCGTTTTCGTGGGACGCGAATAGGTCCACCTCCGCTCTGCCGAATCTCTCCCACAACAGCCGGACTGTTTGTGGGTGTAGAGACCACTCGCCCGGGGGAACGTTGTTCCTGGACAGTCTGTCTGGGCCCACATTCTGAAGCCCAGGTACATGCACTGCTCTCAGCGAGCGTAAGTTGTGCTGAGCCCATATTAGGAGGCGTTTCGCCAACCTGTACAGGGATGTGGATTTCAGACCGCCCTGGCGATTTACGTAGGACACCACAGCCATGTTGTCCGAACGGACTATGACGTGTTGGTCCTTGATGTGGGGACAAAAACGCGTCAGCGCGTTGTGCACTGCCAGCATTTCTAGGCAGTTTATGTGTTGGAGCTTTTCTCGTTCCGACCACAGGCCGAAGAACGGTCTGCCCTCGAGCAGCGCTCCCCATCCCGAGGTGGATGCGTCCGTCGACACCATCCTCACTCCCGAGGAAGTCCCCAGGCTTACACCTGATCGGTACCAGTCGTCCGCCATCCAAGGCACCAGGGCTGTAACACAGTTCTGATCGACCTTGAGGCGTAATCGTCCGGGTACCCGCGCTTTCAACCAGAACTGCAGCGGGCGCATGCGGAGCAAGCCCAGCCGGAGAACTGACGATGCTGAGGCCATGAGACCCAGCATCCTTTGAAACTTCCTGAGCGGGGTGAAAGCGTCGCGGCGGAAAGACTTCGCCGCGCGCTGAATGTGCAGCACGCGCTGTGGCAACAGCCGCGCTGTCATAGACTGCGAGTCCAGAACGATACCCAGAAACGAAATCGTTTGACTGGGGTTCAGTGAACTCTTCGCCCAATTGACCGTGATACCAAGATTCTCGAGTTGATCGAGTAAAATGGTTCTGTGCTCCACGAGCTGAGATCGTGATTGGGCTAGGATCAACCAGTCGTCCAAATAGTTCAGCACTCGCATGCCTCTGAGTCTGAGAGGAGCGAGCGCTGCGTCCATGCACTTCGTAAATGTACGAGGTGCCAGGGACAAACCGAACGGCAGGACTGTATACTGGTATGTCTGACCCTCGAAGGCGAATCTCAAGTATCGCCTGTGATGTGACGCTATCTGTATTTGAAAATACGCGTCCTTCAGATCTATTGACATAAACCAGTCTCCTCGGCGAACATGCGCGAGGATTTTCCTGGTCGTGAGCATTTTGAAACTGCGTTTCACTAATGCTTTGTTCAGCCGTCTTAGATCCAGTATGGGTCTGATACCACCGTCCTTTTTGGGGACTAGAAAGTATCTGCTGTATAGCCCCCCTTCGCTTTGAGCTTGGGGCACACGCTCTATCGCCCCTTTGCTTATCAGTTTTGATATTTCGGCGCGAAGTAGGTGTGCTACTTCTGAAACCACCGTAGTTTGGACGCGCGCTGTGAAGCGGGGAGGGCGTCGACAAAACTGTAGCGAGAAGCCTCTCTTTATAATGCCTAGCACCCAGTCCGAAACCCCTGGAAGCGCTGCCCATGCTTCTGCATGGTTGGCTAAGGGCTGGATGCGAAGCGCGCTCTGTTCGCCGTGCGACAGAGGCGCTTCGGGGCGCAATAACGTAGGCGTTATGCCTGTGGCATTCGAGGCGGGGGGCGCGCTTATTACAGCGGGCAGAGCGCTCGTCCTCGACCTTACTACAGCGCTTGACTGAGTGAGGGAGGGCTGAGCGGGTCCCGCGGGACTCATGTCTGCGAGTAAATGTGGGCGGGAAGCGGGCACATTCACTGCTTTGGGCGCGCTGTCTGACTGAGCAGAGCGAGCGCGCACAGGTCTCGTTTTTACAGAGAGCCTGTGGTCTGTGAGACATAGTGTTTGTGCGGGCACTTTCACTATGTTGGAAGCGCAATCGACCTGAGTCGATTTTATGTGCGCGAGCCCTAAGTGTAGGGCTGTGCTTGTGTGTAGAGATGGGCACTGCGGAGTGGGCATCGACACTACACTTATAGCACCATCGGCCGTGGCCGGGACACCAGAAAATACCGTAAGTAAGTGTGGGTGCGGGAGAGCGGGCACAGTTACTGCAATGAGTGCACTGTCTGCCTGAGCAGAGTGAATGCACACAGGTTTCGTCTTTACAGAAACCACAAGGCATGCAGAACATAGTGTTTGTGGGCACTAGGCAGTGGGCACGTTCACTATGTTGCGTGCGTGATCGACCCGAGTCGAATATATGAGCGCAGGCCCTGTGTGAAGGGCTGTGCTAGTGTGTAGGGATGGGCACTAGCAGTGGGCATCTTCTCTACACATATAGCATCATCGGCCGTGGCCGGGACTTCGGTAGAAGTCCGGCCATGTACCACGTGCTCGTGGGCTGCAAAAAACACGTCTGCAGTTGCCTCTTGGGGAACAAACAGAGTGATTTGCATTCGGCGGCATAAATATTTTCTGTCGGCAGGCCTGGGATTCGAACCTCGGATCCCCCTGCGCGAAAGTCTAAGAATCTACCACTGGACCACAGTGAAGATACATAGACAAAGTCAGCGCGAGTATTATCCACACTGGCGTTTGCTTGCAGGCATGTACCACGTGCTCGTGGGCAGCAAAAAACACGTCTGCAGTTGCCTCTCGGGGAACAAACAGAGTGATTTGCATTCGGCGGCATAAATATTTTCTGCCGGCAGGCCTGGGGTTCGAACCTCAGATCCCCCGCGCGCAAGTCTAAGAATCTACCACTGGACCACAGTGAAGATACATAGACAAAGTCAGCGCGAGTATTATCCACACTGGCGTTTGCTTGCAGGCATGTACCACGTGCTCGTGGGCAGCAAAAAACACATCTACAGTTGCCTCTCGGGGAACAGACAGAGTGATTTGCATTTTCAGACGCATTCTGGCATTTCTGCAAAATGCCAGAATGTGAGAAGAGTGGATATCGCCCAGTTTCAGCGGGGCTGAAAACACTCCATTCTCCTTTCGCCAGTGACGCACGGGAACCGTAGAAACGGTGTTCGGTTGCAGGCAAGCGGGTACTACGCGCTCGCTGGCTGCAAAATGCATCTCTGCAGTCGCCTTCAGGGGACTGACAGAGCAAAGCATTGGCGGCATAAATATATATGCCGCTAGACCGGGATTCGAAACCCCGGTCTCCCGTGTGGAAAACCTATAATTCCACCACTGAGCCACAGGGGGATACAGGCTTTTCAAAGCGGCGTCAACATGTATTCTTCGGCGTTTGCTGGCAGGCTCACTTGCTGCAATAATATTTCCAGTCGCCGAACAGGGAACTGAGAAATGTGAGAGAAAAGAGGTCAGACCGACCAACGGTGGGACTAAGAACACTCTTTTCTCCTTCGCCGGTGAATGACGCGTGCAGAGGCAGGGTAGCTTTTCTTGTAACGTAAAGAAAAACTAATCCCGCCATCCGCTTCCAGGAAGGGCAGCCTCGGAAAGGATGCCCGGCGAGTCCTCAGAGTCACCGTAGGCAATTGGCTCGGAGTGAAGGCGATTCGCCGTCAGCGAGCGCGAGCGCTGCATGAGAAGGCATCTTGAAAAAGACGCAGCTCTTTTAGGGGTGCATGTTGCAAAGCGAACACACACACACACACACATACACAAAAACAAAGAATGTAAAGGATATGGCGTCGGAAAGCGCAGCAGGTACGGCGGTAGAAGGCGGCGTTGGCCAGCGGCTTCAAGGGCTCGTCCCGCTGAAGTGCTTGCATCAGACGACGCGTGCTTCCTCGTGATCCAGCGATGCGTGCGCTTCGCTGAAGAGATTAAAATCAAATGAATCAGCCTTCTCGAGCTCCTTTTATAGAGGTAAGCCACGCCCGTCTCGGCGGGAAGTGGCGAGGAGGGCACGAAGCGCCCTCATTGGCCTGACGTCACCTCAGGCCTCGCTCGATAGGCTTATGCAGTTGCCGCAGAGCAGCCAATGAGCGAGCAAGCCGTCTCGCCATAGCTGACTGCTGCCGCAACGCGTTTTACATATATGAAAATTAAAGGATAATTTTTTGCTTCAGTGTTTCGTGAAAAAGAGACTTTTCCCCGTAGCGTTTTGGTTAAAACGCAGTACGAGAGAACTCTCGTAAGAGAACAGTTCTTTTAAATTGGAATAGTATTTCACAACACATTTTTTACTGATCAAATAAAGAAAAAGAGACTTTCAAAAACATTAAAAGTGAACACAAACTTTTAAATGGTAGTGTAAATGTATTAAATACAGATTTAATAAATAATTCTACAACTATATAGGCAATAGTTCCTAATTTCTGTGTCTGTTTTCTGTTTTAAAGTGGAATCCTTCGTCTGTATTTCTTTATTGTTGTTTTTTACCATGGCCGGCCCTAAGCAGATTTCCAAAAGCGGCCCCCATACGGTTTCACATAACCACCCCCCATCCAACAACCTACACTGGCACAAGTCTTGCTCAGCAAATGTTTCAAAACATAAATAGGAAGATATGTTTACTTAAGCAAACTTTTAAAATTTTATGTTTAACCATTGCTTTCAGAGAAAAGTATTAAAAAGCAAAATACATGCCAATGGGATATGAAAATTGCAATAAATATTAAAAAGTAATAATAATAATAATAATAATAATAATAATAATAATAGAAAATAGTCTCTTTTCTGGGCTGGCATGTGATAAACACCAACACGAATACAAAAATCTGAATTGCTGAAAAACAGAAAGTTGCGCTTGGAGCACTACTTTGTGTACAGGGGTAACCATGGTAACGGCTGTATTTCTGCTGTCAGAGTGAATTTGCATTTTTTTTGGGCACAACTGCTGCTTTTTTTCAGATCAATGCAAAATGTAACTGGTCGATGGAAAATAAGCTAATGTACACAATTAAGTTTTTTTAGGATTAAGTATCTAGAATTATCTAGTATTATTTAGAATTATCATGCCCACGATAACAAAACCATGCGTGTTCATAACTGCAATATAGATGACACTGATGCTGTCGTTACATTGGCACAGCGTCTTCAAAACGCTTGCGAAATGTCGAATATAATCCTTATCGGATCATAATGGAGCAACTGCCATTTTAACAATATTTTCAGAATTTACCACTTACCTTTATCTTGCTCACTTTCTTTCCTCTTTTTCCTCTTTTCTGTACCAGATTGATGTTGCCGCTTCTTCATTTTCTAACATTAACACGCAACTGTCACATGCAAACTTTAACAAAGTTATTACTACCAAGCATTACATCGTCTTATGGTGCTTATTAGGTATGTTTTACCACAGTAGCCTTGTCATTGGAAATCGTTTTCCATTTATTTTCTCCATTTCAGAAAATTCTTCCTCAAATTTTTAATTTGAACTACTGGAGTCATGCCGTTGTGTTTCATAGCTAGGAGAGGGTGGTGGTGTTTTGAATTAAAAAACCTATTTTGTGCACAGAGAAAGAAGGCAGACTCAGCTGATAAACATTCGTACTGTTTACGTCACCCTGTTTGCAGTCTGTACAAGTAACAACAGAAGGAAGTCATTCTGTGGTAAGCCATAACACCACCAGTCCTGAGAGGCATGAAGTTTAACTGTAGGTAAGAATCACATCTTGCTGTAAATATCTGTTTTAACGCGAAGTGGCAGGGGATGTGAACACTTCTCAGGAAAGAAGCTGTGTGCTGCCACAGGGTTTATCCTAACCAGTGCTCTAGACTGAAAAGCATAAACACTGTTATCACCCTTCCTGCTATATCGCAGGTACTCCAGAGAGAGCAGATGCAACTGACTCCTTTTACTTTTACAACTATATTCAATAACACCTCAGGCTATTGTTTGTTTTCAAGCACAAACTGGCTCAAATCAAGCATAGGAACATGAACATTCATGATCAAATTATAGGTCCTTTGTGAATTATTGTAGGATTAGGATGTGTAACAACGCATGTTATAGACAACATACAGTAAATAGTATAACCTAACGCTTCTAAAGCTTGAGAAATAATAGTAAAATAATAAATGACTGCTTAAATATTCTCTCGAAACCCCTCCTTTCCGGGAGCTTACTCTGCTTTGATTGGCCAGATGGTCTAGAGAGAAATCACCTCCACCCTTCATGCGACTTCTAGACTTCCAAAGACTTGCATCAAAGCGCCTGTTCTTTTGATCTGTCCGTGAAGTAAAACACATAAAACCACTCTATCACAACACTCTATCACACTCTAACCCATGTCCAACAGCTTTCAGATCCAGGAGGCCTGTTCCAGGAGGACTCAGAACCTTTTGTTTATGGTAACCCATGACAAATAGCTGCAGTTTCCAGAGAGTCACACCAGTGTGATGCATTCACTGCATCCTGCAATAGCATGGATCTGACAAACAGCAAAGCCTTGCTTCATGCCTGGATCACTTTGTGAATGCCAGAGTTGTTTATGAGAAGCATTTAGTTGTGCACCTTCCTCAAACCAGAAACTATGCATTAATGTGAATGGAGCTTACACAGGAATACAAGTGCCTTTTCAAGCCCTTCAGAGGCTTTTATGTACTCGCTGACGCAGTGAGGCTGAATTATGCATAGAGACAGCTCTCCTGACTTCCTGTTTGTGATGATGTCCCTTTCAGACTGTGGAAACAAAACACAATGAAGGAGAGGACTTCTGTCTTACATGTTGTCTTTTTTCAGTGGAAGACCACAAATATATAACACAATAGAACATTCGTACATATTCCTGCCATATGTACTGTGCTGATGTGTTGGTTTGTTGTTGAGGATACTTCAACAACAATCCAATGTCAGCACACTCAAACATGCAAAGTGATTCACAAGCTGAGGGCATTTCTGATTGGCTAGTTTTATGATTACCCCCATTTCCAGGAAGTCTGGTAAAAGAATTACATATAATTAATATATTTTAATATATTAAATACATATAATTAATTTATAATTAATATATCTTACATATATTTTACAATATTACTTTTTTTTTCTTTTTTTTTTATCAAATAAATGCAGCCTTGATGATAATTCTTTCTCCAATCCAAATGCTTGGGACTGTATTCAAGAATTTAATCTGAAATAAATAATAAAATGCGTGGGTCTCATAAATATGCAGAGCATCAGAGGGACACAAACACCACTGAAAAGCAATCGCTGAACCAGTCCTTCGCTTAAAATGGCACGCAGTACTTTCCAAAGTTTCCAGACTATGCTTTCTGTATACTTCAGGAAGCCTGGCTTGATTAAAAGTGCCTAGCGGCTTTATCACAATCTTTGTGTTTGCTGCTCAAAGTACCTTTTAATCCTCTTCCTACAAATCAACAAACTGCAGAATGCTGCATAAATTGATTGTTTTGGAGCTTTTCCATGGTGCTGTGGAAATTGTGTGGGGATTTATATGTGGATCTCTTTTAATCTGTCAGTCAGAGACGAGGCCTAATAAACACCTGCTGTAACTGAGCTTCACATGTCCCGAGAAAATCATCATGAAACACATGCTCACTAAATTCACATTTTGACTAGCTTTATCAGACTGTTACCGACAACTGTGGATGGGAGTTTAAGTGATTGCACACAGCCATGTGCATTTTGTGTTGTTGTTATTAAGGCCAAACATAACAATTGTTGTCGCAAAGTGATAGCAACAAAGAAAAATATAGGTAACATTTTAAAGCATTTTCAAGAATAATTATAAAATAGATAGCCTGGCACATACATTACTTATTTAGTTTTAGAACATCAAAACCTTTTAAAATGATTTAAGTTTTAAAAGTGTGTTTAAAAATAGGATATATTTAATACATGTATATTTATTGTATTGTATGAAGGGAGGTATGAAGGGAGGTATGAAGGGAGGGAGGGAGGGAGGGAGGGAGGGATGAAGTAGGGAAGGAAGGAAGGAAGGAAGGAAGGAAGGAAGGAAGGAAGGAAGGAAGGAAGGAAGGAAGGAAGGATGGATGGATACTGGCCTCACTTTTTTTAAAGATGCCTTTGAAAAATCTAATCAGAAAAAGATTTAAAAATACATTATCAGACATATGCCTAAAAGGTATATAGAAAAATAAAGTATGAATATAAATAGTAAAATATAAAATTGCCTCCTGGATGTTTATGCTTTCACTATAAGCTAGTACAACCAACACTCAAAAAAAACACTGGGTTAAAAACAACCCAAGGGCTGGGTAAATATATATAGGACATACCACATGTTGGGTTAATTTTACCCAGCAAATTGGGTTGTTTATTTAACCCAGCATAATGGGTTGATTTAAGTATAGTTAAGTAACATTTATAAGTAATTCAAGTGCAATTGACCAGTCTCTGTCGTACCATTTCCACCATAACGGCGTTGGATCTTGTGCCGGCACTTGTGTCATGTTCAGTGGGGTAACTTCTAACTTTAAACCGCCGCCCTGCGTTTCACTCGTAGCTGAAATATGCGGCGACTGGCTCCATAACCTGGCCATAAACAAACAGTGTACAATTCTGAGAACATATTTTAACATCATACGTATTTATATTCTGTATAATTTTTTATAAAATCATACAATTTTATGCAAGGCATCAGGCGTTTCCATCACGCAAAAAGAGTCATGCGACACTACTGTAGGTGACTCACATCACGCCCCTGTATGTTGGTTTGCATAAAATTAAACGATACACAGCACAATAACGAATTTATAGATCAAATAAAATGTACACAAACCTGTATTTTACCAAAGACATGCACCATTTTGACAGAGCTGCACTGTTCTCTCCAAGTATTTGGAGTAAAATACTGTAAATACTGATCAGAATCCTTGATAAGGGAAATCAGGTGGTTTAGGATTGATCTGACAAGATGTTCTCCAAAAGAAAATGTCATAAGGTTGAAACCCCTGCAAGAAAAGGAACAATCACCATGCGTTGCCCATAGGGATCAGCATGTTGACAGTGTTTGAAGCCACCACAGCTACCTTCAAAGCTTGATCCCTCCTTTGAAGATTACCCACAATTCAGTTGCTGCTTTATTCAGATGAAGGGGGTTATTATGCTAATGATGGCGCACCATTGGAGACGTGCTTCAGAAGTGCTTGAATACAACAGGGGGATGAGGGAAGCTCCGGGATGAACGTCTTCATCTGCATGGATCTTCATTTCTGCTGTGAGCTTAAGAGCAAAATAATCCTGCCTAAAGACTAATCTAAAACAAATACCGCACAGATGACAACAATCTGTTTAAGTTGGTTATGTAATTGAACAGAAGCTGAGTGATATCAAAAACACATGCTGCTTAATTTATCTATAGAGGGATCACAACGTGCCAAGTGCCACTTTCAGACAAACACAGACTCCACCTTGAAGACAATGGAGGGCAGCTGAATGTGAATGCAATTACACAGATTGCCAAACAGTCAGTTGTCCTGTCTCAGCTCCATTACTGATGAAGTGAGGCCTGTTAAATCGCTCTGCGATGTTGTATCCACTGCCATTATCTGCCGTTTATCTCTTAATTGTGCTTTCAATGGGAATCAGTCCAGATATTTTAATTTAGCTCTAGTAGCTACAGAAACATGCAGAGCATTGATAAACTTTCTTTTTGTAAAACTTCAGCTCTCAAAGTGATGATATATGATAGAAAATTACATCAATTACAGTACAGAATTTAATAACTGGGCTTCATATTTCTCAGTGGATTTGTATCTAATTACTTGAATTTCTTCTAAGGTATGTTCCAAACCACTCACTGCATTCATAAGAGTGTTAATGTTGCAACAATTCATCAGTTACGAATGAAATAAATTTAAGCTGTAAAACAGCTCTACAGAAGACAATAGTGTAATTTTTAAGCTCAGTTTAGTTCAATGTTGATTCAATTCAGTTCAATAACACCATTCATCTTAAAGGGTTAGTTCACCCAAAAATGAAAATTCTGTCAGTAATTACTCACCCTCATGTTGTTCCAACCGCGTAAGACCTTCGTTCATCTTCGGAACACAAATTAAGATATTTTTTCCGAAGATGAACGAAGGTCTTATGCGGATGGAACAACATGAGGGTGAGTAATTACTGACAGAATTTTCATTTTGGGGTGAACTTACCCTTTAATTTAGCTCAGTGTTGATTCAATAACTGAGAATTCCTTCAAAATTGATTCATTTTCAAGTCAGATCAACAGAAGACAATTAGTGTCATTACGCAGCTCTATTCAGTTCAAGTATTAACTACTAAAGTTTTTCGTAAGCATATTAACCTTGTTTTTATACTGGACATTTGGAACACTTTGCTCACCAGTATAAATAAAGTTACTGCAATGTAACCCATATGATAAGTATTAAATATGGCAGCTAAAACATTTGCGCTACATCAAAATAATTCAGATAGTCTCCCGTCATGTCAGCCGAAGCAGGCTTAAGCTGTTATCATTTTAAAGTTCACACAGGCTGCAGAATGTGAACATCTATCAAATCTAGCCCACATCGATCCTCCCAGGTTAACTGTTCACCCACAGCTGTCTTACACACTGAAGATGTGGTCAGATTACCAAAAACATACTTCAGTCTAGCAGAAACAGGAAACTTTCCTGTCATTTCTAAGCCTTTTATATTTTATCAATGCTTAATACAGTGAGTGAGATCTGTTTTTTTTTTTAGTGTGATTCAATGAGATTCGCTTTGAGATTGAAATAGAGCAGTTACATATTTGCAAACAAGCACATTCTCTGACTGCACTGCCCTTGTTCTTGTTCTTGTTCTTCTTCTGCATGAACACATGTGTAAGGGGGTGTGATCATGAAGTAGCACTGGTGCAGCAGTTCCTTAGGTGTGAGGATCAACAATATTATCAGATGGATGTATCCTCCATGGACCTTACCTACTTTATCTGAGCCAATCCCTTTGAGAAGGCTTGTTGTGCCCATCAGAGTAAAAAAAAAAAAAAAAAAAAAAACCTGATCCTGATTCACGGTGGACCTCAAAGGGAATCTACCCTGAATTTGTCTTGGAGCGCAGCTGCAGCCTATGATACCCTACTGTCATCCATAAAGAAATCCAACAAGAAAAAAGTCCCACAGAATACATGTAAACCATTTGTCACATGTTTCCCTTGATATTGATGGCTTAAGATGGCATCACTCATCAGATAGGGTGGCAGAAAGGTAGAGAATGTGCAGTGCATTTAAAAGCTAGCAATTTATTTCCAATGTTTACTGTATATTCTAATGTTATTGCACAGAGGCAGAACATTTTTCCTTATCATTGAAAGCTACTGTAACCTGTCAAGCTCCTGCACATAAATTAAAGTAGTTATCTACATTACAAAGTTCAACGCGAGGCATTCAAAAATATTAGTAGTTCATACTAAATACCACAAAGAAAACATCATAATTTATGACCTTAACTGAGTAAAATCATAGTGACCAACATTAGCATTTAACTAAAGTTAATAAAAAGCTGTCATATTTATTACAAATACTATTTTAACTAATTTTTGTATTGTGACAATAATTTTAAAATAATTAAAATATAATATAAAATGTAATTAATGCATCAACCAACTTCGTAACACAAGTTCTATTATTGTAACGATCACCAGCTAGAGCTGCCCTTGTGAGCCACCAGAGGGCAGTCCACATCAGACTATCATATTCACTCACTAACTACATTTCCCATAACTCACTGCCCGGACTCATCATCACTTATCACTGATCACATTCACCTGTACCTCATTCACTGATTGCATTCACCTGTCTCATCATCCTGTTAGTCTGTCTATATATACCTTGTTCATTCATTCACTCACCGCAAAGTCTTGTTGTACTGTTAGTCTGCATTTCCGAGCATTTTCCCTGGTTTCATGTTTCTTGGTTTTCTGGATATCTTGCCTTGTTCCCTGGATTACTCTCTTGCCTCTGGTCCCTGCCTGTTTTGTTTGTTTGTTTATTTGTTTGTTTGGACTGCTTACCTGTGTTTCGACCATTGCCTGTTTTTGGATTACGATTCTGGATAACCCTTAAAATAAAGCTGCATTTGGATCTCTCCCTTTGTGTCTCCGAGCAGTTCGTAACAGAAGACTTCGCCACACTTCAGATCCAGCAGCTACGACCTCCTGTAATACAGCAGTACGGATCTCACCTGATCTGCCCAGCATGAGCCGGGAGTTCGCTGGACAGATCGCGGCCTTAGCCCTGGATAGCCTTGATCTGTTCCAGTACACCTGGGGTTTTTTCCCTCTCGCTGCCTCTTGCTCTCTGGGTGACGAGGCTATTAAGTTATGTTACCGGCTGGGGGCTAAGGAGGTCGACCCGAGGGAGCTCCCCGATCTCTCTGGTCTGGATTGGAGAGAGGCACTCTCCAGATGTCTGGAGAGCTTCCTTCCGTGGCACCCCCGTCCAGCCGAGCCTGCACTTCACGCCAGTCCAGCCGAGCCCGCACTTCACGCCAGATCTGCCGAAGCCAAGACAGCAAGCGACATGCCCGCCAAGCTAGAGTCTTCACCGCTGGTCCCGTCCAGCACAGAGCCCTCTTCACCGCTGGTCCCG
This sequence comes from Abramis brama, assembly GCF_963993115.1. Lineage (NCBI taxonomy): Eukaryota > Metazoa > Chordata > Actinopteri > Cypriniformes > Leuciscidae > Abramis > Abramis brama. The sequence continues at coordinate 26,884,138 of NC_139970.1, forward strand.
TCCAGCACAGAGCCCTCTTCACCGCTGGTTCCGTCCAGCACAGAGCCCTCTTCACCGCTGGTCCCGTCCAGCACAGAGCCTTCACTGCTGGTCCCGTCCAGCACAGAGCCCTCTTCACCGCTGGTCCCGTCCAGCACAGAGCCCTCTTCACCGCTGGTTCCGTCCAGCACAGAGCCCTCTTCACTGCTGGTCCCGTCCAGCACAGAGCCTTCACTGCTGGTCCCGCCCAGCTCAGAGCCCTCTTCGCCGCTGGTCCCGTCCAGCTCAGAGCCCTCTTCGCCGCTGGTCCCGTCCAGCTCAGAGCCCTCTTCGCCGCTGGTTCTGTCCAGCTCAAAGCCTTCTTCTTCGCTGGTCCTAACCAGCTCAGAGTCCTCTTCGCCGCTGGTCCTACCCAGCTCAAAGCCCTCGCCGCCGCTGGTCCCGTCAAGCTCAGAGTGCGCTTCTGCTGATCCAGAGACTGTTCACGTCGCTTCTGCTGATCCAGAGACTGTTCACGTCGCTTCTGCCGATCCAGAGAGTGAGCTTCACGTCACTTCTGCTGATCCAGAGACTGTTCACGTCACTTCTGCCGATCCAGAGACTGAGCTTCACGTCACTTCTGCCGATCCAGAGATTGAGCTTCACGTCACTTCTGCCGATCCAGAGACTGAGCTTCACGTCACTTCTGCCGATCCAGAGACTGAGCTTCACGTCACTTCTGCCGATCCAGAGACTGAGCTTCACGTCACTTCTGCCGATCCAGAGACTGAGCTTCACGTCACTTCTGCCGATCCAGAGACTGAGCTTCACGTCACGTCCGCCCGTCAAGTGTCTCGTCCCGCCGAGACTGAATCTGTTCCTGAGCCTGAAACTGATCCGGATACTGAGCTTGAATCTGTTCCTCTTCCTCTTTCTGCGCCTGTGTCTCCAGACACGATGACCTCCGCCACCGAACCTGTGTCTTCGGACAAGATGGCCGACTCCACGCCTGTGTCTTCGGACAAGATGGCCGACTCCACGCCTGTGTCTTCGGACAAGATGGCCGACTCCACGCCTGTGTCTTCGGACAAGATGGCCGACTCCACGCCTGTGTCTTCGGACAAGATGGCCGACTCCACGCCTGTGTCTTCGGACAAGATGGCCGACTCCACGCCTGTGTCTTCGGACAAGATGGCCGACTCCACGCCTGTGTCTTCGGACAAGATGGCCGACTCCACGCCTGTGTCTTCGGACAAGATGGCCGACTCCACGCCTGTGTCTTCGGACAAGATGGCCGACTCCACGCCTGTGTCTTCGGACAAGATGGCCGACTCCACGCCTGTGTCTTCGGACAAGATGGCCGACTCCACGCCTGTGTCTTCGGACACGATGGCCGACTCCACGCCTGTGTCTTCGGACACGATGACCTCCGCCACCGAACCAGTGTCTCAGGATGAGATGGTCTCCACCGAGCCAGTTTCTATGGACAAGATGGCCGCTGACATGTCTGTTCCTGAGCCGGAGCCAGTGTCTGTTCCTGAGCCGGAGCCAGTGTCTGTTCCTGAGCCGGAGCCAGTGTCTGTTCCTGAGCCGGAGCCAGTGTCTGTTCCTGAGCCGGAGCCAGTGTCTGTTCCTGAGCCGGAGCCAGTGTCTGTTCCTGAGCCGGAGCCAGTGTCTGTTCCTGAGCCGGAGCCAGTGTCTGTTCCTGAGCCGGAGCCAGTGTCTGTTCCTGAGCCGGAGCCAGTGTCTGTTCCTGAGCCGGAGCCAGTGTCTGTTCCTGAGCCGGAGCCAGTGTCTGTTCCTGAGCCGGAGCCAGTGTCTGTTCCTGAGCCGGAGCCAGTGTCTGTTCCTGAGCCGGAGCCAGTGTCTGTTCCTGAGCCGGAGCCAGTGTCTGTTCCTGAGCCGGAGCCAGTGTCTGTTCCTGAGCCGGAGCCAGTGTCTGTTCCTGAGCCGGTGCCTGTGTCTGTTCCTGTTCCTGAGCCGGTGCCGTCTGTTCCAGTCCCTGAGCCGATGTCTGTTCCTGTGCCCTGGCCGCCCGAGGGGTCGTCTCCGCCCTGGCCGCCCGAGGGGTCGTCTCCGCCCGAGGGGTCGTCTCCGCCCTGGCCGCCCGAGGGGTCGTCTCCGCCCTGGCCGCCCGAGGGACGGTCGTCTCCGCCCTGGCCGCCCGATGGACGGTCGTCTCCGCCCTGGCCGCCCGATGGAGGGTCGTCTCCGCCCTGGCCGCCCGATGGAGGGTCGTCTCCGCCCTGGCCGCCCGATGGAGGGTCGTCTCCGCCCTGGCCGCCCGATGGAGGGTCGTCTCCGCCCTGGCCGCCCGATGGAGGGTCGTCTCCGCCCTGGCCGCCCGATGGACTGCCTGCTCCGTCCTGGCCTCCCGTATTACCACAGTCTCAAGGTCCTCTTCCGCTCCACGGACCTGGCCCTCCATCCCGCCCCCGGATCCGCCTCCGGGCCACCTCCCGCCTGGACAGTTTTGGAGCGTCTGGAAGCCGCTCTTTGGGGAGGGGCTATGTAACGATCACCAGCTAGAGCTGCCCTTGTGAGCCACCAGAGGGCAGTCCACATCAGACTATCATATTCACTCACTAACTACATTTCCCATAACTCACTGCCCGGACTCATCATCACTGATCACATTCACCTGTACCTCATTCACTGATTGCATTCACCTGTCTCATCCTGTTAGTCTGTCTATATATACCTTGTTCATTCATTCACTCACCGCGAAGTCTTGTTGTACTGTTAGTCTGCATTTCCGAGCATTTTCCCTGGTTTCATGTTTCTTGGTTTTCTGGATATCTTGCCTTGTTCCCTGGATTACTCTCTTGCCTCTGGTCCCTGCCTGTTTGTTTGTTTATTTGTTTGTTTGGACTGCTTACCTGTGTTTCGACCATTGCCTGTTTTTGGATTACGATTCTGGATAACCCTTAAAATAAAGCTGCATTTGGATCTCTCCCTTTGTGTCTCCGAGCAGTTCGTAACTATTATTATTATTATTATTATTATTATTATTATGTAAAATAATTTTTAAAAATAACTTCTAACAAAATATAAATTTCTAACTAAATGTAGTATTGTAATAAAATCTAATTAATATCAACTTTACATTTACAAATGTCTAACATCTAAAAATGTGTCAAAACAAACAACAGTAATAATAATATTATTAATAATAATTTTATATAATTATTATTATTATCATTATGTAAAACAATTTTGTCAAAACAACATCAACAACAGTAGTAGTAGTAGTTGTTGTAGTACTACTAGTAGTAGTAATAATAATAATTATTATTATTATTATCAATATTGTTGTTGTTGTTATAAGAAGGATAGACAGGCAAAAGATTCCAGTGTTTTAAGAGTGTATAATTTCAGTCAAAACTACAAAAAATACAAAACTACTGAAAAGTAATAAATCATGCATTTCATTTGTATTATTCACACGCTCAAAAACATTTCCTTCTGCTTATATCTATTTATTTGGTAAGATGTATTTAAATGAGAACATTGGACCTCCTAGTGTCTCACCTAAGGGACTAGTGGCCACAGAAGGTAAAGTGTTGCCATCACTCTCACAAGAGCTGAATAAAGAGAATGGAGGAGATCACTGGGGAATATGAGAAAAATGCTGAGAAAGCAACTCCCACCGGATTCCTCATGATGGTGGAGGGCTGTCAAAGACTTGAAAATGAAGTAAGCAAGTAATCAAAGAAGAAAAATCAGGACGACTTAACTTACCCCTCAAGGGTCCCCCAGGCAAAAAGACGACTGACAGAATTAGTTCAATCATTTTATAAGAACACCTGAATCCCACAAACAAGATACTGCAGCTGCCAAAACAGGAGAGGAGATGTTTGAGAACAATCTGCTGTGGACAGCATGTAACTATTGGGTTTACTGCAGCTGGTCTAAAAGTATAAAGAGCTTTAGAGGCCTTTATAAATTTATAGAGGCACCACTAGTTCAGTACTTCTTTTTCATTGTCTTTCAGTGTTTGTTTACCCTAATTAAATGATTAACAACTGAACCAATCACTCAATCAGGTTTCCTAATTCAACTGTTTTTCATTCACATTTATACTTTAAAATAGAACAATTGTCATGATTCACGTTTGTGTTCCCCTGTCTTGTCCCATGTTAGCAGTTCCCCGTTATGTTGATTAGTCTCCCCAGGTGTTTCTTATTAGCCACGCCCCCTTGTTATCTTGTTTAGCTTGTTTGCCTGTGTATTTAAACCTCTGTGCTTCAGTTGTTGTTTGTCGGTCATTGTAGCTGTTTCCTGTTCCTTGTTCCTGTCCTGAGTTCCTTGTTCTGTTGTTTTCCCTGGATTACCTGTTTGTTTCATTAAAGTAGTGCTTGCATGTGGATTCTCTCTCCACTTCGTCCTTGCCTCATCGTTACAACAATGTTTGTGCATATTACTGACAAATAGAGAATATGTATAATTAAATTCTAAGACATACAGAAACAATATTTTCCATAATTCAACCATCTGACACCATTGCATCACTGATTTACCTTTCTTCCCATTGTAATAATGAACATCCGGCCTAAAATCCAACCATCTGAGTGAGAATCATTTCTAATCCTGAGTGATCAGGTGCAACCCATATCATTTGTTCTGTGGGTAAAATGATTTATTCTCCCTCATTTTCTACACGTCTAGGATAAGCGATAATTTCTCACTTTGGCATGGTCCTGAAACAGATGGGTCCACCATAGTGTGGAGCATCTAATGAACATATGAGCTCCAGTAGTAATGGGCTTTCCTCCTGATCATAGTGTGCTAGTGAACAGTCATTACTCAGATTCACTCAGAAAGACTCCAGATCAATATCACAAAGACAGATTTGGCACAATTACCAGTAAAAGTACTGTGGCAGTACAGTATTAGTGTCAGATCATCATGATGCTTTGATATATACCATGGTACTGTTATGTACCATGGTATATACATCGCATTCCAAAAATACTGTGTTATTACCATAGTACAAGTCAGAATGTTGAATAGTGTTAAAGCCATAAAGTGAACCCTGAAACTAACCCTAAAACTGATTGGTAAATACGAATGTTGTACTAGAAACCAATAAAATGTTGATCCAGGAACACATGCAACTTGACTTGGGAGAAAGAAAACTGAGTCTATTCCTGTTCCTCTGAAGCACTGATCTCTGTGTTAAATGTTCAGCCATTGCCTGGGTTTCTTTCCTCGAAGATCAGCCCCATCCACACCTATTTTCATCTTTATAAAACCAAACTTAATAATTAATACTCTCAATGTGTGTGTGAGAGAGAGGATTTAATTCGAAAGCACTGCTGAAATTTTCACAACAAATGACTTTTGCTATTTTTGACTCACACAAGCCATTAAGTTTAAATAGCACACTTCCTCCAGCAGTGAAAAGGGCCTCTCAGGTGTGTTTTTTTCTTCTTCTTTTTCACATCCAGAAAAGACAGAGTGTGTGCTAAATGTAGCCCAAGTGTTTAATCTATCATTACATCCTGTACTAATGATTCAGTTTTTTTTTTCCTGGTCATATTTTTCTTATTTCTTATTTCCTGTCCTACATAAAAATGAAGATAAATATGAAGCTAGCTATACAGTATAAAATGCACACAAAATCTTTACATCTACAACCATGAAACAGTAGGCGATGTACCTTGCAGAATTCAGTAGCAGAGCTCTTAGCAGGTCAGAGCCTATAATTTCATCAGCTTTCTTTCAGGTTTCACAGCAGCGTAGAAATCCACTTTGAGAAACACATGTCCATTCTCTGAGAACATTCCTGTCATGTTGCATAAGTTCTTCAAGAACTTCTCCCTGAAAACATCAGGTTATCCAAGATGTGCCTGCAGCACTTATTCAAGGTAATGACATAGAAGGTAATGTAGCCTTCTGACCTGAACGAGAATCCCCCTTGTGCTGAATTAGCAGTGGCATAACAGGCTTTTTAACGGTCTGCAATACCTGCTCAGAAGCCCCGTGTGACGGCTGACTGTCTGGGTCCATTACGGTTCATCACTGACTAACATTAGTCCATTCACACAACAAATTATGGCCTGCACATCCAGACATCAGCACTCTACCTCCAAAATGGCTATGAATATTTCATGTCACGCACAAGCTGACAAACTCAAAGAGAGAGAGAGAAAAAAACAGGTTGATGAGAAAAAACAGCAGAAAAGGGCAAGAGAAGAGTGAGAAGAGGAGAATCTAAGAGGGGAAAGACACACTTTAATCCCAAACATCATGCCCATCAATTTTTCATCAACCTTTAGGCAGTGAGCCACGTGGATGCTGGAATTTTAATTACAGATTGTCCTGAGGCTCCTCTGACCACAAAGAGGCCCGTCCATATGGCAGAGAGGAACGGACAGCGTGGAAGCACTTGTTTTTCATCTCAAATGGAGGATAATACATCAAACAACTGCCCAAGGCCTTTTTTCAGCCACAACAACAACAACAACTGCAGCGGAATATTGTCAACATCAGAGGAGATTGCCGCTCTTTGGCCTTTGTGGCATGACTTGAAATTAGAGTGTGCTTTAGAGAGGATTCATGTCATGATAAAGTGTTAGGAAGACCTTTTCATACATATACACACACTATCTCAAGAGAATATCCTAAAGAACACACCCAGCTGTCAGCTGCACACACACAGAAAATAGAAAAATAAATAACTTTGATTGTATAGAAATCTAATTCAAGGAAGCGATTTTGCCCAGATTAAAAAAAAAAAGTTTGAGTTTGTATCTGCATTTCGCTTCCAAAGTACTTTATTGTAGGGGTGTGCGATATCACGATTTTTGACCGTGGACGATTAAAATGTCTCCACGATCTGCTTTTGAAGAAATATCGTAGTATTGTGCTACAGTGCATTCTATCAGTTGTAGCTCTGGTGCCTCTGTCCCAACATACTGTACAATTCACGTACATTCACAACACATGTTAACGCAGAGATCGAGTTACACTCACGGGATACTCGCGGTGTCCGTGCCGGTGCCGGTTTTCGTGCCGGTGTGTCTGTATCTGTGCCGGTACCAGTGTCGGTGTACATGCTGGTGTCCGTTCCGGTGTCCTTGCCGTTGTCCGTGCCGGTGTGTCTGTGCCAGATTCCGTGCCGGTGTCCGTGCCGGTGCAGGTGTCCGTGCCGGTGTGACCATGTCTGTGCCGGTGTGTCCGTGCCTGTGCCAGTGTGTCTGTGCTGCATTCCGTGCTGGTATCCGTGTCGGTGTGTCCGTGTCCGTGCCAGTGTCCGTGCCGATGTGTCCGTGTATTTGCCGATGTCCATGTCCGTGCCAGTGTGTCCGTGCCGGTGCCCGTGTGTCTGTGTCCATGCCGGTCCGTGCCAGTGTCCATGCTGGGTGTGACCGTGTCTTTGCCGATGTCCGGTTTCTGTCTGTGTCCGTTCCGGTGTCTGTGCCACTGTCCTTGCCGCTGTGTCTGTGTTTATACTGACGTGTCCGTGTCGGTGTGTCCGTGCCGGTGTGTCCGTGCCAGTGCCGATGCCCGTAGCGGTGTGTCCGTGGCGGTTTCCGTGCTGGTGTGTCTTTGCCAGTGTTTCCCCGTGCCGGTGTGTCCGTGTCCGTTCCGGTGTCCGTGCCGCTGTGTCTGTGTTTGTGCAGACGTGTCCGTGCCGGTGTGTCTGTGCCAGTGTGATTGATTGATTGATTGATAGATAGATAGATAGATAGATAGATAGATAGATAGATAGATAGATAGATAGATAGATAGATAGATAGATAGATAGATAGATAGATAGATAGATAGATAGAAAAGCAAACATGTAATTTATTTCAGTAGTCCTTCACATCTCTCAGCAGCAACACCTCTCTTCCGCACTGGCAGTCCGGAAAAAAATAACACAAACACTCTCTTTCTTTCTTTCTTTCTTTCTTTCTTTCTTTCTTTCTTTCTTTCTTTCTTTCTTTATTTATTTATTTTCCCCCTTTTTTTTAACTATCTGGAGGAGATAACAAGAGATTTTTTCTTGTTTCTGTTGCCGAAGAAACTAGTGCAATAACCCAGTGATGCTGTCACATGAGAGGGGGAGACAAAGCGCTGCCCCTCACAGGCGCCCAAATGAAAATAATTACACTCCCAGTTCCCTTCACCTCGTTCTCATTACACGGCAGGGGTGATTCTCCCAGCTGAGATACTGAGGCAAAAATAACACAGCAGAACAAAACAAAGTTTGGAAGCTGACTCTCTACAGCTCGATAGAAAACAAGAAAAAAGAGTGGATGTGGAGAATAAAGGAGAATGACACAGACAGACAGAAAGGAGAGAGATAAAGGGACACCGGGAGAGAGAGAGAGAGAGAGAGAGAGAGAGAGAGAGAGAGAGAGAGAGAGAGAGAGAGAGAGAGAGAGAGAGAGAGAGAGAGAGAGCACATTCTGCAAACTAGCCCTTTTTAGTTCTGGGATGTCAGCTTGGTGGAATTTAGAATACAAGATAAGAGAAAGGAAGAGAAATTGAGGGAGGAGGGAGGGAGGAATGAAGAAAAGACAGAGCAGAAGACAAGGTAGAAGAAGTGGCAAAGCGATTTCACGGCTCTATGAGCAGGTACAATACCAGGGCTGTCTCGGTTGTTGGCCATTGCTCGTGAACCCCAAAGCACACCCTTTTCTGCCTGGCTGAAGGTCAGGAGAGACAGAGAGCCCAGCCGAATGATCAGGGTGGCGCGACATCGAAAGCACTCAAGTTGTCAAGGTGCATAAACAAAACAACACACTGCTCATTTTCTTACAAGGAAATGACACCTTTCTGGAGAACTGCTATTGCCATCAGATGCAGTATCTGCTTCTGGAGAGAGTGTCCAAAAAATGTATTTCTGGGGTTCATCCTTGCTCTCTATAACACTGTAATTTTCCCGCATAATATAATATAATATAATATAATATAATATAATATAATATAATATAATATAATATAATATAATATAATATAATATAATATAATAAAGAATATAATATAATGATTAGCACTATTAATAGCAGAGTATGGCTAAAAATGGGGCTTCTAAATAAATAAAATGTTTTACTCTGATAGTGTGATTTGCACAATACGACTACAAAAGGAGCTCTTGCTCTTGAACAGCATAAATGAATACAAGATCTCTGGCCTAAAAGGTTTCATATTTAACTTGTAATTGATTGTTAAGGATGGAGCTTTTACACCTGTTAACTGGCAAATGAAAAAAAAAGAAGAAAAAAAGCCCAGAAGAAATACAGATAGTAATCACACACTTGAGTAGCTGGTGAAGTGCAAACCTAAAGGTGAAGTGACTGTACCATTGGCTTCACCAAATGGAAATGCAAAAATGATGCGTTTTGGACAGGTTTCACTTCCCCCATCTGCCCTTGGTCAAAAAATAAATAATAGATAATACATTTTCCCACCCTAAACTCATGCCATTGGCTAAACTACTATTGCTGTGTTTGGCTGCTCAAACTATAATTAAGATGTATACAATGAAGTGTGTGTGTGTGTGTGTGTGTGTGTGTGTGTGTGTGTGTGTGTGTGTGTGTGTGTGTGTGTGTGTGTGTGTGTGTGTGTGTGTGTGTGTGTGTGTGTGTGTGTGTGTGCGTGTGTGTGCGTGTGCGTGTGTGTGAATGGAATAATGTAGAATGTACTCTGCATGTTAGCTTGCTCACTGTACCAAAGACCATGATCTATTCAAGTCTATATGTCACATAACTATGCTTTTAGCCACATGTCAAGAGCTGTAGTTCCAACCACACAAATTTTCAATGCTGTGAATGTTTGTTGGAGCAAATGTTTGGCTATAGTTGGCTAACGATACTTTCGGGAAATACACCCCTGAGCAATGTTTTGACAGAACCACAGAGTTAGTCAGTATTTACATTTTCTGGGGAATCAACCTTACTTTCAATATAGCTGCCTGTCTCTGCATATTAAACTGGAATAAGAGAAAATGTTTTCACACACTTTCTTTTCACTTACATGTACAGTAATCATAGCAGACACTGGTTTATGTAATTATAAGCTGGATTGTTTGCAAGGCCTAGATGAAAACCACTTAAACTGCATGACTGTGGGAAAGGATTTACTTTTTTTTACTCGTCATATCTAAAAAGCACAAAGCAATACAGCACAAAGGAAAGAAACCGTATGAACACTGGTCAGGGATTAGGAGGCTCAGACAAGAAGCTTTATTCAGCAGACTGATCATCCACTGTAAAACCTCTGTGTGTGCATGACTCTGTGCCATAGCTTGTCCTCAGACTGGTCAGCATCATCAGTCAAGATAGCCTAAATGGCAACATATTTAATGCATTATTAATAAATATCGCACATGCAGTCATGCTGCCTGTAGTGAATTTTAGCACTGCTTTTATACATAACTTAAGAGGTTAATACAGACAAGTTGTCCTGTTAGCATATACTTTTTTTCATCCTCGATGATGTATGGACAGATGTGACCTCAGTTTTGGAGGCCTTTTGGAGTGTCTACAACCACAACATTACAGATAAACAGAAAGTTCAAAAAGACAGCATTTATTTGAAATAGAAAACTTTTGTAACATTTTCAATGTCTTTATGGTCAATTTAATGCATCCTTGCTGATTAAAAGTATTTAAAAAAAGGTTAAAAAAAATATTACTCTCCCCAAACTTTTGAACATTTGTGTATAAGAATTATTCATTTTGTTCAGTGTGCCATGGACATCAGTGACTGCAATCGAAATACTACTGGCATACTTACTATATAGCAAGTGAAAAACAGTGTGTGAAGAGTAGCATGTCCGAATTAAAAGTATTCATAAAACAGTAGGAGAAAAAAGTACCCAGATGGCCAGCTACTTGTGGCGAGATTCTGAAGTGCACATTCAATGGACACTTTACTATCCCATGAGGCCATGAGAGAAGTGTTGTAAATGACAATGACAACATAGAGAATGTAGTTTGTACAGATTACATTCATACTACGCACACATACTAGAAAAGGAAGACTCAATTACTACGTCACTTATTACCTTCACATCTATCCAGTCATGTCCTAATACTTGCTGTATAAAAGATCGGTACTTACACATGTTTGAGTTCGCAGACGCTGACGCAAACAATTATTTGTTTCGCCATGTCTAAGGATACGCAATTTGCTTGCGACTACTCAGACTCTGATGACGAATTTGTTCCGTCATCTCCTCTTCCAACATGGCGCAGTACGCGCCTTCAATGCCGTGACTCGTTATGGGCAACGTGGTCTTCGGAGGGTATGATCAGCATTCTGGAGGCAGCAGGTATTCCCATCAGCCAAGGTCTGTCCAGAGAGGATTTACTTCTCCTGGCCCAAAATACTTTGGGTAATCCACCCGAGTCCATCTCTACTAGTCCCACAACCCTTTTTGCATCTGGTCAGACAAAACAAGCCGGCAGAAAGACAACTGGATGTTTCCGCTCCACCCGAAACTTCATCTTTCAATCTTTCTACAGCAGCCCCAGCTCAGTCTTTTGGTAGGCATTTTGTTTCACCAGCCACTGCTACGGTGTCTCCCCATATTAGAGCGAACATCATCCAAGGTAAGGATATCAACCTGGCTTCATTACTGCTTCCCTCGCCTGCAGCTGACAGAAAAATGGTTGACTGTGGTGACGTGGCAGTCCTTCTTAAAACTTCCGATCCGAGATTACAATGAAATCTTTCGTTCGCAGAATTCGTAATTGCTTTTAGCATTTTCAGAGACATTTTGTGTCAGGTTTTTCTAGATCGGAGGGAAGAGCTGGATCTTTATTTAGCCATGATGGCAGACTTCAATCAAAGGTACGGGGGAACTTTATTCTACAAATATCATAAGTCATTCTCCACCAAATCTGCTTTCTTCATTTCGCTTTATAACTCCAGACTAAACTGGTCCTTCGGTGATACTGAACTGCTCGTCCGTCATTTCAGCGGCCAAAAAACACTGGCTTGTACTGTCGTCGGCGTTCCCTTCTTCGCTGAGAAAACCTTGGGCCCTTCCTAGGCATTTCCCTCGACACAGTTCACATGCAAGCTTCTCTTCCCTCCTAAAAGCTTCTAAGAATCAGGTCTTTTTCAGAATCTTTTTCCGTTCTACAAGCCATATCAAACCGTGATATGCTTTCGCTACTCGGCCACCTAAATTTCGCCATGAGTATCATTCCTCAAGGCAGGGCTTTAATTTCATGGTTATTAACATTGGCTCATTCCATGGAAAAATTAAGTGACCCAGATCCAAATAGACAAAGGCTGTTTGTCCGACATTAAATTTTGGAAGCGATTGCTAAACGATTGGAATGGTATTTCTTTTTTCTATAATTATGATTTCGAATCATCGGTAGAATTACAATTATTTACCGACGCCGCCCCTTCCATCGGCTTCGGGGGGGTTTTCCAAGGGCAATGGTTCGCAGAAAAATGGCCAAACGATTTTCCTAAAACAGCATCCGGCTCCGTTTCATCCGCGATTTACGAGATCTATCCTCTAGCTGTCGCCAGTGTCATCTGGGGTCCGGCGTGGTCACGTAAATGTATCATGATGTTCTGCGACAACGAAGCCACAGTTGCCATCATTAACAAAGGTAGATCATCTTGCCATACGATCATGCATTTCTTGAGACGGTTAATCTGGCAATCTGTCGTTTTTAACTTCATTATCAAAGCTGAACACATCCCCGGCCACTGTAACTCGATTCCGATTTCAGACGGCTTTGTCCCTCAGCCAAAATGTTAAATTAAACGATCTGCTTACATCGGCTAGACACTACATTTCTAAAGGCGTCGCTCCCTCTACATTTAAAGATTATACGTCTGCATGGTCAGCTTTTCTAATGTTTTTGTTAATGTCTTCCATCCACAGACAACTTGCCGGCATCCAATGCTACGCAAAATATTTTAATCCCAATTTTTTTTTTTCGAAACTTCTATTCAATTACCATTTAAAGGTTTAGCTAAATCTTCCAGGAAACCAACAGATAAACGTCTGCCTATTACCCTGCCTTTACTGCAAAGATTAATTATTTCCGTCCGCAATGGCCTTCTACTAGACATTCTACTAGAAGCAGTGTTCTTATCTGCCTTTTATGGCCTCATGCATCCAGGGGAATTCACCTCAGAAACTAATGCCCGTGGTATTTCCTTTTCTGATTTACACTTTTCACCTAATTTCTTCACTCTCTTTCTTAAGCACTCCAAGAATGACGCTCAAGGCTCCGGCGTCACCCAAACACTTTCAAAAATCAATAACAATTTTCGTCCTTTTACATCTACGATAACATTTCTTAAAATCCGCCCTAGAACTTCAAATCACGCGCCTCTATTCATATTACCTAACGGAGCACCTCTTTCTAAGGCCTGGTTCAGGACTCATTTAACTACTGTTATCAAAAGCTGGAGTCTATCCCCCTCTCTCTATACCGGCCATTCCTTCAGAATTGGGGCAGCAACTACAGCAGCTGAACGAGGAATCTCTACGTCAGCTATTAAGATCATGGGCAGATGGTCTTCCTCGGCATTTGAAATATATTTAAGACCTAATTCAAAAACCATTCTCGAAGCTCAGCAAGCTCTCCAGTAACAAATCAGGTAAATACCTATGCAACTACTGGTGGTGGTGATATGCTCTTCCATTTCTCATTATCTTGTCAATAGTCTCTAGCTTGCATTCTATAAATGGCAAATGAGTCATTGTCTATGTGTGGCCTAGTGGTCTTGTTTCAGTGTGGCCTTGTCTCTATGTGGCAATAGTAGCCATTGTGTCTTGTCCCGTGTGGCCTTCATGGTCTTGAAAAAAAAAAAAAAAAGCCCTAGCAGCTTTATTCTATGTGATATACATTCATTGTGGTCTACTGTGACCGTGTAGCCTAATGTGGCCTTGTCCTGTGGTCTTGTGGCCAGTTATGGCATTGGTTCTGTGTGGCCTAGTGGCTTTGTCTCGTTGGCCTCGTTTCTGTGTGGCATTAGCAGCCTTGTGGCACAGCGGGCCTTGTCTCTGTGTGGGTCTCTAGGCCTTGTGGCACAATGTTGCCTTGTCCTGTGTGTGGCCTAACGTGGCTTTGTGGTCCTTAACGGCCTTGGTTCTGTGTGGCCTAGTGGCCGTTGTCTCTGTGTGACCTCGTCTCAGTGTGGGCTTATGGTATCATGGCCCTCGCGGCCTCATTCTGTGTTTTGTGTGGCCTACTGTGACCGTGTAGTCTAATGTGGCCTTGTCCCATGGTCTTATAGCCAGTTATGGCATTGGTTCTATGTGGCCTAGCGGCCTTGTCTAAGAGTGGTTTGTCTCTGTGTGGCCTTAGCGGCCTTGTGGCCCAGCGGGCCTTGTCTCTGTGTGGGTCTTATAGGCCTAGTGGCATATCGTTGCCTTGTCCTTTAAAACGATGCAGTAACACTTTAGAATACTGTTTCTTACTTCCTGCATAACTAATAAGGAATTTCTGAAGAACTAATAGGTAATTATGTATTAACACTTAAGTCACTACTGTTAACTAAAAAGGAAGATGTGTTAACTAATCAGTATGTAATAGAATTGTATGATTGTGTTAAGTATCAGTTAGTTAATAAATAACTAATGAATTCTGTCATACCTCCTGATGAACTACTATTAATTATCTACTAATTAAGGTTCAAGAAAAATATCTATGAAGTAACTACTAATGAACAGTCATACACAGTAGTCACTACAATAATCCGTTTTTTTTTTTTTTTTTAGCAGTGGAGTGGTGGATGAAGTACACAAATCAAGTACTTGAGTAAAAGTACAAATACCCCAATAAAATATTACTCCAGTAAAATTATAATGAGGCCTATTCATTTTCAAAATTACCTTAGTAAAAGTACAAAGGTAATTAATTTTTAAAGTACTTAAAAAGTAGAGCCCAGCTCCCACAAGAGATCCAGCACCACTACCGTGGAAACGGGAGAACAGAGACCGGTTGATTACACTTGAATTGCTTTTAAAGGTTTAACTTTTGTGTTAAATGTTTGTTAAATGAGTTTAAATGTAGGCAGTATTGTACATGTTAAAACTAAATAAAATATATGCTGTATTAAGAAATGTTCTCATCTGAAATAAAGGAAGATATCATGTAGCCTAAACAAGTCATTGCCGTGTATTTTACAAAGGTTTAGATGATTACGTTAATAGTGTTTTTTAAGTTCAGTAAGTTTGATTTGGGTCTGAATTATGTGGTAATTCTTCATTAATTACTTATGGGTTCCCTATATTTTCACTTTAGAATACTGTATCAGGTTCTAAGTAATTCCTGAATAATTATCTAATAATTCTTTATTAATTACTAATAGGTTCCCTATATTTTCACTTTAGAATACTGTTACAGGTTATAAGTAGCCTAATTCCTAGATAATTATTTGATAATTCTTTATTAATTACTAATGGGTTCCCTATATTTTCACTTTAGAATACTGTTTCAGGTTCTAAGTAATTCCTAAAGAATTATCTAATAATTCTTTATTAATTACAAGTAAGTTCCCTAAATTTTCACTTTAGAATAAGGTTTCAGGTTATAAGTAGCCTAATTCCTGGATAATTATTTGATAATTCTTTATTAATTACTAATGGGTTCCCTATATTTTCACTTTTGAATACTGTTTCAGGTTCTAAGTAATTCCTGCAGAATTATTTGATAATTATTTATTAGTTACTAATAAGTTCACTATATTTTCAGTTTCCCTCAGTCGTTGCCTCAAATACATGAATTTACTCAATGGCACTCTATGCTGACGAATACAGACACACGCAGTACTTATAAAATACAAAAACTAATCTGAGGTTAGTTATGGCAAGGCACTTGAGCGGGGTTCCTTTCTAAAGTTGATTTCTTACAGAACACACTCACAAAATCACACAGGCAAAAACCTTTATCATTTATATGTATTTGTTAAAATTCTATTTATAACATTAGTAAATAAGGAAGGTCACAACTCAGTGTAGTTTTGTATGACTGTTCATTAGTTACTTCTTAGTTATTTTTCTTGAACCTTAATTAGTAGATAATTAATAGTGGTTCTTCAGGAGGTAGGACAGAATTCATTAGTTATTGATTAACTAACTGTTACTTAACACAATCATACAATTATATTACATACTGATTAGTTAACACATCTTCCTTAGTAGTTAACAGTAGTGAAGAAGTAGTTAATGAAGAATTACCTATTAGTTCTTCAATAATTCCTTATTAGTTATGCAGTAAGTAAGAAACAGTATTCTAAAGTGTTACCAAAGATGCCTATGGTTGGCCATGTAGCCCTTCGGGGCATAGGTTCAGTGTGGCTTAGTAGCCGTTGTGGGCCGTGTGGCCTAATGAGGCCTTGTCTCTGTATGGCCCTCGGTGGCCGGTTATGTGTGGTCCAATGAGGCCTTGTCTCTGTGTGGTCCTTAGGAGTGGAACTGGTAAGAATGTAAAAAGTACCTCGAAATTCTATGTAAGTCGTTTGGATAAAAGCACTGTTAAATGCATGAATAAAAAATAAAAATAAAAGATTCCATGGCTCCACGTAGTTCCTTACAGGTCAGTGTTTTTACAAAGATTAAAGTGGCCTTGTTTTCTAATTAAGCTATAGGCCTATGAGGTATCCACGTTCAACGTTCATCATGCTATTTTATGGTAACTTCCTTTCTTATTTTGCATGAACTACAGGATCCACGACTGGTGGGTATACTTTCCTTTACCATTCTTTGGGGGTATTTGCTGTATAAAAGATCGGTACTTACACATCTTTGAGTTCGCAGACGCTGACGCAAACAATTATCTCCACCCTCCCCACCACCGCCAGGATGGTCCTGTCCATACCTCCCGGGGGGGTCGGCTGCGCCCCTGCCTTCGTCTTCAGGCAGGAAATGCAGATCCGCTACCCTCGGATTATGCACTACGGACTGGGATTGGGCCTACGCCAAAGAACTATATAAATAATTGCTTGCTGGGCTATCAACAAATTAATGCTTTGTTACATCTCCCGAGTCTTTCTGGTAGAACATACTTTCTTAGTGGTTGTAAAGTAATTACTTATTCAAAAGAAGTACCAACTCAGAAAGTATGCGATTTTGGACACAGTATGGCACTAGGATGATGTCATAAAAGTGATGTCACAGGGGGGAATCACTTGTAATGTGCTGCTGTGCTGCTCACAGAGGATATGTCAGAATTTGCTATTTTTAAGTACAACCTGAATAAAGACTCAGTTGGGAGCAACACTTCATAGCTCTTGCCACATCATCAGTCTAACATTATTATCTTTTATAATTAATTGTCACAGCAACATTTAAGAGATAATGAATTTAAATTATGTACGCAATCGTATAGGGGTAATATCTGTGCTCAAGGGTTAAACTAGGGAAACATATTGGAACTCTGTCTGTACCAGCATTACTGTGAAAGGACATGATGAAATTCCACTGGCAGGAACAGAATGAATGGACACCATACACTTTATTTAGTTCCTCTGTTCACAACATCAAGCGTTGTCAGCTCTGATTTCCTCCCCATGATCCCAGAAGGTAGAAAACAGCCAGTGAATCACCAGCAAGGACAGAATGTACAGCCGTCAGCATTAATGCCTGCTGGACCTGCTCTTAGCATGATGTTCAAACAAAATCTGTTCAGATTGGGCTGTGGTGTCAGGGTAGGCAATGTAGACATATGTTACTAAGCCGTAACTTGTCTGCAACAAATTACTTTAAGACACAGTTTTGAAAGACACAATCTGCAGCCTGCAAGGCAGGATTTTTACAGCATACAGCTTCAAACAACAACACTGACATGGGGATGGGGATGGGGATGTGGATGGGGATGGGGATGGGGATGGGGATGGGGATGGGGATGTGGATGGGGGTGGGGGGGAACACTCCAGCACCTCTACTTTAAACAGCATCAAGCACCAGCACTGACATCCTATTATTCTAAAACCACAGTGTTTGCTTTCAGGATTTGTCCTAATTAGTTGCACTGCAAGCAACATCTAGTTTGATTCTTTTCGTTGTAACTTTGTGTAACAATTTACCTCTCAGCGCTCCTTTCCGTACCACTGCACACCAGAAGGACTTTAATAACATGCTCTAGTTTGTAAATCGACACATATAACATTCAAATATGTTCTATTTAGACTCCTGTGTAATTTGAGAATACTGTGTAAGTTTCTGTGCTCATAATTACCAAAATTATGATAAGTAACAGAAACTTAATCTTTATCAATATCAGTATTACAGCATTTTTGTTCCAGTACACTACTTATTGTTTGATCAGTTTGTTTCCAATTAGCACTGAAAGTGGCTTCATTGTATCATAGGTCATGTTTTATTGGTTTGCATTGTTTATTTGTATTTACTTAAAGAGGTTTGATTACCGTTCGGTAATCCTCCACTTCAGGTTATTGCTCACAGCTTGATTCCATGAGAGAAAAAGAGACGGTTCACTGTATGCCATCCTCATCCTCACTCTTTTTCTTTCACACTGTGTACTAACCCAGAGCAAGGTAACAAAGCAAAATGCAATAAAAGCTATCTCTCTGATGTAATCAGCAGCTCAGACTGACAACCATTTGCAGTAGGTTAACAAAGCAACTTCACCACCTCCAGCCGCAAACACAAAAAGCGGCAAGCAACAGGAATGCGTTTGTTCTTCAAGATTCTATACAGATTGCAGAATCATTGGCAGGTAGCTCTGCCCACTATGAAAACATAAAGTACTGTTTATAGTTAAAATGAAAAAAATAATGAAAAATGTACAATTGTATTTACAATTTCATCAACATGATATTGACAGCATCTAAAACAGATGTATTTACTTGTGCATAGCTTTATTTTTAAACTAGTTAATAGTGATAATTGGACCCTAATCTAAATCTAATCTAATCTTACCACACACACACACACACACACACACACACACACACACACACATATATATATACCTAAACTTAACTACTACCTTAACTTAACTTACTAATTAGGAGTTTATAGAGGAAAAAGTTGTAGTTAATAGTTAGTTAATAGTGAGAATTGGACCCTAATCTAACGTGTGACCATACCTGTATATACACACACACACTCACTGGCCACTTTATTAGGGACACCTGTTCACCTGCTAGTTAAATGTCAGCCAATCGCATAGCAGCAACTCAATGCATTGCAATGCATTTAGGCATGTACATGGTCAAGAGTCAAGACAATCTGCTGAAGTTCAAAGTGAGCACCAGAATGGCATGAAGGTGAACTTTGAATGTGGCATGGTTGTTAGTGCCAGACGGGCTGATCTGAGAATTCAAATCTGTTGATCTACTGGTATTTTCACGCACAACCATCTCTAAGGTTTACAGAGAATGGTCAGAAAAAGAGAAAATATCCAGTGAGTGGCAGTTCTGTGGGCAAAAATAACTTGTTAATGCCAGAGGTCAGAGGAGAATGGCCAGACTGGTTTGAGCTGATAGAAAGCCAACCGTAACTCAAATAACCACACTTTACAACCAAGGTATGCAGAAGAGCATCTCTGAATGCACAACACGTCGAACTTTGAAGTAAGGAAACAGGAAACTAAGGCTACAATTCACACAGGCTCACCAAAATTGGGCAATAGATGATTGGAAAAAATGTTGCCTGGTCTGAGGAGTCTCAATTTCTGCTGCGAAATTCAGATGAGATTCAGAGATTTGC
The DNA here is from genome assembly GCF_963993115.1 of Abramis brama. Lineage (NCBI taxonomy): Eukaryota > Metazoa > Chordata > Actinopteri > Cypriniformes > Leuciscidae > Abramis > Abramis brama. The sequence continues at coordinate 26,903,747 of NC_139970.1, forward strand.
ATCATGGATGTGCAGCCAACAAATCTCAATGTGGACCAAAATCTCAAAGGAATGTTTCCAGCACCTTGTTGAATCTATGCCAAGAATAATTAAGGCAGTTCTGAAGGCAAAAAGGGGTCCAACCAGGTACTATCAATATGTACCTAATAAAGTGGCCAGCAAGTATATATCGAGCAGCAACCTCCTTGTCTCTTTCTTGAAACCAACACAAAAGTGACTTAAACTGCAATTCATCGACTGGCCGCTTAGAGGCTGGATGCAAAAGCGAGTCAAATCTGTATATCCCCAATGTTAAAATGCCTAATTTACAGCAGAAAAAAAATATGTTTACAGCCTGGTGCAAAAAGTGGTTTTGGTCTATATAGCTAATTTTGCCCTTCATGACAACTGTGAGGGGGGTGAATTTTTTTTTATAACCGTTTAAATTATATTAAGCCTTAAAGTTTTGCATAATTAAGGGCGTGGCCAGCTGCTGCTGTCACTACTAGCTGTTTGTCTGCTGTCTGTGGTCACGTTACTATCTCAGCTAATTCCAGCCATTGAACTTGGCATCTTTGCCATCTTTTTCGGGATTATTTCATATGATTTAATACACGCATTATACCATCGGCCACGCCATTGGATTCCGTCGTTGTCGAGTATCGAGAGAACAACCAGCGCTGTTTTTCCAGTTGTTTTCCTCTGTGAACGTGCACTAATGAATGTCTGACAATTTCGTTGCTTTTTGGAGTTTTCAGATTTAAAAACGTATATAGATATAGAGGCTACACTCGTTCTTCGGTACCGTTGCTCTCACGGAACAGATACATATACATACATACTATATATGCTTATTTAACTTTTTAGTGTTAAATAAAAAGTACCATCAGATGAAATCCTGCAGGTGTCAGTGCTTTCTCCGTCCATGCAATAAATGCACATCCTTGAATGAGCGTGGATATTTCTAGCACATTTACTTGAACTTCTCACGTAATATCTATGGTTTGACCTATTTGAGAGGCGGAATTTAAAATGGACTGAATAGAGCTCTCTACGAACTTGACGTGCGATGCTGCGCTGACTGACATGTATGCGCATGAATCACTGTCACACGCTCAGAGCAATATTGTAAGTTACTGCATAATACATTTTTAACAAGCAGAATAATACAGCATCACAATACACATAGTCTCACTTTTAGCTATGTCTTTTAACTATTATAGTATTTTGAAGGGCAAAAACATGAACTTTTGGCTTAACTATTGGCTTTACATCATCAAGTCAGCTGTCACTTTAGCGTGAGGCCCTTTGCAGTCGCACACTTCACACTTGGCAAAGCCCTTGCGACAGTACTGCCAGTAGCATATAGCATGAGCTCCTAAGCCTGAGCAAACTCGATCACGTAGATGGCAACCAGGCACCTAAGCTCCACCCACGTCCCACCTCTTTGCCCATTTTCTGTTATGCGGGAGTGACGCACTTCCAAGATGGCGATGGCCGGCTCCCCCACTTTTGGCTTCAAAATTGCTCTTCAGAAACCTACGGGTGACGTCAAGGACACTACCTCCATTAAATTTAATAAGTTAAATTTTACTATGATAACTTAATAGGCAGATACATGTACAGTTACAATAGTTACAATACATTATTAAGGTGCGGTTACTTTTATTTTGGCTCTAAGAAATTTCGTGGTCAGAATCCAGTCATTTCAATAGGAATCCATATGATCCACATCTTTGTTTGTTCCCCGAGACTTGGTAACTGTAATTTTGATTGGTGAAGAGAGGGCCCTCAAGGTTTAGAGGTCTCCTTTACTGAATCAAGGTAATTGTTTCAATTAAAACTGTAATTACTGGATAGACTCAACTGTCAGAGTTGAAGAGATGACATGAACAGGGGACTAACCATAGAGTAATTTAGAAAAAACACTTCTGCCTTAGTCAAGTGGTGTCTCATCCGTATCTCATTCACACGCTTCTATGTGAGCTGTAGCTGCACAGAACATGAAACAATGTCTGCCTGAATGGAGTACTGCAGTGGTTTAAAGCAATATTATGAGTATTAAAAATATAAACCCAACAATATAACAGTAATTTTCTCTACATTGAATTCAGTTCAATTGAAGCCTTTATTGTCATTGTATTTGCATACAATGAAATTAGGAACACTACTCCTGACTCGCATTTACAAGACAAACATATAACCACCAACAATAAATAAGACACTTACAATTTATTAAAAGTATACACAGAATTCATGTGATGATATTTCACATTGACATACTTTGCCTTTAGTGCATTTTTGAATTTAGAGTCCGGATGGCAACTGGAAAGAAACTGTCCTGTAAGCATTTGGTTCTTGTTCTTAAGGACCTGTACCATCTGCCTGTTGGCAAAATATTAAACAGGTGATGTCCTGGATGTGATGTGTCCTTGATAATGTTTTTGGCCCTTAATAGATAGTGGGAGCAAGCAATGGAGGGTAGTGAGCAGCCACTAATTTTTTGGGCTGTATTTATTATCATTTGAAGGGCTGTCTTATCTGCTGCATTGCAACTAGAGTACCACACTGATATGCTGTACACTAACATGCTTTCGATGGTAGAGCGGTAAAAGGACACCAGCAATTTACCCTCTAGGTTGTTTTTCCTTAGCCCTCTGAGGAAGTGTAACCGTTGCTGCCCATTTTTGATTATTTCTGTGGTGTTTGCAGACCAAGAGAGGTCGTTGGATATGTGGACTCCCAGGAACTTAAATGTGTGGACCCTCTCCACACAGTCCCCATTGATATAGAGTGGAGCTGGTTTCGCGCTACGCCTCCTGAAGTCAAGAATGAGCTCTTTTGTTTTTGAGGTGTTCAAAGACAAGTTGTTAGCAGAGCACCACTCCACTAGTTTCTGAACTTCATCTCTGTAGACTGATTCATCATCTCCCGAGATGAGTCCAATCACTGTAGTATCGTCAGCAAATTTGATTATTTTGTTAGTAGAATGAATGGGAGTGCAGTCATATTTGTACAAGGAGTAGAGTAGAGGGCTCAGTACACAGCCTTGTGGAGAGCCGATGCTGAGCGTGATGGTGGAAGAGAGGTGAGGGCCAAGCTTAACAGTTTGTGGGCGGTTTGTGAGGAAGTCCTTTATCCAGGTGCAGATGGAAGAAGAGAGGCCCAGTTCAGTCAGTTTGCTGACTAGAATGTCTGGGATAATTGTATTGAACGCTGAACTGTAATCTATGAAGAGCATTCATAGGTTCCCTTCTGTTCAAGATGGTTAAGTGCCGTGTGGAGGGCTATGGTGATAGCATCTACAGACCTATTTGCTCTAGATGCCAACTGGTATGTGTCAAAATTTGGGGGTTGAGGCTGGATTTGATGTACTGTGAAACCAATCTCTCAAAGCACTTCATGATTATTGGTGTTAGTGCAACCGGTCTATATTCGTTCAAATTGTTGGTGGATAATTTTTTAGGAACAGGGATGATGGTAGCAGATTTTAAACATTTAACACATTTACACTTAACTTGGACATGATTCATTTTAAGATTAATTTTCTTACATTTAACACTTCAAATAATTTCTAGAATTTCTTTGGACTTGAGGTTCCTTCAGGTAGGATATCTCAAATCCAGCATGTTTCTCAAATCTCTTTGCATCTGTTCTCCTCATTTTTCTCTGTCTTATGACTGTCATACATAAAAGAGATGAATTGGGCTTCTCTTTCCCCACTTCTCATGCCGACAGTTCCGACAGTGAGAGCGCGACAGCAATTAGCTTTTCAGCTTCCTTAGCAAAACCTCCTTGAAATCCTGTTGCATCAGGCTGAGGAACACTGGCTGAGAGAATCTCTAATTAAAGAGCGGATCGGGTGCAGATGAGCTCCTCTGCTCCCTGTCACCCTTAGTGGCAGACGCAGCCAAAATCAATGGGGTCAAGGAACCGTCAAGAACGGGCCTGCAATGATCAAAAGGGACAGAGGAGAGAAGAGAGAGAGATGAAAGAGAGGAGAAAGGCCAAAGCATTTTTGGATGTCGATGATAAATTATCGAACTGCAAAACATGTTATGGTGTTCAGTATGCATGGCTTTTCTTCTTTCAATTTCAGATTTATGAGTTCTGTCCAAAAACCTACTGCACAGTAGTATTGCAATGCATCACAGGTGCACTTCTGATGTGATGGCTGCTTCTAAAAGTAAACTCAAGTCGTGTCGATAAGGCCTTCACAGGGCTGATGAAGCTGGCACCTCTCTGGGATATGGCCCAGATCCGGCTGACTTCAGTAAACCTCGGAATAAACAGAAAGACTAACATCAGCATAGGTGCCATTCTTCTTATGATGTAACAAGTACATCAGGTGTTATAGGAAGTGTCCCCGGTTCCGGCTGACCTAATCTATGCAGCCTAATAACCATTTAACTGATTTGAATAATAGAAATGTATAATGTTTTATATGAATGCCAGGTAAAAGAGATGCGTTTTTAGTCTAGATTTAAACTGACCTCTGTGTCTGCTTCCCGGACAATGTTAGGAAAACTGTTCCAAAGTTTAGGTGCTAAATAGGAGAAGGATCTACCGCCTGCAGTTGATATTGATATTCTAGGTATTATCAACTGGCCAGAATTTTGAGACAGTAGACGTGAAGGACTATAATGCGTTAAGAGCTCGCTCAAGTACTGGGGAGCTAAACCATTTAGTGTTTTGTAAGTAGTCAGTAATATTTTAAAATTTATATGATATTTAATAGGGAGCCAATGCAGTGTTGACAGAACTGGGCTAATACGGTCATACTTTCTGCTTTTAGTGAGAACTGTAGCTGCTGCGTTTTGGACCAAATGGACTTTGTTTATTAAGTGTGCAGGGAAACCACCCAGTAGAGCTTACAATAATCTAGCCTTGAGGTCATAAACGCATGAACTAACTGTTCTGCATTTTTCATAGAAAGCATATGTTGTAATTTAGATATATTTTTAAGATGGAAGAATGCGGTTTTACAGATGCTAGAAACGTGGCTTTCAAATGAAAGATTGGTATCAAAGAGCACACCCAGGTTCCTAACCGACATCAATTGTTAGACAGTATTCTGGGCTAATACGTGCAGAGTTTTTTTGCCCAATAATTAGAAACTCTGTTTTTTTCAGAATTAAGTGGTAGGAAATTACTAGTCATCCAAATTTTTATATCAGCTATGCATTCAGTTAATTTTGTGAATTGGTGCATTTCATCGAGTATCATCAGCAAAACTAATTCCATGCTTCCTAATGATATCTCCCAAGGGTAGCATGTACAGGGTGAACAGCAATGGTCCTAGTACTGAGCCTTGTGGTACTCCATACTGAACTTTTGATCGATATGACATCTCTTCATTTACTGCTACAAACTAATAACGATCAGATAAGTCTGATTTGAACCATGTTAGTCCAATTCCACTAATGCCAACATAATTTTCTAGGCTATTCAAAAGAATGTTGTTGTCGATGGTATCAAATGCAGCACTAAGATCTAGTAACACTAATAGAGAGATACAACCACGATCGGATGATAAGAGCAAATCTTTTGTAACTCTAATGAGAGCAGTCTCAGTACTATGATATGGTCTAAATCCTGAATGGAAATCCTCGCAGATACCATTTCTTTCTAAAAAGGAACATATTTGTGAGGATACTGCCTTTTCTATTAATTTTGACAGAAAAGGTAGATTCGAGATCGGCCTGTAATTGTCTAATTCTCTAGGATCAAGTTGCAGTTTTTTTAATAAGAGGTTTAATAATAGCCAGCTTAAAAGTTTTCAGTACATATCCTAGTGACAAAGATGAATTAATGATATTAAGAAGATGATCTATGACCTCTGGAAGCATCTCTTTCAATAGCTTAGTCGGTATAGGGTCTAACATACATGTTGTTGATTTAAATGATTTAACGAGTTTAGACAATTCTTCCTCTCCTATGGCAATGAATTAATGAATTTTTTCCTCAGGGAGACTACAATGCACTGTCTGATGTGATACTGTAGTAGACGGTTGTATAGTTATAATTTTCTCTCTAATATTATCAATCTTGTAAGTAAAGAAGTTCATAAAGTCATTACTGCTGTGCTGTTTGGAAACATCCGGTGTTGAAGCTTTATTTTTCGTTAATTTAGCCACTGTTTCGAATAAATACCCATGGTTGTGTTTGTTTTCTTTTAAAATGTTGAAAAGTAAGCAGATCTAGCAGTTTTTAAGGCCTTTCTGTATGCAATCGGGCCCTCTCTCCACGAAATGCGAAAAACTTCTAATTTTGTTTTCTTCCAGCTAGCGTCTGAAGCATGTGTGGAACTAGTCCAATCTCGATCGGTGTTGTATCATCACAACAGTGTTAGCTTCTGCTCTTCAGCAGTCGTTCTGTGTGACTTGTCAGTCTTATTTGGTGTTGTTTGTCTTACTGTACCAGTCGAAATTTAATTTTGTCAATGCTCTAGTCACAACCTCCAGCAGCTCCTCATATGCAGGGAAATGAGATGGCGAGTCCTCTAATTCTCCTGCCTCGATGCTTAGAACATCTAACTCCTCAGAGCCAGATAATTCTAGCATCGGGTTCTCATCCTGGGTAGAAGAAGCCGCAGAGTGGGCTTCCGATCCCTGAATGGGAACAACGGAGCTGGCTGCTGAGAGCTGAAAAAGGGCAGAGGCTGTTTCAAACTCGTCAGTCAGCTCCATTTGTGATCCCCATGATTGTAAACACCAAACCACGCGGAGCGCAAGCCTGGCCTGTCTCGTCGAACAAGGCCAGGTGGGAGCAGAGCGTTCTGAGTGGCCGCAGCTCACAGTTCGCACAGACAGCACCCTCGAGAGCTGCCCGTGCATGCTCCGCTCCGAGGCACATAACACTAAGCGAGTGTGTGTCTCCCTCCATGATGTATCTGGGACAGGGAGGTCCCTGATGCTGTGGCAAACAGGACGAGGCCGAGGGCCGTGAGGGAGTGGAGCGAGGCCGGTGGCGTGATTGCTGATAAGCGCCACCTGCGTGGCGCACCAGTCTTCTTCCCACAACAACGAACTGTGTTACAAATGCTTTTCACAGTAAGACAAACAACACCAAATAAGACTGACAAGTCACACAGAACGATTGCTGAAGAGCAGAAGCTAACACTGTTGTGTGCCGGCATCCCTTTGTAGCTTCCGTGTACACCATCACAATTGACGTCATCATTTTCAGCTTCATTACTCCAGTCTTCAGTGTCACACAATCCTTCAGAAATCATTCTAATATGCTGATTTGCTGCTCAAGAAACTTTTCTTCTCATTATTATCAAATTTGAAAACAGTTGTGCTGTTCACAATTTCTACAATTATTTATTTACAATAATTTACAATTATTAAAATATTACAGATTTTTTAATGAACAGAAAGTTAAAAAGAACAGAATTTATTTGAAATAGAAAGCTTTTGTAATATTATAAATGTATTTACTGTCAATTTTGATCAACTTAATGCATCCTTTCTGAACAAAAGTATTAATTTCCTTAAAAAAGAATCTTACCTCATCTCACCTGATTGGTAGCGTATGTTATCAATGACTAAGTTTGTGTGGCAGAATAATATACTGAACCTCAGTTGGAAGTGAAAACGTTAACATTTTACTTCACAACAGATTTATTTCCCGCAATATAAAACAATTTACTGCTATACATTTCTTAAATGTTTCATGGGGGTCCTTTAGCCCAAACATCAGGTTTAACTGGGATTTTTACTCTCACTTATTCAACAGTGGATTATACTGTAAGTCTTCTGTATTGTGGTAATTTCAGAGATTCTCAGTATACACATATATGCAATATTTTTATAGAAAATAATATATGTCACATCAGTTTACCTAAAAATAGCTCTAATCAACTTATAGAAAATGGTCGCTTATGACACTACCAAAATAACACACAAAAATCCAGTGATAAGTGTTTTTTTTTTTTTTTATGGATCACTTTGATTTGATTTAAAATCAGTTGTAAATAATTGTTTTAAATTTTCTCTTCATGAGTAGTAGAGTCATCTCAGGCATTGAGAAAAAAAAAAAACAAGCAACACGACCACCATCTGTCACTGGAGCTGTACATATATGGAGGACCCTCCTTTGACGACTGGTAGACTGCCAACACCAGCTTACCCAGAGGAGACTTCAGCAGGGCCTTGAGGATTTAGGCGGGACTTTGTTTGAGCTCTAGCCAAATCCAATCTCATCATTTCCTGGTTCTTTCTATAGCAAAGCTCCATATGAGCTGTGCTTGCAGCTGAGGGAGAGACTATACTAATTCATAACACTGAGGTTATACTGCAGTGTGTGACTATTAACCTCGCTAAGTGGATGCAGGGCATTTTTTTATTACAGACCATCCTCAGAAAACACCTTCTGTTGTGCAGAGATGAACCTGTGGGGAACATTTTCCTTCTCAGAGTACATAGATACAGAGTTTGTTTGAAATAATAAACAGTTTGAAATAATACTATTCATTTATGTTCCTTTTTTTCTATTGTTTTATATCTTTTTTTTCTTTTTTTTTTCTTTCTTTTTTTAAAGAAAAAGACACACCTAGAAAGTCATTTGGGGGGTGGGGCAAGAAGCTTAATTTCTTACTCAAAATGAATCAAAGCCATCATCAGTATTAATGATGCAAATAAGAAAACATTCTTTAAAGGCATAATTATTATTGCAGGCAAGTAAAAGAAATGGATGGACAGAACGAGGTTTTTTTTTTTTTTTTTTTTTTTTTTGTAACCATGGAAACACCTAGGGGAAAGTCAGTGCTGTCCTTGGCCAGGCATGACTCACAAACTTTCAGGACTGTTTATTAGAGGACTGAACAGAAAATCAAAGCTGTTAGATTTAACCTGGATTGCCTTTCTCATAACAATAATGTATGCCATGAAAAAAAAAAAAATAATGCTCAAAATCAGATAGAAGGTCTTCATATGTGTAATTATGTTCATAAAAATGAATAAACATATTTTTGATTTATCATATTTCAGATCCTTGCTGAATAAAATTATTAATTTATTTTCTTACTGACCCCAAACATTTGTGTACATTAATGACGATGTTTGTGTGACAGAATTGTATCGTTACTGAATCTCAGTATAAAACTGAAGCATATTGTGAATATCAAGTATAGCTTGTTCTTGAGGTTTTAAACGACCAACCCTAAACCTAAAAATAAACCTATTCCAAAACTTTAGCTGAAGAAAGACATTTTTGGAAATGTAACATTTTAAATAAGAGGCTTATTGGAGCAGCATTGTTTAACAGACTTTGTTAAAGGAATGTTATGGGTTCAATACAACTTAAGCTCAATCGACAGAACTTGTGGCATCCTGATTGTTAAAGGAATATTATGGGTTCAATACAACTTAAGCTCAATCGACAGAACTTGTGGCATCCTGATCCAGGAGGGAGGTGGAACGGATCAGGGGGAGGGATGGGGGGCCAGGTCCATGGAGGGGAACAGAAACAGGAAGTGACGGCTTAGCCGGCGGCCAGGACGAAGCAGACAGTCCATCGGATGACCAGGGTGGAGACGACAGTCCATCGGGCAGCCAGGGTGGAGACTTTCCTTCGGGCGGCCATGGCGGAGACGACCCTTCGGGCGGCCACGGCGGGGCAGATGACCCATCGGGTGGCCAGGGCGGAGACTTTCCCTCAGGCGGCCAGGGCGGAGCAGACAGTTCATCCAGCAGCCAGGGAAGAGCTGATAGTCCATCGGGCGGCCAGGGAGGAGACGACCCTTCAGGCAACCATGGAAGAGGAACAGACACCGGCTCAGGGACAGGAACAGACACCGGCTCAGGGACAGGAACAGACACCGGCTCAGGGACAGGAACAGACACCGGCTCAGTAACAGACACCGGCTCGTCGGTGGCCATCTTGTCCGGAGACACAGGCTCGGCGGCGGCCATCTTGTCCAGAGACACAGGCTCGGCGGCGGCCATCTTGTCCGGAGACACAGGCTCGGCAGACGTGACGTGAACAGTCTCTGGATCAGCAGACGTGACGTGAACAGACTCTGGATCGGCAGACGTGACGTGAACAATCTCTGGATCGGCAGATGTGACGTGAACAGTCTCTGGATCGGCAGATGTGAGGTGAACAGTTTCTGGATCGGCAGACGTGACCTGAACAGTCTCTGGATCGGCAGACGTGCTGTGTCTCCTCCATGCATGCAGTACTGCCACTGCATAAAAGAGGAAGACAGCCCTCCTTGCCGTGGCAGGACTGATGGTGGGCAGCTCCGAGACGATCTCCGAGAAGACAGCGGGCTGCACGGGAACGACCTCCGGGATGACAGCGGGCTGCACAGAGATGACCTCCGGGACGACAGCGGGCTGCACGGGGACGACCTCTGAACGACAGCGGGCTGCACGGGGACAACCTCCGGGACGACAGTGGGCTGCACGGGGACGACCTCCAGGACGACAGTGGGCAGCACGGCCTCCGGGACGCTGGGGAAGGAGGAAGTCTTCTTCCTCCTCCGCCGTTTCTGATGGCGAAGTGTAGGCTCCGGGCTGGACAGGACCAACGGTGAAAGGAGCTCTGGGTCGAGGGGAGACTGAAGCGGAGAGTGGTGCTGGAAGTCCCCTCGAGTACCTCCTCCTCTGCGGCCTCCGCGGGTCCCAGAAAATTTGACCAGGCGGGTTCCCTCAAATGATTGTCTATACTTGCTGGAAGGGAGGCTCAGGGGATTTGGCCGCCATGATCTCCTCCGTCTGCCGGGCCCATAACGCAAAGCATTGAAAAATGTTCATGCGAGGTGGAACCTCTTCAGCTTGCAAATTCCCCCTCTCTGTGGTTGGGGAAGAGCCACAAAAACCCTTACCGCTGGATCTAGACATGACGAAGTCCTTCTGTCACGATCCACACACTGGAAACAGGGGTAAGATCCAAAAAAGCAGTTTAATGGGTAATCCGTAAATCGTAAACCAGTCCAGGCAAGGGTCAAAACCATATAAGCAATCCAATAAACAAGAACAATACAGGAACAGGCAAGAAACAGTAACACAGAAGTGGTGTAACGAATAACAAGGACTCCGTAACAAACACTAAACAGGCAGGGTATTTATACACACAGAAACTAACAATCATGATGGGGAACAGCTGGGTGCAATGAACAGTGATGAGTGCAGACAAGGATTGTGGGGAATGCAGTTCCAATGTGAATGACACCGTGCGGGAAGAGGACCTCTAGTGGACATCAGGGAAAACACAACCCAGACACTGTGACAGTATAGTAAGGTAAGTGATTGGTCTATTAATCTGGATTGACTTCTGATAACAAATACGTAATGGGAAAATTATAAATAAATGGTCAAAATCGAATAGGTCGTCATATGTCTAATTGTGTTAATAAAAAATGTATGTATATTAGGAAAGTATATTTCTTTCCTGGTGCTCGTGTTCTTGATGTCGCTTGCGCAGGTCCTCGAGATCCTGAACAGTGACAAGCGCGTCGGAGCCGTCGTGTTGCACGTGGGAACGAACGACATCAGGCTGCGACAGACGGAGGTTCTGAAGAAGGACTACAGGAGCCTGATCGAGACGGTACGCAGCACATCGCCTGAAACAACGATCATCGTGTCTGGACCGCTTCCCACGTACCGACTAGGACAAGAAAGGTTCAGTAGATTATTTGCTCTAAATGAATGGTTAATGTCATGGTGTAATGAACAGAGACTGCTCTTTGTAAATAATTGGAATCTGTTCTGGGAGCGACCTAGGCTCTTCCGTGCTGATGGTCTTCACCCCAGCAGAATCGGAGCGGCTCTTCTGTCGGACAACATCTCCAAGACGTTACACACCATATGACTAGTAAGTCAAAGTCCAAATCACACTCTTTGCTGTCCAAACTTAATTGATATAAGTACCAATGTAGAACATTATATTGAAACTGTGTCTATTCCACGTTTAGTGAGGTCAAACATTAAATCTACTGTAGGATCCAGGAAAAATCTAATTGTGATTAAACCAGAAAATCTCAATATTAGTGAACAAAAACAATTTACAAAGCTAGGTCTTCTTAACCCCCTGAGGTCGACGGTATCGCCGGCGATACCAGCTCGTTTTTTTTTTATCAGTGTAAAAGAAACTCATAAATACTCTGTTGACTTTGATTTTCCATAGGAGTTTCATACATCAATCGATTCTGTTAAATGTGTATTATTTTTGTGTATACTCACAATAAAAACAAAGTGTTGTGCTTTTTGCCAAATAAAGAAAAATAAACACGAAGCGAGTTCTGCCTTCTCTCTGCCAGTGTAGTCCATTCTGAAACGCGCCCGAAAATGAACTGTAGCTCAGCGAATACTCAGTCAAACAGGCATACAGACACACAGGCATGAAGCTTGAATTCTCTTCTTTTAAATGAAGTAATTTATATAAAAAACAAATATTCCCATCTTGTGAAATCTGTATTAAAAGAGAGTGATTCCAGTCGATCTCATTAGAGCTAATTCAAATGTAATGTGACTCCACCCACGGAGAGCGCGCGCTATTCAAACGCAAATAGCTGAGGCAATCCAAGCGCAATCCTGTGAACGCCCCCATACAGCTCGAGAAAACTCACAAGTTTATTCAGATCATTACTTGTTTACACCGTCTTGCAGCGCTGTGAGGAATAATAATAATGGAAAATGTCCCTCAGAAGTGCGGGTATATGGAGGAGTGAGCTGAGGAATACTAGTAAGTTTTTTCCTTCTCACGTGAATTTCTTCACGTGGGTTTCTGTTTATGAATGAACGGCAGAGATGCGCGCTGTTTACCACAGCTGGCAAAGACAGTTTAAATTTAAATTGCGTGTGTGAATGAATGATGATGTTTTAGCAAACTGTATTGCTATACTGAGATGAGTAAAAAACGACTGAAATATGTTGAAATAAAATGTAGGCTATTTGTATAAGCAACGTATTAAACTGCAAATTAACAATATGCCCTAATATTTCATGAAAACAATGTTACAGTCAGGCGAAATATGAAAGACAACATTTTGTTTAGTAGATTTGGGTACAGTTTTTACTGTAGAATATACTGCCTCGTCAAATAAGCTTTTGTTTAGCAATTTCTATATATAAAATACTATTTTTGTCAAAAATAAAGTCATCAACTAAGATGTTAGCTGTTCCAATGTTGGCTATATTCAAACTAATGAATACATAGATAAAATGTAGGCCTATAATCTTTTTTTTTTACAAAGAAAGAGTACACTTGAAATATTGTTGAAATTGTAATTATTGTTGTAATTGTAACCTTTTTAATAAAATAGCAAAACATATTTACAAGATAGATGTAAGCAAAATCTTAAATGGTCAATATAAGTCTTCTTCTAAATATATCTTTTGTCCTTGCATTGTGGCTCAGTCAGTTTCACACCTGAATGAATGGCTAATTATTATGCAGAGTGGGTGGGACATTGTATTCTAAGGTGTAAACCACTCCTCGTTCACGCCCCCCTCGCATATTGGCTTTCCAAGCAAAACCTGTTTTACATCAATTTAAATCAATGTATGGTTTTATGTGAACGATAAAGCAAGACTATTTTCACATAATTTTGAAGAAAAAACTATAGGCGACGATATCCATTAGTCAAAAGTCTTATTGCCACATATTTAGTATGTGTTTTGTGGCCTTATTTCTGCAACTTTCATTTTTATTTTTTCCAATAACCACGCATAAACATTATTCTCTTAAAAATTCAAACATATACATGCATGTTGATCAGATATTTTGGTAGCCCTGTTTGTGCTATATAGAGTGAATTTACACCTTTGCCATTAACATGTTTATAAATAACTGAAAAAAGCACAAATGTCAGAGCATGTCAGAACACCTCCAGGGCCCAGAAAACAGCTCAGACTCCAGAGGGTTAACATTAGATCGCTCACACCTAAGGCGGTTATTGTAAATGAAATGGTCACAGATAATAGTTTCGATGTACTTTGCCTTACTGAAACCTGGCTTAAACCTAATGATTATTTCGGTCTTAATGAGTCTACTCCTCCAGGATACTGCTATAAGCATGAGCCCCGTCTGATTGGTTGTGGCGGCGGTGTTGCAACAATCTATAGAGATATTCTTAATGTTACTCAGAAAACAGGTCACAGGTTTAATTCGTTTGAAGTAATTGTGCTAAATGTTACTCTCTTAGATGTAAAAAAGAAATCCCTATTATCTCTAGCCTTGGCTACCGTATATAGACCGCCTGGGCCTTACGCTGATTTCCTAAAAGAGTTTGCAGACTTTCTCTCAGATCTATTGGTCAATGTCGATAAAGCATTAATTGTTGGAGATTTTAACATACACGTCGATAACACAAATGATGCGTTAGGGGCTGCATTTACAGATTTATTAAACTCCTTTGGGGTCAAGCAAAACGTCACTGGTCCCACTCATCGTCTTAATCATACGCTAGATTTAATTATATCACATGGAACCAATCCAACCGATATAGATATTATACCGCAAAGTGATGAAGTCACTGATCATTACATGGTCACTTGCATACTACGTACTGCTGAAATTTGTCATGCTGCGCCACGTTATCGACCAGGCAGAACAATCCTTCCAACCACTATAGATAGATTCTCAAATAGCTTACCTGATCTAACTCAGCTGATTAGTCAACCCAAACAAACAGATGAACTAGAGGAAATGACTAGCACTATGAGCACCATTTTCTCTAGTACATTAAACATTGTTGCACCAATTAGATTAAAAAAGGTTAGAGAGAAAACTAAAGCACCATGGTATAACAATACTACGCATGTTATCAAGAGAGAAACTCGTAATTTAGAGCGTAAATGGAAACAAACTAATTTAGAGGTCTTTAGAATCGTGTGGAAAGACAGTATGTCACGTTATAAAAAGGCCCTAAAAGCAGCCAGGGCTGAGCACCTCCGCAAACTAATAGAAAATAACCAAAATAATCCAAGGTTTTTATTTAACTCCGTGGCTAGACTAACAAATAAACAGACGTCACCTGAGCAAAATATTCCGTTACAGTTTAGCAGTAATGATTTTATGAATTTCTTCACTGAGAAAATAGAAAGCATCAGAAACACAATTGTAAATGTACAATCTTCAATCGCGCCTTATAATTCAGCCTCAATTATCGCCCCTCAAGAAAAACTACAGCGCTTTACAACTATAGGACAGGAAGAGCTAAATAAACTTATCATTGCATCTAAACCAACAATGTTGGTTGTTGGTTGCAACATGTTTATTAGATCCAATACCAACTAAACTACTGAAAGAAGTGTTACCTGTAGTGGAAGAGCCTCTTCTCAATATTATTAACTCGTCTTTATCTTTAGGTCATGTTCCAAGAATATTCAAGTTGGCAGTTATAAAACCTCTTATTAAGAAACCACAATTAGATCATAATAATCTAGCAAATTACAGACCCATTTCAAATCTACCATTTATGTCTAAAATACTAGAAAAAGTTGTGTCCGCTCAATTGTGCTCTTTCTTGCAAGAAAATGATATCTATGAAAAATTTCAGTCAGGATTCAGACCGCATCATAGCACAGAAACTGCGCTCGTTAAAATTACAAATGATTTACTTCTAGCTTCTGACCAAGGCTGTATCTCAATACTAGTTTTACTCGATCTTAGTGCTGCGTTTGACACTATAGATCACACAATACTCTTAGATAGACTACAAAACTACACTGGTGTTCATGGACAGGCATTAAGCTGGTTTAGATCGTACTTATCAGACCGCTACCATTTTGTCTGTTTAAATGGGGAAAAATCTAAGATAACGTCAGTAAACTATGGAGTGCCGCAAGGATCTGTGTTAGGCCCTCTGCTATTCTCAATATATATGCTGCCAATTGGTAATATTATAAGAAAACATGGAATTAATTTCCACTGTTATGCTGATGACACTCAATTATATATTTCATCACGACCAGATGAAAACAATAAATTATCTAAATTGACAGAGTGTGTTAAAGATATAAAATACTGGATACTGCCCACAAAACCTCGCACAATACAACTTTACTTTAGAAGGATGTCCTGTTACTTTATCCACTACAGTAAAAGACCTGGGTGTTATATTAGACCGCAACTTGTCTTTTGAAAATCATATTTCATATGTTACAAGAACAGCCTTTTTCCACCTTAGAAACATTGCTAAGCTACGTAATATGCTATCAGTTTCTGATGCAGAAAAGTTAGTTCATGCATTCATGACCTCAAGACTAGATTACTGTAATGCTTTATTAGCTGGTTGTCCTGCATCCTCAATAAACAAGCTACAGTTAGTCCAAAATACAGCTGCTAGAGTTCTTACTAGGTCAAGGAAATATGATCATATAACACCAATTCTATCATCTCTACATTGGTTACCTATAAAGTTCTGTATCAATTACAAAGTATTACTAATGACCTATAAAGCCCTAAATGGTTTAGCTCCTGGGTATTTAACGGAACTTCTATCGCCCTACAATCCATCGCGCTCTTTAAGATCACTAAATTCGAGGCTTCTGGTCATTCCTAGGATATCTAAGTCCACTAAAGGAGGGAGGGCATTTTCACATTTAGCTCCTAAACTGTGGAATGGCCTTCCTGATATTGTTCGAGGCTCAGACTCGCTGTCCCAGTTCAAAACTAGATTAAAGACGCATTTCTTTAGCCAAGCATTCACATAATGCTTACCTTTTATACTACAGTTGAATCAGATTGAATGCATTATTGTTATGAACAGCAGCTACGCTAATTATTTCCCATCTGCTTTTCTGTTGTTATCTCGGGACGCTAGTACATTTCTATGTACATTTCTGAAATGCACTTTCTGTAAAGCTGCTTTGAAACAATATGTATTGTGAAAAGCGCTATACAAATAAATTTGAATTGAATTGAATTGAAAGTACTATATTACTGACATGCAACCAGTGCACTAGAAACTCAGCATCTAACATATCCGTGTAGCTCGTACAGAGAGGGTCTGCAAAGCTGCAAAATGAATAGCATGTAGCCTCAAGATTGTTCTGTGTGTGGACCATCACCAGACCCTCAGACCCACTGACATCCCTGATTAAGCAAGACAGCATTACTAATGAGGAGTTCTTCTCTAGCATCTACTAGGCTTCTTTTAATTAAAACTAACATGACATTTTACCGCAGAACTGGTCAATACTCCCTAAACCATGTGCAAATCCAATAAGGCTGGTAAAACATATCTTTGAGATAATAATCACTTAATTACCTGGTCTGTAAACAAGTCTGTCTCGTTTAAAAAGTCACACCTTCTGCTCAGTGGGAATTTTGGTTATCTTACAGCAATTAATAACCTCTCTTGAGGATTGCTTTTAGCTCTTTTGATTAATCCTCTTTGGAAGGAAGGTAAGAACTGAACAAATTGCTGGAGGGTCTGTACTATCAGGCTTTGGCAACTGTGAAGAAGTACAACTTCAAACTTTTGTTTGGTGGGGAAAAGAAAGTTTAGGATTTCCCCCTTTTCTTGTAAAAACACATACACAAAACACATATTTTGTAATATAATATATACATATTTGGGTGAAATGGCCCCTTAAGAGAATTTAATAAAGAAAACAAATTTACCATGAAACCTAAAAAAAAAAAAAAAAAAAAAAAAAAAAAACATAAAAAAATTATCTCTTCAACTTGCTGTTAAAATTTCTCAGTTTAAATGGCCAAAAACACGTTGTCGACAAGAAGGTCTGACATGCTCTGGCACAAATAGATTTTTTTTTTTTTTCTGTGTTCCTTCCTTCCGTTTAATAATTCCCTCTCTTGGCTTGGGGAAACTCCATTTCTGACCTCAGACAAGAACTGTGATAAAGCAATTAAGTGAATTCTGTGTGGGTGGCTTGGGTTGACAGGCCTAGTCAGGGAAATGGCAGACCCACCAAACTGCCAGAAGAGAAGCCTGCTGTCAGTCCTTCACATGCACAGGAATCCATTTATCTGATGGCAGTGAGTCAGTCATTGAGACAGGTTGGTATGTACTTAATGGACAGCATAAATTACATTTTAATATGATTTTCTACCTTTGGAATAAATGACCAATATGTGCCGTTGACATTTCTCCTATAAAGCATTTGACTGGCTTGCAAAATTCCTTAAAATGCAGTTTTTGCTTTATATTTCTTCAAATTGATAACATTATTCCATCCTTAAAGTAACAAATATGTCAGATGGGTTTCAGAAGTCATTTCAGATTCAAGAAATCTGATAAAAAATCAGAAATTCACTGGAAAAAAGAAATGTTGAAAACTGATATCGAATCAATCAAAAACGCCTCGGTTACGACTGTAACCTCGGTTCCCTGTAGAGGGAACGAGACGCTGCGTCGATTGACGCTAAGGGAATGCTTCGCGTGATGATGTCTTGAAGCACATGTAAAATCAGTCCAATGGTGTGACGGAACATCAGAGGCGAGTGACGTCATGAACCAGGAAACTATAAAGCCTGCCCAAAACAGAGCCGCGCTAGCTTCGTAAAAGTCTGAAGTAGTCGCTGACAGGCATGTAGGAGATATGGCAAGATGATGCAGCATCTCATTCCCTCTTCAGCGGCAGAATGGTCCTCACTCTTCCAGGTTGGTCCTCAACCTTCCTTTCAAGGGAACTCGCGCTGTGTCGATTGACTCTAAGGGAATGTCTACCAATGCCACCATAGCGACAATTGTCTGTCCAGTGTGAAATCGCGAGGAGCAGCACTAGAACGAGAGCACCAGAACGAGAGCACCTGGGAGCCTGGTGTAGAGTCCAAGTTCAAAGAGTAGAACCTTACAAATGTGTGCAGTGAGGACCAACCTGCCGCATCACAAACATCTTGGAGAGCAACTCCTGTTATAAGGGCCTTGGAGGCCGCCATACTCCTAGTAGAATGGGAACGGACAGCCATAGTTGAAGGCTGTCCGACCAATTCATAAGCATGTGAGATAGCCTCAACCACCCACTTGCTCATTCTCTGCTTAGATGCAGGGGACCCTTTGTTAGGGGGCCCAAAACATACAAACAACTGTTCAGATTTACGCCACAGGGCAGCTGTGTGGACATGGGATCTAGCTCCCTGACTGAGCATAGCAGATTATTCTATTCCTGGGACGAGTTCTGGAAGACAGGAGGACAAAAGGCCTGCAGCATGATAGATCTGGCCACATTAGTGGGGACCTTTGGAACATAACCTGGTCTAGGATGAAGGAACGCTTTAACCATACAAGGTGCAAATCCTCCTCCAGTGGCTCGAAGGGAGCCAGGGAAAGGCCTTGAAGGACAATGGCCAGATCCCATGTCAGCACCCTTGTACGAGCTGCAGGCCTCATCCTCAGAGTACCACGGAGGAAACGAGATACCAACGGATCTTTACCCAAAGACATTCCACCCAAAGTAATGTGGTAAGCACCTATGGCCGCCACATAAACCTTAAAAGTGGACAGGGATAGACCTGCAGTGAACCACTCCTGCAGGAACTCCAGCACTGTACCAACCGGGCAGTTAACTGGGTACAACTGACGGTCACTACACCATGAAGTGAAAACTCTCCACTTCAAGGCATAAAGTTTCCTCGTGGAGGGAGCTCTGGAATGTAGAATGGTCTCTACAACCTCAGTTGAGAGACCTGTCCCTATGAGCTGGGCCCCCTCAGAGGCCAAGCCCACAGGTTCCACAGTTCTGGACAGGGTTTGAACAATTGAGCCCCCTGCTTGAGACAGAAGGTCCCTCCTGACGGGTAACTCCAGTTGAGGCCCGTCGAGGAGAGACACTTGAACCATACTCGGCCCGGCCACTGCGGGGCTATAATAAGCGAACTTGGTCCCTGCAAACTCTTTCCAGAACTCTTAAGAGCAGAGCGATCAGGTGAAATGCATACAAACGTAGCCTCGGCCATGTTTGTAGCATAGCATCCAGTCCAAGAGGAGCTGGATGCGTGAGGGAGAACCAAAGTGGACAGTGAGGCGTCTCTCGAGACGCAAACAGATCCACTTGTGCCTGGCCAAGCACCCTCCATATTTGCTCCACCACCTTGGGGTGGAGCCTCCATTCCCCGGGCCTCAGCCCCTGTCTCAACAGGATGTCTGCTCCTATATTCTGGGCCCCAGGGATGTAAGCCGCTCTGAGTGACAGTAGCTTCACACAGGAGGATTTGGTGCGCCAGTTTGCAGAGTGGACGCGAGCGCAAACCTCCCTGGTGATTTATATAGGTGACCACTGATGTGTTGTCTGTGTGGACAAGCACATGATGGCCCCTGAGATCTGTGAGGAAATTCTTTAGAGCAAGAAATACAGCCAACATCTTCAGATGGTTGATGTGCCATGAGAGATGGGTGGTCCCTTCCACAGACCCCTAGACGAGCATCCTTCTAGGATCGCTCCCCAGCCCGTAAGAGAGGCATCTTTCGTTAGCATCTTGGGCACTAGGGTTCACGTTGGACGCTGCAGCCATCTGTAAGGGTAGATTTCCTGCAGTGGTTCAAGCTGCAAGACTGCCGAATGACTAAAGAAACGTTATTAGCAAGATGGTAGAAAACTGCTCATTTCTTGTCTATTCCACCCACTGCCACTTATACCAACGATGGAAATAAGCGCAGTTACAATAACTTAATATGTGGGAGAGCGTTGCTATAGAGAGTGACGATATTGTATTGCAATTTGTAGCACTTCAAAGTCAATACCAAATCAAAACTAGTTAGCACATAAGTTGTAATTGAAAAGGTTTAATGACAAAATATGGTTATGGTTACACTTAAAATAGTCACAAAATATATGTATGAGATGATGATAACTTATATTATTAATTGTACCCAGCATATATGAAAAATGTTACCTGAGAGAGAGAGAGAGAGAGAGAGAGAGACAGAGAGTGTAAGAGGAAGGATGGAGGAGGTAAAGAGAGAGAGCCCCAAGAAAGGGACCCAGAGAAGAAGAGAGCCAGAGCATAAAAGAGACAGAGCAACAGTTTCAATCTTCTTTTATCCTTTCCTGGCCATGTGACTAAAACCCAGATGTGAGACATTCAAACTGAGATATTTACGATCAGATATTTACACTTCCCCCACCGTACTAAATGTGTGACAATTCATCGACCCCAAAGTACAAACATATTGGCCTACAGGCCTAGATCACTATCAGAAACCTCTGTGCCTTTAGGAACTCCAAATAGTCCTTGTGGTAGAAAGAGGGGTGGAAACAGTAAAGCAAATATCTTTGTTCATTTAAAATATCTTGGATTATTTTCAATCCTACAAATCAGACCCAACAGCCTCTGAAACTTTTTGACAGTGAGTGACTGGCCTAGCTTTATTCTTTTCACAGCTGAAAGGATAGATTTTATGCGTGCCGGTGACAGGCGTGCCTGCATCAACATTGAGTCCCACACCACGCTAGAAAAGTGGTCCTCTGTAGTGGAGAAAGCACACTCTTTTTGGCGTTTAACTGTAACCCCAACTCTTTCATGTGGGCGAGAACGACATCTCGATGCCGAACCGCCAACTGATGCGACTGAGCCAGAATCAACCAATCGTCAAGTCGCAGAGGTGCCAGAGCTGCATCTACGCATTTCGTGAAAGTGCGGGGTGATAATGCTAGGCCGAACGGAAGAACTCAATATTGGTAAGCTTTGCCCCCGAAAGTGAACCTCAGGAACTTCCTGTGATATGGAAGGATGGATATATGGAAGTACACGGTTTGAGATCTATCGTGAAAAACCAGTCCTCGGATCTGATCTGTGTCACGATTTGTCTCAGTGTTAACATTTTGAACATTAGTTGCATGACTGGCTCATTTAGCACTCGAAGATCCAAAATGGGACGCAACCCCCCATCCTTCTTTGGAACTATGAAATACCGGCTGTAGAACCCGGTTTCCCTGTTAGAGGGAGGTACATATTCTATGGCCCCTTTCTCTAACAGGGTTTCCACTTCTTGTTCCATCACCAGAACCTGCTCGGGGCCCACCACGGTGGATAGGACCACCATAAACCTGGGCGGGCGAAACCCGAACTGTATTTGATACCCTTTTTCTATGGTCTGCAGGACCCAATGAGAAACATTTGGCAGTAGCTTCCACGCTGGAGAAAATGTCGCTTCGGGGGAGAGAAAGCTCGTAAGCGCCTCTTCCACTTTTGGCATCTCCCCATAACCGTGCTCTTTATAGTTAGACATAGAGGAATAATTGGATGTTTGTGCACTATAAACTCTATATGAAACCGGTTTCTCTGGTAGATTTTGAGACCATGATGGTAGGAAGCGTTCGTCGAGTTTACTTTTGAAACGAACGTCCTGTTTATCTGCTGGCCAGTCAATACTCAGTCTTTCAACCGCTCTTGTCACAACCTCACCCAGCTCTTCAAATGCATGAGACTGAGGTGGCGAATCCTCAGAATCTCTTGCATCGACACTGACAACGTCCAGTTCCTCAGAACTAGATAGTTGCAGTGTATGTGCCTCAATCGGGGCGGAAGGAACTGCAGTGCGTGCTTCCAAACCCTGAGAGAAGGCACTGTATCAGTTCAATTTAGATTTTTTTTTTTTGACATCTGTGTTGAAAGCATAAGGGGATGATCAAACAAAACACTTTTTTGCTCTTAAAAACACCAGACACGCATAATAGTACCCAACTGCAGAGCCGCAACGCTGATGAATGGAAAAGAAGGCTGGGTCTCGAGTGTGACGTTAAAAAATCTGTGAGACGTGGTGCAACGGTCAAAGATGATCATAATGCGCATTTTTACATAGAAAAACTGTTAAAAAGCTTAATGGAAACAGCGCTGAGTAATCATCTCTATTAGAACTTTATGATTAGCCCAAAGCAGACTCCTTACGTCAGCCTGTTCTGACCTCGTATGTGATCATACTGGTAATCTTCATTCCACGTTCACACAAAGCACATTACCAGTAATTTACCGGTAATGTTACAACTTCTGTTACTGGTAAATTGTCTGAACCAATTTACCGGTATTTTTGAAAAGGCCCTGTTCACACATGATCTCTTACCAGTAATTTTCCAGTAAAGACTGTATGTGTGAAATTGCGTTGTTGTAATCTTATTCTGCTAAAAGTTTCCAACCAACGGAACATAAATATACCCTAAATGGTAAATGCAGAGGCTTTTATAATGGCCATTTTGCATTCAATCACATTACATGCTTTTATCTTGGGCTCCTTTCATAAATCTCTATGCAGTTAAGCATTAATATTTCTAAACACTGTATTTTGAAATCCAATGTTATTACTTATATTAAATTCACACGCACACACATCTGTCATTATTCATGATGCACCCTCATCATGATATTCTGAACCTGCATGACTTTCCTTCAAATTTGTGTTTTTGCATAGTAAATCTACACACAAACCATCAAATGATTGGCCACATACATGTCAAACTACACACGGATGTGAAAAATGACATTAGAAACATTAGAAACACATTAGAAAAACTACTATCTTGGCTGAGGGGTCATGGGATGGAGTTGAGGTGTGTGCTGCCCACATACACAAAATAGCCATGGCCATGATGATCAGTGCTGTATCATCCAGAGCTGGCTCAAGCACGGGGGCCATCTTGATCGACGACTCCGGAACGGCGGCCATCTTGTTCGAGGACTCTGGAACGGCGGCCATGATGGGCGTAGTCTCTGGAAGGGCAACCTTGACATGAAGAAGCTCAGGCTCAGCAGGCATGACGTGAAGAAGCTCAGGCTCGGCAGGCATGACGTGAAGCTCAGGCTCAGCAGACATGACGTGAAGAAGCTCAGGCTCGGGAGGCATGGCGTGAGGAAGCTCTGGCGTAGGAAACACATGACAGGAAGGTACAGAAAACACAGGAATGCCGACCATCAGAACTGGGCATTCTGGTGACTGTGATGGTCCAAGCTCCGTGGCCACTGAAGCTTGGTGGGTAACATCCTCCTCTACTTCCCTGACAGTAAATGAGGACCCACTTAACAAAAGAGCATAATCTATAAATTGTTCTAAGGTTAGTTCATTTACCACTCTTGGCAGAAGTGATTTTAACGGTTCGTTTAGTCGATGATAATAGAAGTCTTTCAGAACAGCATCCTTCCAGTTGATACCAGTGGCTAAAGCACAGAATTGAGTAATGTATTCTTCGACGGTACAAATACCTTGACGAAGGTACAAAATCTCTTCTGCTGGATCCATGTGTGTGGTCAGTCATTCTGTAACATTTGTTACAGGCAAAGAAGCAGGCTGGGAAGCGGATCCACGTGCAGGTTAGATTTATTAAAGTTCAAAAACAAAAGGAACTGGTGAAAACAAATGAAAACACAAGTTCATAAAACAATGAGTTTTTGATTTCTAAGTGAACAAATTAGAAATAAATGTTTTCACACATGATCACTGGGTGTAGGTAATCTGTAAATGAGAGTGGCATTTAAATCGCAGTGTTTTATAAATGAAACAAGAGATGTTAGTTTTGAGTGATGTGTCTAAGATAACTGTGCTTTGAGTTCTGCGAAAAGTTTGTATTTACAATTGCAAACTGTGTGTAAAGCAGATAATGTGCTTGCAGTTTTGCAGACTTGGTCTCAAGATTACATGAGTAAATGGCTTCACTGAGTGGGCCTCAAGTACCACTTTTATAGTGTGTAAGCAATTTTAAAAGTCTCTTCTATTCTGTTCCACATAAGAAAAAAAAAAGAAAAAACATACAGGTTTGGAACAACATGAGAGATTAAATGATGATATATTGTAAGGAATTCCAGACTATATTTTGATTATACGATCACCATAATGCCTTAATATTAAGACAACAAATTGACAATCTGTTTTAATTTTTACCACATTATTTCTAATCTCCAACCTGGTACAGCCTTGCAGTTCCCGGAGACCTATGGGAGCACAAAGACAATTTTCTGCCCCACCACTCAACCCAAACAGCCCATTAGAGGAGGGAGGGACGATAAATAAATAAACAAACAGCAGAATTTCAGATTGAGCTCAGAACGGAGTGACTCGTATTTCTTCATCTTCAATGCATCACTACAGCACATCCCAGCAGCAGCTTCCCTGAGACACACCAGCATAGGATCTTTTTAAGCTGGTAGAGCTGCTGACTCAGCAGCCAGGCCTAAATCCAAGCAAAGTGCTTTCTAAAAGGCCCTCAGAGTATGCGATCGTCCACAGATCCTCAGGGGCCATGCTAATGCAGCTGCAGAGTGGGTGATGCAGCTGTGAGCGAGAGTGCTTTCTGATGAACAAACACCCGAAGGTGTTTATCTTCAGCTTGCTCCATCTGCCAGAAAGCACCTAGATCTCATTCAGCTCCCTGATCAGGACATCTTGGAGTCTCATGTGGTGTTATTCTTAACTAGTACAAAGGTGATAATGAGTCATTTATGGCCTCTGGTGGTTTGTGCTTCTGAAGATGTTCATTTCATGCGCAAATTAATGATGCATGTGTATTCAAAACATGTTATGAGCAACTTCTTCCTACTTGTTATTGTGACCTCTGCCACAAATGGAACGAAGCATTGGGAATTGAACACTGGATCGTGTTTGCGGTAAAGAATTTGTTTACAACAGACTTGATAACATGATTATCTATTCATATCATCGCTTAATAGCTAATTGACAATGGAATTGGACATTACTTTTAGAGATAATAAAAGTCAGAATTTCATGCTGAATCTTTCATTTTCACACGTCTATACACATAAAACAGAGATCAACTATCATTTTAGACAGCTTAGAACAAATATGCATACACTATCGCAACAATGACAAACCATGTGTGACATATTTGGAGGGAAGGTTGAAGGAAAACAAAGATTGATGTCCGTATCAGGGCTAGAATTATTACTGTGACTGACAGTTATCTAATTATCAGATGCTGCTGCTGGTGGTGGTAGTGTGTGTGTGTGTGTGTGTGTGTGATGGTGGTGGTGGTGGTGATGGTGGTGGTGTGTGGGTGGGTATGTGTGTGTGTGTGTGTGTGGGGGGGGGGGGGGTGTTCTCTGAGCAGAGGAATCATAACTGACTGGCAAGTCATTAAAAGATCTGAGTGAGAAAAACACAAAATGAATATTAATCATAGCAGCCTTAAATAAATGCAAATTCAGATTAATTCACAGTTGCATCTCACACAGTCATTTTCCAGAATGGAATTTAGCAGCAATAGTTTGTTGTGTTTTGGCTAATGGATAGCAGTTTATGAGCGTATTTATGCATAATATCAATTTATGAATCTGTTGTGTTATTGGCTTTGATAAAAAAACAAACAAAAAAAAAAAACATTTGTCTCTTGCCTCCATGTAGACAATTGTGAGTAATTTGAAATGGTGACATAAAGGCTAACAATTTCAGACACCGAGAGAAAAATGAGATATCCACAGGTGATGTTTCTGATTGTGTGTAAATACACATTCAGTGTCAAACAATACATTCAGAGATGAAGGCTAGTTTTAAAGCCTCATTAAATAAATATTTATTTTCTTTGGCATATGAATGTAGTTGAACCTGTTTTTGAGTTGTTTTATGTTGTTTTTTACTGTGATTTTTTTATAGCACTTTGGTCACCACTGGCTGGTTTTAAATGTGCTTTAGAAATAAATGTTGCCTGGCCTAGATTTTGTTCAGTATTAATATATGCAAGCTGAAAAGCACCGCATATGGGATATTATGCCTTCTATGTAAAATCTATATTTTATTAGTATTATAATTATAAATAAATCATTATAAATTATTATTATTATTAGTCATCTTCATTTATATTATTATTAGTTAATAATAATAATAACAATAATAATAATACCAACAAAAAGCTTAACTCTGTAAAAGATGTGAATAGCCACTCATATTTAAACTGTAATAGCAGCAACACCTCACTGTCACGGATGGAACAGGAGTCAGACAGGTGGTAAGTGAAATGTAGCTTTATTTACAGAAACACGGAACCAGATGGAGATATGGTGAGTATGCAAGCAGATGATAATCAGGCAGGAACTTAACTGAGAATAATCAAAGTCTCTGTTTTCAGATGGAGGCTGGAAGATCCCAGGAAGATGGCAGATGACTGAAGAAGGCAGACGGAACGTCGGATGAAGACGGATGGCGGATGAATCACAGGTGAGTAGCAGGTAAGTAGCATTAAAGAGTCTGTGTGTCTTGTAGAGACGAGACCAGACAATGAGTGTGAGTAGAGGAGCTGAATATAAAGGGTGGTGGAATGATGAGATGCAGGTGATGATGATTAGTACTCTGGAGATGATGAGCGAGTGGGAGGAGTGAGTGAACGAGTGGGAGGAGTGAGTGAATCTGGTAGAACCCTGACAGTACCCCCCCCTCCCGAGGCGGCTCTTGACGACTGTGAAGAGGGACGAAGACGACGACGAGGTCTACCACGACCCCTGGGGGCAGGACGATCAGGATTGTCGGCATGGAACTGAGTGAGGAGATCTGGGTCCAGAATGTCTTCGCGAGGTACCCACGAACGTTCCTCTGGGCCATAATCTTCCCAGTCGACCAGGTATTCAAGACATGGACCTCGTCGCCGTGAGTCCATAATGGTGCGGACTCGATAGATTGGTTCCTCTTCGACAGGAACGGGAGGAGGAGGCACGTCGTTGGTAACTGGGTCTGTGGGAGGAGAAGTGACAGGTTCAGTGAAGGGTTTTAACCCCCTGGGGTCGGCGGAATCGCCGGCGATACCAGCTCGCTTTTTTTTTTATCAGTGTAAAAGAGACTCAAAAATACTCTATTGACTTTCATTTTACATAGGAGTTTCATACATCAATCGATCCTGTTAAGTTTGTATTTTTTTTGTGTATACTCCCAATAAAAACAAATTAATAAAAAACAAATATTCTCAGTTTATGTAATATGAATGAAAAGAGAGAGATGTCAGTCGTTCTCATCTCAGCTCATTATGTTTTAATTTGACTCCGCCCACGGAGAGCGTGCGCTATTCAAACGCAAATGTGAGGCGATCCTGCAATCCTGTGAACGCCCACATCAGCTGGATAACACACACCGCGAGTTCACTTTCAGACTCATGTAGTACGACGCTGTGAGGAATAATACTATCTTGATAAGAATCCTGGAAAATTTACCTTAGAAGTTCTGGAAGTTTCATTTCGAGGCGATCCCGCTGAGGAATAGGTCAGTTCTATGCTTTGTTCTAATCGCAAGTGTCTGTACACGCAAAAAGACTGTTTAAATATGAATCGCGTTTCTGTGCGTGAATGAATGAATGCACAGATGCACGCTGTTGGCACAAATACTGTTTCAAAATGAATCGCGTTTCTGTGTGTGAATGAATGAACAGCTTTTACCAAACTCTATTGCTATACTAAGATGAGTAAAAATCGACAACAAAAATCGGATAGATTATAAAGTTTTTACTGTAAAATACTGCCACATCAAATAAGCTTATAATGTTGCCAATTTCTGCTCATGTGTTAAATACATATATATATATGTTTTGTCAAAAATAATCAACTAAGATGTTAATAGTGTTTGTTCCAATGTAGACGATATTCAAACTAATGAATCCTTAACTTTGAAATATGTATGATACAATGTATTTTTACAAAGAAAGATTACACTGGAAATATTGTTAAAATTTTAATTGTTGTAATTGTATAACCTTTTTAATAAAATAGCTCAAATATATACAAGGATAGATGTAAACAAAAACTTAAAAGGTCAATATAAGCCTTCTCTTTAAATAATTTTTGATTGTGTTTTATTCGTGACACATTTGGGTAGAGAATATATTCCAAAACTTTCTGAAAATACAGCATGAGAATTAACTGCACAATTACTAGAAATGTTTACCTTGGATATTATACAATTTGCCAGCACAATTTGTGAAAAAAACAACAACTGTGTTTCCAACTGTGAACCAATTATATATATATGTATGTATGTATGTATGTATGTATGTGTATATATATATAGTCCTTGCATTCTTTCTCAGTGACACATGAATGATTCCTCGGCGTTAGCCTTAGGGGCTAGCCCGACATCGCCGCCTCAATGGTTCCAGACAGAACTGGAGAAAGGGCTTGCGAAGCTTCAAGTCATGATCGACGGACGTATGTGTGAAATCCGCGACTCTGTTGACAAAGTACACAGTGACCTTCAGGAAACGAGACTAAAGCTGAGCGAGTTGGAATCGCGTCAGGACGGATTTGAAGAAGCCATTGTTAATGTGGTTTTCCTGAAGGAGTTGAGGGGAGAGATGCAGTGTCATTTGTGGAGGAATGGCTCCCTAAAATCATCGGTATGGATCAAGAACGGCCCTTTGAAATTGAACAA
This sequence comes from Abramis brama, assembly GCF_963993115.1. Taxonomy (NCBI): domain Eukaryota; kingdom Metazoa; phylum Chordata; class Actinopteri; order Cypriniformes; family Leuciscidae; genus Abramis; species Abramis brama. The sequence continues at coordinate 26,932,992 of NC_139970.1, forward strand.
GCTCATCGTACCCTTCAGCGCCGGCCGTCGGAACACGAAAGACCGCGAGCCATTGTAATTAGACTCCTTCGTTTTAGAGATACAGTCACGATTTTGAATGCTGCACGGGAGAAAAAAGACCTGACATATGGAAACTCAAAAATAATGATCTTCCGAGATATGTCAACAACTCTCTACAAGAAGAAACAGGCGTTTGCTTCTGTTAGAGGGCGGCTCCGGGACCACAACATCTCCTACAGTATGCAGTACCCAGCTACTCTGAGAGTGGTTCTTCCTGAGGGTGCACGATCCTTCGGTTCAAAAGATGCCGCGGAGGCTTACTTAAAAGCCCACCATCCAACACTTTTGTTGCCAGCGAGTTCGGAGTGAGACTGTAGGTAGGCTACATTATGAAAAGTGACTGCATTTACGAAGGACTCTGAGTAGCTACCGAACGGTCACTGCTGAAACCTAATACTAAGTAGTCCGAGATTGTTTTGATATTGAGTCACAAGTGCCTTTATGCCTATGGCCACTTTGGTGATTTGTTTGCAAAGTTTTACTTGTAATGTTCGGTAGATGGTGTTATCTGCGCTAATTATTTCCTGGTTAAAGTTGGGATGCCTTAGCTTGAAGTTGTGCACGTTCTGTATGCAACGTTACGCGAATGTGTTAGATATAGTAGTTGTTTACGGGGAAAGTATTATGTCTGTGGGTGGGTGGGAGGCTGGGAGGGGGGTTTGTGCCACTTTTTTTTCGTTTTCTTTTCAATTTGACTGATAACTGATAGAGATAAGTATAAATATCTGTCCTGGAATGTTAATGGGATTAATAATAATTTAAAGAGAAAAAAATTATGTTGTTCTTAAGAAAAAATAAGATAGACCATTGCTCTCCTACAAGAGACACATTTGACTGAAGAAGATCACTGTAAGTTATTACGTCAGTGGTCTGGACAAATATTTTTTTCATCATATAGCTCTCATTCAAGAGGGGTTGCTATTATGATCAATCGCAGAGTGCCTTTTGTTTTTGAAAGCATGGTTAAAGATAATTATGGAAGATATATTATTCTTAAAGGATATATTGCTTCTGAGAATGTTACAATAGCAAATGTATACGCCCCCAATCAAGATGACCCTCAGTTTTTTCATAATTTTCATTTTAAACTGTTTTTGCCCTGTACAATCATTGGAGGTGATTTTAATTTGGTTTTAGATTCAGCAGACATATCACCTACCAAAGGTTTTGTCTTAACTCCATCAGCAAGAGTTGTGAAACATATAATGGCTGAACTAGAACTGTTAGATATTTGGAGAGCTTTGCATAATAAGCAAAATGATTTTTCTTTTTATTCTCGACCCCATAAGAGTTTCTCTAGAATTGACCTTTTTCTTTTACATAAAAGACAAGAACACTTAGTTGAATCATGTGAATACCTCCCACGAACTTTGTCTGACCATTCCCCTTTAGTTCTTACAATTTATACCCCTACTACTAAATTATATATTAGAAGATGGCGGTTCAGTAATTATCTCCTTAACGACCTTTATTTTATAGACCTTCTAAATAACAATATAGAAAATTTCTTGAATTTCAATGCTGGTTCTGCCGCTTCAGGTATGATTTGGGAATCACTTAAAGCTTATCTGAGGGGAATAATCATAGCATACTCATCCGGAAAAAAAAGAAAAAAAATCAAAGTCAACTGAATGAACTTTCTAAAGATATTAAAAAGTTGGAACAGGACTATTCTAATATGTGGAGATGAAAGTATTCTACATAGACTAAATTCATTGCGGCTTGAGTATGATATGCTGACCACTAAGGAAGCAGAGTGTATTCTCCTCAGAACCAAACAACGATATTACCAGCATGGGGACAAAATTGGCAGATTATTGGCCTGGCAAATAAGAAAAGATGATGCAGTGAGGTCTATAAATGCAATTCGTCAGGTAGATAACACTGTCATCAGAGACCCTAATCTTATTAATCAGGAATTTATGCAGTTTTATAAGCTGTTATATACCTCACAGCATACAGATATGGCGAAAATACACTCTTTCCTAGATAGACTTGATATACCTTCACTTACCGAGGAATGCAAGGAATGTTTGGAGAAGGACATAACGGAAATTGAAATACAAGAAGCGATATCTTGCTTAGCTGTTGGCAAATCACCTGGTATGGATGGTTTCTCCATGGATTTTTTAAGGCTTTTCTATCTAAATTAATCAAACCACTAATTGATATGTATTTACAGGCTATAGAGACTCAGCGTTTACCTGACACTCTTGAACAGGCTATGATAACTCTTTTACTTAAGCCTGGTAAAGACCCTCGTTTATGTGGCTCCTATAGGCCGATTTCATTACTTAACTCAGACTACAAGATTTTTGCCAAAATTATTGCTTTAAGATTGGAAAAAGTTATCTCACAATTGGTACACATGGATCAAACAGGATTTATTCAAAATCGATGTCTCTTTGACAATGTTCGGAGACTTTTGAATGTAATTTTTTCTGCTTCTCAAGTTGATTCTCCGGTTATTGCTATATCTTTAGATGCCGAAAAGGCTTTTGATCGTGTTGAGTGGCCCTATTTGTTTACAGTCCTTCAAAAGATGAACTTTGGTTCTAAATTTCTTAATATGGTCAAAATGCTTTATAACCATCCAACAGCAGTCATTCAGACCAATAACGAGATCTCGGCACAGTTTTCTTTGGAGCGGGGTACAAGGCAGGGCTGCCCACTATCTCCTCTTTTATTTTCTCTTGCAATAGAGCCTTTAGCTATTGCAATTCGCTCACATGACACTATCAGTGGTTTTACAACCCTTCAATCTAAACATGTAATCTCTTTATATGCGGACGATATTATGTTGTATTTCACAAATGTAGATTCTTCCATACCAGCCTTGTCAACTCTATTACAAGAGTACGGGATTATATCTGGTTATAAAATAAATGTGAATAAGAGTGTCTCTATGCCTCTTAATAGAGCTGCTTCGCAATTGTCCCTTAAAAATTTCCCTTTTGTCTGGAACACAGATAAATTTCTATATTTGGGATTACAAATACCTAGAGATTTGTCTCAATTATATAATTTGAACTATGCTCCCCTGCTTAGAAGTGTAGAAAGAGAATTAGATAGATGGAAATCTCTTCCTATTTCATTAATTGGTCGGATAAATTCTATTAAAATGACTGTGTTGCCAAAATTTTTATATTTGTTTCAGGCACTCCCCCCTGTGTTACCAAAGTCTTTTTTTAAGGATCTCCATAGAGGTATTTCTAGGTTCTTATGGAAAGGGAAAGTTCCTCGGGTAAAATTAAATTCACTGTTTATGCCTTTTCAGAATGGTGGACTCAAACTGCCTGACTTTTATTTATATTATTGTGCAGCTCAGCTGCGCATTGTCTGGATCTGGCAATCAAAATGTATTTCCCCTCCTGCTTGGCGACAATTAGAAGAGGCCCAAGTACAGGGTATAACCCTTGCTGCAATACCTTTTGTCTCTATAAACTATTTGAAGAAATTGACCTCTAACCCACTAATTGTTGTTACTTCTAAAATTGTTGCAGACCTCAGGAAAAAGATTAAATGCAAGCAGACTATGTTCAGATCCACTGCTTTTTATTACAATCCTTTTCTACCCCCTGTCCTCAAAGATGGCATAGCCAAACAGTGGTATGATCAAGGCATCCAAACCTTTGACAGATTTTATGAGGAGGATACACTCATGTCGTTTGAGCAACTACAACAGAAATTTACCATTCCCTCAAAATTTTTCTTTAAATACCTGCAAATTAGACACTACATTCAGACCCAACAAGGTGGTCGTTTATCTAAACTTCCTCTTTCACCTCTTGAGGCTATCTTGGCAGAGAAAAAAGGTCCTAAGGGTCTCATCTCTTTTATCTATACCAAGTTGTTACAACTGATGGCTGGTAACATTCGTGACGTAAAATCTAAGTGGGAAAAAGACTTGGAGTGCTCATTCACAGATGACGAATGGAAAGCAATATGTGAGAAAGCTCAGACTTTTTCTATCAATAGTCGTCATAAACTCATCCAATTTAATGTGATACATAGAGTTTACTATACTCCAGTTAGATTGCACTCTTTTAAAAGCTCCTACTCAGAGATCTGTCCTACATGTAAAGCAGATAGAGGGACTCTTCTACATATGCTGTGGTCTTGCCCTGACTTGGAAGAATATTGGAAAGGGGTCTTAGAGATTTTTGCTATAGTTGTAGGTACTAATGTGCCTAGAGAACCTAGACTTACCCTCTTAGGGGATACTACACTACTTGATCAACAAAGAATTAATCTGAGATTTGTCAGACTAGCTCTACTAGCAGCCATAAAATGTATAACTTTGAGATGGAAGGATTCTAATCCACCTTCTACTTCCATGTGGATTAAAGAAGTGTCATCTTACATGCCTTTGGAAAAAAATGCATTTCGTTTGAAAAAGCGTCAAGATTTGTTTGTCAAATACTGGGGTTTCTTGTTTAATTTTATTCATGGTTTATTTGTGGCATTATGGGTTGAGGTTTGGGGCATGTTTAGGGCAGTATGTGCGGGGATGAAAGATTTGCTTTGATTATTCTGTACTTTGTTGTACTTTGTGTTTAACTTGGAAAAACCCAATAAACATAATGTTCAAAAAAAACAAAAGTCTTATTGACACATATTTAGTATGTGTTTTGTGGCCTTATTTCAGAAACTTTCATTTTTAGTTTTTTCAATAACCATGCATAAACATTATTCTCTCAAAAATGAAAACATGTACATACATGTTGCTCACATATTATGGTAGCCCTGTTTGTGCTAAATAGAGTGTAATTACACCTTTGCCATTAATATGTTTATAAGCAACTGAAAAAAAGCACAAATGTCAGGGCATGTCAGAACATCTCAAGGACCCCAAAAACACCTCAGACCCCAGAGGGTTAACAGGGAGGCCGGCCCTTTAGAGATGAGGTCAGAGGAGCACTGATGAGACTGTAGTTATTAATGAATCTTCTATAAAAGTTGGCGAACCAACGAAAGTTGGTGAATATCCTTCACAGTAGAGGACAGGGACCAATTCCGGATAGTTTCCACCTTCCTCTGGTCCATCTGGACTCCATGTTGGTCTATGATATAGCCCAGGAATTGCACAGTGTTGGTGTGAAATTCACATTTCTCCAGTTTCAGGTACAACTTCTCCAGAACTTGAGTGACATGGCGCTTATGCTCTGAAAGCGAAGAGGAGTAGATGAGAATGTATCTATATAGACAACCACGAATCTGTTGAGATACTCCAGGAAGACTTCATTCATGTAACCCTGGAAGACTGCTGGAGCGTTGGATAATCCGAAGGGCATGACCCTATACTCATAGTGTCCTGAGGGCGTGACGAACGCCGTCTTCCATTCATCACCCCGACGAATACGAATCAAGTTGTACGCACTGCGTAAATCCAACTTAGAAAAGATGCGGGACCAGAGGAAGGGGATAACTAAACTTCACAGTTTGAGAATTGAGATGTCGATAGTCAATGCACGGCCTCAAGCCTCCGTCCTTCTTGGCCACGAAAAAGAAGCTGGAAGCAGCAGGGGACGTAGATGATTAGTACTCTGGAGATGATGAGTGAGTGGGAGGAGTGAGTGAACGAGTGGGAGGAGTGAGTGAATCTGGTGGAACCCTGACACTCACAAGCAGTTTGTTTTGATACTAAGAATAATAATAATGATCGGATGCTCAACTGGAATCTATGATGCATGGATATATGATGCATGTGTAGCCATAACTAAGACCCGCTTGGCCATTAATGTTACAATATTCCAATAATAGATGGCCTGCAGCTGGGAAGAAGACCTGAATACCAATAGCCTGATTGGATTATGGCTAAACCGAAAACTTGATTTTCCCTCTCTTCCCCCCAAACCCCCTGCTCTCCTGTCCCTTCGTACTCTCTTTTCTGCTCTCTCTCTCTCTCTCTCTCTCTCTCTCTCTGGGTATGTTTCATTCAGAAGTGATCATGTCTTATAGAAATTATATGTGTTCCATTATTAAATAAAATGTCACTGAGTATGCTTCTAATTAGGGCCCAAGCCCTGAAAGGGTGAAGGCCCTATTGTTTTCGTAAGGATTATTAGGGCCCAAGCCCTGAAAGGGCTGTTTTCGTAAGGATAATTTTTTTTCTTTTTTTTCTTTTTTTTCTTCATTATTATTATTATTTTTTTTGCCTTTTTGCCACTTTTGGGGCCCTTAACATGCTCAAAAACTCTTGAAACTTTGCACACAGGTCAGAACCCGCGGCCAACAGGGCCGGACTGAAGCTGGTACCCGGGCGTGGCAGGGGGGCTCGACAGCGCCCCCTGGAATGGGGTCCGAAATCTTGGTCCATATATCAAACACGCTTGCATGTAATAATATGAAACTCAGTACACATATAGATCTCATTGGGCCGAACAACTTTCGTGCTCTAAGTTTTACAAAAGCCCAACAGGAAGTCGGTTATTATACGTTGTTTGGAAAACGCATACAATGGAATGTGAAATACTCCTCCTAGGGAATTCATCCGATCGCCACCAAACTCGGTGTGAAGTCAAGACATTGAGGATGAATTCTTGCGAACGGATTTTTGATATCTCGAACGGTTTGGCCGTGGTGAGGAAACGAATTTATGGGGAATAATGGGACACAGGAAGTGTGTTATAACTTCTGCATACATTAACTGATCTTGATGAAACTTCAGCAGTGTGTTCGTTGTAAGAGGCCGATCACATGGATGTGACTATTGTGAGTCAAAGTTATAGCGCCACCAACTGGCTGCAGGAAGTTTGTCACTTTCAAAATGCTTTGAAGTCACTCTCTTATTTTTACCCGATTTGCTTCAAATTTGATGTGTATAATGTAGACACACGGCAGATGTAGACCTGTGGAAGGATTATTGATATATTAGATACTGTTGCCGTGGCAACGCATCAAACTTTAATATTCTTTTCGGATGCTTTTAAGACTCTTAGCATGCTTCAAATTGGATGAAACTCGACAGACACATACCACTTATTAGCCAGTAGACATGTGAAAAGTTTCAGAAACGGGCGTGGCAAGGGGGCTCAACAGCGCCCCCTTGAACGGGGTCTGAAAACTTGGTCCATATATCAAACACGCTTGAATGAATTAATATGAAACTCGGTACACATATAGATCTCATCGGGCCGAACAACTTTCCCTGGTCAAGTTTTACGCCAGCCCAACAGGAAGTTGGCTATTATGGGTTGTTTGAAAAACGCATGCTGTGGAATTTGATGTCCTCTTCCTAGAGAATTCATCCAATCACCTCCAAACTTGGTCCGCATGAAGTCAAGACATTGAGGATGGATTTTTGATATCTCGAACGGTTTGGTCGTGGCGAGGAAACGAATTTATGGCGAGAAAAGAGAAACACGAAGTGGTATAACTTCTGCACACATTAACTGATCTTGATGAAACTTCAGCAGTGTGTTCGTGGTAAGAGGCCGATCAGATGGATGTAACTATTGTGAGTCAAAGTTATAGCGCCACCAACTGGTAGCAGGAAGTGTGTCACTTTCAAAATGCTTTTGACAAAAGTGAGGGGGTTAATTTTATGTACAGTCACAAAAATCAGTACACATATTGGTCTCATCGAGCCGGACAATTTTCTAATTTTCAGCCATTAGCTCCGAGCAACAGGAAGTCAGATATTTTGGTTTGAATGTGGATTTCTTTGCAAAATCAGCCTCTGAATTTTTACCCACTCTTCTTAAGTGGTTTATTTTATTCCCACCAAACTTTTTCAACATGATGAAAATACATTAAAGATGTTAAATTGTAAACAGATAATAAATATCTCAAACGGTTTTGCTATGGTGAGGGATTAAAGTAATGTCAAAAAAGGAAACACTAAAAACCTCCTATCTTCTAAAAATGTAATTATACACCATTTATTTCTATATAAAATTATACAAATATCAGAACTAAACCCATTTTATTCTTTTTTTTTTTCAATTTAATAATTGTTTAAGTTTAAAAACATCCAGAATGTTTTTTTAGTCCAAAAAATAAATAAATTATGTCATTCATAGTGCTATACTGCCCTCTTGTGTTCAAGGTCAGGTTGGCCTGTTGTATCTATATATATCTATATTTTTATTTTTTTTGTTACATATATATATATATATATATATATATATATATATATATATATATATCTTTTTTTTTTGTTATATATAAATATATAGTGTAACTAAAGGTACCAGGGTGGCGGTGCCACCGGCTTGGGCCCGTAATCGCTGCTCGCAGCTATATTTCACATTATAATTATACCAATTACCACCTATGAAACAACTAAGAGCCGGAGATTCAAAATTGTTTTAAAAAGTAAATAATAATACTTGTAAATTTAAGACTTTAATAAAACTACAGAGATGCGCTGGAAAAAAAGGCCACTCCAAAAATAAGCACAAAAAAAAATTAATACAAGATATTTTTGCTTGTAATAAGCAAAAAAATCTGCCAATGGAACAAGTAAAAATTCTCTTGGTAAGATTTCTTGAAATAAGACATTATATTTAAGCCTTACAAGATATGAGTGATCTTGAAATTAGCTGGGAAAACTCATTTTTAGCTATATTTTACTAGTATTGTGATGTTTTGTGTCTCATAATAAGCTTGTCATGCTCAAAAATATTTTCCCCTCAAAAGTAGCCTTTTTTTGTCATCCTGTTTGTTTCAAGTGTATTTAACTAATTTTTAGTTCTATAATTGTTACACTGTTCTAGATTTAAGTCACCACCAACTTGAAATAAGATTGGAAACTGGCATTTTTGAGACAAAATGTCTTGAAGTTAGCATTCCTGACTCGTATTAGGCAGTGCTCTTTTGCCATAATAAGCCATAATTTACCATCCTGTCATCATCTCAAGTGTATTTACCTTATTGTAAGCTCAACAAAAGTAATACTGTTCTAGATTCAAGACATTTTACCTACCAGATTCAAGACATTAACTACTGTTTACTAGACAAAAAAAGTGAAAAATAGACTTGCATTTAACCTTTTTTTCTTTCTTTTTTTTTTAAACAGCAAAAAGTCCCAGAGGACTGCATACAAGGGAAACAGCTTCATTTTTCTCAACATTTTGGCTCACTGTATTTATGGAATTGCAATATGAAAACATAGTAGAACATTTTATAGATTATAAATGTAAGATCCTTTAACCCTACTCCCACACCTAAACATACCCATTTTATAGACAATATTAAAAGGATAAAACGTAATGGACATGTGTGTAGGGAAATGGCAGTTTTATTAACAATATAGCATTAAAAGATAGTTTGAGCCACTAATCCTACCCCTAAACCTAACCATTTCTTAAAACTACGTAACTAACGTTACAATTATAAAGAAAAACAACAGACATACATGTTTAATCACAATAATTTAGTTAGTGAGAAAATGTCAAAACCGGTACCAAAAGTCGTTCACATGACGATGTGTCGCAGTCCTCTCTGGCAGTATATAATAGTTTTGTATGAGGTAACGTTACAGAGCAGAATTTAAGTTATTAATCCATGAAAATGTTAATCCGGTTTCGGTTCGCTGTTCGCTCTGTGAAGGTGCGCGCGCTTCTCCATTTCAAATGTAGTAGACCAACTTAAACACGGCATGTCGCAATCTGTGACGAAGCATGCGAGAGCCAATGAGCGTTTGATATCACTGCCGTAAAACATGTCGTAACGCTTCGGCCGCAATTTTTGAATTTGAATTCACCACGAGCGCGGGATGCCGGGATTTGACGTTTACGGTCGCTGCTGAGAGAAATGATGAAGATCACTGGATAAAGGGCTGAATTTGGATCTGTTTCTTGCAAACAACACATGGATTCTAAAGATTTGGATTACACCAATCTAATAAAATTGATGTCTTTTGTGAATTTATGTTGTGTTTTAGTGTATTATGGGTCTATAGGAGAAAACGCCTTTTGTGTCTCACAGTAAATAAACCAAATATTACAAAATGGTTAAACGATTAAAGAAGGTATTTTTAAGGTTTTAAAGTGTATTCTTGTTTAACACCATGTAGGCTAATCCTCCAAAACGAGTTTGCAGCAGAAGGCACGAACAGAGCAAAATGTTATTATTTATGAGTAACGTTAAACTATTAATAAATGCGACTGAAAATGTAATTGATAAGACAATTGAATGCAATAGAGTCAAAACCACGATTTTAATATGCATAAGTTAAATAGGAATACATACAAATTTGTACGTCGGTAAAGTTGTTTATACGTAAATAAATTATGTTTTTTTGCTGTCAATACGTAAAGATATTTGTCACGTTTCTGTGTTTTGGTTTAGTTATGTTATCTAGTTTTCCCCTGTCTTTTGTGCTTTTGGTTTAGTCCTGTTAATTAGTTTCTCCTATGTTCTAATTAGTCATGTCTTTCACCTGTATCCTTATCCTGTTAGCCCCATTGTATTTAAGCCCTGTGTTTTCCCTCAGTGTTTGTCGGTTCTCGTCTTTGTATGGTTGTGTGTTCCTGAGTCCCTGTATTTTCCTGAGTCCCTGTATTTTCCTGTAACCTGAGTTTGTGAATAAACCAGCTGCATTGAAATTCTGTTCCCTCGTCTTCAGCAACCTGCACAAACCTGACAGAAGAACCGACCATTAAAAGAAAAAACCTCCAGTGAAAGCCTCCAGCCGAAGATGGAGATCTGTAGGCAGGCCTTTGTGGGAACCCGCCAAGCTGTGTTCCGAGGGATCCGTGGAGGTCACAGGGGAGGATATGGGCGATATGGGTCCAGACAGCTTTTTCAGCACCAACATCTCTGCGTCCAGCCAGATCTTCACGTCCAGCCCGATCCTCACCTCATCAGCCCTGTCAAGCAAGAGCCAGAGCCAGTCTTCGAGCAAGAGCCAGAACCAGTCTTCGAGCAAGAGCCAGAGCCAGTCTTCGAGCAAGAGCCAGAGCCAGTCTTCGAGCAAGAGTCTGAGCCTGTCGCCTGCCCACCAGAGACTGAGTACGCCACACTTGAATCTGCTCATGAAGACACAATGCTGATTATAGCTATTCTGTCTGTGTGGGCAACACACACATCGACTACGGCCCATGAGTCCAGCCCTGAGTTTTATGATATGCTGGTCCCGTCCAGCCCTGAGTTTCCTGATATGGTGGTTTCGTCCAGTCCCGAGTTTCCTGATATGCTGGTTCCGTCCAGCCCTGAGTCTCCTGATATGCTGGTCCCGTCCAGCCCCGAGTTTTCCAATCCGCTGGTTCTGCCCAGCCCAGAGCCCGTTGATCCTGCGCCAGAGCCCGTTGATCCTGCGCCAGAGCCTGCTGATCCTGCGCCAGTCCTGTCCAGCCCAGAGTTTCCTTCGCCGCTGGTCCCGCTTAGCTCAAAGCCCTCTTCACCGCTGGTCCTGCCCAGCCCAAGACCCTCTTTGCTGCCGGACCCCCCCTTTCCTGTCAATTTCCCCATTAAAATTTTGGGGGGGCGCAGTATACCTGCTAGGGGGACCACGGAGGTCTCTCCGACGAGGTTCCCAGTGCTACCATGGCCACCTGAAAAAATATCTCCGCCATGGCCACCCGAAGGGTCATCTCCGCCATGGCCACCCGAAGGGTCCTCACCACCATGGCCACCCGAAGGGTCACCACCGCCCTGGACGTCCGAGGGTCCGACAGCTCCGCCCTGGCCACACCCATAGCCTGTTCCGCCCTGGTCCCCTGACCAGCCTGCTCCGCCTGGACCGTCCTGGAGTCCAGGATGCCCACCCTCCCACCCCTTTGGATGTTATACGGCGCGAGGACGCGCCTTCGGGGAGGGGGGGGTACTGTCACGTTTCTGTGTTTTGGTTTAGTTATGTTATCTAGTTTTCCCCTGTCTTTTGTGCTTTTGGTTTAGTCCTGTTAATTAGTTTCTCCTATGTTCTAATTAGTCATGTCTTTCACCTGTGTCCTGTCAATCACCTTGTTAATTATCCTGTTAGCCCCAGTGTATTTAAGCCCTGTGTTTTCCCTCAGTGTTTGTCGGTTCTCGTCTTTGTATGGTTGTGTGTTCCTGAGTTCCTGTATTTTCCTGAGTTCCTGTATTTTCCTGTAACCTGAGTTTGTGAATAAACCAGCTGCATTGAAATTCTGTTCCCTCGTCTTCAGCAACCTGCACAAACCTGACAATATTCAAGATGCACTGTCTAAAAACAAGCTCCTTTATCTCACTTAAATCTTGGTCTTTAGGTGATTTTTTTTTTTTCTTATATTAAGTGTGATGAGATATTTTGACTAGAAATTACAAAAATATACTTGGCAAGATTTTGAGTTTTTTTAGTGTGAGGGGCTTTTCACAGATTTTTTTATTTACAGAGTGTGTTTGCAGGTGCAGCTGGTTTAATTTACGCCAACAAACCTTTTGCTGATTTATGCCGATTGATCCCTAGTGAGAGGTTGTGATGGCTCTCATATTAAGAAACTTCAGGAAGAACCTATAGGTTGGTAAATATTTTATATTTCATACTAATTGAAGCAACAGTTTTATCGGTTTGGGAGCTCTTGTGTGGAATGGGAACATGGCTTATATCAGTGCATGACTGAACGTGGCTAGATTTGTAATAGAATGTGAAGAGTATCCAGAGTGCGTATCAGAACCAGGTCAGGTAAACAAACAGCTGATCATCTCCGGCTATGGAGATAGACGCTAAAGGCTTTGGTAAAGATGAAGAACAGCTAAATAAGTTTTCAGGACAAATCTTACAGTCAATAACATTTCATTCTTGCAGGTCAAAAAAACAAAAAAATACATCCATGAATCATTGCCAGCAATTCCTTATGATGGCCAAAAGTAAGCTTACACCTAATTAATTTATCTATCCAGTGTCCAGTTAGGCCAGTCAAGTTCTTCCATACCAGGCTCAGTAAATCACTTCTATTTGGACCTTGCTTTCTTCACAAGGGTGTTGTTATGCTAAAATAAAAACTGGCCTAAGGCCCTCACAACCTGCTGCAAAGAAAGCTGTAAACACAATTCTCTAAAATGGTTTTATATGATCTAGCAATACTATTTGTCCACAAAGAAATTACTGTAACAGTCAAATCTGTTAAGTAGAAGCTTATTTTTGGTATGAATTAGTATGGATGAATTTTGTATGGATTTGTCTTGTTTATTATGGAGAAATGCTTTATGACCTTGTGGATGCACAAAAATATCATGGCATTCAATGAAGAATCAACTAAACTCAGTTGGAATGTGCTTTATACACAGGCTGAGAGTCATATTCAACATTTCTTAAAATCCATCTTATAAGAAAATCCTTGAGAAGGGGCTAGTGTAAGTATTTCCTGCCATAAGTCAATATATAGCATTACAAAGTGTCATTAGAGTAACCCAGAATGTCTAGATTAGAGTATGTAGAGACATGTTTCTGAGAAATGGTTCTGCTACAGGGCGGAACATTGTAAATGTAACCCCAAAGAAAAGAAATAAAACCCTTTATAATGCAAATAAATATGGAGTCATAAGAAGTGAACAAGCAAAAGCAGAGTAAATTGCCTCCGATCTGAAACAATCTTTCTGACCTCTTTTGAATGATTTCGAGGATTTTCATTCTATACTATCACCAGAAAACACATCCTCCTGTTCACTGTAACTAACAGGATCAAATATTTACGGTGGGACTTTCCAGCTCTGCATCATTTTGGGAAATGATGGCCTTCAGCAAATGTTTTTTTTTTGTTGTTGTTGTTGTTGTTGTTGTTGTTTTCAGTCTCGCTGACAATGCAGGAATAGACTTTTGTAAACTGTAGTTCATAATGGATTTGTGTAGATTATGCAAGTCTGCCTCAATTGAATTGATGTAATACAATGCCAGCTAGAAAAGCACTAATATTGAAACATTAAGATAGCTTTGCATAAAGCTGAATAGTGATAAGAAACAGTAGAAAAACAAATGTATCTGGGACATTATTTTCTAATGACTGTATTATATAAATTTTGACATATTCATTAATGACAATAATACTAGACCTATTCTGCCCTACAAAGGCAAAAGACCTTAAGTCGCTAGAGTGTGGAACTGAGAAAAATGACTTTAAAGATTTTTAGTTGTCCCGCCAAATTAATTATAGGTAGGACACTGGAAATCTGGCAAATAGATGTTTTAGTAATGAAAATTATATACATAAAAAAAATCTTGAGCTCAAACTTGACTTTTGACCACTATTTTAAAGTTACTGTACTCTGCCTTTGTATTGTCAGCAAAAAGTGAGAAGTCATGCCAAGGCAAAAGGCAGTAACTTCCACATTATCAATATTTGTTTGCTGATCACCATTAACAAAATCATTATAGTAACACCTGTATAAAATCTAGTGATCATGGCATTTATTTTGTATGATTTACAATTATTTATAGCCATCTACTTATTGCTATCATGTGCTTTGGTTGCATTCTGATGGCATTATTAATACATTTGACATGACAAATGCCTCCATAGATATATTAGTCCAGCGTTGGCTCGACCGCGTTTAGGGCGGGGCTGAAGGTGTCGGCGAAGTTTTGGCACTCTGCCAGCTAGATGCATGAATGTTTCAACCAGGTCCAGTACCCGAACTGAGTGAGGCGGGGCTTTAATTCTTGGTTGTATTCATCTGATACGGCAATGTGTAACGTTTTTCTGTCAACTCTGCATAATCCTTCGCGATCGATATCGCACGTTTGTCGATGGAGCGGGTTTAGCATCAAAAATTGTCCTAATTTAGACATAAAAGGCATTTTTGCTACCCTGATTTTAGCCCTCTGATTTGATCGCTCTGTTTGAAGGGGCGTGTTTGCCGTGTAAATGCTCACTGCTGTGACTGGCTAACATTTTTGCATATGAAATAGCTAGTATTACATGTGGAACTCTCACAAAAACGTTTAGCATGTTTTTACTATTACAGCTCTCAATGTTAACTAATCATGGAAAGTGTTGATTAAAGCATTATATTCAGATCTATGGAACTATATTTAGATTGTGGCATGAAAGGTTGCAGTGATGAGCATTGTAGCCGATCACAGACATGCTGAGGGCTTGAATGCAGTGATCTCGTCTTTGCAACTCGATTTCTGCACACTAACGAATGATTTCATCATAACTAACAGTGCTAACATGATGTAAATAAGAGATTTATTGATTATAACCAAAGACTATAGATAAAAGTGACTTTGTTATAACAGGAGTTTTTGCGAGAGTCCAGAACTCAGTCACTGAAAAACTTGCGCAGTTTGATTGACAGCTCCAGCCATTGTAAAAGGGAGCGTTCTTTGTTTGCTTTCTAAATATAATTTAATCACAGTTTAAATAACATATTATTTTCATCCTACTAAGAGAAACAATGTGAAGTTGACCGTTTAGTCACTGCTTTGATTTACTGACACATAAACAAAGAACATCTGACTTTATCAGAAATCACTGGTCACAGATCAGGCATTAGAATTAGCACAGTTACTTACATGTTGTCGCATTACTGTCGAGTCCATGTCATAAAAGTCTGTTTGCAAAGCCTGCGCCGAAATTGCAACTGATTTTCCAAAGAACCCACTCTGAAATGTACCGAACACAAATAAATAATGCTCAACTGAGACATTTACATTGTTGAATGTAAATAACCACATTCCTAGCATTATGATCATTTGGAAGGTAATGTTATTTTTAGTCCAGTGAGTGATCCTGTGCTCTTCTCCCTCGTCATCTCACTAACACGCCAGTGGGTAGGGCCAAAATTGCAATGATGAAGTAGGCATGATTTTCTTCTGCAGAGGTGGTCTGTCAGATAGGCATGTTCCACAATGAGTCGTTCAGTGGGCTTGGTTACAATAAAAGCTGTTTTTAGACTAACAAGGAAGTTTTCAGTTCTGAAACCTACAGGATGTTATTATAGTATGATGACCTCTTATTTGTCAAAAGCTCAAGGAAAATTGTATTTCTCAGTTCATGGCCCCTTTAATTTGTTTCTTTGCTTTAATTTTAACTGAAAAGTTAGTAATAAAATGAAAAACAATGTTAACTTTTTAAATTAAATTACTAATTGACTATTTTAAAAAATACATTATGTAACAAAACTGCATTCATTTTGTGGAAGAATATTGTTTTGGTTGTGCTAAATAAATAAAAGTTGAATATAATAGCTCTAACCTCTAAAATTGTAGTGTACCAAATGAGAGCGCATCTCTGGTAATTATACATTTGTTACAGTGTGTTAAGTGTAATTATACGTTTGTTACAGTGTATATATATATATATATATATATATATATATATATATATATATATACACATTTGTTACTACAGTGTAACTATACATCTGTAATAGTATAATTATGCATTGTTACAGTGTCATTATACATTTGTTACAGTGTCGTTATATGTTTGTTAAAGTGTAATTATATGTTTGATACAGTGTAATTCTACATTTGTTACTGTGTTATTATACATTTGTCACTGTGTTTTTATATGTTTGTTACAGTGTTATTATCCATTTGTTACAGTGTAATTATACGCTTGTTACAGTGTTATTATTACTTTTGTTACAGTGTTATACATTTGTTACAGTGTAAGTATATGCTCAGTATAGTGTAATTACATCTTTGTTACAGTGGTATTATACATGTTACAGCATTATTATACATTTGTTATAGTGTAATTATATGTTTGTTACAGTGTTATTATACATTTGTTAGTGTTATATATTTGCTACAGTGCAATTATACAATTGTTATACTTTTTTAAAGTGTTATACATTTGTTGTCGTTCTATTATTAATTTGTTAGTGTTATTATACTTTTTACAGTGCTATTATAGATTTATTTCAGTGTTATTGTTACAGTATTATTACACTTGTTATTATACGTTATTTACAGTGTAATTATACATTTGTTAGAGTGTTATTATAAATGTTTTGCAATGTAATTACAAGTTTGTTACTGTGTGATTATACATTTGTTACAGTGTTATTAAACGTGTTATACATATTTTATAGTGTAATTATACATTTGTTTCAGTGTAATTATAAGTGTTATACAGTTTTTAAAGTGTTATTATATGTTTGTTACAATGTTATTATACATTTGTTAGTATTATTATAAAAGTTTTACAGTGTTATACGTTTGTTATAGTTCTATTATACGTGTTACATTTTTATAGTGTAATTATACATTTGTTTCAGTGTACATTATAAGTGTTATTATACAGTTTTTAAAGTGTTATTATATGTTTGTTACAGTGTTATTATACATTTGTTAGTGTTATTATAAAGGTTTAGTGTTATTGTACCTTTGTTACATTTATATTATACGTGTTATACATATTTTATATTGTAATTATTCATTTGTTACCATGTAATTATATATGTTACCGTTTTTTATACATTACAGTGTAATTATAAGTGTTATTATACCTTTTACAGTATTGTTATACGTTTGTTAGTGTTATTATACATTTGTTACACTGTTATTATACATTTATTACGGTTATTATACATTTGTTACAGTATAATATACATTTGTTATTATACATTTTTTACAGTTATCAGGTTTGTTACAGTGTTGTCTCACGATTGTAACAATATAATTATACGTTTTTTATAGTGTTATTTTTCGTGTTGTAAATTTTTTAATAGTGTAATTATACGTGTTATCATTATTATACATTTGTTGCAGTGTTATTATACATTTGTTACAGTACTGTCTTACCATTGTTACAGTGTAATTATATGTTTGTTACAGTTGTCTTATACGTGTTATACATTTTTAAAAGTGTAATTATACATTTGTTACAGTTATTATATGCTTGTTAAAGTGTCGTTATTATACCCATGACATTGTTATTATTTATGTTTTACAGTGTTAGTATACCTTTGTTACAGTGTTATACAATTGTCAGAGTGTTATTATACATTTGCTACAGTGTTATTATACATTTGTTACAGTGTTAGTATACATTTGCTACAGTGTTTTTATACATTGTTACAGTGTTATTGTACGTTTGTTACATTGTTATAATACTTTTTATACAGTTGTATTATATGTTTGTTACAGTGTTATTATACTTTTTACAGTGTTATTATACATTTGTAACAGTGTTATTATACACTTTATTATACCTTTTACATATTTATAATACGTTTATTACAGTGTTATTATACATTATTAGTGTTATTGTTAGTGTTATTGTAACTGTTATTATACATTTGTTGCAGTGTTAATGTTATTTTTTTAGTGTAATTATACGTTTGTTGCATTGTTATGCATTTGTGTCCCTGTACAGTTTTTTGTGTTATTATACATTTGTTAGAATGTTATTATACATTTGTTAGTGTTATTACACATTTGTTACCATGTTGTTATACAATGTTATAGTGTTTTGTTACTGTTATTATACATATCTTACAGTGTTACTATACATTTGTTACAGTGTAATTATAAGTGTTATTATATGTTTGTTATAGTGTTATTATACAGTTAATACAGTGTTGTTATATAATTTGTTACAGTGTAGATATACGTGTGTTACAGTGTTAACTGTAGATCAGATCCACCTCCACCAGACTGTCCATCCGACAAACTGCGGATGGACAGTCTGGTGGAGGTGGATCTGATCTTTGGGCCTCAGTCAATACTGTAAGAATGTCCCATTGAACCGGAGCAAGGATGAGAGTGGGTGATATGATAGATTCGTTGGATGGTTGTTGATGAAATTATTCATGTTGCCGAGAGAGAGCATCAGCCTTGATATTCTTTGACCCAGGTCGATAGATGAAATTGAACCGTGTAAAGAACAACGCCCACCTTGCCTGCATTGGATTGAGTCTTTTCATTTTCGCAAAATGTAGATATTCAAGGTTTCTGTGGTCAGTGTTTACCAGGAAAGGATGCTTGGCTCCTTCCAACCAGTGTCGCCATTCCTCGAAGGCTGCTTTCATGGTTAACAGTTCACGGTTCCCAACATCATAATTTTGTTCAGTGGTGGTGAGCTTACGTGAAAAGTAGGCACAGGGAAACATCTTAGGAGGTGTGCCTTGGCGTTGAGAGAGAACAGCACCGATGCCAGTGTTGGATGCATCTACTTCTACAATGAACTCACGCTCGGGATTAGGATGATGCAATATGGAAGCACCGGTGAACCGGTTCTTGAGGTCTTGGAAAGCCTGTAAAGCTGCTGGTGACCAGATTAATCTTCGTCCTCCTCTCTTTGTCATGGATGTCAGGGGAGCTGCGATTGTACTGAAGCCTCTAATAAATTGTCTGTAGAAGTTAGCAAACCCCAGAAATCATTGTAGCTCTTTGATCGTGTTGGGTAGTGGCCATTTTAACACTTCCTGTACTTTACTGTCATTCATGGCAACCCCTTCTGGACTGATTTCGTACCCAAGAAATGATACAGAAATTTGGTGGAACTCAGATTTCTCTGCCTTGGCATATAGTTGCTGAGAGATTAAGCATTGTAGGACCAGACGAACTTGATTGACATGCTCTTCAAGGGAATCTGAGTAAATGAGGATGTCATCAATATATACAATAACCCATCTGTTTAACATATCTCGGAAGGTGTCGTTGATGAATGGCTGGAACACAGAAGGACTATTGGACGACCCAAAGGGCATAACCAGATATTCATAGTGCCCTGTAGCAGTACAGAAAGCTGTCTTCCATTCGTCACCCTCTCAAATACGAATGAGGTTGTAGGCATTTCTGAGGTCATGTTTAGTGAAATATTTGGCTGAGCGAAGTTGTTCGAGGGCTGCTGGAACTAGCGCAAGAGGGTACAGATACTTAACTGTTATTTCATTGAGCCCTCGATAATCGATGCAAGGGCAAAGACCTCCATCCTTCTTACTGACGAAGAAGAAGCCGGCTGAAGCTGGTGAAGTGGATGGTCGAATAAATCCCTTTGCTAATTCCTCTTCGATGTATGACTTCATGGCGTCAGATTCTGGTTGTGATAGGGGAAAGATGTGACCTTTGGTGGGCGTTGAACCTGGGATGAGTTCAATGCTGCAATCGCTGGATCGATGAGGTGGAAGTTGAGATGTTTTGTTCTTGTTAAAAGCTTCTTGAAGGTCAGAATATTCAGATGGAAGGTTTGGGACAGTATTGGTTTCCTGAAGTACGGTGACAGATTGAATAGGAGTGGGAGCGATGGATTGAAGACAGTTTTGTTGACATTTACCAGACCAATGAGTGATTTGTCTATCGGTCCATGAGATTTGTGGGTTGTGTTGTTGTAACCATGGAAGACCCAGAATTATGGGATGGTTAGGTGACTGAATGAGGAATAGCTGAATGGTTTCTGTGTGTACGGATCATGTGCGTAGTGTAACGTCTCTGGTAGAGTAATAAACATGACCTGCACCCAGAGGTCGTCTGTCTAGCGCTGCCACTGCCAATGCAGATTTACAGGGTATTAAGGGAATGAGATGAGACTGGGCAAAGTCATTGTCTATAAAATTACCCACTTCTTCTGAATCAGTCATGGCCGTTGTTATCACGGTTTTGCCAGAAAACATTAAAGTCACTGATAATTCGACACATGATGAAGAGCGAGAGATAGATCTTGGAGAACTTACAGCAGTGGTATTTCGAGGAGATGGTCACTTGGGACAGGATGCTTTAAGGTGTCCTGGTTGACCACAATACAGACAGAGGCTCTGTTGGATGCGTCGTTCTCTCTCTTCAGAAGTGATGCGTGTTAGTCCGAATTGCATGTGTTCAGGATCATGCGTGTCAGGAGATGTGGTGGTGTGATAAGCCAGATTTCTAGTGGGTCTGCGTGATCGAATCAAATTGTCAACGTGGATGGCCAGATTAATGAATTGATCCAGAGTTGCTCCTTCATCGTGACAGGCAAGTTCAGATTGGAGCTCCAGATTTAGACCATTGCGGAACAGTAACTTTAAAGTGCTTTCAACCCAGTTAGTTTGTGCTGCGAACGTGCGAAAAGCGAGTGCATACTCAGCCACCGTTCTCCCTCCTTGTCTGAGACGTAATAGTTGAGCACCAGGACTCTTTCCTTCTTCTGGATGATCAAACACTTCACAGAATCGTTGTAGGAAGACAGAGAATGAAGAAAAGGGAGACTGACCACCATTTCACATTGCCGTTGCCCACTTCAGAGCGCGGCTAGTTAATAATGTACATACAAAGGCTATTCGACTGACGTCATTTGGGTATAACAAGGGTTGTTGGTCGACAAACAGGGAACACTGAAGAAGGAATCCCTTACACTTGGCGGGTGACCCATCGAATTTCTCAGGAAATGCGAGACAAGGACTCGTGGTGGTGTTACTGGATGTGGGCGTGCTGATTGTTGGGCTCGCTGCAGAAGTTGCAGATGAACCAGTTGCTGGGTTTGCTGCAGATGGGTTGGGGTTTTGTGATGGTAAATGGAGGTGCTGTAGCGAGGTTACCAGTTGCTCAATTAGGATGTTAGACGTTCTAGTTGTTGCTGATGTGCAATCAGAACAGTAGCCTGGATGGAGACCTCTGTAGATAACTGAAGGATCACTGCTGGATCGGAGTTTGGCGAAGTCTTTTGTAATGATGAGGCAGTGTCATTGAGATCCATTTGCAGTATCTTTATTGGTAATAGTAAACGTAACACAATCAGACAGGGGTCAATCACCAGCAAAGGATATATCTGAGGCAGTCTACAATCGTAGTCGATGGGCAGGCAGATAATCAGGGCAGGCAGCAAACAGTAAAGCATAAATCTAGTCAAACAAAGCAGGGTCACAATTGCATGAAGCAGAGGGTCGAAACAGGGAAACCGCTCAGAAATGTCAACCAGGGTGAAACACTGAAGCAGTGGAGAAGGGCTGTATAAATAGTCTGGGTGATGAGAGGCAGGTGTGCAGATAATCAGTCCGGGTGATGAGTGGCAGGTGTGCAGATAATCAATACCAGGCATGGGTTATGGGAAATGGAGTGAAAATGTGTAATGTTAATATTCTGGAGATGGAGCCCTCTGGTGGCGAGTGGGAGGAACCACAGAGGCTTGATTTGTAAGTACTGTTGGATAATAGCCTATTTGTTCCTTAGTGTAAAATGGAAAAGCATGGTAATTTTATTTTATAAATGTAAGCGCTAATAAATAAATAAATAAAAATAAAAAGTATAACAGTATTGTTTGTTCGGGATTTGAACCCATGTCAAGGAAACTATTGTCCAACAGTGAGTGCTCTACCACTCAACTAGCCTATGAATTGAAGTTTTCTTTTCCAGCAGTGTCCGCACACACAAGCTCTTCTCGCTCTTCACTCGTCTTACTCCGCAATAGTAAAAAATAATCAGCTTCATTGCACCTATTTATTTTTTTCTGACTGCTAGATATGATGGTCTTGTGGTGTATTTTTTGTTTGGTATAGTGCAAGGGGGCCGTGATTAAATCCTGATCAGTGATCGCGCTGCCATCTACAATATTAAATAGACTATTGTTGTCGTCTCTATTTTAAACTTTTGATTCTATTTTTCTGTTTTAAAAGTTTGTTCTATTCTGTTTAAAATAACTTTTACATGTAATTTTTTGCTTTCGTTAACTTTAACCAAGTCTGTAATATTTTAAAAAGTTTTTTATATTTTTTCTGTTCTAAATGTTTGCTCTATTCTGTTTTTTTTTTGTTTGTTTTTTTTCAGTCTCATTCTTTTCTAAATAATAAAAACGTTTTTTAAGACCTTGTGCTGTGTTTTTTTTGTTTTTTTTTTTTTTTTTATAAACAGATAAAGCCTACAAACAGATATACAAAAGTATAGACACAAAGTATATAAAATAACAATTATATTCGATAAACTTACAAGCAAAGCTTCTCTGGACTTTACACAACAAACTGGAATCGGAAGTAAAGAACATGCGATCTCTCTGCTGCGCAGAACTGGAAAATGGCTGCTGAGCTTTGTGTGATAGTCGCTATGAAGCATAACAAATAAAGTTTTTCCAAGAGAAGTTTAACTGGTACTATAAGGTTATCCGGACCACACGTGACCACACGTAAATAATTTATCCAGAAATAGGTGTGGTTTTTGAATAAACTTTGTTTAAAAAAATCAGAAATAGGTGTGGTCCGGATAACCGTAAAGAACCGTTTAACTAAACCTATGGCAAACAGCGCCATCTAGTGGCGAAAAATGATTAATGTTAGACATGACATGACATATATATATATATATATATATATATATATATATATATATATATATATATATATATATATGTGTGTATATATGTATATATATATATATGTATATATGTATATATATATGTATGTATATATGTATATATATATATATATATATGTATATATATATATATATATATATATATATATATATATATATATATATATATATATATATATATATATATCAGTTCACAGCTCCACTTACATTTCAAAATGTGCCCATGGCCACCTGGCGGTCATTTCACGAATGACTTTGAAATATGACTGGATTACCGCCACAAACACAGCGGTAATAGGCATTCTGGTTGACTATCAACTGTATAGCAATTATTCAGAATGATATTTGCCGATGGCGATAGTTGATTTTTCTTAAGGAAAAAAAACCTCTCACAAATAATGCTGCAAACTATACAAGGAACCCTCTCATTTGGTGCACTATAATATCAGAGGTTAAACTTAACAACTGCGCTATTATATTCAACCGCTATTTATTTCCAAATATAATAATTACACTGTCACGTTTATGTCCAGTTAGTTTAACTTTCATGGACTTTTATTTTACTTGTCTTCAGTCACGTTTCCTTTGTTCTAATTTCCTGACACTAATCAGTAACCATGGAAACTAACTCATCATCACAGCTGATCATCATTTAGTTCATCACCATCATGTATTTACGTTCTTCCCTGTGCACTCTCAGTTGTCAGTCGATGTTTCCGTGTTGTGTTAACCTTTGTTTCACGCACACTCTGTAACACTTCCTGTCAGTTCCTGAGTTTATTGTATTATTAAAATCACTTTGTATTGGATAATGTGTACCTTTGTCTTCATCCGTCTTCATCTTATGACATACACTCAAATAAAAGCTGAAATGTTTTTATACAACTCAGTTACACACTGAGTTTTCATAAACACTTATTCACGGCAAATGTATTCAAACATACAATTAACAGTAAATAAGATCTTCTCTAGTGTTGTTTATAGCTAACCAATGAACTGTGAACACTGGATAACTTTCCTGAGGTAAATGCAACATTGAGGATCATATGTTAGACACATTTTTCAACCCTATTACAAGAAAATAAACAAAACCCTAGGTATTTATTTGAAACAGTGGCAAAATTAACTAAAAATAAATCTTCAATCCCAGACGTTTCCAAGCAGCACAGCAGTAATGACTTTATGAACTTCTTTACTAACAAGATTGATAATATCAGGGAGAAAATTATAAATATGCAACCGTCTACTACAGTATCGCATCAGGCAGTGTATTGTAGTCTCCTTGAGGAAAAATTTTATTCATTCATTGCCATAGGAGAGGAAGAATTTTCTAAACTTGTTAAATCATCTAAATCGACAACATGTATGTTAGACCCTACCGACTAAGCTATTGAAAGAGATTCTTCCAGAGGTCATAGATCCTCTTCTTAATATCATTAATTCATCTTTGTCATAGGATACATACCAAAAACTTTTAAGCTGGCTATGATTAAACCGCTTGTTAAAAAAACACAAATTGATCCTACAGAATTAGTAAATTACAGGCCGATCTGTCAAAGATACTAGAAAAGGCAGTATCCTCACAACTATGTTCATGTTTAGAAAGAAATGGTATCTGCAAGGATTTTCAGTCAGGATTTAGACCGTACTATAGTACTGAGATAGCTCTCATTAGAGTCACAATTGATTTGCTCTTATCATACGATCGTGGTTGTATCTCGCTATTAGTGTTACTCGATCTTAGTGCTGCATTTGATACTATTGACCACAACATTCTTTTAAATAGACTTGAAAATTATGTTGGCTTTAGTGGACTTGCATTACCGTGGTTTAAATCATACTTCTGACTGTTATCAGTTTGAAGCAGTAAATGAAGAGATGTCTTATCGATCAAAAGTTCAGTATGGAGTACCACAAGGCTCAGTACTAGGACCGTTGCTGTTCACTCTGTACATGCTACCCTTACGAAACTTACCAGTTCACAAAATTAACGGAATGCATAGCTGATATAAAAAAACTGGATGACATGTAATTTCCTACTACTTAATTCTGAAAAAAACATAGATTCTAATTATTGGACAAAAAACTTCCTCACGTAATAACCTAGAATACTGTCTAACACTTGATGACTGCTCTAAGTCGTCGTCGTCGTCGGTCAGGAACCTGGGTGTGCTCTTTGATACCAGTCTTTCATTTGAAAGTCTAGTATCTGTAAAACCGCATTTTTTCCATCTTAAAAATATATGCTCTCATTGACAAACACGGAAACAATTAGTTCATGCATTCATGACATCAAGGCTAGATTATTGTAATGCTATTATGGGTGGTTGCCCTGCATGCTTAATAAACAAACTACAGCTGGTCCAAAAGTTATTACCAGAACCAGGAAGTATGACCATATTAGCCCCGTTCTGTCAACACTGCATTGGCTCCCTATTAAACATCGTATACATTTTAAAATATTGCTGATTACTTACAAAGCACCAAATGGTTTAGCTCTGCAGTACTGGTAGATCCTTTTCTTATATAGCACCAAAACTTTGGAACAGTCTTCCTAACATTGTCCGGGAAGCAGACACACTCTGTCAGTTCAAATCTAGACTAAAAACACATCTCTTTGACCTAACATACACATAACACATTATAGACTTCTATAAGTCAATGTTAGGCTGCATAGATTAGGTCAGCCAGAACCGGGAACACTTCCCATAAATCCTGATGTACTTGTTACATCATAAGAAGAATGGCGTCTACGCTGGATCCAGGCCGGATCCAGATCTGATGAAGGACCACAGTCCTGAAGTGTCAACTAGTCTCTCCCCTGTGAACGCCTCCTTCCCTTCCCTTTACCTCTGTACAGATAAAACGTTAAAAATTCTGTATTATAAATTTTAAGGCCAGACAAGTAGTTTGTTGAGAGTTGGTTTGTAAAGAAGGACTACACGCCTGCGCACATATATATTCAAACGCGCATACCTATAGACTAAACACGCAATATGCATGTGCACGCCATCAGCGTTCTCACAGGTTCGCGTTTTTAAAGTTTGCACAGAGAGAACTTAGGGTTTTCTGTTAGAACAGTGTCATGTTAGCGACCCCTAAGTTAATAACTAATGATCGTTGCGACAGAAGTGAATCAATCAAAACTAACTTTTAGCTGGACAATGACTTTATTCTAGAGCTGCTATAAAGCCAAAACAATCTCTGTTACTTTAATTTCCTATTATCACTGTAAAGATGCTTTGAAACAATCTATATTGTTAAAAGCGCTATATAAATGAAGATGATTTGACTTGACTTGACAGGGAGGGAAAATGGGAGAGTCTTATAAACATAGAAGTATGTGTGCAATGCAACACTCCACTGATGCAAAGGTTTTCCAATGATAATGTACAGCTGGCATATTCTTTACAAGGAAATGAATGTTTTCTACTGATGTAAATGTATACACTGAGGAACAGTTTTCTTAAAGGTCCCCTATTATGCAAAATTCACTTTTGCATGCTGTTTGGACATAAATGTGTGTTGGCAGTGTGTGTACACAACCAGCCAATAGTGATAAAAATCCACTCACTCCTTTTTTATTAATCCCCATAAATCATCAGCAGTGTCTCCCAACGACCTGTTTTCAGAATGCTGTTTTAGTGACGTCACTAAGCACAGGCCCCGCCCACGAGTGTTGACAGACACTGCCGTTTCAACATAGACCCGCCCTGATCGAGTTCACAGCCATAGATGAGAATGTCTCCCAAACGTTGTAGGTGTTGTGTGGCTGGATGTATTAATCCACATAGCTCTCTCTATTTACTCCCGAAATCTGAGGCAGCCACTGAAGACGAGGTGGAATTATTTCGTTTTTAAAGAAAATGCTCCCTCAACTCTACCGAAATTCGTTTATGTACTTGCGCACTTCTTATAACTTACTGTGTTTACTCAGCTCTTACGGTGATTTTCTGAAGTAAAACTGACGCTTCATCTTTTGTGTGATGTACAATAAACTTTATTAAACTCATCAGTAACGTTATATGTTTGATCATCATTCGGACCTGATCCGAAACAGCAGACTTGTAGGCTATTAATAATGGATACATACAAGCAGATGACAAATACGTTATAACCGTAATTAAACTACTAAACTATACCTGTTCCATCTCTATACAGCACTCTGACTCTGTAGGCATTATTGTCCGACTCAAAATGAACACCGTTACTGAGAGTTTCTGATATTATCATCATTCCGTGAGATGAAATTGTCCTGAGAGACTGAGCGCGAGCTCATGAAGCTCTGCCCCCTGTGCCGTGCAGCAGCAGCTTATTTGCATTTAAAGGGCACACACTAAAACAGCGCGTTTTTCTGAGCCCCAAAAAATGACAATTTAAACATGCTGTAAAAAATGATCTGTTGGGTATTTTGAGCTAAAACTTCACATACACACTCTGGGGACATCAGAGACTTATTTTACATCTTGTGAAAAGGGGCATAATACGGGACCTTTAATATGGAAGTGGATTGTACCATGTATAAGCATGAGGTATACGTTCCATTTTAAACATAAGCAACATGTTTTTCTACCTTACAAGGAAGTTGTAAGTCCCTCAGTGATGTATATAAGCTCATACTGTACTTACAGAGAAACACAGAGAAACACATACACCTGGCACAAATACAACATCTTCTCAAGTTTCTCTCCTGACATATGAAGAATAAAGATTTTTCTTGGCAAGATAACTGGTGTCCGGTCCCATGAATCAAATAATAATGGGGAAAGGCTTAATTTCAAGTCTACAACTACCAACTGTATGTATCGGCGGATACATTTAGTATTGGTGCATCTCTGCTTAAGATATATAAGCAGTTTAGATGGAAAGGATCTCAAGCTGACTAGCTGTTGTTATACCCATTAATAGACATATTTGAAAATTAATTCCAGCACAGCGCTACAACAACCCATGATGAAATGACCCTTCACAATAGATAATGCTTTACAATGAACTCTGTTAGAGAGCTACATATGGCAATTTATCTGTTCAATAAAATACCTTACCTGTTGAGTAATAAAAAAAGCCATCACCGTGTCACTTTTATAACATTTCAAATTCCTTATTTCTCAACTTCTTGCCATCTCTGAAAAGCCTAGCCAATGTTGATTGTCATTTTATTACAAGCTCTGTCGCATTTTCTTTTTGCCAGCAGACTTTCCTCTGTTCCGGAGGTTTGAGGTTTAAAGTGCTCCATGTCAACCTTTCTCACTAGTTGTGACAACTAACCTATGCTGCCCACTTCCACACCATACACACGTCAAAGTAGCCGGAGCAACTTTTCTCTGTTTACGGATATGACAAGACGGGAGAGTGACGCATGTAGGCAATTTACCATGAAAACCATCCCATCTAAAATATAAACACTTCTAATAGGCTTACCATAGTGAATCAGGGTAAGACAAAAACATGTTTTGGAAAGAAGGATTGATGATGTATTGACTCATTTAAATTTTGGCCATTTTGGAAATAAACCTTTACTTTTTTGGAAAAAAAGAAGAAAGTTCAAATCAAAAGTATTTGCTAAAGTACCGAAATTGGTACCGAGAACCAATACTAATACCTACATTTAGAAGCTTTTTTTTCACCCCTTTGGAAGAAATATCCTCATGTATACGTTTCCTAGGACTTATCAATCTGTCACACTATCTGTGCAGAATTTATTTAACTATAATACTGCATGAGTTTCTTGCACGTACAACCTACCATTGGTTGTACGGCCACCAATGGCCTTTATCTATCATTAGTATTGTTCAAATGACAATGTAGTATCTTTTTTAGAAACACTACATTTCCAAGGTGTGTACTTTGTTTTTCACATCACTGTAGTAAGTGCAAAAACTAAGCAATCTAAATACAGAAACCCACAGACAAGGCACAACTGGGAGAAAAGAGGGATGGAGAAAGATTTTTATTTTCACCTGAAATGGTGTGAGAGAACAAGACTGAAAGAGTGACTGGCTGTCAGGCAAATGATGGCCATTAAAAACAGGGGGCCTATACGTGCTGTCAGGCCTCAGCCTCTCTGCTCTGCTTCTCCACACTCACTAATTAGAGTCCCCTGTCTCAACACCGTTCTCTTCCTCTTACTTCCTTCTGAGGTGCGTGCTTGTGCTTGGACAGACATATGCGGCATCCGTACCGAACTCTTATGCTGTCCATGGTGTCAAATTGCACAACGCTCAGAGCTGCGAAATAAAACCCACATCACAGCTTTTGATTCATGTCTTCAGAGCAGATCCCAAACAATATTGTAATGCATCTCTGGTTATGAATGGAAAATGTGTAAAAATATTTCAAAACATTTTAAATCCATTTTTTGTGACAATTATTTTCAAGCAGAAAATAAATGTTGGTAACACTTTCTGTGAAATGCATGCTTATAATGAATTATAGCCCCATTTATACTTATAAGTATTACCATTCTATAAATCTATTTTATAAAGACTCATACTGTATTATAAGGACAGTTAATTACATGAATATTATTTTTCATAATTATAAGTCATGCATTTGCTTTTTCAATGTGCATGCTCATGATCTATTATACACTGATTTATAAATGATCACATATAAAATAGTTCCACAGACACTTGTTTGCTGTACCAATTAGTTATCAATTACAACCCCAAATCAGAAAAAGTTGGGACACTGTACAAATTGTGAATAAAAACAGAATGCAATGATGTGAAAGTTTCAAATTTCAATATTTTATTCAGAATACAACATAGATGACATATCAAATGTTTAAACTGAGAAAATGTATCATTTTAAGGGAAAAATAAGTTGATTTTAAATTTCATGGCATCAACACATCTCAATAAAGTTGGGACAAGGCCATGTTTACCACTGCATCCCCTCTTCTTTTTATAACAGTCTGCAAATGTCTGGGGACTGAGGAGACAAGTTGCTCAAGTTTAGGAATAGGAATGTTGTCCCATTCTTGTCTAATACAGGCTTCTAGTTGCTCAACTGTCTTAGGTCTTCTTTGCCGCATCTTCCTCTTTATGATGCACCAACTGTTTCTATGGGTGAAAGATCTGGACTGCAGACTGGCCATTTCAGTACCCGGATCCTTCTTCTACGCAGCCATGATATTGTAATTGATGCAGTATGTGGTCTGGCATTGTCATGTTGGAAAATGCAAGGTCTTCCCTGAAAGAGACAACGTCTGGATGGGAGCATATGTTGTTCTAGAACTTGGATATACCTTTCAGTATTGATGGTGCCTTTCCAGATGTGTAAGCTGCCCATGCCACACGCACTCATGCAACCCCATACCATCAGAGATGCAGGCTTCTGAACTGAGCGCTGATAACAACTTGGGTTGTCCTTGTCCTCTTTAGTCCGGATGACATGGTGTCCCAGTTTTCCAAAAAGAACATCAAATTTTGATTCGTCTGACCACAGAACAGTTTTCCACTTTGCCACAGTCCATTTTAAATGAGCCTTGGCCCAGAGAAAATGCCTGCGCTTCTGGATCCTGTTTAGATATGGCTTCTTTTTTGACCCATAGAGTTTTAGCCGGCAACGGCGAATGGCACGGTGGATTGTGTTCACCGACAATGTTTTCTGGAAGTATTCCTGAGCCCATGTTGTGATTTCCATTACAGTAGCATTCCTGTATGTGATGCAGTGCCGTCTAAGGACCCAAAGATCACAGGCATCCAGTATGGTTTTCCGGCCTTGACCCTTACGCACAGAGATTGTTCCAGATTCTCTGAATCTTTGGATGATATTATGCACTGTAGATGATGATAACTTCAAACTCTTTGCAATTTTTCTCTGAGAAACTCCTTTCTGATATTGCTCCACTATTTTTCGCCGCAGCATTGGGGGAATTGGTGACCCTCTGCCCATCTTGACTTCTGAGAGACACTGCCACTCTGAGAGGCTCTTTTTATACCCAATCATGTTGCCAGTTGACCTAATAAGTTGCAAATTGGTCCTCCAGCTGTTCCTTATATGTACATTTAACTTTTCCGGCCTCTTATTGCTACCTGTCCCAACTTTTTTGGAATGTGTAGCTCTCATAAAATCCAAAATGAGCCAATATTTGGCATGACATTTCAAAATGTCTCACTTTCAACATTTGATATGTTATCTATATTCTATTGTGAATAAAATATAAGTTTATGAGATTTGTAAATTATTCCATTCCTTTTTTACTCACAATTTGTACAGTGTCCCAACTTTTTCTGATTTGGGGTATGTCTTTAATGGCTAATGTTTGCATTAGAAGTCATGAATGGTAATCTCCTCAGTCATATGCATGGTATTGCATATATATATATACTGTGTGTGTGTGTGGAAACATAAATTAACACCTAAACTGTTGCAATGGAAATTTTACCTAAATTAATAACATATTTCTAAAGACATAAATATATAACCACTGAATAAAAATGAAATACAAATTAATACCTAAACGGTTGCAATGAAAAGTGAATGCTCTTTCCGGAACAAAATGGTATAGTCCAGTTTCCTGCTGGAGTGGCATAGAGGTGGCATAGAGGTGAAGTAAAGCAGCACTTCCTCCTTTAGAGTTAGCCTATGTCTCTATGATGTTTTATCTGCTAGTAACTCAAAAGAGACATTTCCCCCTTTGCCTGATCATACATCATGTACGTAACACCAAATTTAAGTCAAGTCAAGTCAAGTCACCTTCATTTATATAGCGCTTTTAACAATATGGATTGTTTCAAAGCAGCTTTACAGTGATAATAGGAAATTACCATAACAGATTGTTTAGGATTTACAACAGCTCTAGGATAAAGTTATTGTCCAGCTAAAGTTAGTTTTGATTGATTGATTCACTTCCATTGCGAAGATCATAGTTATTAACTTAGGGGCCGCTAACACAACACCGTTCTAACAGGAAAACCCTTAACGCGCTCCGGCCGCCCATGAAATAGGTTCGAAGGTGCAAACGATTATCCGTTATCTCTGCGCAAACCTCATAAATGCAAACCCGAAAAACGCAGACGTCGCGCACATGCACATTAACAGAAGAAATCAAATAAACTGGAACAAATTATAAAATAAAATTCTGTCACATATTTCAGAAATTTTCATATCAAGAAAGCTGATATGAAAGTGACCCATTTATTCGCTGATTCAAGAGTCTCAAGACGTGTTTATAGCTAAGGGCAACTATCCATAGTTAATCAGGCCAAGAAAACAGTGCAACTGACCAACATTTTTCATTGATGGTGTCCTCCCTCAATTTTATTCTCACAGGTCAAGCAGAGTCCTTCTGCATCGACATGGCCTAGATCTTCACTCACTGGAACTTCTTAAACATTTATATTTACCCTGTTTCTTACAATGAAAAGACTATTGCACTAGATGACTGAGTGTGATAAAAGCTTCGAGTCCAATTCCAAATGTGTAAAAAAAAGTCACCAACCGTTCTTTTCCAATAGCCCATCATGCCACTCAGATTATTTAACCAAATTAGCCACTATTTAATGCCAACTGCTGTGTGCTTATGGATTTATTAATTCTTCTGAGGAGATGGGCATTGTGGTCGACAAACATGAATACATAATTGTCATTTTAAATACATAATAAATTAAGTAAATAAATAAATAAATAAATATGAATCATAATTACATTTCTGCCTTCATTGTGAACAGAGTAGAAAATAAATTCATCCTTGTGCTGCCCTGCTGAAAAAAAAAAAATGTGTGACTATGAAAATCCTCACAGATTTGAGTTCTGACAGCAAAATTACAACAGAAACAATTACAGCACTCACATCAGCACTTAAGAGCAAACAATTGGAAAGTGAAAAAAATAAAAAAAATAATGAGGGTATTAAGTAAATCCTAGTATAAGAGAATATATATATATATATATATATATATATATATATATATATATATATATATATTTTTTTTTTTTTTTTTTTTTTTTCAGAAAACAGTTAACATTAGCCATTA
The DNA here is from genome assembly GCF_963993115.1 of Abramis brama. NCBI lineage: Eukaryota > Metazoa > Chordata > Actinopteri > Cypriniformes > Leuciscidae > Abramis > Abramis brama. The sequence continues at coordinate 26,966,175 of NC_139970.1, forward strand.
AAAGGTCTCACCATAATATGTGTTTATCAGTTTGTTATTCAGTTTCCAACAAGTCGTTAAAAAAAAGAAATATCTCCTAATGCTTCATTAATGAGTTAATCACAAGGTTAGGACTAGCGATTAGAAACAGTGCCAAACATATGTGATTCGCCTCTTACCGACAACTATTCTGGCAGTAAAACGTCATTGCAACAAAGTGTCACTTCATCTTCGGCAAATTTTCTATCAAGTTTTTAATTTTCAATATGCCTCACTCTGTACAGAGAAAGTCTAATTATCAATTATTCACCTGTTAAACTCTCACAGCACCATTTCAAATACTTTGGCCTTGTAATTCAGGGTGAATTCAAGACAGAGGGCAAAGACATGAAGCAAGGAGCAGCAGTTGCTGTTGGCCATTTTCTGTGACCAGTCCTTATCATCCCTGCAGTATCTGTTTTTTTTCCAGTCATGTCCTTCACAATGAGTCCCATGCGGGTCTGAATGTCATAGTCATCATTATTCGCTCACTGCTCTTCAAATGGTTGAATCTGAATCACAGCCTCCTCTCAAGATTGGCCCCAGGCTTTCATTTTTAAAGGTCAATATCTGGTCATAGTGGATTCTGTTTTCAGGGAAGGCCTGCATGTTAAGTTCAATCTCATTTTAGATAGACTATATCAGGTGTACTATATTTTGAGCAGAACATCGTTCTAGTTTTTTTTTTTTTTTTTTGAATCTGTCTCTGATTTAACGTTATCTTGTCTGTCTCAGGCTAATGGTTGTATTTTTGATGGACAAGCTCTTGTTCAGAGTAATAACTGCTGTCCAGTTTATTAATACAGGAATGGAAACTGTTTAGTTCAGACCCTTAGAACCCTTGATCATAATAAGAGAAAAATAATAATAATTCAAAAGCTGTAATCAAACCGCTAAACTCTACCACATTTTTTCAAATTAAAAATGTGTTTTGGACTACATTATGTTTTCACAGAAACAATCTGATTACTTTTCAAAAGAACATTACAAATACTAATTAAAACTATGAACAGCAGCAACTGAAATTTTCCACATTTTGGATTTTATGATGAATATGCTTTATAAACGGACATATCTCAGAGGTGACCATGTTTGTCTCTATAATTCTGGAAGTTGTCTGGGTCCTCAGGGAACCTGACATCTAGAATGTAGAGGGGACAAATGGTACACCTGCTGAAAAACTGCCCCCTGTAACAGGCACTTGTTTCTTTCATTTGTCAGTGTGAACAGACATTCTGCTGGATAAACAAATGATCTCTATCCCTCTATTGCTATTGAGCAAACACTGACAGAATGGAATATCAGCTTGATACTGGACTGATCACAAATAAATAGTAAAGGTCATCTTATAATGACTCAGAGTGCTCTTTTTCTTAAGTTCGATTGTTTATATATATATATATATATATATATACAGTGGGGAGAACAAGTATTTGATACACTGCCGATTTTGCAGGTTTTCCCACTTACAAAGCATGTAGAAGTCTGTAATTTTTATCATAGGTACTCTTCAACTGTGAGTGACGGAATCTAAAACAAAAGTCCAGAAAATCACATTGTATGATTTTTAAGTAAGTAATTTGCATTTTATTGCATGACATAAGTATTTGATACATCAGAAAAGCAGAACTTAATATTTGGTAGAGAAACTTTTGTTTGCAATTACAGAGATCATACGTTTCTTGTAGTTCTTGACAAGGTTTGCACACACTGCAGCAGGGATTTTGGTCCACTCCTCCATACAGACCTTCTTCAGATCCTTCAGGTTTCAGGGCTGTCGCTGGGCAATACGGACTTTCAGCTCCCTCCAAAGATTTTCTATTGGGTTCAGGTCTGGAGACTGGCTAGGCCACTCCAGGACCTTGAGATGCTTCTAACGGAGCCACTCCTTAGTTGCCCTGGCTGTGTGTTTCGGGTCGTTGTCATGCTGGAAGACCCAGCCACGACCCATCTTTAATGCTCTTACTGAGGGAAGGAGGTTGTTGGCCAAGATCTCGCGATACATGGCCCCATCCATCCTCCCCTCAATACGGTGCAGTCGTCCTGTCCCCTTTGCAGAAAAGCATCCCCAAAGAATGATGTTTCCACCTCCATGCTTCACGGTTGAGATGGTGTTCTTGGGGTTGTACTCATCCTTCTTCTTCCGGCGAGTGGAGTTTAGACCAAAAAGCTCTATTTTTGTGTCATCAGACCACATGACCTTCTCCCATTCCTCCTCTGGATCATCCAGATGGTCATTGGCAAACTTCAGACGGGCCTGGACATGCGCTGGCTTGAGCAGGGGGACCTTGTGTGCACTGCAGGATTTTAATCCATGACGGCGTAGTGTGTTACTAATGGTTTTCTTTGAGACTGTGGTCCCAGCTCTCTTCAGGTCATTGACCAGGTCCTGCCGTGTAGTTCTGGGCTGATCCCTCACCTTCCTCATGATCATTGATGCCCCACGAGGTGAGATCTTGCATGGTGCCCCAGACCGAGGGAGATTGACCGTCATCTTGATCTTCTTCCATTTTATAATAATTGCGCCAACAGTTGTTGCCTTCTCACCAAGCTGCTTGCCTATTGTCCTGTAGCCCATCCCAGCCTTGTGCAGGTCTACAATTTTATCCCTGATGTCCTTACAGAGCTCTCTGGTCTTGGCCATTGTGGAGAGGTTGGAGTCTGTTTGATTGAGTGTGTGGACAGGTACCTTTTATACAGGTAACGAGTTCAAACAGGTGCAGTTAATACAGGTAATGAGTGGAGAACAGGAGGGCTTCTTAAAGAAAAACTAACAGGTTTGTGAGAGCCGGAATTCTTACTGGTTGGTAGGTGATCAAATACTTATGTCATGCAATAAAATGCTAATTCATTATTTAAAAACCATACAATGTGATTTTCTGGATTTTTGTTTTAGATTCCGTCTCTCACAGTTGAAGTGTACCTGATAAAAATGACAGACCTCTACATGCTTTGTAAGTAGGAAAACCTACAAAATCGGCAGTGTATCAAATACTTGTTCTCCCCACTGTGTATATATATATATACAGTGAGGAAAATAAGTATTTGAACACCCTGCTATTTTGCAAGTTCTCCCACTTAGAAATCATGGAGGGGTCTGAAATTGTCGTCGTAGGTGCATGTCCACTGTGAGAGACATAATCTAAAAAAAAAAAATCCAGAAATCACAATGTATGATTTTTTAACTATTTATTTGTATGATACAGCTGCAAATAAGTATTTGAACACCTGAGAAAATCAATGTTAATATTTGGTACAGTAGCCTTTGTTTGCAATTACAGAGGTCAAACGTTTCCTGTAGTTTTTCACCAGGTTTGCACACTGCAGGAGGGATTTTGGCCCACTCCTCCACACAGATCTTCTCTAGATCAGTCAGGTTTCTGGGCTGTCGCTGAGAAACATGGAGTTTGAGCTCCCTCCAAAGATTCTCTATTGGGTTTAGGTCTGGAGACTGGCTAGGCCACGCCAGAACCTTGATATGCTTCTTACAGAGCCACTCCTTGGTTATCCTGGCTGTGTGCTTCGGGTCATTGTCATGTTGGAAGACCCAGCCTCGACCCATCTTCAATGCTCTAACTGAGGGAAGGAGGTTGTTCCCCAAAATCTCGCAATACATGGCCCCGGTCATCCTCTCCTTAATACAGTGCAGTCGCCCTGTCCCATGTGCAGAAAAACACCCCCAAAGCATGATGCTACCACCCCCATGCTTCACAGTAGGGATGGTGTTCTTGGGATGGTATTCATCATTCTTCTTCCTCCAAACACGTTTAGTGGAATTATGACCAAAAAGTTCTATTTTGGTCTCATCTGACCACATGACTTTCTCCCATGACTCCTCTGGATCATCCAAATGGTCATTGGCAAACTTAAGACGGGCCTTGACATGTGCTGGTTTAAGCAGGGGAACCTTCCGTGCCATGCATGATTTCAAACCATGACGTCTTAGTGTATTACCAACAGTAACCTTGGAAACGGTGGTCCCAGCTCTTTTCAGGTCATTGACCAGCTCCTCCCGTGTAGTTCTGGGCTGATTTCTCACCTTTCTTAGGATCATTGAGACCCCACGAGGTGAGATCTTGCATGGAGCCCCAGTCCGAGGGAGATTGACAGTCATGTTTAGCTTCTTCCATTTTCTAATGATTGCTCCAACAGTGGACCTTTTTTCACCAAGCTGCTTGGCAATTTCCCCGTAGCCCTTTCCAGCCTTGTGGAGGTGTACAATTTTGTCTCTAGTGTCTTTGGACAGCTCTTTGGTCTTGGCCATGTTAGTAGTTGGATTCTTACTGATTGTATGGAGTGGACAGGTGTCTTTATGCAGCTAACGACCTCAAACAGGTGCATCTAATTTAGGATAATAAATGGAGTGGAGGTGGACATTTTAAAGGCAGACTAACAGGTCTTTGAGGGTCAGAATTCTAGCTGATAGACAGGTGTTCAAATACTTATTTGCAGCTGTATCATACAAATAAATAGTTAAAAAAATCATACATTCTAATTTCTGGATTTTTTTTTTTAGATTATGTCTCTCACAGTGGACATGCACCTACGATGACAATTTCAGACCCCTCCATGATTTCCAAGTGGGAGAATTTGCAAAATAGCAGGGTGTTCAAATACTTATTTTCCTCACTGTATATATATATATATAATTACATTGCAGCATGGGAATCATATCAGTTGCTTAGTTGCAACTTCATGCTGGGAGTCTGGGTAGATCAAAAAGTAAAGAGGAATGCATCATCTGATTTTCAATGCAATGTAAGCCTCTTTAGATATAACCATATACAAAATGCATTCAATATACAGTAATGCAAGGGCTAATATTTTACTACCTCAGTCCCAATTTACCAGGGCGATAACAGCTATAGACCATCACACTATTAATATTAGTGGTCAGCAGATATGCATATTCTTAAACTAAAACGTCCAATCCTACATTTTGTAGGCTATGTGGTTACAGATTTGCAAAGTACCAACAGTAGTGAACTGTTTACCAACCTGAAGTCTAACTCCCTACATCATTTCAACCTAATCTTATATATCCCATCTATAAATATACTCCAATTTATATACTTGGACTACATAATTAAAAATATACAAATAATAACTTATTTTATTTAATTTTAATTTTATTTTTGCACTTGTAGTGTGTTTTTTAAATGTATAAACATTTCACAAGACCCCTGCATTCTGTTCCATTCTGAGGTCCATCTAGCAGTTTTTTAAGACAAAAAATCTCAACACACAACCGATCAAAAGTTTGGGTTCAGTAAGATTTTTTTTATTATTTATTTGTAAAAAAAAATAGTAAAGAAATTATTGGTTTTATTCAGCATTTAAAAGTGTCAATAAAGACATTCATATGCATATTGGGGTGATTTCTGAAGAATCAAGTGACACTGAAGATTCTTGCTATGGCTGCTGACAATTCAGATGTCATCACAGGAATATATTACATTTTAAATTACATAATACTGTTTTTGCTGTATTTTTGATCAAATGCAGCTTTAGTGAGCATAAGAGACTTATTCTTTTTTTAAACAACAACATTACACTTAATTATTATTTACTTAATGATATGCCTGTGTTCAGTTTCCTGTTCTACTGTCTAATTATATATTGAGTTTGTAATGTGGTAAGCATTTTTTAAAGAATATTTTCTTAAGTGGTCTGTCTGCTTAAATAAAGATTAAATAAAAAAGTTTCACAGATACTGTGTAATAAAAAAGATTACAACATGGGCATGGTAAGCTGACAGTCTTCAGTTCTCAGATGATTTCACAGTTTCTATTTCACATTCAGTCAGTTTTATAGCAGTTTTACAGCAGTTTACAATGACTTCTGACGCAACCAATTATTGGATTACATGAAAGCCATCCAATAAAGGGCATTTCACTCTTGATTCACATCAGCCTGAATACTGTAAATGTGCTCAGCTCTGTTTCACGTCTCACATTGTGTTATTTTACTCTCTCTCTCTGTCTCATCATGCCAAAAATAAATGAGCTGGTTAGACTCTGGTATTGACAATAAAATAGCAGGATTACAAGAAAAAATGTATTTATTGTTGTTTGTTGTATTTTTGCCTTAACTTAAGTTAAAAAATGTTTGGCATACATTATTGTAGAACAAACTCTGCCAAGGTTAGACAGGCTTTGATCACACCACCTGGAATGTATGTTTTCTCACACTGTATTCTGGAATATCATGGGTTTTAAAACCACCTTGTTAGCCTCTCAGTAATCATTTCAGCTATTCCCTCCTCTTCCACATGCTGTGTAATGGGTTTTCTATCAAACAACCTTTTAAAGTTGCTCTCTGTGATGATCATGTGCTACAAATCTAAGTGTAAGGTTTAAATTCGGTTTCAACGTAATATTTTAGTAATATTCAAAACACTTTCTACTCTCCCTTGATTTTATACTGAAATTTGTCAGACCGCAAATTCATAACAAAAAGCAAATATACTGTAAGTTAAATCCTCTGCAATTCAAATTTTGCCTTATAAACATATGGCCTTGTTGTGGTGCTCTCAAAACTTGCGGCAGCATGACACATCTGGCTTGACCGTATGTTAAACTCGGACTATGAGAATGTCTTTCACTTGTACTTGTGCTAAAACAATTGTCACTATAATTGTCACTCCTATTCTAGAGGCCACAGACACTACATCCCATTCCTGACTCGGGATTCATCAAGTTGGTTTAAGTTATTTCTGTCTTAATACTAAAAAGCTGTTGGTTTGAAGTTTCAACATCTAACTTGCTTATGGTAACCTAAAAAGTAAATTTTATGATTCAGAGTTGCTTTGCAAAGCAGACAGACAAGAGAGAGCTGGACTAAATTTTCAGGACAAATAAACAGAACTTCTTGTTCATGAAGACAAGCGTGGGAATTTGTTAATCAAGCCACATAATGATGAAAAAATCAAACCAAGGTTTGTAAGAATATGCTGGCAGTTTGACACATTCAAGGTCATGATTCCTTTGAGTGATTGCTGCTTTCGGTCATGGAGCTAGGAGAAAATCAGCTAATTTCCTATGCAGTACAGGCCATCATTGAGCTTTCTGCAGTAGAAGCCACACACACACACACACACACACACACACACACACACAGCCCAGCCCTCTACTCTTACTGTGACTGTCCTCTTAAGCCCCTCTTCTGTCCTTGACTCTCCGTCTCCTCTGAAACTCCACCCTTTCAGTGTTTATCTGACAGACTCTCTCCATCCCAGCACCAGTCTTCTTATATGAGCCTCTTTCCATTCACCTCCTAAACTCATATTTCATTTTATTTCCTGAATTATGTTCTATTTTTTACTCACTTTCTATTATTATTTTCCTATTTTTATTATTGTTTAACTATTTGAAACATCAGACCACTAATGCAAACAAATAAATGTGGTATGTTGACAATGTCTGACTTGTACCGACACAAACGTGTAACTTTTAGATTATGTCTCTTACATATTAACTTTTGTAACAGACAACAATTAAGTATTTTTGAGGTCATACAGAAAAACAGTAGCAATTTGCTAGCTGCATTTGAGGACAATTAGCCTAGAAATCTAGACGCACCCTAGCGGCAGCAAAATGTATTTTCCAGCCAGGGTAGTCTAGCAACTCTCTGTTGACTTTCGGAGCTGTAAAAACCTAAATTGGGTCAGGCCAATCACATCGTGTATAGAGTAGGCGGGGCGGGCTTAACATAATGACGACAGAGTTGCGACGGTTCCCTACTACTTGAAAACAAAGAAGAGTTGCTGCTTCTGGCGAACAGTCTTTCAAATCGGCTTTGGCCGCGACTCTGGAGGACTTGGAGTTACGTTTTTCTTTGAGAAAAGAGCAAAGAACGGCACTTAAGTCATTCTTAAAAAAGGAAGATGTGTTCGTAGTTTTGGTGGCCAGATTCAAAAGTTGAATCGATCAACTAACATTAGCTCCGCTGTTGGGAAAACACTCTGGTTGGTTGAAGCGCTGTCCTATTGCGTGCAGAGGGAATTTGAAAGACAGCCGTTTATCCCGCCCCTCGGATTGAGCCGTGTCTATGGTGAGTTGCCAGACCTAACATCTTGATGTAGGTCTGGCTTGCCAGGCTAGAGGACAATGGCTCACCAGTAAAAAAAATAAAAACATATGGTATAACAACACCTATGTTTCTAACCCTTTTACTTTTCAAAAGTATTTCTGTCATTTCTTCTGAGTTTTATGAGTTTTTAAATATTGTATTATTTATCACCAGTAATTAAATTTAAAGTAGTTGAGCATGTGTAATGAACATCACTACAGCTTATCACTTTGATTTTACTTAAAATTAGGCAGACAATAAACTAATGGCCAGATTTAGGCAAATTAGGCAAATTAGCATAAGATCACAATCCTATAAAAGCGCAGATGGGAGTGTAAAGTTCTGCTCGTGATCTACTGATGACGCGCAAATTAAAGAACACAGGCGCAGCCGGATCATTTCCATGATGACCGACGCAATCTACCAAAAGCAGCGCAAATTAGAATCTGGTTCAAAACGTTTTTTGGGGCGGTAAATGGCGCAAATCCAGTAAATTGACTAGTGCAAACCTTAGTAAATCACCTTGCATGATTCAGTTAAATACTCTCTTCCCATAAATTTTGCATCTGAAATGGAAACTCCTACAAACGCATATGCAATAAGGTCAGCTGCAAAAATAACCCTGTCCACGCCTTTTCAGCACAATTTTTTCACTGCGTGTCTTAAGTAAATTCTGACAGTATTTTTTTAACGCCAAAAGAGAGTTTGTGCTGGCGCAAGCTTTTAGTTAATCTGGCCCTAAGTTTATTGAAAGGTTTTCAGTTTTAGGCCTTGTCCACACTAATACGTTTTTGTTTGAAAACTTATTTTTCTCTCCATTTTGGTCTTCTGTCCACACTGAGACGAATATTTTTTCACGAATATGGAGCTTTTTGAAAACACTCTCCCAAGTAGATAAATTTGAAAAGAACTATAACCTCCCGCTCATGTCTATCACCGTCATCATAACCTTCAATTTCTTTCTGATTTTAGTGATCCATCTGTATCATGTCAACTAAATGAGTTTAACGTGTGAATTCTTGCTAAAAATGCAGTTCTATTATGGGCCGTTGGTATGAATTGTACTCGTGATGGAGCGGAAGTGGAGCACTCTCAGAGCGAGTGAAAACCACAACGCTCTGACTTTTAAAAAATCCGCTCTGCACTCCATTCAAAATCACGCCGCTCCACTCCCACTCCACTCCGCTCACATACTCTGGTACGGACGTATTCACACAAAATTATGTAAAACTATGTAAAAAAAAAAACTTCTTGAAGAGTATCCTGGTTAAATATCTTAATGAACGTAAACAAAGAAAACGCATGTTCAGTAGGGCAGGCTTTATTGGATCCATGCATTCGGCCTTAAAGGACAGCAGCCTAATAAATCTGCTGCTGTAGTTTTTTTTTTTTTTACTGTTAATCAAACTACAAAAGACAAAGTAATGCTATTGTATTCTGATATTGATGGAATTACATTTGTAACTTTATAAAGATTCATCTATATTTAATTTATACAGTGATATGCAGTATTACTTCACATTTGATTCATTTATTCAAATTATGTACCTAAAAACGTCTCGGGTTACTATTGTAACCCTCGTTCCCTGAGTAGGGAATGAGACGCTGCGTCGATACTTGACACTTTGGGGAATGCCTGCGGCATGATGCGTCTGAAGTCTGTACTGCCCTACTAAGGCAAAAGACCTTAACTCACCAGAGTTTGAAACTGAGAAAAATGACTTTAAAGTTATCTTAATGTCCTGGCAATTGAGTTATAGGTATAATATTGTAATTTTCATGTTGTAGTGTATACCTTTATTAACCCATCTACAAAAAAATGTTGAACTCAAATTTGACCTTTGACCCTTTTTCGGAAGTTACTGTATTCTGCCTTAGCATTGCCCACAAAATGACAATTGGTCATACCAATGCAAAAGACCTTAACTTCTATTTTATAGCCAATGTTATGCTTAAAATGTAAGCAATATTAAAATTGGACTCACTATGATAAAAATGGCTTTACATGTATCAACAAGAAGTTAAAGTAGTGAGAATAGTTGGAAAAGTATGAATGGTTTTAATTAACATGAATTTCATAAAACAAAGTTGATTAACATCACTAAAGTATAAAAGATGTGGAACATTTAAAGTTTTTTTTTTGAAAAACTGACTCTAAAACTGAAGAGTGAGAGTGTGTGTGTGTGTGTGTGTGTGTGTGTGTGTGTGTGTGAGAGAGAGAGAGAGAGGTGCGGGCGCGATCGAACAGTGGGATCGCGTCCGCGCCTCTCTCTCTCTCTCTCTCTCACGCACGCACGCACGCACACGCGCACACACACACACACACACACTTCAGTTTTAGAGCCGGTAGCAAGTTTTAAAAACTCGTGGTGGATGTAATGGATTTGCTTTCTCGTCGGTTGTTTGACATGGATTTTAACCAAGGTTCAACAAAAGGTAGGTTCTAAATTATTCCTGTTGCTGGTGTATAATGGGTGTGTCGTTGCGGCTCCAACCAACCAACTCGCGTAGTTTTCAGTCAGTGGACTGTCATTGGCAGGCGAGAGCTAGACTATGAGAAGCATATTTTATTTCAGTTGTACATGTAGCTTTGTATTACGGTCTGTGAATTAAGATATCATACAAGCCTGCTTTATTCAGCGCTTGTTACTGGATAAATTGTTGATTATGGCTCGAAAAGTGTTTGTGTCTAGTTTGTGAAGTAGTATCGCTAGCTTAAGGCTACCGCTAGCTATTATTGGATGTTAAAGATTCAAAGCCATCTCCACCATCATTTTCCCCCGAGAGTATGCCATTCTTCAAACCTAACAAAAGCAATCACTGTGAAAAATGTATGTGTGTGTCTGAGGTGATTTAATTGCTACATCATAACCCCGTAACTCCAGCGCGGCAATACTTTGATGGTCGGTTAGAACAAGGCAGAGTGCCGTAACTTCACGGCAGCGCACCCGTAACTTCATTCGAGTGTTCAGGATCAGCGAGAAACGAAGGCATAAAGCCGTAACTGACGTTACGGGATTCTACCATAGTTTCCCCTTGGCTTTTTGAAGTTACGGCAAAAACATAATCTTATTCCACCCAAAAAACAATCGAATTGAAACTTGATGTTTGTCTATATGATCAAACTTATGTTTATTGTCCTAAAAATTACAATAACTCATTTTCGGCAAAAATTGAAGTTACGACCTTTTGCCTTAGTGCGGCAGTGTAGTGGAACTATTCCAATCTTGATTGGTGCTGTGTCTTTCGTCACTCGTGACGTTGCATGTGACGGTGATCCGGAAGCTATAAAAGGACATCGGAACATAGCCGCGTCAGCTTTTGAAGGGTCGAAGCAAGTTGTTCTCAGGAGCGCGAAAAGTGTGGCCGAGTGTGCTCCCTACTCAGGGAACGAGGGTTACAATAGTAACCCGAGACGTTCCCTTTCGCAAGGGAACTCCCGCTGCGTCGATACTCGACACTTTGGGGAACGAATACCCACGCCGCCATACTGAGAGACCCCACCCTGGTGTGAAGCAATCTGGCACACTCAAGACATGAGAACTTGTGAACCTGGTGTAGAGGGCAGATCCAGACTGTAATGTTTTATGAAGGTGTGTGGGGAGGCCCAGCCAGCGGCATCACAGACCTCTTGAAGAGAAACCCCTGCTAGCAAGGCTCTAGAGGATGCCACTCCTCTAGTTGAGTGGGCTTTTATCAGGAGAGGTGAAGGCAGATTGCGCACCTTGTAAGCTGAAGAAATAGCCTCTACTATCCATCAGCCGACACATGCGGTGGAGGATGAAAGGCCTGAAGGATTATAGGCCGTGCCACATTCATGGGCACCTTAGGCACGTAGCCAGGTCTAGGGTGGAGAATGGCTCTCACTCTGCCAGGAGCAAACTCGAGGCAAGAGGGAGCCGCAGATAGCGCCTGCAGGTCGCCAACTCGTTTCAGGGAAGTAATAGCGAGCAGAAAGGCTACCTTAAAGGATAAAAAATTCTCAGACACCTTATCCAGGGGTTCAAAGGGTGCCAGGGATAACCCTTCGAGGACCACTGCCAGGTCCCACGTGGGGACCCTAGGCTGGATGGCAGGCCTCATCCTCCTGGCTACACGAAGGAAACGAATTATGAGTGGGTGTGTCCCCAGAGTGCCCACCGTTAAAGGCGTGTGGAAGGCTGATATAGCGCCACATAGACCCTAAGCATGGACGGGGAGAGCCCATCACAGAAACGATTCTGGAGGAACTCCAGTATTGAAGCCACTGGGCAGTTAACTGGGTCCAACTGACGTTCTCTGCACCATGAAATGAAAATTTTCCATTTAAATGCATAAAGTTTCCTCGTGGAGAGGGCTCTAGAGTTTAGAATGGTCTCAACAACCTCGGTTGATTGCCCCTCAGGGGCCAATCCAGCAGCTTCTTGGGCTTCAGCCAAGGGTGAAATATCACAACCTCGGACTGAGGAGGAAGGACCATCCTGATCCGGATTTACCGCGGAAGGCCTGCCAGGAGAGCCCAGATGTTTGGAAGCCATATTCGGGCCAGTCAGTACGGGGCTACTAGGAGTAAGCTGATCCCGTACTGCCAAACCCTTTTGCACTCTAGAACCCCCGGGGGCAGAACAATCGGGGAAAACATACACAGACGTGGCCTCAACCATGTCTGTATCATGATATCCAGACCCAGTGGAGCTGGAAGAACACGGGAGAGGTGGTGCCTCGACAGACGCGGGACCTGATGCACTGGGAACGCGAGCCTGATCTAATTTATCAAACAAGGCTCAAACGGCTAAATATTCACCGTGCAATTAAATGATAGATAAAATATGATAGAGCCATAATGAACAGTGAAAGTAACAGAAGCTCATACAGTACATTTTAACATGCTTAAGCATGAAAACAACTGAACAAACCAAGCCAAATAATATGAATCATTTCCTTTGGTTTCTCTACCCATTAAACAATACAAATGCAGTGAAATTACAGGTATTGGTATCGTTATCGGCAAGTACCAAAAATGAAAGTATCGGTATCTGACTCATTCTGGAAAAAGTGGTATCGGTGCATCCCTACTTTTAAGGAGAAAATACTCAGCAATGGTGTTGAAATGATTTTGCACATGATTTGTCTTAAAGCATATTAAAAACACCACATAGACATATAAACAACATTAGAAACTTGATTTTCACCACAGGGGGTGGTGTTTCAAAATTGTTTTGAACTGCAATGATATTTCACAATATTACTGTTTTACTGCATTTTTGATTGCATAAATGCTGCCTTGATGAGCATAAAAGGACTTCTTGCAAAAACATTGAAAAAAATTACTGACCCCAACCCTTTGAATGGTACTGAATATATTTTATCAGGTACTGACAACAACCAGTGGCCTTTAACTAAACAGGCTAACAGAACACGCATACGACTAAATCTCCTATTCTTAAGTGCTGTGCACTGCTGTCTAATATTGACCATTCCAAGCTATGTTCATGTTTGTTTGCACAGACTGACAGTGAAAAAGCTTTTGTCTCGATGACTAACAGTCAACCTCGTATAACACACACACACACACACACAAGCCACATTCATCTCCCAAGGTCTTCCTCTCTCCATCAATAATAAAGCCTCCTCACCGGACTGAAGGATGGCTTAATAATGTGTATGCGAAGCTCCTCCTCCACTGAGGTTGGAAATGGACAATCAGCTTGGCTGTGGCAGCTTGAAGCAGCTGGGACATTTGCCCTTTAGCATTTCTCTGAGTCACTGCTTCTCTAGGATACTCCCTTCTATTTTATTCCAAGGTTGCATCCTCCTCTGAATCCCAATAAGTTTTAAGCATAAGGAGGTTATTGTGCACCTGCTGCCAGGTTATGTGTCTCTTATAAAGAGATCTGCTCTGTAAGGCTGAGCAAGGATGATAGGACTACATCACCCTGGTCTGCTGCTATATTTATTCAAATAGATGTATGAAAAGATGAGAAGCAATGCTTTTCATCATCACGGTGTACTGACACCTATGTGGCACAAGGGACTCTTTAATCTATGTTGGAATTACATCCCATATCACATACAGACTTGTGGATACAGGTTGTAAAACAGATGCATGTGTATGCCTGACGCTTATCATAACAACTGTTATGCTGTAATACATTGTCCTGGCTTCATTTCATTTACTGAAAAGCTAGACAAATTTGTTTTACTGTACTGTTTAGAATGTGGATTTTTTTGGGGGGTTTTTTGTGTTTTTTTTGTCGTCTTTGTATTATATAATTTCTTTCTCAAAATAAAGGCAACAACATAGAGACTGTTTGGGAGCGACAAAGGCCAAATAGGATTCCCGCCAGGTGGATGACTTCTGTGACAGAAAACAGAACTAGTACAGCAGATGCGTCTGACTGCAGGAGCTGAACTGGAATATGTGCTTGGTTCCCGACATATAATGGGGTCAGACTGTTGGCTGTGTCATTCTGCTTGTAGGTCAGAAACAGACACTGCTTCCGAAATCGCATTCTGTATAGTAGGCACTACTATTTGTTTTGAAACTTTTGTTTTGTTTACTCAGCAACCACAAAAAAAAAATAATAAAAAAATTATATATAGTATGAATTAGGGCTGCACAATTAATTGCAATGAAACTGCACGCAGTTTGGCAAAGGTATTATTTTATAAGCAGCTTTTCAGTGCAGCACGACTGATCGGTAGTAAATGATGCTCCCTCTGAACGGCAGAGGGCGCTCTCACGCAGACACGCCAAATATGCACCGCCGCAGAAGTACGTATCACACTTCATTCCAGGAAATCCCTATAAGAAACCACATCATCTCTCAGGAGGATGCTCAACTGTCATTATAAAGTGAGTTTGGAGTAAAAGCATGTTATTAAATGTTGTCTTTTGTTGGACAAGAGGTTCATAAATGCTTCTCTTGTTTGGAAAGATGTTTGACGCGTGTTGCTTTTTCAAATGCACGTTATAAGTGACTCAAACTCACAGTTCTTTCAGATGGAGCAGCATTTACAGAGCCATACATCAATGGCAAGCTGCACATTAAAAATAATCGCAGCCTTTGCGATTTCAAAATCGCGATAAGCCAAATCGGTTTAAGTGAGATTACATGTAAATTACGATTAATCATGCAACCCTAGAATGCATGTATGTAGTATGAATGGAATTCAGACGTACTACATCTGCCATGTTGTCACTGTCATGTGTCACAATGGGCAGAGGTGTAAAGTCCAGGCGTCAGAAAGTAGAAGTCCTGCCTTATGTTTATTCCACCCATGAACTCAGCCAGCTGATTTCACTAATTAGTTCTATCTCCTGGCTGAAAAACTGTGCTAATTAGCAAATCCAGGAGATTGGAACAAAATACTGAGGAGGACTTTTACTTTCTGAACCTGGACTTTACACCACTGACAATGGGACCTCATGGGACAGTAAAATGTCCATCCGATGTGTTCTTGCCGGAAGTAGTAGGTCATCTGGGTACTTTTGCCTTCTCTTTTATGAATACTATGAATTTGGACATACTACTATAGCTCACATATTGTTTTTCGCATATAGTATGGAAGTAGGCATATTTGGAAGCAGGGAAAGTCTTGAATCACAAACCCAATGGAAGGCCTCAGCAACAAAAAAAAAAATGTCTAAGACTAATATATATTTCATCTACAGTAAAGAATCCTGACTATAATTGGCTCTTCTCCTAGTACTCTGTTTCTACATTAAGTCATTAAGATTAAATGACAATTTTATATTTTGCATTTTCGACTTAATGAAGATGCAAGGACAGAGACTGCGTCTTCACAGCGCGTGAGCATAGTGTTCCTTTCATCAGCGTTGTTGATTCGGCTTGCTGGCTCTATTTCAGGCAGCTTCAGACTCTCTGGGAAACTTTGTGCTCAATTTTTAATTGGCATTACTGCAGCAATGTGAGCCCATTAGTGAGCAAGATCACAGTGCAGTACAGGGAAGTATGTAACCTCGATGGAGGAGCAAAACTAGGTTTCATGGCTGAGGGGCACCTACACACACGCACGCACACACACACACACACACAGACAACAAAAAAAACTTTTGTTTTTGTACTGAAGTAAGTAACCGTATTTTCTATCTCCTAATCCTGAATCTTACCGTAACAGAACCCAGTTTGCATTTTTAGATCATCATGCAATACATTTTTGGTGACTGTATAAGTTTCAATAAGTTTACACTAATGAATTAGTTATCATGAACTAGCATAAAACAATATGCAGTATTAACCTATGATAAAAAAAAAAAATGTAAATGTTATGTTATTTATAAATGTACTATTACTACAGTCAATACATTAACATTTCACTTTAAGTTGTGTAACTAAATACAGTATTTAGTTATAGTATTACTTACTATTACTTATTTACTACTTATTACTAACATTAGATCATACATTCTGTACAAACCACAATTAAAATTGAAAAATATTATTTTTTACATTAGCATTAACCTATGCTGTAAAAATACTGTGAAAGAAATATTATTTACAATAATGCATTAACTAATTATGTTGAATAAAACATTGTTGTAAAGCATTACCACATTATTTTGTGTTTATTAAGTCCTATTGAAAAAAAGAACAGTTCTTAAATTATGGAACGTTTTAATAAATGATTTATCCATGCATATTATAATTTGTGTTGTTGTTTGTTTTAAGTATGTGCTCTTGTAATCTTTAATAAAAAAATATTAGTGTCCCATCCCCCTCAATATGACTTCTCTTTTCTGATGATGTGTGCACTGAGCAATAAGTTTGACAAATGGCCAGAGAAGTTTTAGTCCTGCCCCTTCAGCAATCAATGAGCAAGCGACAAAAAACCAGTGATCTATTCAATTCCCAATGGACAAATTCAAGTCCCGTCTTGCAAATTTCTCACACACACAATGACTCTCTCACACACACACAATATACTTCCAGTTGTTAATCACGCATGCAGATGTGCATTTCGACATTCCATTCACTGCAAAACAGATGTAAATATCATTGGAGTCTGACAGTATTAGATAGTAAGAAGGCAGTACATATGGTCTAGAACGCTGCACTGCCAGTATCTGCAACCTTTACTCTGCACTGCCACATATTATACCAACAAAAGAAAAATGTGACACCGCTAACACAATTTAGAGACATTATAGCATTATCCCTCTACGATACAGAGTAATATATCAAATCCAGACCTGGGCACAGATGGACTACAGCTTAAAGGGGCCAGGCAGCTGGTGCACCTGACAGGTGGCTGGAGTAGATCCAGACACGCAGAAGCTTCGGGTGGCCTGTGGACTCTGCAGAGTCCTGCAGGTGGGGTGCTGGGTCACTCCGTCTGCCCCTGTTCTGATTGTCTGGTGGTCTGCCAGGCTACTGTCAGCCCTCAAGGACCAAACGGCACCGTCAGGTCACAGCTGGCTGTGGCGGTCACACCTGTCTGCGTTCTGTCACCTCTCCGTTCCCTCAGAGGAATCCGGGACAAATCAGGTGGCCACAGGCATAAAAATTGGGCCCTCGAGGTTTAGAGACTGAATTTAGGTGCTTCCGCACCAGAGGAACCTTTTCATATTTCCTAGAACTATTGGCGGAAGTACCCGTATTTTGGAGTGTTCACACCACAGGAACTAGGAACAATTTTAGATCTAGGAACTCCTTTTGGAGGAACTAATTTAGCTCCTACTTCAGAGTAGGGTCTAACCCAGCACTGATTGGCCGAACGCACGTGAAACACCAGCACCCGTTTAGTGTTTAGCTGACACTGTCTGTTTTCTACACTATACAAGAATGTCAGTTTTGACTGTGTAACGATCACCAGTGATAGTGCCCGGGATAACCATCAGAGGGCACTCCAACCTGGACAATCACCACACATCCACAAACTACATTTCCCATAATCCTTTGCCCAGACTAATCAGCCATGATCACATTCACCTGTATGTCTTTACCTTGTTTAACTCACCCCATATAAGCCTGGTTTTCACATTCATTCCCTGTCAAGTTTTATTTAGTGTTTGTACTGCAATTCTGAGTGTGTTTGTCTTTGGATTACCCTGTTTAATAAACACTGCGTTTGGATCCTCAATCTTCTTGTCTCAGAGCAGTTTGTGACAGAAGACTTTGCCATACATGGATCCAGCAGAGGAAATTCTGTTTCTACGTCAAGGTACCTGTACTATAGAGGTCTACACTGAACAGTTCTGTGCTCTTGCCAACCGGTTAAAATGGAAAGATACTGTTTTTAAGGATTTGTATTGTCATGGCTTAGCTGAGCCCATAAGATCGCTTATGCCTAGAGGACAGAACAAACTTATTCTAGAACAATACATAGACTATACTTTGCTGTTAAGTGGTTCCTCCACTGTTGGGGAAGTTGAAGAGGACATGTCCCCTAAACATTTTTTTTTTTTTATGTATCTCCCGGTCCTTTGCTTCCCACACCAGAGCCTGAGCTTCTTCACATCATGCCCACCGAGCCTGAGACTAATCAGCCATGATCACATTCACCTGTATTTCTTAACCTTGTTTAGCTCACCCCATATAAGCCTGGTTTTCACATTCATTCCCTGCGAAGTCTTGTTTAGTGTTTATACTGCAGTTCTGAGCGTGTTCTGAGTTCTCTCCTTGCCTCAGTCCTTTTCTGTTATTGTTTGGATTGCTTGTTTGTGTATGACCCTTGCCTGGATTTGGATTACGTCTTTGGATTACCCTGTTCAATAAACACTGCGTTTGGATCCTCAACCTTATTGTCTCAGAGCAGTTTGGACAATCTGAATGCTCTTGTGTATCACACTGAACTTTTTAGACACAGACATTTCAGCAGTAGGAAAAAATTAACTGAGAAAAGTCAATGCTGTGACACAAACAGAAATTGGACATTTTATCACACTTTATATTAGGTGTCCTTGTCTACTATGTACTTGCATCAAAAAATAAGTATAGTGTACTTATTTTTTCATATTGTATTGCAAAACACTTATGCAGCTATTGAGGTGGGATATGGGTAAGGTTAGGGACCGGTTTAGGGGTATGGGTAGGTTTAAAGGGAAGGCTCAACAGATTTAATTACAGCTGTAATTACATGCAGGTCTTTTATAATGTAAGTACAATATAAAAACACAAGTGTATAGTATCAAATTATTAATTTAAATGTTGGTAGTTAAAGACATCTAATATAAAGTGGGACCAAATATTTTATTTGTACAGCACATTTATTTTTGTAGAAATGTGAAACATGTAAATTGAAAATTCACAGGTGCTTGTTCATTTTTACATAATCTAATATGTCTTCCTCTAACACAATACATATCTTCCAACTGTTCTTCCATGACAAGCAACTGTGAATTTTCAGTTTACATGTAACGCATTCCTACAAAAATAAACTGCTGTTGCTGTTTAGGGATTTAGATGTTCCTCCATGTTCAAAAATGGTAGTGAGTGTGCTGGGCAAACTCCATATAGCCTACTGCTTCCAAACATGATTGGTCGATTGGTAAGATTGGGATTCCTATTTCATTACAGGCCATTCCATTCAATTTCATTACAAACATTCCATGTCATATAGCCTGACAAGCCAGACCCACATCAAGATGGGTCTGGGAACACACCATTGGCAGGGCTTAATCCCAGGAGCAGGATAAACGGTTGTCTTTCAAATTCCCTCTGCACACAATAGGATAGCGCTACAACCAACCAGAGTGTTTTCCCACCAGCGGAGCTAGTTGATAGATCTTCGGAATTTCTTTTTTAAGAATGACTTCAGTGCTGTTCTTTGTTCTTTTCTTAAAGAAAAGCTTAACTCCAAGTCCTCCAGAGTCGCGGCCAAAACCGATTCGAAAGGCCACTGTTCGCCAGCAGCAGCCATCTTCTTTGTTTTCAAGAAGCAGGGAATTCACACGGAACAGTCACAACTCTACCATCATTATGTTAAGCCCGCCCACCGACTCTATACACGTTGTGACTACGTTGTGGCCTGACTAGAGTTTGTTTTTTCCAGCTCGCAAGCCAATGGAGAGTTGCTAGACTACACTGGCTGCAAAATAAAAGTTGCTGCTGCTAGGGTGCGTCTAGATTTCTAGGCTACATGTCATAGGTATTTATGGAATATACATGCATTTCCAAAAGATTTTTAAAGAAACAAACCAAGCAGATTAACATTGGTGGACTTCAACTTGAAAAATGGTGTGTATTGACGTCTTTCAGCGGTTGAAACAACATATCTTCTGATGTTCATTTATGTTTATTTTGTGCTATAACTAGTAGAAAGAGATGATCGGTTCACGTGCCACTTGAACTGAGGCTCTACAGCGATCTGTCACGCCACATTAAAGAGCCAAAATATGGAATTTACTGTTTGAATTTCTTAGCTGGGATTTAGTTTCATCCCAAAAGTAACCTGCTCTGTCTTGTCTCTCAGCGCATTGTAACTGTCCTCTTTGCTCCGCGGTGTATTTTTCACTGCGTGAGAACATGATGTGAAAACATGGCTTGTCGGACGTAGCAACAGTAACTAAGGGGGGCAGGTCTTTTTGCGAAGGGTCAATTGAACCAAAGTGATTAAGAAAAACTGTAATCCAACAATAAACACATTGTAAAGTTTCTTGTAATACAATTTTAGTTCCCCTATTGATTGTCTGTGGGTCTTGTTACGCATAACTTTACAATGAGCACCTATCACAAAGTAAAGCCCACAAACAGGGATTTTAATTACCTCAATTTGTCACTGTCACCGTCGTTTCGATTTCATTAGAATGTGAATAGGATAAGAGATAAATAAAGTCGATTTCATGTGGCACACTGCAATGCGCATTTATAATTTCTGAATTTAGAGATGCAATTTAATAATGCCAGACCTCCTCTCTCCTCTGCTTACAATTTACCACTGATTACAGCCTGACGCTCTCACAATTTGAATATTTACTGCATGCCAACCAATCCACCCATCTCATTTACATTTTGATTTACATGCCAATAGATGCAGAGTGTGGGATAAATATGGACCGTAATCAGCTTCATTTATCCAGAGCTGAAATGAGCAAAGACCTTTGGGTACCCCGACTAATGGCAAACACCAAGCTATTAGAGGTCAACTATACTAATGCCACAAGAGCAAACTGGACACAGCACAGGACTTATTAGCCATTTTAACAACAGCCTCGGGTTGCTTGACTACACCTGTCTTGATAGTAATCTGCTGCTGCGATTTCATCGTGTTTGTTTGTGCATGTGCGGCTACATTGGGAAAGTGTGGTGCCATTAGACGAATCATTGAGCATGTCTCTATGAGTCATTGTTGCGGAGGGAAGCTGTTTCTTGGGAATTCAATAGAGGGGTCAATTAGCAATCTGTAAATAGAAGTTTGTTATAATGGCTAGTCATAAAATGTAATGTGGAACGGTTTACAGCCCCTATCAAAATTGAAGTGAAGAATTTTGTCAAGACTCTAAATTATTCATCAGAATTTATCAAGGTTTTTATTCCTTATCCTGTGGTTAACATGCACGAGCAATGAACAATAATTATACAGCATTCACAAATCTTTCAATATTTCAACATTTGCCAATACTAAGATCAAAAGTTATATCTGTTAAAGGTCCCATTGCATGGACTATTTTATTATGTTATAATGTTTCCTGGGGTGCCCTTATAATGTTAGTATGTTTTTTAGATCAAAAGTTGTTATAATTTAGAAATAAAAGGCATATTTCCTAGCCTGATTTTAGCCTCTGATTTGTACACTCTGTTTGAAGGGGCGTGTCTGCTGTGAGACTTCAGTGTAAACGCCCACTGCTGTGATTGGCTGACATGCTTGCATATGAAATATCTCGCATGACATGTGGAACTCTCTCGAAAACTTTAACTATTACAGCTATTATACGTTTTTACTATTACAGCTATCGGGATTAACGAATCGTGAGAAGTTTAAGTATTTAGATCTATTCCCATCATATAAAAGGTTGCAGTGATGAGCAGTGTTGGGAGTAACGTGTTACAAAAGTAATGTATTACATTAACTTATTACTTTTTGTTGTAACGCAGTAGTGTAAGGCATTACTAATCAATTTTCAGTAATATTTTACTCGGTACATGTTCAGTAACGCTTGCGTTACAACACACTTTTAGCCCAAAATTTAATTGTTCCAAAAAAAATAAAAAATAAACGGGGGAAAAAACAGCCAGACCGCGAGACATTAATGAATGAAAAATGCAAGTAAGTTATTACCTGTTCGTGGTCAGTCAATAGCCGCGTGTGGTGTCCAAGTTTGTTAATAACGACTAAATGACAGCTTCTGATATATTTGTATGGCGATTTATTTCATCTCCCTCTTGCTGGTGTACCTTTGTATTGTGTGACATAGTCCAGTAAAAGCGTGTTTAGGGCAGGTTTTACAGGAGTGCCGCGAGGCATGATTTCGGTCTCTGTGCTCGCGCTGGACAGTGGAAAAGCGGTAGAAGAAGACTGTAGGCTACATTCGCGGGATGGATGTATGCGCATTACTCTGTTTGTTCTGTGTTTTCTTTCTAACCAGAGAGCAGTCTGTTTTCTTTCTTTTTGAATTGTTCTGTTAAAAAGTAGACATGTCTGACTGTGAGGCAAGTAGGCGCTGAGTTTCGGTTCATTTATGAGACCCAGGTTCACGCGCTGGCGCCTCCGTGTCCTGATTAGTCTACTATATTTAGGCTACTTCTTATTTATTAAATCCAGGCAATTGGTTGATGAAACATTGATTAAAATTAAGATACAATTAATACAAAACGAAATTCACTTTAAAGAAAGGCTTTGTGCTTTCTGTTTGAGGTCTCTCAGTCTTTCTGTCTTTTAGTGCTGCTTTCAGAGTGCTCACGTCCGTAACTAAGAACTGACACGTCCGTAACATCGTTTTTTCCTCATAAATGCGAACACGAAAAATAAAATAAAATGAATAGGCTATATTATGTTCTGTGGAGAGCCAACCCTTCTTCATCCGGTGGGTAGTATTACTTTTGGTTTGCTTAGTGTAATTCACAGAATTACTAAACAATATTTTGCTACCTAAAAGTTAAAGATTTTTTGTGTCACGCATGCATGCATGTCTATTTCCCTCATATTAAATATAAAACGCATGTGTGTAGACTGATATTTTTCTAATGTCTGGACTCCTTTATTAAGGGAGTAGCCTATGGATATATAAACAGACGTTTCAATATATTGGTATTAAATGCATTTTCTGAGAATTTATATTTCAAGTTTTAACTGCAAATGTCACGTCCATAACGCTGGAATTGCCCAATTTTAAAGAATTTATTTTCAACTATTTTTGTGGTGTAGGTATGTATTTTATAATGTTAATTTCAAATAATACTAATAGTAATTTAAAGATGTGGTAGCTTTGGATCTGGACGGGAAGGATAACCCTGGGAGTTGGAAGGGGTGTGTTGTGATTCTGTCTTCTCACACCGCGCACCGTGACACAGGTTCGTGAATCTGAGTGTCACGGTTTCATATCGCATATCTTTACAGCCCTAGTCATTTTAGAACGTTAAGTTCTACTTCTGTAGTTATTTTGGTGAAAGTAACTCAGAAGTAATACAGGAGTAATGTAACGCATTACAATTCTGAGACAGTAATATTGTAAGATAAAGAATTACTTTTAAAGGTGAACTAAGTAACTTTTTTACCTTAACTGAACAGCTTCGGAGTCATTGGAATGGTTACAGTATATTACTTATTTCGGGTTGAATGGTGGTCGTTTCGCACCCCCCAGGTGCCCGTGAGCGGAGAATCCGCACTTGCAACTTTGAGCCGGCGGGCCGCCGGCCGCCGCGTCAGGAAGTATCGCGTGATATCAGGTCTCGCGATGTAAACAATTGCTTTAAGGCCAAAATAAATCTGCTAAAATGCTGTCATTATTGCGCTCCCTCACGCTGTTCGAACCCGAATGAAGAAGACGTTTTAAAGAATGTCCCATCCGCTTTGATGTCGTTGATCTACTAGCCTCTGGCGTCTGAGAATCGCCAACGAGTTTTTACAACGGATTTGTCAAATATCTATTCCGAAGCTGTAGGGGGAGCTCTAGAGAGAAACCTGCGAGCAAAAAGCGAGAATACAGCGAAGAAATCCCGAAACTACTGAGCCCTGCTTTAAATAACAGTAACAAGTAATGTATAATGTATTACAGTTTGGAAGTAACTTGCACAACACTGGTGATGAGCATTGATGACAGCCTGTTGATCGCGTGAATGAAGATCTTATCATTGCAACGCAGTTTCTGCACTCTCACTAATGATTTCACCAATGCAAACATGAGGTAAGCACAGTAAGAGCTTTGTTGTGCAGCGTAACAGCGTCATTGATTTCATAACGAGTTTTGGCAAGTGTCCAGATAAACTCGCGCTGTGTGATTGACAGCTTGAGCGATTGGAAAGGGATTGTTCTTTGATCACTTTCTGTATTAATCACAGTTTAAGTAAGATTATTTTCATCCTACAAGAGAAACGACGTGAAGTTGATCGTTTAGTCACTGGCTTGATTTACTGATGCATAAACAGTATTGAACGACTTTGAGAGAAAGATGATCTGTCTGAACTTGAACAATTACACATCAGAAATTCACATAACCAACTGGTTCTTCAGAGGCTCAGATAAAAAAATGCTTTTGTGTTCATTTGTACATCCAAACACTGGGCAACTGCCATGCTTCACTCGTTCGCGTAACTCATTTTCTCATGGGCGGGCCAGCAGAGAAAGGGGAGGTAACCTTTCACCTTATGACGACATAAGGGGAATATTCCAGATTCGCCCGTCTGAGCTTTCATTTTCTCAAAAATACCCGGGGCTTGGTTTACACCCATCAAAATGTCTAGCCACTGGGGGACCATAGGCAGGCTAAGGAAACTTATATTAAGGTTAAAAAACCTCATAAAGTGAAATTTTCATGCAATGGGACCTTTAATATTAGTTAATACACTGTGAACTAACATGAAAAATCATTGAACAACAGTATTTTTTTATCAACTAACATAATGTTTATTAAATGCTGTAAAAAATATACTGTTAATTGTTAATTCATGTTAACAAATGAGACCTTACTGTGATGTGTAACTAAATATTCATATGATACATTACAATAAAGCAAAACACAAAGTCTTGCATACTATACGATTTCCTTCAGCTAGATGTTCGGATGTATTCACTGTAAAAGATGTGTGCTCTAAGGCCTTTTTACACTGGATGCGCAAGCAGTGCAGAGGCAGCACAGAAGCTGTGTATATGTAGAGTGGGAGCAGCACATGCCAGTTGTGCTTTCACACTGGCGGTGCTTGTTGCGCACAGCTAAACCGTGGCATGTATATTGAAAATTCAGAAGAGTATCTTCCATGTTGCTAACACGTGCGGTGAGAAACCGGCCTAAATCGTTAAAATGTGGTAAAAAGTCTCTTGCACCTATTCATAAACAAAGGGAAGTAGAAAAAAGTGGGAAAAATCATGTTGTGTATAGATGCAAACCTTTGATAGAGAAAGTTTTACTCACAGATGAGAAGCATTTAAAACTATTTTGGGCATCATCAACTAAACTGCGTAAGCAACAAAATGCGTAAATGGAGCAGGGTGGTTGAAAAGGCAGGCAAAGGAAGTCAGCTGAGAGACGTGCACAAGACTGAGCACCCGGTAAATAACTCATTAATATGAAAAATACAACAGCCAAGAGTACAAACACGATTGATCCATATTCATAACAAAGAGGAGCACTTGCCAGTGTACTACACCTTTCACAGGGCAACATTTCAAATCAAGAAAATGAGGTTATGTGATATGTAAAGGTTCTATTAAAACAATCTCAAACTAGTGACTCGTTGAGGTTAGATTGAGGAAATGTCCAAGTCAGTGTAGAATATCTGAATTTAAATTGTTTTTACAATCACAAAAATCACAGGATTTTTTTTAAAATATCTTTACGCTTTTTGTTCTTTCTCTTGTATGTGTAATGTTTGAGTCTTTTTCGTGTGCCTTGATTGTTTGTTTGTAACTTTGCCTCTTTATTTATTCATAGAGCCCAATCTAGCTCAGCTGAAGTGGGCTCAGAACTCCCTGATGTAAATTACTGCAAGTCAATATCGTGATGATGCTTCAGCTTCTCTGTTGCACAAGCTTGGACGGCTGCCATACTTGTTACCTGCAGTTTTGCATGCTGCTCTATCCACTTACGGTTTTAAATCAGACCCTCTATCCAACTCATATACTTTGACTCCTCTGATGTTCCCTTTTACTGAACCATTAGTTACTGTGAATAAAGTATTGCATTGCATCATTTATTTTACTTACTACATAAGGAAGACCAGGGTTAACAACCATTGGGGCAGGTTGTCACAAAAGGCCAAGCTGTGTTTCAAAGAAATGAATGCTTTAGCGTGAAGGTTTGCCAGGAAGACTCAAACGTTACGCCACTCATTATTTTCTGGTCTATCCAATCACTATCTAATACTTGTAGTATAAACACCTCGGTTACGACTGTAACCTCGGTTCCCTGAAGCGGGAACGAGACGCTGCGGCGATTGACGCTAAGGGAATGCGTCACGTGATGATGTATTGAAGCACATGTAAAATCAGTCCAATGGTGTGACGGAACGTCAGAGGCGGGTGACGTCATGAACCAGGAAACTATAATGCCTGCCCAAAACAGAACCACGCTAGCTTCGTAAAAGTCTGAAGTAGTCGCTGACAGGCACGTAGGAGATATGGCAAGGTGATGCAGCGTCTCATTCCCTCTTCAGGGAACCGAGGTTACAGTCGTAACTGAGGCATTCCCTTTCAAGGGAACTCGCACTGCGTCAATTGACCCTAAGGGAATGTCTATACCAACGCCACCATAGCGACAAGTGTCTGTCCAGTGTGAAATCGCGAGGAGCAACACTAGGACGAGAGCACCTGAGACCATGTTGTAGAGTCCAAGTTCAAAGAGTTGAACCTTACAAATGTGTGCAGTGAGGACCAACCTGCCGCATCACACACATCTTGGAGAGCAACTCCTGTTATAAGGGCCTTGGAGGCCGCCATACTCCTAGTAGAATGGGAACGGACAGCCGTAGGTGGAGGCTGTCCGATCGATTCATAAGCAAGTGAGATAGCCTCAACCACCCACTTGCTGATTCTCTGTTTAGATGCAGGGGACCCTTTGTTAGGGGGTCCAAAACATACGAACAACTGTTCATTTACGCCACAGGGCAGCTCTGTGAACATGGGCATCTAGCACCCTGACTGGGCATAGCAGATTATTCTTTTCCTGGTCCAAGTTCTGGAAGACAGGAGGACAAAAGGCCTGCAGCATGATAGATCTGGCAACATTAGTGGGGACCTTTGGAACATAACCTGGTCTAGGATGAAGGAACGCTTTAACCATGCCAGGTGCGAATTCCAAGCACAAGGGTGCAACCTTTTAAGAGACGTGATAGCGAGGAGGAACAAAGCTTTTAGGGTCAGGAACTTAGCCGGACCCTCCTCCAGTGGCTCGAAGGGAGCCAGGGAAAGGCCTTGAAGGACAATGACCAGATGCCATGTCGGCACCCTGGTACGAGCTGCAGGCCTCAGCCTCAGAGTACCATGGAAGAAACGAGATACCAACGGATCTTTACCCAAAGACATTACACCCAAAGGAATATGGTAAACCCCTATGGCCGCCACATAAACCTTCAAAGTGGATGGGGATAGACCTGCGGTTAACCTCACCTGCAGGAACTCCAGCACTGTACCAACCGGGCAGTTAAAGGGTAACTCTTGCCAAAATGCAACCTAAGGTCTTTTTGTTAATCTACCCGAGGCAAACTTTTAGATATGCTTTTAAATGAAAGTTTGCCTCGGGTAGATTAACAAAAAGACCCTAGGTTGCATTTTGGCGAGAGTTACCTTTTGACTGGGTCCAACTGACGGTCACGACACCATGAAGTGAAAACTCTCCACTTCAAGGCATAAAGTTTCCTCGTGGAGGGAGCTCTGGAATGTAGAATGGTTTCTACAACCTCAGTTGAGAGACCTGTCCCTATGAGCTGGGCCCCCTCAGAGGACAAGCCCACAGGTTCCACAGTTCTGGACGGGGGTGAACAATCGAGCCCCCTGCTTGGGACAGAAGGTCCCTCCTGACGGGTAACTCCAGTGGAGGCCCGTCGAGGAGAGACATTAGATCGGGGAACAATACTCGGCCCGGCCACCGCAGGGCTATAAGTAGTAGGCGAACCTGGTCCCTGCGGACTCTTTCCAGAACTCCTGGGAACAGAGCGATCGGGGGAAATGCATACAAACGTAGCCACGGAACATGAAAATAGAGACCTGCCACCATAGTCACATGTTTGCCGGGAGCCAGAGTGCCTGACATCCAAGCAAATTTAAAAGTGCTGGCTAATGCTAATCGTAAATTCTCTAAGATTATTATTCACGTCAGCACTAATGATGTTCGACTCCGCCAGTCGGAGATCACCAAAATTAACGTTAAAGAGGTGTGTGAACTCGCAAGTACGATGTCAGGCACTGTAATTTGCTCTGGCCCCCTTCCTGTTCGCAGGAGTGATGAGATACTTAGTAGATTGTCCTCACTCGAGGGCTGGCTTAAGTGGTGTCCGCAAAATAATATAGAATTCATAGACAACTGGAAAAGTTTTTGGGGCAGACCTGACCTGTTGAAAAGAGATGGTATTCATCCCTCATGGGATGGTGCTGCTCTTCTCACTAGTAATATGGCACATAGTCTTAGAGCTCAAACATGAATTGGGGCTCAGGTCAGGAAGCAGACAGACTGGCTAAACCGACCGTCTCCCAGCCGTCTCACCAAGCCTCTTTCACCTAGATATCATCATAAAGAGACTGTGTCTGTTCTCCGAATTAGGAAATACAAAAAACTTCCAAACCCATCTAAGGGTAAAAATTTAATTGATGTTCAACAAATAAAAAACAAATATAATACAAATTAGCAAATGATAAAACTTAGGTTGCTGAATATTCAATCCCTTACTCCAAAAGCACTTATTATTAATAATATGATAAGAGACTATAACCTAGATGTGCTGTGTTTGACAGAAACCTGGCTAAAACCAAATGATTACATTACTTTAAATGACTCCACTCCACAAGATTACGGTTATAAACATGAACCTCGTCTGAAAGGCAAAGGGGGAGGTGTTGCTGTAATTTATAGTGATATTTTCAAAATTACTAAGAAGTCTAGTTTAAAATATAATTCTTTTGAAGTGTTAATGTAAAACTTTGAGGTGCTTAATGTAACAATATATAGTGTAAATGATAAATCCCATTTGAGATTTGTGCTGGCTACTGTATACAGGCCACCAGGGCACCATACAGACTTTATCAAAGAATTTGCTGATTTTCTATCAGAGTTCGTACTGGCTGCAGATAAAGTCCTAATTGTTGGTGATTTTAATATAATGAAAAAAATGCATTGGGATTGGCATTTAAAGACATTCTTAACTCTATTGGAGTTAGACAACATGTGTCAGGACCTACTCATTGTCGTAATCATACTCTAGATCTAATATTATCACACGAAATCAATGTTGATGCTGTTGAAATTCTGCAGCAGAGTGATGACATCTCAGATCATTATCTAGTCTCGTGTAAACTTCATTTAGCCAAGGCTGCAAAGCCGACTCTGTGTTACAAATGTGTTAGACCTATCACTTCTGCCACTAAAGATTGCTTTATTAATAATCTTCCTGATCAGTTTCATCATTTCAGCATCCCAGATAGCTTAGAAGAACTCGATATTGCAACAGAAACTTTTAACTCTCTCTTTTCCAGCACTTTAGACACAGTTGCTCCTAAAGAAGATTAAAGAAAATAGTCCAACGCCGTGGTACAACGGGCACACTCAGGTCCTTAAGAGAGCAGCCAGAAAAATGGAGCGAAACTGGAAGAAAACAAAACTAGAGGTATTTCGCATTTCATGGAAGGAGAGCTCGATTGCATACAGAGAGGCCTTAAAAGCTGCTATATCTGCTTATTTTTCAACCCTATTAGAAGAAAATAAACAAAACCCTAGGTATTTATTTGAAACAGTGGCTAAACTAATGAAAAATAAAGCTTCAAGCCCAGAAGTTTCCAAGCAGCACAGCAGTAATGACTTTATGAACTTCTTCACTTATAAGATTGATAATATCAGGGAGAAAATTATAGCTATGCAACGTAGAGTTTTGCAACGCTTGCCACGCCAAGATCATGGGTTCGATTCCCAGGGAAAGCAAGAATTGATAAGAATGTAAATGTGTACCTTGAAATGCAATGTAAGTCGCTTTGGATAAAAGCATCTGCCAAATGCATAAATGTAAATGTAAAAATTTGATTCATTCATTGCTATAGGTGAGGAAGAATTTTCTAAACTTGTTAAATCATCTAAATCGACAACAACATGTATGTTAAACCCTATACCGACTAAGCTACTGAAAGAGATGCTTCCAGAGGTCATAGATCCTCTTCTTAATATCATTAATTCATCTTTGTCATTAGGATACGTACCAAAAACTTTTAAGCTGGCTATGATTAAACCACTTGTTAAAAAAACGCAACTTGATCGTACAGAATTATTGTTATTGTCTGATCGTACTAGTACATGCTGGTTCTTGAGCAGCGCATGGAAGCGGTGCAGAGCCAGACGTACCACCAGCAACTTGAGGCAATTGACAGGCCAAAGGCGCTGGGGTCCTGTCCAGGAGCCTGCGGCAGCATGTCCATTGCACACGGCACCCCAGCCCGTGGTGGAGGCATCTGTTGAGACAACAACATGCCTGGAAACTCGTTCTAAGGGCACTCCAGCCCGTAGAAAGCTGAGGTTCATCCACTGGGTTAAGGTCTGACAGCAGGTTGGAGTAACTGGTACTCGGAGCGTGTCTTGTTGCCATGCCCACCTCGGGACTCGATCGCGAAGCCAGAGTGTGTGCGTGTTTGCTAGTAAGCTGTGCGCACATGGCGACTGAGTCGATTTCCATACCAAGAAAAGAGATCTTCTGCACTGGGCAAAGTTTGCTCTTCTCCCAGTTTACCCGAAGGCCCAGACGGGCTAGGTGCCGGAGCACAAGGTCCCTGCGTTCGCAAACCTGGTCTCGAGAGTGAGCTAGGATCAGCCAGTCGTCGAGAGAGTTCAGGATGCGAACCCCGTGTTGCCGTAGTGGCACAAGGGCTGCCTCAACGACTTTCGTGAAGACGCAAGGAGACAGGGTGGAGACTACTGATCTGCCAGCTCCTGAGAAGAAGTCTCGATCTAAACATCGCGATGGTCATGTTCCCACAAAGAAAACATGACTCATCCACGAGCGTTGCCGAGCGTGATTAAGCCCAACATGCCAAACAGCGCTCGTGACCGTTAGGCAGATGAAACGTGCACCCACATCCAGAAAACACACGGGCGAGCCGTCTTGAAAAAGACGTGCCACGTGCAGCTCTTTTAGAGAGAGGAAAAAGCTCAGCAGAGTGCTGAAGCACCCAGGGAGAAGCACACACACTGTCGGCAGATCACTGCACAGACCAGCAGCAGGCAATGTGATCTCGCTGGAACGCGCCGTTGCACCAACACACTGGAGAGCCGCTTGTCTCGTAGAGTGAAGATAATTCAGAATGGCTTGTGGGAGTGAAGAAAACTCTTGGCTCCGAAGCGAAAACATAACTGCATGTTGCCAGTGTACTTCCTTACATACCCACGAGGTGGGGCGGAATTACGCTATGCAAATTCCGCAGACCCATGGTATTTCTTGTCATTGGCTCGTTTTGTATTCTCGAAGGTGAGAGGCTTTCTAAGCGAAACCCCATTCGTCGTCACGACGTAACTCGTAATGACAACGAAAGGGAACTGCATATTATTTCTGGAGCAATAATGACGGTAACATTTAATAGCTTTATTATTTTTTTATTTTATTTTGTAGCCTGTTCAGAAATTGACCCAAGAAAAAAAACCTAAGATGAGAAATGTTCACTGGAGTAAGTATGTTCACAAAAGTGATTTGAATCAGCTTCAGTGTCCTCTATACTGAATCCAAAATCAAAACTCTAATTTTGTGCCAAGTAAAAGATTATATGACTATTCAACAAGGTAATAGCATCAATCCTGCTATCACTCATTTCATATTGTTAATATATTTTCAGAAGCTCAGCCAAATCTCGACAAATCAGTCAGTGGCCTCACTAGAGCATCACTAAAACAGCCCTCGCATCAAGAGCAGGTGCCTCCACAGCTGCCATTATCCAGGTTAATTAAGCAACAACACATTTGAGAGTAATTTGTGGGCCTGATTGCTTTAAACTGTAGACAACCAAATATCTAATAACCATCAGTAACACTGGAAGAAAAGTGATTTGTTTAAAAGGCTTAAAGGGGTCATGTACTGAAAAATCAAATTTTCTTTGATCTTTTGAACAAGTTGTAGTTCTCAAAACTTGCCTGTTAGTACAAAAACAGCCTTTATCTAAACCAAACTTCCGAAACGACCTGTTTTGCATTTCTTCCTCTTTATTGCATAATAGACATAAATACATCAGCGCAAGACTGCCTGCACAGATACAGATCAATGCCTATTTTATCACTGTCTCTTTGACCCACCTCCAACGAGTCAAGCCAGTAAATCAAGCCAGTGACTAAACGGTCAACTTGACACATTTCCTATTAGTTGCATGAAAATCATCTGTTATTTGAATTTTGATTAAATTACATGCAGAACGCCGTCTACGCTGCGCAATGAATCTCTTTTTTTAGCATGTCTGCACTGTGTTTATTATAGTGTTGATTAAAATGAAATAAGTGCAAAAATAGAATAGCAATGGAAAGATCATTGCATTTGTGCAATTGCATATTTAGGGAAAAGGTAATCATGCTCATTGGAAATATGTAATGTACATTTTATGCAAAACTGCAAAAAAATGCACCTACTGTATACACACTATAACACTAGAGTCAGTAAAATTGCATGAACTTTAATTCCTTTTCACACAAATTATGATTACATGGAGGAAAAAATATTGATATATAAAAACTTATTTTATTGCAGTTCCTTGCACAATACTTTGTAATATCATTAAAACATTCTTACCATCACATTACCAGCTCCATATGTATGGTTTTTCAGATTTAGTAAACTTGCTTGGTAGCTACTGTAAAAATGATACCGCATACCATTGTGCCATATTCACATAAATTACAGCTAGCAATTTGTCATTACACAGACAAAGCCATATAAAGTATATTGATGGCTTGAACCCCTAGGCTTTGGTATTGTGTGCCAACACACATGATGATTAAGATCTCCGACTCCTGGGAGAAACACGTTCCTTTGTGCTTTTGAACCTGATCCTTTGCATTAGTTAGAATAAAAGCAGACCATACTGCCGCCAATGGGTCATCTAACCAAACACAAACTTTCCATCATTTAAATCTATTAAAAAACATGAAAATGTTATCTGAACAATGAAGACAGAGCAATTTAAACCCACCATAATGGGTTACTAACCCTAACCCTAACCTGCATGCCCTTCTTTTTTCCAGAGCAGTTATGTTCAGAAAAAAAGTTTCAACAATCTTTCTACAGAAATGCTTAGCAAACTATTTACTCAGCATAATGCTTCACATAGCACACATTAGATGGGAATCTGATATTCCCTGACATATCCTCATCAGAAACAAAGTAAATATTTTTAATCCGCTTGTAGTGGTTGGATCACTGTGTGAGGGCAATTCAGTACGTCTCCCACATTCCCTTGTGCAACGTTCTTAATCTGCGCTTTGTTTGTACACAGAGAGGGGATTGATTTATTTCAGCTGTGTCAAAAGCCATAAACCACACAAAAAAAAAAAAAAAACTCTGACCATGTGTTGCTGGCCATGTATCCACATGAGCTTTCCATTTAATTGTTTCTTGATGGAAACAGTTCAATGTCAGTGCGAGATCAATAAGCACTCAGTGAGTGTGTGTGTGACCAAGAGAGAAATTGCTGTTGTTAACTGCTGATTGATGGGAAAAGGTTAATTTGGTACTAATGCAGGCTTTCCTCCACCAAAAGAGCCTCTCAGACGGTGGTTCTATTGACAGCTGAGCGTTTAGCACAGATCTGAAGTGCTCCCTGTGATGGTTCCTAAATCAGACTAAAATATAATAAAGATCTGCACCAAAGGACAAGGCAAAGGCCAAATGCACTTTTTTTGCTGACAGTCTCTTTCCTCTGGCTAAGTTCCAACCGATCAGCATCTTTTTACTAATGACTAACTCTTCTTCTGTAGCTGAGAGCACAAAAGCAGGTAGACTGGTTTCACAAATACTTTTCTTTATCTTTTTCAAACTCTATTACATTTAAATTCATTCAAAAAAATAAATGTGTTGTATATGTGGTATAAATATTTTTTAGATATTTTAATTTGCTATAAAAGAATGACAAATTAGCATATAAGAACAACAACTTGACCATTGGTGCCCTGGTGACAAAAGATGGCAGATCAACAGTGCATTGTAAAGCGACACCCGGTGAGGAACTTGTCAAGTCAAGACATGGCCTGGAGGTTATGTGACACTGTGAATAACACTCAAACACAGGTCAGAACTGTCTGTGTAAGGTGGGAGAGGCTTTGGGAACCTGATACATTGAATCACATTCTCATGTGAGTGTGCTCTGAGGGATCAAGGTTTAGCTGGTTAGCCGTTCCAGTTGTTCCTCTGTTGGTAGATGTCATAACTACAGCATGTTGGTAAAATATCTATTCAGATCACACATACTTCATTATTACAGTAGATGTTTCAAGTTTAGCAGTCTTTTCTCTTTTTGATGTACTCTACCTGCTACAAACACTTATTAAGAATGTGTGTATGCCTGAACAATCACACAATTGAAAATGCTAATTTAAGACACAACAGTTTCAAAATACATGTTTAATGTTTAAGGACTTCACACAGAACGCATTTTTGCTGTTAAAAAGGCAAGACGCAGGTCAGT
Organism: Abramis brama; assembly: GCF_963993115.1. NCBI lineage: Eukaryota > Metazoa > Chordata > Actinopteri > Cypriniformes > Leuciscidae > Abramis > Abramis brama. Next base: position 27,001,209 of record NC_139970.1, read on the forward strand.
GGAATGGAAAAAGCACAAGGTCTACAGGTGCGTTTTTTAAAACTCGAACTTCTTTTAACTTGAGGGCCGCATTTGTAAATCATGCGCAAGGCACTGCAAAAGACTCGAGCGCAACGGTCATGCACGGGTTTACATTGAAAAACAATGGAAAAGTAGCGCATTTGAATGGGAAAATGCGTTCTGTGAAAGTCTCTTCAGGTAATGCTAACCACAGACTTTATTTTACTCCTAAATCAGATCACAAGGGAACCCATGAAACCAAATGCAAATTCTCTTTTGGATTTTAGGTCTACAAACTGAATAGGTCTATTGTTTTTTGCCTGTTAAAAAAAGACATACATTTTCTTCAAATACCTACACATCAAATATTTACAGAGTGTTTCTGATGAAAACTGAAGTTGGCCATTGTATCCACAAGTTATATCCTTATCTTTCTGTCTATGCATCTCACTTATAAAAAGATGAAGAATGCAACCCAAATACTAGCAAAATCCATATTTTCTATGTTGTTATTTTCCAACTCTATACTCTCCTCTATGCTATTTTTCTCTCTCTGCTTACCTGTTTTTCCCCCATAGCTTTTCTTTACATCACTAACCACTGTGACTGAGCAGTTCTCTATTTTCTTCCTCTACACCCCACCACTAGACACACACACACTCAACACTTGCCTAGAATCCCAGACTGAATCTGTCTTTTTTCTTTATCTTTCATCCAGTTTCCCAGCACTCATTGCTCGATGTGAGGCCCACCATTACTGTTTTTCTGCCACAGTAGGACACTGTCTGCATTAGCGTAAATCCTGCTGGGAGGTTGAACCCACCAACACTGTCTTGAATAACCAGCCTGACGTTTACACCAGAAGTCTTAACTATATTTAGCAAAGCCAAGCAAAGAAGCATACTGCAGATAACAATGCTCAAGTGCCTGAATTTCACTGGGATACCCTGCTGTGTCTTTTAATGACAAATGACAGTTGCCATGGGATCACAAAGCATTGCACAAGCCGAATATTACATTTACTCTGGTCAGTTTAGAAGAAAGACTGCGAGATGCTGGTGATGCCTGATAATGTGAGTAATTATGAGATGGGTTATTTGTTATGCAGTCACTTTTAAGCTTTGTAACAAAAAAATAATAATAATAATATACCAGTTATGACATCACAGAAGCACTATAGAATTCATTAAAAAGCCTAGCTAGTAAATATTTGTGCTGCTGTTTTCCCATCAATTCATAGAACTAGTGCAAAGTGCCCGTGCAAAATCAGTTTTTGTGTGTGTTTTTAGTAATTGTTGGTTCGGTGTGTTTGAGTGCTCATCTATCTATAAATTACAGAAACGTCTGTCTGTCCGTCTGTCTGTGTGTGTGTGTGTTAACCACATATCTCTCGAACCGTTAGTCCGATGGATTTCAAATTTGACAGGTGTCTTGCCACGGGCACGAGTAAGTGCAGTGCCAAGTTTGACGTTGTTTGGATGAGAAATGCTAAAGATATTTTTAAATATATCATTTTTAAAAGGTTGTGGTTTAAAAATAAACATTCTGACATTAGAGGGTTTGCCCCAAGAAGGTTGTGGTTTAAAAATAAACATTCTGACGTAAACACTCTGTCAGCTACACTGTTTACTTCTGAATATTATAGTTTGGTTCCAGAACATGATAAATCCATTTAGATTAATTTGAGTAAAAATGTGTTTTCTTTACCAAGAAAGTGGCAAGATGAAAACCACTATTTTCTGTTTCAAACTTTCATATAGCATATTTAGGTTATAATAACAAATTCAAATCCAGATTTTGATTTTCAAAGATTTATTATAAAAACGGATTATTTTTTCCCAAAAATGCAATAAATTCATTACACTTTTTTTTCCAAAATGCAATTAATCCATTGAATCAATATAAAAGTAATTTTTTTATCATATTGAAACTGTTGAAATCAGCCATCGCTAAGAAATATCTCCTGAACTTTTTTGTTCAGCGATCAGCTCACAAAAACTGATTTTGCACGGGCACTTTGCACTGCTCCCTGAATCGACGTGCTTATTCATTTGTGGATGTAAACTGAATCTATAAGTCAGCTATGCTGTTTACTTCTGAATATTATATTTCATTCTGGTGCGCTTAACGTTATCGCTACTGTGTAAATGCTATTCACCAACTAAACATATCCTTTTCAATGCGTTCACATTCTCTTTCACGGGCATCATTTGTAGTTGCCTATTCACAAAATGTTTGCTCAAGCATAGCGTTTTCTCGGAGTTCACGTTGTTTTCTACCATGCACAAATAAAAATATCACCGAACTTTTGCTGTGTAATAATTGTAACAATGTGCACTCAAACACACCAAACCAACAATTACTAAAAACACACTTAAAAACTGATTTTGCACGGGCATTTTGCACTAGTTGTTACAATTACACAGCAAAAGTTCAGTGACATTTTTATTTGTGCATGGTAGAAAGCAAATACTGATACTGACATAATGACATATAATAAATATGGAAAATTGAACTACACGATTGAGGGAGCAGGCTACACAGTGAACTCCGAGAAAACGCTACACTTGAGCAAACAGTTTGTGAATATTAATAGGCTACTACAAATGATGGCTGTGAAAGAGACTGTGAACGCATTGAATAGATATGTTTATTTGGTGAATAGCATAGGCTACTATTACACAGTAGCGATAACGTTAAGCACACCAGAATAAAATATAATATTCAGAAATAAACAGTGTAGCTGACTTACAGATTCAATTAACATCCACAAATGAATAAGCGCAACGATTTAGGGAGCAGGCTACACAGTGAACGCCGAAAAAACGCTACGCTTGAGCAAACAGTTTGTGAATAGGCTACTACAAATGATGGCCGTGAATAAAATATAATATTCAGAAGTAAACAGTGTAGCTGACTTAAGGTGATGATACACAGGGCAACTTTTTGAGCAATGTTGCTGGGCAATCTTGCCGAGCGATTGTTGCTTGGGCACTTTCCCATTGAAAATGGGCAATACATTTATATCTGGATAATTTAGATCGGTCGTGGGCCCTGTGTCTCATCTGGTTGCCCATTGACGGCAACATTGCCCAGCAACATTGCTCAAAAAGTTGCCCTGTGTATCATCACCTTTAATGTTTAGCTGAAAGAGTGTTTATGTCAGAATGTTTATTTTTAAACCACAACCCTCTAATGTCAGAATATTTATTTTTAAACACTCTGTCAGCTAAACATTAAGTCAGCTACAACCCTCTAATGTCAGAATGTTTATTTTTAAACCACAACCTTCTAAGTGCTTCTTTTACCGATATATTTAACGATATCTTTTGCATTTCTAATCCAAACAACGTCGAACTTGGCACTGCACTTACTCGTGCCCATAGCAAGACACCTGTCAAGTTTGAAATCCATCGGACACACAGACAGACAGACAGACGTTTCTGTAATTTATAGATAGATGTAATTTAGGATGTCATTAAGGATCCAGCTTAGATAAAAGGATATTACAAAAACATTAATGGAAAGTGAAATTAATGACACCAGATCCATCCATCCATCCATCTTCTTCCGCTTATCCGGGCCGGGTCGCGGGGGCAGCAGTCTAATCAGGGATGCCCAGGCCTCCCTCTCCCTGGACACTTCCTCCAGCTCTTCAGGGGGGACAGCAAGGCGTTCCCAGGCCAGTCGGGAGACATAGTCCCTCCAGCGTGTCCTAGGTCTTCCTCGGGGCCTCCTCCCGGTGGGACATGCCCAGAACACCTTCCCGGGAAGGCGACCAGGAGGCATCCGGAAAAGATGCCCGAGCCACCTCAGCTGGCCCCTCTCGATGTGGAGGAGCAGCGGCTCTACTCTGAGATCCTCCCGAGTGACCGAGCTTCTCACCCTATCTCTAAGGGATCGCCCAGCCACCCTGTGGAGAAAGCTCATTTCGGCTGCCTGTATCCGGGATCTTGTCCTTTCGGTCATGACCCACAGCTCATGACCATAAGTGAGAGTAGGAACGTAGATTGACCGGTAAATCGAGAGCTTTGCCTTGCGGCTCAGCTCTTTCTTCACCACGACAGACCGGTACATCAACTGCATTACTGCAGAAGCTGCACCGATCCGTCGGTCAATCTCCCGTTCCATCCTTCCCTCACTCGTGAACAAGACCTCAAGATACTTGAACTCCACTTGAGGCAAGAACTCTCCACCAACCTGAAGTGGGCAAGCCACCCTTTTCCGACTGAGAACCATGGCCTCGGATTTGGAGGCGCTGATTCTCATCCCAGCCGCTTCACACTCGGCTGCAAACCGTCCCAGTGCATGCTGAAGGTCCTGGTCTGATGGAGCCAGCATGACAACATCATCCGCAAAGAGCAGAGATGAGATCATGTGGTCCCCAAACCTGACACCCTCCGGCCCCTGGCTGCACCTAGAAATTCTGTCCATAAAAATTATGAACAGAACCGGCGACAAAGGGCAGCCCTGCCGGAGCATGCATGCATCGGGAACAAGTCTGACTTACTGCCGGCAATGCGAACCAGGCTCCACCTTATGACACCAGATAAGGATAAGCCTATAAAATATTCCTGAAAAAAATAAGTTTAATATTTTAGCCAAAACATGAGACTCAATGTTAATGGCAAATTCTGAGTTTATGCTCAGCAATAACCCTGGTTTTCTTTTCAAACACAAGCTAAAGAGCACTGACTAAAATTCAATTCAGGTTTTACATTTACTAAATTTCATTCTGATTTCTAAAGAAATTAGAAATTGCTAAATTCATTGTGACTTTTCTACCTTGCTTGAGCAATCTCTGCCTCTACCATTTCACAGCATGAGAGACTGCACTTATTAAAGTTACGAATGATTTGTTGATGGCTGTGGATTCTGGACTTTTATCAATACTCATTCTTCTTGATTTAAGCTCAACTTTTGACACAGTTTCGCATATTATTTTATTGGAGAAACTGATGTCTTTTGGAATCACTGGTATTCCCTTAGCCTGGTTTAGATTTAATTTATTGTCTCAGTTCATTCAAATTAAAAGTTTAGATTAGATTACTTAGATTAGATTACTTAGATTACTAGTGGCGTGCCTCAGGGCTAAATTTTAGGCTCTCTTCTTGTTATTAATCTATTGCCTTTAGGTCACATTTTTCATAAATTCTGTAATGTTATGCTGATGACACCCAGCTTTATTTGTCTTCAAAGCCTAATTCAACACTACTACCCTCCTATCTCTTAGCTTGTTTATCTGAAATTAAATCATGGTTTACATGCAATTTTCTTAAGGTTAACAGTGAGAAAACTTATTCTATCCTATTAGTAGGCACTAAATTAAAACTGAAAAATTGTGAAACTTTTACACTAAATATTGACAACTTCGTTATCTATCCTTCTATCCTAAGAGTCTGATTGGCATCCTTGACAGTACTTTATTGTTTTACATGGACAGCGTATTATCATCTACAAAATAATAAACTGCTATCCTTTGTTACGGTCCCTGGTCTAGGTCAGGGATGTAACAAACAACAAAAGAATACTTCTTAGTTAGCCTTTTTTTATTTGTCTTTTCTTGCTCTCTTGTTTGTCTTCAAATTTTACAAAACAATCTCTTGAAAAGAAAGAATCAAACAAACAAGGAAAAGATTTGAAGCAAAATCTTCAGGGGTGAGCTAATGCCAAAACAATAAACAAACAGAAACTAACTTTCCCACAAAAAACTAACTTCCCTATGAATCATAAAATAAGTTAAATATATTACATATACAGTACATGCATTAGTTATATCTTGTATTGACTATTGTAATTCTCTTCTAAGTGGTGTTTTACAAAAGCTTCTTCAGAAACTTCAAATGGTAAAGAATTCAGCAGTCGGATCATTACACGATAACCTTCGATTGAGCACATCTCCAGTACTAACACAACTCCATTGGCTTCCAGTTAGATACTGGATTCAATTTAAGATTTTACTTTTTACTTAAAAGGCTCTTCATCTTCTTTGTTTTTTCACCTACCCAATCCCTCAGGTCTTCTGCTTCTATAACTTGTTACACCTTCTGTATGTTTGACTACCATGGGATGTACAGCTTTTAGTTGTACTGCTCCGAGTCTTTGGAATACATTGCCTCAAGACACATGTAATAGTTCTAGTCTTTCAATATTTAATTCACGTCTTAAAACCCTTTTCTTTTTTTTTTCTTTTTTTGATATACCTTAGTGGAAAAAAAACCTATACGAAAATGTATTTAAAATACATTTATTTCATACTAATACTACAAATCCATTAACATATATACTGATATAATACATACTTATTTGGAGTCCTTCTTTGTAGCACAATGCACATTTCTTAATATTAAAAGTGCTCTAAGCAATGTTGGGTGACGTCACTTCTTGTTGACGTTCAAAGTATTGTCAAACAAAACGGAAGCTAGCTCGACCCTCCCTCCTCCTTATCCCGTCCCCTCCCCTCCCTTGTAAATTCGGGACTTCACGCGCTCCTTCTCCTTTTTCCCTCTTCTTTGCTATTTGTTCATCGGAACATAGTCTCTTTGGTCCTGTGTCGGCCATATCAAAATTCAAGAGAATATAATTCTAACGTTAGTCGTTGTCGTTGTCTAGGACATCTCTCCTCTAACTAACTTCCCTCTTTATGCTTCTCTCTCCTCCACTCCCCACACCACCCTTCATGTGCACGCGCACTTATTTTTTTCACAGAATGTTGCAATGTTTATTATAAATAATTTATCTGTGCACATTATTGTTATTTAATTCATGTGCACTCATAATCTTTAATCAAAAACGTTAACCTCCCCTCCCCCTCGAAACAGCATCTGTTCTCTTCATTAGGCGGAGGGTGGAACTAAATATCCTCCACAACTGACTGCAAACTGGCCTGCATTTATTTAGAAATGCCATCCTATGATCCAATCCATTCCTGAAGGACAAAATCAAGTCCCGCAACTCCCGCCCTACAGTTTTTCTCATTCCAGAACCCGTTTCATTTGAATATACGTCACAATAGGGAAGCAAAGACTATCGCAACTTCCGCTTCATGCCGACGTTAATACAATGACAATGTAAAAGCCAAATATTTGTTTTTATTATAGTCACATTTCATATTTTTGTCACAGTATAAATGAAAAATACATGAAATAGCTGTGCCGTTATATTTTATGAAAGGGGTCTCTCACAAGGGCATCCTCATATGTGGGTGGCTCTTGGCATCAAACACTTTGAAAACTCCTGCACAGGCCCACAACAGGCCTCTGTCCACTCCACCCATCTCGCTTCAATAGGTTTTGACACACCAGAACCTAGATCAAAACATGTAGCTGACGACACTCCTTCATGAGGAAGAATCAAGGATTTGGGCTCAGATTTGTGTCTCTACATGTAGGTACTGGTTAAGTGCTATATATGGAACAGAATTAAGCTTCTCATCTTCTCTGACAAGCCTAAGCCCTTGTTGATGGGAAAGATTATGCCCTGAAAAATGCGATTAAGAGTGAGATTATATCTGTGCACTTTTTGAAAGGTTTGAGGCGCTTATCTCTTTCCCAGTGGTTAAAACAGCATATCAAAGAAGAGAAAGCACAACCTATAGTAAAGTTACTATGATATTTCACACATCATTCAGTGTACTTAGTCAGGGCTTCTAATATTAAAAGTATAGATGGATGAAGACAATATCACAGTATCCACCACTAGGGTCATCAATTGTACCAGTACAACCCGTACCAGTCGGTAAAAAAATAAAAAAAGTTAACGGTACCAGCATTTATACAGTACTGCTAGTACCAAGTACACTGTATAAACAGTCATTCGTGTTTGTTTGAGCATTTGTTCGTGTTTCTATTTACAGTGTGTTTTTACAAGCGTTGTAGACAATTACAAGCATATCTGTTGAGTGTGTGAACCCAGTGGCCTATCAGAGGTTCTAGTCAGTAAATAATCCTCGCTTAACACCGCTGAAAACGTACAAGATTTTGTTTTGTGCAATGTGAGTCGCATGCTCATAAATCCTTTCATTATAACCAGCAAAGTGTAAACACAATGTAAATAAGAGATTTGTTGTACAATTAAGACATATTTTTTCATAATAATGGGAGTTTTCACAAGAGTGCAGAATTCAGCGAGCTTGAACTTTAGAGATTGACAGCCTTAGTGATTATAAAGGGAGGGCTCTTCTCTTGCTTTTTATTACCCATTCATAATCTGAATACAGGTTAACTTTTAAAAGTGCACTGCAAAGTTTCTGGATTGACAACCATATTTAAATGCGCCATTGAATCGGAAACTGTGATGACTGACATTGATAACCAACAGACAAGACAAAACAAGACGAAAAAGTACTTAATTCAACAATTTTTGCTCTTGTACCGAAATTGGTACAGAGAACAGCAACATTTTACTGGAATTCAGAGGGGTTCAGAGAGAATCAGGGGCCCAATGAAACAAACTGTAACACAAAAGTCATACAAATTGCCCAGGATTTTTTTCCAAGATTGGGATCCAGAGTTCAGCCTGCCTTTTTGCCAAATAAATCCAATTACATACTACAACATATTTTCAAACCAATGGATTAATAAGGATGATTGTGATACATGACAGACCAGACATGAGGTTAACGTTAAAGAGGAATAGAGGACAAAAACATTGAGAACAATGAGACATTGCCGCCATGCAAAATGCAAGAGGTGACTAAAATAATAAATCACAAAGAAAGCAACCTATGAGGTTTAAAATCAGGCTGAAGACGGTAGTACAGACGAGTGCTGGTGAAGATAGGGGATTCTTGATTACATTATTATCACCCTCAGGCAATTTGTGAAAACTAACACATTCTGACGCCACCCAGGCCCACAGCCCGACTGCTGCTTGGAATAGTAAAGCAGCCACACAAGCGCTGGTTTGTTCAGATGAAGGAGGTCAGCTGAGAAAACACTTTGAGCACACGACACCCTCTCACATGGAAAAGAGCACAGGAAAAACATCTTCCCAAGGTGCTAAATTAGGGCTTTAGGTTGAGACCCTCATGGAAGTCATTTTGAAGAGGAGAGAAACATGCAAATAGAGTTCAACCAAATGGAAGAGATATGCACTCCTGCTTAAACACAGCAAGAAAGTACAGCGTACTGTGTTCGTAATAAATTATCTGAAAGTCTCTGTCCTCTTCAAAATGTAAAGATTTGGTGTCATTTTTCTGTTTTCATGTGACATTTTCATACAGCAAGAATAAAACAAGGTGAGAAGGATTTCAAAGCACTGTCCATGGTCCTGAGAGAGCAAATGGCGGTCAGAGGTCAGCAGCACAGAGATCCTGTCTGTCATTATTTTCAGTGGTTTCTTGTTTTATTAAAATAATTATTGCAATACACAGCATGCTCATCCAGGTTTATATAGGCTCAAGAGATAAAAGACCAAATCATTTATGAAATGTAATTAAAGCCATATTAACAGATGCTGAAATTGTTTCTTTTTCCTATAAATATTATTCAATACAAAATGTTTGGGTCAGCAGGGTTGAGAAAGTAGAACTGGTTCTTATTTAGAATGCCCCACATGCACAAAATAACAATAACAAAGACGGTACACAGCACAGAATTATACAGAAGTAAACACAGAGGTTACTGAAGTCAACATTTGCACTTTCATTTATAAGACGATGTGCTGGGGAAGCTAGTGAATTTGTGTGCAGGCGATAATGAAAACGCAGACAAAGATGAGAAAGAGAGCAAAGTTTTTCTCATAGAGTTTTTCCTCAAGTTTTGCTTGTATAGAGCCACCATAATTAGTATAACAGCTCACCATCCCTTAACCGACTAACTTCGCTGCCATATAACATCTTCCATATTTACCGAATGAACTATCAAACTATCGGTGTGTAAAATATTTGGAGTGACTCCCATCAGTGCAGAATTGTGACGAATGTTGATCTAGAATGACATAAAAGTCGCATGAATTCCGATATGTCTGTTCAGACTGAGGTTGCACTGTAAAACAGACATTTTATCTGATTTAAGACCACATATGGAAGTGGAAAAAATTTATGGAAATATGGAAAATACTGTATAATATAAAATATAATATACATATGGGGAAAAAAATGATTTCATGTGGTTTGAGCTGTTCGCAATTATGAAGAAGAAAAAAACACAGATCTGAGTTGCATATGGGCCACTTTTGCCTGCAGTCTGAACATAGCTTTATTCACCAAACCGGAATTACTTTTCTTTTTTCATGAAACGCAAAAATGCAAAAAAAAAAAAAATGCTGTGCGGGGTGTAGAATCCATATTCCGGTGCTCTTTGGGTGTAGGGATGGTTCAACTCTCATAAAAACATATCAAGCTAAGGCACTCAATAATTTAAGGTAAAATATAAAATGGCCATGACTTTTATATTTTTCCTTAAATTCTAGAGTGCCTTGGCTTGATATGTTTTTACTTTTCTCTCTTGTTGTGGAACACAAAAGAAGATATTTTGAAGAAAGTTTGTAACAAAGGTTTTGGTGACTATTCACTTTCATTGTATGAATAAATACAAAATCTTGCTTTTATCCACTATTAGTACAAGCCTGTTGTAGCGGACTCCATTCGAATGACGGCCAAAACTTTACTGGTGAGATTTATGAAGTTTATTGTATATCACACAAAACATGAAGCATCCATTTTCACTCCAGAAAATCACTGGCACACACCGGCATGGACACACCGCCACGGACACCAGCACGGACACGGACACACTGGCACGGACACGAACACACCGGATGACACCGGCACGGATATCGGCACGGATATCGGCACGGACACGAACACACCGGCACGGACACACCAGCACCGATACGGGCACACCGGTACGGACACCGGCACGGACCCGGACACATCGGCACGGACCCGGACACATCGGCACGGACACGAACACACCGGACACCGGCACGGACACACGGACACACGGACATCGGCACGGACAAAGACACACCAGAACGGACACCGGCATGGACACCAGCACAAGAAACGACACACCGGCACGGCACAGATTGGCACGGACACCGGAACAGACACACCGGACACCGGCACAGACACGGAAAGATAATAACAAAGAATCACATTACATACACAACATATAATATACAAATTAAATAAACAGTGCTTTATTTTTTCAGGTACAGTAGGTGTATTTAACAGAAGCATTCAAGAAAGATATTAAATGAACAAATATCAAAATAAAACACTACATAGACTTCACTGTATAAATTATACATTGATAGTTATTAAAGCTACTATTAAAGTTCACAGAGCAGTAAGTGATTTTCTCTTTCTCTTTTTTTTTATTATCATTAAAGGGATAGTTCCCCCCAAAAAAATTATTTGATCATCAATTACTCTCTCAAGTTGTTTTAAATAAGTTTCTTACTTCTGTTGAAAATGGGGACCAGCAACTCTTTGGTTAGCCACATTCTTCAAAATATCTTATTTTGTGTTCAGCACAAGAAAGAAATTAATACAGGTTTGGAACAACATTAGAGTGAGTAAATAAGGACAGAATTTTCATTTTTGGGTGAACTATCCCTTTAAGGACAAGCGGCAGCATGTTTACTATTAGGCTACTGTCACTTTAAGACTGGCAGCAAGCATCTAATATACAGGCATAGGATACGCACCCGTTTTTCTCTCAAATCTTTGCTTTCACTTTAGACATAACCAGCTGGGTTTATGTAAACCTTGTGTGTATTTGGCAGTATTAACCCAATAAGACTCGAAAGATACCTTAGTCCAGTAACAGGCGCTGTTTGACAGGCTTTTAAGTGCATGTGCGCTTTGGGTGTATGCGCTCAGAAAAGTGCATGTTAGAACAGCGCGACAACAAGCGAATGAAATGTTTAACCGGCAAGGCTTTAAAGCACATGCAAATAATGAACTTTTGTGAATTGCAGTATCCCGTTAGTGTAACTCGATCTCTGCGTTAACATGTGTTGTGAATGTACGTCGCATTGTACAGTATGTTGGGACGGAGCCGCCAGAACTGCAACTGATAGAATGCACTGTAGCACGACACTACGAGTTTTCTATAAAAGCAGATCATAGAAACATTTTAATTGTCCAAAATATTGTGATTTCGTCCAAAAATCGTTATATCACACACCCCTAACAGACATGGTATATCCCCAGCTGCTACAGCGAGTAAACAGAAATGGCGACTGCTGTCACTGTGACTCACTCAGGGCGGGATCTATGCTAATAGGGCAGATCGTCACCAGTCATGGGTACGAGTAGGGGGAAATCTGAAACCACGTGTTTGGAGAGATTGCTAATTATTTATGGGGACTATAAAAAAAGTATTGGGTGGATTTTTATAATTATAGGCTTGTTGTTCACACACTGTAGACGCACATCTGTGTTCAAACACCTTATAAAAATGAATTTTGCATAATAGGCCCCCTTTAAATCAGTATAGCTAATGACTGGTTGATAATATGACTGTCATATCCACCGTCTGTCTTCCTCATCTGTCTCTGCACTACACTCCCCAGAATCTTCCTTGGCGCACACCTGCACTCACTCTCCTCTAAGTAGTAATCACCGTCACCTGGATCCCATCACCAGCTCACCTTTATATTCAGCACTCAGTCACTCACTCTTTGTCTGGTCAATACATGTCTATTCATGACACACAGACTCTCTATTTCACCTACCTGCATAGTTACCGTCGATCCCGATCTTCTTCAGCCTGTCTTCAGTCCATCTTCATCATCTGCATCTGCAAGAGAAAGAGAGACTTTGTTATCATTCAGTTAAGCTTCATCCAATTATCTACTTCCTGTTTACTCGCCTTTCACGCTGTGTCCGATCCATTCTGCTATTAAAATATCAAACTTACCATCTAGCATGCTTCGTTTGTACGAAACCTGACAATGACAATGTGTAGTTAAAATCATGCATTATGCACTTTGTCAGTAGCATATATATGCATTATATAATTATTTATTTATGCTACCTCTTTATGCCCTAAAAAGTCAGTAATAAATCAGTGTAAACTACAAGTTGTCATCTCTCAAGAATTATTCGAAATGTATTATTGAAATATCATCATTTGTTAATGGAATAGCATAAACTTTCTCCAAATTTGGTAAAAGTAGTAAAAAAGTAGTAAATTAAATGGAATGTCTAAGGAACAAGAATCATTATTCCCATATCTAGTCGGCAATATAGAGGGTTTGCACCTACGTCACGATTTGGTCAGTTACCCGGATGCGCGGCCATATTGGAGGTACTCAGATGTAAACAACGGCATGGATTGCACTGTTTATGTACTACTGAACACATTGTTACACTAATTTATGATGTCTAAACCACGGAAAAAACACATGGAAGCTGCGAAATCATATAGAGAAGGACTTAGTAAGCAGGAAAGAGCGCGAAATTTTGACAAACTTAAGTTAATATGTGGTAAAGATCCGAACGAGCTAGCTTCTCTAGTCCTTACTGCAATTCTTCCTTCTATTTCTTATCCCGACATTGGCTACGTTCAGATTGTCAGTCCAAAAAAGCACATGAAATCCATTTCAAGCTACATCCATATGTGGTTTGAAATCCTATTCAAATCACATATCAGGAAATCTACTTCAGTCTGAACACTCTGATCGGATTTTGCGTGGTTTATGTGACTTTCTCACGCCACGTAAAATGTAAACATCAGACGTTGTTATAGGGAACATGCTGAAAGTCACTGCCAAAATAAGGCTGTGTTGTTGCAAAGTGCCGGACGAGCAGAAAATTATTATTTTTGAAACGTATTTTGAAACCGACATGGAAAAAGAGTTGTGTAAACCAGCCTCCTACAGTTCTGCAGCAGGCTCAAGACGCAGTAGTCCAGCGCGGCGGCTACACATTTCCATGTTGTAAAATTTAAATAAGACAACATTTCTATTGCAAATGCAAACCCCTCCATCAACACAACATCATTGCCGTATTGTCAAAGAGCTGCGTGGACACACAAATCGGATCTGAACAGTTGCGATACAGCGTGGACATCATTTTAGATCATATTCCAATCAGATACAAAGATAATCGGATTTGGACTGACAGTGTGAATGTAGCCATAGTGAACTACTTTACGTCAACATTTTAGCCATAGTCAATGCTTCATTTACACATGTGGCTGATGCTGGGCCTCTCTCAACCACAAACGCCATCTTTCATCAGTTTGTTGCACTCTTCTCTTTAACTTTCGGCAGTCTATAGAACTCGAAATGTTTTTTCTCGGTGCGACCGATTATTACAGACCAAAACACGACCATTTTTCAGCAGCAATAATCAGCCAAATTTGCAAGTCCATTCAGTTCAGTGGCATTGTTTACATTCAGTGCCTCCAAAATGGCCAACTTCCGGATTGATGACGTGTAGTGAAAACCCTCTATATTGCCTGCTAATCACTTGAGATTTAAGATCGTTTGTAAAGCAATAAGGGAAGTAGGAACATTCAGCAGTTGTTGTCAATTTCAAACAAAAAAGGTTTTTTACACAAATCCCTTTGCCTTGTCATGCTATGTTTTGTTTATCATAGTTTGTTTGCAAGACTTTCCCTGTGGTATATCTAAGGTGCAGTTGTCACAGTGACACGGCTGAGGCAAGAGACAAGGCTGTTGAGGTTTTGTTTTGTGTCAGTGACTAACGAGTGAGCTGGTGCAATCCTATGTCAGACACATTTAATCACTTGAGACACACGGCGGGTCTCGCCAAGTTCTCCAGGCAACAGGAAAGCAGGTCTAAGACTTGGATGGGGGAAAAAAAAAAAGTATATTGTGCAAGAGTGTCTGAAATTGAATTTAAGAGCCCCTATATTATGCTATTTTAAGGTTCCTAAGTTTGTTTTTGAGGTCTCCTACAACAGGTTTACATGCAAAAACACTTTCATTTTCTCATACTGTATACACTGCACATCACCACATTTTTCAAAGATTCTCAAAAAACTCATCAGATAATTCAGTCCCTCCTATCTGCGAGCCTTCTCTGCTCTAATTGGTCAGATGACCCAGTCTGATACTATTGGTCTACCACTTGCAGTGCGTGTCAGAAGCTAACGCCCATTACCACAACTGAACTTCAGCTCCGTCCAGAGGCTTCCTAAAGCGAAGCTTTAGGAACACTATACACACTGTAAAGATGACGTTAATTTTAGCATATCAATCCGAGCGAGAGTCCGATGATGAAACATTGGAAGAACTAGTTATTCAACCCGAACCTCTATCACAAGGACAACTCGAGCAGGATGTTTCTCAGTGATGCACTACTAAGTTTGATGTACATTATGAGATGTTGCAACTGTAATTCCTCACCATCAGCATTAACAAGTGTATGTCCATCAACCAACTGATGTGTATATTTCTAATTTATTGCGGTACACATGGGGGAACCGTATCATTAACTGCATCAGTAACAGCACATACCTTAGCCTAGCACTAACATGAATGACTGATGTAACAAAGTTTGTAAAAAAAATCTTGCTCAATCCTTTATCATTACTCATAGTAGTAAGAATGACAGACAATCTGATTTAATAGACACAATTTTAGGTAATAGTCTTTCCTTGCCTTGCCTTAAGACAGTAATAAAGTGAGTTAGCCGGTTATCCGGAGACCTACACAATATAAAACAAAACTATGTATTTTGAACACCAGGTAGAAAATATATCAATAATTAATCATACTTTAATTTAGGTTAACATAGGTTGTGATTCTGAGGAGGAAGCTGGTCTAGCGTTTTGCAAATCCTGCGTTGAAGGGCGGGTCAAGTTGTTCGAGAGCAGACTACGTAGAACATAGGCAGACATTATGCAAATGTGTTAGCTAGTGATGCGTAGCCGTAGGTGATTGGGATTCGAATTCCTGACGACTCGTTTAGGCGGTTCAGAGTTGATTCTTTTTTTGGGGGAGACAATAACTTTATTTACTGTGCACTTTCAACTTTACAACTTTGCAGACCGTTTACATTCACAGACAGCTATTTTACACAATGCATGAATAGGAATATTCGAAAAACCATAATAGGGGCAATGTTATGATGCAAAAACAACTAGATCAGGGAATGACCACTGTGTTTGTCTCTCATGAAATCTTGCCAGAGATGGAGAATAACAGTACCAATGAGTTATTGCAAGGAAGAATAGCAGCTCGGTCTTATCTAGACATATCGTGCTTCTGGCTTTGAGTGGCCATCAGTGTTGAAATATTTTGACGGTGATGGAGAACTTCTTGAGATGAAAAGAAACACAGCCACTGTTCAACAGGTTTGTTCAATCTAGACAACAAGTATGAAGGAAATCACCAAATATACTTTGGAACAGAGAGAGAGGATATTGAGCCAGAGAGATTAGCAGTGAGTAACTTTACAGTTTTGCTTCAAAGAAAAAGAGGAGGAGAAGTACCGGTATTGAAGAGAGGTAGAGAATCGTTTTTCATGAGATATTCAGTAACAGATGAAAGAGCAGAAAATATCTGCTGCTCATATTTCAAGCAGTGAGAATAAAAGTGTTCTGAAAGCTGGTGCTTTTAAAAAGTGCGCTAAGTATACGCATTCTGGTATTGTTTGGATTGCTCATTGCGAAACTGGAAACTGGCAACAGAAATTTTAAATACTGCAAATTTCTTCAATCACAAACAACCAAGAGTGATGACACTGATTTAGCATAGGCTCACTAAAGATCTTTCTCTGCTTAGGGAAACAAAGTGCATTGCATCACTTTTCAAAAAATGTTGATAAGGCTTAAGGCACTCTTTCATCTTTGCTCCCCTACAATATACACTACACTACTGTTAAAAGTTTAGTCTGTACAGGTTTTTTTTATGTCTCTCTAAGGCTGCATTTATTTGATCAAAAATACAGTAAAAACTGTAATATTATGAAATATTATTTAAAATTTTAAATAAGTCTTTTCTATTTTCAAAATGCTATATTTCAAAATGGCATTACTCCAGTCTTCAGTGTCACTTGATCATTCTAGCATGCTGATTTGGTGCTCAAGAAACATTTCTTATTATTAATAATGTCAGAAACTGTTGTGCTGCTTAACCGGGATCTATTTCTTAGGATTCATTGATGAATAGCCTATACAATTTAAAAGAACAGCATTTATTTGAAATAGAACAATGTGTGAAATTATGCAACAATATAAACATATTTACTCTCACTTTTAATCAACTGAATGCATCAGTGCTGAATAAAAGTATTTCTTTCCAAACAAATCTCACTGACCCCCAAACTAATATGTAAGTAGCAGTCAATGCAAACATCTGCAATTTAGTTGTTGTTTTTTAACCATAAAAATGGGTGAGAACATTAACCTTCTTATCTACAGTCCTTCCTATGTCATTTATAGATACTTGACAGACATTTATTATGAGGAAAAGTGTGAATAAACAGAACAGATAAGAAACTGTAGCTGTAAGAAACACAATTAGTATAAATTATTTTACAAGAACAAGTAGATCCTCATAATAAGGTGGATTAGTATTCAGTAACTGTGTTAAATTATCATCTAGACAGATTACATCATTAAACACCCTCAAGTGATTGTGCAGACACAGCAAGATAATTATTGAAACTATTGAAACATGAAGATCTTCGCGACTAGCACTGATGCTAACATTTAACATGTTCCTTTATCATGAATGAACACCAAACACTAGAGTGTAATTTTCTCATCTGTACGCTGACGCTCTAAAGAAACCCACAAATCATATTAAATGGTGCTCTTATCATTACTATTGCAAAACAAACAGCAAATTGCTTCAAATCGCTGGCCTTGTGAAGAGGCCATTTACAATGGCTTGCCCTTTCAACTATGTCATCATATTAACCACAATGCATCACATAATTACATCTGTGACCTGCAGGTCGCAGCTGCTATGGAACAGTAAATCTCATCATAGAAAGTCGCCCATGTCTTGTTTAGCTTTATAGTTATATTGAGCAAATACTTCATTGAGCTCTGAGGCAATGCCTGAGGCTCTGCAAAGCGACAAGGGGCTATTAGTCAGACATAAAACCCACTTCACTCCTAATGAAGATTTAATTTCTCTTTTCCTTGAGCTTCGAAGATGTTGGAAACATTTATTTAAGCTTTAAATACAAGCTACCACAAATAAACTCCCGAATTACCTGTCATATTAGTGCTAAAATGTCTTTTGTTTAAAAAAAATAGTGAATGGACAATTCATGCATGCTTTATAAAAACCAACAAACACTGAGCTCATGCTTCATGCCTCAAATCCTCTCATCAGCCTTTAGACCTCTATTTTCTTCACTGCGGTTGCCGTCCAAAAACATGTTATTTTGCATGTAATTAATATGAGCAGCCATTACCAGTGTGTTTTAGGGAGAACCGCCAATTAGCCTGTCTGTCACTGCTGAATCCTAATTAGAAATTATCAATGTTAATGGCTCCAAATGCTTCAGCTAATGGAGGGGTACCTGCCAAACAGCAGACGCAGGCCTTGGTGAATACTTAATAGGGACTAAGCTTCTGCCTCTGACTCCATGAGTGAAGATGCAGTTACTCATATGCCACAGACAGTCTCAGGTTTGAATCTAATAGGACTGACAGACAAAAAGAGCGATGCTGAGACACTTTCCACAAAAAAAAAGAAAAAAAAAAAAAAAAGAAATGGTACACACTCATGTTCCATTAGGTCTTTATAATGAAAACTACTATAGATACACTATTGTTTAAAATAAAACAAAATTGAAAAAGTTAAACTAGCTTTAAACATCAAATGTGCCCTTAAAATTATTTTGATCTACCTACGACAAGAAATGCCACAAGCAAACATTAGAGTGAGCATGAGAGTTATCACCAACATTTTTTTTATAAAAAGTAATAAAATGCAAATCATCATTACAAATAATTGTATCACACAATCGTGTGTATTTCAGCAGAATATGGTGACAACAAGCCATGAAACCAACAAAATTTAATGTAAGCCGACACTTCATGGCAGCACTCAGACCAAAGCACATTAGCGACAGACACTTCCGCATCATAGACAGTGAACAGCAATTGTGGCATTTTGAAATCCATCACCACAATCTAGCAATGTTGATAACAATATTATCATTAGACTGGCACCCCTAGTGAAAAATAAAATATATACATAATTACATTATTATTACATTATCATAATTGCTGCCATTTAAACAGTAAAAACCATTTTTTTTAAAATAGAGCACAGCTTATACTTGCCTCAAACAACTCTGTTGGTAAATAATAATAATCGTTGTTGTTACATTTAATTTATTGGCACACTTTAATATTAATATTTAATATTAATATTTTAACTTTAATATGAATTATATTATTAGAAAACTCAACACATTTAGCGTTGTCAGGCTTTTATTTGTGCTTAATATAAAACAACGGAGCTGCGCACTCGGGTTCATGGCTGCTATACATTTTACATGCCACAAGGTGGCACTGTTCTCGACACTCTGGATGCTTCGATTTTTTTCCCCGAAACAATCAGAGAAAAGCTTCAAAGATTTAAGACGAGGCTTCATTTCTCCACCCCTTTTTAATAGTTTTAGGCCTTTTGTAAAAGTTTCAATCAAGCTGTTTACTCATTTTGAGCCAGGTTTTAAAGAATAACTATCTGTAGGCTAATGTCATTTTTCGTGTGTGGAAAAAGCTATTTTTTACAGTCTATGGGAAAAAGCGCCAATGAAACAAAACTAAACTAGCCAATCAGATTTCTTTTCACCCATCCCCCACCCATGCACGCACATGCCGCACATGCACATATTTAACTTTATGATATAAACGCACACCTTTATTTATTTATTCTCATTCTCTCTTGTTTTCTCAATGTCATGAGTGTACACAGAGAGATTAGAATCAATTTAAAATGTATGTAAAACATAAAAACGCCATTGATTAGCTCTTAAAAAAAACTTTTAAGAGCATCAGGCCCTGTTTTCTACCCGTTTCATAAAGTCACGCACACACTATAAAACTTGTGATTTCTGTTGGTATTTGTATACTATTCTGCATATATCTGTTTTTTTTTTTGTTTTTTTTTGCTGTAAACTCCAGGGACAAAACCGTACTACACAGGTATTTTGGATCATTATTTGTTGGGTCAGTGACATTAACTACAACCCATCCTTCTCCTAACATAGAGTGTGCTAAGAAGACACCTATAGCACAGGAAACCGTTACCTATTATGTCAGACAGTGAAACACAGCCTAAGTTTGTGCAATTGATTTGCTCCAGGAGCAGCTGACTTCAGCGACAGGCTGTCAGTGCCACTCAAGGAATCATGGCAACTGAAGCGTCTCAGCGGGCCGGTCGCTGGGAAGGTACTGGTGTTGAATACACATGAGAACATGCTGGAGATGCCTTCAGAAAGGGAACAGAAGCCATTTTGGCTGCATTTACATTACATGGTTCAAGTGACGATTTTTTTTTCGATATTCTCTGATCGGTTTCAGGCCTCATTCATAAGTGGAAATAAATCTGATATGAATCAGATACATGCACTTACGTCTGCTATGTAAGCAGACAGATTGGATACGAAACGGTGGCAAATTACGTCAACTCTTTTCAATTGCGCAATTGATGATGAAGGCTCAACCCAGTGTTTTGCTGACCTTTAAAGATGGTGCGGAAAGCAAAAGCTTGTATTAGCGCTTCATGCGTCCATTGCAAATCGCGCAGTTTTTACTTCCCTTTTCAGCCTAAGCTTTTCCGGTTCAGTACCTTGGGTTGTTTCACCAAGTGAATAATGTAAATGCAGATATTGGATATCGGTCATTTTTTAAAGAAAATGTAAGCTGGTCATTAAAAAAAAAAAATCGGATATAGTCAACAAATCGGAATTGGGCATCAAGACCTGCAGTGTAAATGTGGCCTTTGTTATTTCTCAGTCATTAGGACATGGAAATTATAAATTCAGTAATAAGATTTACATTAATTTGTCTTGAAATTATGTTTAAGTTATGTTATTGGGGCAATTGAGGATACATTTTGTATCAGGCTTTTGTTAAAAAAGAAAAATAATTTAAGCCATCATGATTCATTACATGCTCTAAATACACTGTTACCATTTATTTTAGTGGCCCAGAACATAGAACTCGTGTAAAATTACCATCCAAAAGGCAACGCAAAGCCAAGAGCAAGAAGTTCCACACATCACTAATAACTGCAGCCAGTAGCGCTGGCTTTGCCGTCTCTGCTTCGTCTTTGTGCTTCCTGTCCTTTCAGCCCCAGTTTCTGAGAACTTCACTCAGGCCTCACAGTGGGCTCCTCTGGGACCCTCAGCTGTCATTCTAATCTCAGAGGCAGTGAGGAGCCGAAGGCGTGCGCTGTCTGAGCCTGCCTGCCACACACAAGCGCACGTCCTCTCATCCACACATCCACACTCTGCTTTTAATCTGTGCATGATGGCCTGGCATCTTGTCTTCTTCCTCTCTCTTCACCAGCAAAGAAAGTCAGAGTTAATCTTTCGATATCCCTTTAGGATGGGCTCTTCTTTTTTTTAACAGATTTTATTCAGTAAGGATTTATTAAATAAATAAAAAAGTGACAGTAATATAAAAAAAAAAAAAAACATGCATAATGGTACAGAAAAAATATATATTATTTTAAATAAATGCTGCTCTTTTGAACTTTCTATTCAAAGAATCATGGAAAAAAAATTATCACAAAAATCCTTTTCCACAAAGTCAGCAGCACAAAAATAATAAGAAACGTTTCTGAGCTAATCAGCATATTAGAAGGATTTCTGAAGGATCAAGTGACACAAAAAAAACAAAAAAAAACAGCTTTCTTTGCCATTGCAGGAATAAATTACATAGAATTGTTTTTATATTTATTTATTTAATAATATTGCACAATATTACTGATTTTAATATATTTTTGATCAAATAAATGCAGTCTTGGTGAGCATAAGAGATTTCTTTAAGAAACATTTTTTTTTAAAAAGACCGACCCAAAACTTTTAAATGGTAGTTTACATATGAAGAGTTCAGATGCAAAAGCCTCTAAGTGCCATCTGAAATTTTCTTCTAGAATGATTATTTTTATCAAGCTTGTATATTTGAGTTCGGTATTTTCACTTAAATGGCAATGAAAATTACCTATGAATTGTCATTTAAGTGAAATTACTGAACTTAAATATACAAGCTTGATAAAAATGATCATTCTAGAAGAAAATTTCAGATGGCACTTAGAGGCTTTTGCATCTGAACTCTTCATATGTAGGCTACATAAATATGGAATTAATTAAAAATATAGTTAATCTAAAACTAAAGTTCTCACACTCATGCCATTTCAAACCTGTTTTTATGCTGTTTATGCTTTTTATTAGTTGTATTATTTTATTACACAGAAAAGAATCATGACAAATGACAAATTTACTCTCAGCCTCCACACATGCTCCAACATCATCAACGTCAACGCCAAAATGGCATCTAATCTCATGTGGTTAGTAACCAAACATTTTAGATTCTGAATATGAGCACAAACTTTGGGGATGTTATGATTAGTGAATAGTGACAATGAATTTCCTATTCCTGACAGAAAGTTATCATATGGCTTTTTCTTCCTTTCTTCCTTTCTTTCTTTCTTTCTTTCTTTCTTTCTTTCTTTCTTTCTTTTTGGGTGCCTGACAGACATGGTCACCTTGAATAGTCTGTCAATAACTGTGTAAAGATAAAAAAATAACAGCGTGTGGGTTTGGAACGGCATGAGAGAGCATAATGTCAGAATTTTCTTTTTGTTTGAACTATTTTGGGGGTAACATAAGCTTTCCTCACTGCCCTTCTTTCCTGCCATCTCTTCCTCTGTCTCTCACTCTCTTCCTCTGTATCCTTTTCGGCTCAACTTTACTCATCTAAAATCTCTTCACAAGATGATAAAAGTTTACATGCACTTTATGTACACATAGAGGCCAAATGCATGAGCAAAACCTGAACCAATTAGATAAACTTCTTCAATCTCAGTGACAGCAGATATACTAGACTAGACATTCCTGCCTCCAGTACTTCTATTCAGTTAAAAATGCAAGCAGGCCTTCAAAGACGCTGGCAAGGTCGGCTTTTGGGAAGACGTTGAAGAAACCATCCCATTATACGGTTAAATGGTGCAGAAGATTCAGCCTGAACCAAATTCTCTCCCATCAGTGTGACGTTCTATTAATTAAGTTGCAGAGGGCAGGCCTTTGCTCATACACAGATCCACGTGAGCTAATGCAATGCTGAAGGTCGTTCACATCAATAACCGGCTGCCATTCAGCCTCACTGTTACTTGGAATTTGAATATGAAAACAATTCAGCACTCATGCCTTTGTGTACGCCAAAGGAGCATTTAGGTTTAGGAGAGCGCTTGTTACATTAAAATCTGAAAGGCTTTTCACTCTATTCAAATATGGGGTCAATGAATATTGACAGCATTTCTAATGTCACATCTCAAATGATGTATGGCTTTTCTATTCTCTGTGCATGCTCTACCTAACTACAAAAGCCTGAACATGAATACAAGGCTCTCTAATCATGAATGAACATTGAACGATATGTCTACCTTTATCATTTATATGAGCTGTTGAGACCTCTGATAAATTACATTTCACCAGTGAATGTCAAACCCTTATGTAACGACAGCAAGTTTTTGGTTGTTGTTGTTTTTTATATCTTCACTTTTCCTGACTAAGCTGAAATGCATGCATATGCCCAGGTATAACAACAGCTACTGGATGTTAAAATTATCCAATATAAGCATATGCAAAAACTGTGCAAACTGCATTAAGGCACCATCTTCAAGGCAATCTTGAATCTTGAATCTTCTTGCAAGCAAAGTGTAACCACAAGACGAGCTGCACAAATTAGCACTAGTCTCAGCCTCAGACGTCACAGCCACAGACCGTTGGCTAAACTATGGCTATGGCACACAAAATGGGAAACATTTCGAGAGTATCAAAGTCGTCATCTGATTTCCAGGAGACCTGTGTGTCGGGTTCTTTAAAAGTCCGCCTGGAAACAAAACCGTTGTGAAGCAGAACCTCACTTATGTAAAAAGAGAGCCATCGTGTTTACAACTGTGACAATGAGCGCTTATCAGGATTTACCCGTGTCGAGTAACCAGCAAAATACCGGAAGTGGCGCGTTCCACGGACGAGAATCAATAATAGGCTATATATATATATATATATATATATATATATATATATATATATATATATATATGGTATTAATATTGAATTAATCAATTTAGCTAACCAATGAAATGGTGTCAATGCTTTTCTTACTCACACACACAAAAATAACAATATAGCCTATACCTGGAAAATTATGGAAAATTAGGGTGTTAAGTGTTTGTTTGAAATTGTTGACTGTATGTCTTTAAATTCTCTTGAAGTGATTTAATTACAAAAATGTCATTCAAATGTCAAAAGTCTCATATCAAGAATGATGATTGTTTTATCAGGAGTCCTTATTCAATAAACGTAAGACAGCATCAAGCTGCTGTAATGTTGTAATATTTATTATCATGACTGAGTCGACAAAATAATATATTACAATCGCCTTCATAATCGCCATTTTGTAATGAAATACATCATTTTCAGAAGGTAAATAGAATAATGAAATATATTAATAAAAAAATAAAAAAAATCAATGTTTTAATGACTACTTTTATTTTATAATAACCAAAAAAACATTATTATTTTTTCAGGAGGTACATAAGGTATCCAACAAATAAAATGGCTTATGAATTTTTATATATATATATATATATATATATATATATATATATATATATATATATATATATATATATATATATATATATATATATATATATATATATATATATATATTATACATGTGTAGTTTATTTAATTAAATACAAAACTGCATCTGTACTCTCTTCATCTGCAAAGCCTGTTTCCCCACTGCAATCCAATCATTACCTCTTTTATCACTGTCTCATTTCAAACCTCTTTCCCTCCTACTTCCTCCTACTCCCTGCATCCATCTGAAAATCATGGTCCGTTTTCTCTCTTATGAGACTGACAAGAGCTGTACCTAATTAAACTGAAGGTGAAGGGAGAGGCTGCAATGTCAGCGAGACGGATTAACGATGACACACTTAAAGATGCGAACTGACACCCGCCTGCCTTATTTTGTTGTGTAGAAATGTCAATGTTTGCCACACATTGTACAGGCAAAGCTTATTTGTGATTGACAGGAATCCAAGTGACTGCTTTTTTTTACTCACTGATTTATGCCATCAAGACCTCTGGAGGTCCACGGACCGCAGCGAACAGAAGAGCTCGATCTCCCAGCTGTGAGATGAAGGCTTGCTTGCTGCTGAAAGCGACAGATTAAAGGCAAACCTGGTGAAAGAGAGGGAGTGTGTCAAAAGGTTCTCAGTAGTGTTTCTGTGTCACAAGGTGATGAATCATAATTGTTCCCTTCATTAAAAGCAGCACTCCACCAAACTATGCTGCTGACTTGGTAGACTCAAACTTGAAATATAGGACTGTCATGGATTTCAAGCACTGGATTGCTACTGACTTGATCAATATTGAAGCCCTAACTGGCGCTTACTGCTAAGCAAACAGTCATTTGGAATAAGTGGTTTTAAGCAGGATAATTGGTCTCAAACCACTCTACTCAATGTCAGTGTAATTTAGAGTTAGAAATGTCCTTCTGGAAGACAGGATAATTGGGCCAATAGTTTCAAACAGACATGTAGCCCATAGACATAAAGTCAAGTAGCCTATTTGTTAGACTGTAAATAGGCCAACTTGGGGAGACTGGAACTAGTTGTCACCAGGGTTATATCTCAGTAACTAAGTTTTTGAGACAAGGATTAAACAAATACATGTTTTCTCCAGCAGTAGGTTTTTGCAAATTGGTTCGAAATATCTAGTTTAAATGAATACAAATAAATAATAAAAAAGTATCCTTCAAAATAAAAATCACTGTCATATTTCTGCAAAAGCTGTCAGGTAAACAAGTGAAAAAAAGAAGAAAGAAAAAAACATGCAGACAAGAGTCAAGTCAACTACTATATAATGAAAATTTTAATGGTTGAATTAAGTCCTCAGGACAAGAGTATATTTATAATAATAATTTATTATTATTATTATTATTTAATTATAATTAATATACTCTTGTTCTGAGTACACTAGTTTAATTATGACAACTTACAAGCTGTCACAATTTCAAAGGCCACACCTTTGAAAGATGGCAAGTTCGGACCGAGCATTGTTAAATGGGACAGTCTAGCCTATGGAGGACTGCTCGTCACCTATTAACTGTGACAGCTGCCGTTGACAAGCAGCAGTAACGTTTGTAAAAGTTTTATTCACTTGTTTAAAAAGTTTAATTTGATTTGATATCCCAACCCCCCTTTGATTTGGGATAGCTTTTGTTGCTCCTCTGTGATGCAATTGACCTATCAGTAAGCCTCACCCCCCTTAGTTACTGTTGCTATCTCGGACAAATAAACAGAGTCGCTAACTGTCTTAGAATGACAGCTGTCAGTGTGAAAACCTTGTCCCAAGATGTTTTTGATAAATCTTAGACACAGAAGGACCGTCCTCTAGTCGAGGAGCATTCAGTTGGGACTTAAATATGCCATGGAGGGATATATAAAACGTTTTAAAATAAATATGGTAGTTGTAGGAGCTAAATTAACTAACTATTTTAATTAACTAAATTAATTAACTATTTCACCCAGTGTTATTTGAGTTGACAACACCTAGGGGCTGAAGCGGGATATGTAAGGCCTCTGGGAATAAAGGACCTGTGACTTCACCTGAGGGCGTGGCCAGAACCGGAAGTGACAGTCTTTGACCTCACGGCCTGACTCCATGTGAAACAGATCGATTCAATCCACTTTATATCTTCTCAATCCTTTATTTACTTGAGATTTTGATTTTGTATATACATACTTTTTTTGTAATAAATATTATTTCAGTTTGGAAATATATCCTGTGGACAATGGAATCTTTTGGAAAGTGAGCGTCAATTATCTGCAACAGTAGTTAACAAGATTTTTGGAAGTGAGGGTTTACAGATCACAATGCAAGCAGGAGAAGCCTCATGTTACGGTCATCACGATCGCAGATGGATGTTCTTGAGCCATCAAGGGTTTTTGACCTACTGTACGTGACGTGAGAATAGTTAGCTAACATGGACTCACTAACTTTAATTGTAACTTAATGAGAGTATGACAACCAGAAAATTAATGTTTTCGTATTTATTGGGAATGAAGTTGAATCTTTATAGGAACCAGGTTACTGCGCTCACATCATTGATATTATAAATAAACCGGGCTTCAGTCTTATTGCGCAGATAACTGGTCCGTTCGCGCAAATCTTATCACACTTTTGAAATGCACAGTACAGTAATTCAAAACATGAATACCCATGCCCATCCTCTCAAGATACCTGGAATCAGTGCTACAAGTACCCCAGACACATAGTTTTACTATTTTTGTAGCATAAACACCATAAAACCGATTTCGGATCTTCCACCATAAAACCGACTTCGGATCTTCCAATGTTTCTCTATGGCGCTGAAAGTTAAAGATGTCCGAGTTCCGGTCCCCGTGCAACTGATGCTCAACTGCCATTGGCTCATCTACGTTTGAGGGGAGGGGCTTACCGATAGGTCAATTGGTCGAAGGATGCAGCCTCTGAAGTGGGACACAGCTATGGTGTGACAACATGACTTTTTTTATTATTATTTCTAAAACAAACCAACATTGATAAATATTGACTAGCATAATAAATTGACTATTTCCTCTATAAATTTATATCAGTAGGCTTCCAGCCATATCTTCATTTTCCCTATTGTTTATCTTTTCCACATCATTTATTTGAAGTTTATCTTATCTTCATGAGTGAGTGTCTTGTCATGGGTCACAGTGTCAATTTATTTTAAAACAATGAACTAATTTCTAGAGATGCATCTGACATGTACTGTGAAATGCTAATGAGTAGTGTGCTTTATTATCATACTGCATGAAATGCAAACTGCTTCTCCTCTAATGAGCTAATGGAACTCAATGTCATTTAGAGCTTAGCAGCATAAATGGGCAGAAGCTGTTCAACAGGAGCTTCGCTTCATTGTAGACTGAAATTACATGATGCTTTTATCTTTGAATGATTTGCTGAGAGTGTGTTTTCATAAAACATGACATCTGTCAAGATCGCTGATGTCAGCGGACCTTAACGCTCCAATTTAAGATGCTTTCTACCTCAACAATTTTAATGAAATGTGAATGGCATCCTTCAGTGTTAGTGTATTTGAGGAACTGTACTATTTCAGTGAGAGCTAGATAGGCTTTGTTCACTATTCACATTACTTCAGTAATTGTGGTATGTTACGGCAGTGTACACCGGCAGGCAGCCTTTCATCTATAAATTTAGATTCAGATTATGAATTTTGTTCTTTCATTTTTGTATTTAATGAAGATTTTACATAAAATTTTAGGTTAATGACATCAAAATAAGGAAAAATATAAGTCCATTTTATGCTTTTAAGAGCCTTTCAAAAATAGAACACAACACATTGTTTTTTTCATATTTTGTCAGAATACACTACAATCTTTACATTTCAAAATGTGCCTCTAAATGGAATGCAAGAGGAAAACAAACTGTTGTTGGTGCTTTACATGTTGATCTGTCAGACCTTCCCAATTTAAGTAGGCAGTTCATGGCCAGAATAAGCTGTAACATGAACCAGACTTTATTCCATAAGTCAAAAGAAGTCTGGCTAAATGAGACTACAAAGATTAACAACCAAACGTATATAACGTAAATTAGCTACGTAACACTAAATTACACCATTATTGAAGAATTCAGAATAAAATGACATTTTGGCACAGTTTGAATCTTTCTCATTTCAATCCACTGACAAGATAGAGCAGCCTCTAGTCCTGTGTCTCTGGTCGAGCCCAAACTTTGCTGATGAAATATTCATTCATTGCATAACCACCAGGGGACTTTCAGGCTGAAAGACTTCAACCGAGACATACACAGAATGTTGACTTGTGTGGCAAACCATAATGCTGTTCATTTGTGCTTTTCTGTTTGACTGAGCGGCAGATGAATTTGACTGACTTTCATGACTATTTTACAATGTGTGGTCTTGATCATAATTTTTTGCTCTGATATATATTAAACAATAATGCAATGAGCAGTGAAAAAGGAAATATTCCTCACTAGAAGTTTTCCCAACACAATATTTTCCTTCATTTAGCCAAATGTTTTCACTTTATTTAATACACATACCAGCTATGAGTCACCATAAGCAGTATTTATAGATATTTATACATCCACAGCCTTTTTAGTATCTCCTTCAGTTATTGTCATGCACTGACATAAGCGAGCACACAGAAGAACAGATAAGCTTCTCTTTGTCCTTCATTATAATTAATCCCGTCGTCTGAGGAATTCAGGGTCGTGCAGCATTGCATATAATAACTGCTGTCTTTTTATGTGCCACAACTTTGCGGGCCACTCTGAAGGTGAATGGCAGGAAACTGCAAGTTTTGCTCACGTTTGCTGGACTAAGAATATATCAGCAACTCTGTATGAGCCTGCATCTACTTATAAAGTTAAGAGTTAGAGTTAGATGCTCTGACTTTGTATTGATATATATAAATTATCCAAACTTTTTGTTTCATATCATAAGGTAGTTGAGGCAAATATCTGAAAGTTTATTTATTTATTTTTTCACACCTGTGCAAATGAAATGCATTTCAGAAGATAGACCTGCTTTTCAAAACTGGATGTTCATTAGACTTACTGTCAGATTCTGACTGTGTGCATATAGTAGAAGTTAATATTTTCTGGTGTGTGTAAAAATAGCTTTTCAATACTGGATCACCATTTGGTGAACATCTGACAGCTTGGCACTGTAAAATCAATACTCTGTTTTGCTTTTTCATTTTCTTTGCTAACCTTGTATGTGTGCGTGTTATGCATATGTTTTGACAGTTTTATTGCCATTTTGAAAAGTAATTTCTACGCTAAATTCACATCCCCATATGGCGATGGAAAAAAAAACCCTTCCAAATACAGTTAGTTAAGATGTCAAATATTTGATGAGTGACACACACAGACACAACAAGCACATGCATATGAGCCAGAGGAATAACAGAATGCCTTCTGCTCATTTTGCAGCTCTTTCTCCGGGCACCTTTGTGACCCGAGAACCAGCATGGGCCATCATCAGCTTTGGGCAACCACAAAAATCCTCCAGCATGAATCACTGGAGTAAAGCTATATCAGGGGGTGATTAATCATCCCTTAACAACAGCACACCACAGAATTTACCACTTGTAAATGTTGCTGCCAAGAAGCTGCATCCTGCATTTATTTAATCAAAAATACAGTAAAAATAATAATAATACAATAATATTGTGAAATATTACAATTTAAAATAATTGTTTTCTATTTTAATGAAAATAATGATGCTGAAAATTCAGCTTTGCCATCACAGGTATAAATTACATAAAATGTATTATATAAATAGAAAACTGTTATTTTAATTTGCTGAAATAAATGCAGACTTGAAGAGCATAAGATACTTCTTTCAAAAAACTTTTATATTGTATAATGATGATTATAGGTAAAAAAAAATTATAATAAAAAAATAAAAAATAAAAGAGCCTGTGTAAAGCTGTCATGAAAAAAAAAAAAAAAAGCATCATGGTTAAATTTAAATTCCAACATGCTGGAATGATGGAAATATTGAGAAGTCAATGGTGACAACATGCAGTGCCACAAAGTCTGTGTGCTTGACAGCCAAAACTGTTTGTTGTTTTTTACAAAACAAAGCCAAGCAACCCATCTGTCAAAAATGCATACATGCAGAAGCTGGGAAAAGTGCCTCACACACAATGGGTGGCAGCCAATGGCTGGCAACATGACCCAAAATAACAGCTGTGTTTTTTTCTTTTTCTGTCCAGGTTCATTATGCAATTACAAACCCCATATGAATAAACACCAGAGTGTGAAACGCAGGTATATTGAGAGATCTAGAGAGCTTTACACCTGTAATGGGCATAAAACTCTGTTAAGGTTAAACAACGGCGTTCAGCACATTCAACAGAAATGAGCACCATTAAGGCGGGCATACACTGTGCGATTTTCGTCCGATTTTGAGCCGAATTCTGACTCGTGCGACTCTTTTTCGGGTCGGGCCGATTTTCAGCTTTGTCGTGCGTCGTTTGTCGTGCAGTGTTCG
This sequence comes from Abramis brama, assembly GCF_963993115.1. NCBI lineage: Eukaryota > Metazoa > Chordata > Actinopteri > Cypriniformes > Leuciscidae > Abramis > Abramis brama. The sequence continues at coordinate 27,032,459 of NC_139970.1, forward strand.
TGCAGTGTACAGGGGGAAAAGAGAGGCGATTAACCTCTCACGACCGGCAATCGGATGGTCGGATGAATTTCTGGCATGTTAGAAATTTTGGTCGCTCCTTGTGACTATATCGCACATTTGAAGCAGAGCTACGAACCGATTGCCCTAAACTCAGTGTTTTTTCCCTCACTGCGCCTGCGCAAAAACAGTTTCATCTGCAGCAAAAAAAAAAAAAAAAACGAAAAAAGGGAGATCTTTAAGTTCTGTAGTTCAAAGCTACAAATTACTGTTGCTTACCTCCAGTTCGTGTTGCAAAATGGATTAACCATTACCCACTTCTTCCAAGTCACCTGCGATGTAGGCTACACTTGCCTCTTTTATTGTTAAAAAATGTTTTTGAAATAAAGCTGTTTTTAATTTTCATTGATGAATTATTGCAGTGTTCGGACATATTATAGACTGTTAATAATTAATTATATGTATATAATTCATTGTAATCGACCTAAATGTTTTAGACAATTTTTAATGCGGAGAAGTAAGCTTCTATGTAATATTTTATTATCCTCACAGCGCGTTGGTTATGCGGTGATGCGCTATGAAATTGTTGCGTGGCAATTTAATTATAGTAGCCTATACTTTAATAGCCTAGGCCTTCCCTAATAATAATAATAATAATAATAATAATAATAATAATACAATAATACTAGCCTACTAATAATTTAATATATAAATTGGAAATGCTAAATCTTCTTGATATTGATAGCTGATGCTTGTTTTGACAATATCTCTGGATAGGCTACATGATATCGTCCATAGGCGCAACCCGGCACGAGGATTTATCGCGCTGATTCGCGCATATTTCACAAGTATAGTGTGAGCAGTCAAGTCGCAGCTCGACGTTCGGACCGTACAGTGTGAGCACATAAATCCTGAGCTTTGGCTTTACATCGCATGCGATCTACTCGTTCAGTGTGAGTAGGTTCCTTGCTGAAATCGCACAGACATCGCACAGTGTATGTCTGCCTTTAAGTGGACATTGAGATTTCACGGTGCTTTCCAATCAGGACTTTATGATTTAAAAATTCATGAGCTGAATGTAGTGAATCACATTATGACTTGAACAGCCTGATCATTTGGCTAATTTAGTCTACTAATTTCACCCCTTTTACAATCAACAATCAATGGATAGAACCAAACCTAATTTTTTTCTTTTCATTAATACGCTTCACTTGGATATAGCCTACGTCACAATATGGAAGTAAAGATCTGTCGTTACTTCCGTTTCACACAACTTCAAACATTAATAAATATACTCTCATTATAAACCATTTTAAAAATAGTGCTGGCTGTAAAAAGATGCACTGTTAAATATTGCAGTGGATTTACAGTATTTACAGTTTTGCAGTTATAGCCTACTTCCAAAAGGCAAAATGTATAGGCTACTAGTCTCGAAATGTTCCGTTCACTTGACTACTATGCAACTTACAGCGTCTCTAATACTGTCTGTATGAAGTTAAAGGAATGAGAATGAGAATTTTGATATGGCCGACACATGACCAAAGAGACGACGTTCCAATAAAAAATAACAAAGAAGAGGGAAAAGGAGAAGGAACGCACGAAGTCCCGAAGTTACATCGGAAAAGCATTCAAAAGGTGGCGAGAACTCCACCGGCAGAAGGGCTTCCAATCCGAAATTCAGGTGGCTCTGTTTTTGCTGGACAGGTGGGTAAATCCAGTTTGTTTTTTCTAAATGGTTCATGATTGTTTCAGGAAGCACGGAAGGGAGGGGGAGGGGACAGGATGAGGAGGAGGGAGGGTCGAGCTAGCCTCCGTTTTGTTTGACAATACTTTGAACATCAACAAGATGTGACTGTCAAGTTTTGATCTATTTCTTGTGCAATTCCCCACTTGAAAAGGACAGTCCCTCCACATGAAGATCTTAACTGGATTTCACTCAATAAAAAGCCATGGGATCAGTTGTTTGTCTTTTATTTACCATTCTTTGGTGGGCAGTAAACAGGTGAAAAGCCTCAAAAGAGAGATGACAAATACAAATTATTATTTGAGTTGACAGCCAAATTAAATAAACAAAATTATTCACATTCAACTCAGATAAACACATTACTGCCATTATAAAATACAAGGTTTCCACTTTTAAGCAAATGTTATCCAAATAAATACCCACCATTTTAAATCAAATGATCACAATCAGTATATTTTAGCCAAATTCACATTTTTACCCAAATGCATTCAAAATATTTTTAGCCAAACTGTGTTTCCATACTTTCTAGCCAAGTTACTAGATCTTACATTTTTTAGCCAAAGATTTTTAGACTATACATTTTTAACTGAATTAAGAACTTGGTTTATTAAGATTTATACAAAGTTTAAATTACTTTTAACCATTTCAAACACATTCTTTGTCAAACAATGAATTTGGCTTTTCTTACTTTTCCTTTATACCCCACAAACAACATTTGAAGTTACAAATACCACTGCAAAAGTCCTATCAAAGTCAACAAGAGTTAACCCTTAAAGAGTTTCTGTATCTTGGGGGATACAGTCATTTAACAGGCTGTAGGGGCAAGGGCATTATGTGGTTGCAGTTGATGAGAAACACTGATGGGGTGATGGGTCATGTAATCAGGTCATGTGACTTTATGCCAACATTCCAAACATTTGTATCAAAATCCAAAATGGCAGGATACATGGACAAAGACACTGGCCATGAGGTAAGTGTTTTTATATTTTTCACGATTATGATATTTTAGAGTGATTTTGTTTTAGAAAATAGTTTTTAAGGATAGTTTTACATGTTCTTGTGGATATTTTTAAAATAATCTTCTCACAACTTTGATTATAAGGCATTGAATGCCTGTATCCTGGGGGATACATTGCCCATATAAGGGTATTTAACAGGGCTGATCACTCACAGATATTCTTATGTTTTGAGGCCTGTTCTCTACAGATATTGAATAGGATAAAGGTTTTTAGGATAAATGATTACTTTGCAGGATGTGCCAGGATGGGCAGACATCCATCATGTGTCAGAAGTGCAAAGTGAGGCTTTGCCTGGTCACTGGACAAAATGCTCGCAATTGTTTTCTCAGCTTCCATTGCCCATAGAATATATCTGGTGTGGGGCACCACAGGGAAGATGGTAGAATTAAAAAAACAAAACAGGAAAAAGGTGTTTTAAAAATCGGCACATTAACTGTTTAAAAAGTTATGAAATGTTAAATGTATATCCTACATAGGCAATGCATCTTGGGAGAAAAAGTTCAGTTTTTTCCAATTTTTCTAATGTTGTATGGATAACATGAAAAAATGTAGCTAATTAATTGTTCATTAAATGTTTTAAAAGTTGTCATATGAACTATAATAAAAAAAGAATACATTGCAAAATGTTACCCTAAATGGGCAATGTATCTCGGGAGATACAGAGTGTAACTTAGAAAATAAAAGCTTGTTTTGGAAAAAATGCATGAACTGTGTCATTTTAGTCTAGATACATACAAAAATAGCAATGAATCATTTTTCCATCAAATTTATTTATGCTTGCCCCTTTAAGGGTAGTCTGTGTTTTCCAGAGTATCATTAGGACTGCACTGCTTAAGTCAGTCTAGCCAAACATGGCCAATACGGTGCTTACCGGCTGTCCTTCACAGTTTTGTGGAGGGCTTGGTCTTGCACAGTCACCTTGATGACAAAGATGAAGTTTCCTTGGTCTTGTGGTGCTATCAATGCTCCTTTCACTGTGGTCTAAAGACAACAACAGAGCCAGGTACTGGCATGCTCAGATTTCCTGGAAGATTTGATCCACCTGGTTCACCACTAATTAAAGAAGGAGGAGTTTCACCACTGAGGAGCTCCCAGGCAGTTTGTCAGCACAGTGACTTCACCCAACATCGCTTAGAGCAGGGTTCACCAGTCTCGGTCATGGAGGGCCGCTGTCCCTGCAGAGTTTAGCTCCAACCAGCTCCAACACACCTGTTTGAAAGTTTCTAGTATGCCTAGTGAGACCTTGATTAGCTGGTTCAGGTGTGTTTAATTGGGGTTGGAGCTAAACTCTGCAGGACAGCGGCCCTCCAGGACCGAGATTGGTGAACCCTGGCTTAGAGCACCTTTAACGTGCAACGAGAGTCAAGCCTGTATTTGCTTAACCATAGTGACAGTGACCAAAGTAATATCAAAGATGGCCACGTCTATAAAACTGATCATTTTTGAGTCTAATTGAGACAAGAGTCTAACAAGAGTCTAATTGAGCCGCAAGTTTATCGGTCAGACTGAACAGTTTGTAAAAACATTCTAACATTAGGTAGTCTAGCAGTTTTCTGCTGTAACGAGTTAGAGTTTAAAATATATATTTATATTTATAATTAATTTTAACGGATTATAATTAATCATAAATATTTTAGTTATTTTTAGAATTGACTGTGGCAGAATTAATAGTACAATTATTTAATCATTTCATCCAATGAACAGAAAGCATAATCAATTATTAATTCTAGGAAATATATTATCTTCCTGGCCAAGAAAGAATAACCTTTTCCAACTAAAGTAAATAAAGTTCTAGCAGGGTAATAGCATAGGTATTGCTAGATCAAGATGTTTAAGTGACTTCGATATGTGGCAAACACAGAGACAATAAAGCGTTGATATAATGGTTTAATAAATAAAACTAGGGTAGGCTACACACACAACTAAACTAAGCAAAGATTGTATACAAAATCAAGAAAGTAAAGAAAAGTGAAGAAAGAGAGAGAGAAGAAAAGAGAATGGCAAGATTACAATCAGTTAACCACAACCTACGAGAAACATCAGAGAATCAGGGTCACCCTGAAGGGGCACAATAACTTAGAAACGCATCTAAAGGCTACGAACAGGTACTTGCATTGACTTTGGTTGCTGAACAAGTCCAGATGCAGGAGATTCTTGAGATTCTTGATGATTTTGTCAGGAGTGCGTTCGTTTGGGTTCTTGAGGTGGAACACGTTGAATCCAAAGAAATTAACTTGGTCCACATTGAATCCAAAGAAGTTAACTTGACGATGAAGTTGCCGGAAGAAGACAGGAGAATGTTGTCTCAAAGAGATTGAGCAAAGATCTGAACTAATCAGATACTCTTAAAGGTCCTATCAGTTCACACCCATTTGTTGAGGTGACCAATCTAAGATGACCTGGAGAAAGTCTTTGTTCCATCTTATCTCCATTTGCATGTTCATGCTGGCATGGAGAATTTGTGCAGTCTTTACACAAAAGTATGGTACAAATATTTATGATGCAATTTATCAAAACATGTTGTACACCATTGATTATAAAATCAAAAGGGGATTATTTTGATACCAAGAAAGAGGGGATTTGAAGACATCAAAGCAGTGATACATCATCTTTGGATATCAACATTGGAAGTTACTCTAACATAACTAAAGAATCATACGTAGTCGTAACCAATAAAACATAGGGACATGCATAAAACACAGGAGAAATACTATAAACATTTGGGAAAAGTTTGTGGGTAAGAATGGAGTAAATGTCCTTTGTGGATTGGAGTTTGTCTCTATAGTCTTTAACCAAATGGCTAGTGTCTCCTGTGCTGTCTTTGAGGCTTGTAGACACAGTCTCTTGCTGAGATTGTTCAGTGGAGCCGAGGTGATAACAGCCTTTGAAGAGAACTGGTTTTAGGGCTGATGACAACAGGGGAGAGGGGGAAGGTTTTCTGATGTCTAGGTCATTTTGGTTAAGACCATTCGTTACACTGCCATCAAGTAATATATTTATTTTATCGCTTTTCACAGTAACTTAGGCTACACACAGCTTTACAGAAAGACAGACAGCTATTAGTAGCCTAATTGAATTGTATAGCTTACTAAAAAAAACCACTAAGAACGAGAAATGTATAATTTCAAAATCTATAGCTTCCGTTACATACTAGTATGAAACATAAGATATAACGTAGTTCAAACGACTAATATAGTAAAGTGATTTTGTCTGATTTGTAACCATGCACAAGCGATTAGCCTACCCATAAAACGTGCTTTGAACCAATCGGATTGCTTGGGTCCAGGTGGGACTCTCTTCACCACACCGGCATTTGAGTCGTGCATAGAACACATGACGGGAGCCGCCCCAGTGGAGAAAAGTGACTGGATGTGGATCTAAAACCTTTAGATGACACACAGCTCATATCTCCCTCGCTGAAAGTTACCAAAAGCAAAACCACACACAAAACCCCTTAGCAGAGCGACACTCTTGCACTGTATGACGTGACAGACAACTATTGTCCAGTGCGGTTCTGTTCACACAGCGCGGGTTTTCCAAGAATGTGGTTGTGAGTCATGAAAATGTATTGGTGTGAGTTCGGTTATAGAATGCGGTTGCCACTCCCGTAAATGTGAACGTAACTGTAGCCTATTCATTATTCAAATACAGGACTGATAACCGTATTATGCTGTGTGAACATGGCCTATGACTTCAACAGGAACAGAAAATGGTTTGTGAAATGTTTTTTATTAGCCTACATTAATTTGAAAATGACCCGGCATAAAATAACGTCACATTAAAACTTTAACTCAATACCTAATTTTAATGAAACTTCAAGTCGTGTAAAATCTTGGGATGTTTTTTGGGGGGGATTTTTTTTTCTTTTCTAGAGGGCTTTTGACTTCAAACAAGCTGAGTGTTGGTTCAAACAACCCAACCAACATTAAGGGAGTGAAAGCCGCCTTGACCCCAATGCAGGCGAAAAATAAAAGAGATCTGTTGAAAGAAAAAAAAAAGAAAAAAGATTTCTGGAACAGATATGGATAGAGTTCATAAAGGTCAGCACTAGAGGTTATGAGGGGTTTAATGATCAAAGCTTTGACCCTGCCATAATGTATCTCAGGAGAAAGAAAGCTCATGTAAAGCTTGCCAGAAAACCTCTTCATTTAGCACAGAAAACCACTTTGCCCTTTCTGTCAGTCACAGATACGAATTATGCTTTGCTAAAGTCCCATTTACCACAGGACAGAGAAACACCTAAAAATTACATTTAGCTGCATAAACAGATGGAAGGAGGTGGGAGAGGGGCTTTTTTGTAGATTCCACAGAAAAACATTAGACTGCATATTCATCATGCCAATGTGTTATTACATTTGTGTGTCCCATTAGTACGCAGACTGTGGCATATAGTAATTTTCAGAGATATCTTTCTATTTACTTTTGCAATAATATGCAGGGTCTGGAAAAATGAGACAATTGGAAACAAAGATGCTCTATTGAAGAGACATAAACAGAATGAATGAAGTCAGCAAATGTATAGCCCTTCCATGCTGTCGCAGGACATTTTAACCCTTTAAAGACTTAAAGACAGATTTAACGTAATTAAATGCCCACTTTTCAGGCTGAAACTTCAAGATGGGGCAGTGTAAAATGAACAATAACATTAAAATCATGAAATGTATAAAAATGTTGTTTAATTTAACATTAAAGAAATTATAAAAATTTAAATACAACAACAATAAAACACAAAGCTCATTCTATGTGGGTACAGAGATGCTGTAGCACATCATATCCAAAAACTACTTTTAAAGTAGCCTATGTTTTTGAACACGAACTATGCTCAATTTGCATTACAGTTCATGTTTTCTGATGCAAAGAACTGTAACATAAAACTAGTAAATTGAAACCATAAACCTTGAAGTCTAAAGACTTCTGATGCAAAACATGATTCCAGAGGCTCTTGTTAGTTATTTCTCGCTATAACTTTTGTCAAAGAATGTATATTCAATTTGCTTTCATTATCCGGAGGCGACCAACGCAGTTGACAACAGCGTCTCGATATGCTATACCACGATCACCTGTGAAACAAGAAGCTAATTAATTTTGACTGTGAAGCCACGTTTGGAACAGATATTTGAAAAAGACTCTCAACTGTAATCTTTAATTATGAATTCATGCACATTCCTCATATCTGTTGTGCACAAGTCTGTAAATGTCTTGATGAACACTCATAGATCCGTAAATGGCTCGATGAAACCTTGCAGACGAGAACGAAGAGTTCTGGTAACATACGTCGTGTCTGACATGAGGGAACATTAATTGGGTAAACAACTGCTAAACATTCATGTAACAATCTTGAATCCCGTGCAGAATCAAACAAATGGCGTTATATTTAGTAACAGATGCATGATGGTTTATCCAGTTGAAATGTGAAAAGAAAGAGGATTTCTTGCCATAAGGTAAATTTGCAGATATTTTAACCCCTGTTTTATCCTAAGTCTCAACCTGGAATTACCTGGAGGCCACTAGCCAAGTGGAGCTCTCTATCGGGTATCATTTCAACGGGGGACACAACAAATACAAGCGCTTTGGCACCAATTTTAAATATATAATTGGTGCAGTTAAACAGTTATTGATGCTCAGACAGACCTTTCAGGACTCACTCTTATATAGCAGACTGCTCTGTATCTTTAGTGGACTAATGATGCCTGAGATCTACAATTATCTCCTTTCAAATCAGGAAGGTAGCAGTTCCAATAAGAGAATCTGGATTTGAATTAACGATCAGTTATTTAAATACAAAGGACTAAATGTAGGACTCAATTGATGCTTATGATATGTATGATTATGTTCTTATTATAGACGGACGTGCATAATAAATTGTCCAGAGTTGCTGCATCGTGTCAAATAGAATTTGTCATCACGTCACGTGTCATCTTCATTGTCCTTATCAGTTCATCTGTGTCACCTGTGTTCAGTTAATCATTGTCATATGTCTTTGCATTTAAGTTCTGTCTGTTCAGTCAGTCTTTGTCCGATCTATGTTGTGTAGCCTACAGTGTGTATTGCTGCCTGTTCTGCTCTCATTTATATTATTACCATTAAACCTTTGTGTTGGAAATATATCCTCATCTTCGTCTGCCTTCCTGCAACCACCCGTGACAGAAGTACTCTAAATAAATTTGAATTATAATATTAATATTTATCAGTAAGTCTCAAGCTCAGTAAATTTTAATGGATTTGTAGTATACTTAGTAAGAAATAAACGTATTTTAAATACATTTTGGTATATGTTTTTTTCACTATAGGGTACATTCGTTAACACTTTAGAATAATGGTCTGTAATTTATAAGTTAATATTCAGGAAGTAATAAAGGACAAAAGAGTAATACTACACTAACCCTTCAGCTATTACCACTGAACTATGGAACCAAGATTAACTAATCAGCAAGTAATATCAAATTTAGGACTGAGATAGTTCCTTATTAGGTAATCAGTAATTACTGAATGAGCTAGGCCTCATTAAGAATTAATAACTATGACAAATTATAAAGAATTACTAATCAATTACTAATCACAACATTAAGGTGTCTGAGGTGTGAGCAAGTGTCTTTTTTTACTCTCAAAGTGGTCAAAAAATGCATCAGTGTTACCTAGTCACTCTTCAAGAAATACTAGTGATCTGGACCATTATTTTAAAGTGAAAAACATCTAGGTAATTAGTGATGCATTTTATTCAGAGTAGTAAAAAATAAGACGTCTCAGACACACGATAATGTTGTGGTTAGTAAGTCATTGGTAATTCTTCATAATTTGTCAAATTAAGTTGATAGCTTTTAATGAGGCCAATCTCATTTAGTAATTATTGATTACCTAATAAGGAACCATCTTATTCACAAATTTGAATATTTGAAAATATTACTTACTGATTTGTTAAAGGGGTCATCGGATTCCCATTTTCCACAAGTTGGTATGATTCTTTAGGATGTTCATGTAAAGTTTGTAATATACTTTGGTTAAAATTCCTCAATGGTTGTGTAAAACAACACCCTTTTTACCTCCTCAAAAAACAGCTTTGTTCACAGTGACCTGTTTCGGTGCATGTCTCTTTAGATGATAATGAGCAACTGCTCACCCCACCCCTTTCTTCCATGGGGGGTGTTGAATTGCTGAGGGCAGAAATATGCTAATACGGTTCTATAAAATATGCAAATGAGCCCCCACCTCCACTCACTCACACCAGCTCAGAGATCCACTCATTGACGATCACACGTTGACGTGATTGGTTACAAGGTAGTTTGTGACATCAGAAACACCAGCAATTTCAAATTGCGTTTTTCAGATCATCTTTGGTTCACTGCATTTTTAAAGAGAAAATATTCAGTAATGGTGTTGACTAGTGAATTTGCACATGGTTTGTCTTAAAGCATATTAAAAACACCACATAGACATATAAACATTAAAAACTTGATTTTCACCACAGGGGGACTTTAATGTATTCTACTCATTTGTCCTGCATTACTTCCTGTATTTTACCTATTAATGACAGACCATTAATCTAAAGTGTTACCGTACATTCATTAGTGCAGTTACAGTATTCACAGGCTAATGCTGAGTAACGCTGTTTCTTGTTCAAGGGAGATTTCAGCTCCATTTTCAAAGCCTATCGCAGATGTGCAGAAAGTGTGGTACTGCAAGGATCAAATGACAGAGAGTGTAAAGTTGCCGCTGAACCCATCATGGGATTACTATATCACATGAATCTTTTGAAACAGCAAAGGTGCAAATCTGCCTGGATAGTGGCAAACAGGGACTCTATTACACAACATGTAATAAAGAGTTAAATTACATATGACAGAGCACTACTTCAGCATGCATCAGATCCTGCATCAAGGGCTTTCATTGTCTAAATTCAAAAATTGACTATTTAACTGAAGAGGCGTTTTTTTGTTTGTTTTTTCCTTTCTGTGTGTGTTTGTGTGCGAGTTTGAGAGCATGCATTTTCAAGGGTTACAAGATAAGGCATTGATGTATTCTCTAGACTTTCGAGATGTTTTGAGGTCATTCTCGTATCCTCACTAAGAGGGGCTTGATGAGAACAGTTCACTCTTTACCTGGAGCTGTTCCCGCAGGGTCTGTGTTATGTCAGGTCCAGGTTAATGTTATTCAAAGACATCTAGGCAGAAACATGACTGCATCAGAGGCCCTAAGAAAACACGGCTGGTTATAAGCATTAATATTCAAACCGCCTTGAGCAACTAAAATAGCTTCGAGATTAATTTATAATCATAACAATCTTTCAGACCTCAGTGTTGTACTGTTCTGATGTAGCCTGGTGTTTGTAAAGAATTTCACGTTGCATTTACACTCGGGGCGTTTCCAGGCTTTCATCAGTTCTGGGGCACAGGCTCTCTATAAAGTGGGCGTACTCTTATTGTCTAGGGTGGTTCAGGGGCATGCAAAAACACAAACAGAGTGTAACTAACCTGTTCTGTGTAATTAACCTAAACATTTCTACAAGCCAACATTGACCTTATCATTGACCCAGCAAATGGGTGGAACTGGAAACTAATGACAGCGTATTTGGCAACCTTCTGCTACAAACATCACATTTACCCAGCATGTTGGTACTGGTGGATAGGTTTGCTACCTTTGGAAAAGGAAAATAAGGAATTTTTTTTAATTTCTTTATATCACATTGTGAATGTGTAGCATACGGTTTACATTAACAGTATCTGCAACACTACCAAACAAAAATGTTTTGTGGTCAGATTTTTTTTTTTTTTTAATTAAGAAAATAATAGGCTTACTTTTATTAAGCAATAATCAGGGCTTAATTGAATAATCAATATAAAATGACTAATATTGTTGAAAATGTATGTGCCAAAGATGGCACGAATATGCAATTTCACACCTCCTGCAAAACTATAGCCAAAAAAGTACTTATATATTCCAGCAACTAGTTCCCCATCTAAAGTGAGTTTTTTTTTTTTTTTTTTTTGTCTGTGGGAAATTGGAATATAGTCATGAGACAGAGCATTTCTTAAACCAGAAACCGTTAATAGATTTGTGTTCTTAGCTAATTCACATCCTACATTTTACACTGTTCAACTGGGGTTTTAGTTATACAGATATTTTAAAGTGTAATAACATTTCACAATATGACTGTATTTTTAGTGCATTTTTGATCAAATACTTGACCATAAGAGACTTGTTTCAAAAACATTAATTTAAAAAAAATCTTTGAACGGTTGTGTAAGTATGTGCTTACACACAGAACAGAGTTGCTGACTGATTTTGGTTTGCTGACATACTTTGTCATAATCCATCTGTTATGGAAATATATATATATATATATGTCTCTGAATGTCAGAATGGGAAAGAAAGGTGATTTAAGCAATTTTGAGCGTGGCATGGTTGTTGGTGCCAGACGGGCCGGTCTGAGTATTTCACAATCTGCTCAGTTACTGGGATTTTCACGCACAACCATTTCTAGGGTTTACAAAGAATGGTGTGAAAAGGGAAAAACATCCAGTATGCGGCAGTCCTGTGGGCGAAAATGCCTTGTTGATGCTAGAGGTCAGAGGAGAATGGGCCGACTGATTCAAGCTGATAGAAGAGCAACTTTGACTGAAATAACCACTCGCTACAACCGAGGTATGCAGCAAAGCATTTGTGAAGCCACAACACGCACAACCTTGAGGCGGATGGGCTACAACAGCAGAAGACCCCACCGGGTACCACTCATCTCCACTACAAATAGGAAAAAGAGGCTACAATTTGCACGAGCTCACCAAAATTGGACAGTTGAAGACTGGAAAAATGTTGCCTGGTCTGATGAGTCTCGATTTCTGTTGAGACATTCAGATGGTAGAGTCAGAATTTAGCGTAAACAGAATGAGAACATGGATCCATCATGCCTTGTTACCACTGTGCAGCCTGGTGGTGATGGTGTAATGGTGTGGGGGATGTTTTCTTGGCACACTTTAGGCCCCTTAGTGCCAATTGGGCATCGTTTAAATGCCACGGCCTACCTGAGCATTGTTTCTGACCATGTCCATCCCTTTATTGGTTTCTTGAACATGACAATGAGTTCACTGTACTAAAATGGCCCCCACAGTCACCAGATCTCAACCCAATAGAGCATCTTTGGGATGTGGTGGAACGGGAGCTTCGTGCCCTGGATGTGCATCCCACAAATCTCCATCAACTGCAAGATGCTATCCTATCAATATGGGCCAACATTTCTAAAGAATGCTTTCAGCACCTTGTTGAATCAATGCCACGTAGAATTAAGGCAGTTCTGAAGGCGAAAGGGGGTCAAACACAGTATTAGTATGGTGTTCCTAATAATCCTTTAGGTGAGTGTATATATATATATATATCATACTGCTGAAAAATCATACTAAAATGTCACTCACACACAATTACAATTCCATATTTTATGAAAGCGTTGGCACACTTACTGGTGGGTATGACCACAGAAAATAAATATGATGGTGACTTTTGTTTTCAAAATGTTATATTCTCCTTTAAATCAATCATAAGTACAAAGTATTAAATCAGGACCAGCAAAAACGACACTGGTATATCCTTGAACAACTCATTCCACCAAAGATGAATAAAAAAGTAATTTACACATTAGCAAACCTTAGCTTGGTAGCTATAGCTGCCTTTTTCGGTCTCCATCTGCTCTGCCAGTCACCCTGGCCAGCAACCAGAGCAAATCTGAGGGTTTGTTTACACAACAACAATGTCCTAAAAAAGGAAAAGTTTTTCCTTTGCGTTTTTTTGCGTACAGACGACAGTGTTGTCAAAACGATCCTCATTCACATGGATCTATGAAAACGACAGAAAAATGCTGCATTATGCTGCCAGTCCAGTAGCTGGCAATGTCACTTTGTAAAGAAACACTACGCACCTGTGACTGAACACGTAATACACAAATTCACGTTTTTGAAGTTTACACAGAAGCGATAATGGTTCGTTTAAAAAAAAAAAAACAGAAACGCTGTTGACGTGTAAATGAGCGGTCAAAATGCATTAAAAAGTTTTCTGTTTTTAGTTGAAAATGGTGTCGTGTAAACAGTCCTTAAGAATCAGAAAGACAAGTCAAAAAGGGTGAAGGTCACAGATAAGATGCTTTCCATTGTTAACTGGTGTGACAATTTCCTTCACATTCCTTAAAGGGGTGGTTGATTATGATTTCACTTTTTTAACTTTAGTTATTGTGTAATGTTGCTGTTTGAGCATAAACAAAATCTGCAAACCCAGCAAGCAATAGCCGTCATTTCACCGTCTCGGTTAAATATAGACCCAATATAGTCCGGCTATGTGTAACCCACTTCTAGCCAAAATAACATTGAATCTGTTTACATGTCATTATTTTCCAAAATAACTTTCGAGATGTATGATATTCCATCATGTAAGCAAAGTCAACTGTAATTACATGGTGTTTGGCTTAATTTCTTTGCCATGTTCTATGTGTAGGCTGTGTGTAGCCCTGATTTAGCTTGTAGTCAGACCGGCTATTTCCCAGAAAGCAATAGCCGTCATTTCACCGTCTCGGTTATACCCGATATAGTCCGTAACCCTTTTAGCCAAAATAACCTTGAATTTGAATACATGTCGTTTTGGCCAAAATAACTTGCGAGATGTATGATATTCCATCATGTAAGCAAAGTCAACAGTGATTACAAGGTGTTTAGTTTAATTTATTTCATGTTCTATGCATAGGCTGTGCGTAGCCACGATTTAGCTCCTCAGACCGACTATTTGTAGCCCACTTATAGTCAAAAGTCAAAAATGATTTTTGGCCAGGTAGCGCATAAGATGGTTGATATCCAATCATGTTCGCAATGTCAATAATATCTACAGTATGTCATTTCATGACATGGTCTATCATTCTCAACCGCTAGATGGCACAAGCCCTACTAGACATGACTACTGGCAACGCGTGACTAGATCTCGCGATAAACATTTCCGCCATTTTCAATTTTATTTTACACGAAAGAGCATTTATACCTGTCGGAGACAGCAACGGGCGAGCAACACTCAGCAAACCTTTACATTTCTACTTCGATCTTGTAAGTATGTGTGTTCGTTTTGACGTGTTCATTATTTAAATACTTTATTTGTTATCATGTGTAGGAACCGTGACATTTTAGCGGGTAACATTGCAGAGTTTTTTTTTTTTTAGAAGTTTTCTAATATGAGTTTTTGATTTGTCAAGGCAAGTTTATTTGTATAGCACATTTCACCAAAAAGGTAATTCAAAGTGCTTTACATAAAACTTAACAGCAACATAGGGCAATATAAAAAGACAATATAATTAATCATTACTCCTTTCCAATTAACAAAAGGCAGCGGCAAAGAGTAAAGTCTTTAACCTTGATTTAAAAGAAAATAATTAAGAGTTGCAGCAGACCTGCAGTTTTCTGTGAATTTGTTCCAGATACATGGTGCATAAAAACTGAATGCTGCTTCTCCATGTTTAGTTTTGACTCTGGAGACAGAAAGCAGACCTGTCCCAGACGACCTGAGAGGTCTGCTCTGGGTGGTCCATAATGTAGCAGAAGATCAGAAATGTACTTTGGCCCTTAAACCATTCAATGCTTTAAAAACCAGCAGTAGAATTTTGAAATCAATTCTTTGACAGACAGGAAGCCAGTTTAAAAACCTCAGAACTGAAGTGATGTGATCCACTTTCTTGGATTTAAAGACACTAGGTTTACTGCAAAATATCCAGCAATCAGTCAACAAAGCACAACAATGAATATACAGAACAAAACACTTACATTCACAGCACACTGCACGCACAAAGAAATAAAATTTCCAAATTGTCTATCTCGTTCTAATGCAACATGGTGGCTAAAACATGTGACATGTTTGAAGAGATGAAAAATGAAAATTCTGTCATTATTTACTCACCCTTCTGTTGAACACAAAATAAGATATTTTGAAGAATGTGGGTAACCAAACAGTTTATGTACACCATTGACTTCCATAGTAATTTTTTTTTCTCCTACTATGAAAGTCAATGACTACCATCAAATGTCTTGTTACCAACATTCTTCAAAATATCTTTTTTTGTGTTCAACAGAAGAAAGAAACCCATACAGGTTTGGAACCACTTGAAAGTGAGAAAATGATGACATGATTTTCATTTTTGGCTGAACTATCCCTTTAAGTATCTTTATATGTTCATTAGAGATATATGGGTCAGTGATAAAGAAGGACTTAAAATTTAGGGAAGAACTAAAAGAAGCCTAGGTTATAAATTAAAATAAAATCTGTTTTTACCTTCATTAGAATGATTATTAAAAATATACTGTATATTTCAGTTTCAAATCATATTATGATAGTAGTCAGACATGTCTTGGGATAACAGTGTTACATAGTCAATTATAATGTTACTTTTATTATCATATTGGACAGTTATGGATCCCAAATACCTAAGAGAATGGCGTCGATTGAGAGACGGAGTTAATGCTCTCGCTGCATCAAGTAGCAGCTTGATATTCAGGATGAATATCTAGATTTGGATGTACAGTTACAAGGAGATGTATCTGGGGAGGGTACATCAATGCAAGGAGATATTTCTGGGGAGAGTCCATCCACACAATTAGACTATGGATACAGGGAAACTGCCTATTCCAGTGACTCTAATACAGAGCTTGATTATTCTGATTCTGATGACACACCATCATTACGCAAAGATTTGGCTGAATGGGCAACAACAACAAATCAAACACATGCTGCGCTAAACAAGCTGCTGGGAATCTTGAGAACACATGGACATACACTTCCAAAAGACAGCAGAATACTGCTAGAAACCCCGTCTGGGTTTGAAATTAAGAATATATGTGGTGGCCGGTACACATACCATGGCTTAGAGCCGGGTATTCTCCAGTTCCTTTCCCAAAACACATTATTTACAGGCACTGTAGACCTTACTATCAATATAGACAGTCTGCCAATATTCAAGTCCAGTAAAACACATTTTTGGCCTATTCTTGCTAAATTCGATAATTCTGAACCATTTCTGGTTGCACTATATTATGTGTTAAAGATGTATGTTCATAGATGTACTGGTTTCTCAACATCTACTCCTCAACCTCGATCAGAAGGTTTGTAAGCAAAGAAGTTCATGACAGCTCCAGTTCCCAATTCAGTGTTACTTTATTACTGCAATATATATTTGCCAGCATTGTATTTAAATATTTGATACGTTTATTTAATTTATTTATTGTTATTCATTTATTTCAGAAACCACACACAATCACACACATAAGCCTACAAACTACTTGTGGATTTATTGGAATAAATCAATGTTTGGGAACTGGAGCTATCATGAACTTCTTTGCTTACAAACCTTCTGATCGAGGTTGAGGATTAGATGTTGACAAACCAGTATATCTATGCACATACATCTTTAACAAAGTGGTCCTTCGAGCCGGATGTAACATCTTATCCTCATGGCAGCATCTCGGGATTACATTGAAGAACATCAGAGTCTCCGTCCTAGCAGGATCCGACGAATTCCTGGACATCTGGAGGACTTTGTACTTACTTCCCAACCACGGCAGCTCGTTCCACCCCCCTTGCAAGAGGATTTACACCATATGCATATTAGTGAGACTTTTTCTGCTCCAGATGTGGACTATCGAACTTCAACTCCTGATAGACTTTGGACTGAGCAGTACACTGAGACTACAAGGTTACGTAGAGTTGAGGAGTGTGTTTGGAATGTTCAAGAACAACTCAAAGAACTACAAACCACATTACAAATGTCTTTAGAGCAAGGCAAAGGTTCACCACGCATGCATCAAGATTTATTAAACTCTCATGCTGGACATCAAAGGTCAGTCCCTCACTCAGGCAGTCAGCAGCAGTCCACCCAGCAACGTAGTGCCAGCTTGCCTTTTCTCTATGCAGACACAAGACCAGGTACACAAAGCCCTGATAATCTTGGAATGTCAAGGTTCTCAAATGATACCTGCACACTCAACCACAGGATTACCTCAGCCACAAAGTCAATCTCCAGTCCACCTGCCACCAGAGCTATTATCTCAGGCTCAACAGCCCTTGTCTCGTCCAGCATCTGTCCCTGTTACAGAGCGTCATGTAGCACAACATGAGCCACGGCCCACATCTTCTCCAGCAGGTATGATACATCAGCCATATATTCATCAACAACCTGGAGATCTTCAGCAGAGGTTTCAGCCACAAGTCCAGTCCTTCGGACAACGATGCATACCCCCAATGACGTCTACGTCTACGGCGTACCAAACTGTACCGCCTGTTTATGCACTTCCTATGACCTCTGTGCAGAGCAATACCACTTTGTTAAAGATGTGTGCACAAATATCAGGGTTACCAACTCTCACGCATCTGGCGTGACACTCATGCTTTCAGCATCAATCTCACGCTCTCACGCACACGCAAGAAATGTCACGCCAAAATCCATTTTTCTCCCCTCTCAATCCGTTAATTTTCTGTTGATGACTAGACCACAGTGTATGAATGACAGGAGAGGAGTTTAAGGCCCACAGCTGTAACATCTGCCTACAACGTTCTCACTGCAGTATTCTCTAATCGTTGATTCGCTGAAAACCTTGCACCTGATACGTCAGTTGCGTGTGAAAAATTCAGAGAGAGTTCAGAGCATAGGTTCGGAGTCCGAGTCGGAGCCCACTGATGCGCGTTTGAAAGTTTGGATGGCAATCAAGGTAAGCAGATAATAAAATGGTGTGCCTTTCACTACAGACACGTAGCCTTGCCTAATCAGTCTGTGTGCCGAGAGTACAGACTTCAACTATAGTTGCGAACGTTGTCTGACGTGCGTTATGTGGGCTAGCTAATTACTCAATAAAAATAGGCTCATGGTACAAATTACGTACCATGAAATTCCCCAAATTATCAAAGGTTGCCCAGATTGTGTTGAGCTTGCCACACTCAAATGCGGATGCTGAGCGAACCTTTTCAGTTATTGGCCTAAACAAGACTGACACCAGGAACAGACTGTCACTAACTTGTTCGTTCATGTCCCCGACTCCGCCCACATGTGATGTCACAGAATAATTCAAATTAAGAGTTCGACAGGGATTTTATATATGGCAATAGCAAGCCCAACCCTGTTCATGACTATCTTCATGATTTAATAGCAGAATTGCAGGTACTTATGCGAAATGGTGTCATACACAAAACCACAGTGCACAAAGTAACTCTGCGATAACTTTCATGTTATAGTTTGTACTTTCCCTGTGCCACCCAACAAATATGGTATGGCCTCCAAAGCTGACACTGCCTCAGGTACGCAACACAACATTATAGTATAATAATTATTTTGGCCATGTCCACATTAGTTATTTTTAATTAGCCTGTTTTTCAGAATAGGTTATGTATCTTTTGAAAGTAAAAAATAATTACTGATGCCAATACTATTCTTTTTAGCACCAAAAAATATCAGCGGGAGTAAGCTGATGAAGAGGGTCCATTCAAAAATGGGTGAGGTCATTAATCGTCCTTGTAAACTAAGTGGTTATGGATATTGGCATAATTTGCATACACAAACATAATTTGTTTTTGCCCTAAGAAAAGCTGGAGGAGCATTGCTGCTTCAATCACTGGCAAAAAGTGTCTGTCCTTGAGCAATACAGACCCAAAGCTTAATTGCTCTTATTGTGAGTGGGTGAATGACAGGCATTCTGTGTAAAGAACTTTGCTTGAAAAAAATTTATTATGATTTTTCTTATTTCTTAATTTTATTATTTTGCTAGTTCCAGCGGAAAACTTTTCTGAGGACCTTTTTGCAACACCACCATCTCAAAGCCTTGTAAGTAGAATTGTTTCAAATATAAATACATAATGGTTTCACATTTTCATGACTAGTAAATTGATTTAAAGTTTAAACTTGCTTGCATATTATTCAAAGTGTAACCTTGTGTACATAGTGTAGTAGTGAAAACAATTATTTATTGAAATCTTTCATTAGGTACTCGGATGACTCCATTGGATGACCCCGAAATGTCTACACCACCAAGTAGGATATATAATGTAGACCTAATTGTAAATTCAGTTTATTATATTATGATGCTGTGCTGTATTAACAGGGTGCAGTTAACTTTGTATGCTGCACTCAGCTGCCTTCTATTCATTTCTCAATTCATCAAATATCAAGTGGAAATTGCATTGACCACTCCCACTGTAAAAAAAATAATTCTGTGGCTTAGTAAATATTACAGTAATATTTAACTTTATTAACTTAATAAAATCTCTTAATATCGTTTTCTTGATTGTTTGAGTTAAACATACCAAAATAATTGACTAAAAATCCAACAGTTAATTTTATCTAAAATTTACAGTTATATTTTAGTTTAGTTTTTTCACTAAAAGAATTTAGTATTTGACTAACCAATTATTTATTTATTATACACTTAATATATTTGTGAAATTTCTATCAAAATATTTGAGAATGTAGAATTAAACAGATCTGTTTCAAGAAACAAAAATATTACTTAATTCAAATCAATATTATTAATATATTTAACACTCTTAAGAAATTGAGTAAGTTTACTCAATTAAAACAATGCACCCCTCCCCCACCCTCTGTGATGACGACTCAACGGTTGAGTGAGCGTGAGCTGTTTGAATTCTCTCCAGTCCATGAACAGTTCTTCTCTTCTCAGCGTTGCAGAATTGGTGCATTTCCTCTGTGAAATTCAGGTTTGTGAATGTTTTATTTTATCTATAAAATCATTACTGTGCTTTAAATCATTTTATTTAATGCAAAACAACATACAGCGTAATGTGACACCTAAACGAGAGTCGTGCCTGTCTTTTCGCATGATTGAAACGCCTTGCATAAAACAAACACTTTATTCCTAATGATAATGAATATAATTAATTTGGATGATAAAATGTCATCAGAACTGTGCACTGTTTGTTTATTGGCAGGTTATGGAGTCAGTCGCTCGCAGTATCTTTCGGCTGTGAGTGAAACGCAGAACTGCGGTCTGAAGTTCGAAGTTCACCCGCAGAGTCTGTCTCCGGCACGAGAACCAGCGCTGATCCGGTGGAAATGGATAACAGACTGGTTGATTACACTTGAATTAGGCTACCTGAATGTTTAAATGTTTCATTTTTACTTATAAAATGTTTGTTAAATGAGTTTAAATGTAGGCAATATTGTATTTAAAACAGTGTAAAATATGCTGCTGTACTCATCGACAATAAAGGCCAATGTCATGTATACTGGTGGTTGTATGGAATACTATTTTACAAAGGTTTAGAGGAAATAAAAAAGTTAGTATTACTCATAAATAAAAAACAGTTAAAATTACTCATAAATATTGTTTTTTAAATATTTAAATGTTAAATTATTTCTACTCAATTTTATTTGTTAATGTACCAGATGCAGTTACTCAATTTACTTAATTTATTTACTTGCATTTACTCAATTCATATAATATATATTTAATTGATTTCACAGCTTTAAAATTTACTAATTTTTTTTGTAAAATGTTTCACCAAAAAAATTTAGTAAATAATAGTTAAACTTTTTAGAGTGCACCAATGACTTCTGACTGCGTTTGTTTCTTGCAATAAACTCAAGAAATCCATGTATTGAAAAACATTATTTGCAATATTTTTTAAAAAAATTAACTATGGAGATATTTTACACTCTATTTGATGAATGGAGAAATTAATGGAAGGTGACAGAGCACTGTATATGAAGTCAAATGTGCTCTGTTTGGAGTACAATGACGGTATGACGCCATATATTTGAATAACTTTTTTTTCTTTGTAGGTTCTGAACAAACACCACAACTCCTCTCTCCAATCCTTGAACAAAGTAAAAAAAAGCATTCCAATTTAATAATGATACTACAATCATTACAAGGAAGTATAAGTAGTTATGATTGTGTTGGTTGAGTTCAGAATCCAGTTTAAGATCCTACTGTTTGTTTGTTTTCAACAGAGCTGATTTTTTTTTTTTTTTTTTTTTATTAGGTGAATGCAATACGCTTCCAGACGTTACTGATCTTTATGTATTTCTAATCAAAATATGCTTTCATCAGGGACAAAGCAGACATTCATGGGTCGTTTTTTAGAATTACCAACACGCACCTCAACCCCAGGTAATGGAAAAAAACAAAACGGATAAGTCAGGACACAGCATACCAGAGATGTAATATTTTCTAATATCATTACAGTTTCCAGGACTCGGCGCCAATCAGCCAGGACTCCTCAAGGCAGAAACCCTCAAGGTTATATATGGACATGTTTTTCCAGAGTTGTCATATGCTGATGTGAATATTCCAAATAGTATATTTATATCAATACTTCATTACAGTTACCGGGACTCTGCGCCAATCAGCCCGGACTCCTCAAGGCAGAAATACCCAAGGTTATATATGGACATGTTTTTCCAGAGTTGTCAGATACTGATGTGAATATGTGAATAAGGGACAGACAGCGGTTGGAGTAGCCCATCTGGGGGTCGATTGTAAGTCTTACCAGTGGCACAAACCGAACAAGCCAAAACAAAATTGCGAATGTCGTGAGCCATCAATGGCCACCAGAATCGTTGCTTGACCAAAAATCTGGTGCGATTAACTCCTGGATGACACTCAACGTTGGAACAATGCCCCCACTGAATGACGTTGGGCTGTAACCCCTCCGGCACAAACAATCGATTCGGTGGGCCACCGGGCGGAGGCGTTACACCTTCTAAGGCCGTTCTGACCCTCGATTCGACCTCCCATGTAATAGTGGAGACCACTAATGTCTCGGGTAAAATACACTCGGGAGTAGACGGGCGTTCAGAAGGATCAAAAATACGCGACAAAGAATCGGGTTTGACATTTTTGGAACCCAGGTGGTACGAGAGAGAAAAATCAAATCGTCCGGAAAAAAGTGCCCACCGAGCCTGCCTGGAGTTAAGTCTTTTGGCAGACCTGATATATTCCAGGTTCTTATGATCAGTCCAAACGATAAAAGGTACCCCCGACCCTTCTAACCAATGACGCCATTCTTCCAACGCTAACTTGACTGCCAACAACTCTCTGTTACCAATGTCATAATTACGTTCGGCAGGTGATAAACGATGGGACAAAAACGCGCAGGGATGCATCTTGTCGTCTGTGGAAGAACGTTGAGATAGAACTGCACCTACCCCCACCTCTGACGCATCGACCTCCACCACGAACTGACGTGAGGGATCAGGGGCTTTAAGAATGGGGGCCGAAACGAAGCGGCTCTTAAGTTTGGCGAATACAGCCTCAGCTGTATCGGACCACCTGAACGTCGTTCTGGGGGAGGTCAAGGCGGACAGAGGCGCGGCTAGTTGGCTGAAATTGCGAATGAAACACCGGTAAAAATTGGCGAACCCCAGAAACCTCTGTAGGGCCTTACGGGAATCTGGACTTGGCCAATCTACCACAGCCTTAACCTTGTCAGGGTCCATACATACTCCCTCAGACGAGACGATGTATCCTAGAAAAGAAACAGACTGTGCATGAAAATCGCATTTCTCCGCCTTGACAAAAAGCCCATTCTCTAGCAGCCTCTGAAGGCCACACCCACCCTCCACCTTGCGCCGCCTTTCTCCTCCTCATTAGTATTTAAAGCTACAGACACCGAAACGGCCCGTCTGAAGGAAGCTCATTCTGGGACTGGCTTATAGTGGCTATAATTCTGCACCGAGGCTAAATTTTTGGAAAGAGATTTCAGATACAGTACTAAGGACCACTAAGGACTATATTAAAGCCTACAAAAAGTAGCATGTCATGGGACCTTTAAGGTAAAAAAGTTACTTAGATCACCTTTAATTTATCAGTAAACCTTTACTGGGTCACAGCCTAATTTTTAAAAGTTAAAATAAAAAACAATCTAGCAATGTACTTGGTATCACTAGGAAGGAAACAGAGCTTGTATATTTGAAAGAATAAGAAACCTTTCAGAGACCTGTTCCCATTATCCAGTGACTCCAAACTTAACTGGGAGGTAAAGTGTTGTGGACGTTTTCCTCCTGTGTTCATAGAGAGAAGGATCATGTGATCACCTGGAAGAAAGCATACTAACGGTGATGATGAGTGGAAAAAGCAAAAACAGGAGACTAGCACTATATAAGAAAAAAAAGACAACAAAAATGTGTGGCAGTGGTGTGTGTGTGGTAATGAGATAGCTGGCTGTCACAGACAGTGGGAGAGAGGTGTGGATAGAAAATCACCTCCACCAAATCTTACCCACTGCTGGAATCAGTTTCATCCTGCCATATCCACAAGATAATTGGCCGGTAGACAAAAAGGACTTCCTGACACACTCTTTTCTTTCTCTTTTCTGTCTCAGTAGTTTAATTAGTTGTATTACAACTCAGTTAAACAACTCAACTTACGATGCCCAACCAAGTTTATAATTATTTTTTGATGTAACCGAGAAATGTGTATGATAAACAGGGGACAGGATGAGGAGGAGGGAGGGTCGAGCTAGCCTCCATTTTGTTTGACAATACTTAGAACGTCAACAAGAAATGACTTCACCCAGCATCGCTTAGAGCACCTTTAAGAGTATTTTAACTACTGCATTTCTAGTTAAGCAATAATTAAAGGCCTCATGAAATCTAAATTAGGAATTGGAAGCTATCAGCGTTAAGCAAAATTCCAAACTGAAGAAATTGCTCTTTTAATTGTAAATTTGATTTGAATTGGCCACACCCCACCGTAGGTTGAATTGAAATTTGAATAGATGTGACAGGAAGAGAAATTAACTGAATTGAAATTTAAATCAATTCAAAGGTAATGCATTATGGGAAAAAATGTTTTTCCACACATGGTCTACAAAAATCAGTTATTTAAATATGATGAAATACATAAACTACGGTTAATACAAATTGTGTGGCTGTCAAACAACTTTCAAACAAGTCTTTGTCAAGACAAGGATTCCTGTTAAAATTATTGTAAAAATTATTAATCCTACTTCCTTGCATATGTCACAAGATGAAGATGATGATGAAGACAAAGGTACACAGGATCCAATACGAAGTGATTTTAATAATACAATAAACTCAGGAACTGACAGAAAGTGTTACAGAGCAAGCGTGAAACAAAGGTTAACACACACAACACACAAACATCAACCGACAACTGAAGGCGCACAGTGAGGAACTTAAATACATGATGGTAATGAACTGAATGATGAGCATCTGTGATGATGATTAGTGTCCATGGTTAATGATGGTGGAGGGAAAACTAAACAAAGGAACACATGTGATGAATGAAAACTAATTGAAAGTCCATGAAAGTGAAACTAAAGATGAAGTCCAGATAACTGTGACAACATTCAAATTCAATTTACAGTTCTGTATCCTGCTACCTCATTCACATTTTATTTAAATTTAGGAATTGAATTTAAGGAATTTATATATACGCTACCATTCAAAAGTTTAAATTTTTTTTCATATTTTGATTTGAAGCAAGCCTTGTATGCTATAAGGCTGCATTCATTTAATCAAAAACACAGTAAAACAGCAATATTGTGAAATATCATCACAATTTTCCATTTGAATATATTTTAAAATATAATTTATTCATTGAGACAAAGCACATGATCCTTCAGAGTTTATTCTCTGACTTGGTGCCCAAGAAACATCAAAGTTGAAAACAGTTGTGCTGCTTAATATTCCTGTGGAAAGTATACTTTTTTACTTTTAGGATGCTTTGATGAATAACAAGTTCAAAGAACAGCATTTATTTGAAATGGAATTATTTTGTAACAATATAAAATACTTTTTTTTTTTTCAATATGGTTTCAATAAGTTACATAATAAGGGGCCAAGCACAAAGAAGGCACGACAGCATGGCTGGGAACAGGACCAACTGCAACAATGAGCAATTAAAGACATACAAAGATTATTTTTTGGCAAAAAGGCTGGAAATTCATAAATACATTCACTAATAATATGATTTAATGGTTTGTCACTGTTACGAAATTGATATGGGATGTCAGCGTAAGGTGACAATGACTCAAAGCTTGGTGTCAATATGTCAAAGCATTGCAGAGATACAGCCTCAGAGTCGTTTTGGCATCATGCCATCAAATTTGTTGATGCAGTACAAAAATGGTTTCGTCTATCAACACGGAATCCATAACTTTTTGCTGGCATGGTCTGAAGAGGATACAATTCCATTTTGGTGAAATTGGAACAATGGTCTATGAGGAGTTCGAAAAAGTAAGTTTTTAAAGAAAATCAAAATGGCGGAAAGGAAGTTCAGTCAACTGTGACAAAATTAGCATGTTCTCATCATGACCCAATGAATCCATTAAGACTTTAGGAAGGAATCCATCAAGTTTCATTACAATAGGCTAATTTAATCAAAAGTTATTAGCATTTTGGGAAATTTTAAGGTCACTTTTGAGCACAAGGTGCCGCTGCCCCGAAATTTTTTGAGTACATTGAGGGCATGGTGCCGAACACATACAAAGTTTCAATACGATATGCCAATGCATCCGAAATGCTTATTCTGACCAAACTTGGTTTGCACCATGACTGGAGACTACCTGCACAGTTATGACACAGCACCACTTAGTAGTCAGGAGATATGAAAATGAAAAAAATATAACTTCTGAAACATTTGACCAAAAATCACAACTGGTTTCATTACTAAAACATTACTGGTTTCTTTAGATTCGGTGCAGCATGCAGAGTCGAACAATACCAAAGTTTTTCCTTATTTTCCTTTCCTTATCAGCCATTTTGGCCGTTGGCCATTTTGAATTTTGAAGATGATCTGGTTAAATTTTCACGGGGGGCGGTTTGTTTCTAGACCTTACGGTTAAAAAGTTATTAGCATAAACATAAGTGCAACTTTGGACATTTGGTGGTGCTAGAGCGATTGAGTTAGAGACTCCAAAATTGCTGTAAAAGTTCTGTGTTCCAAATATCATAACTTTCCTGCAAGAAGTTCTATGGGCTGCCATAGACTCGAGAGCAGAAGAAGCGGAGGAAGAAGAAGCGGAATAAGAAGAAGAAGAAGAAGAAAAAAGAAGAAGAATGCAATAGGTGCCTATGGACCTTCGGTGCTTGACCCCTAAATACATCAACACATGACATCTGTGCTTTTGTCAAACTATTTAATGGGGTCTGTAACAAGCTGGGCAGTGAAAAATTATATAGATTCCTTGTAGAAATGGCAAACCAGTACATAGAGCAGAATGCACTCTGTGTTCCTGTAGTTTGGGCATTGAGTTTTTCTTCCACAGCTCTCTTCTAAATCAGATAGAGGTCTGACTCTAAGGTTTGATGGCCTCTTCTCCGCCAGAGTAAGACTTTCATTACTGTCGGCCATGTCACCTGCGGCAGACGCCCGGGCGATAAGCCAGAGATGCCATCACTGACATCCCAATCACATTAAATCCTAATCCCCACCCCCTGCCCTTCCTCGGAAAGAAGGACTGGAATCTCCAGATGGCCTGACAGCCCTGATATGGCTGACTAAATGACAGTCTTCCATGTATTAAGTGTGGAATTGTGGTGGATACGGTTAGATTAGGTGTCTCTGAGTGAGAGATGAGCAAGTTTGTTCTTCAAGAAGTCACTTTTCTCTCTGCTTTTTCCTGTGAGAGTGTTTCTGCTAGAAGTCTGCCTCTCCAGCCTCAAGCACCAGCTCCAGCAACATCATCTGCTGGCTCACAGTCTTTTTTGAGGTAGGAGGTAATACCATTGGTGTGACAAATGGCCTGAGGAAATGTTCATATAATGTACATGGTTCAATTTTGTTCTCTCTCTCTCTCTTGTCTACACATGCATTTTTGCTCTCATTTGGTACCTGTGAGATCAGACTTATCACCCACCTTTCACATTGCTCAGCAGAAGTTGTCATTGCCTCTGCTTTTCCTTATTATTTAACAATGGCAGTGAGCCTCCTAGAACCATTTTTACAAGTTCCTGTTAATAACTTATTCAGAAGGTATTAATATTGCATAAGCCACTATGTAAATGGTTGATAAATGACTTGTTACTAATTCATTAGGATTGTAAAATTCAATTTCACAAGTTGAAAAGACCCACCTGAACTCCAATATATCTTATTGTAGCTCTAACAACTTTTGAAATGACCTCCCATTGAAGAAATTGAGTTCTGGAAGTTTAGGGGAAAAAAGTCTGAAAAATGTCTAAGAGTCATTGACCTCTGTCCAATATGTTTAAAACAAGGACACTGTCAATGTCCTACAAGCTAAAAAGAAGTTTAGCAAAAGCCTTTTTTTATTAAGATTTTCACTTTTGAGTCAAGCCAATTTAAGCAAAATAAATCACATTTTAAGAATCATATATTATGCAATAACCAGACTGTGTACTCTAAAATAATGGCAAGAAAACATTCTGCTGGGTTTTACCGAACACAAAAACAAACGCAAAACAGAACCAGTGTAGTACAATTCTTAAATAAATGACTCAATTCCTTTTTAGTGGATCAAAAACATGACCATGCATGACCAATGTTCCATCTTTAAATCGGTGTTATTAACAAAAACTATAAAGAATTGTTTTCATTGACTGAAAAAGGCTGAAATAAAATAAAGTTGAAGTACTAAAAACTGCAATAAAAGTAAAATAATGCTAAAAATTAAGGCTAATAATTAATAACACTTTAACAAAAAAATGTAAACTATTAAAATAAAAGATTATTCAAATTGTTAATAAATACTATAATAGCATATAAATAATACTGAAAAAAATAGTTTAAAAAGATGAGTTACTGGTTTGAATCAGTCAGAAACAAATACACATTGTAACAGATACCCAAATGAATCAAAATGAATCGAGGCAAAAGCATGAATCAGAATCAAATCTGGAAATCTTTATCCATACTCAGTGCTAAATTCAAGACAGTATGTACAGTAGAACACAAAAGTGCTTGGAAGAGCTTGAACCGTATTCATTTCTCTGATATGCAGTGTCGTGTGAGAGAGGGAGAGAAGCCTCTTCTGTATTCAGTACAGCGAGGAGCATTTAATCATTTACCAAACTGCTGCTCCTCATCTTTGCTCTGTGACAGCCTGGCAGGGGCAGCTGCTGTCGGACAACTCCTGTCACGAGAGCATACCATACACAAGACATATGCTACTACAACATGGATGCAGCTCTGTCATACAGACAACTTTTACTGATGAATTCATCAGGTAAGAGGAAGAAAAGGAGTGAGTTTAAGGGAATACTGAAAAAGAGCAGGTGTTTTGGATGATAGACAGAAGAAAAGATATTAATACATACTGGGCAAAAGCCGTCTGGGCAAAAAGGTCTGGTTGGTATTGGGTTTTCCACACCCGCTGCATGCTGTGTATCGAATAATAATTAGGTAACACAGCAAAAACCTCCTCTGATCTCTACAAACGTTGCCTATGGATGTCCGCAAGGGCCGTATATTTACCACAGGGGTCTAATTTGTCACCACTGACAGAGAAAGGCCACAGCAGCGACAGCAAAACTCCTAATCGATGGCCTCAGGATTTGACCATCCAATACTTTCCTCAGTCACCTCAAGTCAAGTCACATTTATTTATATAGCGCTATTTACAATACAGATTGTTTCAAAGCAGCTTTACAGAGATAACAGGAAAATAATGCAAAAAAG
Organism: Abramis brama; assembly: GCF_963993115.1. Classification (NCBI taxonomy): domain Eukaryota; kingdom Metazoa; phylum Chordata; class Actinopteri; order Cypriniformes; family Leuciscidae; genus Abramis; species Abramis brama. The sequence continues at coordinate 27,061,837 of NC_139970.1, forward strand.
TTTCAAATAAATATATATACCGGTATAGCCGCTCTGGAGTAAACCGTGATGTCATTGTCCAGCTCAGTTCAGTTCTTGTATAATAGTGTCAATGCAGGCAGATCAATATTATTGTTGAATATTAAATTAATTGTTAAATTTAATGTTCCCAACCAAAGCAAGCCAAGCCAATGGCAACAAAGGTGGAAAAAGGCGACAGTGGCAAGGAACCAAAACTAATCAGGTGGCAGAATGGAGAAAAAAACGTTGGGAGAACCAAGGCTCAGTCGAGACCAGTTATCCTTTGGCCAATGAACAAACAGTGTATGATTATGAGTCAGGCAGCATTATAGGTCAGAAGTCAGACTGGTTTGGAACAATCAATATAATATTCAGTTCCATCTGATTGAAGATCGGAGTCATGCCGGTATGGAGATGGGTTTGTTGAGGATCAGTGCCGATGGCTGTCATGTCAATGAGGCCTTCACATGGGAGAGTCTAGTTGACACAATCTCTGCTGACACTTCAGGGATTCGTTGTGGTTGTGTCTAGGCGAAGGTCCACCATCTGATCTGGATACGGCCTGGATCCAGCTGATTACAGTAAACCTCGGAAATAAACAGAAAGACTAACATTAGCGTAGATGCCATTCTTCTTATGATGTAACAAGTACATTGGGTGTTATAGGAAGTGTTCCCGGTTCCGGCTGACCTAATTTATACAGCGTAATAATCCTTTAACTGATTTGAATAATAGAAATGTATAATTTTCTATGTGTATGCCAGGTTAAAGAGATGTGTTTTTAGTCTAGATTTAAACTGACAGAGTGTGTCTGCTTCCCGGACAATGTTAGGAAGACTGTTCCAGAGTTTAGATGCTAAATAGGAAAAGGATCTACCGCCAGCAGTCGATTTTGATATTCTAGGTATTATCAACTGGCCAGACTTTTGAGATCGCAATAGACGTGAAGGACTATAATGCGTTCAGAGCTCGCTCAAGTACTGGGAAGCTAAACCATTTAGTCATTGTACACCTCAACATTGTAGGATTATCCTCTCCCCGTCTGACGACTCAGGACAGCGACCGGACAGACCTAAAAACTTGCTGAATTTTTCAACCAAAATAACAAGACCACATTGGCTGCTTTAACCGCCGCACTCAGATCACTCTGGGCTTCTGTAGAAACACAACTTTAATGGAATATCGATTAAATATGAATTGAGAGCACACATGGAAGCCCAGCAACACGCAGTTATCACGGGCCGCCTCACCATGAGGTGTACACCGGCTGATCGATAGAGGGTTAATTACACCGCCCTCAGGGCACAGATGAACGGACGTACACGGAAAACAGCCCTCTGCTTTGAGAGCAAAGACACATATTTGATGCACACACAAAAAAAAACCATTTAAAAGCTTCAGCCACATATTCATGAATGTAATTGGAATGTACATAACACATAAAACAAGTGACATCTGCAAATAAATTATATTTAAATTAGTTTCTGATAATTAGTTTCTTAGCCAATTTATTATTGTTATTATTATTAAAGGTGAAATATTATGTCCCTTTTCAAAAGATGTAATATAAATCTATGGTGTCCCCAGAATGTGTCTTTGAAATCTCAGCTCAAAATACCCCCCATATCATTTATTATAGCTTTTCAAATTTGCCCCTTTTTGGGTGTGAGCAAAAATGCTCCGATTTTGTGTGCGTCCCTTTAAATGCAAATGAGCTGCTGCTCCCTGCCCCTGTCATCCTTTACACAAGTTTTGGATACAATAACAAAACACGTGAATATTCTTACTCATCCAAATTCTCAGAAATAACAAGTAGCGGAGTGCAGCCTTATAGAAAGACTCAGGAAGAGGTTGCAACTTTTAGACTGCATCTGGACGTTTCTGAATGGTTAGTAGATACATTTATGTAGTTGTTGTGGAGTTACATTGATTCATCTGTTTCTGGGGGATTTCCATTGAAAATAAAATGAATCCACTGCTCTCTTGTCTCATCTAAGGCTGAGACTCTAAATAGTGTTTTGATCTCGTCTGTGCAGCCAACGACAGAACAGTTTGCATGCTTTGCTCAAACGTTTGCCATTGCGTTAGGTTACACTGTTGTCGCTTGCGAAAACCAAATGGTGGCGCCGTGGGTGGAAACGTGCAGATTAAGGGGCGGTAATATTATAATAAGAACCAGAAGAGGAGCGAAATCTGATCGGCTTATTTTTTTATATATGCTTGCAGAGAAAGGCTTACCAAAACAAAGTTACTGGGTTGTCACTTTTCACGTTTTATGGTTGTAGATGCACCGGGGACCCAATTATAGCACTATAAATTCAAATTTCAATGATATGTCACCTTTAAAACTTAATAAATAATAATTAAAACTTAAAATAATAAAAACGCAGTTAAAGTTCTCTACATTTGGTAAAATTGTGATGCATTAATCAACAAAAGTGATCTGTACACTCTGACATTAATTGCACAGGAAAAAGCTTCTAGATGTCAGTAGGATGTACATCCCTTTTCTTAAGGAGCTGAAAAAGTTATTTCTCTTTTCAAAGCAAGCCATTAAAGTTGATGTGTATTGACAATATTAAATATGCATGTGCAGGCTGCTTCCAGAGGGAACAGCTAGCGAGTGGCTGCCCATGCAAAAATGTCATTTCACCATGCTCAGACCAAGAATTAGTCAATCCAGACATCAGCACAGAATCTGATAAGCCTTGAGCAAATCCTAGCTGGTTTGGAGCTTCCTTTTAATAATAATGATTCTTGTTTTCCTCTTCCTTTTAAGAAGGAACTTTTATTACATACTCAAAAGAGAATGCATTAAGATTAGAAAGCAAAGAAAAGACTGAATTTCTAGGCATGCTGTATTTCCAGGCTTTGGTAATAAAGAGTAATAGTGAATTCAGTGAACTGCATTACCTTCATAACATGCAAAGGTTATTATATTGTAGATAATTCAGTATACCAAAGGTCATGAGATATTACCATTTTACCACTATCTGAAGAACCTTAATATCTCCAAATTAGAACTCATTCAGGGGCATAAGGAGAATTGTGGACCACATTTTTAATACCCGAGGACTGTCGAAAGTAATGAATTTAAAAAAAAAATGCTATATATTAAATACATTATGCAATATGCATTATGTATCAAGGTTGTTTCTAACAGTATTAAAGGGTTAGTTCACCAAAAAATGAAAATTCTGTTATAATTTACTCACCCTCATGTCGTTCCAAACCTGTAAGACTTTCATTCATCATTGGAACACAAATGAAGATATTTTTAATGAAATCTGAGAGATGTCTGTCCCTGTGTCCCTGTGAAAATCTATTAACCCAAAACTCTGATGATGCTTAAAAACGTTCATAAAAAAATTGTTAAAGAAAACTGGACAAGTAGCTTGATTATAACTTCAGTGACAAAAACTAACTAGGGAAGCATTGAAAAGCAAGAATGATTCTGATTGTATTACATTCAGCGTAAACAGCAATTGATAATGGATAGTGTATTTCTAGTAGCAAGGTCTTTCTTTTTGCGCTGTTGAGGCTGCATTCTTCGAAGGCTGATTGCATCACAGCGGCACAATGAAGGCTGTCCCAATTCAAAGGCTCCTTCAAATGTGGCCTCCAAATGTGTCCTTCGTTTACCGTAAAACAAAGGATAGAACAGATGGATCCTTCACAGCCTTGCCTACATCAAAATTTATTGCGCACCATTGACGACAGGATTTTTTTTAAACGAATTGCTGCATTACACTTATAAACGAAAGTATTGTGTTTCATCTTACTCGAATATGTAATTCTACAAATGTAAAAATGTAAAGCGGTTCAAATGTTGACTTGTATCTTACTAAGATGCAATTAGGCCTATAGTTTATACTCTTTTTTTATATACAGAAATGGACCATGATGAACATATTTAGATAGTTTGTGCACCCTGTTTTGTTTTCAGACATTTTAATTTAACTTTTTAAAAAGTCAGTACAAATGTTACTGTCACTCATCATCGGCAGAACAGCCCTCCGTAGGCTGGACCGTCCCATTTAACAATGCTTGGTTGACCTTCACGGACTTTGAAGGATGTAGCCTCTGAAGTCTGAATCCTACGAAGGATGCAGCCTCTGAATTGGGACACAGCTAATGAGGTTAATTCTCGTGTGTTACGCCAATACGTTTGAGCTTCTGCAAGGACACGTGAGGTTTGTTCTCGCATGTCAAGCAACTACGGTTGAGCTTCTGTTCATGTTCGTTGATCAATTTTGATATTTGAATAAAAGCCTAAATTTTATCTGTTCATCACATAAAAAAGCGAACATGGGAGAATAGACTTTCAGTGGAGGGACAGAAATCTCTCAGATTTCATTAACAGACCTTATTCAGAGCAGCACCATGACGGGTATGAAAACGAGGCTGTGAGGGATAGACATAGACTTACCATGTTTTCAATGGCATCCACTGTAAAAAGCTGTATAAAACTCCTAGATCAGTTATAACTTTCCACAGCTCATATTGTCTGGAGTTTTTTGGCTACTGAAATTTATTGGAAAGATATTTTTGCAGTCTTTCATCACCAGAACAATCCAAAAACACATTAAATAACTGTACAACCCACTGAAGAGATGTATGTGTCTATCCCTCAGCCTCGCTTTCATTCCTTTTAAAAACCAAAGATGGCACTGCTGTGAATAAGGTCTATAATATCTTCATTTGTTTTCTAAAGATGAACGAAAGTCTTATAGGTTTGGAATGACACAATGGTGAGAAATGATGTAAAGGATATTCTTTTTATTATTATTTATAATAATAATTTGAGATCATGTTCCTGAAACCTGTCAGGTGCTGATGTGCAGCACAGATGGCTGTTATGGCAACAGGTGACAGAGTTGACATCATGAGAGGAATGCTGATGAGCCGTCATGGTAACATCATGGTATCTTCTGTCATGACTGTCGGTATAATTAGTTTATCAGTACCTTTTACATTTTATTCTTCTTTGCTCTTTTGTAATGTTCTATGTCTTATTTTTGTGGCTTTTAATACAAGATGAAAAGTAACTGACATCCAGAGATCTGACAACCAGATGTAAACAGCCTAATTATACAGGTTCAACCAACATTAAAAGCAGAGATGCAATGAAATTAAAATTCTTTACAATATCAATCGAATCAATGTTATGGCTAATAACAGATGCTAACTGCTAATATTAAAATTCTATATTATTTGTCTGAATACATTACTAAAATTGAATTTACATTCAAAAGTATTATTGCATTATTACCGTTTAAAAAAAAAAGATTTAAGGTATAAAGGGAACAATCCCTTTAACTTTAAGTGAGCATTATGACGACATGAACATGCACAATTAAATATCTTGTATCAACTTATACGAATCAATTTTTCAGCCAATAACTGATATGGGCTATATCATGTATCCCTAATTAAAATCAAGTTAAATTCCAACATAACGGTTTATTGTCTGTTGAAAATTATTTATTTTTTTAGAAAATGATGACGACTCTTTGCTCTCAATACCAAAGAATGTCTGTTAATTAAAGATTGAATAATTATATTCCTCTACCTCACCAACCGTGTAAATGAAGAATTCTCAAATACTTACTGGCTCTCACATCTAATTCAGGGAATACAAAATATGTCAGATCCCACTGTGTGAAACCACAAGAGACAAATATTTACATTTTGCACTGCCTTTTTATGCTTTTAGAAGGAATATCTAGACATACTGAAAGATGATTAAATAAGTCACATCATTGGCCTCCCTTGTTTGCTTGCAGTTCTGACTCTGTAAATCTAACGCTTTAACACAGTCCTTCTCCTTTTGTCACCCTTCAGAAAGTGTTGAAGCACTAGTCACTCCATATTTTGTGTTTGGCCATGCATGACAGGTGAGATGACAGGGTTTTGGCTTTCGGAGTAATCCAAGGCTTCACTTTCACCAGGGTGCCCTCATCACGGAAGCCCTGGGCTCAGAAAGCATTACAGGGTGGTAATTTCACGATAAATGCTTTGCTGCTATAACTGTCATCTACATAATAACTGTCCTGGATGGAAATGTACAACATGCACTGGTTTAGAGCAGTGTTTCCCAACCCTGTTCCTGGAGGCACACCAACAGTGCACATTTTGGATGTCTGATCTATCCATTTCTGGGCTTGGAGTCTCTACTGAGCTGATGAGTTGAATTTGATTAGAAAGAGTTCGAAAATGAGTAGTGTTAGGCTAGGTTCAAAAACTTAAGGCAGCTGACTTAGTGCCTCGCTGCCTTATCAGGCAGTTACTTTGTAGGCAGCGTTTGCGCACAAAGGAACTTCACCAAACTGATTGTGGACAGACTTCTGAGGCAGCGTAGTGGTTTAATGATTACTACAGTAGTAATTTCTCACTAGAAAAGACATCAGAAGTGGAAAACGTTGGTCAAAAATGTACATTTACACAAAAACAGACCACCAACACAACTTTAAGACGCCATCTTTATTTTTTAGCACAACTGTTACAGAATGGAAAGTACAGGATACATCTATGCTGTCTTCAAAATCAGATTAAGGTATCTCAGGAGACAGGAAGTGAAGCTAACATTGGATTCGGACGTGCCTTGATGCATTCCTACCTTGAATGCATCCGAAGGCAGCATTTTTAAGCTTTCGGACGCAGCCTTGGTGTGCCTCCAGGATCAGGGTTAGGAAACAGTGTGGCCGGTTGCATAAACTGCTTAGACTATAGTCTTACAAGTTAGTCATCTATTTTTTTTTTTTTTTCTTTAAGACTGGTCATAACTAATAAGTCAGTTACATAAAAATCTAGATCTAGAAATCTAGGTCTAATTTGAATCTGAAAAGTAAGACTGATTAGCTCTAACTAATTGTTAGTTGGTCCGACTGGTTCTTAAGACACAGTCTTAACTTAACTTAGTCTTAACTATGTTTATGCAACTGGCCCCACTGGTTTAGGGGGCTTATCATATCATGGGACTCAATTAAAGCAAGGGCTTGGTCAAGGAAACCAATGGGTTTTTTTTTTGGGGGGGGGGGGGGGGGGGTTGGGGGGGGGGGTTTCAGAATAAAGAATAAAGAATGTTTTTTTTATAACAACAACGACAACAATAATCATTATTATTATTATTATACATTTAGTAACAGGATGAAAATAGATATTTAAAATAAATTAAAATATTAAATTGATAACTTTTACCATTTCTAAGCTTTTCCCCATAAATAAAAAATAAACCAAAATAATAAATTAAACATTGTTTAAAAAAGAAAAAAAATATAATGTCACCTTTTCCCGCATGGTCTAAAACATGCCATGTCCTTTTGCATGGGCCATTAACTTTGAACTGTTATGAATAACAGTATTCATCGAAGATGAATTCAGAGACATAGTAATATGCACTTGCATCAAAACAGGGATCAGTGAGTAAGATACAGTGACAATACATTTTCTGTCTGAATCATTATCTGAAAGATCAACACCTGCTCTTGGACTGTGTTCAGCAGGGGGCTGCATGTGTTTTGACTCCTGTCGCTGCATCCTTTCTTTCAGTTTCTACACTCTGCCCAGGTCATCACACTCATAGTCAGTCACCAGCCTGCATACACACACATACATACACTTTTTTACCATCTTGTAATCCTCCTCCTCAATGTGACATTGAGTTGCCTCTTCTCTCTGCCTGAGACCAGCCCTCTCTGCAGCCATCTTTCTTCACACCATGGAAATTTTGCTCCTGCCGAGGGAGTTTCAGAGCTGCACGTGCAGCCTGGGCTTCACACGAAGTACGTGGCACTATCTGCATGAGATGACTACTGTGGCGTCATTAAGAGCGCTTCATTTGCCATAAATCCTAAAGAAAGTCCTGCTAATCCCTGCCGAGGAAGAAAAGGGGAGTGTGGGACAGGCTGTGGATCAGCACGCTGTAAAAGTCATCGCTTTTCACAGCCTTCGTGGCACAGGAGTTTTCTCACTCCACACCAAGCCATTAACTCCTCTTTATGGGCCACTATGGGGCCACAACTGTGGCCCATAATCCTCTCTGCCACCTTCACTTGCCCTTCTTAGCATCCACAGGCAGATCACATGACCTACTGTGCACTCTGAAAGTGTCATTTACCTATAAATCAAGTCTATATGTGTTGCATCTTTTTGTTTTTGTTCCTGATGATGATGACCTTACATCCTTAATGGTGCACTGAAGTCACTATAAAGGCCTCACCAGTCCTGTTCATCTAAATTATTTCATGCAGTAGGTAACATCCTTAAATATGTTTTTAAAGCAAATTTGTGTATGATATTAAGACTTGCTTTAAGATAATATTCTGTATTTTGAATTATACACTTCAAAATGTTCAAAAGATCTTAAATTGGCAAAGAGGAAGCCATTACTCCAGTCTTCAGTGTCACATGATCCTACAGAAATCATTCTAAAATGCTGATTTGCTGCTCAAAAAACATTTCTTACTATCAACACAAACAGTTGTGTTGCTTAATATTTTTGTGGAAACTTTTTTTTAGGATTCTTTGATGAATCTTTACTGTCACTTTTGATCAATATAATACGTCTTTACTGAATAAAAGTATTTTTTATTTTTTTTAAATCATACTGACCCCAGACTTTTTACAGTATACTCCAAATAAGTAAAAAAAAAAAAAAGTAACAACTGTAAACTTGCGCATTTATCTTACACATTTTTGCTTCACATCATGAAATGGCTGACAATGGATTTGTTTGTTGATGACTTGTGACCATCGTAAAATAAGTAGACCGTTTCAGTTGACTAGAAGCTTTTGTACTGTAGTTTATCATGTTCACCATGTTCAACATAAATTCAATCTCATTATCATCTGACGTAATGAAGGAAACTGAATAACTAGTCACAGAACATGTACTCTGTATGGGCAAATTTAAGAGCTTTCTCTGCTCATTTTTTTCGCAGCTCACACAAAGAAACTCAGTTAACATGATTCAACATGTGGAGTTTTTATATTTATAACATAAGCAACATCACACGACCAAGAGTGCTGAATACCATCACGATTTAAAATGTGACACTGATTTCATATGAAAGTTCAATAAACAAGTAATTAATATAAAGTAGTAATATAGTAATAAAAAGTAGTAATATATAAAGTATATAGACGCAATGTTGACTGTATTTGTTCTATTTCAGCAGCGAAAATAGTTCCAAACATAGATCACGGAAGAACCATAACGCATCTCACAGGAACATTTAACCGTTTTTCATTACTGAATGATTCAGGTTTTTTGAAAGAATCGGTTGTCAAAGATTCAATGACCCATTCATAAACAACTGCCTCATTCCTGAACGAATCAGCCGTTTGACCGAATCGTTTGAATAGATGACTCAATGACTCACTCATTAAGACGGTGACCTGCCGTCGTGTTTAAAAGTAGGCTAGCATTTAAAATAATCTCATAACTTTATTTAATGCAGTTGTAATTTTTCAGTGTAAATTATTTAACTTGATTGGTAACAGCCCTATAGTGTCTTATTATTCGAATTTAATTGATCAAATTTAAGAATATAAAATGAAAGATGAAGCATATATTTAAAACGATTAGGGGGGAAATGCCTTTATAAAGGTTACAATATCATAAATATGCAGAATTTAATATATTAAAGCTGACTGAACACTGATGAGAATATTGTTTCAGAATAAATTATATTTAGGCTACAACACACACACACACACAAAACTATTTTTTCCTGGACAAGCATTTTTTTTACAAGTGAATGACCGATTTACTTGTCCGAAGCACAAGCTCATGAAAAGGCTTGATGTTGAGCCCTGCATATGTTGTGGTATACAAGAACAAACTTTAGCTACATGATGAATAGCAAATCTAGAACAGACTTTGGAATCTGAACCTTACAAACCTACTTCTCATCTTTCTATATATCCCTCATTAATCCACAGCTACCTCCCTCAGCCATCTTTCACATACGCGCACATAGGCTATGGTTCCTCAGATCTCTGCTGGGTTCTTGTACCTGCTGCTCTGTGTTGGAGTAGAAGCTGGTGGAGATAATGACAGATGCCCTGCTTGGCACTGCTGCATACGCATATTGCTATTCTGATCTTTAATTTAAGTGCTTGCACTGTGCTTGTGTGCTGAAGATTTTATAAGTCGCATTAAGACGTTGCCAAAGAGACTTCAAACACAGAAAGGTGATGCAACGAAAGAAAATGGAATGTCAGTCTCTGAAGCTTTTCCACTAATTTTCAGCCTGGAGTCACCATTTTACAGAAAACCTGCTTCAGATGGCAAACATAATCTCACTGTTATCCGCAAAACTGTGTCTTGTACAAAACAATGCCATACTGTGCCTGCTCACAGCCATTTGGTCATCAATGTCAGGGAAAAACAGTGGAAAAGCAGAAAGAGGAAGCCTGCTATATGAGAGAGTGAGAGTGTGCGATTTTTAAGGTACAATATCGCCCTCTTCAGGCAGGAATACAACAAACACATTTTTTTTTTAGGTTGGATCATGAAAAGAAATAAATCTAATCAAGATGGAGTATACAATGGTAATAGTGCAGTGCTGCTATATTTCTCAACAATGATAATGGAAATTGTTGGGGCACTATCACGCTACACAGACATGGCAGAGATGCTGGACGCTGTTGTTATAGATTTGCTAGACTCTTCATACTGTCAAAACGCCAATGTTTGGCATTGTTCAGTGCTTTTGTGTGAGGCCAGGCTTTTTCCACAAGGAATGTCATGTGAATGAATTTGCTACCATGGACATACATGAATGGGAATTGTACAACATAATAAAGAACTTCACGTCACTCAAACCGTACCGGAGGCATAGTCCTCCTACAGCTGATAAAATACTAAACTAATATGTATTATGTATTAGGCCTAATATATTATAAATCAACATATGTAAGTTATTTTTTTCTTATTATTTTCATTCATCTTATCATGGACAACCAGACTCAATTCACAAACTTGCCCACATAAATCTTTCTTCATTAACTTCTTTTACTCAGTTACAACATACACACACTAGCTATATATACAGTACACACACACACATTTATATATATATATATATATACACGCCTTAGTACACACACACACACACACACACACATATATATATATATATATGTGTGTGTGTGTGTGTGTGTGTGTGTGTGTGTGTGTGTGTGTGTGTGTATTCATGTGTACCAAGGTCCCTGATCATTTCAGTTTTTACAGTATGGCTGCATGTGCGGCACATTTATCTCATGAAAGAGCTGCACATCTGTACGGAAAACAATAGGCTGATAATCTGAAATCGCCCCCTATACCCTCAAATACGGCATTATTTGAGGGGACAGTTTGTAGTGGTGTCCAAAACCATAGTGTACGTTATTTAGTGCACTCATACTGTGCCACACAATGAAGATCTTTGAGCAAGTGTCAGACCAACTCCTTCGGAGAATTGTCACCATCACGTCCAACCAGTGCGGTTTTGTAAAGGGATGCGGTACCACTGATGCCATCCACGCTGTTCGGCTGCTGATGGAGAAACACCAGGAGAAGAACAAGAAGGTGCACATAGCCTTCCTGGACCTGGAGAATGCGTTCGACCAAGTTCCACATGACCTCATCTGCATGGCACCTCAGAAGAATATGTTAACTGGGTCCAACTATTACATTGCAGCACCACAAGTGTGGTCCGATGCCCAGCCAGAATATCAACCCACTTTGACATCACCGTCGTCGTCCATTAAGGGTCAGCTCTTTCACCCCTACTGTTCATCTTCTACATGGACACGGCGACGGCCAATCTCACAACCAAGAAACACGAGCTAGCCCTCTATGCGATGGAAATGAAGATGCTTCGATGGATGCTTGGGCTAACCCCCCACCACCATGTAATGAACGAGGACATCAGGTGAGGACTTTGAGTTGCCCCAATCACAGCGAAGCTGAGAGAAGCCTGTCTCAGGTGGTATGGCCAAGGCATGCATAGTGTCATGGACTCTGTGGCAAAAAGCGGTGGATGGACAGCGTTATGGAGGATATGCGGGCAGTGGACCTAACCTCACTAGCGGAGCGGAGAAGACGGAGCCGAGCAGCGGAACCTGTAAAAAAACGGGTTAGAAAAAGATATAGTCCTATAGGCCTATGTTTTTGAACATTGATGGATCAACACATTTTGTGGGAAAATACCCTTACGGAACAAAAAAAAATGGGAATATACTGCAAAATTTAATGCGATATATTACATAATACATTTCCATATATGGGAAACTAGTGCTTATATTTTTCAATATACTGCAATATATGCATTGACCATGTATGGCTATATATGAATACATATATAAATGAAGACAAAAATAGCATTACATGTAATATTCACAAAGTTTTATCTTTTATTGTGTACATATATTGCACATACATGTTCCCATAGAAATGTGAATGTATGTTCATACATATATATACACACACACACATTCACGGAATGAGTTACAACAGATTTCCAGTTCCCAGCATGCTTTGCTTCTGACTGTTAAAGGAGATCAAATGTTAAAATTAAGTGTTATTTGATGTGTTTTGCTTAATATTAATATAGAGGGGATATCTTAGTGTTGTAACAAAGAGGCAGGAACGAAGCAGAGAGAGAATACACATGCAAGCACTACTTATAAAACAAACAGGTAATGCAGGGAAAACAAGGGATCTCAGGACAGTTACAGGGTACAGCAACAACGACCGACAAACAACAACTGATGAAGCACAGAGGTTTGAATACACAGGCAAACAAGCTAAACAAGATAACAAGGGGGCGGGGCTAATTAGAAACACCTGGAGAGACTAATAAACAAGAAAAACTACAAAGGACTACAAAACATGACACAGAACAGGAAATAACAAAAGTCCACACAAGACAAGGGGAACACAAGACAGGACTCATGACAAGTGTTTAAAGTTCTATTATTTTGGATTTTAAAAGGTTTTCTGGTATGTCTGAGTTTTTGGGGTTACCATTGTGCTGAAGAGTAGAACCTGTGGTTCGGTTGACGATTGGCCAAAAACCTTAAAGGTTAAAATTAATATATTTTAAAAGTAATGGCTGTGCTCTCCTCAGCACATTGATAGTATGTGTAAATACTTTAGTACATGCATGCAGGTATGCTTGTGCTTTTATTAACTAGCTTGAAAATATGGAATATATATAATGTAAATAATTATAAAATACAAGAAATATATTAGGCATTATGTATTTGTGTTTATAATGCATGAGTAAATATATCTGCAATATATTACACATGCAGTACCATATCTGATCACATATACATCTATATATTATGAAGTGTATTAGTGAATATAAATTACATACATTATGATATATTAGTAAATACTGTATATCGTCACATATTTTTCAATATATGAAAAGCGGCAATGTATTTTTTAATATATTGTAATATATTAACACAATATATTATTCTATATATTTTTCTAAATATACTGTTATATCATTAAATACAGTGAGGAAAATAAGTATTTGAACACCCTGCTATTTTGCAAGTTCTCCCACTTAGAAATCATGGAGGGGTCTGAAATTGTCATCGTAGGTGCATGTCCACTGTGAGAGACATAATCTAAAAAAAATCCAGAAATCACAATGTATGATTTTTTAACTATTTATTTGTATGATACAGCTGCAAATAAGTATTTGAACACCTGAGAAAATCAATGTTAATATTTGGTACAGTAGCCTTTGTTTGCAATTACAGAGGTCAAACGTTTCCTGTAGTTTTTCACCAGGTTTGCACACACTGCAGGAGGGATTTTGGCCCACTCCTCCACACAGATCTTCTCTAGATCATTCAGGTTTCTGGGCTGTCGCTGAGAAACACAGAGTTTGAGCTCCCTCCAAAGATTCTCTATTGGGTTTAGGTCTGGAGACTGGCTAGGCCACGCCAGAACCTTGATATGCTTCTTACAGAGCCACTCCTTGGTTATCCTGGCTGTGTGCTTCGGGTCATTGTCATGTTGGAAGACCCAGCCTCGACCCATCTTCAATGCTCTAACTGAGGGAAGGAGGTTGTTCCCCAAAATCTCGCAATACATGGCCCCGGTCATCCTCTCCTTAATACAGTGCAGTCGCCCTGTCCCATGTGCAGAAAAACACCCCCAAAGCATGATGCTACCACCCCCATGCTTCACAGTAGGGATGGTGTTCTTGGGATGGTACTCATCATTCTTCTTCCTCCAAACACGTTTAGTGGAATTATGACCAAAAAGTTCTATTTTGGTCTCATCTGACCACATGACTTTCTCCCATGACTCCTCTGGATCATCCAAATGGTCATTGGCAAACTTAAGACGGGCCTTGACATGTGCTGGTTTAAGCAGGGGAACCTTCCGTGCCATGCATGATTTCAAACCATGACGTCTTAGTGTATTACCAACAGTAACCTTGGAAACGGTGGTCCCAGCTCTTTTCAGGTCATTGACCAGCTCCTCCCGTGTAGTTCTGGGCTGATTTCTCACCTTTCTTAGGATCATTGAGAAAATGGAAGAAGCTAAACATGACCGTCAATCTCCCTCGGACTGGGGCTCCATGCAAGATCTCATCTCGTGGGGTACGAGGTGAGATCTTGCATGGAGCCCCAGTCCGAGGGAGATTGACGGTCATGTTTAGCTTCTTCCATTTTCTAATGATTGCTCCAACAGTGGACCTTTTTTCACCAAGCTGCTTGGCAATTTCCCCGTAGCCCTTTCCAGACTTGTGGAGGTGTACAATTTTGTCTCTAGTGTCTTTGGACAGCTCTTTGGTCTTGGCCATGTTAGTAGTTGGATTCTTACTGATTGTATGGGGTGGACAGGTGTCTTTATGCAGCTAATGACCTCAAACAGGTGCATATAATTTAGGATAATAAATGGAGTGGAGGTGGACATTTTAAAGGCAGACCAACAGGTGTTTGAGGGTCAGAATTCTAGCTGATAGACAGGTGTTCAAATACTTATTTGCAGCTGTATCATACAAATAAATAGTTAAAAAATCATACATTGTGATTTCTGGATTTTTTTTTTTAGATTATGTCTCTCACAGTGGACATGCACCTACGATGACAATGTCAGACCCCTCCATGATTTCCAAGTGGGAGAACTTGCAAAATAGCAGGGTGTTCAAATACTTATTTTCCTCACTGTATATTGGGAAATATATTTTATTTTCGTAAGGGTAAATCATTCAATGAACAAGGTCCAGCACTCTTTTACTCCTACCCCACCCTTACACATGCAGGCAAACAAGCACATATAAACACTTTTTAGCTAATTCCACATCTGCAAATGTTAAACAATCATAACATGGATTGTTTACATTTAAATGTAAATGTTGGTCTGCTGGCGCACATTACCCACCCTTGGAAATTCAAAACACACAATCCATTCACACACACAGCCAGAGGCCGCTCTTAAGTTATAATGGCCAATGGAGAAGAAAGATGATGACGATATCTATCCTCCACATTTAGAGGATGTTACAGCAGGATGTTTTTCTTCATAAGGGCACACATGATGGAAGAACCAGAAATTAAATTAATGAAATTAAACAAGAAATACAATATTTAGCCAATAAATACATCTTTTAGGCAGTGTGTGGTTTGTTTGTTTCTCAACTGATCTTGTACACGTAGGCTATAATTTTTTTATAAGAACGTAGTAGATAAGGGATTGGTTAAAGCAGATGAAAATGCACTTTAGCCTCATTGATGGGAATCCACATTTTTACACTTGCTGGTGTTTTGAAGCAGTCTTGTGCTTTTAAGCATAAATTGTGTTTACCTGTCTATACTAAGTTAACGCTGTGTACATTAAGGCTATATTCACCTGTTATCTGGTTTTATGATTATATTTTACTATTCATTTTGTTACTATTTCCTATTAAAATATTAAAGCAGCCTAAAACAGTATATAACTGTGAGATAAAGTTTGGAAAATAATTATTTAACTAAACTATGATTTATGACATACATTATAAGCAGTAGGCCCATAAAAAGAACCATAAAAAGTGTATACTGTATATTAGTAACAACAAAGTGTGTAATGAAGTCAGCCATTTTATTCTACAATTTTTATTCTACAATTCTATAACTGCACTGCATGAAGTGGCTGGTGATGCGACTAAGCACAACTGCCAGTATGATGGTCTCAGTGATACATGTAGCAGAGCAGAACACTTTGTGCAGAAGGGGATTTTGATGCAATCAAAACCTCTTTCTGACAAGTGCTCACTGCTGTATTTGAAGTCCATCTCCTGCTAAACCTCTCTCTCTCTCTCTCTCTCTCTCTCTCTCTCTCTCTCTCTCTCTCTCTCTCTCTCTCTCTCTCTCTCTCTCTCTCTCTCTCTCTCTCTCTCTCTCTCTCCTGCAGATTGTTTCCAGAGCTTAAATAAGGCATATTTCAGCTTGCTTTCTTGCTCCCTTGCCTGGCACTGGACGTAATGTGTTTTGATCTAAGGAGAGGACTGGGAAATAACATGCATATGCTTTGTGGCTCTAAGCAATGTGCCTTAACAATATGTTTTTTTTTTTACATTTTCTCTCTGATTTTCAGTCATTATTGATGGTGATTGTTATTCAGCAGCATACAGTCTAAAGTCTGCTGTTGTTGAGCACAAAGACAAAGAAACAATACAACAAAAATAAAATCTCTTCTAACTTTAAGCAAGACCGTCAGCATATGAAAGAGATATAGACCTTATGTAGCCCTGCCCCTTTTCAGTGCTGCACTCTTAAGTTCTGTCTTCTGTTCTGTATTTCCACAGCATGAAGGTAAGATATTACGGCTTTATGAATGAACCGCTCGTTTTAAAATTTTCCCAGTCTACTGACATTTGTTATGATATCCGCTTCAAACATTATTTAGTATGTTTATTAAGAAATTTCACTCTTAAAAATACAGGTTCCAAAAAGGGGTTTTCACAGCTGGCATCGCTGTGAAAATCCCTTTTTGGAACCTTTATTTTTTTTAGAAGAACCATTTTGGTTCCCCAAAGAACATTTCAGTGAACAATTCTTAAAAAGGACCTTTTTTTTTCTTAATGTTCAGAACATTTTAAGAATCTGAAGTACCTTTTTCCACTATAAAGACCCATTTGTGCATTGGAAAGATTCCATGATTGTTAAAGGTTCTTCAACCATCGATGCCAATAAATAACCTTTATTTTTAAGAGAGAAGTGGACATTTGGGTCCCCACTGGCAAAATACAAACAAACCAAAATGAATATGCCAATAAGAATTTCTGATGTCTGTTTTGTCATATTCAGCCCAATTTATTTTTTATTTACTCTAAAGCTTGGAGGATTGATCACGTCCATAAAAGATGAATAGCCTGACAATTTTCTGCACTGTTCACAAAAAGTCTTTACAAAAGGCAGTAAAGAGTTGAGGAAATAACTCTCTTCTCTGTTCCCCCCTTCTTCATACCCCATTCTCATCTCCATCTGTCTCATGTCATCATCTGATCAATGAGAGGGCAAGATGGCGGCCTCCACCCCATGGCTTGGTGTTTTATGTTTCTGTCCGAGTTTGGAGGGGTGTTT
This sequence comes from Abramis brama, assembly GCF_963993115.1. Taxonomy (NCBI): domain Eukaryota; kingdom Metazoa; phylum Chordata; class Actinopteri; order Cypriniformes; family Leuciscidae; genus Abramis; species Abramis brama. Next base: position 27,079,423 of record NC_139970.1, read on the forward strand.
CCTCCATTTCTCTCTCACTTTACATCATGCTCACATTGAGGAACACATTGCGCTTCCCATGTACAGTCAGGCCACAGCAGGTTATGGATGGCTTCCATTTGTCAACACTGTCATGACAAGACCTTCAAAAGCACCTCTGACTGGGGCACAATCTATCACCATGTTTGAATAAATGCTCTGGTTAGACCTCTCAAGGCTATAGTTTCTTGGCTATCTTGTACCTAGAGTTCATGAGCTGAATATATATTCATATATTTTCAGATTTTTGTTCCTTTCCTTAAAATCAACCATACTGTCAAAAGCTAAAGTATCCGTTTATTCAACAGTGTTTAAGACAATAAATCACTGTTGATTGTTTTCTCTCTTCTCTTTTTTTTACATTATTCTTCATTTGTGTTCTCAATCATCAAAATGATTTCATCTATTTAAAGTCAGCCATAAAGGAAACAGATTTAATGACGATTTGTTTCCTGCCAGATTTATTTGGCATATCATAGTAATTCCTCAAAAACTGAGTTAATGTCTTTAATTTGAATCGACTGATTTGAAGCTGCATTTAAAGAGAGCATGCCAGTTAGAAAATAAGTAATCATAGTCCAAAATTGTTTCTCACTATACAAAAACAACATTCTTATAAACACAGAGGAAAGTTAATGAGATATTTGCGCATCTGATCAAGTATCATCATCAGCTTCATCATCATCATGCTGATTATTGCCTTTGGCGAAAAAAGAAATTGAAGTTCCTTCCATTTGCCTCTCTGGTAGAATTACCCCAGTCATGAAGTTAATTAGGTATAAACACCTCCAGATCTTACTGCTTTGTGGTGCACAGAATGTGAATAAATCTAAAATAATGTAATTAGGTCTGTCAATAAATAAATAAATAAAAAAATCACTAAATTACTTAGATTATGTGCTGATTAATTAGAAGTAATCATTAATAATCACATATGTCAATATTTGATGAGAAAAGCCCTAAAAAGGCAGACATTATTATGGCACACATGTAAAGCATTGAGTAGACATTACAAAAAGTTTACCTATGCTGCGTCTCAATTCGCTTATACTACGCCCTAAAAGTATGTCCTCTTTTTGTGAAGAAAAAGTACATACTTTTGAGTGTGTAGCAGAAGAGTAGACAAGCTTTGGGACATTCTATCATGTCATAAAACATCCGCCATGTTCTTATAGTTTTCTTAAAGGGGTGGTATAATGCTCTTTTCACAAGATGTCAAATAAGTCTCTGATGTCCCCAGAGTGTGTATTGTGAAGTTTTAGCTCAAAATACCCCACAAATATTTTTATAGCATGTTAAAATTGTCACTTTTTGAAGGCGAGCAAAAACGCATTGTTTTTGTGTCTGTCCCTTTAAATGCAAATGAGCTGCTGCTCCCAGCACAGGGGGCGGAGCTACAACAGCTTGTGTCCTGAGAATCTCAAAAACTTTTAGCCTTTTATGTTCAAACCGGAGTCAGACAAAGATTGAGAGACTCAAGAAGTGACAACATGTAGACAACATTTCTGAATGGTTAGTTGATGAATTTATGTAGCTTATGTAGTTATCTTCTGGTCACTGATTAGCATATTCTGTCATGATAATCTATAAATCGTGTTCCCAGGGGCGGGGTTTATGTACATTTTAGGGTTGGTGATGTCACCAATTTCTTTAAAAGAAAATATCTCCCTTTGTTTTGTTTTGAGCAACTCAATGGATTTAGGCATGTAGACGTGCTGTGTTGGAAATCGCCCCTTATACCCTCATTCTCTATTCCCTGCATTACTCCACTGATATAGTCCACTTGAAGGAGTGAATGAAAACGAGTGAGTGAATTCAGACATTGAGAGCGCCGGAAGGGCTGCCGTTTCTGCATAGTTTGTGCTTGCTGTTTAATAATAATCATTTGAAACTTGGTAAACTGGCAGCTCCAGTAGTTAGGAAAAGATTTATCTTGAACCCTGATATGGAAACTAGCATATAAACCTTAATTAAACAATTTAATAACAAATTGAAAAGGAATTTATACCTCTATGATATTACACCAGCGCGGTTTGGAAAATGGATGTGGGCACCATCTCCTGGCAAGATGCGGGAATCCATTCAGCGCTTGACTCTCACAGTGCATTATAGGTATTCTGTAGCCATTGAGTGTACATTGACTGTACACTCGTTAATGCCGTGCATTGTGGGATTGAATGAGTGCACTCAATTACGTCCACTATGGTTTCGAACACCACTACAAATGGCTGTCCCCTCAAATAGTGCCCTATTTAAGGGTATTGGGCGTGATTTCGGACACAGCCATGGTCTCTAGACGATGTGCTGAAGTTCAAACATCAGTGTCTGAGCATCAGAATGGGGAAGAAAGGTGATTTAAGTAACTTTGAGCTTGGCATGGTTGTTAGTGCCAGACGGGGAGGTCTGAGTATTTCAGAAACTGCTGATCTACTGGTATTTTCACATACAACCATCTCTAGGGTTGACAAAGAATGGTCAGAAAAAGGGAAAATATCCAGTGAGCGGCAGTTCTGTGGGTGAAAATGCCTTGTTGATGCCAGATGTCAGAGGAGTCCGACTGGTTCGAGGGGATAGAAAGGCAACAGTAACTCAAATAACCACTCACCAAGGTCTACAGAAGAGCATCTCTGAACGCACAACATGTCGAACTTTGAAGCAAATGGGCTACAGCAGCAGACGAACACATCAGGTGCCACTCCTGTCAGCTAAGAACATGAAACTAAGGCTACAGTTCACTCAGGCTCACCAAAATTGGAAAATATAAGATTAGAAAAAACATCTGATTAGTCTGGATTTCTGCTGCGACAGTTAGATAGTAGGGTCAGAATTGGGCATAAATAACATGAAAGCATGGATCCATCCTGTCTTGTAATAACGGTTCAGGCTGGTGGTGTAATGGCGTGGGGTATAATTTTCTTGGCACACTTTGGGCCCCTCAGTACCAATTGAGCACTCTTTAAATGCCACAGCCTATCTGAGTATTGTATATGTCCCTCCCATGACTACAGTGAATGCATCTTCTGATGACTACTTCTAGCAGGATAACATGCCATGTCACAAAGCTCAAATCATCTCAATCAAATGGCCTCCCCAGTCGCCAGATTTAAATCCAATAGAGAACCTTTGGGATGTGGTGGAACGAGAGAGTTGTCATGGTGGTGCACCTGACAAATCTGCAGGAACTACGTGATGCTATCATGTTAATATGGAGCAAAATCTTCGAGAAATATTTATAAAAGATAATAGATAATGGCTTTAAGTAAAGTATACCAATATATTGTACTCTACTTAATGTAAGTATGGATTTATTTTATTATTCACTTACTTTTAAGTCTAAGATTAATTGAATTAACAATGTTCCTGGTTTACAGGTGAATCACAGATTAGGACTTTCACAAATCTAATTAAATCTTAAATAAACCACCCTAATAGTTCCGTTAACACTTCAGTGTTCAATATTGTTTGTCGACTATCCGCACACTTCTCTCATAGCATTGAAATAAAATGAAAACGCACATGGTCTATTTACATACAATTACGTCTCCATTGTTATTCAGTTCATTTGCTTTGTGTGTTCAAAGAGCGATTTATAATTCTAAAATTCAGAAGTGGTCGTTTGTTGCTGCAGCCCACAGCATGAGGCTCTGCCCTGTTTATCTGCTGGAGATGGACAGGTGGCGGTGTTTAAAAAAAACTCATTATTTTTCTCAAGGATGATAAGCAGCTCATTAGAGGCAGCGAAACGCCAATGGAGTGATTTTACATAGCGTAGTTGAGGAGCCACAATGCCGCTGTAAAGTTCACATTTGCATTACGGTGAATAGGAGCACACCTGCTCTCCTGCCTCAGGCTCCTCCGGAGGGGAAGTGAAGAGAAAGAGGAGAAGAGATGCTGGAGTGAGTCAGTGAGTCTTACCTTTTGATTTCCAAACAGCTGCAAGAGAAACAGAAAGTCACTCCGAGGTGGTTTCCAAATGTTTTGGTTTTCATGTGTCATGTTCCATCCCACATGTGACAAACCCAAACCCTCACTCTCATTTCTCATCCTCCAGATCTCCCCATGCTTGGCCTGTTGTTCGTGTCAGGACTGATAGCGTAATTGTGCGTAAGATAGCAGTTGTATTGACAGGTGGCTCATTAGGAGACAGAGGACCGCAGCATGACGGAATCCGCTGAGCCCTTAAAAGTTGTTTACTGCGTTTTTATGGAGAAGGGATGCTCAGAAACGCGGGTCCTAATGATCTGTATCTAGTTTCTGTCTTTCCAACTGGTGTGTTGTCATGGATACAAGAATCTGAAGGTGAGGGGTCATAAAGTGTGGAGAGTTGACTTAAATACTTGCTGAACTTGATTTGCACTTGTAAACTATGTGCTTCTCTGATGACGTGTTTACTAGTGCGAGGGAGAGAAAACCTGTCACTCACATGAGACCACAGAAATGGCAAACCACAGCGATCCAATCAGTTCCCAATAGACAAAATCAAGTCCCACCCTACATTTCCTTCAGATATATGTCACAATAGGGAAAAAATATTATTACATCTTCCTTTTCATGCCGACTTTAAATAATAGGTTGACTGAATGAGTTCAAGACCATTAATGCACAGACTGACAGTCTGTCTGGAATGTGCAAACACAGACAAGTGGAGTGATAAAAAGTGAAAAGTCCCAGTGCTGTTGGACTCTATATCAGTTCTCTTAGAATGCCAAGACTCGAGGACTGTTGTATAATATAAGTATAAAGAGAGAGATGCATGCATCGAGGATATTTGTTGCTGTGGCATCTCCCCTTACACAAGTACACAAGAAGACCCCTTTTTGACCGTCCCATTTAATGACTGCCACATATCACCCAATCACATTACAGTAATATTGATGCAAGTCATTACCCACAATGCAGGCTGTTTTGGCACCCCAGTGCAGCTTTAAAATAAGAGAACAGAAAGGCAATAAAATCTACTTATGAAGATGTATGGTGATGAAGTCAATATTATATTCCATAGTTTGGGGCTCTAATGATAAAAGAGCTCGTTCGGGAAATGCTGCCGCTAAAGTCATTTTAGAGTAAATGCATTGGAAGCTGGAGCTATAAGAGTTTGCTTTGGTCATTAGAGTTTCTCTCCTGGATTCCCTGTGCCTGCAGCCTAGAATAAACTCAGCATGCTGCTTTCCCAGAATTCTCCACTGGTCTTTAGATTGACTGCAGCATCAGTAATTGAACATATGGGCACTATGAAGGACTTTTTTTATCAGCAGCAATTCCACAGCGTTGTGTAATGTGCTTTGTGTTATCGGAAAAAAGTTATTTAGAAGGGCATCTGAATATTACTCACAAATAATATGCCAATTCAGTGAGAATGCTCTGTCACCATGAAAATCCCCCAAATGTTCTGTTCAGATTGTTTGAGTTAAATGCACTGGACTGGCAATAATAATTTATTTTCGAGCAAGGAAATCTCACTTCTACTGGCAGCACCCCGCATCTCTTCTGAACCCATACATACTTGTTTCAAAAGGTCCCTCAGGTGCTATTATCAACACTTCCAAAAACTGTAATTAAAAGGTTTGTTAACCCACAAATTGTCATCATTTATCCTTATACCCTTATGTGATTCAAAACCAATTTTCTACACATAAGGAGATATAGGGTGCTGCATGGATGACGTATATTCAAAACTGAGTTAGCTGTTTAGTACTTCCGGTTCCACTGTCTTGAAGTCAAATGGACTTTTAAATGGGTTTTTTGTTAAATGCTTGAAATAAGGCCTGTGGTTAACATGACCACAGGCACATAAATAAAAATATAAAAAAATTGTTCATTATTAGAAAACCTCTTTTTCTCACTTCCACTGTCCCCAGCAATCCCCTTTGCTCTGGAATGCGAAGGGTGGGAGGGAGCTCCATGCTGCTGCCTGCATGTGCCACACAGACCCAACCTGATATCAGAGCTCAAAAATAACCCTCATGACTTCCATTATATCGTATCAAAGTTCAAATATTAATCAATGGATGCCTTATACTCACAACATAAACATAAAATAAAACATACAAATGTCCAAAAAGGGAATAAAGTTTCCATGGTGATAAAAGTGCCCAAATAAACAGGGGGTGCTTCTCATTTCTAATTTGTGCATCCTTGTTTCCTTTCCTCGCGTCTTAGCTCCACCCCCTTAGGATGTGAGGAAAGGACACACGTGTGTATCATATCTCATGACTCCTCAGGAAGCTTTCTCGTTCCTCGCAATTAGAGAACTGAGATCCCCTTTAAACGGCTGAGCTCAATTGGTTTCCGGGTCATGGGCTAGAGGATGGAGGAGCAAGGAAACAAGGAAGCATCATTTGGAGTATTGAGATCCACCCAGGGTATCAGCCCTTACGAAAAAGAAGTTTATTCAAGTGTTCTATTAGTATACTTCTTTTAAACTAAAAATAAGAAAGTATACTTTCAGTCTACTTTTTATATACTTCTCAGAAATATACTTCAAATTGCACTTAAGTATACTTGACTTATACTGACAGAAAAGTCTAAGTATATTTAGCCTATAGCCTACTTGTTGATCGAGATATACTTAAAAGTATAATTAAGTATTCTAAGTATTCTTGGCTTGTACTTGTGTTTACTATTTTGATTGAGTAGCTTATTAAATACTTTTTTAAAAACATAATATTACACACCATCTTATAAACTAACATGTTCAGCTTTATATAGTAACAAACTTTCGGGTGGAATAGCTTAATATAGAGTAAATAAAATAAGCATGGAAAATAAGTTTATTCAAGTGTTCTATTATACTTCTTTTCAACTAAAAAGAAGAAAGCATACTTTCAGTCTACATTTTATATACTTCTCAAAAATATACTTAATTACACTTAAGTGTACTTGACTTATACTGAGAGAAAAGTCCAAGTATATTTGGCCTATACTTGTACTCAATCTTTTGATCGAGATATACTTAAAATTTTAATTATTCAAAGTATACTTGGCTTGTAGTTGTGTTAACTCTTTTGATTGAGTAGCCTATTAAATATACTTTTTTTTACATCGTTTTTCATATACAGTTTTATGAAACTTTGTTTGAAAATATTGATTAAAAGATTGATATAAAACAGATATGTTTCTAATTCTGCGTATCTGAATTTTTGTGTAGGCTAGTCCACTGGTAGTGTATTTACTTTAATTAAACTTTTCCCCACCATTGACTGAATTTTCCAGCTATCCATGTTTTCACTGTTATACGGTAGGGGGCGCTATGACACATCTTCTAGTACAGATTCCCCGGATCAAAACACAGGAGAAGAAGCTGAAACAAGTGATAGAAGATTGCTCACTCAAATGTAAAATAATGTGATATCAAACATTAAACAGCTTGTAAATCAAAACTGCTTAATGTTTCCAAATGAAATGAAGCGTAGGCCTAACCCATGAAGAGAAAACGATTGTGAAGCTTTGGAGGTGTTGGACTCGATCTACTCCACCTGTGTTTTGATCATCGTTCTGGATCTGATCAAGGCGTAGTCTTTGACAAAAATGTGATTTTCTCAACTATTTTGTTTAAAATGTTGCCTTTCTTTATGAAACTTACTGACATTCAAGTGTTGATAAAAATGATGCATGAAGCTAATAAAATGTTTTTAAAATTAAAGTAGAGTTAAAGGTATTTTTCAAGTATAAAAAATAACATTTGAACATAGTAGTATAGGCCTACTGCAAGTGTAAAAATTGTATATAAATAGTAAACTATAAGTATAATGTTAAGTTCACTTAAAGAAAACTTGTAGAATAAAACTACTAAACTAGTAGTTTACTGAGAGTACACTAAAATAGTAAAAATAATATATAAATGGTAAACTATAAGTATGATGTTAAGTTCACTTAAAGAAAACTTGTAGTATAAAACTACTATAGTAACTTCATGCCCACATGATATTGTTCCTTCGCATTTCCTCAAACACACTATGGATGCAATTGGTCCATGTCTATTATCTGTCATTAATAAATGCTTATATACGGGCACTGTTCCAGTCTGCCTTAAACATGCTGCGATCACACCATATATTAAAAAAACAAATCTTGATCCTTCATCTCTTTCCAGTTTTCGACCTATTTCAAATCTTCCATTTATATCAAAGATCATGGGGAAAGTTGTATTGGCTCAATTACAATCTTTCATGTTAAATAGTTCTATCAATGAAGTTTTTCAATCAGGTTTTAAAGCATTACATAGCACTGAATCTGCTCTTTTAAGAGTCTTAAATGATATATATCTCACCACTGACTCAGGCAAACAAATGGCTTTGGTCCTGTTAGATCTAAGTGCTGCTTTTGATTTAGTCGACCACAACATCCTTCTGTCACGCCTGGAGTCTTGTGTAGGACTTTGTGGTTCTGTTTTACAGTGGTTTCACTCTTACCTGTCAGATAGATGTTTTACTGTTCACTTGGGACAATACTCATCCACTAACAAACATCTTGGTTGTGGTGTTCCTCAGGGATCAATCCTTGGGCCTGTGTTGTTTTCTCTGTATCTGCTCCCTGTGGCCGCTATTTTTAAAAAACATGGTGTCTCTTTTCATCTATATGCCGACGATACACAGCTCTACCTGCCCTTGCAACGCAATAATAAATATACTCTTCAGCCACTGTTAGATTGTCTAAACGAACTTAAGTCATGGCTTTCAAGCAATTTTTTAAACTTAAATGAAAATAAATCTGAGTTTATTATTTTCGGCCCCAAGGAAAACTGTGTTTTTGATTTTGATCTGGGCTTTCTCTCCCCTTATAACACAAAGTGTGCCAGAAATTTGGGCTTCCTTTTTGACTCCAGTTTAAAGTTTGATAAACAGATTTCAGCTGTTGTCAAGTCATGCTTTTACCAACTTCGCCTTCTCAGTAAAGTAAAGCCGATTTTATCTAGGAGAAATTTGGAAACAGCTATTCATGCATTTGTTACATCTAGGCTTGATTACTGTAATTCTCTGTATTATGGTATTTCTCAGGCTTCCATCTCTCGTCTTCAGTTGGTTCAAAATGCAGCCGCTAGACTACTTGAAGGGAAGCGAAAGTATGACCACATAACACCCATCTTAATGTCGTTGCACTGGCTTCCAGTAAAGTATAGGATTGAGTTTAAAATTTTATTATTTGTCTATAAAACTCTGAATAATTTGGCTCCTCAATATTTAACGGATCTTTTGACCCCATACACTCCATCCAGAAACCTGAGATCCTCTGACCTTGGCCATCTTACAGTCCCTAAAGTTAAACTTAAAAAGCGTGGTGAGCGTGCTTTTGCCGCTGCTGGGCCGAAGCTCTGGAACAGCCTTCCTCCTTCTATTAGGCATGCTCCATCTATCTGTAGTTTTAAATCTCTAAAATTTATTCACCTTGGCTTTTAACACTCTGTAGTTTGTCTTCCTGGATTTTTCTTTTATTCTATTGAGTGCCTTTTTGTCTTGTCTGGTATTTATGTATGTGGTTTTATTTTTGTGTCTCTTTTATTCCTTGTAAAGCACTTTGGTCAACTTCGGTTGTGTTTTAAATGTGCTCTATAAATAAATGATTGATTGATTGATTGATACTAAACTAGTAGTTTACTGAGAGTACATTAAAAGAAAACTTGTAGTATAAAACTACTAAACTAGTAGTTTACTGAGAGTACTTCAAAGTTGCTACAAGTATTAAAATAGTAAACTACTAGTATACTCATAAGTTCACTTGCAGTACAAATGAGAATCATAATTATGAACTAGTTGTGCACTTAAAGTTTACTACTGTTACACTTATAGTACACTTAAACATATACTTTTATATACTTCAAGTGGGCCAATTTAGTCCCAAGCGGTATTAAAATAGTACACTTACAAGTTTACTACTAGTACATATTGACATTAGTACATGGGCGTCGGAACCATTGTATATGGGTGGGACAAGACCCACCCACTTTTTAAGACCAATGATATTGGACCCACTTACTTTTACCGTCTCTGATTCAGCGCATTTGTCTTTTCATAGTGCTGTCAGTCAAATCCAATTATTAGGGAATTCCCTAATAAATTAAACTCCGCTGAATCGCTACATTATATTTCTCAACGAGCCGCAACTGACGAAAGTAACCGCCCGTTGTACCTTTCCAGTCAAATATTGCATTGCAAACATCAATAACAGCTTTAAATTGTCATTGCTGGCAGATGACCATGGTATTAGCGGGATAATCCACGGATAGCTGTGCATTTAATGCACGACTTGGAGGCAAAGAACCGCCCGACGTGAAGTGGAGTTTAGTTTACTTCCCAGGTGAAAAAGACGTACTGTTAAATGTATTAAAAATGCATTAAAGTATATTTGTATTGTACTAAAAACATACTCAAGTAAATTTTTTATATATTTAATAGTACGTCTTTTTCACCTGGGTTGTTTTAATTAAAAGGCACCAGAATAGCCTACATGAAATGGTATTTACTCCAGTAACATTTTTCTGGGGGAGGACCCACCCACTTTTTTTTTTCTTCTGACGCCCATGCATTAGTATACTTTACATAAAGTATACTTAAAAATATACTTGAACATTACTCAAGTATACTTCATAAAATGAACTTGAAGTATACTTTTTTTTTCGTAAGGGAGGTGTCATCGCTGTTAATGGAGGTCGCGAAAGGCAGGGAGTATCGATGGGATTCAGCCCAGGTAAGAGGAGGCCGGAGTCCCAACGTTTGCATGCACTCCCCTCTCGGACGCAAGGGGCAGTACCTGCTTCCCTGGTGATGGAGCCCGCTGGCGGTGATGTGTGTTACAGGTCCGGCGACTCTAAGGCCTCGTTTACACTGCAGGTCTTGATGCCCAATTCTGATTTGTTGCCTATATCCGATTTTTTTGACCGTCCGTTTACACGTTCTTTCAACGGTGACCCATATCCGATTCACGTGTTTACACTTGCCATACTATCTGAAACATCGCGCATGCTTAAAGGGTTAAATTATCTTGCACAGATGGATGAACGCAAAACATGATTGATACTAGCTCTGCGATATACGAAGTTCATTTCAATTGGGTCACATTTCACTGACAGTGTAAACGAGGCCTAAGCCCCAGTCACTGCCTGTCGTTGCTGAGTATACCAGTTTGGCATGATGATGGTTAATGTCCCCAACAACCTCTGGAGTTGCAAACTATTCTAACTCTTATGACTCTTATGATTTCACATTTTTAACTTTAGTTAGTGTGTAATGTTGCTGTTTGAGCATAAAAAACATCTGCAAAGTTACAACGCTCAAAGTTAAAAGCAAAGGAAGATATTTTCTTTTACAGAAATCGCTTTTTAAGGACTACAACAAATGAAGTTCAAAACGTAGGTTTGGGAGGAGCCTAAACATTCAGTCATGTCAATCATCATTATGAGCATACTATATAAGCAGCAGACACAATGTCATCTCATTGACAGATTCCTCCGGCAGCCCTCCTCCTCCCCATTCTCCTAAATGATCTCTATCCTCTTATGCGCAAATTAGTAGTAACTGTCATGGGGGGGGGTCGGGTTAACTCGGAGCCTCGGGTTCGAGAATCCTCTAAGGACAGCAAGCCAAGTTTGTTTACTATTAACCTTTAAGGGTGAATGGGCAGGCGAACTAGTGAAACGGCTGGTAGGGACTACAGTGAGCTTCTTCAAGGGTTAGTGACATCACTAACCCTAAAATGTACATAAACCCCGCCCCCGGGAACACAATTTATAGATTATCATGACAGAATATGCTAATCAATGACTAGAAGATTACCACATTAGCTACATAAATTCATCAACTAGCCATTCAGAAATGTCCTGTTGCATTCTACATGTTGTCACTTCTTCTTGAGTCTCTCCATTTTTGTCAGATTCCGGTTTGAACATAAAAGGCTTCACAGTTTCTGAAATGTTCAGTGCTTCTGTGTGAGACAATCTAAGATGCTAACACACAAGCTCTTGAAGCTCCGCTCTCTGTGCCGGCAGCAGCAGCTCATTTGCATTTAAAGGGACACACAAAAACGGAGCATTTTTGCTCACCTTCAAAAAGTTAAAATTTTAACATGCTATAAACATATATCTGTGGGGTATTTTGAGCTAAAACTTCACATACACACTCTGGGGACATCAGAGACTTATTTTACATCTTGTGAAAAGGGCATTATAGGACCCCTTTAATGGTGGAGAGGTAGACGTTGCAGTTGTGCGACTGCAGTGTAGTTTGTAGACTATATTTAGCTTTTTTTCTTTTGCTGATTGTATTTAGGCTTCAAAATCCATAAAAGTTAAAAAATGATCATGATGAATAAAATGTGTAAGACTAATATGGTTTCAAAACACTTGGCATATAGCACACGACCACATTAACGGTGCATCTTTGAATAAATTGTTATGACTAAATGTATCTGCCTGTTATGTTTTAATATAACTTGTGGATTGGCATAAGAATCCAATCCATTATGTATGTTTGTGCCGAGGACACAGTAATCACACTAATGTATGCAATTCATACATTATTCATTTCATGCTCTTTAACTAAAAATGTTCATATTGGAAAAATGTGACCTGCTAAGTGCCTTTTCCTAAGTATTAAACTCAGGCATTTTTAAATTGCAAACTATAATACCAGAAACCGGCAAGTGATGTATGTAATAAAATAAGGATTAAGTTTTCTAAAAGACGCCCTTACACCTACTTTACCACAAGCATGATTAGTTTACACTGTTTTGCCCAGTGTCTTTGTCCTCAGCACTCTAGAGCAGATATGTGTTTGTCTGATAGTTGAATGAGTTTAAGCTTTGAGCATGTTTCCCTTGATGGTATTTGGCATCTTTCATTTCACTGGCAAGTTGCAAGATCTTTATCACTTAAAAAAACTCTGAACCCAAGATAATCGATTTACTAGAAATTTTTGGGCAATATTTTCAACGGCTTATCTAGCAAATGATGAAAAATGGTAATTGCCGGCTCTGCACAGCCCTGGGTGGCAATTTGTGGCCTAATGAAGCCATTAACCTGATGACACCGAACCTGATAGTGGCTAAATTAGAGGGAGAGTGTGGAATTATGAGCATCATTTCAAATGATCATGGTTGCTAGGCGAAGATTACATTTCAAGGAGGGTAAGAGCAACATTATCTGCTCTAAGTTGTCATGGGAGGTTACAGCAAGGAAAGTAGAGAGGCAGGATATAATGCAGCAGTCGTTTTCTTTCACAATGACAAACAGAACTGGAGCAATGCAGCAACACACGATAAACTCAGGAAAACAGGATAAACACAACCAACTTAACATTGACATGAGAACAGACAGGGAGGAACAGAAAAAGAGAGCTATATATATACACAGAGTAAACAAAGGGAGCTAAATGAAATGCAGGTGAAAATGACTACCCTATAAGGGTATGGGATACCCTTAAATAGGGCACTATTTGAGAGGACAGCCATTTGTAGTGGTGTCAGAACCCATAGTGGACATTATGGTCTGCAACTGAATCATTCATCCATCCATTTACTAAACCTCTGCTCCAATGTAATATCATACAGGTATAAATTCCTTTTTAATTGGTTAAATTGTTTAAATAAGGTTTATACATAATTTTCAGTTCAAGAGACATTTTTTCACTTTCTGCAGCTGCCAGTTTCAAATAATTATTGAACAGAAAGCACAAACTATGCAAAAGCGGCAGCCCTTCCGGCGCATTCAGAGTTCTAATTTGCTCTCTCATTTTCATTCACTCCCTCAAGTGAACTATATAAGTGGACTAATGCAGGGAATAGTGAATGAGGGTATAGGGGGCGATTACAGACACAGCCTTGGTCAACTAACAATGACATCAGGGAACACAGGAAAAAAGGAACAGACCAAAACCAAACTAAACCTCAAATGAACTAACAGAACTAAACAAGACACACGTGACATAAGTAAGAAAATAAATGTGTTAATAGGGTAGAAATAGGATTTTGTTGCTGTTTGAAGCTGTATATTACGTTTATTGCCAGACAGAACTAAAAACACTATAGGTTTGCAAGAAAGATTTCAAATTAGTATGCATACTCTCATCAAGTCATTTTTGCAAAGTTAGTTGCTTTACCTTGATTTTCAGTAAGACCTTTTTGTCGCCTCTTGATGAAAAATCACTGACATTTGCGACTCTGTCATGTCTCTGAGAAATAGCACAATATGACAACAACCTCATACACCCTATCTGCGTAGATCACAGTGGTCTCTAACTCAATAATTAGCCCGTAAAGAAGATTCAGGCTTGTTTGTTTGCCGCTGTGATCGTGCTCTCAGTGCTGTTCGTGTAATCTTCAGCTTCATTCCGCAACTACGATGTCACATAATGCATGACTGATCAGTAAACAAATTCTAATTACAAGACACTAATGAGAGAAAGAGCACAAGAGAAAGAAACAAAGAGAGAGAGAGCTCTTTCACAATAGCGTTTACTGCAGATTTCTCAAAGGTCATGTCCTCTCCCTGCCTTTACAGAAGTGAAAGAGTGTTCGAGGACATTTTTTTCATCTTCCCCTGATTATTTCCCTCTTTCTCTCTGTGTGCCTCTCTCTCTGTCTCTGAGGTTGTTCCATGGTTTAATGTATCTTTCATTAGACTACAGCAAGCCATTAGTGTCTCCAGCTCAGGGAATGTGCAAACTCATTGTGACTACATGTTTAGCATATAAAGTAGTACCCCATTTCTCTCCAAATAAATATCGATGACAGGCCTCATTATGAGACATGGATGAGGTTTGTAATTGTATGGATGCTCTGCTTTGGACTAATAAAAGGGTTTGCAAATAAACTCGCTCTTAGAATAAAGCTGCCACAGAAGCTCCCTGGTGGAGCGTCAAACTCTTAAATCAGGTAAATATGGCAAATATTGCCTTGCACCATCTTGTTTTGTGCAAATGTTATGAAGCTGTCATTGTCCGTTTTTTTTTTTTTTTTTTTTTTGCTTGTTCTATCAACAATTTATGCTATGTGCACTGTAAAAAAAGGTGTTGACTTCAATTTTTAAGTACAATTAACTTAGATAAGTAATTTCAGTCAAACTGGCTTAACAATGCTATGAGTTAAATCTTGTATAACTTATAAAAAAAAAGTTGAAAATTGCTAAACTTATTTTGGTGAGTTACAGTAATGTAAAAAAATATTTTGTCATGACTTACTGATCATATATTTTTACAGTGTTTACAGTAGTTGTTAAACTTTTACTGGTTTGGTATGTTAGTTTCAGGTAAGCAAGCAAACAGCTCAACAGATCTTTCTATCAAAAACACAAAACTTAACTTTTTAAATTAAACAAAAAATTACAACAATTGTGAAATGATGTGAGATCCAGTGAGACGAAGAAGTGATAATTTTCTTTTAAAAATGTTATTCATAAGCAAAGAATAACATGAATCATAAAAATAATACTACAATGAATAGTTAGATACATGTTTAAGTAATAATCAGCTTTTAAAAGTAAGTAACAATGTAACAGGCAATTCTTTAACCAAATATCTCTGAGTAAAATAATATTGCCAGTAAAGGAGAAGAAAAAGGACCCTAAGTGTCAGTGTCTTCACAGCAAGGTAAATGTTTGGAATAACAAGTAGGACTGTGTGCGGCACAGCTTGCCCTTTATATTGTACAACAGACCAATTAAATTAGGCAGAATAACTTTTTATATGTTTGGTTGACTGTGTTTCATTTTGATAATGAACAGTCTGCGATATGAAGCAATGCCAGAACTGATACTATGTTGTGTGAGAGCGCGATGCGCGAGCGCCATCTCTTGGATTTGTTCCACTGCTGTTATTTATAGTCATACAGATAATATGACATCATTCGAAACAGTAAAATGTATATTTTTATTTGTGTACATTCAAAATGACTACAAAATATCATGTCATTGAAAAATAAATAAAACAACATGATGAGCTGCTTTAGCGCGTCTCGGTCTCTTTAGATCTTTCTGGCGCTCACCAAAAATGAACCAAAATACAGAGAATAGCCTTCTTGGCGCGCCTACTTTTGAAAGTCAACATTTAGATTATTTAACGTGTTTCATGATAAAACGTGACTTAGCCTATACAGTCCGGAAAATAGGCTATAGGTTATAGCAAATTCAGACCAACTGCTGGTCTACACAGAGAAAAAGCCCTTTCTAAGCTCTTCTGTTGTACCGAGCCATTCGTTAGTCTAGATGTTTGATGAGAAAATTAAATGTAGCCTATAGTTGCAATACACGCGGTAAGCTCCGTGCAACTGCTGCAG
Source organism: Abramis brama (assembly GCF_963993115.1). Lineage (NCBI taxonomy): Eukaryota > Metazoa > Chordata > Actinopteri > Cypriniformes > Leuciscidae > Abramis > Abramis brama. Next base: position 27,095,701 of record NC_139970.1, read on the forward strand.
CGGACTATTATTACTAGAATATTAGAAATCTAATACTCAAGCTGTTTTCTCATTTTTCTACTCTTAATATTAAATAAAAAAACGACTGAACGAAAGATACACGGATTCTCTTGAACCACCACCGCGTTTGCGGCAGAAAACCACTGCAGTGCAAATGCTCTGTTCGACTTATCTGAGATCCTTTACTCTTCCCTGTGGATGACCTGTGACCTACTTTCTGTAAGATCTGAATTTTTGAACTTGAATTTTTGAACTTGAATTTTGGAACTTGAATTTTGGAACTTGAATTTTGGAACTTGAATTTTGGAACTTGAATTTTAGAAAACTGAATTTGAAGTTCCGAATTTCTTCATCTTGAAAACTTGAATCTGTATTTTTTTAACTGAATATTTGCAGTATACGAATTCAGAACAAAAAAACTAGCTGTTTGAAAATACATGTCTATAAAATTCAGCCATAAAAACATTTCAATTTGTTAAATTTCAAATGTTCAATATTCGTTTTAAAAAAATCTAATTCAGAACTATTTAAACTACCACCTAAAATTCAATTTTGTTAGATTACACTTGCAAATAATTCACATTTACACAATTCAAATTCAAATCGTTTTGTCATATTATGAGCTCCATAACGTTACGCCAGCAGGCAACAAGCGGCAATCTTTATGAGTGAGCCATTAAATGAATCATTCACTAAAGCGATTCATTTAAAATGTAACTGTCTTAATGAGCAAGTCATTGAATCATTCAGACAAACGATTAGTTAAAAAAAATATTGATTCATCATGAAAAAAGTGGGTACTTCTCAATTGGAAGCCTGCATTCTAGTGAGGCTGCATCCTTCCCAGAACAATCCTTCTGAGGCTTGTTAGCTAGTCCTCTTCGGCATTAACTCTTTTTGGTTTTGTCAACGTGCAAATAAACCTGTAACCATGAGTCTGTTCAACTACCATCATGGTATACGGGCCCCAAGTGTGTTTGATTATTTGGAGCTAAACTCTGCAGGAAAGTTGATCTCGAGGGCCACCACTCTCTTTTATGCTGTGTTTTTTTTTTTTTTTTTTTTTTTTTTTGCTGACATTGTTTCGAAGCACACGACTGAATTCAATTACAGAATAGGAGGTGGGTTCAGATCACGTGAACATAGTAAATGAGCTCTGTTGTTGCAGGATGAGTTTTTGTTATGACAATAAATGTTTCCTGTGACCTACTTGTCGCCTCTTGAGTAACTTGCAGATGCAGGTAAAGAAGCAAAAGCTGACCCATCGCCTAAAACAGCAGTCCCAATGGATACTGCAGTGTTGCTCTGCTGACCAACCACTTATCCTGTCTGCTGCAATCTGCCCAACATGCTTCCTGACAGCACCAAGCCTCCAAAAAGTCACTGGGGAGGACAAATAACAGCCTGTGATGGCAAGGGAATACAGAAACATAAAAGCATAAACACACTCCTGAGCATTGTGTGTGTGTGTGTGTGCTTGAGAAGGGCTACAGCTGATTTATCTGAGAGATCAAAGTCTGAAAGCTCTCTATGGCATGACAAACAAAGGTCTAGTGTTGTGCGCTGAAGTATTGGCCTTTTGATGGATATACTCACTCCTCATCTCAATCTGAGTAAGTGCAAATGATCTTTGAGAACTAAAGCCTTTTATACACTGAAATAACATCAGGAGGCTCTGAAGGTTTTTTCTTATTTTTGTTTATTTGACAGCAATAATACAGAATAACATTGTTACATGAAATGTCATGCAGCAGATGCTCTGTTCTTAGGCTTTTAGCTATTAGCTCATTTGCGACCTCTGTCCCTGACACATTCATAATGTCAAAAAGATTTTTATTTTATAAATACATTTAATAATAAGTTTAATAAAGAAATTAAATAAATGCTGTTAATTTAACTTTCTATTTATCAAGGAATCCTGAAAAAAAATGATCACTATTTCCACACAAAAAAAAGACAACTGTTTTGAACAGTAATAATAATAATAAATGTTACCTTAGCACCAAATTCTCATATTATAATGATGTCTGAAGGATCATGTGACAATGAAGACTGGAGTAATGATGCTGAAAAATCTTTTAATGTGTAATAATATTTTAATATTTGTTATACTATTACTGTTTTATTGTATTTTTGATTAAATAAATGCAGCCTTGCTGAGTAGAAGAGATTTATTTTCAAAATCAAAAACAATAAAACTCTAATTTATTTTTACAATTTTACACTGATGCCACTTATATTGATATTGAATCCATGGGATTGAATCCAAACGCAATAGATAAGCGCAATAAAAATCATTGCATGTGTGTATAACTTAACAGCTTTAATCAGTGTATATAAGATTTAATCAGTTACACAATTTCTGATGGTCTTGTATTCTTTATGTGTGCATCATCAAATTATTACTTATTTGTTTATTTTTTGACTGATCTTAACAAAAAAGGTGTATCTTCCCTCTAATTGAAAGACATGTTGAAACACTCAAGAATTGCATTACTGACCATTCCATATAAAATAAGATACCACTTATTATCTTTCAGTACTATTTGCAGTATCACCACATCACATTTAGTAAGTAAAATAATTCAATGCTATACCATTTTCTCTGTTTGAATAGGCCGTGACTGCACAGCTGTCTGTGATTGCTTGTCTTTCAGCAATTCTTGACGAAAAATATACTCAAAACTGTTCGCTAACAAACTATTTTGTTTTCCTTTTGAAGCTTATTATACACAATAATTGTCATGCTGCTAATAAATAATAATCATTTGCTTTAAAGAAACATGTAACAATCAGTTTTTGGAGGTATCAGTCCAGCCAACCCATGCGTGATGCACACCGTATAAACATAAAGTATCTCTTGCTTATTTGCAGAAAAAAAGTGTAAGAGAGGAATTCTCAGACTTGATAGAAAACTTGGCATGGCTCTGCTCAGATTTAAGGCCATTAGCAGCTGTGTTGGCAGGTGAAGATGAGCCATGCTCTTCTAATTCAATAACTGCCTGTCGCTCATAGCAAAACGCACTTGTGCTCTTTCAAATTACATTGATGGATCATGACTTCATGTGGCAAAACAGATTTGCTAGGCGTGAGAAATGCCTTGCAATTGTCTGAAATGTGGTTTTGATAACAAATGGTGTATATGGCTGGGGAAAATTATGGTAATGATTTGAGGTAATAGAATCTGTATCCATCAAACTATAAAGCTGGTGTGCTCAACCCGAGGAGAGGTTTTGAACTGAGGATAACCCCGTGTGATGTGGGCTTTGCCATATGCAGCGAGACAAACATGCTTAATTAGTGAACAATGTGGAGGTAATTCTGCTGGCACAGTAACTGCGTTTATTTCCTTAACTGATATGGTTGAGCTGCAGGCTCAGAATGTGTTGACTTAAGTGTTTGATTACGGTTATGAACATAACAAACACTGCTTCAAGATATAGCAGGTGCAAAATCAGTAATGGATAAGGGTTTTTTCCCCCCTGTAAGTTACTGTATTCTAATCCAATGACACTAGTTAATTGGCTGCAAAACTACTTAGATGGTTAGATGTAATCATAAATAGAATTGGGTGGACCATGAACAAATGACAACTAAATAAACAATACATTCAAAATAAATTTAGTTTTTAAAAAAGTGTGGCAATAACACAACACTGATAGATATTTATATAAGACCTATTCACACTGTGAAAATTAAATAGAAAATATGCACTACCATTCAAAATTGTGCAGTCAGTAAGATTTAAAAAGCATTAAATTGATCAAAAGTGACAGTAAAGACTTTACATGGTTGCAAAAAATTCTCATTTCAAATCAATTATGTTGTTTTGAGCTTACTATTCATCAAGGAATCCTTAAAAAAGTATCACGGTTTCCACCAAAAAAAAGGCAACACACCCATTGTTGACTGTGACAATAATAAGAAAAGCATGTGTAAGAAAAAATGATGTGGACGTCGAAGATCTCAAAAATGAAGTTTATTACAGCATAGCAGTGGCAAGGTACACAAAGCACCTTGGGTTCTCCGGCGTCAGAATGAACCCAGAACATCCAGGTTGTCCTCCTCTGGCCACTGGAGAATCTTACCCGTCTTTGGGTCGACACCTCATGCACACTGGTTACAGCTCCCATCCAGTTGGGCAGAATTATCAAAGAGACTCTTCTAAAATTTGGCAAAATGATATATAAACATTTTCTTGGGTGTGGGTGAGAAGACATTCAAGAACCATCACAGCCAGTAGGAGTGTCCAAGCGATCATTAAGTTATCTGCAATTTGACGTTTAAATTTGACACACACAGCCGTTTTAAAGGTTACATTCCAAATTAAACCAGAATAGGCCATATCTAAGTCTCCATCATGCATTTGTTTTGCAAAAATCTTTCTTCAAGGCCTTGTTGGGCTCTCAAAATGTGTATCAGTGATGTTAGCATATTGTTTGGTTTTGATAACTCAAACAATCAACAATCAATAGACAAGATAATGTGCGTGTGTGGTTTTTCACTTTGTCATGTGTATTGTGTCCATTTTCTCAGTGTGGACATCCCCTATCCACCCGTTTTCCCTCTATGTGGAAAGACCGTTGTCCGTAGTCTCCGAAATGGTCCTTCTCTGAAATCTCCTCTTGTTTCAGTTCTCGTTGTCCATTCTTTTCCACTTGGACCATAATTCCTTCTAGAAGAAGCAGTCACTGGTGTTGTTGTTCCATCCATCCCATGGTGGGTCTCAGGGTTTCTAGGTCTTTTAGGCCTGGAGTTCTGGATCTTGCAGGTCTGGAAATCTCTGTATTCTGTTCTTTTCCCTGAGAAAATCCCCTGGCTCCACTGGTTCTACTTCCTTCTCGTCCTTCAAACGACTAGATCATCTTTCTCCAGGAGGTTACACGTTTCAGACAAACATCCCGATGCCCATATCTGAAACAACAATCAAAAAGAAGAGGCTGCCCCCCTTCTCCCCACAATAATCCCCTCACATTCAAAACATCAAAGTCACAGGTTTAATCAAATGAACATCAAACATCAGTAATGTCTCAAAAATTCATTTGAAAATGAATGTCATCAAAACATTCACTACAAACCACAACCACATAGCAATGCCAACAAAACATCTTTCATAAAGAATCACCCTCCTTTTGATAGTAACACTTTTTCTAAAATGTGTTACTATTGTAAAACCAATTCTAATTTGCATCAGCATTTGCTTTTGACTGAGCTACAGTCATGTTCCTGGTGCAGTGATATGTTTGACAAGGTGTAAATGGCTTCTTCCCTATTTCCTTTCAACAGCGCCAACTGGGCTTCCAAATTACCCATTCTCCCAAGCAAATCACGATATAGCCCATCTTTCTTTTGTGTGAAAAGTGACACTGTCTTGCCCTGTGTCCCATCTTTACACAAGCAAAACAATCAACTTCCTGATCTTTTCTTCTTTCCATATCATTTCACTAGCCTAGTTATTAGTATTATTATTAATATTATTATTTTAATACCCAAAAACTGAGATGCTCATTTTCAGCCTCTAACTCATCTACTCTCCTCCTAATTACTATTCTAGTTGCCTTAAGATATCCATTAGTCTAATTATTCACAGCTCCAGTAGCCTACTCTGGACGCAAATGAACAAAATAGCCACACTACCGAGGCTTCTAAACTTAACCATGGCCACAGTCCTTTCGACCTAAAATTTCACTACGCAGAACAGTAAGAAATGTTTTTTTTTTATTTATTATTATTTAACACTGTCACAGTACATGGGACAAAACCACACTACGTCAGGTTTTATGTTATTTTCTCAAAACAACTTATTTAGCCACAGTGCTTAGGGCTTAAACAGTATTTATCAAATTTAACACACTGCCACAGTACGTCAGGCAAAACCACACTGCTTCGGGTTCTTGTTTTAAACTTCACAGAGTCACGGTGCTTCTGACTCAATAGCCTACACTATAACACAATAGTTGTGAAATAATTCTGTGACCACACTGCGTCGGGTCTATTCAGTTACTTTAGAATTTCCTCAGAACTACAACAACTTTCACAATCAGTTTCAAGTACGTTAGAAACATACACATTTGTTTCAGTTACTTTAGAAACAACCAATCTAATATAACTCTGCCACCACACTACTTTGGACTGATTCAATTACTTTAGAATCTTAACAGAATTAGAAACCAACACCAAGTTTCAGTTACTTTAGAAACTTTACACTTAAGCACTTTGTTTCAGTTACTTTAGAAACTTTACACTTAAGCACTTTGTTTCAGTTACTTTAGAAACAACAATTCCAATACAACTCTGCCACCACACTGCTTGGGGCTGATTCAGTTCCATTAGAATCTTAAACAAAATCGTACAAAATAGGCTTAACAACTCCCTGCTAATACTGAATAAACCAAATTCTCTTCTGTCCTTTCTAGATTTTTTTAAAACGAGTGGGTTTCCTGACAAAAACCAGCATAAATGAAAGAAAACAGCTTTTCTCTTACCTTTCCTCACTTTTTGTTGGAAATTCCTCGATGGGTGGCTTGCCAATGTAAGAAAAAATGATGTGGACGTCGAAGATCTCAAAAATGAAGTTTATTACAGCATAGCAGTGGCAAGGTACACAAAGCACCTTGGGTTCACCGGCATCAGAATGAACCCAGAACATCCAAATCTTAAACCTTTTATCCTGTTCTAATCTTAATGTAAATTAAGTTGCTCTTGTTGCTGTGGTCTGTATGTTAATGAAGTTGTGACACCCCATTGTCTGAGAAAGTTCTCTGTGTCCCACACCCAGTTCCATTCTACAATTGACTACCATTTGTTCAGGAAGTGATCAACCCAAATGGTGAAGAAACAATATAACTTGACTTTCTTTCATCTCTATGATAATTAAGCCATTTTGGGGATGAGCTCATTCTAAAATATATTTTGGAGTGGAATTTGGGTCGAGGCAGACTACAGTTTCTTACACATGATACTCCAAACTTTTGTGTGGTATTGAATATCTTTGAATATAAAATTTGAATTTTTATATAAAATATAAAAAATATATTATCAATAGGCCTATGTCTAAATATTATCTGGAAAATATTTACTTTTGATTAAGTTGAAACATCTTTTTTCTACCCACCATTGATACATTATGATACGCATTATGTTCAATAGAATAAAATTATTGTGATTTCATGATTTCAGATTAGCATTTAAAATCCAATGGTAATCATTTTCTTTTTTGCACTCTTTTTCAAACATTTTCTACAGAAGACTTTTTTTAAAATTATCAAATGTCCAAATTCATCTTTGAAAGTAATTTTACAAACTAAAACCTAAATCCATTTTATTCAAAAGAAAGTGAATGAGATTTCCAGTGGAAGATATTCAAGGCTTGTGGTTTGTTTTGCTGAATGCATGTGTGTGTGAAGCAAACAGGAAAATAAATGAAAAATGACACCTGAGACACATACTGCAGCTGAGTGGCAGCACTCATCAATAATTCTATGTGATCTCTAGAGGAAAAGAGTGTGTTGCAGGTGTCTTACAGTAAAGTGAAGCGAAGCAAAGGCACCATTTCATATTTCTCTGATGACTCTTGCTTGTCAACGACGGTCCGGGACTGACAGGTGATTAATAGGCTATGTGAAGTGTGTCATCTTGATGCCGACTATCCATTGCTATGAGCAGCCGTGTCACCTGATTCTCTGAGATGACCTGGATTAATGCCAGCTGCCAACAAATTCTTACTGACTGTTTAAAACACAGGGGTTAATTCGCAGCACCAGTGGAGTATAATACCTCCTAAACTCAAAAAAAATAAAATAAATAAAATTCCCTGGTAACTCTGAAACTTTCCTCAGCTTCATGAACTGAGCGTCACTGACTTTGATCCTGTTCCTCCAGATGTTATTTCTCAGTAGGGTCTCTTTAACATATTTCTTTTGCGCTGTAAGGATTTCAGAGAAACATGGGATTTGACAAGGCTGTGTTGGTCCAGAGCCTCAGATCTCTAATGCAGGATGTATTCTCAGAATATAACCGCTGACAAGATCGTCAGGAATCAAAAGCCATCTTAGCTGCCATGGTTCAAATGCATAGGCAGGGATTCACAGAGGTTAAGAATAGACCTGTGTTTTATTGTAACAGCTCCCATCTCAATGTTCTTCTCTTTAAATTAGCAGAATCCTCCTCTGTTCACTGTGCCAGGAATAAGAAACTATATATGGGTGCTGTATTTGCAGGATATCAAATATTGTTCACAAATCTGTCTAAATCCCCCCCCCCTCCCCCTCCCCCTATTTCACTGGTCCTATGGCTTTCTGAGAAGATGTCTTTTGAAAGTGTTACAAATAAAAGAGAATTCTGTCAGTACAATTCCATACAGACTCTTCACGTTTTTCAAGTTGCATTAGTTAAGCTTTACATATTCTCATTTTTCACACCACTCAAAGGTGCTCTGTTCCCACAAGAGTGGCATCCATTACGGAATAAATCCTTTTGTCTTCAGAATGCTGCATGATGTTCACTGTCTTGGCTGATCACAACAGCACAGTTCCATCATTTCTTCAAAGGGATGCAAAAGCTGTTGCGTCTCCACATATTTTAGGACTTGTGTCTAACACACAAGAATGAAAATCCCCATGAGACCTGAATTCAACACCAGAATCCAAGATGGATGATCCAACTGCATCATTAAACCTTGTGCATGGATAGATAGATGATAGATAGATGATAGATCTAAGTCTACTAAAGCAGGGAGAGCGTTTTCACATTTGGGTCTGGAATTGCCTTCCTGATAATGTTCGGGGCTCTCCCAGTTTAAATCTAGATTAAAGGCACATCTCTTTAGCCAAGCATTCACATAATGCATCTCATAACCTTATACTCCAGTTATATCAGATCAAATGCACATGATTATTCTTGCTTAATTTAATGAACAGCAGCTACAGTACGCAATTATTTTCCATTTGCTTTTCTGTTTTATCTCGGGATGCCCATCCCGAGGTAACTAGAGAGTAGGTCAGCTCCAGTTCGGATCCAGCCTCTTATGAAGATTTGAGATGACCCAACACCTGTGAAGAGACGGCGCCAACTCCTGCGAACACTTCAGATGACGCAAACTCTGAATCAACATGCACCAATGCTAAAATTTTTCTATATATCCTAAACATTTGTTAACATGTTGCCTTAAGCTAATTGTTTCTGCCTTAAATGAATACATTCTTAGCTAACTGTGTGATTTGTACAAGTACATTTCTGAAACATAACTTGGACATAGTCACCTCTGATAACAGATCACTCTAAATTGTAATGTAGACACATGCATTTTCTGTAAAGATGCTTTGAAATAATATGTATTGTGAAAAGCACTATACAAATAAATGTGAATTGAATAGATGATAGATAGATAGATAGATAGATAGATAGATAGATAGATAGATAGATAGATAGATAGATAGATAGATAGATAGATAGATAGATAGATAGATAGATAGATAGATAGATAGATAGATAGATAGACAGACAGACAGACAGGCAGAAAATTATCCATAAGTTTTAAGAATAATGCAACATTTTAGAATCTAATATTCTCAGAATATCTTAAGGCTCAGCACTTCTTGTTAATGATATTTCAGCATGTGAAGACTGCACCTAGGGCTGATTTCTGTTGATGCACCACAACTCCAACACTTCATAGTGCATTAATGGGAAATTATAATTTGCTTTATGAGTTTACTGGACTAGGTTTGATCTGAGGATGTTATCATAAGTTCTAAAATAACCAACAAAGCCTGTTAGTATCATAATAACTTCTTTTTTTTTTTAACCCAGAGGCCTGAGGTTCAGAATTGTGTGATTTTTATTTATGGCAACATGCTTGTTCAAGCTGAAAATATATAAAATTCATCCCTAAATACATTAATATTGATCTCTAAATAATGCAGAATTACATAGAATGACTATTGAAAAGTTTAGTCTTTAAACAGTAAAAACAGTAGGCTAATATTGTGAAATAATTATCACAATCTAAAATATATATTTTAATACATTTAATTAATTACCAATCACCATCGCACACCTGCAGGTGATAGGTGCGTGTGAGTCAGGTCAGTCACCTGATATGACTGATGAAGGTCATGAGACCGAAACGTTGCTAATAAACGTTTGATACTCGTTTGCAAGTATTGATAATGTGCAGGATTATTATTATTAAATACATTTAATTAAATTAACTTTATTGTTTTATTTAAAATAAATCTTTTTTTATTGTCTTGTGATGGCAAAGCTGATATTTTTGCAGGAATTACTCCAGTCAGTGTCACATGATCCTTCAGAAATCATTTGGTGCTAAAAACATTTCTTACTTTTGACAATGTTGAAAGTTGTTCTGCTTAATATTTTTGTGGAAACAGTGAAACCATCAAAACAACAGAAATTTGAAATCTCATGAAAGCCACACTGTTTTGTATAAATTAAATTTATATTAGGCCTACTTTTTAAAAAGTCGATTTTTTTTTTTTACAGGATCAGCCTAAAAACAAGCTAATTCCGCTGAGCTGCTATCATTTCAATGGAAAACTAACATTCTAACATTGAGTGGAGTGGACTTTGCCCAAGCTCGACTATATTAGATCTCAATCTCATGGATGTAACTCAGACAGCCATAATTACATGACATGACATATTGAAAGATGTTCGCAATGTGAGAATGTACCGCGGCTTTGTCTCAATTATGCCATATGCCATATTACCAAAATCCTAAAGTCGTTGGTAGGCTATAACCGACTTTTGTGCCGCTCGCTTCCGCCACGAGCTCAGACTGGCCTCAGACTGTCTGGTGGCGGAAGTACACGTCATAGAGCGCGTTCCACATTGCGTAAAGTGCGTTAAACATTCCTCGAAATGTGGAGGCGGGTGTAAGAACGTAACAAGTAAGTACGTAATTGTCTTTGAGAATGGCATTTCCGCAGTGGGGTCTGAGTTTTGTGCTGTGCGCAGCGTGAGTGTTTTAGTACCGAGCGGAGAGGAGATGCACACGGCACTCGAGTGAGGTAAACTATATAAAACCCGCTTTGTTTTCATACACTCCCACAACATGGACCCGAGCAGCTTCAGATGGGTCAATGAGAGCAGGGTATTAAGATAAAACCGTGAAAATGTTTTGACTTATTATTGATTTTATAGCTTTCGGCGCTAGCAGTGTTAGCAGCTGCTATTTAGATTGACCATATTTCCGCCGATTGCGCTTTTTAAACTTGCTGCTCCACTAACTGCATTTCCCTGCTTTAGATACACGTGTTTATTGCGAATCCTGTTAATAAGAAAGACATTTGTTCACGACATTGATTAAGATTTATTGCGCCGTGAAGAGGAAGTGTGGGGTTTAATGGTATGTTTGGGCTTCAGGATCAGTCATGTGAAGAAGTTAAGGGTGTTGTAGTCCTAAAGCTTGTCTCGTGCTGGTTTATTTATAAAACCAAATGTTCCTGTTTTGCTAGTTTTCCTTAGACTGCAGAATTATTATTATTATTATTTTATTTTTTTGGAGGTGTCTGTGCACATATGCTTAATTTATCATTTAATTACATTTGACAATGTCGAATTAAAATGGCCAATTAAACTTGGGTTGTGTTTTGAATGTGGTGCTATAATGCAGATTATTTAATTCCAGTTTCTTTGCACATTTTCTGGGCCCAGACATGAATTTTGAGTAACATTTGGCAGATCCCAGTCTAACCTGACCAGCTGAAAAGTGTCCAAATCCCTTCGACTGGCAAGGCTGGAAGACCAGCTGAAAACTTTTTTTTTCTTCTTCTGACAAGTTGACTTTTATATTTTAGCCTACATAAATCAAGTCAAGCACTGTTTGATTTGCAATATGGTTTTAGAAGGGTGTTACTCCAATAGACATAAGCAGTCATTTTAATATAGTTTGATGTAGGATAAGCATAAACAAGATACTACTCTTTAGCCTACGTTTTAATGCTGGAAATGTGACATAATGACTGGACAAATGGTGGCACTGCTGCAGTGAAATGGTGATGCTGTGTTCCTGTTCTGCCAGTGCACACCTGCAGAAACCTTCCTCTGTTTAACCGTGCCTAACCACAACAACTGTTTGTGGATCTACAGTGCCTCTGCTTCTAAAAGGCAGATGCTAACCCAGTTCAAAATGTGGAAAGGGAAATCTAAAATCTTTAATCCCAAATTACTCCATAAAATGTGTTAATTTCTTAAAGCCACTTTGTATTTACCTCCATTGATAGTTACAAATTCTGTTTATTTATTTTTATACCTAGCTGAGTGGTCATGCATTTAAAAAAAATCATTTTCTTTTCATTTTATCAGAAAAGCAGTGTAGTTTTTATCAGTGGAGACTCTGAGGATACAATATACAATGTAGCCTATTGTTTGAGGTGTAGTAGTAGTAAATGCACCTACCAGACTCCTTAATAGAAATAGATGATTGCGATTTAGTAGTATTGCAACTTTTGAAGGACTTCAGTTCTGCCTGAGAGTCTTTGCAGCCAGATGCTAGTTAAAGCATCTTTCTCTATTGATGGCCATTCAAAAATATCTGTTAAATATGTCAGTAAAAATGGATGGAAAGACAGATTTTGGTGAAATGTAGCCTAATAACAGATGTAATGAATTACTTATTCATAATATGCGTCTTCATAAGAAGCAGTATTTCAAATACATCCTCCACTTCGTTGACAACAGTAGATGTAAGTATGATATTTGCCTTGGCTTAAGTAAATTGTTGGTTCAGTGTGAGAAGTAGGTGTTGTCCGACTTGACTGCTCATTTTGTTGACTGCTGCTGCCGACATTTGTATACTTTCAAGGTGAGGAGTTTGGCATTTCAGATGAGCTTTAGGGATTGGGACTGTGCGTTCTTCAGGTGCTAATTAATGTTGTCTGTCGCGACTGCGTTTACTTGCAGCTGTAGAGTCATTAGTGGAATTTAGGTTCAGGTGATTGGCTCAAAACAACATGGCTGCAGAAATAAGTAGGCATACTTATTAAAGGATAATTCCGGTATTCGGTGAGTTGCACAGTTTTGAAAACGAACGTTAAGGGTTGTTTTAAGGACATGTTTGTGCATGCCCGTAGCCAGCCACTCTGAAGCGGTCAAAGGCGATTCTAAACGAGTCGAAAAGTCGAGTGTCCACCACTCTAGTTCATCCAAAACAAACCAGAAAAGAGACTCAAAGTGCTAAATACTGGAATTATGCTTTAACAAATATAGCAGATTGTGTCCTTTCACTGTGTTGAGGTGAATGTGAATGCCAATGGGTAGTTTTTTCAATGGATATTTCTAAACACTGCTACGTTTTGGTACAATTCATGTGTGCCATTAGATAATAGTAGGCTAATACATGCTGCTAACACATAAGTTGAGAAATTGTCAACTGGTTTATTCTTTCTGAAAGTTGAACATTTTGCATGTATTATTTTACTATGAACAGTCTCAAATGAAGTCGTTTTACAGAGCAGCATTAAACAAGAATTAGTCAACAGGTTGGCATTTTATCACGCGACTTGCCCAGTCTTAATCAAATAAGACTTCACATTTGGTAATAACAGCCCATAAGATTGTTCACATGATCAGCTATAGGTGCAGCCTGTACAGAGCTGTTAAGAATTTAAGAGATTAAATGAACATGAACTCAGTGGATGGAGTCTTGTTAGGGATATGGTCTTAAGATTTAAGGGGTCTTGGCAGGTGCCTGAAAATCTACATTTTATATATCACATTAAACACTTTAAGCACTTTTTAATTGAGGTTTAGTGGAGTATTTTATACATGTGTGCCTTAAAAGCCTATGGTCTATTTCAGGTGACTGATTTTAGTAATTATTCCCATGTTCAAGACCAAAAAATCAGGTCAGGTATTAAGGGTTTATATAAGTAGTCTTGAACATTCAGTTACCATGTGTATTCAGTGTAAAATCTCTATATTTAGGCTATGTAGTACTTAACTGCACATGCAAAGCCTTAAGTCTCGAGTTTTACTTCCTTCCTAAATTTTGGAGCAAATTGTGGCAACGTCATATAATGTCACGTTAGTCATCATGTTAATTCTGATAAAGGGACTTTTTAGAGATTTCAATGATTCCATGAATCATGATTTTCCATGATTCAGAGTCATATCTTAAGTCTTGAACATCTGCATTAGCATATGCATATTGTGCCAAGATGTTACCATTTAGCTAGGTGCTTAACAGGACACATTTAAGATGCTTAATTCTCCATTACCCCTTTTCCACCAAAAAAGAACTGGTTCGGAACTGGTGCTGGTTCAAAGTTGGTTCAACTTGCAAACCTTCTCAGAACCTGTTTGTTTTTCCACTGACTAGAGAGCCCAGCGAACAACGTCAATACGTCACTGTGTACGTTGCCATACGTCTTAGCTTTCCCAGAAATGCTTGCGCCAACTTCAAGCATAACAATTACAATGGCGGACTACATCGTCTTTCTGCAAATGTTTCTCCTGGCTTTGCGATCCTATATTGGGATCAGAATACGTTTAGAACACATTTATGCTGCTCGTCTGGATTACTAGACGGAGGCTACGTTCGAGAAGAAGTTCGACAATAACCCCGCCCCCAGCCCCCGACGTAAGCATGACGTGGTAAAAGAATGGTTCTAGTCCAGCAAAGAGTTGGTGCCGCTTTGGGACTAATTTTCCTGGCCGAGAACTGGTTCTTTGGCTGTCAAAACACAAAGAACTGGTTCGCGAGTAGGCATCAGCTCCGAACCGGCACCAGCACTGCCTTGGTGGAAAAGGGGTAAACGTGATGTTATGTCCTTTTCTTAAGTAATAAGCTGTTCTTAAGCATAGATTTACGAGTTTGGTGTTATGATATGTGATCATTAACATTGCTGACAAAATTGTTGACAAATATTTTTGTTTTAGAATAGTCTTTTGGACTCATATGACCTATTTTAAGGGCCTGCAATAACGAGGTTTGAGCAGTGGGGCGCTGTAGTGCAATACTGTAATGCAGCCCTCCCGGATGCAATTCAATAGAAGAAGACACGGTGCTTTGGAGTGCAAATGAAGCCGAACCAGTGTGGGAAAGTTAAACAACTGAAAAAAAAGCAATTGAATCAAATTAAATCTATATTGGAATCGAATTACAAGGTTATGAATATAAAATTTGTGTCAATGCCCAGCCTCAAAGGTGCTGTATGTAATATTGACAGCTAGTGGTTGAAATGGGTACTGCAGTCCAAATATAAAAGAAAAAAATATTTGAGAGGGTTGTTTCTCTTTTCTAAACCTGAAGTGATTTCCTTGTTTGTTTATTAGTTAGAATAGGTAAAAACATGTTATTAAATGTTGTCTTTTGTCAAACTCGCAGTGCTTTCAGATGGAGCAGCATTTATTACTGATCACAGAGCCATACATCACTGACAAGCTGCGCATAAAAAGTAATCGCAGCATTTGCGATTTCATAATCGTAATAAGCCAAATCGGTTTAATCGTGATTGATTTCAATGAATCGTCATATCATTTGAAGCACATAGAGATCTGGACTTTATATTTTGTAAAAAGTTGTTTTATTATTATTTTATTGTGTCTCCCAAAATATAGAATGATATCTTATTTGGGTGAATTTCTTTTGGTTATTATCGTATCAGTCAAAGTTTCTGTATTGGTGCATTCCTACAATAAAGGATCCTGCCTATGTTTCTCAGTGGTTTCCCTCTAATACGTCTCCCCTGTTGACTCCTCAATCGACCTGACAAGCGTTAAAAATCCCTCTGATTAGTATCTAGCCTTCTCTTTGATAATCACCTCTCTTGTCTGGATAATAGCCCTCTGGTGTCTTGGACATCACAGACTGAAGTCTCACAGGGAAAAACTACATGCATCAAAGTATTCTCTTCTCCATTGTCTGTGAAAACGCTGGACCATTACTTATGGTGCAGGATTTTTCCTTCTGATATTTAAGCTCTACAGCTGACCTTTGAAACCAATTTACAGAAGTTGTTGTGCTGAATCACAGAAAAGTTTGACACTGTAAACCGAAAGCAATGAGAACAAATTGCATGTATTTAGTCCCTATATTGAAATATGGAGTTTAGATAGACTTGTTATGCACGAGAAACGGTTTGATGGGCGTTTCTTTGTTGGTATATTTGGTTAACAATAATGTAAGTAGAAAGATCTCATAAGTGATGAGATTTCCTTGGATATATGGATGTCAAGATGCTCGTACTGTACAAATTATGCTAGTGGTTGACTGATATTGTTTTTTGTTTTTTTTTATGGCTGATGCCGATATCTTAGAGAGCAGGGTGGCTGATATAAAGCTGTTTGTGCGCACTGAATCATTTTTTTTCAAATAAAAACAAGGTAACACTAATTTTACATACAGCACACAGTTAAAATGACATGAGTATGACATGTTGCAACAGCTTAATGTGAAATCAAGGGTTTAAAGTTTGTATATCGTGCATCTCCCAGTGAAGCTGAACTCTCCTGTCCGCCTTCAATTCACACGGACCGATCGTTACACACAGAGTAACACGTTCATGCAGGCTACAAATGTGCACTTCAGAAGATCTCACTGCTGGATTCAAGGTTTGTGAAATTAAATCTTTATTAGATATTCAAAGATTTGTTTAAATGGTATAAATGCGTATACTGAATGCTGACAGTAAATGAGAAAGTATAATAGTGTTTGCCTTTCTTTTGCTAATAATATAAAAGCAAATGCTGTAATACTTTTCGTATAGTTTCCTTTCTTTGTTTAACCATTCTATTTAGTGACGTATTAGACAAAACTGTTAAACAGAGACCATAATTAATGAAGATGGCATTCTCTTCTCAGCAGCGTCACGATAAAAGTCCCGCTTCAACACATCAGCCAATCAGAAAAAGTCATCGGCCGATGCGATATTTAAAAAATGCCAAATATCAGCCGATATACCGGCCTTGGCGATACATCGGTCGACCTCTAGTATAAATTGCCTTAAACTGCTTTTTTTCCGCATTTGATGTCTACTTCAGGGCTGATTAGTGCAAATCTCTCCCTCCACCCACTTCTACACACCCACCTACCAACACTTACAAACACAAACGTCCAGTACACCCTCCCCTCTGCACTAAATCAGTACTCTTGAAGAGTTCAAAAACATCAGATCTCGTTCCATATTGCTGTAGAGCATTCCCTGCCCGAGTCTGACGGCGTATGACTGGTTCCTCCACCCTGTTGAGACAGAAAGAGGTAAGCTGTCGGATGCACCTGCAGTCAGATCTGCAGATCCTAAACTAATCTGTATGCCACATTTTTACTCTGGATAGACTGTCGAAAGCAGATCCTAGTAGTGTGAAGATCAGCAGTTCAGCAAGGTGACAGCAACACTAACTTATTTTGGACTTGTTTTCGAAGGTTGCCACCGGTTTAGCTTGCGATATGTTGGATTGATTGTATCTGACTTGGTTATGTTGTCAGAGTTAGCCTAAACCACTCTATAAATATTTCTAGGTTAATCCAGGTCACTCAGCTGATGGTGTAATGTATTTTATTTGCTCTCTTCATGTGATCGGAGCAGTTCTGCTTGCTTTTATGAGATGTAAACCAGTGTATGATCAAAACAAGTAAGTTTATGGACTGGTTAAAGTTTAAGTACTTACGGTTTGGGTGGAAAACCTTTCTGTTTGTCCACAGTTTCACTAGGTAATCTTACATTTAGTCTCAACAAACTTTAACCATGTTGCTACTGCTACCATGCATCAGGATGCAGTTCCTCCACATGAACCGAATGACATGCTGTTCTGGACCTTCTGGAGAGTTTGTTTATTTTAAAGGTGTGTGTGTTTGGAGTCAAGAGGTCATTCTTTTCAAAGCTTTAATTCTTGACTCCACCTAGACACACAAACAGGCCCGTTTAACCAGTTGGACCATCTTATTGGACCGTCTTCTTCTGTATTCTTCTATAAAGACCTTTTAGATGTCTTTGTTAGGTAGTCTACATTCACTGGACTCAAACTGTTACTTGTGCACTGCAGCTATGTATTGCTGTCATTTCCCAGAATTCCTTGTGCTGGCAAAACATGTGTAGTTCCCATCTGTTGTGTGGCATCTGCTCATCTCTCAAGCCTTGAGGCTTCTCCTGACATGCATTTTTTTGTGTGTGTGTGTGTGTGTTGCAGTTGAAATATGACAGATTGAATGTGTAGATACACCAAGGACAGATCATATATCTGGAGTTATTGGTTGGAGAGATGTGATTCCCACATTGCTTGGCTAAGCTGCAGCTTATAGAATTGTTCTGTGGCCTGCTAAAATTCACACTTATCACAAAATGGGTTGGCACACGCATGAATTGGAGAGGATTATTGGCCGCCATGGCCAGATCGCCACAAAGTTGATCGCCTGTGTTGTAAAAGCTGCTTTATTTGATCCAGACAAGTCCCACTGTAACCCTGCTCAACCTCTTACAGTAAGCTAGATTGTAAACAGGAATTCACCAGTGGTGGACTCGTGCGTGACTTGCGAGAGATGCTCAGTCTAGGCAGAAGCCTTGTGAGAGTCATATGATGCATCTTAAGGGCTCTCTCTTTCTTTCTCTCTCTCCCTCCATTGCTCAGAGGCTCAGTTTAATGTATCATAACAGGACTTGTGCTAGCCCAACAGCTTATTACAGGAATGGATTCTACAAAGGGTGATGTTGGTACAACTTACCATCGTAGATGTAGTAAAATGTATTTCTTTTTTAAGTTTTGTTAAAGATGGTTACATAATTCTAAATTCATCATGTAGCTACCCATGTCATTTGGAGTTCACCCAATGTTTTCTTTTGAACTTTTGCCATCTCATGGTTTGGTTTGGGGTTATGTTGAAGCATAGCACTGTTCAGAGAGGCTCGATCACAGTTAATGCTGCTCCATCTCTGCAAGCGCTGTGAGATTGACATGCATTTATTTGAAAAAGAAACACGTGACAAACATTGTTCCAAACTTGTAATGAGAGGCATTTACAAGCCTGTTCTCCAAAAGAGAACATTTAATGATGTTTTTACTCCATTCACTTTTTACTTCACTCACACATGTAATTTAACTTTGATTTCATTTTATTACTTAAAAGCCTCAATACCACAGTGAAAACTACTAGCCTAACTAATAAAGTTAAAACATTATGAGGCAAGTGAACAGTCAGTAAAAAAATAAATCAAATAGTCAAGTTTCCTGTCAAAGATTTATTTGAGAAATAATTTAATATTTTATAATAAACCCTAGACCTTTCTCATGATGCTTGTTTTGGCTGCACTGTTAGGAAAGACAGCATTAATACTGTAATCAGTTTGTTTTTCTGCTCATCTGTATTTTGGCTGTTCACTGGAAGGCTTTTGGCTAAGATCATTACAGACATACTCATAGTAGTAACATGAATCTCACTTATGAGAAAGTCAACAATCATCTATATTTCTGTCTGTTCAGCAGACGGCTTCAGTACTCTGGTTGTGCTTATGTGTGTCTGCTTGAGGCTTAAAGTTCCTGAGACTGTTCTGATCCCAGCCTATGTGTGTGAGGACACTATATAAACACACCTCAGTAATTGGCACACTGCTCGTCTCATTCATATCTTAGTTGAAAAACAGGAGCCCATGGAAAGTGTTCGGTTCAAACTGAAAACAGTATGTAGAAAGCATGGCTCTGGCTCTGTCCAGAAAGTGGCCCTGCAGACAAGAACAGGTATAGGGGTGTAACAATACAGTGAGGAAAATAAGTATTTGAACACCCTGCTATTTTGCAAGTTCTCCCACTTGGAAATCATGGAGGGGTCTGAAATTGTCATCGTAGGTGCATGTCCACTGTGAGAGACATAATCTATAAAAAAAATCCAGAAATCACAATATATGATTTTTTTAACTATTTATTTGTATGATACAGCTGCAAATAAGTATTTGAACACCTGTCTATCAGCTAGAATTCTGACCCTCAAAGACCTGTTAGTCTGCCTTTAAAATGTCCACCTCCACTCCATTTATTATCCTAAATTAGATGCACCTGTTTGAGGTCGTTAGCTGCATAAAGACACCTGTCCACCCCATACAATCAGTAAGAATCCAACTACTAACATGGCCAAGACCAAAGAGCTGTCCAAAGACACTAGAGACAAAATTGTACACCTCCACAAGGCTGGAAAGGGCTACGGGGAAATTGCCAAGCAGCTTGGTGAAAAAAGGTCCACTGTTGGAGCAATCATTAGAAAATGGAAGAAGCTAAACATGACTGTCAATCTCCCTCGGACTGGGGCTCCATGCAAGATCTCAGCTCGTGGGGTCTCAATGATCCTAAGAAAGGTGAGAAATCAGCCCAGAACTACACGGGAGGAGCTGGTCAATG
This sequence comes from Abramis brama, assembly GCF_963993115.1. Lineage (NCBI taxonomy): Eukaryota > Metazoa > Chordata > Actinopteri > Cypriniformes > Leuciscidae > Abramis > Abramis brama. Next base: position 27,116,047 of record NC_139970.1, read on the forward strand.
ACCTGAAAAGAGCTGGGACCACCGTTTCCAAGGTTACTGTTGGTAATACACTAAGACGTCATGGTTTGAAATCATGCATGGCACGGAAGGTTCCCCTGCTTAAACCAGCACATGTCAAGGCCCGTCTTAAGTTTGCCAATGACCATTTGGATGATCCAGAGGAGTCATGGGAGAAAGTCATGTGGTCAGATGAGACCAAAATAGAACTTTTTGGTCATAATTCCACTAAACGTGTTTGGAGGAAGAAGAATGATGAGTACCATCCCAAGAACACCATCCCTACTGTGAAGCATGGGGGTGGTAGCATCATGCTTTGGGGGTGTTTGTCTGCACATGGGACAGGGCGACTGCACTGTATTAAGGAGAGGATGACCGGGTGACCATGTATTGCGAGATTTTGGGGAACAACCTCCTTCCCTCAGTTAGAGCATTGAAGATGGGTCGAGGCTGGGTCTTCCAACATGACAATGACCCGAAGCACACAGCCAGGATAACCAAGGAGTGGCTCTGTAAGAAGCATATCAAGGTTCTGGCGTGGCCTAGCCAGTCTCCAGACCTAAACCCAATAGAGAATCTTTGGAGGGAGCTCAAACTCCGTGTTTCTCAGCGACAGCCCAGAATCCTGACTGATCTAGAGAAGATCTGTGTGGAGGAGTGGGCCAAAATCCCTCCTGCAGTGTGTGCAAACCTGGTGAAAAACTACAGGAAACGTTTGACCTCTGTAATTGCAAACAAAGGCTACTGTACCAAATATTAACATTGATTTTCTCAGGTGTTCAAATACTTATTTGCAGCTGTATCATACAAATAAATAGTTAAAAAATCATACATTGTGATTTCTGGATTTTTTTTAGATTATGTCTCTCACAGTGGACATGCACCTACGATGACAATTTCAGACCCCTCCATGATTTCTAAGAGGAGAACTTGCAAAATAGCAGGGTGTTCAAATACTTATTTTCCTCGCTGTATATGTCTCACAATGTATCGCAATACAAAAATGCAACAATATGTATTGTGGATAGTGTCAATATTGTATATAGTTCGCCCAAAATGAAAATGACTGTGTGTGAAAAATCAAGTTTACAGAGTTGTAGTGTCAGACTACTATATGTTGAATATAATGTATATTAATGCAATGGGGGAATATTTGTGGGTCCTGATAATGCTAAATGTCTTATATTACCAGTAAAAAGTGGCCTACATTATTTTAAATGTATCTAGTAGTCAGTGAAAGAGTGCAAGCATATTCGTCTAAAATAATTCTGTATTTTCAGCTTCCAAATAATGAATATTTTTATTCTGGTGTCACCATTGTCCTGTGCATTGGGTTACCAGCACCAAGTCCAAGCCTATTCATTTTCCACACCCAATGTAATACCAAATTTAGCATTTTAATCAACAGTTAGTTTTTTGTTAACCTTTTACCATATGTCTTTGAGTATCGCAATAATATATCGCGAGTTCAGTATCGTGATATGCATCGAATCGTGACATGAGGGTATTGTTACACCCCTACTAGAGTGTCATCTGTTGTGATACTGCATGCATTTGTTCAGAATTGCTTTAATTTTTCTGCCAGGATTGCTGGTACAACACCCGAATGGTTCTGAAATTTCCTTTATATTCCGTCTTGATATATTCATCTTGATTCAGATTTACTAGTACATTTTAAAGACATCACATTTTTCACGCTTCAACTTTTAAAATCTGGAAATTTGATAGTTTCCTAACACTCCCTGTAATGATGTATGAGGATGCTATAATTGGCATATTTCACAAGAAAATTCAAAGGATCATTTGCAAACTGGAGTGGTGTTCAGTTAAAGAGCCCCTTTGAATTTCACATGCCTTTTCACTTCACTTGATCACAAGTGTTTTCCAGCTGAATAAATTAAAGTCCACTAGTATTTGTCTTATGATATCTCTGCAGCACATGACTGTGCTGATTTTAAGGATTTTTCCCCCAAAAAATGATCAGCCATTTTTGGGATGTCATATAACCAACAAAGAGTGTATTGAGCCAGCACAATGAGGCAGGATTATCTTCATACAGGCTGTGCTCCTGGCCTATCCTATCTCCTGAAGGGTTCAGAGGTCACTCCACTCTCATGGTTATAAACACTGTTGTTGAGGGGAAGGATCATAACTATACTATGTTTTGACCATCTTCACGCTTTAATACGAGTTCATATGCTTTAACAGGCAGGAGCGCAGGCTGTCGTAAGTACTGCTCACAGGATATTTTGGCTTAAACAACATTTAATAAATTTGGTTCTTTTGTATTCTGTGCACAGATACTTTTTAGTCTGTAGGTTTTCTTTCCTTGAGTTTATTATAATTTTTTTTTTCTTCAGTAAGTTAAGTGTAAGCTAAAAAGCTTAACACATCTGTTACAGCAAATTGTTTTTGCAGATATGAAAAATCAAACTGTTTTTTCAGTGTAACTTTTAATGCACTGTAGCAACTATTATGTGATCTTTATGTACTTTCAACCTTGCATTTACTTTTTTTGGCAGACTTATGATTCCTTCCGATAGGGAAGTTAAGTTTGATAAATGATTATCTTAAACACCCTGCTGCATATAAATGTCTTTTAGTGTTAGGTATACAGATTTTTTTCGGTAAACACAATTCACAGTAGGTGTCATATTTCCTTAACATAAATAACCCATGAAAAAAAGTTAGAAATGAAAGAAATTAGTTAGCTGCAAAAACTGAACCATGTTGTTGGTTTTGCATATTGTTTTTAACATACAAGATCTTTGTCAGATTTCTAGAAAATGGAATATTGGCGTAATCTGGTTATAGCAATCAGGTTAATGTGTTTACGTGATGCTTTCATAATCATACTATAACCAAATTCTTAATATTAGAGTATTCCTATGCATGTAAAGTGCACTCTGTGCTCAGATACATTTGGAGAGATTTGTTTGTGAGATTTGCTAGTGAGCAAAAACTATTAGAGAATAAATGGCAATGCATTTGGAACAAAGTTTTTGGAAATACTTGCACCCGTATCCATTTCACAAACATGTTTCTTATTTGTGCCTCTTGTATGCAGATTTAAGAAAAGACTCTTTCTCATGCTGAGATCTCTTGACTCTGTTTTGTTTAATAGCAGATTGATCACACTTTCCCCTCAAAGGCTCACAGTAGTTGCTGTAGGGGGACCATTAAAGCTCTTCAGTGCTTTTCCAGCTGGGAATCTATCAGCCCCCTGGAAAAAGGGATAGATCTAGATGTCCCCCCTCCATCCTTTTCCATATAATAAGGCTCTGAAGATGAAAAGCCATTTAGATTTTTTTTTTTTTTTAAATAATCAGATTTGTCACGGTACAATGGTACTGGGTTGTCAATTTCTCTTCTATTGCACTTTCACTTTAAAGGGTTAGTTCACCCAAAAATTTTAATTCTGTCATTACTCACCCTTCTGTCGTTCCAAACCCGTAAGACCTTTGGTCATCTTCAGAACACATATGAAGATCTTTTTTTTAAAAATTTGAGAGCTTTCTGTCCCTCCGTTGAACGCTATGCAACTACCACTTCTACACCAACAAAAAGTTCATAAAGAGATCGAAAATGAATCCATATGCATTGAGCGGTTTAGTCCAAACTTTCGGAAAAGACTCGATCACTTTTCAGCAGGTACCAGATTGACCTGATACTCAGTACTACCAGAAAGACTTACCGTTATGTTTTTAAAATTTAAGTATCCACTTGATACCGAAGTACCGGTACTTTTGATAATCCCCTAAATCATATGGTTATGTGCAACAATCTTCTGTAAAGCAGGTCGCATCGCTTCCGGTTCAGGTCATTTTTACATGCTATGTTAAATATAGAGCTGTTTAACTCCATGTCCATAACGTGCATTTAAAAAAAAAAAAAAAATCGTATTGTTGCCATTTTATTTGCTTTTACCTAGACATCACCATCAGTTCATACTGCTGTTAACACTTTCTCTGACAAGCGTATGCAATAACGTGTGTGTTATTGTGACGTTCGGCATACAGCGTATGCGTTTTATAGAACAACTTAGGTGTATTTCTGGTGTACTAAGTTGTTGGATTTTTATTTCTTCACAGAGGTTTCTAAGCGAGGAGATAATGAGAGTTCACACACATACCAGATTCTGCTTTCTCTGCGTGCTGACCCTGCTGTACCATCAGTGCAGTCACTGCCATGAAGGAGGGTCCCACCATCACCACGGGCACAACCACAATGACCATGACCATGTCCACAGCGACCTGCAGATTTCAGAATTGTCCTGCAATAGCTTATCGGACCGGTTAGTACACGGCAACAATGGCGAACCTGCAGAGAACGAGCAACGTTACTACATTCACCAGTTGTTCTGTCGGTACGGCCAGAAGGATCGTCTGGATTTTAAAGGCTTCCAGAGTTTGCTGTTAAGTTTAGGGCTGGGCGAGGTGCGGGTGGTTGGGCTGGAGCACGAGGATCTTGGCCACGATCATGTGGCACACTTGGATATTCTCGAGGTTCAGGAAGGACGGCACTCGCATTCGGCTGGTCATGGTCATCCTCACCCTCACCAGAAGCCCCACATCTCCCACAAGAACCACCACGAGAATGAAGAACACGGCCATGACGAGGAGCTACCGTGCAGCAAAACAGCAGAGAGCACCACTCACAGTGGATCTGAGAAACATAACCATGAGAAAGACAGTGATCATGAACACATCCACAGACATGTCACGGACAGTCCTCAAACTCAAGATCATGACGATGACCACACACATTCACACACGCACAGTCAACAACAACTGGAACATGATCATGACCATCATGACCAAAAGAGTAGTGAACATACACAAGAAAACAATGATCTCAGTGACCAAAGGCACCATCATCATGACCACCATCACCACAAGCACCCCCACCCTCATCTCCATGGTCCAGACAGCGCGGAGCACACCTCAGCAACGCCTCAGCTCACACCCCGAATCCAGCCTTCAGCACCCACTGAGCTACCCACCACACAACCCAGAAGAAACAGGAGACCACCAAAAGTCAGAGCCCATCAAGGCCGCAACAAGACCAGCATCACTGTTACTCAGGCCGTGGAGCTGGAGACCATCGAGGATGACCAGGATCACAGCCCTATTCAGCCGCAGAGGGGCAGGAGAGAGGTGCCAGGAGAAGATCTGTCTGTCAAATCACATGCACACAGTGATTTTCACCAACATGAGGAGGTACATCTCAGCGTCTGTCTTACCCTATGGTTGTTAATAAATGGTAGTGCTCTTCAGATGTGCGTCGAGTCTGATCAGGGATTGGTTATTCGTATTTTAACGCAGTTAAATTTTAGCGTCATAAAAGCACTTCTTAACAAAAATTACAGTTGCAGAAGATAGTTACAGTTGGACGACTTCAAGCTAGGCATATAAATTATTATGCATTATTCAGTTTATTTTTGTGAGGACTATGACAGATTTGTGGAATTAACAGTAGTAAAGTATTTTTTACGTTTAGCGTTAAAATAATGCAAATTAATGTCCAAGCACTACTTTTGCATTTGTTTCATTGTTCAATACTATATGGTATATATTGTTATTTTCACTTAAATATCAGTAATTTAATTTATTTCAGAAAATTGAAGTTTAATGTTTTGATAGAGTAGGTTTTGGTAATAAAATTATTTTTTCTCTTATTTGCAGATCAGTATATATTTAATGTCTTCATCCATCTTTCTTATTATAGGATGACATAAAATTGAAAAATAAACACATGTGGTTCATTTAATACTATAATACTTTGTACTAATATTTTTATTAGGGTGTCTGTACATTTACTCAAATGCTTGATTTGTGTACTTTGTTCACCATTGGAAGTTATTTGGTTATTTAGCATAATTAGGATTTGATTCTAAACTGGCCTAAATACACAGTGCTTCCTTAATACAGATTAGTTGTTCAGACATCTTAGTGGATTTCGAGAAAGTAATCTTGTACACCTCTGGTACTAATATTATATATATTTGATATGTGATTTTTATTCCTTGTATTTGTTGAGAAATTAGTCATGTATGAGTGCAAAGTAAAAATCTCCATCTCTCTCTTTCCGTCAGTGCCTGAATTTAACAGAGCTGCTACACCAGTATGGACTGAGCTCAGATTCTCTCATATCTCCAGTGCAGTTCACCTATTTATGTCCAGCACTGCTGTACCAGATAGACAGACGCTTCTGCATCCTTCATTATCACCACGTTGAGTCTAAGGCACAAGAAGCAACATCTGCAGGTAAAAGTGATCCTGTACTAGTATGATTTTGTATTAACAAAGTATATACATTCATCTACAGTTCTCTCTATACCAGTCTAGTTTGCTGGCTAATAGAGAGTGAACAGACTTAGTAAATGGTAAAGCTTGGTTTCTTAAAGTTTAACAACCAGTCGAGAACCAATGCTAAATCATATTAAAACTGTTATCTAATGTCTGCATTAGACATGTACTACCTTATGCTGATTTCAGACTACACAATATCAATCATTTCATCTCGTATAGTGTGTCATAGACTAGCATGTTTCATTTTTTTTTCGTCCTCCACGACGGGTTCCATCTCATCCGTGACTTTGACCGTACACAGCTTTCAAACATCTTGAAATGAAAGAGAGTCTATTGTATTCGTGCTGCTAGGTCGAATTATAATCTGACACAGTGACTATAGTAACAGACATTAATATTATGTAATCTGAACCCGGCATTAGTTGAAACTCTATAGGGCTTTTCACACTTGAAATAGTTAACCCTGGTCATTCTAAACCCCGGGTGAACGGATTCCTGGGTTATCTTTATTCACGTTTCACACTGCTCACTATACCTGGGGTTAACAGTTAATCCTGGGTATTCATAAACTGCCGTTTCACACTGCACATTCCTAAACCCCAGGTTAAAGTCCTTATTTTCATATTTGCAGTGTCAGTGTTACTGACTGGACAAGCGCAGCACGTGACACGCACAGCACTGTTTACATAAAGGCTCTAGTATTGCGCATCCTCATATTACACATTGCTGACTGTAATATCAGGTTTTTTCTGAGTGAACTTTGCAAACTATAAAAGTAAGAATGACATTGACATTTTTCCTATATATACACAGAAACGACTGTTTATATACATCGCACGGTGTTTCCGTGACTGCCCAAAGCGAGTGAATATAAGGCACGCCATTGGTTGTCGGTTGCTAGCATCTAGTTGTAACATTTTAACACCGTATCGTTTTACACTGTACAAGTTTGGCACCGAAATGCAAAAGCGGTGCAACGCTTTTTAACCCCGCATCTAAATTACAAGTGTGAAACGCTCCTTTACCCAGTGTTAAAAGCGGCGTTTAGAACGACGATAACCCGGGGCTACATGCAGTGTGAAAAGCCATTGATCGCTGTCTTACCCACTGCTGCTGATTCTGTTTCTGCAGTGTGGGTCTGGATGTGGGGCTTTGTGTCTATCACCATCATCAGTCTGCTGTCTCTGCTGGGTGTTATTCTGGTGCCCATTCTCAACCAGTCCTGCTTCAAGTTTCTCTTGACCTTCCTGGTGGCACTGGCGGTGGGAACCCTCAGTGGTGACGCCTTACTGCATCTACTCCCTCATGTAAGTTCATTTTTGGGACAAACAAACATTTAACCATTGCAAAGGTCCAAACAGTCAAACTTTTCAACTGTTTCCCTATATTTTGCAGTCTCAAGGGGGCCATAATCACAGTTTTGAAGGACACACGGAGGAAGAACCTGTAGAGGATTATCTGACGAAGTTTGATGGAGTTTGGAAAGGACTGACTGCATTAGCAGGAATCTACCTCCTCTTCATTATTGAACATTGCATTGGCATGTTCAAACACTACAGCGACCAAAGGGTATGAGACACCACAATACCTTCGAGTTGAAACACAGGAATCTTTCAAAAAGGGCAAGAAAACCAGTCACACATGGCTGTTTAAGAATGACAGAGTTGAGGCAGACTAAAATAAAATCCATAATTGCTGCAGATAGTGGGGCACAGCGAAACAACCTTCTCAGAACCTAGTGCTTATAAACACTTATCTGTTCATGCTTTCCACAGGGAGGCCTCTGCCAGAAAAAGAAGAAAGGAGAGCAGGCAGAGATCGGGAGGAAATTGTCAGACCACAAACTCAACAGGCGTTCAGATGCTGAGTGGCTCCATCTGAAGCCTCTAACAGAAGGTGGGTTGTTCATTTCTTCATGAAATTTTTTTTACACCATTTTTTTAGCTTTTAATTTAAGTTGTATGTGTTGATATCCTGAAGATCCTTTCGAGTCTCTTCCTATATACTGATCTTATAAGAATGAACTCAAGCTGTGTAACACACCAAGCTTGGTGCAGTAATATTTAGAGATAACTCAGCATTTGAGTCAAGAGCAGCACATTGAAGTCTGAGTCCAGGCCGAGAGCGGAGTAGGTTGAGTCTCAGTCTGAACAATTCAGACAGCATTAATATACTTTCCTTTAAATTCATTGAATAAAACCTGTTTTTGCATCAGTGTTATCATCCTCCAGTCCAGAGACACTATAGCACAGAGCGGATCATTTGCATGAGTCGGCGCAGACCACAGAAGTAACTCCTTCCCTTCTTTATCATGCAGGAGACGGTACGAATTGTGAAGCCGGACACAATGACACTCAGATGACGGAGTTGCAGTCTCTGGATTCACCCAGCAAGATGCCACTTGCCATCTCTGTTTCAGAACACCCCTATAAGGAAGCTGTAAAAACGGAAGAGGACAGTGGGCCAAAGGCCAAGTCAAAAAAGCATGGACATGGACATGGACATGGTCATGGTCACTCCCACCATGGGCACTGTCACTCTGACCAGGAAATGAAAGATGCAGGGATTGCCAGCATAGCATGGATGGTCATTATGGGAGATGGCATGCATAACTTTAGTGATGGACTCGCTATAGGTCAGTTTGTGTACATTGAAACTAGTAGCAGATTAATTTCTCTTTAATCAAAAGGGTTTCTGTGTCTGAGGAACTGTGTTTGTCACCTACAGGTGCTGCTTTCAGTGCTAATATTACGGGTGGCATTAGTACTTCAGTAGCCGTGTTCTGTCACGAACTGCCCCATGAACTAGGTAAGTGGCTTAACCAGCTGCAGTGTCAAGAGACAAAATATTAGAATGGCAGATCCATATTCTTTCATTTGACCTCTAGGTGTGCAGTACAATGATTATAGTGTCCACATCAAACATTAACATTCTGTTTATTATGAGCTTGTGCTGCAGTTATGGTGTCTTCTGCTATTTTAAATGATCAAACTTAAAGTTGAGTGGATTCTCATTTTCTGAAAGGGATTCCAACAATATTATTCCTTTGTTCTGTTAATGTTATAGCTGTGGTGTGCCCATTCTAATAAAATTAGAATGATTATTATAACTTTAAAGTTATTGTCCTTGGTGTGAACAGGCCATAACCCTGAAAAAAAAAGCATCAACATGTCAATGAGTGAGGTCAGGTTTAGCTTAAGAGTGATGTGGTGATCCTGGTGCAAGCCTTGACTTTTTATCCCCAATGAGGTGTCCTTTATCCATTTTCGATTGACACAAACTCAGGAACATCAAGGCAAAAAGCCCCAGCTGTTTTTCTGTGCTCTTTTTCATGTTTGAATGAATCAAAAACACTGGACTAAAACAAGATTTGGTTTTAAAAGACTGCAAAGCTTTTATGAAGTTTGAGGTAGCTGTCTAGAGGGCCACTCTTTTTAAAATTCCCCTTTTTTTGTTTAAACTGAACCAGACATTACAATACCACAGAAGTAATAAACAGTATGCCTTTGATGTATTCATTTTGTTTTGTATTTGATGTTTACATTTACTGTTTGCCATCCAATTTTTTTTGTGGCTTAAACACGGCTATAATAAAGGGTTTATTACCACCCTGAAGTGCTTTTAATTGCTTTTGACTGATTTAATTGGGCCAGGTGACAGACCAAAAGTCCAGAGTGTAGTTTAGAGAGGGCCGATGGATGTGAAGGCTCCTCACATATATTTTCAGTAATTAGGAGGAAATGAGTGGCAGCCGGAAAGTCCTCTTTATTTTAGACAGATTAAGGACAGTCCGTTCTCACAGCAGTTATTGTCAGGTTTCGCATGGGTTAACTATACGCACTGTACTGTACTGTTGTTTATTGTACATTAATAGTGCACATTTGTGTTTTCTTTCAGGTGACTTTGCTGTTTTATTGAAGGCTGGGATGTCAGTGAAGCAAGCCATTGTATACAACGTCCTCTCTGCCCTGATGGCTTACGCTGGCATGGTGATCGGCACGGCCGTGGGACAGTACACACACAATGTCACCAGCTGGATCTTTGCTGTCACTGCTGGCATGTTTCTCTATGTGGCATTAGTGGATATGGTAAGAGAACCAAAATGCAGATGATCTTAGCTTGCCAGTTACGGTCATAATTGTTGATCACGTGAAATAATTAATTTAAATTTGAAAATAACATTAAATACTTTCTGTATTTGTATTCTATCTTGCACATCCCTTGCACAACCCGACAACCATTTCTGAATTAATATTTGGCTTTTTAGTAGCAGTTCTTATTCTTACTAAGGCTGCATTTATTTATAAACCATATATATATATATATAAACATTATAGTAACCTGTGTAATATAAACTTTTAATATGGTATCAGTATTTTTCTATTAAGACATGCAGCATACCTGTTTTTTTTTTTTTGTCCTGTAAATGTAATTGTTCTGAGTTACCAGTGTTAGAACGTTATCTTCTATCTAACATATAAATTTCTCTTCATCTTCAGTTGCCAGAGATGCTTCATGGTGACAGCGAAGAGCACAAACGCTGTGAGATGGGTCACTTCGTCCTGCAGAACTTGGGCATGCTCACGGGATTCGGCCTCATGCTGCTGATCGCCATCTTCGAGGATCACATTGTGATTGATTTTGGCTTCTAGCTGGAGGCGTCATTCAGCTACATTCACACTCGTGCTTTGCCCTAAAGTGGCTTTGTTTTGTGATGGTACAGTCTTGCAAGCATGTCTCAGAAGACCGCATCAGTAGCTTACAGTGGACGTGGACATGAACAGAAACATGTTTACATTTCATCTTCTCTCATCTCCTCCTCTCTAGGCCACTCAAAAAGGTTATTTGTCATTTTCATGCTCTTTTGTAGATGAAGCTTCTGGACCGTTCTCTTCTGTCGTTATTTTTTTTGTTTTGTTTTTTTGAGTTTGTATGTCAAGTCAGACGTATGCACAGCACACAAGAAACACTCCCCATTATTTGGGTTATCCCTTTAATACTTTAGTGTTTTTTAGGACTGTGTCCTAGAGAGAAGCAGCTATTCATCAGTCACCCATTTAGTGTCATGTTTAGCTCTTTCATTCATATGTATTGTAACTCATAGTCCATTCATTTGTAACTGGCGTGTTGTGCTGTGTATGTCTAGTGTGTCACACCATCGCCATGTCAGGCGCTAAAATGGTCCAACAGAGCCCAACTGGCATCAGCTCGGCATATTCTTTTAATTTATTGAAAAGTACTGGTCAGTATTGTGTGCCAGGATCATATGATTCTCTTTAAAGAGCGCCTTTCTTTACTGGTTTACACTTTGCTTTCAGCATTGACTACTTGTTTGTTTCTTACACTATATTTACTGTTCATGGTGATGGGAGTGTCCTCAGTCTTAGAATTTCAAAAAAAAATTTTTTTTTTTTTTTTTCTGTCATTATTGGCTAAGATTGGATAATGTTTTGGCCCATTTTGAGTATTTGAAGAAAAAGGTATGCAACAGTGTTATGAATAACCTGTGACGCAGTGCTGCCGAAACACCGATCGCATTCAGAAGGTCAGATGAATAGTGACTGAACAAGTCCAGTATTAAAGCTAATGCAAAATCACTGTGATTTTAAATGAAGAACAATTAGCTGAGCATATCTGTACATCAAGGAATACATTATTTTTCTTTGGGGAGTCTATCTGTTAACTTTTATCATGATCTAGACTACTTTCTGAATATGAATCAAAGTTGATTTTCATATCCAAGTGTTGTAAATAATGATCTTGTTACAGTTGAAGTTCATGAAATAATTATGTTCCCCAAAGGAGATTTGCTACTGAAGACTAATTTTTGTTAAACATGCTGGCATTTTGTTACTTTTTTTTTTAATCTATCTATAGGACATGTTTGGTATTTCTGGATAGTTTGCGCTAAATTCTGAATATTTTGTGAGAAATCGGTACCTTTTATTCACTGACCATCTAAACTTACATTGCATACAAAGTTTGGGAGAACCATTCCTTTTTTTAACGTAAAAATATTATTATTTTTTTTTATTTTTTTTTGGACAATCTTAAACACTCGTTGTTGACACCCTCCCATTATTGAAATTAATGCACACATTTCAATTATTGGCCTTATGTGAACCTGTATAAAAGCCTGACTACAATCAAATTTATAGAGCATCTGTTAATCTGCCCCTCTGTTGATGTGATTCTTGTTTAAGGATTGTGCCAAATATGGGCCGTTTCTGAATTTGCGCACAAGCGCTTCCTGTGCCCGCAGTCGCCTCTACACATTCCACTTGCTGTGTTCGCTGCTTGAATCCTCTATCGTCATGAGTTGGTGGGGCATGTTATGTGATTCATACTTATCCTGTCACCATGTGACATCCATTTATTTGTTGTCGTGGGTGTGTATCATTATTAATTGCATTCATCAAATGTACTTGATTGGATGGAAACATGCATGAAGCAAACTGTCTAGTTGTGTTTAATTTCTGTTAAGAAATGAAGTGATGAGAACACACTGTTGATTTTCCTCTTTCTCTGAAGTACTTAATTTTTACAGCTTGAATGTAGAGTCAATTAATTTGGGGGTCATGTGAGCAAACCTAATCACAGTATTCAGAGATTAGGTCTAAATCCTGTGTATGTGTCTGTGAAATGAAGTTGTCACAGCTCTTAAGTTCAAATGAAACGCCTTGGTTATGTGGTGCAAAGAAATAAACTTGATAAATAAAAATGACGCACATCAATTTTCTTCAAGCTTTAGATTGTATTTCAAAAAAGGACCATCCAGATAATTACTTACATTTTAGTTTGTCAATTTTTTTTGTGCAAAAAATCAGTTGATAACACAGCTTAGATGTTAAAGCATTTTCAATACATTTGCCATTCTTGCTGATTGTCTGTGCATTTCTTTGTCAGAAGTGGAAAATAAAGTTTGCAAAGCCTACTTTGAGTTTCAGCTTATTAAAAATCTCTTATTAAAATGCTCCTCTCTATGAAAATATATTTTTAATTGTAAGTTATTTATCTACTAAAAATCTATAAATCTTTATAAATGTATTATTATTGCTATTGATCATCTTTTAAATGTTGACTAGAGATAGGAATACTTTTATTTAGGTGTTTGTTAAATGGTATTAGTTTTTTTACTGAACTCATATTTAATGGTATATCTAAATAAACATTAGCCACGGATAGTTCTCTAAAAAGTCAAGTGAAGGATACTAGAAGCAGAGCAGTATATCTACGAGTTAAGCTGACACAGCAAGGCCACTCCACGTCGGATCCAGTGCTCTGGAGGCACGTCTGAATTCAGGCTCATTGCAATGACGTAGTTGGTGGAGTGTCCAGTGGTGGAAAGGGTTCCGCGTCTCTCACTGGTCTTGTAGACAGGAGAAATGTAGCACATGCGCTCTGGAACATCCTGCTTCTTCATGGGCTTCAGCCACATCTGCAGAAAGACAGGATGATGTGTAGTTGAGAAACAGTTTCATTGCTCTTCCTCGCTTCCTACAATTTTCCCTTGTTGATAATCTAACCCATTTTCCTTGGCTTGGTAACCAAGATAACTGTAAAACAAAGAAAGCTGTCACTAAAAACAAATTAAAATCCCTTTATCAGAAACTCTTAATATACCTCAGAAACAAAGGGGTACATTAAACGTTGGCGGTTATATATATATAAATATATATATATATATACAGTGAGGAAAATAAGTATTTGAACACCCTGCTATTTTGCAAGTTCTCCCACTTGGAAATCATGGAGGGGTCTGAAATTGTCATCGTTGGTGCATGTCCACTGTGAGAGACATTATCTAAAAAAAAAAATCCAGAAATCACAATATATGATTTTTTAACTATTTATTTGTATGATACAGCTGCAAATAAGTATTTGAACACCTGTCTATCAGCTAGAATTCTGACCCTCAAAGACCTGTTAGTCTGCCTTTAAAATGTCCACCTCCACTCCATTTATTATCCTAAATTAGATGCACCTGTTTGAGGTCGTTAGCTGCATAAAGACACCTGTCCACCCCATACAATCAGTAAGAATCCAACTACTAACATGGCCAAGACCAAAGAGCTGTCCAAAGACACTAGAGACAAAATTGTACACCTCCACAAGGCTGGAAAGGGCTACGGGGAAATTGCCAAGCAGCTTGGTGAAAAAAGGTCCACTGTTGGAGCAATCATTAGAAAATGGAAGAAGCTAAACATGACTGTCAATCTCCCTTGGACTGGGGCTCCATGCAAGATCTCACCTCGTGGGGTCTCAATGATCCTAAGAAAGGTGAGAAATCAGCCCAGAACTACACGGGAGGAGCTGGTCAATGACCTGAAAAGAGCTGGGACCACCGTTTCCAAGGTTACTGTTGGTAATACACTAAGACGTCATGGTTTGAAATCATGCATGGCACGGAAGGTTCCCCTGCTTAAACCAGCACATGTCAAGGCCCGTCTTAAGTTTGCCAATGACCATTTGGATGATCCAGAGGAGTCATGGGAGAAAGTCATGTGGTCAGATGAGACCAAAATAGAACTTTTTGGTCATAATTCCACTAAACGTGTATGGAGGAAGAAGAATGATGAGTACCATCCCAAGAACACCATCCCTACTGTGAAGCATGGGGGTGGTAGCATCATGCTTTGGGGGTGTTTTTCTGCACATGGGACAGGGCGACTGCACTGTATTAAGGAGAGGATGACCGGGGCCATGTATTGCGAGATTTTGGGGAACAACCTCCTTCCCTCAGTTAGAGCATTGAAGATGGGTCGAGGCTGGGTCTTCCAACATGACAATGACCCGAAGCACACAGCCAGGATAACCAAGGAGTGGCTCTGTAAGAAGCATATCAAGGTTCTGGCGTGGCCTAGCCAGTCTCCAGACCTAAACCCAATAGAGAATCTTTGGAGGGAGCTCAAACTCTGTGTTTCTCAGCGACAGCCCAGAAACCTGACTGATCTAGAGAAGATCTGTGTGGAGGAGTGGGCCAAAATCCCTCCTGCAGTGTGTGCAAACCTGGTGAAAAACTACAGGAAACGTTTGACCTCTGTAATTGCAAACAAAGGCTACTGTACCAAATATTAACATTGATTTTCTCAGGTGTTCAAATACTTATTTGCAGCTGTATCATACAAATAAATAGTTAAAAAATCATACATTGTGATTTCTGGATTTTTTTTTTTAGATTATGTCTCTCACAGTGGACATGCACCTACGATGACAATTTCAGACCCCTCCATGATTTCTAAGTGGGAGAACTTGCAAAATAGCAGGGTGTTCAAATACTTATTTTCCTCACTGTATATATATATATACTGTATATACAACTTGTGGGTGTATTTATGCTCAGCTGAAATTAATAATGGCCTTCAAAAGAAATTTGCATTTCAAAGTTTTACTGTAAGTAACAAATGCATGTTTAATTAAGTTTAGCTCTTGTCAAAAAAATATTTTGGTAATGAGTTTTCCTGAAATGTCTGAATAGTAAACAGGCAGTGAATGCATTATTTATTGTGGCAATGTCCATTGTGCAGAATAAAAAGTATTTTTCTCTTCCCTACTTCCCTATTCAACTATTTTAATATATCACCTGTCGTATATAGACAGTTAGAACTCCCTTCTCGTACTGTATTTAAATATGAAATAACATTTTTAATGTTGAGATTTTCTTAAACTTTCTTCAAAGAGCCATCTTCAAGGAAATCCGAAAAATGGGGTGTCTGTGCAGACCCTCTGCTGGGTATAAGGCTGCCGAAGTTCCGATTTTCCTTCAAGTGTATTATGCATGTGTTTTTATTTGGCACTGAAGAGATTTATTTGGCTGCACTGAGATTGAAGTCAACATATTTACTTTCTTAATACATTATCAATAAATAATAATAAAAAAAAATCCTTGTTGAATATTCAGTTTCACTCTGACATATGTAACATTATGGTCAATTTGGGAATGCTGTTTCATGTAGACTTTAAATGCTTCCAGTGGATTCAACAGAAGAAAAGCATTTTATTTGTGGATTAACTTTTTCACACATGGAACCTAATAACAACCAACCATTTCATGCTTTTATAACTGGACTAATTCTGAAGACTGAAGAACCTGAATGTCTGCAAATATGATTTAGCCGCTCTGTGCAGGAAATTATTTTTTAGCATTATGTCCCTTGGTTCACATTTTTTTGGTGAAAAAAAGCTCTTTTTTTTTCTCTCATGATTGCTTCTTGTTTCCATAGTTACTGTTATAGTTTGCCTGCAAGCAAACATTTTTTGAATTGCATTGAAACTTTTGAATTGCACTGAAACAAGTTTTTGCAAGTTTAATACATGTTCCATCATTACAGTGGAATGACTTTCTTGTGACTTGAGTCTCTGTAATATCTACCCACATCAGAGGATATGCATGATATCAACAGCCTTATTTGAATGAGATTAGACATTTTACAGTCTCTCACCACAGGCATGGCGTCATGCAGTATTTTGGGGAAAGACTCTGCCAAGCGTTTTGTTCTCCGATCCCAGCGGGCACCATCTAAGAAAAGGCCACGGATGTAAACACCTGACAGAAGCACAAATACAAAAAGTACAGAGGATTAATAATTATTAGAAAAAGTATGGGTACTGCATGAGAAGTCACAGTATCTAGCCCAAAATAGATCATGAGATCCACATTTAAAAGTACCAAGTCGACTTTTTTTCAGCTGGTATATCAGGCTGCTGTCATTTCAAGACCTGACGCATGGATCCATTATACTGTTACACAGGCGTTTTCTTTCTCAACAGTTTACATTCATTTAAAACATAACCGACTGTGTATATGTGAATACCTGCCAAGACTGGCATTGTTACATTATTTTATGTGTATTTGACTGTTTAAGTGCAATAAGCAGCGAAAAAGAACTCAATTTAGTACTGAGAGGCAGCTTTATGTGCATGCACTTTGTGTGTGAGCACAACATTTGCGTGAATGAGTAAAATTGTGCACAATACGCGCAATTCCACGGCGAAAATCAAGCCCTGAGCTCATAAAGATTTAAAACATGCAGACATGCAGAAATATAAGTATAATTTTTGCATTGAAAATGTAAGAATATTCAGTTAAAATTCCTTGAAATAATGAAGTACTTTACACCCTTGCACACACATGCACGCTAACTAAAAACTCTCCCCATTTTATACACTGACTGATTGAACTATAAAAAATGTAGGTAAAGTAGGTACAACAAAGTATCTGTTGAAGTCAAACGCACACATAACCAGCCTCATGCAGTGTGTGATGGCCTCAGAGAGATGGGTTTCCTCTGGAGAGATGCTCATCATGTACTGATGAAAGAGCAGCAGGGGTCTGATGTCAGAGCAATGTAATGTTGACTCTGATTGATGGCACTCAGCCACAGTGAGGGGTTAATGAAACTGTGCGTCTCTCTTTCCTTTTGTCACTTGTAACTCATTTCCCTTTCATATATTTTACATTTCATGCTTGTCAATACTCTTTTGCTTTCCTTCTCTCTCTTTATCTTTCTCACCATCCTCTGGGGGGTTTTTGTATTCCTTGTCCTCCATGACTTCAAAGTCGAAGCTGAGCAGGTCAATGGGGACGGTGTATTTTCGGGCGAAATTCTGCTGGCTTCCAGTGAGGAAGGCCTGAGTGAAAAAGAAGCCGGAAATCCAGAACACTGCAGGTGTGCCGTCCATGTACCAGCACTGTGTGGATGATACAGATGATACTATTATTAAACACCAAAATCAATAAATCACAAACAAAATCAACTGATTATAAAGGCATAACTTGAAGGCTAAAAGGAGTCTTTGGAATGTAACAGACTCAAAGTATTTTTTTCCTTTTATTGAATGGAAGGGCACTTGTATAATGTATTTACAATACAGTCTTTTGCAGAAGCACTTTTGTAATCTGAGCTCACTGAATGAGACAGCGAGTCAGTTGCATTTCATGTGATTTTCCCGTGGCTCACAATGCACACTAGAATCCTTTCTGCTTCATCTGCTGTATGAATGTGCACTTGAGTATCCCAAGGTAAGTAAATACTTGAATTGATCACTAGAAATTCTTATGATGTACAGAACTGTGGTTATCGAATCCAAATATGTAACGCACAGTATTACTGAAAGTAAGAAAGGAAAGTTTTTTTCTCTCATACACTCCCATTCAAAAGTTTGAGGAAATCATTCTAATATGCTGATTTGGGGCACAAGAAACATTTCTTATTACTATCAACATTGAAAACAGTTGTGTTGCTTAATATTTTTGTGGAAATGATTTTTAGGATTCTTTGATGAATAGAAAGTTCAAAAGAACAACATTTATTTGAAAGATATTTTTTGTAAAATTATAAATGCCTTCAACTTTTGATCAATTTAATGCATCCTTGTGCAATAAAAGTATTTGTTTCTTAAAAAAAAATTAAAAAAAATCACAGTAGTGTGATTGTAGTCTTTGATACTTAGTTTGACTAAGCAAATACTGTGAACATACCATTTCCATGTCAAATAAAGTGTGATGGGCTGTGGTGGAATGAAAAGTACTGTATATGCTTCATCACTGAAGAGTTTACCTGTAAAAACTTGAGTCTTTCAAGAAAGTCGCTGATGTAGCTTCCCAGTGGTTTGAGGCTGGGATACGACGACTTCATCCACATGGCAGGGATGCGGCCCTTCAGAATGCTGCTCACTACTTCCTCAAGTTCAGCAGACATAACCACCAGTCCCTTTGTCAAGATGCACACATGCATTCAATCATTGCTTTGTCTTTCCATCCTGATTGTTTTATGTATAACTGTCAAAACTGCATGGAAATTGCCATCACATGTCACCTGTGTTAATTCCTCATGGGGGTCATATTTATAGTATATTGACATTTTCTATTCTAAGGAAAAATTATGTTGTCGTTTTCTTTCTAAGGGCTGGTTTCAAACTTTTTTTTGCATTTGATGTTGTATAGAGATAAATGATCATGAATGATAATGAAAGGATAAAGGAGAGGTTCCTCAGAGCAGAAATCAAACTGTAGTCAGAAGAGATAAAGGGATTATTTTAGGGTTAGATTATAGGATAAGGGTTCACAATGTGTAAATGAAAGCCAGGGTTGTGATCAGATCTCAGCATATGCATCCCTCTCACCCTGCGGGGTGGTAATGCTAACTGGGATCAGAGCTGTCAGTCAAACTAAAGGACAAGGAGGCTCAGCTGGAGTGAACAGCATTAGGACATGCCCTGGGGTACGATGAATTTTCCTTGTATCTTTCAGCAGGGAGTGAATGTTCAAATACAATTTTTTTAGTTTGCATTGCTTCTATATAAAGGTTTTGCAGAAAAATGAGCATAATTCAAACTAAAAAATATATTTAAATTTATAATAAACTTATTGAATCTAAGGAACAATGCAAACAGAAGCATTATACTCTATTAGAGTAATCATTTTAAATGGAACTTTCTAAATAAATAAAAAATAAAATATAAATAAATAACATTTTTGCATTTTATAATTTATAAATGTATTATCTCATTGAGATCTCATGTGATTATTTTATATTAATCTCAAGCATAGCATTAGTTCTGGCAGGTGATTGTTAATTTATGTTGTCACATTAAATTATTATCAAGAACATTAATGATATCTACAATACATTTATGTTGGTTCTGTTCTGGGCGAACTCCCTGCCCATCCATGCAGCCTAGTATGGATAAGAGCAGGGAGATCAGTAAACAGAACAGAACCAACATAAATCTATTGCAGATATTAATAATCCTATATCATTTCTATCACCCCTCAACAATCATTTACATTGTGAATAAATGTATTTAGACAATAATGGATACTTTGTGCATTAGCGTGACATGAAATGCCATCATATACTCCTGAAAGCTAAATGAACGTTGCTAACTGGACCATGCTATGAGCAAATGGAGAGAAATCATCCTCAAACTAACAGCTGAGCTTGTCAGAAGCCTCACATGGGAGTATTCTATGGTTGACAACAATGCTTCCATTAGACTGCAAATTCCCACTGGAGCTCAATTTGTGCTGATTTCAGAATAAGAACCTGAAAACATGATCGGTTGAAGTGCTAAACCTTCACAGAGGTTTTGCTAATGTTCTGACCTTGATGGCCTTCTGGATGTTGACACATGAATCCCGGATGGTCTTGAGGAGTTTATTGAATCGTCCCATCTCCTGCACCAGCACTGTGTTCATGCTTTGATTGTAGCTGGTAGGGTACTTGCGCATGGAAGCATCTATATCAAAATCCTGAGGAAGTTTATTAAGAATGTCTGCAGCCACCTCGTACACCATGTCATCAGTAGATGTAGCACTGCCACCTGAAGAACGAGACTGTGAGGGCAAAATCAAGCAAAAATAACCGTTACAAAAATCACTCAGGTCATTGATAGTACTACTAAGAGCTACTTTATACTAGCTTGTTTGCACCAATAATCAAAATGTGTTTGCGCACCTGAGTGAGAAGAATGCTATCAAACAGCAGCTGTGTTTCCACTTGGTCCTTAGTAATATCAGCATTGGCATTCATGCCAAAGATTTCAGGTGAGGGATTTAGAGGAAGTGTCTTGGTGTACTCGATGTAGCTGTTATACTGAAAAGGAAACAATCAGCTTTTTAATGCAACACTAAATCCAGGATGGTGATGCTAAATAATGGCATGCACTTAAAACAGGCTACCCTTGAGATTGCTGACATTTATAATAATGGCTATGCAAATGACATTCATGAATAAAAGATTTCGAGAGAAAATGCCAAATAAAATTGGGCATAGATTATACATGTGCTCACAAATAAATCAGACATCACCACTGGCAGCAACCCGCTGTGTTTAGTTATTGAACTTACAGCTCATAATCCCTTTTTCAGAAATTTCATACCGATGCATCTACTAAAGACTTATGTTTTTTTGTTTGTTTACTAAGTCAATTATGTCTGTAGTCATTTTAAACAGTCGTATAATATGGGAAGGTTTCTGACCCACTGAGCTCACTAACACCTTGACTGAGCTTGTACAAAGAAAAGAATTGTTGTTTTCTCTTATAATTGCTTTCTCTTAGGCTTTGTTTTGAATGAGAAACCTCGGCCTGCAGAGGTGCATATGGTCTTCCTTTGAAAGAAATATGATCAAGGAAGGAAAAGGATGCCATTCAGTTTTTAGTTGTTATTAAAAACAAGAACGAAGATGCAAATAACAAATAGTACAAAAAATACAATATAAGAAACAAACAAATGAAACTAACAGTGCTTTACTTTTTACTTTTTTTAACAGAAGCATTTAAGTAATTTAAGTAATGTAATAATCAAATGTAAAAATAATTAGACCACTGCATGGTCTTTAGTGCATTAATTACAAATAAACTGATTATTATTAAAGCTACAGTGAGTGAGTGATTTCCTCTTCTCTTTAGTTGCTTGATTAACATTAATGACAGACAGCAGCAGGTTTATTATATTATATATATATTAAAATATTTAATTAGATTTTTTTTTAAATGGATTCTTTTGTTTTTATGCATCGATGCAGAATCGTTCACATCAGCATAGCGATGCATCGAAAAAACGATTATATTCCACAGTTCTAATTACTGTTTTTAATGATCAAATAAATGCAGCCTTTGATGAGCATAAGAGACTTTAAATCTTACCAACCAACATACTTTAGAATGGTGGTATATATGACAGACTGAATATGTTGTTCATCAGTTTTTTCATTTAACTTTCTTTGGCATTTTGTCATTGTGTCTTACATCTCCTTCAGGTGGTGAGTAATACAGGCCACTGGGGTCAAACTTGTAATCGGCATCGTCAATGATCTTGGGGGTGTAGAATATGGAAACTATTGTGCGCAGGGTCCTGCGATCCCAGTCGTCTGTGACCCGACCTCCGTAGTTACACTCTCCTGTCATGTAGCAAAGAGCATCAAAGGGGATCTCCTAGTAAGGACACAGAGAGAAATCACCATATTAGCAAGACTAAACTTAATAAGATGACCTATACATAACATGGTGGATGAAAATTGTCAGGGGATGGTAATCAGATGAGAATGATGAGTTTAATTAATACGTTTAATTATGTGAAGCATTTTAAGGGAGCAGATGACAAATCCATTTCCATGATGAATCGTTTTTGCAGCTCAGCTTCAATAAACTCTCTTTTTGGACTGAGGTGAAGCTATTTTATCTCAAAAGATCAAGGAAAGTTTGATTTCTCATGATTATGACTTACCTTTTTTATCATATGAGCTATTTATTTTCATTTTGAATAGTGTGGCTACATGTGTGAACGCTACTTTGACCATGACTCTAACAAAGACGTTTAAGGTGAGGGCTGTGTCCCAATTTTTCACCCTATTGTTCAGGTTGCTTTAAAAAAGACACACAAAAAAAAAACAGACAGCAACCTCCTCATCTGTTTTAAAAGCAGGGCCGCTCAACAAAGACTTTTTTTTTTTAATTGGAGATGCATGTCAGGTTGGTGGGTTCGATATAACGATCTTCAGGGGGGATATGAAAAGATGGACAGAGGAGTGGCAGGATTGTGACATTTCCTGTTGAAATTTCCCTTGCTAATGCAGTGGGTGGCACTCTGTAGCACTGGAGAAATGTCAGAGCATTGAGGGAAGCTCTTGATCAGTTGGTGCAGTCTGCTTGTTTTGAAAGGAGGAAGGGAAGTATGAGGAGTGCTTCTCTGAAGTTGGGAAAATGTCAAGAACGTTCTTTTTTTAGGAGTGGTTTAAGGGGCATGCTGGAAAGCATGAAAAGGAAGTCGGTGATGAGGAGAGTCTGTGTGTGTGTGTGTTGTAAGAACAGTGAAAGAACATTTGTTTGTATGTGAATATAAAGAAAAGACACGTGTGATCTCACCTCATACTGGTCCAAGAACATGTGTAACTGCTGGACAGAGATCCGCAGATCTGTCTCGTTAAACTCATAGGGGATGTTCCAGCCAAGAGGACCAAATTTCCTCCTCTCTTGGGCCAGGGCATGGAAGAAGCACAAGCTAAACAGCAGCTTCTTAAAGACAGCCTAAAAAACACACATAAAAGGCCTCTTTTTACATTTATTTGAAACAATTAATTGGTAGTTTGATTATGAAGGACTCCAAAAATAAACATTACAACCATCAAAAGATATGCGTCACGTTGAGAGCGCTTCAAAAACCTTGAATTTCCTGTGACCTACCGGCTTTGAGCTGCTGTCAAAGAACTCAGGGTCAGATATAGGGTCCATGTAGAAAGAACGGATGATGTTGGAGCGCAGACCCTTGGGAGCCTCATTGGTCATTTTGACTCCATTTTGCAGTACAGCCACAGGAAAGTTGGGAGAGGGGTAACTGGTCAGCCACAAGCGGAAGTCTGGGTGAACGGTATCTGGATTCAGCTCCTGTCAGAAATTCAAAGTGATGCTTCAGAGTGTTTCCACTGCACATTGTTTTATCTTGTACACACGCATTCATTGGACGTGCAATGCATGCATTTAAATGATAAAGAGTATTTTACATTGAAAATAATAGTCTACATAAAGTAGCAAATGTGGGTGTGAAAATAATAATATTAAAAGCTACTGTTCCATCATGTTTGGATCATCAAATATTTATGTACTACCTCACAAACACGCTCAAGGGTGGACATCCAAGAGGTGGCCAGGTGGCAGTTCTGTAAAACCACCCAGGTTCCCTCCTTCACACCAGTCTCAATCATGCTCATGGCGATGGGGCCCTGACCCTGTCCCAGAGACAGGGAGGTCAGTCTGTTACCTGTGAAACCCTGAACAACAAGCCAAACACAGTGTTAATAATAAAAGAACATCACCCATCACAAACCAAAACAGCATTCCAGACGTTAAAAAAAAATCATCTTTCTACTAATACAGAATAATTCAATCTGAAAATGATGGCGATTAAAAGCCTATAACTGTTTGTACCTGCTCTTCGCCAAACTTGAGCAGTGCTGCCATGGGGTCTGATCCTGGGGACAGGATAAAGATGAGCGGAGCGCAGCAGTGACTGTCCGCAAAAGCTGTGGCTAAATTAAAGGGTGGCACCTCAATAAACTGCTGCCCCAAGTTCTCTGACACAAACTCTTGAACCATGGGAACAATCTGAGATGGGTAGACACAAGAAAAGAAGTCCAAATGTGAGGTTTTTACTCCACATACATAAGATTTTTTGATGTGTTTTTTAAAGGAGCCTCTCATGCTCACCAAGGCTGCATTTATTTGATTAAAAAAATACAGTAAAATATTGTGAAATAATACAACTGACTGTTATATTCAGCAACCATTACTTCAG
Organism: Abramis brama; assembly: GCF_963993115.1. NCBI lineage: Eukaryota > Metazoa > Chordata > Actinopteri > Cypriniformes > Leuciscidae > Abramis > Abramis brama. The sequence goes on from NC_139970.1 coordinate 27,140,650, forward strand.
TATTTCAGTGTCACATGATCCTGCATAAATCATTCTAATATGCTGATTTGGTGCTCAAAACATTTCTTAATATTATCAATGTTGAAAACATTTGTGGTGCTGATATATTTGTAATCTTCTTTAATGAATAGGAAGTTCAAAAGAGCAACATTTATTTGAAATAGAAATCTTTTGTAACATTAAAATTGTCTTTACTTTGACTTTTGATCAATTTGATGCATCCTTACTGAATAAAAGTATACATTTTCGTACAATCCAATCCGAGGTATATTAATAAACGCAGTAAAAAGAGCCTTACCTTGTCTGGCCGTAAGCATCTTATGACCAACATCCTTTGGAAATGTCCTAGTTTCTCCTGCCACTCTGAAGGGAATGCAGCGTGATGGGGGTCCTGCAGAACACAAACACAGACCATAAAATAAAAAATCTGGTGTTCCTTTCATACTTCCCCTGTCCATTTCATACCACTGAGCAGGAAAGAAATGGTGTGTGCTTAATCTCAATGGCACCTTGCTATCGTAAACCTCTTTCCAGCCATCCCGGAGTCGAGCCAGGTCTTTCCGCAGGCCTTTAAAACGCTCCATCTCATCCAATCGACAGATCTCATCCCAGGATGTTTTAGGCAACCAGGTGCAGGGGTTCGAATGAGGGTTATCCAGACCCACACCACCTGTCAGGAGAAAACGCCATTCATTGTCATCCACCTGAAAGAGAAGGGAACAGAAGGTGGTAGGGGAAAGTTGTCCATGCATTACCTCATTCAGTTACATCTGCAATGAAAATTCTCCTTCACTGAGTTTAGACACAATTTGTTTTTCAGCAGCTGTGCTTCATTAAACATCCAACTCAAAAGAACAGAGCTACATCGAATGAGTCTTAAAGTCACTGACAGAAAAGCAGCAGTATATGAAAATAAATGTACTGGTGCATCAGCCCCACACCACATGATTCAGGAGCTGACAAAACTACTGACAGTACAATAAATGGATGATAGACAGTTGAAACTTGAGTAACAGCTCAGGCATGGAGAGCCAGTGCAACAAACATGGATCATAAATCAATTAAACTTCGATTAAATCGGTTAAACTAGTGTTTATGTGGACGAATGTTGCAGGACCATTTAAACAGTCATGATATAAACATCGTCAGACTGATGCATGCAAGTCATTAACCTTAAGATGACTTGTGTGAGAGTAACCTCTTCATTCTTACTATTATTTATCAGATTAAGCACTGTCTTTCCCAAGTTTATTGATTCAATAAATCACAGCTGTGTGCAAGTGGAGGCAGTTACTCACAAGCTTGTTGTGTTTGAGCAGATTGACATTGAGGCAGAAGGAGAAGAGGAGTTTGTCCTTCTCAAACAGAGAGCGACATACGTTGACGTAAAGCGAGTACGTAAAATGGTCCTTCAGAATTTGGAGTCTAAATACACAGAGAAAGCATTGTGGCAGAAATCAGAAATTGGCAGAAATGTAGAGAAAAAAAAAAAAGTGTATGAGTGATGTGATGTACATTAAACATAAATAAAACTTTAAAATGTTACTAGACCACACTTGTTTTTAGGACTACATTTAGTTATATTTGTATGTTTGCTATAAAAGTTTTCTTCTCGTTTTCATCATTGGAATTTATCAATATCCTTATAGCTTTATTGGAATTGGCAATGTGTTCTTTTAACCAGAGGATTCTTTCTGCCCTGGACTGAAGTGTCATAATATTCTCACAGCTCTCAGATATCAAACTCACATCAGAACGCCATACTGGCCAAGTAAGACAGTGCTGACGCTATACAGTCATACAGGGAAACAATGTCTTCATATTCTTTTGTTTAAGAAACCTCCCCACACTACACGTCCATATTACAACAGAATCCATGTCAGAGATAGTCTCTCAGGAAACTGTGGTGCCTTTAAAAGGAGTTTTCAATTAAAAATGAATGTTCTGTCATAATTTTTGTCATTCCAAAACCTGTATGACTTTCTTTCTTCTGTGGAACATACTTTCACTGAATGGACAAAAAACAAACCAAAATGACACAGAGGTCTGGAAAGACATGAGGGTAAGTAAATAATTATATAACTTGAACTGTCCTATTAAGTATCTACATGTGCTAGATATTCAAAGTGTCTTATAGCTGCAACTTTGACTTTTCAAAGCATGCCATAATTAAGATGAAACACATTAAATTACTGTAATAGACATGCTTTAAAAATAACATCGGAAGGGACATAGCACCTTTGTTCAAGAAGGTCACTTTTTGTAGAATTATCAATGGACATGATGAAGAGGTTGATGAACCAGGTTAGAGAGTACTGATACATGGGCTCGATGTTGGCCAGGTCAGCGATGGAAAAAAACAAAATTGCAGAGTGGATGGCGATGGGGGTGTAGCCCAAGCGTGTCTGATCAATCTTCTGCTCAGTAACCTCAGCAATAGCCTGTTTCTCAGAGATCTTATTGGCCAGAACCTTAGAAGATGAGAGGATCTGAACAGCAGACTCATCTTCCAAAATGTTCCCCTCGGAGGCAGAGAGCACTTCTAGGATTTTATCCTCTATTTCTTTCAGCTGTCTACAAAGAAAAGAGAGAGAAAGTATATGGATAAAAACACAAATGTACAATACCTGTTTGGTTTGTTTTTGACATGACTACACTGAGAGAGCATGTTGCTCTTTGCCCTCACTTCATAAGGAGATCATTATTTACCCAAGGATTCAACTTGTCATGCTTTTAGACACAATATTTGAAGTAAGGAACCCATAGGACTAAACTGTCAGGTTAATTGTGTTTCTGGGTGATACCTCTTGTTCTCAGCGCCCTGTACGATGAGCGCTTGTTTCTCCTCTTCAAGGTCAGGTCTCTCTCTGGCCACCACAATGCCCAGCAGCTGGTCTTGCATCCCCTCTGGGGTGATCATGAAGTTCAGCAGGGTCACCTGAACAAAACAGGAGATAAACACTGACAGTGCTGGGGGCAGCTGTTCTTAGAATCCTATTTTTAATGAGAGCAGACGCTTGTGTTTATTTTTTACAAGAGCCTCAAATGGCCACAGATTCACTTTATGGATTTGGTGTAACCGATCACAAAACTAACTTTTCTAGAAAATTATATCCTCCAAGGTTTTGTGACTAAATTGAAATGATATCTCAGACTCATTAAGGAGTCTAGGTGGTTGTTAAGAGGGTATGTTTTTAAGTTCAAAAAGTTGTTCAAGTATGCAGACTAGCCTGACACATCAAAACTGACTCAACCAATGAGTTTAGGGCAGATGATTGTTCAGAATATTGTTTGCAAATCCTTTAGGTGGCCCTAGTGGCACAGAAATGACACACCAACCATTTTTACCAAAATTACACCAACCAAAATTAAATTAAATTTAATTTTAAACAATGGTCATGAAGACTGTCTGTAACACTTTAAGACAAAGTTTAACAGTATTCTATGTACACAGTATGTTTTCTATGTGCATGTTTATGGTTTTATGGCAGAAGAGGTAGAATAAGTTATGTTCCAAAAACATAACTAGATGTTTGTTATAAGTCTCATGAAAAAAAAACAACTCTCAACTGGCCAATGATTTAATTATTAATCAGTTTCCGGTTGCTGTTTAACCTAAGAAGATTTTATGTAGAAGACAGCAAGGTTCACAGCTCCTTTGAATGAGACTAACAACCATGTTATTAAAACACTTCTCAGGGGAGAAAGATTCACTAAATACAATTTTAAAATATCTTAATTTTTAACTTTGATGCTTTCAAAGACTGTACACTTAATGACACTGACACAGTTCCCATCACAGACCAAAACATCAGAGTGTTTCAAAACCATTCAGAAACAAAAGATTAATTCAAGGACAAGAGAAGTCATTTAATGTATATTAAAATCAGCGTACACTACCGTTCAAAAGTTTGGGGTTAGGAAGATTTATTTTTGAAAGGAATTAATACTTTTAGTCATAAAGAATGAAATAAATTGATTAAGACATTTATAATGATATTTATAAATGCCATTTGTAATGTCAAAAGATTCCCATTTCAAATAAATGCTGTTATTTCTATACATTAAAGAATCCTAAAAAATGTATAAATGTATATATATCCACAAAAACTATTAAGAGGCACAACTGTTTTCAACAGTGATGATAATATTAATAATAATAATAATAATAATAATAATAGTAATATTAGGACATGTTTTGAGCACCAAAGCAGCAGAGTGGTGCAGGGATGACATCAAAACCCAGAAGACTAATTTGCCACTGGTTCCCTCAAAATTTTCCTATGGGGTTTTATAATTTTTTTGTTTTGTTTTGTTTTAATTTATGAGTGAAATAAGGTCTGTGGTAAACATAACTTGATACTTTGCTCTACAACGTGAACTGTGCACACTTTCACAGCCCAACTGTTCTTATCTAGTCACTTATTTCAAACATATGTTTATTAAAATAAAATTCAAGTTTTTGATATGGGTGTGTGTAATTTATGTTGTAGAGCAAAACGTTCAAGTATCGTCAAGTTATGTTTACCACAGACCTTGTTTTACTCATGAATATAAAAATCCTATTATAAAACCCCATAGGAAAATCATGAGGGAACGAGTGAAGTGGCGAATTAGACTTCTGGGTTTTGACGTCATCCCTGCACCACTCTATTAGAATGCTTTCTGAAGTATCATGTGACACTAAAGCCTGGAGTAATGGCTGCTAAAAATTCAGCTTTGCCATCACAGGAATAAAATATATTAAAATAAAACACTGTTATTTTAATTTGTAATAATAATAATAATAATTCACAATATTCCATGATCAAATGATCAAATAAATGCTGCCTTAGTGAGCATAAGAGACAGTCTTTAGATGACAAGGTTTACACAACCTTGTTTAGAAGCAGACATTAGTTTGTGTGTATGCCTGTGCCCATTCGTGTGTGACTTCACATGTAAAGAAGACTCACCTTGACTGAGATCTCAGGTAGATAATGTGGGTTTCGTAGCTTTGTTGTTATGTAAAACCGGAAATCTGGAGCATATTCAATAGTGGAGTCACCCAGCCGGATGCAGACACTGCCACCCTGTTTAAAAGTCTGTTTCAGCAGCAGGGGCTCAAGTATGGGGTCCAGTTCTTCCCCAACATTCTCCAGCAATACTACAACACACCATGGATGAATGATTACAGTTAAGCTAAAACCAAACAAAAGCTGCAGAGGCATTTATTTGATCTACTCACAAGAAAAATAGGTAGAAGTGGGAATCGAAGGAATGCAACAGGAAAAGAAAGAAAGAAAATAAATTAATAAATAAACTCAATGCAAATTCCAGAGGTGAACGGTAACAAAAAAACAATCCACACAAGACAGCTAAGCACCGGCCTGCCTACACAGCTGCCTTTCATCCCAGAGTAACACCGATGAGGAGGAGCTGAGGATGGAAGACAGAGGCACCTAAGGCAAGATTACTTGGCTCATTTGCGTATCTCGTGTTGCGGTTTGGGTCCACCCCTGGGTCTCCTTTGCATTCAAGATTGTAAAATTAGCTGGAATTTGTGCTTTCAGGCTTTATGCGTTATGTACAAGACACAACTATGCTGCTCCAGGGGAAGAGAGAGAATGAGTACATTTATCAACAGGTAACATGCACTGGTTTGGATCTAACTGTGATGTGTGCTTGTTTTTCATGGTGGAGGGGGACCCCTGGGGAGAAATACTGGTATTGCACCTGTGAGAACAGTTTATTTTATTATTTGTTTTGTTGTTGTTTATATATTTGATTTTTGCATTTGATTCATTTGATAAGACCAAAATGAATACTCTTAAATTTGATTGTTCCCTTGGCAAAAAAGAAAGGAAAAAAAAGAAATAATTGATAATGACCTTGATAATGACCTGTCCGAGCAGTGATATGAGTATTAAATTAAGCTTTAAATTCATTTTCAGAATTCTGTTGTCCTCGTGTTTAAAAGCTGTCACCTCTTACCTGGAGTGCCAAACTGGATGCAGTTTTCTAGTGTGCGCACAAAGTCGCCATCACTGAGCTTGATGACATGGAGACTGTTGGATTTCTCCATGTTCTTCAGCCACTTGTTGGCCTGGCCCTGAGGATCAATCATCAGTGGCCACCTCCTGGCATTACTGCAGAGAACAAACATCTCACTAATACTCAACAAACAAGAGTTTCCTGTCCATGACAAATCATCTCCATCTTATCCAAAATTGACAGTTTTCTAATAACTTCCAGGTCACATATTTAAGAATATTATCACAAAATGTTTTTTTTTAAAAAAACTGCTTTTGTTGTATTATTCCTCAACTTAAGAACAAGTCATTCAAAGATCACTTCTACTGTTAAATAGTAGTATTTACCATGTGTCTAAAAGTTGTATTTTCAGTATTGATCCGTTACAGCAATACAGTACATCTATGCACATTTTTGTCCAAACTGTGGTATTGCTACAGAATGCAAATCTATATCTCCAGCACATCTAGTATGTACTATCTTTCATTTTTAATTAAATACGTGCAATCCAGTGTGAAGTGTGAAATAGATTAAATATGTTTACAGTGACTGACTAGTGAGAATAGTGAGAATTTTGTTGTTGCACTTCATCAAAGCTGCATTTATATGCTGCTGGAAGGAATCTCATAAAATATGAAAATGGTTTGGTTTCCTAAACCTGAAACTTCCTAAAATAAGTCTGATTTCATATCGAATACAAATGGCACTCTAAAATGGTCAAATTTAAAGTAACATATATTGGCAAAAAAAACTCACGAGATGATGATTCCGTTGTCAACGGAGAAGCTGTCTGAAGGGAGGCCAGCAATGGTCCAGCTACGGATTTTCACTGGCTCACCCAAGGAGTTCATCAGTGACATGTTCTTGGAGCAAGGAATTCCTCTTGTCTTACATGTGTCAATCCACTCCTCTGTAGCTCGCTGTAGAGATCAGACACAGAAACACACACATGGTTCAAGAAAGACAACACGATCACAGCTGCTTTAGACAGTTTAATCCAGAAACATCCACTGACGAGTGGTTAGTCTACTGATACATGTAAGAAGTTTAAAATCCTATTTGAAAACACAGATCCATAGATTCAACCTTATCTGTTAGTTTCAGCTTAATAATAGTACTGTGGACTGTACTATTATCACTTCTATATCTTTGTTTTCAGTTTAAATCCAATAAAGACATAGTGCACACAAAGGTAATAAGCTGTGTGTCATGTACCTGCACGAAAGCTTATATAAAAAACCCTCTGTTGGGAGAAAAGATATTGCTTTCACAGAGGGGGAAATATTAAAGTTAAACTACTCCCTGCTCCCCGAGTGCTATTTTAAACTCACCATAGCAATCCCGGGTATTGTACAAAGTGTTTTCACTGAATTCATTCATTTTTTATGGACTCTGCTCTGTTGTTAAAAGTAACCAGCTGACAAGGGCAAATGTGTAAAAATAATGACTATAGAAGGATATCAAAAACACTTTAATAACGTTCCACCTGAGACGCATAAACTGAACTGAAAATGAATATGAATTACACTCAAGTTATAGTGCATAGACTGAAAAGTAATGGAAAACTAAACGAGACAAATACATTTCAGCCAGACAAACCCTGTCCCAGATGTCTTTCAATGTTCAATAGACTCTCCTGCGCTGTAAAATATTGCTAGGATTTTACTTTGGACAATAAAACAATATATTAAAAATTTTACTATGAAATCAATGTTAGCTAGGTAATTTCTCACTAACAGTAAATTAAAATATTTTGTTAAATTGTGCAATCTTACAAATAAGGGAATAAAGGTGTGGTCACATTAGCAAAAATGTCTTCTGTCAATAGTGTATCGATGTACAGTATGAAGCACAGCTCACAGAGTCACTTTCAACTAAACAGCTTTCTGTTGATCAATGTGGCGAATCTGAATGACCAACTTGAACCTGTTGCAAAATCTGCGTGGGGAAATCTTTGGCCTTCACGTGAAATTTTAGATCGCATAAATTTAGTCTAAAATGACTGGATTTCCCCCATAAAAATTTGCACGACAATGGTAAATGTGACTGCATCTTAAATCCTTGTGCTTGAAGATTTTAATTATGTGTGCTTGCGTACTTATGGATGCATTTACATAGGTGATAAAAGTAATGGATTTTAGTTTATGTTGCTATTGATATTTTATTGATATGAACAGTGTGGGTTGATGAGCACTTGGATTAGCAAGAGAAATGGATTGTTTTATGTGTTGGCACACCTGTCTAAAACTGGAGGTAAAGGCACCCAGGTAGGCCACTATAGCAGCAGAGATGAGAATGTCTCCAGTGAGGTTGTTGTAGAGTTCGCCTAAGTCACAGGCAGTCTCACTCCAGCGGGTCTTCTCGCCCCCTAACCCACCAATGAGCTGCTCTGCACGCTCTAGCTTTTTACTGCACAACTCCACCTACAGAAAAAGAACAAAAGGAAAATAAGGAGGCTAAAAGGAAGCATAAGAGTGGGGAGATGTACAGACAGTTACACAGACATACACTACTGTTCAAAAGTTTGGGGTCAGATTTTTTTTTTTTAAAGAGATTAATAAGTTTTTTCAGCAGGGACACAGTTAACTGATCAAATGTGACTGACAGTAAATACATTTATAATGTTACAGAAGATTTCTATTTGAAATAAATGAGGTTATTTTGAACTTTCTATTCATCAAAGAATCCTGACAAAAAAGTCAAAATTTCCACAGAAATATCAAGCAGCACAACAGTTTTTAACAATATTATAACACACTTCTTCCCTGATATGTACCATAACAACTAAATTCCAGTTCTAAAGGCCAGTCACCATTTAAAAACAGGCAGAAAAAGGTGTTGGCATCAAAGATACAGCAGGCTAAATGTGGCTGTCACCTGTATTCAAAGAGAATCAGCTACTCGTACGTTTAGAAAAGGCAGATCAGATATGACTGCATTTATATAAAAAATTTGTGACCAGAAATGAATGTTTACTAAACAAACATCCTTCCAAATAAAGCATCTAATAGAATGTCTGATCCACTAGTGCAGGTCCTCTTTCATCATAACAGATAAATGGATCCTTGAAACCACAGTTTGGCACTAGAGAAACATCAATCTTTGTTTGAAATGACAGAGTGAGCTTGCACAGCTACTGCAGAGTGATAGAAGCTCAGCGCTAGGGCACGAAGCTGACAGCAATCCAAACATCTTACTCGCTTCCTGTGATGATACTTCACTAATTCTATGTGACATTGGTGCATCAGGCATCGTGGCACTTTATTGTCTTTGAGATGAATTCCTCCATAATTCCTGGTCTTTCCAAATCATATCCCAAAGTGAGAAAACAGTTTAAAAGAGGCCGTTCCAGTGGAGCTTCAGGTACAGCATAACAGGTTTTTCTCAGTGCATTCAAGTGCCTTGATTCTGGCCATGCTTGAGAGAGCATGGCATAAACAATTTCTACCCTCCAATAGGGAAAATAGACAACCTGAATTACAAACATGGAGAGAAGGGGGGGAAAAGAAGAAGGAACATGAAAGGAAGTGAAATAGGGCAGAAAACGGCAGCAGGGCCTTGGTGATGCTTGGTTTACCCAAACGCGCTAAACTGACAGGCAGTCTCCACAGACAAATGAGAACAGTGCATGTGCGTGTGTGTGCATGTGTGTGCCCCTGTGTGTTTTTGTGTGGGTTTAGAAACAAAGGCTTCACTCATACAACTTCAAAGTTCGAACATAAAAATGATCTGAAGGAAAGTAAACAAAGAAGAAAAGGAAAACATTCCCTCAACTCCTCTTGATGTAAAAACACAAACTAAATTCCTAAATAAACAAACTTCCTGCAAGGAGCGGACATTTTCAACAGGGTTGGGCTGCACTGGAGGAGAGGTTACAAAGAATGTCAGAAAAATAGTTGAACATTGTGTAATACACAACGGTTCAGGAACAGTAGCGAACCGTTTGTTGATTGTGAGAACCTTGCGTAGCCTCTTTTTTGTGACTACTGTCCTCTGCCTACCTGATTCTCAAGGTCAGCCTTTTTGTTCTTATTGGCTTCCAGGGTCTCCTGTAGTTTGGCCAGTTTGGCCTGGACCTCCTTCAAAGCAGCCTGTTTCTTTTGGAGGCTCTCCATGGCCACCTTAAGCTTCTCTTCTGCATGTTTCAACTTCTCTTTCTTTGGGGCCACAACCTTTGCTACTCTGTGAAAGGGAAAAGAAAGAAGTTTCTTGACAAAAAACATTTTTCACATTTTCTAAAATAAAAATGTATTGGAGACCCATATAAAATCCAGTTTATTGTTCATGTCTTGAATTGTGAATTAAGGTCTGGTCACATTTACAATTGTTTAGCGAATGTTTTGATGATGTAATTCAATTATTTCAATAGGAATCCTTGTGATCAGGAATTTTTTATAATATTTTGCAACATGTTTGTAGCTAATTCTCCGCATTGATGAACAGAAAGCTGCATTGTTTGAAAGTGACTTTTCACTATCATTCATCACTACACTATTGACAATAAACAATGGACATTTATTGCCTGCAAAATTTGGCTAATGTGACCACACCTTTAGTTTAGCTATAACTCACTTATCATAGGAGTCCATGGCACAAACCCATTTACAGAGCCCCTCTGCAGCAGCGGAGGCCGTGCGGATCTTCTCCGGAACAAAGTCTGGGTTGGTGATGTATTTGTTGCGGATGACGCTCATATAGTTGACTGGAATATTGTCTTTATTGTACTCGTGAAGGCTCTGGAGAAACTTCATATCTCCAAGCAGTTTCTTCGCTGGGCCCCAGAAGTCCTCCACCTTCTTGCCAGAGCCTGAGGGGTCTGGGACACGGTCTGGTTTTATGCCTTTCAGGATGCAGATGGCTTCCATCACCAACTTGACGCCAGCTGGGGGATTCTTCATGGCTTTAACCACAGTTATATCCTACAGAGGGTGGTACAGATTGATTAATTGAAAATCGATGGTATGCAACAGTTTAATTGAAAATCGATGGTATGCAACAGTTTAAAAAGTACATATTAAAGGAGTCATGACATGATGAGAAATCAAATTTGCCTTGATCTTTTGACATATAAGAGGTCTTTGTACTATCAAAACATCCTGCAAGTTTCATAAATTTAATCAAAAACAGCTTGTTCTGATATTGGGTGACTTGTGACGTCACACGGGCAAATACATTTGCATATGACTGCCTCCAGAGCAAGACATCGACGAATAGTTACACATCATTACACCATAGGCCCCGCCCAATGGCATTCAATCGCTTGACTTAACGTCTGGCATTTGCCTACACTGGAGGTGAGCGTTGCGTCAAAAGCAAATAGAACCCATTATAATCACTGATGTTGTGTACACTGGATACAGTATACAGATGAGTGTTCAGTTTCTGACATACTCCACGCACCTGAGTTTGTCAACAGGACAGAGCGTTTGCTTTGACGCGTCTAGTTTAAACAGCTCGTTTGCATTTCTGCACAGACTTTAGATGGATCCCAGCGTCGGAAACAAGTGGATGATTTATTTTTACGCTGTCCTGGATCTCGTTGAAGGATTATATGTTTGTTTGGAGCATTTTGTTTCATCAGCGAGGCACAGTGTAATGGAGAGTTCGAAAAGAAACTTGTTGAAAGATGAAGCAGCCAACAGTATTGAATCTGACAGCATCTGCATCACAACCCGTAAGTAAATTATTTCATAATGCATTATCCATATAAAACCAATATGATGGTTTTATATGGATAATGTTTTGGGCGATGATACTCATATAATGACTTTATATGTTATAATATTCAGGGAAAAAATCTCGTAATAATGAGAACCTTTCTCATAATAATGACCCTTTCAAATGACCCTTTGTGAAAAAATATATAATATTCAGGGAAAAAATCTCGTAATAATGAGAACCTTTCTCATAATAATGACCCTTTCAAATGACCCTTTGTGAAAAAAACCTACACCCAAATGTATTTAAAATACATTTATTTCATACAAAGAATACTACAAATCCGTTTATTGCTTGAGACTTACTGATATAAATATAATTAAACTTTATTTGGAGTACTTCTTTATTGCACAATGCACATTTCTTAATATTAAGCCTTAAAATGTGTTTAATATCACTATTAGAAAGGATAGTATAACTGTATAATATCAGTCTTTAAATGCAAGAAATGTAAAGTGTACATAAAGTTTACTTGCGCTCTATGCACGAACACTGCTGACGTATTTCCGGTAGAATCTCAGCCAGCGTCTTTACTTCCGCATAGCGCATTCTATAGCGAAGTGTACTAGCGGCAAAACTTTCATAAAATTAATTTTCCCAGAAACGGAGACAACGATTTTAGAAACCAATTCGCTAGTCGGATTTCACATGATATGAGAGAATACTCACCCTCAAAGTTGTCGATGTAGATCGAAATATATAATTTAAAGCCCTTCTCTTTCTTACTCTTAGGTGTGACAGCTAACTGCCTCACAATATTGTTAACATCATTCACGTTAACCGCTGGAAGTTCTTGTAAACAGCGAGTGTAATTTACCATTATCTCCACCGAATGCAAAAACGGCTTCTGACGCAGCACTGGATGTAACTGGGCGGGCTGAGACAAAACGCGGAAGCGATCGTGCATACAGCCTATAGTTCCACTTTAGCACAGTCAAATATACTTAAGTATAGCTTTAGTTGAACTTCAGCACTATTTACGGATAACTAAAGTGCATTAAGTACAAATTTAGCAGACTTTAAGTATACCAATTTAGTATACTAAAAGTACAATAACAGGGTATTTAAGTACATAAATATGTAAATGTATTTGTAGTATACTTAGCATAAAATAAATGTATTTCAAATACATTTTAGTACATTTATTTTTCACTAGGGACGAATTTTCTCGTAATAATGACTTAGTTTCTCATAATAATGAGAAACTTTCTCGTAATATTGAGAAACTTTCTCGTAATATTGAGAAACTTTCTCGTAATATTGAGAAAATTTCTCGTAATCATTACTTCTATGCATGCGCAAAGCAGCGGAGCAGAAGGGAGTCACATGTTAGCGACATCCGCTGGTCAAAGCCGTGTAAAATGCGAGAATACAGCAAGCATGGCACGTTCTGCAAAAGTCAACTATTTATTTGGCGCTTTATACAATACTGATAGTACAACTACAGCACACCTACATATCCAAGTCTGTTAAAGAACGCTTCATCTGGAAAGCTGGGTCAGTTCACACAGAATGTGCTTTTCCATTCCACTGCGCTACTTTTCCATAGTTTTTCTATGCAAACATGCGCTAGGCTAGAATGCAATTTGTATGCAACATAAAGTAAGAATAATTATTCAATTATAGTTTCCTCCAACCTGCTGTGTGAGTGTGTTCAAAGCAGCCAATGCGGATTCCAGAATGGGCACAGCAACCGCCAGATCGGCATCACATTCATCTTTAATAGCCTTGGCAGCCAACGCCTGCTCATTAGCTTCTGCTTCATCCACACGGACCACTTTCTCTGTCTTGGATACCTCCACAGACTCTCGCTCGATGACCACCATCATCTCTTCCACCTCTTTGCTGGCCACACGCAGCTGAGGCTGAAGGGCCTCCAGCTCTACCTGCATTGTGCACACCTGAGTGGCGGCCGATTCCAGCTTCTGGAGACCAACCTCATAACGACTCTTCAGCTTCATGACCTCACTGTAACAACAATGTGAATGAAATGTGAAAATGTGCCAAAATGTGACAACCTAATTATTAAAACCAGTCATCAGTCAATGATTCTAATGTAAAGCCTCTCAGACCAGAATGACTTACGATCTTTTGCGCTGGAGTAAGTGCTTAAACATAGATATGAGCTCCAAATAGGAAGTTGGTGTGACATAGTTGTAGCGTTGCAGCTCCGAAAGAAAACTTGCAGAGAGATTTATGGTGGATGTGTGGAAGCTCTTGCACATGCTAATACAGCCTTCACGAGTAGTGTCCGTCATTTCAATATCTTCCAGGAAACGAGACGCCACAGCCTGCAGTGCATCTGCTGGCCAGCTCTTTTGGAACATAAGGATTCATTACACTTTTATCTCATATCACAGATTTTATCTCATTTTTGATGAAGCTTGCACACATAATTAATTCTGTTACTTTCCTGTTTAAATCTGTTAAGCTGCTTTGAAACAATTTCAGTAGCACTTTATTTTACAGTCATGTTCCGGATATGTACAGATATGTACTTTTTATAGTAAATACAGTAACTGGGTAATAACTAGGTAATAATCCTGAACCTACCCCTAAATCTAACCTTAACCCATTTAGTTACCTTAGTAACTAAATACCCAGTACGATCTTAGGTAAGTAAGAAAGATATGGTAAGTACTTACAAGTGTACGTACTGTAAAAAAAAAAGTGCAACCACAATTTCTATTGTATAAAGTGCTATAAAAATAAAGGTGACTTTACATATTTAAATATATAATAAATAAATAAAATTACTCTTTTTAAAATATGAATATGTATAAAAATTTAAATATGTATAAAAACTAAAATAGTAAATCAATTACACTAAAATAACACTTTACATTCTTTACATTGACACCAACCTGAAACCAGTCAATAGTGCAGCAGTTAATGAGAGCCGGGAAACGTCTCAGGCGGCTTCTGAAGGTGTCACCAATAGGACTCATGGCCAGTACCACGTGCAACTGGCTGCGACAGCGCTCCAAAAACATGTTAAAAAGAGACAGTGGGCTGCCGTCCGTCTGCTTATCACGTTCACGCTGACGGTCCAAGACACGCATGCGCTCACAAATCTCCTGCTTCTCATCTACGGCAAAGAGATTGGGAACCTCACCAGTGTTTAACAAGTTACTCACATCCTCCAAAAATGACTCCAACTTAATCTGGGTGTCAGTGAAAAGGAAGACTCCATGAGTTTCCCCAGATGTCGATTTTTGCATGATGAGTTTGAGGTCATCACGCCACTCTGCAACCCCATAACTCTTCGAGATCTCCACCTGGAAGAGTTCGGCTTCAGCCATATGGGCGGCCAAGCGCGTCAACGACTGACGACCGCTCCCTCCGACTCCCACTAAGAGAGCATGACCACGGGGCTGTTTGAGAATTCGGGAGATGCGACAAACGTGTTCGATGGCGAATCGGAAAAGTACAAGATTCATGGGAGCCTTGCTTATATTGTTGTACTCTTCAAGATGGGTCTCCACCACCTGACGGAGCTTCTCGGGGTTACCCACCTCCCGGTAGTTGCGGTCCTCACCCTTGGGGTCGTGAAAATCGCAGAACATGAGGCTCCGAAGGTCATCTTCGGTTACAAGCCCATCTGCATCACTGTCCAAATGCTTGAAGAGCTGATGGAAATCTTCTTTCAGATGAGACTTAGAAACTTCCTGCAGGAAGCCCACCATCCATGCACAATCAGACGGATGAACTAAGCGGTCATAATACACCCTCAGAACCTGCATGAGAGGATATTTCAACATCAGTTTAGCTTTCTTACTATGATATGGCCTATAAAACTGTGTTTGCAGTTACCTCATGCACCCATAAGCGTTTGATGGCCATAGGGTCGTCTGCAGTCTCCGGCCGTGATAAGCAGATCCCCTGGATGACGCGTGAAAAATCTCGAAGGTTGAAGAGATAGTGGGACTTGGTTGGGGTTGGCAGGAGGTTTTTAGTGGCCTCCTGGTACACAGACATGGTGGCATTGATGATCTGAGAGGTGACGCTGGCGAACAGTTTGGGAAATGGAAATCTGAAAGCAGGTAAAAACAGGAAATGTATTAAAAATGTAATTTATTTATTACTCACATTGGTATGAAGCACCATTACCTTATGGTTAAGTGCCAGTCCAGAATTTTTGAGAAGATAGTGAACATGGTTTTGTCATCAAATTCATTAATGGTCACGGTGTTGAAGTGGCGTAAAAAGCGAGGAGTCACAGGGTTCCTACCTCCACCTGCACATGACAATGGACATGTCAAATAATTTAAAGCAGACCAGTATACACTGTTCAAAACATTAGACATGTTGCTTCCTTTGCTGCACTGTCAAAGTTGCATGTAAGTACTATTGGCCTCCTAAAGTTTGATAGATTTGTTTTACTGTGACTTAGTTGCCATTTCTAATTTTCATTTAATATATATTTTATTTTATTTCTGCTTTATTTCCATTGCTGAAAACTATTTTGAATAGCTTTAGCTTTAGTTTTAGTTAACAATAACAACCCTGCTGAACACTGCTCTTTGAACTGCATTTTCCTTGAATAAAAACGGTATTAGCATACAGTTTATAAGTGACATGAACTCACCAGGCGGACCCATGGCACACATGATTTGGATGTCCACTAAGCTGATCATGGAGCAGTCCTTCATTTCATACCAGTTCCAATGGTCGAGCCACTGTCGTAAGAGCTCCACTGGAGGCTGGGCTCCATAGGTCTCTCTTGCTGGCATGTTCACATCATCCACAAACACCACCTGATCAAAGTAATCAAAAGGCAAATTAAAGTCAAAATAACTCAAAAATGACAGGACTAAAATGTGTATGTCATTAAAACACTAATGTCAATGTCATTTTGAATGTTGGAAGATAATGTGCCATTTTAAACATGCCATTTTAAATACAGGTGAACTTGTTTTTCAGGGGAACACATTTGTTCTCATTTAATTTAGATTTTAATTTTCTGGCAATTAAGAACTAATTTTCAAGTTACAGTCAGACTTTTAGTCACAAACTAAAGTCATAAATGTTTTTTAAAGAATTGCTTAGTAAAAGTTGAATGAGATTTGATCATATCCTCTCCAGTGAAAAAAAGGGTTATAAAAAGATGCTTAAAGTATACCATTTTCTTTCCCAGGGGAGGACCAAACACTCCTTTCCTTCTCTTATCAAGTTTAGACATAATAATGTTTTGGGTCTGCGCTGCTGTTGTTTGGGCTGAGAAGTTGATCAACAGAGGACTGTACACACCCTTCTCCAGACGATTCAGCAAAAAGTCCTGTGGGGGATTTAGAGACACTTAATTAGCTCTAGTTAGCACAGATGTTGCATGCATGTTTTCATGAAAACTTTCAACCTGTGTTAGAAGTGATAATAAAACAGTCTTTCTATTCTTAGCCTGTCACTACCATTATAAAAGATGCTGTAAGTAAATTAGTCTAGGAAATGATTTTATATAACTTTTGCACCTGACATAATTATGCTTGTGTCTTATATAATAACTTAATAATCCCAATAAATTAATCCCAATAAATTTAACAGTTAACCTAAAGGATGAAAATCAACAACATGTACAACCAACATAAAAGCTCTTATTATGGATCAGCCATGTGTCAACTAATTAATGTAAATCTATGCACATTTCAGAGAGAGCTCATTCATTTTAGCTTGAGAGCGTGAGTTGCTCCACTTGTGCATGACACATACAATCTCTTTCATTCCTTACAACTCTGTGAAAGAGCCATGTGGCAGAGTGTGAAAAATTATGATTTAATATTCATGTGCTAAATGAGGGTGATGAAGTCATTGGCACCTGCAGGCATTTCACGCTCACAACATGGAGACTTTTAGAGTCCTTCAAATTTTGCCAAAGATTCATGAGGGGAAATTGTGAAAAGAAAAGAAAGAAAGAGGAGAAGAGGAAAGAGGAGGCAGAGAGACCTATGAAGTGAGTGGGTAAGTGAGTATAAAGAATGAATAATCCTATCAATTTTACTGAAATAACTGGTGATTCAGATTATATTGATGTTTAAAACAAACATTACTCATTACTCAAACATATGATGTCTAAATTGATCCCACAGGTGTATTTAAAACAAAATCATAATGATGCAAGTAACAGATGAGGATGTTTGGCTGATGGATCTTCAGTCGAGTCACTTTCTAAACGTACCACCGACCAAAATATGAGTGTGGAAAGAGGTTGGGATACATGTATAGTGGGCCACAGTTGGTCTCAAACCATTGACTCATCCATAACAATCTGATGACGTCGTCCCTTAGTGTGCAGACGTACAAAATCAAGTAAGATGTTTTATGCTCAGCTGTGGGTAGAGACAGTTTTGCTGTGCACCTAATTCTTTTTTCTTTTCCTTTTTGAGCAGAGGCACCAGTGGAAGTCCTGACTCACTTGGTGTCATAGGTGAGATTATACAACACCAAAAGACAAAAGACACCTTTATGTAAGTTTATAAACGGATACTATAGTTCCGGTCCTTGATTCTGATTGGTTGAGACGTTCCTAATTAGGAGTGCCAATTTAATGTGTTAATTTAGTACAATTAAATATAAAAACAAATGTGTTAAAATATTAACATACAGTATTAAAGCAGTATTAAAGCAGTCAGTCATTATTTAGTAAATGGATTTCCACTCCAATCAAAAATTATTTATCAAACGATATATAACACGATATAAAACACGATAAATGTACGGTAACCATTTAAAAGAGACAAATATGTTTTATCACTTTTGTAGCAAGGGCGCCGCCATCTTTGAGTACTACAACCTGTGACGTCACAGAGTTGGTTGGCTCCATAATTAATATTATTAATGTTTCGATTCTGGTCTTTGATTTGTCCATTTAGTTGCTGTAATTGTTAATAGTAATAGATAAACTCATAATATCTGTCGGCAAGTAAAATAGGCGAACAAAAATAATTCAGGCCTCAAGCAGTGAAGTTGGTTAAAAACTTTATTGCACGGAATGCAAATGGATCAAAAAAGATGATGGCAAGGAAGATGATGGAATTGGGGATAACATTCATGGTAAAAAATATTTATTTAGCAATTTGCATTAGCTTTTAACTATCTCTGCATGTTGCGGAATGACAAACGGGTAATTAAAATGATTGTGGTTCATTTTAATTTCTGAAAGTCATTTTTGCAACATATTCTATATCCAAGTAAAACTATGGAAATCTTGAAGTGGGACTTCTGTCTGAATGCGTTTTAGGAAGTGAAGCAGCACTGTTCTCCGTTTCAGCGGCAGTTTATGAAAATGGACTCTTTTGTCATTTGCTTTAACACTGTAAAACTCATTTTTAAATCCAGGAGCAATGTAATAGTGACCTCCCTTTTGTCTTCTGATGCGCTGTGGCTTTCCCGTTTCCATCTTTGACTATCTTTATCTTTCACTATCTGTCCTCCACTGTTGTATCTGTTGAACTCAGGCAAGACAACCAACCCTGTGACGTCAAAGGCTGTAGTACTGCAAAATGGCGGCGCCCAGCTACAAAAGCTATAGCAAAAAATCTTTTTGTCTTTTAAATGGTTACATTTATCGTGTTTGTTATATAATTTTTGAATAGAGTGGAAATCCATTTACTAAATAATGTTAACTTGACTGACTGCTTCATTTCCACTGTAATTGATTGACAATCCTATTCTAAATATAGTGGGAGACTGGTATTCATTGTGGTAAAAACTGCGCTGAAACACTCACTAGAATGTAGACGCTCTTGCCAGTCCCCGTGGGGCCAACAAAGACGGTGGGCTTCTGATGAGTGATGAGCAGCTTCATGAGAGCAGTGTAGCGTATAGTGTTCTCCGTAGGCACAATTATTTCGTTGAACTGCACATCTTTGGGGATAGGGGGAAAATCCTTCAGCTCCTCAGTCCACAACTCCCATCTGCCTGGACCCTGTTAGAGTATCATTGCTAATGTAAACCATTTTTATGAAAAACAATTTCAATAAATATTCTTGTTAGCTTTTTGGTTTGGAGTTTTGTTTTTCTGTCCTTCAATGCTGTCTGAAACTACAGTGTGTATTAATGCTGCAGTGTTTCCAATTCCACCATCATTTTTACCCTTAAAAATGTAATGATGCACTCTTTGTAGAAGCCTTATATACACTTCATATTCCTGTCTGTTCAGAAAAAAAGGCTTTTATCTACAGCAGGAAAATGTAAGCAATGGATAATCCATTTCTTCTCTAATAAATGACATTTTCAGCATTTAATGAGGCATGAAATTGGCAAATTAGTCCAGGTTATGCCTGAAGTTTTATTACACAGAGATAAAGCTTGTGATTTCTAAGAAATAACAAGACGGATTAGCTCATTCGGGATGAGGAGAGTGTGCTTCCTGAGCAGAGAGTGGATTTGCTTATTAGTATTTCAGGATGAAAAAGAGAAATAATCAAATCCACATGCCTCAAGCTCCAGAAATTAAGAGGTTGGTTTTACACTTTGTATGTATTCTAAATATTGATCAAGCCAAGATGACATTTTTAATACCAAATCAGGCTGAATATTAGAATTGCACAAATGCTTTCTAGAAAGCCAGATTGATATACATCTCTGAGAAGGAATAAGAAGCTGCAGGAAAGAGAAGATAATATAGATAACACAAAAGATTATCACATTTTGTCCTCAATAAATAATTTTTTAGATGGTTCTTTATTTTTTTTTTAAATGATCAGCAAGCTGTTAAAATGGATTTAGATGGAGTAGAGGAGTTTTCAAAAAGTATTTCATGTCAGCTACCTAATTACCCCCAAAAAATTGGAACAGGAAAAAACTTCCCAAAAGAGCCCAATCTGTTTCTCTCAACATATCCACTCAAATGTGTTGAAGAAACTTCCTGACCTCTTTGAGGAAGCGGTATTCATAGAGCGTGCCCTCAGTGGGTAAAGGCACTGTCAGCTGCTTGGCGGGAGGCTCCACATGCTCCAAGATTCCATGTTGTGTGCGCGTCTCCTCACTTAGGCCACCTGCCAGCATCTCCTTTACCAAACCATCAAACTTTACCCGTCCAGCCTCAGTGCAGCTGGCCCCGACTGACCACAAGAGGCAGAAAACAAATATGCCCTATACAGGAAGAAAGAAAAAGTATGTTTTCATGCAGTAAGAGAAGTCAAAGCTAGTAGTTGACGTCTGTTGACGTCTGATAAGTCCATTTTTAGGTATCATATATTGAGTTTTTCCATAAATAATATAATTTTTTACTTCCTCAGTTGCTGTGTAATCACGACCCACTGCTGACCTTCCCACAGCTACTAATCCAATCAATTATTCATAAATATTTCTTTACAAACTTAATTCCACCTTAAGATCAATCTGCTGCAGCAATGACAATCAATACAAACATTGCCATCATTGATTCGAGACTAAATGCTTTGTGCTCCTTTGGCAAAAAAAAAAAAAAAAAACTTCAAGATTGTGCAATACTCTGATGACCAACTGAGAGGCGGCAAATAAAGTCATTCCTATCTGGGAGGAGGGAGATTTTCTAAACATTGATCCTGTACTAGCAGCTAATCAATGAGACTCCCCGTCTATGTTGGCACTTTTTGATCCACTGATATGATCTCCGTCTCAGAGGAGCAGGTGGGAAAAGATTATTACCTTTAGAGGAGAAATGCAGACAGTATTGACAGACTTCAGAGTCAGACAACACACAAAAAAGGGCAAAAGTTGCCTTCGGCTTAAGATATAACCCCTCGGGACAGTAAAGCGAAGACATTTTTGAGAAGCAATTAATATGATGAATTTGCAGTCAAACACCCAAACTGGAGAAAAAAAGTCCCTAGTATGCTTTGAGGACCAAGTGAAACTAAACAAGCATTTTGATTCACTAGCTATGAAAGCCGATTATTCAAACAAATGAAAAGATCCTTGAGATACACTATATCCAGTATAAGGCATCTCTCCTCTGTATTCATAACCTTCTGAACACTCTCTACGCGTCAGATATATTGTATAAACAATTAATTAATGTAAAATATTGCACAAAACGATTGATCACAATTAGATCAAATGATGAAAATGTGAGTGGTGCCTATGTGAAACGTAATGCCATGATGCTAATGCGTTGTGGATCATTGCTAGGACATTGTTATGTGGTTGCTAAGATGTTTTGCTTGTTTTTTTGCCAACTGCCTCAGTGTGGGCTCAGCAGCAGTGCGGATCAATTTCGGCTTCATAGGCAAAGCTGTGAGTGTTGAGTGCATTAAGTGTCCAACATTCTACATTTGGTCTTATTTTCACATTTTATCTCCTCACCTCAAGCCAGGAGCAGACATCTCTTTCATTCACCCCTTTCATCTGGCTCTCCTCTCTGAACTCATCCATCATGCAGTCCATCAGATTCATCAGAGACCTCACCAGGCTCGTGTTGGACGTGGGAGATAATTCCTGAATGCCCACACAAAACACACTCCATTAGTCCGGACCAAGAACTCATGGCAAGATATATGGTGGTGTGCTATTATACTGGACAAAACTATCTTAAAGGTACAACGTGAGATAATAAATAATAGCTCAATAATTGCTAGACAAAAATGACAAACAAGGGAAGAAATATAGCAGCAAATGAGTGGCAGAAGAAAGCTCTACTCTGTCTGACAAAAACTGTATAACCAAAGTGCACTGTTAGCAATAAGAGACAAAACAGGACTGTTAGGAAAGTGTTTCTTTTTAAAAAAAAGAAAGGACATAATTAGCGCTTTATCCCATTCTGAGCACAATGCAAGCATGTAAGCACAAAAGAACCCTTAACTGCAGAAGCCTGTGATTATTGGGAAAGGAAATTCTGTATGTAATGCCTGTACTTAATTGAGAACATGCATTTCCTATTCCTTCCAGACTCTTAGAGTAATAATTATGTTTCATATAAAAAAAACTAATGTCTTTCTTTTTTTCTCCCAGTTCATATTTTTTCCAGCACCATGTGTCCTAAAGTGCTCAGTAATTTATAACTGAATTAACACAAACTATTGATTTGAGATTGAGATTTGAAAAATATTTAACATAAAAGAAGTAATGAGAGTATGAGTATGAGTATAAGTTTAAGAGAGATATACAACTTGGAAAGTTGTCAATTAGTATCATTATGCAAATGTATTTGAGTAAATAATTTTGCCAACTAAATTCCAGTACTGGCTGTGCAATAATGGACACTTTGAATTGTAACTTTGAAAAAGTACACCATTCATGGTATGACTGCACTCATGTTGATATGTTTAAAGCAAAAATCATTAAATCTAACAAACATACAGTATTCAATCATGTCCCAAATTGGGTGTCCTGTTTAGCTTGAGAGAATAGGGAACGGGTTGAAATAATTTGTCAGTGCTTAACAGGAGGAAAATATTAATTCAATGAGTGTGCAACTGTTTCTCTTAATATTAAAGATGCCTTTAATTCAGTGGGAAAGCACTCGCTCATTATCTGCAGCACAGTTACAGTTGTACCTTAGTGCCTTTGCGGATGAGCTCAAGAGATGCAGGCAGTATGCGGTCGAAGAGGCCAGTAATGAGGTCTTTGTGCATGGAGCTCAGAGTTGATGGCAAAGTGTTGAGCCAGGACAGCATCAGAGGCCGCCATCCCAGCATGTGAGGCTCCATGTAGATCATACCACACCGAGATACCTGCACAGAAAGCAGTTCTTGATAAAGTCCCAGTTCTTGATAAAGAATACGTTCAAATGTTCAAATATGTATTGCAGTCTTCACTTGATATGATCCTTTAGAAATAATTCTCATATGTGGATTTGGTGCTCAAAAAAACATTTCTTATAAATCAATGTTGAAAATATATTTATTTTTTTCAGGATTCTTTGAAAGTTCAAAAGAACAGCATTTATTTGAATGTATCTGTAATAATCACTTTTGATCAATTTAATGCAGCAACAATGCTAACATTTGACTAGATGATGGCAATGAAATTACCATCTTCTTTTGTAAATATCAAAAAAGTTGTGCACAAACAGCACTCGTGACCACAGTAGCACTTTCAAAAGGATGTGGACACAAATCAAAAGGGTACGAAACTTTTTATGTTTATTACTTAGCCATCTGGAATGGTGCATAGTTCAAATAAATTCCATTTTATTCATCTGCACGGCAGCTGCACTGGGTTACTCATAAAGATAAAGGTCTTTTGTGCTTAATGGTTTGATGAATAGCACATCATCAAGGTTACGTGATGGAAACAGCTGTCAGAAACCGGCTCCCACGGAAGGCCCATGCGAATGGTAGAGGTGTACGTGAATTGCAAACTGGGTGCTTTTGCACAGGTGTTAAGCCCGAGGAGACATCTGGGCCAAGCATGACCTCGAGGAGATGTTAGCTTGTTCAACTGAATTATCATTGAACTTTGCTCTAGTTTGCAGCAGGCCATATGAGTCATGCATCTATATATGAAAAGGAGGAGAGCAAGAGAGAAACTGCAAGAGACAGATTTGAGCCAAGGGGAGATGGTTTATACTTATGTTATAGCCAGACCTCTTTATTTATCCGTCAAAGCAAGACACGATATTCACACAGATTTGATCTCTGTCTCGCTCTTTCCCTCTGGCTCTATCTCCGGCATCTACTTTGATCTGATCTGGTGGCGGTTGCAAACAACATAAAAACACACAGATGTTCACACACACTTCTCACACGCTTTCTGTCTCCATAACACGCTTGTTTAATCTGTCATCATCACCCATTCTTTTGAATCATAGTCTTCTGCCCACACTGCGCCAAAAAAGGCTACAATTCATAACTATAAGAGCCTTTCCTCAGGCTAGGATGTGTGAGGCAGAAGCTTTGTCGGATACAAAGCCATCTTAGGAGAAGACGCTGAGATAAATAAGGGGAGGAAATCGCGTTGGTGTTTCTGAAAGAAAGAATTTCAGCAGCGACATATCATTATGCCATTCTTGAGTAGGCTGGGTGAGGGGAAATCGTGGTGTAGGTGTGTTATTGTGGCACTGCCAGTGAATTGGCGAGTCCTCTTTTGACAGGGTTGCCGAATGACAATGACAATCCCATTTGATGGTCTACTTTTTTTGCAACTCAAAACATCAAAGGCAGTTTGAGAGATGTCTCCTCTGATAAAGATATAACAAAATGCGTTGGGAAATGTGAGGATATATTTTCATCAAATTTCATCACATTTTTAGACTGTACTATATTTAAAATAAATAAATATGTGCAGTGTATGCCTGCCATTGTAGGTGGAATATATTACAGAAATATATTATTGGAATATATTGCAAATGCTTGCTGAAGCAATCCCAAAGTTAAAAACAAGTGACTAGAGAACAATGATCAATGATCAAAAAACAGATGGAGTCGATCGAGTCCTTCAAGTCCATCCCCCAAAGCAAGCAAGCAAGCAAGCAAGCAAGCAAGCAAGCAACTTTATTTATATAGCACATTTTCAAACAACAGACGTTGCCCCAAAGTGCTTTACAAAAATGATAACATTAAAATCATACAACAAAGCAAACATAACTTATTCAAAAGCTAAGGAAAATAAATACGTTTTTAAGTAAGACTTAAAAGTGGCAATTGACCTCAATTGACCTTCTCCAAAAGATGGAGCTGACCTCACGTGGAATGGGAGACTATTCCAGAGTTTGGGACCTACCACAGAAAAAGCACAATCTCCTTTTGATTTTAAATGACAACGAGGGACCTTTAAAAGCCATTGGTCGAAGGACCTGAGAACTCTAGAAGGAGAGTAGGGAATAATAAGATCACTGATGTACTGGGGGCAAGGCCTGATACAAGGGCCTTGTAGACAAACAAGAGAACTTTAAAATCAATCCTGAATTTAACAGAAAGCCAATGTAAGGATTGCAGTACAGGGGTAATATGGTCTCTCTTTCTCACCCCCGTTAAAAGCCTTGCTACTGCATTTTGCACTAACTGTAGGCGGACCATAATTATCCCTAAACTCTTTACATGATCTTCAATCTTTAAGGACAAGGAACCTAAATGATCAGGAAAAGTAGGTGAGATGGGAGAACCTACAATCAAAACCTCAGTTTTACTCTCATTTAATTGGAGAAAGTTGCTAGAAAGCCAAAGTTTAATGTCACTGTAACATTCTTGTACTCTGTCCAGCGAACAGGTTTTATCTCACAGGAAAATAAAACTGGAGATCGTCGGCATAACAGTGGTATGCAATACTATACTTCCGAAAAATAGTGCTTAGAGGAAGCATATACAGAGTGAACAGCAATGGTCCCAAAATGTACCCCTGAGGAACACCACAAACTAAAGGGGCCAATGAACACCACAAACTAAAGGGGCCAGTTGCAGATTCACAGCAACTATCCTGTCTTTTAAATATGAGGCAAACCACTGAAGGGCTGTACCCTGGACACCAACCCAACACTCCAGACGGTTGAGAAGAATCTCATGGTCAATCGTATCGAAAGCAGCGCTTAGACCTAATAAAACTAGAACAACATGTGATCCTGAGTCCAACGGTAATAATAATCATTAGTGACCTTGAGCAATGCAGATTCTCTGCTATGACAGGTCCTAAAGCCCTGGAATGTGTCTAAAATATCAAAAGTATTAAAATATGAATATAGCTGTGAGTAGACCACTTTCTCTAGAATCTTGGAGATAAAAGGCATAAAGGTCTATAATTGTTATATACTGTATGATCCGAGTTAGTTTTTTTTAACAAGGGATGAAGAATTGCAGCATGTTTGAAACTGTTTGGAACTACTCCACTCATCAAGGAGCTGTTAATTATAGCTGTTAGGCTAGAACTCACAGTAAAAAAAACATCTTTAAAAAGATGAGTAGGGAGAATATCCAGTCTGCAGCTACCTCCATTCATTTTCGAGACAATATCTGCCAGCTGTGCTGATGAAACTGGTTCAAAGTCAGTGAAAAGGTTAGCGCAGGATTAATTTATGAACGGGAATGTGAAGGTACAATTGCACTTCTGATCTTCTCAATTTTTTGAGTAAAAAATAATAAAAACTCTTCACAAGTCTCTTGTGTGGCAGCTAATCTGCACTCTTGTCTAAGAGAGCGGGTAACATTGCTTAGCCAAGGTTGAGATGTTCCCTTATGTTTCTTTAATTTAAGAGGGGCAACACAATCTAAGGCAAGAGTACATGACTTAGTAAAAGCCTCAACCAGCACTTCAGTGTCCTCTCGACCTAAGACTTTGTCTGTAACGTGATAAATAAAATTCAGAAAAAAGGTTTGCAGTTGAAGAATTGATGGACCTAGCATAATTTAAAGGCTGAGAAGAGGTTGGATATAAGAACAAACAGCATCGAATACCACTGAATAATGGTCGGAAATGCCTACACCTGAAACCACCAAATTAGATACAGAAATACCAAATGATAACACAAGATCTAGTGTATGACCTTTCTTATGAGTAGAACCAGTAACATGTTGTGTGAAATTTAAAGACTCAATAATAGAAAGAAATTCATTAACCTATGGCTTTGATGGGCAGCATAAATGAACATTAAAATCCCCAAGGACCAAAAGTTTATCACAGCGAAATACCAATCCAGAGAGAAAATCAGAAAAATGCTGGATGAAATCCTTATTCAGTTTAGGAGGTCTATATACCAAAGCACAGAAAAAAGAATCCAGAGTATCAATCTTTAGTAACTGTACCTCGAAGCTCAAATAGGTTTCTGTGGATAGTAATCTGCATTTAAAAGTGTCTCGGAAAACAGTGGCAACACCACTTCCTCGTCCTGCGGTCCGAGGGGAGTTCAAAAAGTCACAGCCTGGTGGTGTCAACTCACCCAAGGCCATATGATCGCCATGATTCAACCAAGTCTCAGTAATAAACAAAAAGTCCAGCGAACGCGATGTTAAAAAGTCATTCAAAATAAAAGCCTTGTTTGATATAGAACGTGCATTTAAGAGACCCATTTTTATGGAGGTGATTCAGTCGTTTCCTCTTCATGGGTCAATGGAGGGGAAAGAGTAAAGTAGATCTGAAATAAATTCATATGTACACTACCAGTGGACTAGCCTACACAAAAACTCAGATACTCAGAATTAGGAACATATCTGTTTTCTGTATAAATCAATATTTTCAAACAATGTAAGTTTATAAGACGGTATGTAATCCTATATGATAAAGTATTTAATAGGCTACTCAATCAAAAGAGTAAGTTTTTAAATGCAAGATTACTAAATGCACTTAAATGCAATTACTTTTAAATGCAGATTACTATCCACAGAAACCTATTTGAGCTTCGAGGTACAGTTACTAAAGATTGATACTCTGGATTCTTTTTTCTGTGCTCCCATCCCCTCACACCTTTTACAAGCCATCTCTCCCACACTTCTACCAGCACTCACACACATCATCAACTCATCCCTCCATACTGGCACTTTCCCTACCGCGTTCAAGCAGGCTCGGGTAACCCCACTGCTTAAAAAACCAACACTAAACACATCATTTGTAGAGAATTACAGACCTATCTCTCTCCTACCATTCATTGCGAAAACACTTGAACGAGCTGTTTTCAACCAAGTAACATCATTCTTGTCTCTGAACAACCAGCTGGACGTCAACCAATCTGGCTTCAAGAAAGGGCATTCAACTGAGACTGCATTACTGTCGGTCACAGAAGCCCTACGGATCGCAAAAGCTGCTTCCAAATCCTCAGTTCTCATTCTCCTGGATCTGTCTGCTGCCTTTGACACTGTGAATCATCAGATCCTTATGACCAGCCTCTCATCACTGGGCATCACAGGAACTTCCCTCCACTGGTTTGAGTCCTATCTCACAGGTAGGTCCTTCAGGGTCGCATGGAGAGGCGAGGCATCCAGAGCACATCAACTGACCACAGGGGTTCCTCAGGGTTCAGTCCTTGGACCCTTGCTCGTCTCCATCTACACCACATCACTGGGACACATCATACAGGCACATGGTTTCTCTTACCATTGCTATGCTGATGACACACAGCTCTTCCTCTCATTTCAACCAGATGATCCCACAGTAGCTGCACGGATCTCAAGCTGTCTGGCGGACATCTCGACATGGATGAAGGATCATCACCTGCAGCTCAACCTGGCAAAGACTGAGCTTCTCGTCCTCCCTGCCAATCCGTCTCTACAGCACGACTTCACTATCCAGCTAGACTCATCATCAATCACCCCATCAAGGTCGGTCAGAAATCTTGGAGTAACAGTTGATGACCAGCTGACTTTCACAGATCACATTTCAAAGACAGCTCGATCATGCAGGTTTGCACTGCACAACATCAGGAAGATCAGGCCTTTCCTAACTGAGCATGCAACACAACTTCTCGTCCAGGCCCTGGTCATTTCTAGGCTTGACTACTGCAATGCTCTTCTGGCTGGACTTCCATCATTAGGGCTGGGACGGTATGGATTTTTTCTTACCGCGGTTGAAAAGCAAGAAATTCCTGCGGTATTGCGGTAAACCGCTTTAAACCTCAACCCCCCTTCCCACCCTCCCCCAGTTTTTTTTTCTGCGACGTTGCGGCTGGAACAACAAACAAAGTGTGGCAATGATAATCTCAGGTAGTGTTTATGTGCTTTATTTAATGTTAAAAGCATGCAATGTGACTTTGAATATCGTTTAGTGCTCCAGCTTTGTAGCTGTAAAAGCAACAATGGATAATTCACCTCAGATCTTGAAATTAAACAAATGGAAATAAGAACGTTCAAACTGTGAACAAGTGTATTCTTTGACAAATATTGTTTTAGTAACTCAGTAGCCTATGTATTTTTAATAATGTTTAAATGGTGTAATATTTGTGAATTTGATTATGTAGCCTACTTATCCATTTTCTTGCAAGTGCCGTCAAGATTACTCTCTGGTGCTGTGAGTGTGCACTTGCCGCGACTCCGCGAGGGTTGACAAATGCGGTCTTCACGTGAGAGAATTGTTAAATAAGCACTTGCAATTAAAAGCTGAGGTCCTGCTTTTACTTTTTTTTATTTACGGTGCGGCTTGGACGCGGCGTCCGTCGAAAATAGACTAGGCGCCTATCTTTAGCGAAGCGGCGCGGAGAGACGCTTCTGAAACGCGCCGCGTCGTGGCTGTTGTAAACACAAGCATTGACTAGAGTGGGCGCGATCAGCTCCGGTAGCCGCGTCGCAGCCATAACGCGCCACAGAGTATAAATAAGGGGTTATAGTCAATAGCCTACGAATGGAATGTTATTATGTGTCATGGAACAACTTGCGAACTTGCGAAAGGTCGGATTTGCTCCATCTTTTGATAAGTTTTGTTTAGAAAACCTTGAATCCATGCAAGACACAATGTTATTAGACACAATCCATGTCATTAGAATCAATGAATCCATGTCATTAGACACAACGTGAACACATGAAGGCCAGTGTTTATTTTATTATTTTATTTTTTTATTTATTTATTTTTGCGGTGATGACGGTGACGAGCTCAGACCCGCGGTAGGCGTCACGTGACCGCGGTATTGCGGTAATGCGGTAACCGTCCCAGCCCTATCCATCATGTGCAACTAAACCTCTACAAATGATTCAGAATGCTGCAGCTCGTCTTGTCTTCAACGAGCCCAAGAGGGCCCACGTCACTCCGTTGTTCATCTCACTGCACTGGCTACCTCTCTCTGCTCGCATCAAGTTCAAGGCATTGACGCTTGCTTACAGATCTGTCACAGGCTCAGCTCCCTCCTACTTTCACTCACTCCTACGAGCCTACATCCCTACCAGAAGCCTACGATCGGCCAACGAGCAACGTCTCGTGGTTCCATCACAGAGAGCCAAAAAATCGCTTTCCAGAACATTCTCATTCACAGTTCCATGCTGGTGGAATGATCTCCCCACCCGCATCCGGAATGCAGAATCCCTGACAACATTCAAAAAAGAGCTGAAAACTCATCTCTTCCGTGAGCACTTAACCTCATAAAAAAAAAAAAAAAATCCTTTTCCTTTTCCTGTAAATTAGCACTTCTTGCGGTGTTATTGCCTCTTCACAATGACTCGCTTAATTTAGTCCCAATTTGTAAGTCGCTTTGGACAAAAGCGTCTGCTAAATGAATAAATGTAAATGTAAATGTAAATGTAAGCACAAGCCAAGTATACTTAGAATACTTAATTTAATGATCTCGATCAAAATACTTTTCTGTCAGTATAAGTCAAGTATACTTAAGAGACATTTTAAGTATATTTCTGAGAAGTACATAAGAAGTAGACTGAAAGTATACTTTCTTATTTTAAGTTTAAAAGAAGTATACTAATAGCACACCTGAATAAACTTTTTTGTTTCGGAAAATGTTATATTTGATTTATTCTGTATTCTTCTGAAATCATTATGACTAGTATATTAAGTGGATTCTGGTGTTTCCACAAATCTGTGTCTAGGATTGGTCAAACTAAAGGCTTGAGATCTTTTGATTTCTGTCACTGACTTAGTAAGTTGTACAGAGTGGCTAAATAAACTATACTTTTAGGAGTAGACAACCAACTAGAAGGTAATAGCTAACCCTGCACCCTCTGCACCAGACTAAGATCAGACTGACTTTGTGTCAGCTAAAGTAAGATTGAAATTACATTCTAATAAATTAAGTAAACTTCACATAAGTGCTAGTAAAAGACCTACACGCATTATACCTTCGCCCACGCCATTGGATTCCGTCGTTGGGCCGACGGGTGGTCTTTGTTTGACAAAACCTCAATTTTCTCAGCTTTTTGAAAATACCCCTTTAATAGAAAATTAAAAATATCCCCTTTAGAATATAACTATAATCATATGGTTTTCTGAATAACAAAATAATTGAAAAATCTAAATTCGTGTTCACACTACAGATATCGTTCCAGTGACTTCCGTTCATAGGCATGCGAATGCAGGAGACCGGAAATGCAAGCTCATGTGACTTTGGCTGCATTCCAAAGTTCAAGTTTGGCCAAATCTGACCTGCAAATTTGTATATAAATAGAAGACCAATAGAAGAACGATATGTCACGCTGCAAGAATAAATGATCAACGGTTCAGGAAATAACCTTTACAAGCTTTTTTCCATTCCTTATTATAAGATTCACTGGCAAACGAAGGCAGCATTTATTTTACAAAAATAAAAATAAATGCTCTAAAAATTAATTCCATAAGAGATTCCCAACTCAAAATGATAGAACTACAGAAAAGTTTTGAATTAAAACACCTTGCATTATTTGTAAGTTTAACATTTGCCTGTCATCTCACCGTGGCCGGTGAAGCCACCTCCAGGTCCATGGGTTCAAAGATAAGGCTCATCTGCGGGGACATCTGGATGATCTCTCCACTCATGAGACAAAGCTTCTTGTTGTCATCCAGTACAGTGTTCATGTTCTCAATCCACACTGCGTCCACAGGCCCATCGAAAATCAGCCACTTTCTGTCAGGACTCTGTTGGGGAGGCAGTGGACAGTCAGACTCACATGGAAAAATCTATAACTATAACTTTTCTGTTTGTGCTATGGTTATTTCATAATAAAATAGGTATTATTGTACATGGTGTTCTTTTATTTTAGCATTTTGTAGATAGGAGCTACCCAGCACAAGATGTTTTTCTGCAGAACACCAAATAATGACAGTGTTTTTTCCTAGCATTTTATAAAAGCTTTTAAGTGAAAATATTTTTACGTGTAACTCTAACAAACCATGGATGCTTTGTTTGAAAAATGAGGCTAACTAACATTTTCTCATGAAAGTTTCTTTCATATTTCTTTCAAATATTGATTTTTAATTTTCAACACTTTGACATTTGTTTAACAAATCACAAGCTTGTATTGCTTGCATTGTTTTGGCCTAGTTCTTTCCACTGAAACAGGCTTTTCCCGCGATTCTGTAACATGCATTCAATGCTTCAAGAAATAGCAATGGCAATCAAATATAAAACTAAATGTGAGGAAAACATTTGACACCAGTCTCCTCTTATTATGTTGCTTTTTATTCCTCAATTACAGCTATTAGAGGATCTAGGTTTGTTCCTCACTTTCTTGCTGCACCAAAGAGACTGATCTACCATATCTTCCGCCAACAACTGTTTTAACAAAAACATTTCTATCGTAAGCCGGGGGAAACAAAGCTTCAAACTGTAATCCTTTAGGAATGTGGGTATGACTGAACTCTGAATAACATTAAAGTTAGTGGGTAAAATATGTTAGTTTTAGGCTTAGTGTTACCATGGTGAAAGAAATATAAGAGCTGCATGTTTCAGGCAGACACCACTGTGGGAAATTACGTACTCTGTTTTGAGATGTCTTTAACTTGATGGCAGAGAATTTAACATTCATTGCCATTTATGTATCTAGTAGTGACTTAAACACAATTTATTTCTGTACATGGAGAGCCATTATTACTGTTTACTAAATCTAACACAATGTGTGCAATGCTGAGAAGCAATAAATGTGATGGTGCGAGGGAAGGATGGATAGAAAGCCAAGAGAATTAGAAGGGGGATGTATGGATGGAAGGAAAGCGGTATGGGTGGATCAATGAAGGCAGGGAGGGCAGAAGGATGGATGGTGGATGAGGGAATTAGGAATGGGTGGATGGGGGGTAAACAGATGGAAAGGAGGGGATTTGATGAAAGGAAGATAGGAATGGATGTAAGGGGGAATGGAATGGAGAGATGTATGGATGTATGGATGGATGTATGGATGGATGTATGGATGGATGTATGGATGGATGGATGGATGGATGGATGGATGGATGGATGGATGGATGTATGGATGGATGGAAACGAGGGATGAAAGGAAGTTATGGATGGATGGATGGATGGATGGATGATTGAATAAATTAGTTATTGAATAAATGGAGGGAGAGAGGATGAGTGGAATAGATGTGGGATGGATGGACAAATAAGATAAATGAACTGGTAATTGTACCTGGGAAATGGCAAAAGCTCTATAGCTGACAGCCAAGATGCCATCTGACCATTCATGGGAGACGGGGTCAAACTGGCCATACAGCTGGCCCATGGTGATAGACTTTGGGTTGATAACAGTGATCTGAACCCTGTTCTCCTCCATCAGACCCTGCATTCAAAACAGGTTAAGTTCTGTTGATATTATAATAGAACACTTACACACGTTTTTGCAGCAGATTTCAATTGTGTCATATTAGCATGTGTATGAATGTGCTTCAGTGCATTGATTTATAGCAGTACCATCACTAAATGTGTTGTCTGTTCTTTGGAAACACAAGAAATCACATTTCCTTTTATGAAAACATTTTGCAGACTTTTTAAGTGTTCTATTATGCAAAAAGAGCAGTTTGTATTGCGGCATTGTGATACAAATTCACATCCACTTGGAACTGCTTGAGAAATGTGGGAGTATTTGAGACTTTGGGAGTTCACATCCTCTGGGTACAAGAAAAAAGTACTCAAAAAAAGTCAACAAGTAGGATAAAAGAACAAAAGTTTAAAGCCCTATCTTATGTAACAGATGTACAATGTTGAATGCAGAAAGCTCTACTCCCACTGTGACTATTTGAGCAGCACTAGTTTTTGTGAACAGTTGTCAATTTCCAGCACCTTCTCACAGATGTCATGCAGGGCAGCAGAGAGCACACGGTAGGCCGATGTCTTCCCACCGAAGGGCTCTCCCACCAACATGAAGCCGTGACGCACAATCATCATTTCATAGATCTGCAGGATCTTCTCAGCAAAGAAGTCAGTGACCTGCAGGTTCATCTTGGCACTGTTTTCCTTAATAGCCTCAAGCAGCACACTATAGTCTGGTTTCGGAAGCTTCACCCCAGGGAATAGATCAGAAGTGATGCCCTGGACAGATTCACAACGACTGAGAAGTTAGTGAGTTAGTTAATATTAATTTAAGCATTACATATACATTTTAATGAATGCATAATTTGTGGTATATGTAGAATATACTGATGTGTGGTCCTAGATGTTGTACCTCAAATAATGGAAGGTCATGAGCCAGAAATTTTGGAAGGTTAACATCAATAATAGATCTCAGCAACAGAATATCTTCGTTCTCCTCTGGAAACATCAGCTGTGACATGTTAAACACAGGGAGAGAAAGAGGTTTGACACTCAATAAAAGAATTGCTTGTGCTGTCACTTTTCCGGGGTCTCCATGGGAGAGCGGCATTCAGCCACATTGTCTTTGCTCATTCTTTACCATCACAGTGATTTGCAACTCAGACCTGAGGGGTTTAGAGCATGCCTTTGTCTCCAGAAGTAATTTCAAGATGGCAAAAGAGTGCGGTCTCGGGTGTGATGGTGCAAAGATTGCTGTGAAAATGACACAGGCATATTCATTTCTGAGAACAGCAGAGATGACTCAAGCAGACACTATTCAAATTTGGTAAAATGAGAAAAGTGAGTGGGAGCTGTCAAGGTCAGGGTCCTCCTCTGCCTATTTCAGTTGTGTGACATCCGATTTTTTGTGGCTTTGCTACTCCAGGATTCTTATTGTCACACAACAGACATATTAAGAAGAGAAATGGCCTCATTCTAGTAAATTACAAGTTGTAACTACTGTCTTGAGTGCTTGTCTTGTTCTATACACTCACTTTTTGGTTATTTAGGTCAATGACTGCATTCTACAAGAAAATTCACACCCTTAAAATTCAAGTAATGACAACCATATTTTTATTAAAGAGGCCATATCATGCAAAAATCCATTTTTCTTAATAATTTGAATGTCAAACAGTTAAATCAACTGCACACTTCCCAGTGTAAAAAGACAGTATATGTGTACTAACAAGATGCAACTTATTTCAAAACTACTCACACCCTGTGATATGAGTGAGAAATAAGGACAAACTAGAAGAGATATTTTATCCTAAACACCAGAGCATTAAACAGCAGAGGATCCAACAGCAATGTCGCAACAAATGTATGAGTAACAATGTTTTTACCATGTGTCACGATTGCTTTGTCTGTTAAAGATTGTTTGATATGTACTAAGTATTTATACAATAGTGCCGCAGTTAAACTGTGAATAGTTGTGATAGTTGTGATTTGCTGTTTTTTCCTTTGGGGATTTCTGGATGCGGAAGAAAGCACAAAGAGAACGCTGCTTTTGTTATTGTTAATGTACAGTTATCGCTGTAGTCCTGAATAAAAGCTTCAGTGAGAGAGATCTTGGGTTTTGTCATCAATAAGACATTTCATTGAATTTTTATTTTATTTAAAACACTGTAAATGACAATACGTTTTTCACTTTATCGAAAAGGATGAACAATGAATAGCCTATATAAGAACGACAGTACAACAAACGATGGTACATTCATTCATAATTCTGTTTACACAAAACACTGTAAGTTATCATTAGTCAACTATAACTGTGATAAATCCAAGTACTTAAACTTCATTTGCCACAACCAAGAGTTAAAAAGCATATATAATACGCATAAATGTTTCAGCTATGTAACAAGATATTGGATATTTTCAACATCGGAAGTTTTCAAAACAATAATGTGGGGATGCTGAAAATTATTTTAATATGCAAAACTGTGACCGTTCAGTGGCCGTTTACTTCCAAGTCTTGAATGAGGCATGCATATCAAAAACAGGATAGAAAATTCCCTATTACTTCTAAATTATGATGTTTTTTGATAACATTATAAGTGGATATTAGAGAACATTATAAAATAAAATAAAAACGTTAATAAATGTAAACCAAGAATAAGTGTACCAAAGTGCTGTTTCACATTCTCATGCAAAGAGGGTGTTTATATAGTCTTAAAGGCACAGTAGTAACACCACGGCTTAAAGGTGCTATATGTTGCTATATGTCATACATATGTATACATAATGATCATGCATTAATCGCTTATTTATTGCCAATGTGTGAACATCCTGTAACGAAACTTAAAAAACAAGACCCTCTCCGACTTCCTAGGTTGTCTATGAAAGCCTGTAGACTGATTTTTATGTGAAGGATTCGGGACATGTTTGCCAGCAAAATCAAAAGTATGTAACATTTACACACGCTTACTGAGTGCATCTCCTCCGTACTATGACACATGAAACATATGTTTATACAATGTTCAGATAATGCAGAAAGAACTATTCTGAACTGTAATGTCAATGAGTCATGCAAAGAAAATAGATTAATTCAAACTGTAGTCTCACAAAGTCTAGTCTCAAATATACTTTATAATCAAACTATCATAACAGTGTAATTTTAATCACATCATCTGTTTTGACATTATGCTGGTGAATTGCAGAGCTTGTGCAAACATTACACTTCGCTATGATCAGATTCTTTCTCAACGATGTCATTTTTTTGTGTTTATTTTATCATTGAGAGGAAACCGCGGCGCACATATTTACATATTAATCTAAACATCACTCTTAGGACAGCATCTGGGTGTTTAACAGTACAGTATATGGCAGCAAATGCATTTCCAACTTCTTTTTACTTCTAAGCAAAGAATAAAAAAGAACTTTGCTATGAGTATATCGGCACATTGAATTATGTTCAGTGCGTTGTGCATGAGCTGGCTACAGTTCACTTAACAGCCACCGGTGTCGCTAATAACAAGGGTTTCTGAATTCTACATACAGCCCCTTAAAAGAGAGTGGGGGATATGGTAGACATTTCACTGAATAGTAAAATATAGACGTATTGACAGTCTCTAAAATGTAAAGGTATTTACATATGCACAACTTTACAAATATAAAATCTTCAAGAATCCTTTATAAGTAAAATTATAAATATATTTGTATAATTACATTTTACTAATGCATAGATTTGAAAAGGCCACAGTGGCAAAAAAATAATTATTATTTATTTATTTATTATTTAAATTGTATACATTTTTGTACATAGTAGATTTACAAAATCCAAACTGAACAACTAGTATTAATGCAGTGACGTGACTAGAAGCACAAGACAGTGTATGAACAGTTTCCTGGTTACTAACAATTGCTGGACATTAAAACGTCTTTGGTAACAAACATTAGTTTGGTCAATAGCTGTTGGCATCTTCCTTGTTTGCAGCCACAAGATGCAAAACTGCTGCCGTGTTTACTATGTCAACCATTGTCAGTTTGATGTAGAAGAAGGTAATCCTTTATTCGACACAAACACAGAACACGATGGGATTCACTCTTCCAAATAAATGCAACTGTCACTCCTAAAAGTTTGTAGGGAGTGAGTGACCTGTGTTGCTCTGACAAGGGACTCCCACGTCCCATGGCTTTTATTCAGGTGGCGCAGTCGTATCAGAACAGCAGAGTAAATGGAAAGACAGTTTTCATCTTGCTCGAGCCACATTGTGTAGGCGCTGCAGTTGTTCCTTTGACCTGTCTTCTCTGATGCCCTATTGCTGCACTACTATTCTCAGTGTTTCAGTGTATGAGGATAGTCCTTTGTGCATACTAAATAAGCTTTTAGATAAATGAGTGCAACAGTAATAAATCAAAGATCAAGGAATGTGCTCAGGTAGGGCCATCTATGAACATGAAAGTCACCATGTTCTGGCCTTGCTTCAGGGGATCTGATCATGCTGAAATGAGCATATTCTACGGTGCTCTGCACAAAAGCCTCGACTGCCTGTCTAGCAATCAAATGGAATTATAGTTTAACACATGACAACTGCAGATTTGTATTGACATTTTAATCTGAAATGCATGCTTTCTTAAATGTTTTGCTTTTACATGACTGAGAGAGAGAGAGAGAGAGAGAGAGAGAGAGAGAGAGAGAGAGAGAGAGAGAGAGAGAGAGAGAGAGAGAGAGAGAGAGAGAGAGAGAGAGAGAGAGAGAGAGAGTACTGATTGGAGCCCCGAAACACTCTTCTTAATTTCAATAGTTCGTGTTTTTCACAGATTTGCAATTCTCCGTGCTGCCGAATTGAGTGTGAACACTATTTATATTCAATGTCAGATTCATTTGGCTTTGATCCACAGGCGAAAAGTGGTGAGAGGGAGAGAGGAGAAGGAGCGTGCAATGGGAATTGAGATGAAGTGGAAATGTTTCACTTCTCTGACCTTTGGTAACTCTGTGCTGATAACAGTGGCAGGGCCAACTGGGCCAATTGCAGTTTGGAGTCATTCAGAATTGCTTTAACAAGTTTATGAAGTACTCAGAAATGGTGGCTAAGCAGAGGCCAAAACATATAACTACTAAATGAAATGAGACGTTAAATCAAAACAACAAAGGCCTTCACATTTAAATACAAAATGAAAGCTGATTCTTCAAATCACATCATTAAAGATTCACACCACAACACCACAGAATGTTTTTAGACAGAGTAGTTATCTTGTGACTTTAATCAGTTAGACTAAAGCAATAGATTATAGCTTTTGTAATAAATATTTAAAGGGGACATATCATGAAAATCTGACTTTTTCCATGTTTAAGTGCTATAATTGGGTCCCCGGTGCATCTACACCCAGAAAACGTGAAAAGTGACAACCCAGTCATTTTGTTTTGATAAGCCTTTCTCTGCAAGCATATCAAAAAATAAGCCGATCAGATTTCGCTCCCCTTCTGACGTAGAAAGGGAATCTTATTATAATATTACCGCCCCTTTACCTGCACGTTTCCACCCCCGGCGCTGCCATTGGTTTTCGCAAGCGACAACAGTGTAACCAGTTCTAACGCAATGGCAAAAGTTTGAGCAAAGCTGCAAACTGTTTTGTCGTTGGCTGCACAGAACAAAAAATAACCAAAAAATGTCACCGCTGTCTTATAAAGACCTCAGGGAACTGTGTCAATTTGTGTAAAAGTTAAACATGACGATACATGCAAGTCGATGAGATCAACGTAACTCCACAAGAACTACATAAATGTATCCACTAACCATTCAGAAACGTCCAGGTGCAGTCTAAAAGTTGTAACCTCTTTCTGGCTATCTTCCTGCATTGTGCTACTGGTTATTTCTGAGATTTTGGATGATTTGCGTGTTTTGTTATTGCCGGAGTATCCGAAGCTCGTGTAAAGGATCAGCCGTCTTCTGAACGGGGGCGGGGGAGCAGCAGCTCATTTGCATTTAAAGGGGGACACACAAAAGCAGTGGGTTTTTGCTCACACCCAAATAGGGGCAAATTTGACAAGCTATAATAAATGATCTGGGGGAGTATTTTGAGCTGAAATTTCAGACACATTCTGGGGACACCATAGATTTATATTACATCTTGTGAAAAGGGGCATAATATGTCACCTTTAAGAATATAAGACCAAATAAAATCAAATTTAAAACCAAAATATAAAATTAAAATATTATACTCATATGTGTCACTGCAAAGTTAAAGCATATTGTTTTTAATTGAAACATTTAAATCGTAGTGTGGCAAAAGTGCAACATGTGGGGCTTTATTGTAGATACAGGTCCTACCTTCAGGTTCCCTGCGGCGGTCAGAACTGATTTGACAGCCCTCATGCCGTAATCATAATGGTGTTGGGAAGAGAGCTGCTCAGAGCACAGTCTATATGTAGCTACAATCTTCACTGAGAGCGGTCGTGCTCTGACAAATCCACAGGAGTACAGCACTATCTCAGCTATCAGAGCATAGTCTGGCACCATCATAGCTACTGTCCGGAATAGAGCCTGCAGCAGAAAATTACACAACATTCACAATTATAGAACAAGCTAAATGAACTACTCTAATAAAACAGAATGGAAACACATATTGAACAGTGACAGCAAGAACATTACAGAAACATTACCA
Source organism: Abramis brama (assembly GCF_963993115.1). NCBI lineage: Eukaryota > Metazoa > Chordata > Actinopteri > Cypriniformes > Leuciscidae > Abramis > Abramis brama. The sequence continues at coordinate 27,181,016 of NC_139970.1, forward strand.
ATATACAATATCATATTAAAAGTAATAATGGATATTACACTCATACATAACACTCATAACACTACATGACATAGTTTTTAGATAAATTTGCATATTAAATACCCATTGTTATTATTCGCTAACTTATGTTAACATTAACAAAGTTTCTTATAGTAGTTTCAGTGAAGCACTTTTTTTCTGGGGAAAAAAATGAATATAGGGCATGTGATTGAAGTATGACACACTCAAAAATTAAGCATATTCCATATACTCTGCACTTGGAGTGGACTTGGTTCTCTACATGCCTTCAGGTTGTCAGGTAGTTCAGAGCGTCCAGCATAGCCAGGGTTCATGGTGATAAAGACAGCGCATGTAGGGTTCAGTTTCAGCTCTGTCCCCTCAAACAGCAGCATCTCAACGTGTGCAGAAATACCTGCAGAGAAAAAAATATTATGCATCTAACCCCAAACCCAGAAATCTCATTATATTGATAGATTTATGCAATGTAAGCATCCTAATGCTTGATTTGACTGGACTCAACTCATCAAATTCAGATCTATTAAGTTTGATAGTATATAGGAGTTTTTGAAAAATAAATTCTGTAGCTCCATTGATTGAACCTTAAAATCCACTCAAATTGCAGTGAACATTCTAACTCAAAATGTGCACACAAACACACACCTCTCTGGATGGTTAGAATTTGCTGAGCCACCACTGAAAGCACTTCCAGATCAATGCGGTTGAACTCGTCAAAGCAGGCCCAGGCACCGGCCGACAACAAGCCCTGGAAGAGACCAAGTATCTTTACCAAGACTTACAGCAAATGTAGTCTGAACACACCTTTGCTGCCAGATAACTGACAAAGGGTGAGCATGATGACATTAAAACGCAAGCTCTTTAAAATTCTGTGCCCTCTGATTAAGATACAGCTGTGGTTCCCTGATAGTACTGAGGCTGTACAGTAAAAGCATTGCAATCTTTGCTAGCACACCAAACTAAAAGGAAAACTAACATGCCTGTATTTATTATCAGATATAGTGGGGTCTAAAAGTTAAAGGCCACTAGAGAAAATCATTCTATAATAATACTTTTGCTATCATCTAACATTATCAATATAAACTTTTAACATTTTATTTTGAAAGGTTTAACTGGAAATTAATATTCATTTTAAAATGTCTTAGTATTTTGATCCATCTAGGTTAAATCGTAACAAAAGAAAATAGACATGACTCCCACACCCAGTCGTCAGACCAAAAGATAAACCAACAAGTCCAAAATTCAAGAAAAATGATAAATGTTTTATTAAGATGAAGAAGATGAACATATAAGTAAAATAGAGTATTTCCAGAGTAACATAAACCAGTGGGTGCATAATCTTCAGGAAGACCCAAGGCCCAAAATAACAAACAAAACTGATAATAAACAAAATATCAAACTAACTTCCCTCGAAGTTTGTTATGTTCCTCTTTTGCTTTAATGACAACAGAACCCAAAAGGACATGAACTCCAGAAGTTTAATGATCATGTTCTCCAAAATGAAATAATTTATTAATTCGTTAGGGTTAGGGGTTTTTTTTAATGATATTTTTTATTATTTTTTTTACAGAAAATTAACATGGTCATTCTCATAATGAATTATAAAACAATTCTTTATTCTACTTTTTTATTTATTTTTCAAAATAATAAAACTTTCAGTTTATATCCAGGTTTAAATAAAACTAAATAATTATTAGATAATTGTGGTCTTTGATTCTTTTGACATTGTATTTCCCCCAGAGTAATGTCTAATTTAACTCTGGATTTAGAAAAGACTCAATTTAATTAGTAATATGTTGTGGGGTCAGTAATCTATAAGACAACACAAGACAAGATAAGACCAGACAAATCTCATTATGTACTATTATTTTGAAGAGTTCATAACCCCTTTCTGCAAGAAACCTTTTTTTTTTTTACCACAACAATTTTGGCATTCTGAATCTGTGTTACTATAGTAACCAATGACAGTAATATCAGTCAGTGCTGTGCTGTTCTATTCGAGAGGGTTTTTATAAAGACACATGGAGCTTAACCTCATGTGTGATGTTTAACTTAGCCATCATTTCACATTTCTTTCCCAGTAAGCCATTGCCAAATACTGTTATATTGTTATATGTTCTTTTCTTTTTTTTTCTTTTTTTATGTAACATCTTTTGCTGTGATCTGAATAAAAGAAACTTATAAATAACTTGGCTTAAGCACAACTTGTAAAAACTTGTAAAATACCTGTTCGTGCATCATAACTTTGTAAAACTTACCTTAAAGAATTTTCCCAGTGCAATATAGTCCAGGCCATCGGAACAGTTGAAGACTACACACTGCTTAGCTACAGCTTTAGCCAGATCTTTGGTGGTTTCGGTCTTGCCGGTACCTGCAGGACCCTCTGGGGCTCCACCAAGATGTAAATGTAAAGCTCCAAATAGAGTTCTGGTAAAGAAAAGGTGCAGCCAGAGGTTGTGTTAACTGAAATAAATAATTTACTGAATTTAATAACATAAACAGATAGTTCAAAATATTTTCAGTCATTCTGAAAGATTAAAAAAAATACACTAATGTTCAAAAGTTTGGGGTCTCTATAGTTTTTTTTTTTTTTTTTGCTCACTAAGGCTGCATTTATTTGATCAGAAATACAGTAAAAACAGTAATATTGTAAAATTGTATTATACTGTCATTTAAAAGCAACAAATAATTTCCAGCATTATTACTCCAGTTTTTAGTGTCACATGATCCTTCAGAAATCATTCTAATATGCTTGTGAGTGATTCTTTGATGAATAGAAAGTTAGAAAAACAGCATTTATATTAAAGTCTTTGCCGTCATATTTGATCAGTTTAATGCATCCTTGCTGAATATCTGAGTATCAATTTCGTTGTTTTTTTTTTTTTAAAGTAAAAAATCTTACTGACCCCAAACTTTTAAATGTGTATCTGGTCTATTGCATTTCCTAAACAAGAAACATCGCCACTAAGGGATGCTGATAGGAATTAGAAGAGAATAAAATAAAGAAAAAAAAAAGTTTTAAAGTGCTCCAACGAAAAAATACTATATAGACTACATCTATATAACATTTAGAAAACAGAAAACAATGATAGATAAAAATACAGCATGACGTAATATTCACAATCCAATTAGTAAATTATTATTTGTAGGCATCCTCTGGGTGGACTGAATTCTGAATTCTACACTGATTCTGACCTATAGCAGCGATCAGTGAGAGGGGTGATGACCAGTCGTGGTGTGTTTCCAAGATACTCATAGCCATATGCCAAGCCTGCATTGATCATCTTTGTCTGAAGCTGGTTTTCCTTCATAGACAGGGTTGAATCAAAGATTTGAAAGAAAAAATGGAATCAAAGCAGATCATCTAGTGTCAAAAACAATATCTGCACATACTATTCACAAATAAGATCGGAATAATTTTCAATCACATTTACAGATAATCAATCTGACTTACAATCCAATAGTAGCGCAGCTGGCTGAGCCACTCAAAGTTGGTCTCATCATCCACACCCTTTTGTACCAAAGAGGCCAACACATCCCGGGCGTGAACATCAAGCACCACCAGCGCTCCAAGTGTGACTCGGTTCTGTTTGGACAGCTTGCCACGCACCAGAGTCACAATGTCATCTATCTGAGTATTGTTCTGATCCAGATAGGCCTGAAGAGCCTGATTAAGAAATAACCCAGTCATATAAAAATATATTATGTAAGGGATAATGTACAGTAAGACAGTAACACAAAATGAGGCAGATAATGACTACACATTATCTTGCCTATAATATGGCTAATTGGCAAATAAGTAAATAAATAAATATAAATTAAATTCTGATTTGAGTTTAATCGTTTTATTATATGAGAAAAAAGAAGACATAAAACAGCACAGATATGTGGACAAGAGTATTGGAGTCAGTTTAGCAGGTAACTATGCACAAATATTGAGTAGAATGCCATGAATAACCAAAGGACCCTTTTCAAATTTCCAGGGTTCTCAGAAGTGGAAGTCATCATAGTTGGGTAAACTTCTATAGTGGTGAATGGGAGATGACAGCAAATATAATTGTTATGTTCCCATATGCTTCAATAGCAAAAGAAAAAAAAAGAGGGGAAAAAAACTGAGAGACTGATTACAGCAGTCAGAAGAGTGAAAAATGTCAAATTTGCCGTCACTCCCTCAGCCGTAGTATTAGAAACACCCTTGCAGAAGTGTTAATTCATTTTTTGTAATTTATTGCCAAGGTAATATAACACAATAATAATATTATAAATGTATATTAAATGTTTTTTTGTTTTTTTGATGTTGAGTACTGTGGAAACATGCTATCACAGTCCATTAGAAGGGAACACAAGAATGAAGAATTCCAGAGAGCTGTGCTATAAAAGATTAGGTAACACTTTATTTTACAGTGTCCTTGTTACATACAATATGTTAAATGTACTTACCATAGTAATAACAGTAAATTATGCATTATTACATGCAACTAACCCTCAACCAAATCATAATCCTACCCTAACCCTATAGTAAGCACATGTAGTTGCTTACTCAGTACTTAAATGTATAATTACACTGTAACAATGACACCTTAAAATAAAGTGTAACCAAAGATTATATTGCTATGTATAACATACCTCTGGTCCCTTTGCAATGGCTTCATGAATGTCCTTTGTCCAGTAAACCTGTGACACACAGAGCACTGTCTGACCCGGCCAGGCCCTGACCCAGTTGATTCTTAGGTCTTTCGGATATGCTTCCAATGCCTCTCCAATCACCTGACAGCCAGGAGCCAAGAGGCACAGTTTGCATTATTTTACATTTCTTAGAATGGCACAGACATACTGATATGAAATTCATTCACTCTGATTTTTTCAGATGTTTTGCTGTTATTGCTTGTAAATGTGATATTCCAAATTTAAATGACCATTTCACCTCCATCCATAATGTTTAAGGTAAATAAAGTTGAGATTTGTATGTATTTCTATTTGACATCCATTTAAGTAACTCTGGTGTGAAGAGTGTGTGAAAAGGTGGTAAATATATTTGAATTCATTATGGATGTTTTTTTTTTATGTCTGGATTTTCTTCTGGTGGATTGTTTTCTTCATTGTATTATTATCTCTCTCAAAATAAAACAAAATAAAAACATTGTCCAGCCACAAGCAATTACCTGTGCGTAGGATTTGTCAACAGAAGCAATTAAAGTACAAGTCAGGCTAAACTAAATCGAATCCAATTACATAGTTTCCATTTCTGTTATTTAGAAATCCACTGACTCAAAGAAAGTTCATACATTTCTGTACCTTGTGTATAGAGTGCAGCATGCCAATCTCCAGCTCCAGGAGCCATTTTTCCACCTGCCCACGAGCTTTAGATGTAGAGATGATATCCAGCAGCTCCACCACCTCTCCTTCGCTGCTCCTCATATGAGTGATGTCCAAAATGTCAGTGAACACCACGCTAGCAATACCTTCAAAACACTTCTTCAGGTGAGGCTGCACCCTGAAACATAAAGGTGGCGGTGAACTGATGCCCCTTTCCAACGCAAATCTGATATTTCATTTGAGGTGACATGCAAAATCAACTGCACCGTAATTATGTTTCAGCAACACCGAGATGTTTAAAAAATCTCTCTTTCAGAGAAAAAGCAATACTCGAATGTGTAACCCTGTGAGACGATAGCATGGACAACTTTTTATGTCGTACCACCTGGAGTCAGTGACTCTATTAACTTTTATCTTCATTTATTATCACTTCAACCCTCTGGTTGTTTGTGACCCACACCTCCGCAAAACAGCTGCTGCAATTAGATTATTTTTTCTTCTGTCAGATGAAACTAGACTCAAATGTATAAGAAATGGGGAAGACACAAAGGATGAGGGAGAATGACACAGGGAGAGCAAGAGAAAGAGAGCAAGAGAGAGGTTGGCAGAACTCTAAGAAGAGCAGAAAAACAAGGCAAGCTAAGGCCAAGATTCCTAGTTTTGTGAAACCAAAAGTACAATTTGAACTTGCATTTGAGGCATCATCATTCATCATTAAAAAAATACCTGGGGTGAAATATATTTGGTTATACGTTAAGGACCTGCACAGGGGAGCCACAGCAGAGAAAGTAGGCCAGTGTCACAGGGAGAAGAAAAAGCACTATAATTAAATTCCCTTAGTAAATACTGGGTTTTAAGGGGTTCAAATTTGGTTTTCGGAGGCAGAGGTGAAGCTAAATTGCTTTTCATTTGTCCTTCCCTGTTCCTTTTGAGGCCTCACATGCTAAATGTTCATGTAGGCAAGAGTGGTTAGGTAGGCAGTGTAACATTATTTGGATATGCCCTGAGAGACATGCCAAAGTAGGCTATGTGAGAACATAAGACATATTCATAAATATCACAGGCTTGAGAATTAAAGGAGAAGTTCACTTTCAAAAAAACTTTTGCTGATAATTTACTCACCCCCATGTCATCCAAGATGTCCATGTCTTTCTTTCTTCAGTCGCAAAGAAATTAAGGTTTTTGATGAAAACATTCCAGGATTTCCCCCCATGTAATGGATTCTATTGGGACCCAAACGGTAGAAGGTCCAAATGACAGTTTAAGTGCAGCTTCAAAGGGCTTTAAACGATACCAGACGATGAATAAGGGTCTTATCTAGCGAAACGATCGGTCATTTCCAAAATAAATAAAAAAGTTTAAGTTTTATAAGCACAAATGTTCGCCTTGCTCTGTTCTGTGATGCGCGTTCGTGACGTCACGTAATACGCAATTACGTTGAAAAGGTCACGCTTGAAAAATTTCTGTCCTGAAGAAAATGTTCTTTTTGGCTTTTTAATATTAAAACACCCAGGATACGCACACGAAATGGGCATTTTAAACGATAAACTGACACAAATACATTTGAAAATGTGTATATGGTCCTCCTTCCGCACATTTGTAAACACGTCAAGTGTGACCTTTTCAACGTAATTGCGTATTACGTGACGTCTTCAACGCGCATCACAGAACAGAGCAAGGCGAGCGTTTGTGCTTATAAAACTTAAACTTTTTTATTTATTTTGGAAATGACCGATCGTTTCGCTAGATAAGACCCTTATTCATCGTCTGGTATCGTTTAAAGCCCTTTGAAGCTGCACTTAAACTGTCATTTGGACCTTCTACCGTTTGGGTCCCAATAGAATCCATTACATGGGGGGAAATCCTGGAATGTTTTCATCAAAAACCTTAATTTCTTTGCGACTGAAGAAAGAAAGACATGGACATCTTGGATGACATGGGGGTGAGTAAATTATCAGCAAAAGTTTTTTTGAAAGTGAACTTCTCCTTTAACTCTGCAGAGTGAATGTTGTGTTTCTCATTTCATGTTACAGTAAATTACATCTAGCGTACATTCTACATTGCTTATACCAAACACTCTTCGTAGCAGTTCATAGCAATTAATATTTAATACTACTAGTGATTTCTTTCACAGCTATATGATGAAAAAAGAAAAAAGCTATATGATGAATAGACATGTTTAAACTGCATTTCAGAGCATGAGCTGTAACAATACAGTTTCAATCCCTATTATTCTTCAAGAAAATTCAGAAAAAGAAAGCATAGCAGCAATTGACCAAAACTTGCATCATCTTATGTTGTTTTTTTATATATATATATATATATAAAATTGAGAATGAACTGACAGATTTACCATAGTTCTTTCCGACATGCAGTCATCCAGCCTGCCCTTATTATAAAGCAATCTATCAACACAGCGGATTCCAAATAGCAAGAATATTGAAAACAGAAGCCTTCAAAGTCAGATCCCCTTAACTGCTGACAAACAATATTCCTCAAGCCTATAAAACATATTGTTTCCAGAAATATCTTCTTTAAGCCTCTTTTCCTTTGAGAATGTGGAGAAAGTGTAAATTACTGTAACTCACTACACTAAAAGGGCAAACCCACAGAAAGTCTGACACTTTATATAGCTCCAGGAACAGCTGTAACTGAACCAGTGGATATGATTTAACTGTGGATCCAACAGAATGATCAACAGTGGCCGCCAATGTGGGCTTTTCGACGGTCAATGCCTACACTGATGAGCCAAAACATAACCAGTAACAGGTGAAGCGAATATCGTTCATCATCTCCTAACAAGGCAACATAAGGTCTGGGTAGATTGGATGGTAAGCAAACAATCAGTTCTTGTAATCAACGTGTTGGATGCAGGAATAAAGATATATTTAGTTAGAAAGCACGGTCAGCAATGAGAGTTATAATGCCAATACACTTCCATTTAAAAGTTTGGGGTCAGTAAGATTTTTTTTTTAAGCAAAAGACTTATATTTCAAATAAATGCTGTTCTTTTGAACAGAATCCTGAAAAAAATTATCACTATTTCAACAAAATATTACTGTTTTCAACAATGATAACAATAAATGTTTCTTGAGGACCAAATCAGCATATTAAAATGATTTCTGAAAGTGACACTGAACACTTACAGTAATGGCTGTTGAAAATTGCCTCTGCCAGGAATACATTTCATTTTAAAATATAATAAAAAAGAAAACATTTCAATTTAAATTGCAATAACATTTCGCAATATTACTGTTTTACTGTATTTTTTATTTTTTTAAAATGCAGCCTTGGTGAGCATAAAAGATATCTTTCAAAAACATTTAAAAAATATTACCAATCCCAAACCTTTAAACATTAGTGTGTATATTTCAGAGATAGTAAATGACATGTCCCAATATTGCTAAAATTAAAAGAAACGTTGTGGCAAGCAAGACGAGCAAGACGGTGGCGTGACTGATGATAAGCGCCACCTGCGCGCTGCACCGGTCTCATATCTCTCACGGAGGAGCATTGGAAGCATAAAAGGAGGAGTGACGCCAGTGAAGGACGAGAGAGGACCAGGCCTGGAATTTTACGTTATGTTTTGTTTATGTGTGTGGCAGTCGTCCGTGAGGGGCTGCCGCCTTTACTTTTGTTTTGTGTTTGTTTATTTTTGGATTATTCAAGCATGTACGCTGGTTCCCGTCTCCTTCTTCCCATAACAACTAACCTCCCTTACAAATTTACACAACATTCACAAAAAAAAAAAAAATCATAACCCACTGACAAAGCCATCAGTAAAATTGGGAAATATACAGGTATTGCCAAATGTCAGCTGATCTATCTGACCGTCACTGTACTTAACACTTTCGAAAGTTCCTCTTTACCTGGTTGGATCTTTTGTCTCAGAGAGGATCTCTAGCAGCTCATCATTGGACAGGAAGAAAAAGCGGGGGAAATAGAGTCTCTTCTTCTCCAGGTATTCATTTAGACCCTTCAGAATGAGTTCTAGCAACTCGTTACTGCTTTTCATCTTGTCTAGCATCTTTTCAATGGCCACCACTGCCAGGACATGCTTGTCCTAAGAGAGAAACACATGTGATGCACACAATGAATATCACAAAGGGAAACATTTAGACACAGTTTGCAAGACATTTAACCATGTCTTATAAAATTCAAATAAATGATGGGAAAACTAGATTTTTACATCATCTTCAGAAAATATGAGTGTTGCTTATAAAACATATTGCTGTGATGCTAGGTTGTATGTGATTTGCAAGTCATTGTTATGCAGTTATTAGGTGTTCTAAGTAGTTGCTAGGGTGTTCTGGGTGGTTGCTTACAGCCCCAAGCTAAAAGAGACCACCAACAAGTCTCTCTACAATATTCTGGTCCTTAGATATGGCTTGGGTTCTTACTTCAATGCACTGTAAATCTATGGGATTCAACCATTTTCAACATCTCTCCTCAACAAGCCCCATGGTATTATTCATGTCAGCCAGTGTACTACAAGCTGAAGTTTAATATTTAGGAGTTTGTTCAAATCCCATACCCTATGTATGAGAATTAGCTTCTATAGCATGAACCACTAATAATTTAGTAGATCAGTAAAGTGCATATTTGACCATAGCCAGTCATATTAGACCGATGTCTAAGGAAGCCTCTGGACCGAGCTGTTTTTAAGTTTAGCTGCACTTCAGTAGAGAAACTCAACAAGAATGAAAATCATGGGTAATGAAACACCATCACACTCCTTTTAATTCTCTGCCCCCAAAGTTCAGACAAATCCAGTGATGAAAAGATGATATTCATAGCCATATTTCCCTGCTCTCACAAAAGAGTTCATTTATGAAAGGTGTCTCCCACTAGGAAAGCTCATCCCATCTTTTGCTGTCTGATTTTCAAACGCTCCTCCAAAGGTTGTATGAAGGCCACGTCCTTCATTAAAGAGAGGAAACAATTGGATACCCCACCCCTCCTTTTCCACCTCTCACAGATGCTGCTCACCTGTAAAGAGATAATAATTGCTTTTTCCCCTTTTCGGATTGCTATTGATTTTCTATTACCTACGGTGACTAGACTTCACGTTCACGAAGAGATTGAAGTTTAACGATCACTTTTGGATGACAAAAAAAGCCTGAGTTTTCTGACAGGAACTGAGAGGAAGTAATGAGGGGTTGTTAATAACCAAAGCCTACACAAAATAACCCTTTTAAAACATGAAAACACCATTGCATGACTCTAATGGTGAAAGAGAGAGGGGATGTTTTATGCCAATTACTCTTTTAATTATGCTCCCTCTCCGTCACACTGAATTACTTAGAGTAAGAGGGTGAGTGCTGCCGAAATGCGCCTGAATAGAGATGCTGAAAATCATCCGCTTCCTTTCACAGGGTGCAGAAACATGCAGGTGGGCTGTTCAACAAATCCAGATATTCACAGTTACTGATCGTGTTTCCTTCATGAATGCAATACCTTTCATTTACAGTTGCAGTGTGCCTCGGGTTCGAGAACAGCTTCACATGTCCCTACTTGTGTTTTAAGCTAAATAAAAACTGGGCACAGATCTGCATCTACTGTGCTGATGTTTCTCCCAAACACCCCACTGATACTGTAAGCATGTCTTTCTTTATGTACTGCTGTTCATGAAACCAGCATTCCTGTAAAGCAGCAACAGTCAAGAGCACCTGCCTTCCAGCTGAAATAATGTATGTTTGCTTTTCCGAGAAGAGCCATTTATGGCTTCTAGCCTAATGTGGAAATCATGGAGTGGTGTAGGAATTATTCAAAAGGAAAACATCCTTAAAGAAGCCCAGAATTTTGAATTCAATTACAGAATGTTTATCTCTGTTTCTGTCAAATGGGGAAAGTTAGAAACGCATTAGAAAAAAGTAAATAAAATCTGGAGGCGACAAACAGCTCTGTGGGTACCATAGATGAAGAGAGACACCTAGTGGACATTCTGGTATTGCAGTCCATAGAATCATCTGATTATGGCTTAGGCACAAAGCTGTTTTTTCAAAAACTTGCTTTCACAGAATTGCTTTAGATTCATGTATAAAGAAATTCTACATGACAAAGCTTATATATGACTAGTGAGTTTCTATTTCAGAGTGTCTGTCACCTATCAGCAAAAGGTCTGTTTTAAAAGTTTTTTTAACTCCCTTAAAAGGTGCTGAGGTTTTTTTGAACCTATGGACACATATTTTCTCAAACCTTGTGGAGGGAAGCAGCGTGAATCGTGCTGCACGACGACCTTGTTTTCTGTACACTCCCAGATTTGAGTCCCTCCAGACAAAATCCATAATTCCTATTTGATGGTACAGCCAGGCGACTTTTTTCCATTTAGAGGAGGACAAAAGATATTGATGTCTCTCATAGCACTGAGACTGAGATGAGTGACTATGTTTGGGCGTGTGTCTGAAAGCTCTCTCATTTGTCATGAACACACAACAGTTTTACACAAAAGATATGTCAGAAAGTTCTCCAAAGAGTTATTCTCAACTCTAGATTTAAACAAACCCAAATTCATGTTTATATTTTGGGCTTTCTGACTCACCAAGCTGACTTGTTTCATACAGTCCCTCCAGGTTTTGTCCACAGCAGTAAAGCGACGTCCCTCCTCAGGCATCTGGGCCATGATGTCTGGGGAACTGAAGATCGGCTCAAGGTAGAGCCATGTGCCCTGAACCTTCAGCCACTCATCCATAATTTCCTGCAGCAAAAGCAGCTTACCCTCCCATTCCCTGAGATACATGCATACAGACACATTCATATTCAATGTATATATGCTAGACGAATAGCTAAAACCTAGCGCCTTTCCACCATCAGGCTAAAGGGTAATCATTGCTGAACCATGTCGTTCTGTACAAATCTGTCCTCACTGACAAGGTTAGGGTCTCTTTTTCCATTTTTGTGCTGCTAAATCAAGATTGCAAAGTATGTGACCAATCGTCACTAAAGCCATTTAACCAGCAATTTAGTCCATACAGGTTTTAATGGAAATGATAATGTCAACATTACTTAGATTGCTTAGAATGTTTCGGCCCGATGGTGGAGAAAAATAGCTTGTTTCACATGCAAATTTAGAGGAAGTAAGGCAGGGCGTAATTAAAAAGTTGCGCCCCAGTAAAATTTTCCTGATAGGCTAAATCATTTTCTGATGAGGTCGATCACAGTAGATATGGCTGAAAATAGGATGTTAACTTTTTATACCTACATTTTATACCCAATTTTAGCAATACTCTATGCAGAAAATGCATCTGTAAAATTAAACTAATTAGATGCAGGACTTCACTTACATTACTGTTTGACATAAAATAAATGAATGAATGAATGAATGAATGAAAGAAAGAAAATAATCAAATATGACAGCTGCAATTCCATAAACGTGTATAAGTATGGCATGTTTGTAGAATAAACACTTATGAGGCACTATTGTTCATACTGACTAAGGGTACGTTTACAAGACAACAATGTGCTAAAAACGGAAACGTTTTTTCTTTATACAGATGACAACGTTATCAAAACGATCACCGTTCACACGGATCCGCGAAAACGACTAATAACGCTAAATTATTTATGCCAGACAAGTAGTTGGCGATGTCACATTGTAAATAAAGACTACGCACCCACACACATCCATATGCATTCTTTAACTACAGTGCACTCGAGCCGAACACACGCATATAGACACAAATTACATAATCTATCATTTTTTTGTCTGATTTTCATTCTAAGGATGTTAATCTTTATAATACAATATTATTGCTCTGTCTTCTGGGTAAATTTAATCTTCACAAAAACAGAAACATTCACTGTAATCCCAATTTTAGAATGCCCTCCTCTGATATAAAGTAATTTTTTACTTCCTTTAAGAAAATGTCAAACCTTTAAACACAAAAGCTTTAAAAACATAATCGCTGTGTCTGCTGTAAGGAACCTTTAATTTTCCATGATGACAAAATGTTATATTGTGTTGATTTGTGTAATTCTTATAACCACTTGTGATGATGTCCGTATGCCCTTATTTCTTACTGTTAACACCACAGACATAGTTTAATCACCATGGGAAAATCTCAGAATAAAACTGGGAGTTGTGAAAAATATGATACACTGGTGTTTTGCCAGATGAGAAGTTTATCTATGTATCATCTTTTTACTCTTTTAATTCATTTTATAACTGTATCATAAATCTCTTTTAATTTCTTTTATAACGGTTTTAATTTTCCTTGCTTTTATTTTGTGATTATTTTAAAGTGCCCCTATTATGCTATTTTAAAGTTTCCTAATGTTGTTTTGGAGTCTCCTACAACAGGTTAACATGCATCAAAGGTCAAAAAACTGTTTAATTTCCTCATAATATACATTTGCACATTACCACATTTTCAACGATTATCAAACGACTCGTCAGATGAATCAATCTCTCTAAATCCCGCCTTTCCGCGAGCTACTCTGCTCTGATTGGCCAGACAGCTCAGTCTGTTGTGATTGGTTTACCGCGTACAGCGCACGCGTCGAAAACAAAAACGGCCATTGCCATAACAACGTCAGCTGTCCTGAGGCTTCCTACACCGTAAACTAAAGACAGTAACGAACAATGACGTTGATTTTACCATATCAATGCGAGTGCGAGTCTGATGATGAAACACTGGAAGAACTAGTTATTCAACCTGAACCTCCATCGCAAGGACGAATCGAGCAGGACATTTCTCAGTGATACACTACTCAGTTTGAGGTACATTATGAGATGTTGCAACTGTAATTCCTCACCATCAGCATTAACAAGTGCATGTCCATCAACAAACCAATTATTTTACTTGTACTAATTTATTTACTGAGTATTTTTGTAATATATTGCGGTGAACACGTGGAAACTGTGTCAATAACAGCGCATGTATGCAATGTATACATTAGCCGAGCTCTTGTGTGAATGACTGATGTGAATGACTGATGTAACATAAACGTTGGTAAAACAAATCTTGCTCCATGCTTAATCTTTCCTCAAAGTAGTGAGAATGACACAGTTTATTACAGTATTATAGACACAGTTACTGATTTTACACGATTCTTTTTGTAGTGTGGTATTGGTGGTGATGTACTAAAATAAACATTGTCAGGTGTGGACCTTTCTTTTTCTCACCGTTGATTCCTGATGGTTAAGAGGACAATTACTTGAGTCGCCCCCTGTCGTTTCACAGAATAGTACAACTGCAAGCACGTCGAATATAAACACCTCATCCGTTTGGGGAGGGGTGCGCGCAGTCTTCGGAGACTCGCGCTGCGGAGCCAGGCGAAAGCATAAACAAGGCTTAAGGAGACAGCAGGGTTTTCCACGCGTTTTAGACGCGATATGTGAATGGGCGATGATAAGATCTACGGGCGATGGGCACGCATTTTAATTAAATATACCGAGCGCTATATCGAACATTTTTTATATCGTTACCGACAATGGTGTACCATTGATAAATATCGATACCGTTTTATCGCCCAGCCCTATAAAAAGTCTTCCGTTTTTAGTTGAAAATGGTGTTGTGTAAACAGCCCCTAAAATGTGACACTGGAAATGTTTAAAACTATTCCCAATTCTCACCGTATCTCGGCCTCGAACGGCTTGATGAATGGTGAGCCCCTCATGGTCTGGGTCTTGACAATATGATCATCCAGCAGCATTTGAATCTCATCCAACGAGGATAGAATGGAGGTTCCCGTTTCACGATAGGGCAAGAGGGTGAACTCCATCCCTGCCCATTCACTGGCCATGCGCTCCATGGCCTTTTCAAGGCCGTGTTCCTTACTGGCCCCTTCGCTGATGGTTTCAAAGGCAGGAAGGTGAGCCTCCAGATGCAGGGGAAGAAACTGGGCCACACAGGAATCCTCCTCTGAGGGCTTGAGGGGGAAGCCGACAACTGTAGACATGGCCTCCCAGTGGCGCTCACGGAGACCAGGGTTGCAAAGCACCTGCCGAAACAAATCATCCCCATAATTAATGAGCACGCCGGCACAAAATCTGCACTCAGAATTCCCCAGAAAGCGTAGCAGATTTCAGCCCCTTGCATGCTCATTTATTAAATATTTTTGCTAATTTATAATGCGTTGAGCTACCAAGAGTGAGGTACTCTAAGTTCTATTTAACACATTTTGCCCTTTTTAAATCATACCACAAATTTCCCCTACACCGTAAAAAAGGTGACTCAAATGAAAAGAATCATGTCTCTGTACCTGTACTAGAGGAATGTGTTCCTTAAAAGTTTCCACTTCCGCTTTCACAGAGGTAGCGATATGAAGAGCTTTGGGTGATCCCTGGAAGCTTTTCTCAAGCTTGTACAAGGAGCGGATGTAGTTACCCACATCACCTTCCACTTTGTCCGGGTTGACGGCTGCAAGCGGGCCGGTCACCCACTGATGGTGCTGGCTCTGAAACTCAGCCGCCATCTCATACAACTGCAGATAAGGGAGCAGACAGTCTTGAACCATTTTGCGTTGTGGGTACTGAGAGACAGGCCAGCCAAATGCCTCCTCCTCCTGGTTGAAGCCTCTGATCTGATGGATAAAAGAGTGTATAAGTTTGATTGTGCAGGTGCAATGATAAGAGCAGCCATTCTCACAGGCACTCTAAAACTCTGACAAATCCAATTGACAAATGTGCTAAACATCTATTTTGTCTGCACTTGTGTGTGAATAGGCTTTGGCTCAAGCATTTCAGAATGACAAGAACATCAGGTTTTCTTTTCATCTCTGAATGATTTTTTAATCAGTAAATCAAAAACCAGTATTCAGTAAATGAGTTTACATAATAGTTTATCTGCAAGTCTTCTTATTAAATAAAAAATGTATCTGCCTAAGTGAGCTGTGAGGTTTTTTTATGTGCATTTTGGAAATATTATTTACAAATATGGAAACAAATTTAATTTTGTTTCAATCCAGCATTTTTTATGCAATATAACAAGAACATGTGTATGAAAAACCATCTAAAAGAAGCAGTGAAACAACCATAATTTTTACCTTTTCCATAACCAAGTCCAGTTTGGAATTGAGGGTCTGGGCTTTTTTCAGATACTTGCTGAGCTCAGAGAGGTCACCAAAGGTCATAAACTCCTCCACTTGCTGTTCATAGCTTTTGAGATCCTCCAAAACCCTCTCACACCTCAACTATGATTGAAAAACACAGATTATTACATGCATTAGTGTAGCAGTGTCAGAGTGAACAAAAAAGTGCAGTTTTTCTACATATTTGAATTAAGTGTTTTTGGTGATTTTATAAATTTGTATCTTGTAAGTTTGGAATTTTTTTTAGAGCTCTTGTGTTTTTGGTGATTATACGTACAAAATAAAAGCTTGATTCTTATGCTTGGAGGTCTCTTATTGTTTTCCCTAATTGTTGTTCTTATTTATCTACTATACAGTTTAATGTACAAAGTGTTGAATAATGTGAAGGTCTGTTGTGTGTCTAAAGATCTGTTGCCATGTTGACATTGTCTATATGACAATATATGCACAAGCATGTTTGGTTTGACCAATTGTTTTTAGAGTTGCCTATGCTGATTGGCCAGCGTGTGGCATCTCTAGTACCTTGAGGCCGTCCTGGAACTGGCTGGTGTTCTCTTTAATAATCTGGCGGTGCTTATCAAAGATGGAAGGCATTTGTGCATGACGCTGGAAGGCCATGCTGTTCAGCTGAATGTCTGTGACCAAGAATGTAACATAATCCACCAAGAAACACAACCTGCTTTTGGACTCCTGGAGCTTAATTTCCAACTGAGGCATCTCCTCTGCCTCAATCTTCACCACATATTCCTACAGCATAAATGACAAACAGGAAATGACATACTGAAAGGTCTTTGTTTTTTGTCAGCAGTAATTTAACAAATATGGTTCAAAGATAGAGCTGGTCAGTATTACCTTAAGTTCCATGAGTTCCTGTGTGTTTGATGGATTTCTGAGGGCTTTGTTTGATATTGTATCATATTCCTCGCACAACCTAGAGATCAATGACACAGATTACTAACAGGCTACTGACAAAAAAATTCAGAAATTCGTCAGTGTCTTACTTGTTATTGAACTCCTGATGACCCTGCAACATATGAGTGACCAGTTTGTCCAAGAGACCCTCCGCTCGCTTTACGAGGGCACAGACCAAATCATGGGAGTGCACTTCAAACATGCCCAAACGCACCACCTAAACATAAGAAATGAAGATTCTCAGTCAATCGTAATTCTGTGGGCAAAAGCTAGTAGAATGTGAACAGGTACACTCAATGTGACTAAAGATCAACCTTCAGGGTGCTGTATTGGATTTCATCAGCCAGTTGCTGGTAGCGGGTCACCTCCATCATCAGCTCCTGGAAGGAGTGCTGCTCCTGCAGGAACTGGGTAACATCATCCTCAGCTTGCTGGGACACCAGCGGAGCATACTTATCATAGAGATGGATATGCTTCAAAGGTTCAGCGCATTCTGCATGAATTACCCGTCTGACCTTCTCCTGCTGGGCCTTCAGGATCTCTGGCAGGATGATGGGCTTCAGAGTAGGGTGTGTTTCTGGGCCAGACTAGAATTAGCAGAGTATTAAATGTGTAAATACATGAAATATTAATGACAATATTCAGAGTAAAGACTGCTTTTTAAAGGAATGACATTTGTGTTTGGTAATAGTAGCTGATAATATTTACTAGATGTAATCTTTGTAGGAGGTGTGATAACATACTTTTTCTCTCTCTCTCTCTCTCCCTGAAGACCAACTACAATATAGTTTTTGTGCCAAAAACATTGAGAGTTTGCTAGAAATGTGCATGCTAACTAAGTTAACGGAGTTCTGTTTCAGAAAGAAAAATCTTTGTGACTCAGTTAAAAAATGGTCTGTTTTCACAGGGGAGGAAATTTTGAATTCTAAAATATACAGTTTTTTCAACTAATAAACTCTTTTATCTTAAAAGATCAAAGAAAATTGGATTCCTCATGATATGATCCCTTTAATATTTCAGCTATCAAACCACATAGCACAAGCAAGATGTAAAATAAAATTAAAAAAACATATGTTTACCCCTTCTTGGTACAGCGTCATCTCCACTCGGGGGATCAAAGTTAAGGATTTCAGCATCATGTCATAGATGTTTAGCAGGATGACTTCAAAGTCTTTGAAATCAGGTTCAAATTTGATAGTATTTTTGTCCAGCACCAGCCTTAGGACAAACCCTGGATGCTCATAGGCTCGCACTGAATGCTTCAAAGGGGGGAAAAACATGTTACTTTATAGGCCATGGGGATTTATAAGGATTGTTAGTCAAAAAGATAAAACATAAAAGATGTACTGAAGCAAAACAGCGATATAATACAGCGATATAATAATTCACTTTTCTCAAAAGGGTTCAGAGTTTCAGATGCAGTGGTACAGGAGATCTTACAGGGTCCTGGGCAATGAGGTGCGTGTAGTCCTGAATGGACTCCAGTGCCAGGCTTTGGAGCTGGGTGGTCATGAGTGTAGTCGCACAGTTGTAGAAAGACTGCAGTTGAGCAACACAAGTGTTGCTAGGGATCCGTTTGCGCTTCTTACCAAGACAGAAGATTTGCTGCACTTCTGGTATCCACCTGTTTGATAAAAAAAAAGAAAAAAGAAACAAGAAACAATCATAATTGCATTGTTTTTGCAGGGTACAGTCTGTGATTGTCAAGTTATTGTCCTCTTCCATAAAAATTCAACAGATAATTTGAATAATGTGGTCAATTATTAATTGCAATTACTTACTTTTTGAGAAGAATCCCTATGGCATATTCAATGTCTTTTTTGACTAACTGCTGAAAGGTGGACAACTCCACAGACTCCTGCTTATCGTGGAAGACCTTCACATCAATAAGGCGCAACTCCCTGCAGAAGTGAACAAGACAATGTGGACATTATGGAAAAGGAGGGGAGAACAGAGACAAGCACAATGATGGAATGGAGAATAACAGCTATGTGACATCAACCATGGCCCCTCCCTTGTGATTTAAAGTATTGAATGTGCACTTGCAGAGCACTTCAAATCTTAAAAATATATAAAAAACTCTACAGATAATATGATATTAATGAATTAAAGGGCAATTAAGTGTACTTAAATAGAGTACACTTTCATAACTATGTTAGAATCTACACAGTTAAAGTGTGCTTTGTAATAATGCCATTTAAAAAAAAAAAAGTTTTACTTTAAAGTACATTTTAAATAAATAAAAATTCAAACGGACGAGGCGTTTATACTTTTTTGTGAAACGACAGGGGGCGACTCAAGTAATTGTCCTCTTAACCATCAGGAATCAACGGTGAGAAGAAAGGTCCTCACCTGACAATGTTTATTTTAGTACATCACCACCAATACCACACTACAAAAAGAATTGTGTAAAATCCAGTAATCAATCCATTTTAAATCAATTTAAGAAATGGGAGAGAGGCCACACTATGCTTAAATATACTTTATTTTTATTTGCACAGACGCGTTTCGGCGCGTGCCTTCTTCAGTGTGCAACAAAGTAGCAATGTAGCCAATCTTATATGCCCACACCCATTACCACACCCATATTATGTATATGTTTTTGTATAACAATCGTTGTCTTTCATTAATGGACTGTTTGAAACATTAGTGACTTTATTGACTGGATACCACTTTAACATTATTGGCTTGTGTTAATATGGGTGTGGTAATGGGTGTGGGCATATAAGATTGGCTACATTGCTACTTTGTTGCACACTGAAGAAGGCACGCGCCGAAACGCGTCTGTGCAAATAAAAATAAAGTATATTTAAGCATAGTGCGGCCTCTCTCCCATTTCATGATTATAATTATTTAGGCCAGCACTCTTAAAGTTGACAAGTATACTCGAGTGAAGCCTGCTCCTATCCACATTTAAATCAATTTAAGAGCAATAAAGAGTTTGAAAAAATTACCATCAGTTCAGACTTATATTCTAGTATATTCTAGCACTTCTAGTATATTCTTTTTAAGTATATTATTTCTGTAACTCTTTTAAAAAAAACTGCATGCTAAAGTGTACTTCTTTTTCACAAGGGGCTTTATTACTACAATGCAAGTTCAGCAGATTTAGCGTTCTGACATTTTCATGTCTTGTATTATCTTCAAGGTGATTTGTCACTTACTTGTAAGACACTTGCCACAGATCCAGTACTGCGAGCATAGAGGGATTGATTGAGTGAAGCTGGGTTCTCATTCTTTTCTGGGCCTGAAGAAATGTTTTTTTCCATGGCTTTGGAATAATTTCCATTCTACAAAAAAAAAAAAAAAACTATTTAATAGGTATTTAGTACACAATGACTGACAAAATATTGACACTGACGCTGATATTATAGGTGATTTTACATGTTTTTTTCTCCACAGTGAAGTACTTTTCTATTTTCCATCATTAACTGAATTTAATAATATTAACATAATTCAAAATGCTTTCCAGAAGTGAAAGGGAATAAACAAAATTTTTAAAGTAACGTTACTCATGCCACAGAAGTTGTTATATCAACATCACATTACCGTGTATCACAAATCAGATAGGCTGAATTTGAATTTAGCAGAAAATAAATACTTTCATACTCATGAATCTATATTATTTTGACAAATATAAACCAACTAGAATAACTAAAATGCGCTATGGTCCATTTTATGCCTATTATTTTTGTCTTGTAAACTCTACCACTAAAAGGAATTCAGCAGGACTCACTCCTGTCTGTATGGGGGGAGATCTATGGCCTTAAGCTCTTGATTCTCTCTGGGGTCCTGCAGCACAAAATCCACTACAATAGAGGAATAGACAGAATAAAGGACAACAACACACACAATACTTGGTCATCATACTGTAGCAAACACTGTCATAGAATGGAGACAGTATGAATGCTGTTAAAATAAATATGGGGTAAAAGGGGTAAAGAATTATTTAAAAAAAACTAAAAATATATGATGTAACTTTGTGTCTACATTGCAAATAGCAAGATCTGCCAAACAGAAGACCGTACCAATGGCTTTTTTGACGCTGAGCAGATAGTCTTCTCTTATCTCATCCGAGACAGCCTCAATGGTTCCGCTTAAACTTTTCAGTTGCTCTGGGACTAAAGCAAGAACATTCTCAAGCCAGGAATCCTCCATGGCTGCCACATCCTCTGTGCCTATCCCATTGCGGATGTAATAGTAGTACCTCTGAAAGACATAAGACAAGACACAATGTTTGTGACAAAACAGCAGGAGCATATACTATATTTTTAATTAAGCAGAAATTATCTAGAAACTGAACCTAAATGAATCTGCAGATAAAAGGCAAAATGCCTTACCAAAATGTCCTTCTCTGCAGCAGTAGGTGATCCTGAAGTGGATGGGGAGCTGTCTTCTGTGATGGGTGTAGTAGTGGCATCTTCACAGTGCCTAAAATCATGTTGTTCTTTTAGTGAATATATGTGACAGGTACAATTTGTCATCAAGAACGCATCTTTATGGATATTAAACCCACATAATAACGCTGACAAGAGAACTGCGAAACTGCTCACGATCCCTCTTGGGCTGGTCACTGCCACGATGCCTGTAAGATGCTTTTGAGATCCCTCCAGATTTAGTCCGTACATGCTGCGGACCTTGATGACGAGTCTGACTCCATTGTACCCCTGCTCCTTGCACGTCTCCTAAAGGGTATTTTGAAGTATGTTCACATCGATAATATAGTCTGGGTTGCAAATCAAAGTATATTGTATTTCTTACTGGAGAGCAAAAAGCCAAGGGGGTCTTCCTGAGGTGGTCCCTGAAGTCTAAAGCTTGGGCTAGCTTCATGCCACCGAGGTTTTGACCGAACCTGAAAGTCACAAGCCATCAATACTGTTGTTGAATGAGAAGACATTATCTTGATTAAAATAGATGTGGTGGATCAGTGCCAGGCTTTACCTTCTGTATCTGTGGTAAAAGACTGGCAGTTTTCTCTGGTTTCATCGGGGGCTTCCTTTTTTCAAATGACCCCTGGAAGATGTGCAATGTTAGTATTATTATTAGTTAGGCCGTAATATAATTCGGAAATTGTGCCGTTAGCAACACTCTGAGTGACTGTCATCTTAAGATACGTCATTTAAAAGAACGTAAACAAACTCTATAGCCTGAAATAAAACTAACGTTACACTTTTTACTCACCGGCATCTCTGTGTTCTGCACTTTGGTTTGCGTATTTACACTTAATAAACTGGTCGTTTTCACTTTTTAATATGAAGCAGCTTTGGCAACGCCGTATGTTGCAGATGTCGACACATCAGTGAGATAAGTGTTTGGTAAATTTACGTAAAAACGTCACCTGGCCAACGGTCTGCAGGCTACGCAATAGCTTAAACACAATAATTTCTTTGGAAATATAAAAGTTATTGTAGTCTAAAAACAAGTTATTTTAAGTTAGTACCAGTGTTTGTTTGATGAGAGTGTTCGCTTGTGAAAGTGTCTGGCGTTGCTAGTCCAGTAACCAAGGAAGTGCGAGG
This sequence comes from Abramis brama, assembly GCF_963993115.1. Lineage (NCBI taxonomy): Eukaryota > Metazoa > Chordata > Actinopteri > Cypriniformes > Leuciscidae > Abramis > Abramis brama. The sequence goes on from NC_139970.1 coordinate 27,203,806, forward strand.
ACCAGAGGAATGGCCTTCGATTGGTTTACATTTGACGTAAGGAGACAGTGCCTGCCCCCAGCACGCGCACAGAGCAATTGTGTGTTTAGTGTTTTCTCTGCGTCCCGTTATCATTTTATAGCCGGTTAATTGTTGGTGAAGAACTAGAAATACAATTTCTCCTTAGAAAAAAAAAAAACAGTGTGAAACAGTTATATTTAAACTAGGAGAATCACTCGGGCTCTAGATATTTCGTTGCCTACTTGCAAAGCAACAGGTGCACGCGAGCGAAGATAAAGAACCATTCGACAGAAAGTAACGACCTTGTAAACTTGTTAGTAGCCTAAGTAAGTAACTTAAGTTAAGTAAGATTTGATTAAACCACATACAGTCTCATTAGAAAAGGGCTGATGACAGTATGTTGATACATTTTAGACCCACACAAACACACACACACACACACACATATATACATTATATATATATATATAGATAGATAGATAGATAGATAGATAGATAGATAGATAGATAGATAGATAGATAGATAGATAGATAGATAGATATCTTCCCTCCCCTTCTTTAGTCGGACATATTTTAACTCTAATTGACACAGGGATGGTAGGATGTCCCGGTTCTTCTTCATTTAGTCCTCCCTCAATTGCAAATGCCCAGTCACTCAATCAACAAAATAAATCATGAAGGACAGGGAGTACATAAACCCTCCAGAGGATGGAGAGAGTGATAAATGAAAGAAACTATTGACAAGCATGAAATGTTGGAATTGAAGGGATATGCATGACGGTGACAAAAGGAAAGAGAGACGCACAGTTTCATTAACCCCTCTCTGCGGCTGAGTGCCATCAATCAGAGTCAACATTACATTGCTCTGACATCAGACCCCTGCTGCTCTTTCATCAGTACATGATGAGCATCTCTCCAGAGGAAACCCATCTCTCCATCACACACTGCATGAGGCTGGTTATGTGTGCGTTAAAAAAAGGCTGTGCTCCTTAGCTGGTGCCATTGGAATTGGAGTATTTCCCAAAAAATCCTGCAGCATGCAAGACGGGGCCCAGTGCAATGTAGAGGAACCGAGTCCCCCCTAGGTCGGCCCGTTCGCGAGCGCTTTCCGGGGCCCATTCACCACGGGGCCCCCTAAAGCGCGGGGCCAATACCAATTGCACTGCCCTAATGACAGCCCTGCCTGTGACGAGAAACTTTAAAAGCCCTGCTGGTGAAGTATTGCCATATACTGTAAAAAAAAAAAGAAGAAAAAAAAAGGGACAACTCCACTTCCTCCCCTTTTGTGATACTCTAGTCTGGGGTGGTTTGCTATAACTGTATACTTTATTTGCATGCTATGTTTAAGGTCATCACCCAGGTACTTTGTCTCCATTTAGCACCCCTAAAATGCATTTAAACTCCAATGCATCACTGCCTTAGTTGGACTTAATGACTGTAGCGAGTCAGCGACCAACAGCTCGTTCTCAATAAAGAATCTTCAATCTAAAGAGTCTTCATGGGCTCCTTTTGAGTTTCCTACAAAATCAGTATTGTTTTAGGTGTTGTTGAACTTCTGTCTTTAAAAGCCTTATTTCTTCCAAATTTACTTTTACGAATAGTAAATTTAGCTAAGTAGCAGATTAATTAAATAATATTCCTTATGATAAGACATATCATACAGTAGGAGAAAAAAAAAAACATTTTCAAAACAGTTGAATGATGTGAGCCTTAAGAACAAAAACAAGATGAATGAGGACAACTCGAAAATAAATGAAATGTTTAACAAAAACATGTTTCTGCATCTAAACCACAAAACATACAAAATATAGCCTATATATCACAATTAAATCTGTTTACAAGATAGTAATTGCAAGGTATTTATAAATGAGTTTAAGATACATTTCTTTGATTCTATTTGTGATTAAATATTTATGAGAAAGTTTCCATTACAGTTTCCACTACATAACTAACTAAAGCGTGATACTGTACACTGACACGTAGGGGGGTTTGACTTACACTGCAGCCAGCCACCAGGGGGCGATCGAATGTAAATCATAGAGGAACGCATTCTACTTGTTCACCGAAGCCATTTTCTGATCACGCACGCCTGTAGTTGAAGTGTGCCTGTGTGAGAGCAAAAGAAAACTAACACATTTTCTTTTCTTTTTTCCCTTCTTTTTCTATAAGGCGTTTGATTCTTTAGAGCACCAATTTATTATTAAGTCATTACATAGATTTGGTTTTGGAGATGTTTTGCAAAGTAATTCAAACCCTTTACAATAATAGAAGCTGTTCGATTAAATTAAATAATTAAATGAAAGAATGGCACTTCCCCAAGGTTTAGTTTATCTAGAGGAGTCAGACAAATGGTGTCCCATTTCTCCCTATTTATTTCTACTTTGTTTGCAGCTACTCTTAATGTTTATCTGTGAAAGCGCGGTATTTAGGGTATCCGATCGAGAAGTTATTAGCCAATTAGCAGATGACACTACCTTATTTTTAAGAGATGCTTCCTAAATCCCTATAGTAATTGATTATATAAAACTGTGTGAGTTAAGGTCTATTAAAGATTGCACCGCATCCTCTTTTTATAATATTCCAGTTAGATCTGAAGTTACATATTTAGGCATCGTGATGATCACTAAAAATCAAGATAAAAGAAGTACCTTGAACTTGATAATAAAAACACCCAAAGAAGATGTAATGCATGGCTGCAGAGAGACTTGACCTGGAGAGGCAGAGCACTGTCGATATAACCCGATCAAATTTTATTGGGAAAAACAAAATATCTTTAGAAGTCTGTAATAATGAATACATACAAGGATGGTGGGTTGAATTTTCTTGATTTCGCATCTCTGAACAACACTTTCAAAATTAACTGGATTAGACCGTTTTTGTGTTACAAGTTATCTAAGTTCCATAAGCAAGCATCACTTGCGTGGTCTTTCATTTTTGAGCACAACTTTCCCCCTCACTGGTACTTTATTTGGAACAACCGGGATATTGTATGTGTGAGAACAAGTCTTTGTTTTTTAGCAATTGGTTTGAGAAACATATTTTGACTGTTTCTCAGTTATTAAATTCAGAAGGTCTTTAAATTATGAAGAATTTTTACGTAAACTCCCAGTAGGAAAACTGTCACATCCTTCATCACGTTATTATAGAATTAGATCTCTCTTTCAAAAGGAGCTTGTAACAATTCCATATGTGGTGTCATATTGGATGAATTTGGTTTACCATATTGATTGGAAAAAAGTATATACTCTGCCTTTGAAATACATAATAACTAACAAGGCTAGAGAAAGAAATTTCATTCAAATTATTACACAAATTGTAGGCTACCCTGCTAAAGCTGTTTTGAAAAGGTTTAAGTCAGATGTAGACACAAGTTGTTCTTTCTGTGGCGCCCCTGATGAAACTGCTCCTCATATCTTCTGGGATTGTCCTCGTACAACTATTTTGGGATGAATTTCCTCATTTTATTAACTGCAATGTGCTTCCGGGTTTCTCTTTGTTTGTTAAGGATGTCATGTTTTGCTTCTTTAATATGCAAAAAGCTAAAACTAACGAATACTTTATTATTAATCTATTATTGCTCCTTGCAAATGAGCTGTAAATCGCTATATGAAACCTGTATGTATAGGCCCATGTATACATGTATAAATTATGGATTTTATTATCATTTAATTGTATGTAACTTTTACATTTTTGCTATGTACTTGTATTTTTGATACCTTGGCATTGAAAAAAAAATAAATAAAAAAAATAAGGTGGTTAGAGGACCTGCCCCTCCTGAAGAATACAGAATTGTTTCCATATAAAGATAAAAGTGTTTGGAAAATGCTGAGGTGCAATAGGTGATTGTCTACAAAAAAATAATTGTGTTATGCTAGTTGAAAGTCTCCTCATATCCTGATAGCAATCACAATGTTAAGCGGTCTAACACATACCATTTCTCAAAATCAGGTACGCCAATATTGTATTTATATAAAATATGATTTCTTTTATTACAATAAAATGTATATACAATAATAGTTAATGAACAATAACAGCCATTATTCACAAATATACAAAGATGGTGTTCTCTGGAGATCCTTCGGAGAGGGCAGAAGCAGCTTTCACAGGAACATCTGGGGCGGCTAAGAGAGGAATTCTGACGTTGCTCTTCATGTCTTATTCGGTGACCTGAAACAAACAAACAAAAAAGGTTACAGTCATAGATTACAATTAGAAGAAAACATTTTTAAAATCTTTAAAATGAAAAGTGAATATAATCTTCAAAATCATTTGCAGCTGATCTTAGGCTCATTACCTTAAACAGGGGTGCCCAATCCTGCCGATCGACTCCAACTCTAATCAAACACTCCTGAAGCAACGTCTTCGGGATCGCTTGAAAATTAAAGGCAGGTGTGTTTGATTAGGGTTGGAGATGAACTGTGCAGGACAGTCGATCGGCAGGAGCAGGATCGGGCACCCCTGCCTTGAACCATTCATGTCGAAGGATTTTCCTCAAATAAATCCGTTGTCTTGGGCTTTCCTTCAGGAGGGATCGAATCAGGAGGCAGCATTCTGTGCAGAACGATAGAAGCGAGTCAGATTATTACCTTCAACTTTAATTAAGCTGTAAGATTCGACTATTCTATAAAGTACGCTCAGAAAATCAGAAGAAACGCTTGCATTATCCAATATCTATCTTCTATACAGCCACTTGGCTCAGGTGTTACTTTTTCGTACTTTCTTTGTTTTGTATGATTTAAATTACAGTTGGTCTTCTTTGTTGTGATGAATGTTTGACATCTTACCGTTTGACAAGCCAGGATCAGACCAGATGTCTTCTTCAATCATTTGCCTGTCTCTTGGTTCTGGAAAGCGTCCACACACCAACAGGAATAAGAGCACTCCCAGAGACCACGCGGTAGCTGGTTTCCCGTGGTACTTGCCCTCTGCGCAGTACTCAGGTGGGCGGTAGGATAGAGTGCCTGCAGAAAAAAGATTTGTCTGATGGGTAAGAACCATAGCATGAAATACCATAACATGTGGCAAAAACATCTGGTGTTTTTAATTTAAAAAAATGCTGCCTCAAATGTGAGATATGGTTTAATATGATACCAACTGAACTAGTCACTAGGACCTAAGTCCCAAACTACAGGTTTGATTCATAATTCATACCACAGAATCTTTCATAGCCAGATTCCTGCAGGAGATCCCCGCACCCGAAGTCGATCAGTTTGACCTCGAGCGTTTCTGTGTTGACCAGCAGGTTCTCCAGCTTAACGTCCCGGTGAAACACTCCACGGCGACAGCACATATGGGCAGCCAGTGTTGCCTGCGCCATGATGAACCGCGCTGTGTCCTCATCTAGGATGCCTTCGTGACGATTCAAAAAATGCCACAGATCTTCACAGGGTGAGGGACGCTCCAAGACCATGATGTATTGGTCAGGCTGGTCCTGCCAGTCCAGCAACTCAATGATCCCTGAAACTTTGGGGCCCCCATTAGCCAGGATTAATAGGCCGACCTCTAATGGGAAGGGTGCGGGATGTCCAGGCTGGAAGAAAGATCATTATTACATGAAGGTGTTGTCATTATGTTTACATATTTTAATTTGAAAACAACATAGTGAGTGTAGGCTACTTACAATGTTGATGTATTTCAGGTCCTGCGGCTTTCTGGCAATTTTCACTGCCACCTGATCAACCAAAAAAACAACAACAACAACATTGTTACATTTCTAACATGTCAAATGCAGTAAATAGTGGATAAATATACACAAAAAGACTTGAAATAAATGTAGTGAGACAAAATAATTTGCCGGCTAAATATTGTAAGAAAATGACGATACCTCAAGGCCGTCCTCCAAGCGTTTCCCTTCATAAACGGAGCCGAATGATCCCTCACCAAGCATTCTGCCCATCTCATACCGGCTCAGAATGTTGTCTGCAAAAAGATGATTCAATTTAGTTGCATGGACAGCAGTGAGTTTAATGTTTGAGGTCATGGCCGTAAACTCACCCTCAGTTGCCTCGTCCACTCTGTTGTTGTGAGGTGGTGCTGGACTGACTGGACTGTGATGGACTGGAGCTGGAGGGGTTTGAACCCGATGATCTTCAAGACCACCGGAGAGAGCAAGGAATATCAAACAAAAGCATGTTTAAATGCAATCAAAAAATATTAAACACTGCATAGTCATATTATGGTGATTCTTCAGCCACTACATGAATTCTTAAAATAAAATAAAAAGTTCTGTTTAAATATTTAAGACAAATCATAACTTTGATCAAACTTATGGATATAGGTGTGAATTTTGTAGCATATGGTAATTAATGGCACTTCATCCAAGGGAACAGAAAAATTCCCTTAATTAATTAAGTTCCCTTGAACGACACGTTTCCATTAATGGATACTCATATCTAGCTGAAAATGATGTAGACTTTATGATGTCCAGAGCACTAATAAACAGAGCATTTACACATTGTCAACTGGTCACTGGATTTACCCTCAGCGTGTCTCTCACTAATGGTTGCAGTGGTCTGATCCTCCACTTTCTGACCCTGACCTGAGCCACTGCTGTGAAGAGAGAGATGCTCTCCAGAACTCCAGTGAAGAGAGAGATGCTCTCCAGAACTCCAGTGAAGAGTGATCAGATCTAGAGACCTACTCTTCTTCCTCTGTCTCTCCTGACTATCACTTCCCTCACTGCTAACAGGCTGATGATATACATAGAGCACATAGAAGAGATTTGACCCTGATTTCTTTCCATATCACAATAAACAAAGAACATTTAAAACAAATGCACAAAAAGGTATCAGAATCATCCAAATATTAATATATATTCAAATTCATTTGTAGCTTATTAGGGCCAATACCTCAAACCAATTCCGGAAAAGTGCTGGACTGTGGTGGCCTGGAGCTGGAGGGGTTTGAACCTGCTGATCTGCAGGAGGAAGAACTTCAAAAATTATATTTTGATATAATATGGTGTGGTCAAATATGGTAATTAATGGCACTCCAGTGATATTCTCCAATGGTCATTTGTTTTACCCTCAGACTTGTCCATCCTCCTCCTCTTTCTCATTGGCATCTCATTTTCAGCGCTCTGATGAGCGCGAGAAGAACTAAGCTGTCTCTTCAGTGCCGGACTTCTGCCAGAGGAAGTGGACGGACGTCCATCATCTGGGCTCTGCTCCCTGTGAGCCGGACCTGTGGGCACAGAAACATGTGGGCCTGGCATCCTTCAAAGTGCAATAAAAACAATACAAATACAATACAAAATACAATACAATGCTCCTCAGAAATACCCCTCCCAAAAAAATTAATAAAATAAAACTCCAAACTCCCTCTAAAATAAAAAAAAGAACAATCAAATGAAAGAGTCCTCAGAAATAATATGAAGTTTTAAAAAAATACAACGATGTAACGTTAGGGGTTATCCGAGCTCCTTGTAGAATAAAAGTCTCCTCTCTGAAATCCTCCGAACAGCTTCAAAATCTCAAGATCAGCGCAGAAAATATTCAGCAAAAGTCTCTGAGTCCGTCTCGTCTAGTCTCAACCAGCAGACAGTCAAAGTGTTGGTATTTGCAGTCAGAATTCATAACACGCGTCCCCGTCGCCATAGCAAATAAAATTCAAATCACTCATATGCACGCACGCGCACCCGAAGTTGCGTGCGTGAGCAGAGCGCGTGAGCGCACATCGAATCTGCAAACAAACCGAATCTGTTCACGCAGGACTGAATGTATTAAACCATTTAACAAGTGATATTATGATGTATAATTACTGCTTAGCTACAAAATGGAAGTTTAAAATTCAACCGTTAAAGCATGAAATAAGGTACCATGAATCAGTGAATTTGAGTTTGATGTGGCTATATTATCAGTAATAAAATAATCATTAAAAAATGTAATCGTTAAAAAAAAGATCAGACATTTATGTCAATTCGATTCAGAGATGAGTACTAATGTTGTCCATCAGAGGGAGCCACAGGATAGCAAATCCTTTAAGATCACAGTAATAATAATTAAGTTATATCGCTAACTTTGTTTTAAATGGTTGATATAAAAACTTTTAGATTGTTAGATTTATTCAGATATACAGAAAAAGAAATGTACATATAATGAATATGTAATATAGTGTCTAATGTAATTGTCTAATGAGTTTATTGAATTACTTTTATGAAGTAAATGTAACATTGCTCTCAACAAACTTTCTTGGTTTGAGTGATTACACGAGACATGATTAGTTTATTCGGGATAGTTTATTTAGAAATTAGTAAAAAGGAAAAAAAGGTATTCAGTCAATAACCGCTTGAACTGAGGAGCTACAATGAGGTTGAAGGAGCTACAACACGCGACATTAAAACAATGTCAAAATGGTATTTGTTTAAATTTGATAATGATATTGACACAATTTGAAATCTGAAACTTTATAACAAAGCACAAAAGCAAATTGCGATGTATTGGACAGAAGGTGCACTAGGGGAGAGCAGGGCACAAAGTACCGCTTTTTGACTTTCTCAGTTTGTGTAAATCTACTTAGGGTTCAGAGTATTTATTTTTTCCCCACATTAATTTCACACATGTCTAGTACAATTATGTGGCTTTGTTTTTTTAATACAGTATACACTTTTTTCTTGATATATCCCGAAAGAATGGAAGTGAAATGTGACAACATGCCCCATAGGTGGGGTACATTGTAACATGTGAGGGGTTCATAGTAACATGACCATATGACAGCTTAAAATGCTATCTGATCTAATCAAACAAACATACAAGACAAACTAGAATATTTTCAAAAAAAAATAAAAATACTTTTCATATAAAATAATGCCATTTTTTAATAATTAAATATAAACTCATTTTTGAGTTTTGACTACGAACACAGGAAAACACAGCTATACAACATACTTCAAAACATATTAATAATTAGTCATTTCTGAGCATTGACTCTCAGTCTTTATTCACCTTTTTCTCATGTTTCCTCAATAGAATTCAAAAAAGTATAGAATAGAATAGCATATTTCTAATAGGGGCACATTGTAACGCAGTGTGACAACATGCCCCACCTGCACAGCTGGGATTTAATTTAAAAATGACTGACTTTAAGAATTGATATTCCTTCATAAAAATAAGAAGCGAATTGAATCTCTAAATATTGACGGGACAGTGACTAATACCCCTCAAGAATTTGCAGATTTCTGTGCTGATTTTTACTGTAATCTTTACCATCAACATTATTCTGAAGAGGCGCAGCTACTTTTCTTGAATCTGTTAAAAATTGCAAAACTATTTCGGGTAATGACAGAAACCTCGCAGAGTTCTACAAACAGTTTTTGATTTATTATTTATTATTTAACAATTATCAATTATTATTTTTTACCAATTTATTATTAAGTCATTACATAGATTTGGTTTTGGAGATATGTTTTGCAAAGTAATTAAAACCCTTTACAATAATAGAAGCTGTTTGTAAGAGATGAAAAAAAATAATAATAAAAAGAATATATGCGAATTCATTCTAGATAAAAGCTCAGTGATCAACCAATGAGAGCTCTTTGTCATTCGCGCTATGAGTGTCGACGAGCATGCGCGATCATGACAGAAGAGAAGAGACGAGCTTGATTGAGAGGAGCAGACGCAATCTGATCGTCGTGATCCATTTAATAAATCTTAGAATGAAAATCTTTGAAAAAAGTTTGAGATCTAATTAATTTGATGCATTTAGAAGAAGCCGACTGAATAGACTGTAGTAAGGGGAATACTTAAGACTCTTATTAGGCTATTTTATAAATGCTCACTGTTTTGTTTTTTTGTTTTTATTTTGTGAATTAACATTTTTCTTGATAACTTATTTATTATAATCATAAAACAGTGCCATTGATATGAACGAGAATGCTAAATTGTCTATAAATTATGTATTTAAAAATGAATCATTGTAGAATGTTTATAATCCCAAACTAAGAAGTAAAAACGCGAATGTACAATGAAAACCCACAAGAAATCCAAGAACACAAAATGTTCATGTTGTCTGTCTTGTCACTTGTCAGCTGTTTGTGGGCGCTGTAAGTTAAATTTCGCCAAAGACTTGACTTTGGTTTCGCACACATACCGCTGTAACTTGTCTGTAGCCTTAAGGCTATTTATACCTTAATGCTAACGTTAGCGCTGCGCGTCTGTTTCTGAATACAGTAACGTTACTGTCTTGTTTCGTAAAGGATAAAGCATTTGAAATAAGCAACTATAACCGAGAATTATATCGCTTGTTAAAATAGCAGTTTTAATGTGAGCACGAGAAGGCGTCGTAAAAGAAAACATTTTTTTTCTGATATTCTAAACAATCCGAGTAATTCGTATGATATGGAAAAAAACACTAAGCAACAGTACCGATTTTATTAATGTTAGCGAGTTATATGAAGAAATGTAGTGACAAGTCAGAAAGGCTTCAGTGCGTTAGGTGACGTATGTCAGGATGGCCGAGCGGTCTAAGGCGCCAGACTCAAGGTTCAGTCCTTCCTGTGAAGCGGGATTTCTGGTCTCCGAATGGAGGCGTGGGTTCGAATCCCACTTCTGACAATACTTTTCTATTTCATTTAAAAAATAATAGGATGTTTGTCTCAATAAATGTCTACAGACTATTGTTTACCCTTTATCCAGACTTTAAATCTTAAACATATATAAAACTGAGAAATATTCATTCAGTTAATATTAGCCTTAATAATATGAATTAGACAACGATTTAAATAAACCTAAACCATTTCAATATTTACACATTAAATACATTTTGTAACAAGCAAATATCAATATATATCAGTCTTTCAAGTAATGATGACTGCTCCACAGTTGAGCAGTAATTTTGGCAATCAATTTGCCCCAAGTAAAACTTTATAAAAAAGTTAGTGTGCTTGTTTGCCAAGAAAACAACAGTGTCAAATCAGCATTTGCAAGTGAGCAATTTTATTTAAAAATGTAAAAATATATATATATATATATTCAACACAGAATGCATTTAAATACAATACCCAATTGTAGATTGAAATTTGACTAAATTATCAACTGAAGGGGTGTTGAGTGAGAACATTTTGTATCTTGTCAGGGAAGAAAAATAAATGTGCAAAGATTAATTTTAATGTCCAAATTTCAGCTGTGTGTTTTTAAATTCAAGTGATCACATTTTCTGACACATTAATTAATCCTGATTCTGTGTAACCATAAAAAATATGATCAGAGGTGGTCTCTTGTGTAATGCGTTACTTAATGGAAATACTATGTAAAACATCAACAGCACAGATATGAAAAAGCCATTCATATGTTATTTACACAATGATATCAGTAGCCTTTCAAGTAGGCATTTTGAACCGTTCAAGAACTCTGAAGACCTGAAAATTGTTGCATGCAACTTTAAAATGCAGCAAGGGACATGTGGATTTCATAAACTGATGATCTCTTCCTGGATTTTCTTTCGTTTCTGGAGTCTGGCACATTTGGGACACGATTCATCACGGAAACATGAGATGTGGAAACAGGCTCTGCAATCTAAAAAAAAAAAAAAATCCAAGGTACAAGGCAACTGTCATTTCATGAAATGCAGGAATGGCCTTATACAGCTTGAATTATTGAGTTCTCTTCTTACACTGACTGCTAAAGCATATTAACCCAAGTTGGACAGAAACATTGTTTTGAGTTATTTTGAAAACAGAGTGTTGGAAATGCTTTTAGTATGTTGATGTCTGACCTTGGCAGCGTGTGCAGGTGTCTCTCTGAAAAGGGAAAAGCACTTCTTTCCCATGACAGAACTCACAGATAAAACCTTTGGCCTGACACAGCTGAAGATTGTAAGAGAGATGGTGACTGTTGAGATTTATACAAAGATAGTACATAACAGTAAGTGCGTAATGATCTACATTGTTCATTGTAAAACTTTTTTCTTTCTGTATAGTGTTCCACAGATACGTTGTTTATATATAAACAATGTTAGACCACGACTGTGATCATAGAATCCTATAATCACGCATGAACACATTTACATGAATTGACTTTGTAGGCATCTAAATAATAGCTGGACAAACCTCACAAAGGTCTGTGTGAGCAACTGCAGACTGCAGCAAGGCTTTTGCAATGGTACAGAGCTGACCCTTTTTCACCCTGATGAGATCATCCATGGAAAAGAAGTGGAGTTCCTGCATCAGGTGAGCAGGAAGTTGTTCAAACTCTTCAAGGACTCTGGTTAGAGAAACAGGGGTCAACAAAGAAAAACCTACTCACTACATACCCAGCTTTCGTAAAGAAACATCATATCCTGATTGTTTATGGCACTGCCAATAATGTCCATTATGAATTCTCTATACCGAAACTGGCCAGAAACAAGAGTGCTAGAGAAGAGACAAATCACCCAGCTGATAGTCTGCATGTACTCAGAAGCTTTTTGATGGATATTAGTTGCTCCTGTAGTTCCTAAAGTAAATGAGAGAACATAATTAATATTACAGGATGTAACCTGATTGACCTGATATCACCCCGGCAAAAGACATACAGATACTCTACAAAAACAGGGCAGAATGAAACACTCACTCTGAAACGCTGTAGCTCTTTGGCCTGGCTGTACAGATTTTTGGCCACACTTGTAAGTTTGAAAAGCGGTTGCTGCCATATAGAGTCCAGTAACTGTTTTGAAAAATTGCAGACCGGATACCGTGCAAAATCCCAGTTATTCAGAACCCGACCTGGAATCACTGATTCCAAACCACCGTGGCAGCCATCACAAAAGTATTTTCCCAGGTAGTCACAATAGCGCAATTTCTTCATATACCCTTGGGAGAGAGGAATATTCAAGGTTTAATGTCACAGGACTAAAAGTTTTGGATCACATGAATCATATTAAGAGCAGCTTCATTACTCACTGGGCTCGACTTCAGTACCACAACCTGCACACAGGAAGTACTGGGAAGTGATGACATCACTGCGCCTGAAAACATATTTATATGAAATGCGCTTAATTCTATTGAATGTGCACTTGTAGTCTACTTCAAATCTTAAAAGTGTATTTTTATTAAGTTGCAGATAATATAATAATAGTGAAAGACCACTTAATTGTACTAAGAGTAGCCAACACTTTCATGACTGTTTCACACTTTTAAATAAGTGTACTTTGTAACCATTTAAATAACTAAATCACATGTAAAGTACTTGATTTTATTTGAACTGAATGTGTGTTATTCGGTATTACATTTACAGTATTTTAAATGTACTAACTTCATCAATTACAAATATATTTAAATTCATGACAATCAAGTTTCAATAGAAATGACATCAAATTCTAGTTGACCATAAATGCTTTCATATTTCAAAGACAATAGAAGTAACTATGAAACTACATATAAAGATGTACTTGAGTCTTACTACAAAATATTTGTTGCAGTTAAAGGAATAGTTCATCCAAAAATGAAGATTCTGTCATTATTTTGTTACCTTCAAGTTGTTCCAAAGCTGTATGAATGATTTTTTTCTGCTGAACACAAAAGCAGATATATTAACTGTTTGAATACCCATATTCTTCCAAATATCTTCTTTTGTGTTCAGCACAAAATAGAAATTCATACAGGTTTGGAACAACTCGAGGATGACCGAATTTTAATTTTGGGTGAACTATCTCTTTAAGTGTCTGAATAATTGTAGAAACTCTGTTAATGTGTATATGGTGGTCTTGCTCACCTGTGTGTTGGCTGGACGCAGAGGATGATTTGAAATCTGGGTGGAGCCCAGGTTAATGATCCTCTCATTCTGGTCTTCTGCTTGATCTCTTCAGTTAGACTGATCCTGTCCTCTGCCAAAGCGACCTGCAGAAAAAAACAGTTAGAATTGATCAATTAATTGAGAATATATGTCCGTCCTTAAAACAGTTATATGTGTGTACAGTATGTGGAATAGAAAGAGAGGTAGGTGTGTGTGTGTGTGTGCGTGTATGTGTGTGTGTGTGTGTGGCTGCACCTGCGTGTTCTCAGTGCATGAATGTGTGTGTTGTTTATGCGTAACCATTCTCACTTCCTGCAGAGCAGAGTTGAGGTTGACAGGGTTTTGCAGTAGCTCAGAGGGGAACCACTGCTTCCTGAACTCTGACACCAAATGGTGGGCTAAATCTTCAGCAGACCACTGCATTCTATAGCTCTGGAGACAACTGGGAATAAAACAATTATGTCTGGAACTTGTGCATAAAAAAATGTAAACATGATTACATGAACTTGTGCATGTAGAATTCAGTACCTCTGAAATGAAGCCAGGGAGTATCTGTTTGAAGACAGCTGGGAGGCGCTGTCATCTGACAGAGAAACACAAGATTTTTTCTTTAAATTTGCTTCAGAATATATATATATATATATATTTTTAACTATTAAACAATCTGCATGGTGGGGTGACATGCTTTTGCATTATGCAACAATTTATTTGTAACTGGCTAGCGGTTTACAATAGGGTTTTATACTTCAACATTATGTAATAGCTACAATTAAATAACACAAAACGATGTTTGCACAGCATTTATTAATCTTGATAAATGTTAATTTCTTAATATACTCATTTATTTTTTTTGCGATAATGATTGGCTGATTGTACATTATCCTGCTTATTACATGACATGAAATATTGATTTGAGTTTAAATTATTTAATAATTTTACCTTTGTATTATCTTAAAGCTTCCGCTGAGAAAAATAGTACAATGTACTAAATAATCAGCCAAACAGGGCAACAGCACACAGTAAATACTTAATAGTTTTATGGTAAAAGACCTACTAAAATGGAGTCTTCTGAGGTGATTTCCACTACAGTCAATAACTGAGACACAAGACCAGTTGTGTTGTGAAAGTGAGAGTATTACGAGAGACTATAGCACCAGTTAACATTATTTAACTATAAAACAGTATATTTTTAAGTCACTAAATTAATAAATGCTGTGAAAATATTTTTCATTGTTAGTTAAATGACACCTATTCATTAATGTTAAGAGTTTGAACATTATTGTAAAATGTTACTTATAATTGTGAAGTAAATACTTATTTCAGCAAAATACAGCCTGCAGAATACAGTACTGTTGACCAGCAGTTTTAAAGAGACCAGGTCAGCATTATCTGATCTTCGTCAGGACCACATTACATGCGGATGGCACAGGATTTTGTTGCAACACAATCCGATCTTACCCTCAAACCCGCTGTCAAAGGAAGAGAACGAGTCTGTTTTTGAAGAATTGTGTGTTTCACATCTGTCTTGATGTGGATGTGTGTTTTTTAACTGCTGCAGACACACAACCCATTTCACAGCCTCCAGAACTTCCAGCACCATATCCACAACTACAAAATGAGCATTTTCCTGCAGACAAAAAACAATAAAATACATATTTTATGCTATAGGCTCTGAAGATGCAAATGCTCAGGAAGTTTTTGAATGACTTTACATATTATGTTACCAATAAAAAAAAAATATTATTAAGGAATAATAAGTAAATGAACAGTATAGTCTTAAAAATGGCTTGCAAAAATGATGCACTATTGATGACCTATTATGCAAAATTCACTTTTACATGGTGTTTGAACATAAATGTGTGTCAGCAGTGTGTGCACAACCACCCTATAATGGTAAAAATCCACCCACTCCTAAATTTGTATCCCCATAAATCAAAAGCAGTGTCTCAGAATAAGCATTTGCAGATTCTAGCATGCTATGCTTAGGCCCCGCCCACTATTGCTAAGGGACTCTGCTCTATTAGCATAGATGTGCCCTCAGTGAGCTGTACACAGTCCTCCATGTTTATCTCATCGCCAGAGCATTTACTGTAACAGCAGCATTCAAGTAAGAAATGTATTATAAGTCACTAAAGTTAATTCAATCAAGAACACAGTAATTTTCTGTTTTTCTTTTGTTGTTTGATTCATATTAACAGCATAGCAGTAGGTAGGCTGCTGTATATTACGCTGCTGTCACTATAATACACAGATCTAATATAGCCTACAGATGTGATTTCTTCACTTGCTGCTACGTTCACAGACATAACTGACTGTGTTTATGTGGACTTTGTGTGTATTTGACATTTTAAGCGCAATAAGACGTGAAAGAGAACTTAGTTTAACAGCTTTCTGTGCGCGTGCTTCATATGTGTGTGCTCAGAAAACCAATTATCAGTAGTTCAAACTGATATGGCTTTAAAACGCAGGCAGATAGTAAACTTTCATGATAATAATGTCACGTGAGCGTGACTGCGATAAAGATGCTAATTATCAAAACCAAACATATGTTTTAGTTTTTGGCAGAGTCTCTGAGGCATGAGCTGTACAGGCTCCGCCCTCTTCTGGAAAGCAGGGTGGGGAGCAGCATTTAAAGATGCATGCACAAAAACAGTATATTTTTCCTTCCACTTGAAAATGGGCATTTACACCATGGTGTCATAAATGATTTGTGGGGTATTTTGAGATGAAACTTCACAGAAGAGACTTATATTAGCTACATCTTGTAAAAAGGGGCATGGTCCCATTTAAATTAAATTCAATGAATAATTTTTTACAGCATACCTACCTGGTCCAAACTGTAGATGTCTTCAGTGGCGTGTACATCAACACATGATCCACATTTCTTAGCTTGGTCTGAGCTCCTCTGCCTGGATGCTGGTAGAATGTCAGAGCAGGCCCTTCTTTTAGTCTTTGACTGGAAATCCTCATGTAACCGTCCAGACACTAAAGACTGACTGTGAAGCTGAGTGTCCTGAGAGACAGGTGAAATTCCTCGCCCATGATTACCTGTGAGGAACTGTGTCTGTCCTGAAGAGCCATTGGGTGAATCATTGAGATCAAGGTCTCTCTCTTTCTCTGAGCGACTGAATCTATGTGCACTTGAATCGTTGGATTTCGTCATTGGAGAGATGGATAGTTCCCATATTGGTGGTGTCAAAGACAGATCAGACGTTTTTTCTGTCTCTGTGTTATGTCTCTTGCGGGATATGACAGGGCTGCTCCGGGGTAGATGGTACTGTTCCTCATGGTCGAGCAGGTCTGAATCCCGTTCATCGCACATCTTCAGTCCACTTTCATCGATATCATCATCATCATCATTAGTGCTGTCAGAGGAATTCTCATTTAAATCAGAATTCACTAACCAGTTAACAAAGTGCAGCTTTCTGACCATACTGCTGCTGCTACTACCAGCATTTGCCTGGAGGAAGAGAGAGGACATGACACTACCAGGGAAATGGGAAATATTTTTGATTAATCGTTAATGGAGCGTTTCATAGTGTTTGAACTTAGACTCAAATAAAGAAATGCGGTCAGTGCTTAACTCAAGGAGTTCAGTGAAATTGGCAATATTCACATAGGCTATTCGAACTTCCCTATTCTTGAGCTAAACGTTGTTAAAACACAAACGACACCTATCACAACCTAGACAACGAGCTACAACCCAATTCTCATCAAAAAGAGCTTTATAATATTAATTTGTCTCTAAAGACGAATGAGAGACAAGTCCAAATAAGGGGCCGTCTGCAAAGTGCAAATCCCAAAACCCTTCTGCACATTTTATATTATTATATTCAATAGCTTCACTGTGACACACTGTACTGTCACCAAATTCAGTTCACACATCACTGCTCTCCTGCTGGTTATACTACATTACTTAGTTTGATAAAAAAAATGCATAATTTTTATGATTATTTATTATGAAATAAAATCAGTAACTTCACCCTTTTTAGAAAAAAATATTAAATAACTTCACACTGTTATACAGTGTAATGCCATCAAATTCAGTAAGCAAATATATTGCAAAAGCTGCATACAGTACCAATATAATTTGTGTAAAGAATAGGCCTACTTATTTTTTATGTGCAATTACTTCCCAAACTAAGTGCTGTAGGCCTATAACCAACATTAGAGCAGTGATGTGTGAACTAAATTTGGTGTGTTACAGTGAAGTTATTGAATATTTTTCATAATATAAAATGTGCAAAAGCAGTGTAGTATGACCAGTGGGTCACCATTGATGTGTAAACTGAATTGGGTGGCACTACAGTTTGTAACATTGAAGTTAATGACTATTTTGTATTTTTGACTGTGAGTTGATGCTGTAGTCGTTTTTGGGTTATATTGCACTTTGCAGACGGTCCCTTTGAACTTTCTCTCAGCCGGCTGCTCATAGAGATCCATTTAGCCTATATTATACAAGCTTGTTGTGATGAGAATTGGGTTGTAGCTCGTTGTCTAGGTTACTGTGATTGTAAATAGGTGTTTAGTGTTTTAAGCCCCCAGAGGCGCCTTCCAGGCAGCGAGGGGATGGGTAGGTTTAAGGTTGAGGGTAGGGTTAGCTGCCTCTAAGGAGCCATTGGGGGCTTAAAACACCATCGAGCTTGTAAATAGGTGTCGTTTGAGTTTTAACAACGTTTAGCTCAAGAATATTGATCCGGGGAGTTCGAATAGCCTATGTGAATACGGCCAACTTCATTAACGTACGGAGCTCTGTCTGAAACACTGCCAGCGGGACATTAAACAGGAAGTGTCTGTCCGAGCTCAAAACAGGTTTTGCGTGGGAACGCAAATATCTTTGCGAGGGAACGCAAAAGTTTTGCGTGGGAACGCAAATATCTTTGCGAGGGAATGCAAAAGTTTTGCGTGGGAAGTGGGAACGCAAATAACTTTGCGAGGGAACGCAAAAGTTTTGCGAGGGAACGCAAAGTTTCTCGGGGGAACGCAAAAGTTTTGCGAGGGAACGCAAAAGATTTGGAAAAAATTTTTTTCCCAACCTAAAAATATTTCCACCACCACGTCCCTTTAGGGGCTCCGCAGAAACATCACTGGACCCCATTGACTTTCATTGTATGGACAGAAATATATATATATATATCTTCTTGTTTTCCTCAGAAGAAAGAAAGTCATACAGGTTTGGAATGTAAATTACAGTCATTTGAAATTTTGGCTGAACGATCAAAACTGCACAAGTTTGTCTGTAATTTGTATTGGAGCAAGCATGTTTCTCAATGATTCTGACCGACAGCTTAGGGTAAACAGTTCTATGTGATATGCGATCTAACAAAGAAATGAAAACCAGTAAAACTCACCATATTTTGTTCGTGAAAATAGGAGAAAAGTTGTTGCTTTCGTTTATGATATGATCTGATTCGTCTCATGCAGTTTCACTTCCTTGGTCTGTAAATACATTATAAGCCAGTGTAGGCCTACTATTTCTTTAGAAAAGCAGAACAGCTTGATTAGATCACTAATCTAATGGGGAAAATTAGAATATGATTGTTTAAATGTTCTTAATTATGTTTTGTGTCTAATGTTTTGCTTGTCTAATTTTTTTTAAAATTTGGTTACACTTTATTTTACATTGTAATTATACATTTAAGTACCGAGTAATATTAATTAAGTACTTTAGGGTTAGAGGTTAGGATTAGGTTTGGTTTAGGGTTAGTTGCATGTAATTATGCATAACTATAGTTGACTACAACTACTGTACATGTAGGATGTGTAACAAGGACATTAAAATAAAGTGTTACCTAAAATTTCCTTTATATGTGTTCTTGTAAAGTCAGTCATTAGCCTTAGTACACTTGCATGAAGTCAGGCATATTGTATATTTTTCACATTAAACATAAATTATAATAAATTAAATATTTTTGGAGTTCACTTGTACAAACACTTTCAGAATGTTCTCCTTAAATCTGGTCTAGCCTACTCATAAAAATGTTAACCTATTTATTTCTATGAGTAGCCTACCATTTATGACCATATTTATATTTTGTAATCTGAAGCATCTAAACATAATTATTGATATAGTGTGTCCTGCATAATAAAATAATATTATAATCTATAATATTACAATATAACAGTGCATATTATAACACTCTCATTTTACTGTCCACTAATTATTTTTTTTCTAATTATGAGTTTTAACAGTATATTTAGAATATATATATATATATATATATATATATATATATATATATATATATATATATTACACTGTGGGTAAATAGAGAGCATGCATATGTGTATTTAATAATATTTCATAGTGTTTATTTCATGAATTTCAAAAGGTTAAGAGGTTTAATATTTTATAAGAATCTCCATCTAGTAAAGTAGTAACCATCGCTATTTGTGAACGTACAGCAGATGGCGCTGTAGTAAAGGCCAGTAAACGTTATTGGCACGAGCTCAGATCCATAAACAAACTGCGCAGACGCGTTATGGACAGTCAGACAGCGCACTAGGAGGAAATTCACCCACTGCATGTTGAGACCAGCACATTTTCTTTAGGATATAGCGATCGCAGAGCCTTTCCACGAGCTTTTTTTTTTCCCGACGGGGAGAATATGGCGACGCTGGGACCGGAGCCCCGTCCTCATTCCCAGCTGACTTCTGCCGCATTACAGTCGAACCTGAACGGACTGGGCTCCAACACGAACCTGCCTCTCAGCCGGGGCTTGGAGAGAGCTCTGGAGGATGCGGCGAACTCTGGATTTATGAACCTCAGCTCAAGAAAACTGAAAGAATTCCCTCGGACAGCAACAAATTACGACCTAACGGATACGGTTGAAGCAGGTAAAGTGAAGTGATGCTTTATTTGTGTTTAGCACGCTGTGCGCGCGCGCCTGCTCAGTCAGATGCTCTTGAGAATATAGTTTCAAATGGGAATGTTGCCCAATATGTCTTGTCGCATTTTGACCCATTATGTGTTGGCTGTTAAAAACTTTAATTATACACATATTACTCAGATGAAAGCAGATGAAACGTCTCCACCAGCATGCATACAATGTTACAGACGACGAGACGAGTATGTTGTTGCGGACAGGACAGTGTCATGGGCCGGGATAAAGATGTGGGCCACTTCAGTTGTGTCCAGATGCATTACAAACGCCCAGAAAATAGCTTTGAGGATCTGTGGGATGAAAGTAGAGGATGTTGTTATTGTCGCGCGGGACTGACCATATACTTCCTATGACCAGCTTGTCCACATACTGATTACTATGGAAATCCCCTTACACTTATGACTGAAGATTTCATTTCCATGTTTGGAGATAAGTGCACACCAGTGCCTATGAAATGAAAACGAATGCATTTGTGGGTTATGTTTTGAAACCAGAACTCTGAAGGCTAATGGTCATTGGATCTGCAGGGATTAGGCTAGTTCTTTTGTTTACTATTGTATAGCGTAAATAATTAACTTTCAACCTATTGAAGTTGTCATTGAGGACACACTCGTGAGGAGACACTTGAGCTTCCTATAAAAATGTCCTGAATTAAAAAAAAAGAAGAATGCTTTGATTTGATGCTTTTATGTCTACTGCTTGTTATGATGATGACTACTTTAGTCATGCATCCATTCCAGAGGCGTATGACGTAGGGATCTCATTGAGTCGAATCTTTTGAATCTCTTAAGCAAAATGATTCACTCAGGTATTTCTGTACGGTACATCACTTTGTTTCTTTGTGTGGTGAATGTGGTGAATCTTTCACTTAACCAATTTGTTAAAGTCACCTCGAAATCAAAATCTATTTATTTTTATTGAATATTGCTCACTGTATTTAGTAAAATATATTTCTCTGTGCACATCATTATTATTTTTATTATTCATGGGCCTCCCTCCCAATTCTCTGTTGACCTGTTTACTAGCGTGAGGGCGGGACAATCTGTCACTCCCATGAGATCACAGCAGTAGTAAATGACAATGATTCAATGATCCAATCAAATCCTCCATTTTTAAACGCAACACACATTTTACAATGCAATCAACAACTGATGCATATAACCGAGTCTCCACCCTACATGTCCATTACACTTGTATGTAGTGTACTATATCACAATACGGAAGAAAAGATCTATCACTATCTCTGTTTCATTGCGACTTTAAGCGTCATCACTTTTCCCCACATATGACAATTACATAAATGTATCTTTATTTATTTATTTTAAATAAATATTAAATAATATTAAATAATATTTACTACTGGGCATGATTTTTATCTGGTCATAGAAAAAGACCACATTCTTTTCACAGACCATAGTCTAAATAAATGTACAGTTTCAATATACAAAATTTCAATATCATCCCCATATACTGATTGGCTTCATCTAGTGGTCAGATTTTTGGACCCCAATCGGAAATGACGCATATTGCGTCTTAAGGTTGTCCGTACGTCCAGACGCTAACCGTGCGTCGCCGTTTACATCGGGATATTGCCAACTGATTACAAATTCCATACAGGAGTAACTCTCTCTGCTCACGCATGTAAACGGGTTATTCCGAATGTTTCAGAAACCCAAACTGACCTTAACCCGACCATAACCCGATATTTGACAGCTTGTAAACATAGTCACTGTCTACTCTCCACGAATAAGCTGGTGTGTGGTGGGCGTTCTGGCACAATATGGCTGCTGTCGCATCATCCAGGTGGATGCTGCACATTGGTGGTGGTTGAGGAGATTCCCCCTTCCTTGTAAAGCGCTTTGAGTACCTAGAAAAGTGCTATATAAATGTAACAAATTATTATAGTGCCCTTACGACATTAATTGCCAGTTCAGCTGTCTAGTTAAGAGCCGCTTTGAGTCTCGTTAAGTGGCTGCATCTGAAATCGCATACTTTCCTACTATATCCTGGTGGATGCTGCACATTGGTGGTGGTTGAGGAGATTTCCCCCTTTAAAGCGCTTTAAGTGCAGAGAAAAGCGCTATATAAATGTAATGAATTATTATTATTATTATTATTATTACTATATAGTAGGTGAAAAACTGTATGTGACTAAAGTATAGGCTATGTACAAATTTACAGTACTCCTAAAAGAGTAGGCCAAAAGTACCCAGATGACCTAGCCTACTTGTTTCGTGAGATTCTGAAGTGTGCATACGGTGGACACTGTACTATCCCATGAGGCCACGGGAGAGGATTTGTGAATGGCAGTGAAGCGACGCAACTGACGCTGGTAGGTCACATGATAATGACAACATGGCGAATGTAGTATATCCAGATTACATTCATACTACACGCATTCATAGCCTACTATATAGAACATACTTTATCAGCGGTCATGAACTAATTACTTATTACCTACTCAAGAGAGAGTATGGAATTTCAGATGCAGCCAATGACTCATTTAGTACTAGGTCCCATCAATGATTTGCTCCCTTACAGTGCTTCAAAATAAACTGTGAACGAGTCAATGTATGGAGAACAGTTCATTCACTGGAAAGATTTGGTCACCACTAGTCATGAACGGCTGCGGGAAAAGCCAAGATGACAGTTGGGAATGTTCACTGAGTGGGAGATCTGCTTCCGTTCCCCATGAATTCCTCCGCACTCCCCTCAGCTCGGAGGCAGGAGAGCAGCTAAAATAGGAAACAGGAAAGGGTAGACCGTGGAAATGGCAAATTCCTTGCATTCTTGGAAGCTCTTCTGAAGTACTTTAATGCAGGAAATTATACTTTCAGTTCATTATGATATTTGGAATGTAAGAAGTGTTATTTAGTGACTAACAGCAAATCATTTTAGCTGTTTATGGTGTCACAGCTCACAAAGATGAAGTCATCCTTACGACTAGTAACGGTGAAGTTAGCACAAGATATTATTTACTGTCATTCTGCATCCTTATAGATATTTGAGATATGTTTCAAAGGGCCCCAAGATTTGTGACCTCAGTTAGTAGTGTGTGTTAGGACTCGTTCAGGTGTTCTGTGCCTGACTGTGCCACAGATGATTTCAGCTCCCATTTCTCCCCATAGCTCTGGATTCCTCAGAAGTTATGTGTTTTTTTTAACTGATTCAAGATATTTCAAGCTGGGACATGTTGCCCTCACAAACATACACACACTCTCTCTCCACCATTCAACATGAAGAAAGCCTCACAGAGTTTCACAAGTGGTGTTGGGTATTTTCCACTGCTAATAAAACCATGTGTGTACATTTTTGTTTTATGCATTTGTGGCCTTGAGCTCTGTTTTTAGGGAAGAAGATCCTTGTTGTTTGTTGTATCATTTCAAGAAGGAGTTTTCTGTAAATTCCAACCCAACTGAAAGTGAAAGCGCACAGTTTAATACCTGTTTTAAATGCACAGTAGTGTGTGTATATGTAATTGTATAAGTTTATCTTTAAAAACACTAATATTTTAATAACATTGTCAAAATTAATATTTATCAAATCTCAAAATCAATCATACTGTACATTATGTTGTTGATGCTTAAATTTGTAGCATTAAAATGTTTTGGGATTAGTTAGATTTGTTTTTAAAGAAATTATTTTATGCAGCAAGAGATCAAAAGTGACAGTAAAGACATTTATCATGCTGCAAAATATTCCTAATATTCCTTTTTTTTACAGCTGTCATTTGATTTTTTGCAATTAATTATATCTTTATTTTTGCACTACTTTATTTTTTATTTTGCAATTCTTTATTTTTGTTTGCAAAACAACTTTTTTTTTGCTCTATACTTTATTTTCTTTTGCAAACGTATGTGGCATTATATTGACATGGAAACGGTCTCTTCTTTACTCAAATTGTTGTGTTTTCTGTCAGCATTTGACTTTTTCCTCTCAAATGCTGAACTTACTGCTTATGTACAATGTGCACTTTGTGCAGTGTTTCCGTGACTGTACAAAGAATGCAAATAAGTACGCAATTGGTTGTCGGTTGCTAGGCTAAGCATCTAAAGTTTTAATATTGGTGAATCCTTAGTAAAAATGGCAAAAGTGTGACTGAGTTAACCAGCTGAACCGTGCAGTGGGGATCTATTGTTCAGTTCCATTGATAGCAAGGCACAGATCACATGCATCAGAAGAAGTTAACAGATCCATTCTGTGTTCTCCAACAGGATGCACTGTAGTTTAGAAAGGCAGCACAGGCCCACTCACAACGTGATTCAGTTTGGTCTGTTTTTGTTGCTTTTTGCAGCATGTGAGGTGGCGTGTGATCCACACACTCCTCTTCACATGCAAACACCTACATGCACTACATGTAACCTGTGATCATTCTCTCCTATAGAAGAGAGAGATGATGTTATGATGAAGCCATCCCCCCTCTCTCTCTTTTTCCCTCTCTCTCTCTCTCTCACCTCCTACTTCTTTCTGCTGTCAGCCCACACAATTACGTTACACATGAGCTCACACACATGCATACTAACCTTGTTACACAATATACACATTTTTGTTTCATTTTTGGGACACATACACAGAAACACAAACTTATACGACACACATACACACTCACAACACAAACCCTCTTCCACATGATAGCATTTTCATAAATGTGAGCATGCAAGCACAAATCCTCTCATTGACAAGCTCTCTGAGTCATGTATATTGTTGCGGATGGTCAGGGTTTAATTTTAGCGAGACAAATGCTAATAGGATAGAAGTATAGAGAGATAGTCTCAGAAAAGCATTTTGGCAGATAATCTCACATCCATATTTCTTTCTCTGTGGTACATGTATGTTAATGTTTTGGTGGGTGTATTATGAGATAAAACCCACACACATGTACACACTACTAGTGTACTAGTACTAGTAATAGGCTACTCCAACCCCCAAATATTGGAGTGCGTCTTATCTCTGGGCAACAACACTTTGGATAAACATTATGCATTAAAGATGCATTACATCAACACCTTTCATAGTGTTTGCTAATGCACCATGGAAACAACCTGTCACTCATTACAAAACTCAAACACTCACTGATAGAACCTGAATGGAAGATAGGAAAAAATGCATCTGCCACAAAGGGTCGACTCTTCTCTATTTTCAGGTGTCAGAGTCTCAGAGACTTGCAACACCCCTATATATAGTGTAAGCTAAAGAGGTAATGTTTTACAACAATGCACAAAATGAATTAAAACTTAATTAAAATGGTTGTAAAGGGTGGCTGCTGCTCACAACAAAAGTCTTTATTCAGAATATTTAACACTTGGAGATATCCAAGGAAACAAGGGCTTATATACACAGAAATAGATAATTAACAAAACTAGAAACAGGTGCGCAACTTAATCAGGAACCATGGAAACTAACAAAGAACGAGAACACAGGCAATCAGGATCCGGGAAAACGAAACCAAAACACAATGAAACTAAACATAGCCCTAACATTGGTTAAAAAAATAGAAAATAAAACACAAAGAAAATCTAGATTCCCACACAACAACTATTATTTTTATTGAAAAACATACGGAATCAGAATCTTGAATTAAACAATTTATTTTGCGATTCTGTAACAACACTCCTAGTTTCTGTTAATAAAAAAGTTTGAAAACAAGTGTGGTCATAATTAATTCAGAAATACCTGTGAAAATATCTTACCAATATGAGGGCCCTCAAATTAAAAAGGTTGAGGTTTTCCAGTGAAGTTCAGTGTGTTAACATTAGTTAATGCAGTAAGTATCATGAACTAACAATGGAAAATATTTACAACATTTATTAATCTTGGTTAATGTTATTTTATTACATATATTGTGTTAAGATTTCAAGTTGTTTTCAACATTCATGTTTTATAATTAATCATAAATAGATAAATAGAATAAATGCTGTGAAAATTGCCAAATTGTTCATTTTGCTTTGCGTTAAATAATGCATTAACAAACATAAAGAAATTTAACCTTATAAAGTATTACGATCTAAATCATTACTGTTCAGACACTATTGGGGCCTGTTAATGAGGATTTCTAAAAAAATAAAAATAAATAAATACTTGTGTTGGTGTGTGTGTGTGACTTAATGGGGGCATCTGTGTCCTGAAGGGTTTTGGCTTAGTACCCTTGTAGGGCTTTCCAACCTACGCCATTTTCTGTAGGTTTGTAAGAGTGTCACAGCATTGCATGATGGTTGTGAATAGATTTTATTGCTGTAAAATCAGATGCTGTGTGACAGTCCTTAAACCAGCTGTTGGAAAGAACGTTGTTGTCAGAAAGAAGAGAATGACAGAAATGAGAAATATTGAATGTGTTGTCCTACATAGACTTTTATTGTTCATAAATTCAGATTACAATAGCTCATTACACACACTTTTTGTGAGGGCATTTTCAGGAATTGTGGTCTCACATAAATAGCCAAGCAAGTTCACACTTTTAGGCCACATGTCATGTTTAGGCCATATTTTTGTTTTTACTTCAGTCATTATGGGAATCGTTCCATAGTTCAACTTCAGCACACATTTAGGTTGCTAGCACATGAACCTTTATGGTTTATGGTTTTACAGTTTCTGTACCGAAGGATTGTGACACAAGTGAATTTGTAATGACGATAATATTTATTCAAAACTGTTAGCCTGCAAGGTATCTGAAACTTTTGTTGGATAGCATTATTTTGTTAATCTTGCTGGCTTGTTACTTAACCTGTCAGTCATTTTGATAGCCAGTGTTTGGTTTTGGTGCAAATGTGATTTTTTTATTTTTTTATTTTTGGATATCAAAAAAAAAAAAATTCAAATTTCATGTATTTGTAGTAGGAATTGTCCTAGATACTATTGAATGACCTTACGGGATGTTTATAAGGTTTATATAGTATGTATGAATGCTTACATTTACAGTTATGTATCACACAGCTTAGCTTCGACAAGCACACATTATTTGTATGCTTAATTCATGTAATGTACTTAAAACCCATATGTTTTTTTGTAAAGGCCTATGTCTGGTATCTGAGAAGCTAAATAAGTAATTTATACTTCATTAATATAAATTATAAATATAATACTAAATATAAATATATACTAATACTAAATATTCAGTATATTTCTTAGTAAATATAGGCTATTGTTTTTGTGGGCCACAATAAGAACACAATAAACAACCTATACATTAAACTAAACAAACTAAAGTTAAAAACAAACAAACAATTGTCATAAAAAGCAAAACAGGGACAAACCAAATACAAAATTCATGCTCATTTTTCAATTCAACTTTTCACTCATGTTGTTATAATAATAATGCAGTTTGTAATAAAATATTTTATATTAAGTAGTAGACACATTTTTACTAGTGGTCTCAGATTTTTGGACCCCACTGTAGTTCTTAATAAACGGGTCACTGCACATTGTGTCAGGCAAACGCAAACTAGGCCGTCTGTCGGAAGTGACTGAAGTGCAGGTCAAGTCAAGTCATGAAACGCCACTTCAAGTGTATCTTGGTCAACTTGCTTGCTTAAGTAATTGTCACAGATGTCATTTATACTCTGTAAAAGCATCTTTAAAAAAAATAATAATAATTAGAATAATTTAAATGCCCAATCAAAACATTGTGAGATTTCTTTGCAGGCAGTACCCGAACAGGTTTTCATGTGTTTGGGAAGGGGTGTGTATATGTGTGTGTGTTTCCCATGTTTCTCCAGGAGGAAATGACCCTTTCTGCACATGTTGTCATACAATGAGCCAGGGAGGAGACAACATCCTGCCTCTGTCTTACAGAATAAACCTGTGTTATGCTGGTATACAGTTAGAAAGAAATACAAATTAAATCGGGGCAGGTTTGAGAGAAAAACACATCATCATCAGAACACCTTCATCAACATGGTTCATTATCACACCCTGCCTTTTGTTTTTAATATTGTAGACACAACTACATAAGTTATGTCAGAATATTTCAAACAGTAGCCTATTTAAATGTAATACACTGCTCTTATTTAGGACAGTAAAAAACCTCCTACTACCTTTACATATACCTCATTCAAAGGTTTGGGTTGGTAAGATTTTTTAAAAATGTTTTTAACATCTCTTAAGCCCACTAGGGCTGCATTTATATGATCAAATTACACTAAAAACAGTAATACTGTAAAATGTTATTACAATCGCTTTTCTATTTAAATATATTTTAAAATGTAGTACATTTTTTAGTAGCCGTTACTCCAGTCTTCAGTGTCACACAATCCTTTAGAAATCATTCTTATGTGCTGATTTGCTGCTCAAGAAACAGTTCTTATTATTATCAAACTGTTAAAACAGTTGTGCTGCTTAATATTTTTGTGGAAACTGTAATACACTTTTTTTCACAATTCTTTGATGAATAGGAAGTTCAAAACAACAGTATATATTTTTTTAAATAATAATATTTTGTAACATTATGAATGTATTAACTGTCACCTTTGATCAAATTAATGGTATTTGCCTGATAAATGGTGACCTGTTCAGTTTAATATACATGTACAGTCAGACACCAGCTGTTTGTGTCCTTGAGACTGTGCTATTACCCAGATTCATCTGCCCTACATACAGTCTGAGACACTCGCTTTATCAGAGCTCCACCTCGACACCAGAAAGAGGGTCAAAGTGTGTGTGTGTACTGATGAAGGTGATATGTTTGTAGTATATATTTTATTATTGAGTTAATCTTTGAATATGTTTATGGCCTTGCTATACAATGCTCATATAATTGACAAAAGTCTTTTAAATATGTGGAAAAACTCCCATGGCAATGCCATCTAAAGGAAAACGGTTCAAAGAGAGACTAAAGAATATCTTTAAAAAATTCTACAAATTACTAATCTGTATTACTTGGCATAATTTAAGAACAGTATGTTAATGAGAAGTCCCCAGTAATACAGAAAGCAAAGGGTTGTGTGGGTGGTTTTCTTTATATGGATATGCGTGTGTATATTATGTGGGGTATTGAAATGGCTTTTGAATGCGCTCTCGCTGTCAAGATCACTCGTACTCTGTGTATAGGGAGCTGCGGTACTAACTGCACATTTTACAAGATAAGATATTTGTCAATGACTCTCGGGATCTGTTGCGCACCCAATCCTCCACCATCGTCTTGTCAGTCATCTCATCTCTCCTTACTCTCGTCACGTGATAAGTGAAATCTGACTCCTGCTTCAACTCTGCAGCTTGTGCTGTATGGAGCAGAGCAGATGCTTTCAGTTAATTGTAGTGTCACTTGTAAGTACGGTTGAGCACCATGTACCACTGACTACTGCAGCAAGCCTTGTGTGTGTGTGTGACTGAGCTTGCTAATCAGGTCATCATATGGTAGAATAAATCAGATCTTCTAGCTCTGGGTCTGCAATGCATTGATGGATTGAGTGACAATGAAAATTAAGTGCATCGATTATGCATTTTTAAAAAATCAGTTATGATAATAATAATACCCATTGTACTATTATTTCATTCCTTATCCAAAATACTATTTAACAAATTTAACATTTAACAAATCAGTTGTGAGTTGTACCGAAATGAGCAAATTGAATCAAACTAAAATGTGACGGACTG
Source organism: Abramis brama (assembly GCF_963993115.1). Lineage (NCBI taxonomy): Eukaryota > Metazoa > Chordata > Actinopteri > Cypriniformes > Leuciscidae > Abramis > Abramis brama. Next base: position 27,233,984 of record NC_139970.1, read on the forward strand.
AAATGAATCAGACTGAAAATATTAGATTTCTTAATGCATCATAAAGAATCATAAATAAGTTGAATCATTGTCATAGCAAATGTGGCACACAAGTCAGTTTTTTCCCAATAAAATTTGATATTAGCATGTTGCTAAGCTAAGGATCAGCCTGTCAGACACAAAGCGATTGAGAAAAAAAAATCTGTTGTAAAGCAAATGACATCAGATGACCTTTATTGTTAACCTTTCTGGAATTGCCATGAGCCCGTGCGAAGCGATTGTTGTTTTTAATTGAATATTGCCGTATTTATTATGAATTATTTTGTGCACGGATGAGATCGCAGCAATAGCAAACGACAATGATCCAATCAATTCCCGATGGACAAAATCAAGTCCCATCCTACGTTTCTTCTTGTTAAAGAAGCAATAAGCAAAATCACAATTGGGAAGTATCACAACTTCCATTTCATGTTAGCTTTAAATTATATTTTACTATTATTTTTGGTGATCCTCTCACTCCATCTGTGATGATCAATATGTGTGAATGAAAGCACTGCTTTGATTTCTTGTTTGGATTGTCTGCTGGTCCAGAGATCTCTGCTCAACTGAGCTTTGATAATCTGTGCCTCCTGAAGTCAGATGTAATATGAACATGAGAGGAAAGAAACAAACACATACTCCTCCCATCCAGTGTGTGTTGCCGCTGTCTGTCAGAGAGAAACAGTTTGCTTATTCAACAGAACTCAAAGAGCACACTTACACACACACACACACACACACCGTGACGGTGAGAGTGGGCACACAGAGGAATGCTGAGTGGCAGAAAATGCTCAAGCACAAATGAATCACTCCACGTGTACAAGTGCATTTAACTGTTGTGCACACTTGGTATAAATTTAAGTCAGAACCATCTGTTTGATTACATACTTTAAATAAGTGCACACACACACACACACACACACACATATGCTCAGCTGATTATTTCAGCTGTACGCCGCAGGATGAGGCCACACCCAGAGCAACATAATGACAGACTGTGTTTCTATGTCCTTTTCCCACTTCAGAGACATTCTGAGGAGGACAAGAGTGTTTAAGTGAAAGAATAAGGGATTAGAGCTCCAATGAAAGAAGGAGAGATGCAATCAACTTCACTCACTCAGTCAGAAGTATGTCTGTGTCTGTGTATAAGATACTGCTATTTCAAAATCTTACCCCAAGCCAAGTAATGTAGTTTACAGAATACAACTGTATATGCATGTATCACTGTAAACGTTTTTTGTAGTTTTTACATTGGTGTTTTTATTAGTGTAGAAATGCTAAACAAAAAAAATGCTGTTCATTGGTTAACTAAGTTATGATACAATATACAGTAAAAAGTTGCCATTTAAAAAAAAAACGTCATCCCTTTGTGACATCAAAATTATATTTTATATAAAATAATTAGTTTATTTTGTCTAACCATTTCGATCAACTCTAAATGAGTGCTGAGTAATCCCTCTAAAACGGAGTGTACCGCCCGTGGGTGCCACGTAGCTACGAAAAAAGTAATAATCATATTTTTCAAAACTACTGCCTTGATCAACACAAAATAGGTGTCATTTGAAAGCTTAGAGTCAGAACTTTACAATGCATGTAGCCAATTTGATTAACTCCTAAGTAGTGCTGAGTTATTTGCTAATAATTTTCATATATAGTTTTCATAGTTTATGAAATAATTTTTTGTGTACAATTATGTCAAAAACTTCATACAGTTCAGATAGTCATGTGTCATATGTCATTTGAAAGGTCTCATGGAGTAGAATATAACAAGCCTAATTGTTTTGGGCTTTGACTAAACTTGAGCAAGTTTTTGTAAGTGAAGCCCATTTTCGCTCGTAACTTCATGGAACATGCATAGATCAATGGCACATCATTACTTGTGTGGATGCTCCCGATTGAAATGAGTCCAAAATCAACATAATCCATTGCATCGATCACAAGACATTCCTCACGGAGGAACAACAATTTTAAAAATGCCTATTAGGGGATGTCAAGGGCTAAACAAAAAGTGTATCTGTGTGTATATTTGACCATTTAGGAGCGCGCCTGAAACCTCAATGCTTTGCTTGTCCGTCTCGCAGCACGCATACAGAAAGCACGTGGGGATCAGTCTCTTATGCAGTTTAATGCACTTTTAATAAGTCTGTTTAAAATAAAGCATGTCCTGCAGTAGACTTTATTTCACAACTGTCACTTAAATGATTTGACTGATTTGCACGTTAAGTTTAGGCTTTTAACGAGGGGCGATTTGACCAGTCAGCACAGACGTCTAGTAGGCAGTCATTGCTGTATTTTAACATTATTACGAGTGCATAAAAGATCACAATCTCTACGATTCGCTTAAAAAGTAGATCATGGACGTCTTCAAGATCGATCACGATATAAAAACGTGAGATCGCCCACCCCTACTTTAATGCATAAACCTGTTGTAGGAGACCTCCAAAACAAAATTAAGAACCTTTAAAATAGCATAATAGGGGCACTTGGATCCTCTACTAACATGTATTAGTTATCATAGTTCAGTGTTGTTGCTGTACAGGCTCCCATTACAGACCTACATTTCCCAGAATCCTCTTACATCAGTGTTCCCTTGACAGCGTGTGTTGACATAGAGCTCCCATTCAGGCTCATTCTCTTCTATCCTTCCCTCCTGTTCTATTTCTCATGTGTCTGTTTACTATCATATTTTCTTAATAAATCTACACACACGTACACACTCTTGCAAATGAGGTGTGTGTGCTTTTCATCAGGGTTAGTCTGATAATCCATGCCATCTGTGCCATCTTGATGCCCATTGTGTGCTCTGAACGGAACAAACAGCCTCAACACGGACTGCTGTTACAGCTCAGCAAGACAGAGAGACAATTCACACAGAGACAGATCGGAGATGAGAGGCCGTGAGACCGGCGTCTGTATGACTAAGAAAATCAGGAGTCTGTGAAGAGGTTCTGACTGTTGTACTCTAGAAAAAAAGCTTTTCTTCTAGCTCGGTCCTGCAGCACATCATGCGGGCATGTTTTCTTGTGTTTCCGGGTCTGTGTGGTCTCTCTCTCTCTCTCTCTCTCTCTCTCTCTCTCTCTCTCTCTCTCGGCTATACCTGACAGTAGTGGAAGGGATGTTGTTCAGTAGAACAATGTTATATAATGTTCACTAGAAAAGCTTCAGCAAACTCTGTATAAATGCTTTTTTAAATCCTCATTTTGTTGTTTAGTTGGTCTTATAGGCTTATCTGCACAGGCTGTAGATTTGACCTACAGGCCTAAAATCATGAAATGATTATTCATCCCTCTGTTTTTTATCTTTGCCCACAAAGCTGAGAATGGGCTGAACCGACAAGGCTGTTTGGTGGCACACATAGCTGTCCAATCATATTTTCCTTTCAGTAAACTAATACTCTGATGTTTAATTGTAATAAGAACTGGTTGGTTACCCTTTGCCCTTAATGGTTGCCTCTAGCACATCGGTTGTTCTGTCAGCCTGTAACTAAGACACATCTAGGTTATCTGCCATGTTCACTACAGTGTTTGAGGTGAAGGGCTTTATGGGCTGTTTTTAAAGCACTCAAAATGAAATGGCTGCAACATACACATCTTTTAAATAATAAAAGTGTGGCCAAATATTTGTAGACCTTTTGTAATTTGTCTGCCCTGACATGAGGAAATTCAGAATCTAGGCTATAGATTATAGAATTAAACTAAATAGATGGATTGATAAACAGTATTATAGAGAATAAGGTAAGGCTATTAAAAAGCAGTCCCAAACTAGCTTTTGTTTGTACAGTAAAGTTAGTAAGTTGGTATTAGCCAGCACAGTCATCAAAACATTTGTATTGGTGGTATTTTGGGTTAAGGTTACGGAAACTAGTTACCATGATACAGTAAATAACCAATACTAACATGTACTGTTAATAAAACATGGACACTGATCCTGGTAAATAGAAATAGAAATAGAAATAGAATAGAGCAAAGTCTTTGCAGAAGAGTCAACAACTTTCCAGCATGTCTTTCAAAATAAAAGTCCATCAGAAAAACATTTTTATGTAATAACTAAGTACTCTTTTTAAAAATATGCTGAAGTGTTCATTTTCACAAGGGTGTTATTGCACATAGCATATTGTGGATTATACTACAGGGCCGTTGAATGCTTGAATCTGATTGGTTGACGAACGTTCTAAGGTGTGCATTATTTTCAGGGAAACGCACGGCTAAAGTAGTTCCAGGCAGGTCTTGACCGCATTACAGTTCCAAATCACTTCGCGTAGTTAACGGTAATAACGGAAAATAGGATACAATTCATAACAAGAAAAAGCATTTAGCCCCATGCGCTTGATCTGCAATTTTCAATGTCTAGCTTCACAATCAATGGAAACATGCAGTTTAATTTTAATAAATAAAGTATATAGTCCTGTCTATATTATAATCAATAGAAAATTAAACTGAATATAGGCTAAATAAATGGATAGTCCTGCAGTACGGATTTTTATTGCAGATAATAATAAATAAATAATTATTTATAGGCCCACTTGTTAAAAGGGCTTTGTGTTTCATTTATTTGGCTATAGTCTACTGTCATCTGTCAATGAAAAAAAAAAAAAAAGAATGAACGAATTAATTAAAACGAATTAAATTAATAAATAAATAGGCTAATAATACTGACGCACATGCTTTTCTGTCTCATTATTGCAACATCTCTCTCTAATAACTGCATTAATAACTGCATAAAGCCGGGGACACACTTTAAGGCCGGTTATGAATGCAATTTGATACTTATGACTGATAATGCCCAAACGCGCGTTCAGCGCGTTCAGTCTGTGTTCAAAGTCGGTGTTTAAAATCTGCTGCAGTCGATGAAAACAGTCAGAGAGTGTGTCAGCTAGTCGTGTGTCCCCAGCTTTAGTCTGCTATCAGTGGCTCAAACCTCCGTTAACTCTAAAATGACGTTTTGGAATTAGCAACGGAGGCATTGGACTAGATGCGTAAGAAATTAGTCCTACATACAAGAGCGTTTAATGACAAAAACTTTACAAACGTCTTGAAATACATAATCTGAACAATGTTTCGAGGTGTGGTAACTGTAGTATAAGCGGAATAATTGACTTCAGGCCGTTGAATTATTAGAAAAATAATGCACACCCGAGGTGAACGGCCACTCCGCTTCGCGTCGTGACCGCATTACCACCTCGGGTGTGCATTATTTTTCTAATAATTCAACGGCCTGTCGTCAATTATTCCTTACTTAATAATTATCAGCTGATAAGTATTGGCCAGAAAATCAGTGCATCGGTGCATCCCGTATGGATCAAATTTTGAGTATCACCAGTCCAGTTGTTATTATTGCTTTTAATTAGTCAGCTATGGTTTGAGTATCTTGTGTTTTTTTTTTATCCTCTGAACTTCTTATTAGGGTTAATGTTTGTAGGACTAAAAAAGGACTAAAAGGTCTCATAAAATTGTGTGAGTATGTTTTTCTGTCAAACTTATTTGACTATATGTATACTGGAGTGTATTAAGGGTCCCTCATTCTTGACAGGCTTATTTAATGCATGAAAAATACAGTGTGTGTGTTTGGTTTGAACTGTCTTTTACTATTAGCACATACACAGTCTCTCATAGGTCTGTGTGTACGGTTTCCTTGGAAACACTAATGCGTAGTGACAACAGGCTATAGGTCAGTGTTGGAGTTGTCATTTGTTGTATCATTAAACACACATAATGTATACAGGAGTTCAGTCACACACTCACAAAGCAGATTCAACTGCTGCACAGTTTCATTAATATTACTATGAATTTGATATAAAAACATGGCCTGAAAGCAAAACACCAATCACTTTGATGAAATGATCTGGTAGTTAAATCCTCATACACACATTTGTTAAATGTCATCATTTAAACAATGACATCACCTTTAGGCGCGTGAAATACTAACTGAGCTTGGACACTACCAATTATGGCTTTCGAACTGAGTGTGTGTGTGTTCAGGAAGGATACTTAACCTTTGAATCCCCTACTTCACAAGCTCATGGTTGTTTTTGTTAGTATTCTCTTCATTGATATCTGTTGTTATGAAAGCACCTCCTTGTGTTTAGTTAGGGTACTACAACAACAAATGTAGCATTAAGTGCAATGTGAAGTCATGCTATTTGCATAATAACTTCTCTAACCTTTTTTTTTTTAAGTGCTAGTCTTAACTGAGCGGCCTTTTTTTCTCTCAGATCTGTCGAAGAATCGCTTGATTGACATCCCGTCAGAGGTGTGTCATCTGGTCTCCCTGGAAACACTGAATCTTTATCACAACTGCATCAAAGGCATTCCTGATACCATCATCAGCCTTCAGTCCCTTACCTGCCTAAACATCAGGTGAACATCACACACACACACACACACACACACACACACACACACACACACACACACACACACACACACACGATTTGTATTTCAAATAAATGCTGTTCTTTTGACCGATCTATTCATCAAAGAATCCTGAAATAAAAAGTATCACGGTTTCCACAAAAATAAGCAGCAACATTGTTTTTTACTGTTTTCAACATTGATAATAATAAGAAATGTTTCTTAAGCACCAAATTAGCATATCAGAATGATTCAGAAAGATCACGTGACAGTGATGCATCAAATAAATGCAACCTTGAAGATCTCAAGAGACTTCCCCAAACTTTTGACCAGTACTATAATTATTGTGTTAACATTATTTTCCGAATATAATACATAGGATTATTACATAACATATAGGACAACCCAAACTTAAAGTGCATGGCATATAACATACTGCAGTGAAGTGATCCAAATAAACATGTATTTCCCTCTGGTTGTCCTTCCTGCTTCTGTTCACATCTAATAAATTTAAATACAGCCACACACACACACACACACACACACTCGCTCTGTTTGAGTTATCTTTCTTTAGCCAAATGTCTCCTGCAGAAGGCCTGATATTCACACTAGCGTTACACACTAGACTAGAGTTAATTAGCAATGGAATTTGTTCTGTAAGAAGGTAATGAAGCACTAAGCTGTTGAATGGTTGAGAAGAGTTCTCATAAACTGGAGATGGTAAATCAAGCAGAAAAAACGAGTGAGATCATGAAAAATTAATGGAAGATAATCAGAATATGGAACCACCAAAAAAAGTGAAAGACACTCGCACACAGATTTATATATTTTTCCTCTAGTACCTCCTTCAATACACACACACACACACAGCTAAAAAAAATTATATTTGTCTGTCATCCTCTAGTCATAACAGGCAACGTTTGTCTTCTCATGAACCCATGAACAATTCCCTGAAGTCTGCCTTTTTCCTGTTTAATATCATATAGACAGAAATGACAGTGTTGCAGGAAAACAGATTATTTATCATTTTATATTTGGATATCAATCTTTTATGAGTTAGTAATGCTCATACGCCTCTCTTCCGCGCCACAGCTGTTGTGTAATAATTTTATTATAGTAATTTCACACATATACATTTAATTATGTTCATATACAATGGGTCTAAAAGTCTACTATATACTAGTGAAAAAGCTTTGTTCTTTTATTAGGGCCCGAGCACCAATGGTGTGAGGACCCTATTGGAATTGCTCTGTTTATTTAATTTTTTTTCCCTGTTACAGATTATATTAGCATCACAATAATTAAAAAAGGTTTAACTTAAATTTAACTTAATTTAATTTTCAGATACACTTCAGGCCTACACTTCTAAAAAAAAAAGTGAATTTAAATATTCACTATACATAAACATGTATAAATATATAAACATAACAAAATAATGTAAAAATTTCAAAGAAAATATATTTTCTTTATATATAAAGATAATACTAAGAGGGTAGGTGAATTAAAAGATTACAGCTGTTACATCACATGCATTAGGTAAGGTAATCTGGTAAAAGCTTCCAGATTTTTCAAAATAAATATAACTTTTCAGTATTGATCTCTATTGTAATTGTATTATATGTACAGTGTAACGTTCACAAAGTCACCTAACCAAACATCAGATGTTTCTTGTTCACAATTTCTTAGTATTTACTATGTCCTTATATGCATTTAACATCTTTAATGTTTCTTTTTACCATGTTTTTTTATGTTTATTTCCAGGTTCAAATTATAATTTGATTCTAACATTCCCCCTCCATTTTGATAAGTACATGTTGTCTTTGATCAGTCAGAATGAAGTTTTCCAGATAAATATTTCTGCTTGAGGAGTAGCATTGAGAAAGATGTTGTAACGTGTTTTGTTTAAATGTTGCGGTGCTGTAGCCGGAACCAGCTGTCAGTGCTGCCAGCGTGTGTGTGTGGTCTTCCTCTGCGAGTGCTCAACGCCAGCAATAACAAACTCAACGCACTTCCAGAAAGCATTGGCCAGCTCACCAATCTCATGGAGCTGGTAAGTGTGAGCGTGTGTGCTGGACCTCTGATGTCTGCATATGCATGAGATGCTTGCGATACTTGTGATATCACCCTTGTTGACTCACCCTTTCTCGACTTGGCTCATATTTGCCTATGTTAAATGCACTGCTTTTCACGCTTTCCAGTTTTTATTCTCTGGTAGCTCTTCTCCCTGTCTTTTTTCTCTTGCTCTCTTTTGTAACCATAAATAAGAACATGCACAGACCAGGATTTGTGCGGCTGTGTTAGGTGGGAAATGGCCCCTCATACTTTCCAAACAAATATAGTACAACAAGTGCTTAGTACTTAGTGTAATAAAAGGTTTGTGTGGAAAGATGTGTTTGAGATGAAGATAAACATGCAACTCTAAAAAAAATGCTCTATCTTTTTCTCCTCAGGACGTAAGCTGTAATGAAATCACAGCTCTTCCACGCCACATTGGCCAACTCAAAGCTCTGAGGGAACTCAATGTGCACAGAAACCTTCTCTGTGTTCTACCAGAGGGTGAGTCTGCAATCTGTGTGTGTGTTTGTATCCCTCCTCCAACCTTCTTATCTCTGCAGAAAAGATTTCACTACTCATCACATTACCCATAAAAACATCCTCCGGTAGCTCCACAGCTACAGGAAGTCTAGCCCTTGTTTGACCTCTACTCCACCAACCTTCTTATTCATGCCCTCTCAGCGTCATAAATTAAAGGGAGGTTAGTTCTAAACCCAAAATTAAGATTTTTTTTCCCCCATTGAAAGTCCACGCGAACAAAACTTTGATGCTTCAAAATGTTCATGAAGACATTGTAAATGTAACTGAAGTCTTCTGAAGAGACAAAATTGCTTTTATATTTATGAACAGATTCAATTTAGGCTTTTATCAAACATAAACATTGATTAACACAGAGCACATCAAATATGGTAAGCGAACGCTCAAATGCGCTTGCTGGATGCGCAAGAACCAATGAGGTTTGTTCTCAATACATATCGAATACTTTTATGATGTCTTCTTGTACTTTTTAATGTGCTTAAGTTTCGGTGGAATGGACTTTCAATGGATGCACAGAAAACTTAATTTGTGTTTTTCGAAGATGAAATGAATACATACATGTTTGGAATGATAAGAAGGTGGGTAAATGATGACAGAATTGAAAATTTTGGGTAAACCGACACGTTAAGGCATTTTAGTTCTCGCAGATCACTGTTACGACACCCATTGAGCGCGTTCAAAATGCTACTTTAGTATTCGAAATACTAAACATCTAATGCTTTTGCTAAAGCCAGTTTTAAACTCTATTGTCCAGTCTGACCACTACATCCCTACTTCGTCCATGTTTTTCAGTAAGCAATCATTTTGGAACAGATTCACTACATATATATTTTTTTTTTATCCCTTTATTTTCATTTTCTTAAAGACACCAAACATGCACAATGACACCAAAATAGTAACTATACATGTAAATAACTAAATATACTTTCTAAGCAGTACCATTGTACATGCTACATTGAGCTTGGTACTTGAATTAGAACATCCCTCCCCCCGCAATATTGCAGTGATTGTAGAAGGTTTCTTCAAATGCTCTACAAACAAAAACATTTTGTACATGAGCAAAGAGTGAACATACACAATCTTTTATCTAAGTGAACGACAACACTCACTACATATTGTAACAAAGCCAAATAAAACAAACAACCTCATGTTGTCTGAGGAAGGGCCGTAAAGGCCCGAAACGTCACTCTTGAAATCAATTTTGTGAATTTGCTCTCCGGTGTGCGGATCTTTACTTTGTAATTTTGCATTCCCTATGAGATCCAGCACCCGCACCTGACTGGGATGTGCGTGATTTTATTGCTCCTTATGGTACTTATATAAACTACCATTAACACATACATTTTGTAAGTTGTTCTGAAGAAAAGCTGACTGCCAAGAACATAAACGTAAAGTGTGGGTGTGTTCCTTTAAAAAAACTTCGAGAAAAAGTGCTAAAATTATTATGTGAGCCAAGCATTGTCTTAAACGTGGCTGGAGTAATATCAACAGCTTATCTTGGCTAAAAAGATCTGTGGCTGATATTTTGCAGCTCAACTAATTATTCAGCTAAATTATGCTGGCAGGTTATGAAAAATACGTAATGGTCTCTCCAAGCACATTGTGCCAAAATGATCTCATGGAGCTGAAGCTTTAAAATAGATTGCCTGAGAGATCAACTTTGATTTATTGCTGTTATTGAGTAAATAACCAGTAAATAACATTTATAAATGGCTTCTGAAACCCAACAAGATTTTATGTAGCTGGTTCGTTTTTTTGTTAAAGGAGCCGTATGTAAGATTGTGGCCAAAACTGGTACTGCAATCACTTTCAAATTACTGTAGAGCGGTGTATCCCCTCCCCCTCCCCCCTGACTCGAGGTTGCCAGATAGGCTGCAGGATCCAGCAGGAACGTTTGTAGCTGCAGCTGTGGTTACTAGAGCAGAGCTGGCAACCCGGATGCCGAAACACTACTGACTTCGGGATTGGTAGATAGGTGGAGGGTGGCGCTTCAGGCCAAAACACAAGATGACAACATCAACATCAGTTGAGGGCTGCAACTTCACTTTTTAAATGACAATATCCTGGCCGGACTACTGTTGTCAGTGATATAAGTATTTGAAATGAAAATGATTTCTTAATGTCTAGTGACATATCGGGGCCATTTTATGATTAATTGAAATACATTTCTTACATACAGCTCCTTTAAGATTTTTTCTGGATTTTAGATGATATAGCCTGATGTAAGCTTTTTTTATCATCGATCTTCCAAACACGGAATATCTCTTATTTGCTTTTCAAGAGCTGTTGTGTCGTTTCCTGTTACCCTACTGTTTTAAAGTGCCCCTATTATGCTATTTGAAAGGTTTCTAATTTGTTTTGGAGGCCTCCCCTGGCGTATTAACAAACAGGCTTTCATGAGCTGAAGCCAAGAGGCCTACACTGGGAGGGACCTACTGGCTGCAAGAAAATGATATCGTTCAAATAACTATTAGTATATATGGGAGTTTACAGCAGTGACAAATGCATTCTATAAACGCACTCACACCTGTAAAATTTCAGGATTCGCAACAGCATTTTCGGCAAAGCCCTGCTGTGTGAACGGAACCGGACTAGACATCATAGAGTGCGAGAGAGATGCTCTGCGCTGAACGCGGGTTCAGTATCTTACAAAAGCGTGGATCTAATCTGCGTATCATCTAAAGGTTTTAGATCAGGTCAATGTGTTCCATCAGTGCTGCTTTATGCCTGCTACAATCCTATAAGATCTTTACAAATCACACTGTACGACATGGATCTAATAAACTTGGGTACGTATGACGCATGTAGACTGAACGATGATGACACCTATTGAATCGTAGGCTACGACGCAAGTTAGTATAGAAGAGTAAAACATAATCAGCATGCGCCGGGTTATCGACAAGATAAATTTCGACATGAAGCTAAAATAATATTTTTATCTGGGGTAGGGGGCTTACTGTAATTCTGTAGCCCAGGGCCCTCTGGTTATCTTAAGGCGCCCTTGTCTTCTACAATATGTTTACATGCATCCAAGGTCCGTTTCAGTTTTCTTTTCTCAATAAAGGATCTGTCTCTTTAAACTTTTCCTATCTGATCGCCTACTCTGTTGTGATTGAATTTCAGCTCTGAAGGCTTCCTCAACACTTGTATACACAGTGATGCTAACAGTAACGATGGCGTCGGTTTTACCGTATCAATTCGAGGTCGAGGAATTACTGACAACTCGTTTCAAGCAGTTCAGAATAACTCAATTTTTATCATGCACTTTGATCTTTGTAACTTTGCAGGCCTTTTACATTCACAAACAGCTATATTACACACTACATGAAAGGTAATATCTGAAAAAGCATAATGGGGCACTTTAAATTTTGGCAGCCCCCTCTGCCCCCTAGTTGCAAAATGTATTGAATTTTGTGGTTTATTAATTTTCTGTATGTATGTGTTTTAGATTTGGCAGATTTACCCCTGGTCAAGTTTGATTTCTCCTGTAATAAGGTTTCTACTATTCCTGTTTGCTATCGAAAAATGACCCAACTCCAATCACTACAACTGGAGATCAATCCACTTCAGAGCCCTCCTGCACAGGTAACGCACACACACACACATTTTATACTTCCGTGCTCACAACTATGTCTCACTTTATTTTTGCTGCTTTTAGATCTGCATGAAGGGCAAGATTCATATATTTAAATACCTCGCCATGGAGGCGTGTCGTAGTGACAAGATGGCCGATGCCTTGTACCTTCCTGTCACGGACCGCCTCAGCTTGACAAGGCCGACCAATGGGAGGTCAGTCCTCATCATTATCAAGTAGAGTAATTAAATTGTGTTTAGATTAATTTAAATTGTGTTGTGGTGATTGTTAAATTACAAAAGCAAAATGAAGCACCATGTTCTGTCATCCATATGTGTATTTAAATGTGTCATGACATCAAATTTGCTTTGATCTTTTGACATTTAAGAGGTCTTTGTACATTAAAACATCCTGCATTTTGCATTTACATATAACTGCCTCCAGAGCAAAACATGGACATCCCTGAACCATAGACTTAGCCCACTGTCGTTCAGTCTCTTAACGGCTGACATTTGCCTACACTGAATGTGAGCGTTTTGTCGTGTCAAAAGTAAATAGAACCCATTATAATCACTGATGTTGTCTACACTGGATACAGTATACAGATCCACGTTCATTTTCTGACATAATCCACGCACTTGAGTCTGTCGACAACAAGACAAATGGAATGAACGTTCGCTTTGACGCATCCAATATATATACAATATATACATATGTTTTTTTAAAAACTTCATGTTATAAGTGAACCTCAAGTTCAAGGAACAAAAAATCTATGTCATGACCCCTTTAATTCAGTTAAAACAATTATCGACAACTGCATTATATTATATTATATTATATTATATTATATTATATTATATTATATTATATTATATTATATTATATTAATTATGTTATATTATATTATATTATACTAGAGAGAGGAGTGAACTGAAAAGAGATCCGAATCCATTGTCAAAACCAATGTTCTTTTATTATTTTAGTCGTAGTCAGCCAAATGAGATATTAAATCTTTATATAGTCAGAATATCTGTCATTTTACCAATTCATGCACATCTAGGTGGGTGTATAAAAAGATCTGAATGTGGAATATAGTGTGGAATCTCAACAAAAAAAAAAAAAAAAAAAATCCAGGTCGTGCGTGTCTGTGTGTTGGCTGTCATTATCATCCTTATCTCAGGAGAATCCTTTTAATAGACTGCAGGCGGTCACTCTTCTGAGGGAGAGAGAGAGAGACCGAAAGATTTCTTTCCCTGTCTCTTTGAGAGACATAGGCTACTTCTCTCTTTCTGTCCTACACAACCCCTATCTTCTAATCCCGCTCTTCTTTTTGTCTCAGCACTGAGGACATTGATCAGCACAAGAAACTCGACAGTGACTCTGGGGTAGGCAGTGATAATGGAGACAAACGCCTTTCTGCTACAGAGGTCAGTGTGTGTGTGTGTGTGTGTGTGTGTGCATGTTTGAATGGAAGAGAAGATTGCGACCATCTTGCCTGTGTTCTTTGCATGTTTGCATGTCTAATTCCATTTATTTTTGTATCTGCTATATAGTGTTTTCATCAGTGCTGCACATTTTAGGAAATAACACTATTAAAAGCACGTGTTAACTTAATGTGTTAGTTTGCTTATGGCTGGGTTGCAGTAGAAAACTCTAGCAGATCTAGCTGGTATCTGACAGTTATCATGTAGCATACAGTGTCACTGTCTGGTCAATTGTGGTTGTAAAACACTGTCCTAGCATCAGGACAGGACCGTATGTCAGTATTTTGGTTTTTCTGTAGTGTCATGCTGGGTAGCCCTGCCCATAGTGAAATCACATTGGTTCAAAAAATAGCTGTATGTTAAATATCAACTATTCTCTGATTAACTGTTATTTTGTCATTATCGTTTCAATAAAATATCAAAGGATGGATAATAAATGTGAAAATAATGCCAATTAAAACTTAAAAAAAAATGTTCAGCTGAAATGAGTGATTAGTAAAAGTGAATTGAATGCAGTGTAGTGTCATGTGTGCTAGTAAGTCTTGCACTAATATGAATTCACTTTGTTCAGTTGATTTAGATGTTGTGGTTTTGTGTTCCAGCCTTCAGATGAAGACAGTCTCAGCTTGAATGTGCCCATGACCAACATCACAGAGGAGGAGGGCTTGAGCAAAGACGACTCCAGTGAACACATCAGCGCCCTGACAGGTGCTACTCGCACACGCAAACACACCCTCACATGTGAGGACAGGATATTAAAGGCCTGTAAAGAAAAACATCCTCTTACTGGGCTGACATAACATTGCTGTGAGACTTTAGACAGCCTGCGGGTGTGTGCATGAGACCCAGGTTAAGCCCAGGGGAGGGTCCCGGACAGGAAGTGTGGATACTGGCTAGGAAGTTAGTGTCAGCACATAAGGAGAATTAAGGGAGGGGGAGATGAAAACTGAGAACAATGCAGGAAGAGTGTGTGTGTGCTGTACTTTAAGTGTGTGTGACTGCTAAGCTGATGGGAGGGTCATTTACGCTTTAAGCTTTCAATAAGATTTACTTGACATGTACACACTGCATGTGTACATGTGTGCTGTTCATTTTAGAAGAGCACTACAGAATTTTAACTTATTTAGGTTTCTGTTTGTTTTCAGTTAGAGGAATGTTCCAGGGTTCCAATAAAGTTCTATTGACAGCAATTAGGACATAATGTCAGATTTATCTTATTTTTTTAGTCATTTACATTGGTAGGTCATTTTAAGTTGTGGACAGTGAATTCTGCACTATAATTTCTTTAAGATTTACATTTAGTGTCTGTAAAAAAACTCTTTATCCTAGTCAATATAATAATTTAGCCATGTTTACGTGTCTTGTAGCAGACAGAAGTCCGTCGGAATCTCTTAAGGAACATCTGGGTTACCGAGACTCTGCACTCAGCTCTCCGTTCGTCAACTATATCAAAGTAAGCATGTTCAAGATTGTTCTTTTTCATGCTCTGTCAGAAATTCATATCTATAACTGATTAATTGATTGGCTCCAGCACTGGCACCAAGTGCCTCCCATTGTCCACAACAATATTCAAAGTCCCCATGACTTTTATAGTTGTTTGTTACTTCCTGGTATTAATAATAAGAATTTGGCATAAGTAGAAATATATGTATTCATACAAAATATAAAAATACCCATGCAGTTTTATTAATAAATAAATCAATTTAACTTTTTCAAGTCTAGAAATCACCAAAGGCTGATATAGGCTCATATATCCTCATATTTATGCAGGTTTTCCTAGACTGGGAATCATGGCTCTTCAAAGAGTAGTAGTTGTTGATGTGTTGAATTAAAAAAATATATATTTTTGGCAGTTTGGCAAATATTTGTTGGGAGTTTTATCTTATTTTAAATCATTTTAAGTCATCTTGAGGCCCTGTTTGAAGTTTGCTAAGGCCTGCGGTTGAGAACCAAAAGAGACGCGATAATTTTTATCTGCCCTATTTCCCTTTATTCCATTCTTTTCTTGTCATATTTTTCATCTGCCTCTCTTGGCATACTGTTCTATGTTCCAGTAACTGTTAGTTTATCTGATGATAACGTCTCATTACATCATAGGATTGGCACTGACAGTGTTTATTTGTGCATTAGCAGTTCCCTTGTGAAGTAATCCACATCTAGAGGGACATTGTGTGTATGAAGGGGTGTGTGTATTCCCATCTGTGTCTGCATCACCCTCTCAAACAGCCAGTGCTGGATCTGGTTGAATTTAAATTCAAGCAAATCAGGCCTTTAGTTTGCAGTCACATGACTGAGTTTGCAGCTGGAGTTGATGTGTGCGTGTGTGTGTGTGTGTGTGTGTGTGTGTGTGTGTGTGTTTGAAGGGTCGAGGTGCTGACTTCGATGAGCCCCTCAGGATAGAGGAAGACACCAACTGGGCTTCAGAACAAACGTATGTTTATATCCGTATATTTATTCTTCTTGTTTTTATGCCTGTATCTCTTCTATCTTTTCTTACTGATTTGCTCACTAGTTAAACATATCCATATATATCATGTTACTGTGTTCAACAGGTCAAAGGTCAATATGATCAATCAGCTAAAGGAAGCTGTGGAGATGCTACAGGATCCTAACAGGTAGGTCAATAGGTGATGGCTGGGATGTTACTCATTCTCTTTCATTTTTGTCCTCCTGTTACAAGTCAGCATTTTGTGATTTTCAAATGAGTTATATATTTAATCAAAATTGCAAAGTCACTGTTAATATCTGATGCATTTCTTTGAGTTAGCTATTTAGCATTGGTAACAAACTATAACTGTCAAACCATGAACTGCCACAACATGCATGGTGGTCTCAGTAGAAATAATATGTATTGTGAAAAGTGCTATACAGATAAAATTGACTTGACTCTTTTGTTTAAAAGGGTTAACATGAACTCGGCTGATCTCTCTGGTATTAAGCTTTACCCCGTGGAAATGGTTACAGTAGACGAGTCGCTCAAGTAAGTGACTTTAGCGTCACAGCTTAAATATTTTACAGTAAATACAAAATAGTAGTAGTAGTACATTCAAATGCTGCTTTGCATGTTTAATTGTTTACCAACGCATCATTCTTGTTTTCATCTTCCTGCAGTGGCCAAGAGAGTGATGAGAGTCAGGCGACACCTAAGGTAAAACGCCAGTACATATGTGTTTAAGTTATATAATTGTTAGACAAGTTTCACTTACATGACCTTACCGGTTCCTCTGAGGATCCTGTTCAGTTCCTCTTTATAGTGGCTCTGTAGACTGCAGTGTTTCTCTAGAGTTCCTCTGAAATCAGTGGGCTATTGTTGAAGGTTGACCCGTTTCCCAGGAGGATTGTCTTTCATACACCCTTTAGAATGTTAATGTGACGTCAGTTATGTGACATCATTTTACATGGGGTTTATAATATCAAAATTTGCTAGTTTTTCATTCATTCAAGAGCAGCTGTAAACATCCTTTACCTAAACTGAACTAAAGAAAATGATGAAGTTCTACACTCACAGTAGCCTCTCTGATTACAAAGCGCTATGTGGTTTGAAGTACTATCACTACACTTCAAAAGTTTTGGGTTGGTACAAATTTTTTAAATGTCTCTTATGCTCACCAGGACTGCATTTATTTGTTCACAAATACAGTAAAACCAGTCATATTGTGAAATATTGCTGTTTTCTATTTTAATTTAATTTATTTGATTATCATTTATGAATTTTCAGCAACATTTACTCCAGTCTTTCGTGTCACCTTCAGAAATCATTCTAATTTGCTGATTTGGTGCCAAAGAAACGTTGTGCTGATTTAGATTTTTGTAGAAACACACTTTTTTAAAATTCTTTGATAAATAGAACATTCAAAAGAACATTTATTTGAAATACTTTTTTTGTAACAGTAGAAGGGGCCCTATTTTAACAATCTGAAACGCAAGTATCAAACGTGAAACGCAAGTAACTTTGTGGGCGGGTCTTGGGCGCTGTTGCTATCATACCGGCTGGATAAATGACTCTTGCGCCCGACGCAAATCTAAAATGGGTTGGTCTGAAGTAGCTACATTACTCATAGGTGTGGTTTGGGCGTAACGTGAAATAAACCAGTCAGAGCGTCATCTCACATTCTCTTTAAAAGCAGCTGCGCTTGTTCCAGGGCAGATTGCTATTATAATGGCGGATTTGCCAGGCGCACACCAGGAGCGGTTCACAGCCGAGGAGACCGACGTTCTCGTCAGGGCACTATGTCAGGTGTCCTTATATACCTATGTGTCTTGCCACTATTGGTCAAACAGGTTTGATCTGTCATTACTACAATTAGCCTGAATAATTTGGGCAAATGTGTAAGCTAGATTTCTGCCTATTTTTTCACATCTTCATGAACACCACAATGATTTCTCTCATGTGGTAATATTTTTCCTTGTAATTATGTATGGTTTGCAAAAATGGGAACTGCTACATCTGTGTATATGAGAGAAGCAAAGTGCTACATTATGACTAGGTTTTTCCTGGTCTGTGGCGGAATTGTTTTCTGAAACTGCAGAATAGCACCAGGGAACGTTTGTGCCGGAACACACCTCCTCTTTTCGCTGAACCGGCCCCGGGAGCGCAAGTTCATTCCCTAATTTATTAATTAATATTAATTTCTCTCTCTCTCTTTCTCAAAAAATTAAATAAAAATCGTACTGACCCCAAACTTTTGAATGGTAGTATATGTTGTGCTTTCGGTGTGCAGTGGTCTATCAATGTGTTTTTTTGTGTTGTTGTTTGTGTCCGTAGTTTCCTGTGTTGTGATCTGATTATTTGGATGATAAAACTGTTGACTATTATTAAATATAAAACTATAATTAACTGTAGCCATGGTGTGCAAAAGTTCTGGTTAGCCTGGTAGCTTCTATGCTATAGTTACTGGCAGTTAGACTGGGCTGTTTTTACCAGTGTGATGTGTGCTGTGGTTGGTAAGCCGTAGTGTCATGGTCTTAAGAGCAGTGATTGTCATTGAAGGCGGCTCCTGGAGAATGCTGGGAGTTCCAGAGGAAGAGACAGTACATTCTAGAACGGGCCCGGCTCGAGGCCCAGCTCGCATGCCAACAGTATGCTCTGCACATGGCACAACAGGTAATCTGAAAATCCTGCCATCCAGCCTATAGATACACCCTGTTTGACCATTGAAAACTTGGGCAACTTGTACTAGTCAGCTGCACTTGTGTTTGTCCGTTGCAAATGTGTTTGTCATACGTATGCAGTTCACTTTGTACTGAGTTACCCAAACAAGTGGTTCCGATGTAGCTGCCACATTATGCGCTTTTTGTTTGTGCTGTGGTGACTTCATTCTTGTTGTAGTTGTGCTATTGTAAACATGCAGTTCATTCCCAGAAGACCCACGCAGAATCTGTGTCAACAGAACTCATAATAAATCTCTGCAGATTTCGACAGAATTGGAACGTCTGTCATTCATTAGTTCTATTTGTCCCCTGCCGCCCTTGCATGTTCGTTCATTAAAATCAATGTGAATTCTCATTCCTGCAACCTTTTTTACTTTTGTAATTTGACACATTTCTGAGTGAAAAAGAAATGTTGGGCTGAACTTGATTTTATCCATCTGGAAGTGACTGGATCTTGAAAAGTGGGTGCTCCACACCAGAATGTGAGATACCAGATTGCTAAACCAGTGCTAAAATAGTTTTTTGCCTATTGGTCAGTGTTATAGTTAAAGAGAGAGTTCAACCAAAAATATAATTTTCTCACTCTGACTCTTGTAGTTCCAAAACTGACTTTGTTTCTTCTGTGGGACATATAGGCCTGGTTTCACAGACCGGGTTTAGAATAAGCCAGGATTAGGCCTTAGATCAATTAAGTAGCTTTTATAAACATGCCTTAGAAAAAAACATTACTGGTGTGCATCTTGAGACAAAACAATGCCACTGACATATTTTAAGAAATGTCAGTGCAAGTTGCTTTTAGTTAAAACAGTTCAAACATGCAATTTAGTCTGGGACTAGCTTAAGCTTTGTCTGTGAAACCGGGGGGCAAAGAAGATATTTTGAGAAATGTGTTTGGTTACCAACATACCATGTTCTTTTCTGCTCTGCTCTGATTTTTATTTTTTATTTTTATATTATGCACTGAATCATTCACAGTAACACTAGAATTTGATTGTGCTGTCATCTGCTGCAAAGAGTAAAATAAATATATTAAGTGATTTTCACTTAAAGGTCCCATATTGTCAAAACTGAAATTTCCTGGCTTTTTTCATGATAACAGAGGTCTAGGGGCTATGTAACTACCATATAAGTTTCAAAACAGTCAATCCACAGACAATTGCACACAGCCTGCATAAAGTAGTTGTGCCTTTTCACAAGCCTTTGTGAGTTCTGTAAAAATGTGACGTCAGAACTTCTCAGTCACCGCCCTTCAGTCACCACCCCGAACACTGCCCACCGTCCCTCCCTCCTTATGCCCAACCCCCAGACAACATCGCGTCCATGCCATTGATGAGCAACAACAACACGGAAACATGTCGAGAAAACGCTGTTCAGTCAATGGATGTCAAGAAACCACATCATTGCACAGGCTTCTGAACAACATTAACATAAGAGACCAGTGGCTAATGTTTATTTATTCGGAGATACCACAGCAATTTAGTTCAACCTTAACCGTCTGTTCTGCACATTTCACAAGTGACTGCTTCGTCAATCAGGCACAGTTCAATGCCGGGTCCCTGTAAATAAACTTGTAACACATCTTATGTTACATTATGGAGTCAGCATAAAAAAAACAAAAAACAAAACAAAAAAAACATTACTTACCATTCTGAAACATCCTTTTGTAAGCGCGTTTGAGGAGGTGTTTCCTGTCGTTGCCGATTCGGGGTCTGAGTCCGGCTCGAACATATAAGGCCGGATAACATTTCCATCAGCAATATCCATCATTACACGTGTTTTATTTACCTTACTTGTGAGCATCACTAAGCCACAGCAGGCTACAGCATACATGACCCTAGTTTCCTGTGGTTGGCCTGGCCGTGCGTCACTCAGAAAACAACAGGCCAATCAGAAGAGAGGCTCATGAATATTAATTAGACAGGCCAAAATCGACCTGTTCTTAGCAGAGCTCCTGAGAAGAGCTGTAAAAATATATTGAGATGGTTTTTGGTGCTTATACTGCAAATATATATTCCTAAGGACATCAAAACCTAAAATAAAACTCCAGAAAGGTGTACAATATGGGACCTTTAATATACAGTATTTGTCATATTTGTGGTGCTGGATGCATTTCTTTGTCTTAATTGTGTAGTATTAATTCCAACATATTGGTCCATGTACTTTTAGTCCATAATGTAGCCTGCATGAACTGAATAGAAATTAGAAGTAAATTTACTCATGGGGATTGAGAATCATGCAATTATCTTATAAAAGAGGAAAACAAACAGTTAGAGACGGAGAAAGAAAGACTGAGTCATATCGAATCGAGTCAGAACAGTGATGCATTGTTTCACTATGTCTAAAGAGCTTGTTTGTTAACATCTTACATCATCTCAAGAATCTCACAGACTGTTTTTTTTTATCACTCATAGGGCGACGTGATTGGCCAGGAAGGATCATATGATAGTTGTGAGAACCAAGTTACCGAGGTAAATCTTTTTAATGTTATCATTACCATTTAATGTTACCATGGCTTTGTTCTGATCATAAGGTGCACTTTACACTTATAAAACTGAATTTGACTTGGTTCAGTGCACTTGTGCTGAGTGTGTTTGTGTCATGTACCAGAATGAAGACAAAACCCCAGTTTCCAGCCCCACACTGAGCTCACCTCCCTTTGGTCTGAAGCCCAGATCAGGTGAGAACAGTGTTGTTTTACTAACACACATGGTGCCAGTTTTACTAACACACATGGTGCCAATGCGCTGGTTGGCATGGGTGGCTTTGGACTCTCTCATTATTATCAACACATTTAAGTAATTAGAGGTTGACGTGTTTGTGTATAAAGATCTTTTTGCCTGTTGCAAACACCTGTTATCCTGTCAAGCTCATAACTGTTATGCAACATTACAGTCAGGCTTTTTATGCATACATATACTGCTGTTTATTATTACTCTCTTGGCTTTGGGGGCTAAACTGCATCTGGTTTAGAAAATAATACATGGCAACTGAATATGTCCTATTTCCTTTTTATTTACACATAAATTTTATATATTCCACATATATACCATTCATTACTAATGTGGACAGTTAAATAAATAGACAAAACAACTTGCTTGACTTCATCTGGATGCAGTTTAATTGATGTAGCTGTTTGTTTAGCTGCCTAGAGGCTTCTTGTTGCTTCCCCCTCTAACATCTAAGCTAGTGTTTGCGTCATTATCTGTGATCTGTTATTTATGTCTAAAGGGATAGTTCACCCAAAAATGAAAATTCTGTCATCATTTACTCACCCTCAGGTTGTTCCAAACCTGTGTACATTTCTTTCATCTGTTGAACACAAAGGAAGATATTTTGAAGAATGTGGGAAACTGTGTCCAGCAGAACAAAGAAATGTATACAGGTTTGGAACAACTTGTGAGTAAATGATAACAGATTTGTATTTTTGGGTGAACTATCCCTTTAACAGAATTATCATGCCCAGAGTCTGACATAAATAATAGTCATTTGTACCAGGCGCATAACAGCATGCCAACAAACTGGTACTGAAATACTGTTAACATTGACTTCTTTTGTTTTTAATATTTCTCTTTTGTGTTGTGCTGCATTTACGTCACTTTGCTTTGCATATCTTCCTGTTTCCTTCTCTTCCCTTTTATTTACCCGTTTCCCTGAACTGCTGCTTGCCTGCTTGTGTGCTCTTATTACACAAACTACTGTTGCTCGGCATCCTCCCATTTTCTGACTGATACCTGAAACCCCTGCCTGTTCCCTTTGGTTTTCCAATGAAAATCCCTTATTTGGCTCCTCCTCCCACTGGCACTGCCCTTTATGTTGATACCTGCATCTAGCTTCGCCCTCTGTGCCATGCTCGACTCGGCCCTGTCCCCTCCCACTTACACAGGCCCTGCCCACCGATAGAGACACGCCCCCTAGCCCAGCTGAAGGAGACATGCCAAGCAGTGGTAGGTCTGCTCAATGTATCATCCTGTACAGTCACATACCTTACAGTTAGTCTCTTTGAGTTTTCTTGTCAAAGATGAAATGTCAGGTGTTTTTATTCTTCTTTATAATTATCTATTAGAATTTGTATATTTTTATTAATTTTCTTTATTATTTTTTTCCTTTTTTGTTGAATGCTAAGGCATTGAGTCACTATCATAGAAATGTGAATACACCCTTAACCCTAAATATTAAATTAGTATGAAACTTATTCTGTAGTCTTTGCATTACAGGGTTAAAGGGGTCATATAATGTCATTTTTGTACAAGCTAATATGATTCTTTAGGGTCTAAATTAAAAGTTTGTAATATACTTTAATTAAAAATTCTCATTAGTATTGTAAGAAAACACTCATTTTACCTGGTAAAAAACAGCTCTGTTTTCAGCTCGCCGTTTCAGTGCATGTGTCTTTAAATGATAATGAGCTTTGCTCACCCCGCCCCTCTGTTCTGTGCGTACACCGTTTAAAATAATAATACAAAAACCATAACGCGTTGTTCATTATAAACGTGGGATTATGAATTATATTGAGAACGTCGTACATAGAAAACATGCCATAATGTACCCTGAGTGTAAAAATAGCCACATTCATCGTGAAGCGTGCAAGCTATTTGCAAAGATTAATATAAAGATTAATATAAAGGTCAATAAAACGTTACACTCACTTGTTCTTCTGGAGGTTCAGCAGGAACATGAATAGTTGGTACTGATCCTTTTTTCTGGAGCAGCTTCTTAGCAAAAACAGCTTTATACTGACCCTCGTTTGTAAAGCAGTCTCGAGTCTGGTGAAATGATTCGCGCAAACATGACAGCATTGACGTTGATCGTGGGGAATATTCCCTTCGAAAACAAACTCAGCCACTGCGTCTTCAGCTGTACGGATTTAGAAACATCATCAATATGACTGCTGTGTTCGTTATTACACCCAAGAACAGAACACCACAATCGTTAGACGCCATTCTGCTCAGCACTCCAGCTATCAACAATGAACGCGCCGGTCGGCGTGCGCTATGATTGACAGCTCGCTCACGAGGGTGCGAGGGCGGGTCTGTGTTTGAAACGCTGCTGTCAATCAGCCATCGTGGGAGGGGCGTCGATATTGTGACGTCACAATATCGAACAGCTTGATTTGAGATGGGGGAAAACATATAAGAAGATTAAAAAAAAAACACTGGATGGATTTTTATCATTTTATGATGGTTGTGTACAGGCACTGCCAACACACATTTCAGTACAATCAACTTGTAAAAGTGCATGTACCATTATATGACCCCTTTAAAGCACCCAGAACACCCTAGCCACCGCTTAGCCAACGCCCTAGTACACCCAACTCTCTAGATACCACATAGCAATGCCTAATAACATCCAGAACACACTAGCAACTGCTTTGCAACACTCAACTCCAATGCATTGCAACGCTCTGGCAACCACCCACAGTACCCTAGCATGATGGCAGCAGATTTTTGCTTGGCAAGCATTACTTTCATTATCCTCAGACAATGTAAAAATCTAGTTTGTCCAACTTTTTGTCTCTTTTAATGCTTGAGTATCAGCTTTTAGAAATGACAAATTGTTTTTCAGAATACTTCAGCCTACTGACCAGCATTTCACTTTCAACGGGTGTTTGGTTGACTCAGAGAATTTGAAATCTTTTTGAAAGTTCATATGTGGAAGAAATGAATTAAATAATTATTTCCTGACAAGATTCACTAGCACCAGCTTCTAATTAAAAGGTTAATTCACCCAGAAATTAAAATTCTGTCATCATTTACTCACATCATTCCAAACCTGTATGACTTTCTTTCTTCTACAGAAGACAAAAGAAGATATTTTGAATAATGTTGGTAACCAAACCCGTGGTGGTGACCATTGACTTACATTGTTTGACAAAAATAACTGAGACATTTCTCAAAATATCTTATTTTATGCTTCACAGAAGAAATAGTCGTACCGGTTTGAAATGACATGAATGTCAGTAAATGAGAACAGAATTTTAATTTTTGAGTGAACCATACCTTTGAGCTTAGTAAAATAGTCACTCCTCATGTACTGACATTTTTTTGTATGAAAGTAAAAAATGTTTCTGAGGTTTGTGGTGTAGCATTAAAGGGTCTTTTAAAACACAGGAGTGAATGAGAGGATGTGGTTGGGCTGAAATTTGGGGTGGCCCAGTGGCTTTAAATGGAGATGCGTGTATTTATAGAGCTGCTATTTTGAAGCATTAGATAATGGCCCCAGAGGGAAAATCAGACCTCCATTTAAGAGGAAATGCTTTCAGAGGATGAAAAACTGCCAGGAGACATATGTACTTGCTCATCGTCTTACGAGAAAGAAAGAGATAGAGGTTGTAATGGAGGAAAAAACATTTTAGTAATGAATAGCTTTATACTAATGGGTACTATTGAACTTCATATTATATTGATATGTGTGTTGCTCTTAGAGAGATAGTGAGATAGAAACTAAAGAAAATGCAAGAGAAAGACACTTTGTTTTAAAGCTAAAGTTTAATTTGTGTCATTAGCTTAAAAAAAAAAATGTTTTCAAACTTCAAACACAGCTCGGTTTGCTATTGGTACATAAACAGATAGCCCCGCCCCAAAACTCACACCATTGGTTGAGTCAGTGTTTCTATGTTATGCTGGCAGAAAAATAAGTATACAAAAACATAATAAATACACACGTTTAAGTAAGTATATACGCTGTGAAAACATAGACATGCCCCTGAAGCATGTCTTTTGACTCAAGTCTGAATGACTTTTAAGCCATCTTTGTTTCTCCCTGATGCTAACACACATACACACAAGTTCAGCCATCTACATGGGGACATTCCGTAGACTTCTACTGTTTTTACATACTGCTAGTTATCCTATCTGGATTTTTACAATGAAAAACAAAGGAGATTTTGTCAGATTTATCTCACTTTGGGGTATAAATTTGCCCCAATAATGTTTAAGTAGGTACACACATGTTCATGTTTTATGGGGACTTTCCATAGACATAATGATTTTTATACTGTACAATCTGTATGTTTTATTCCCTTACACTAACCCTACCCCTA
Organism: Abramis brama; assembly: GCF_963993115.1. NCBI lineage: Eukaryota > Metazoa > Chordata > Actinopteri > Cypriniformes > Leuciscidae > Abramis > Abramis brama. The sequence continues at coordinate 27,260,192 of NC_139970.1, forward strand.
AACCTACCCATCGCAGAAAACTTTCTGCATTTTTACATTTTCAAAAAACGACACTTAGTATGATTTATAAGCTGTTTTCCTCACAATGATTTTCAGATATTGCCGTTTTTGTGGGGACATTTTGTTAATGTAGGGTTTACCAGGACCACACACACACACTTTTTTTTATTTATTATTCTGCCTAGAGAAGTGTAGCATATGCTTGCTGTATTACATCAATGTCCAAGCACAGAAACATGGCTCCAGGGCTTTAAACTGTGAAACAACAAAAAGAGGGAGGAATGTTCTGGAATAGCATATTTTTAGTGTTCCCTTCATACTGTCCTCTTCCTTTCATTTTTTCACAGGATGAGTAGTTATGCAACTAGAGGTGAAGGAATACTCAGATGTGTGGAATGAAGTGTTGTGCTCTTGTCTTTCTCAATCTTCCTTTCTCTCATGTCTAGACCAGTGCTCCCTCTTGTGGGGAAATATCATATAATAAAGGCTGTGAGCTGTCAGATATGGACAGTGCCTTCAAAGTTCCAAATGTTCATTGTGATTGCCTTTTGTCCATTAAAATGCCAAATGTACACATAATGCCAAAAGTAGTGACATTTAATGTCAAAATCGCCATATGTAACCTAACGTTTTCCGATATTATTATGGATTTGACTTTAAATCGTGTCTTTATCCATGTGGGAATAAGACAAGAGATATAATGTGCTCTCTGCAGACTGATGACGGTTCAGTTGTGTGACAGTGTTTTTCAGGACGCAAAAGACTTTGGAATCAATGGATCCTCAGTTCACCATGAGGAGAAAGATGGAGCAGCTCAGAGAGGAGCTGGAGCTCACAGAGCAACTACGAGAGGTACGAAACACACTCAGGCAGAAGCTGAGTATATAAACTAACTATATTAGTTAGTTAGTTGGTCAGTTAGCTTGACTGACTAAAAATGACCCCACAAGATTTAAGATTTAAATGAAAATGTTTTATTTATTACCAAATCACATTGATTTTGCCAGAGTATTGAGAGCAGACTGAAAGTAGCTCTTCCTGGAGATCTGGGATCCTCTCTCATGGATGGGGTCGTGCTTTGTCACTTAGTCAATCACATTCAGCCGCGTTCAGTGGCCAGTATCCACGTACCATCCCCTGCAGTGGTGAGTCATCTCTGAATGATCCACACATTCACACAAACACTATACACTACCATTCAAAAGTTTGGGGTCAGTAATCTTTTTTTTAAGTTTTAATTTTTGAATTCTCTTATTCTACATTTAGTAAAACGGTAATATTGAGAAATATTATTACAATTTAAAAAAACTGTTTTCTATTTTAATCTTTTTTTAAATCTTTTTTATACCTTTGATGGCAAAGCTGAATTACTCCAGTGTTCGGTGTCACATGATCCTTCAGAAATCATTCTAATATGCTGATTTGATGCTCAATAAACATTTATTATTACTATCGATGCTGAAAACAGTTCTGCTTTCACTTTGATAGTTATTTTGTTCAGAAATTCTTTGAGTAGAAAGTTCAAAAGAACAGCATGTATATGAAATGGAAATCTTTTGTAACTTTTTAAATGTCTTTACTGTCAATTTAGATTAATGCATCCTTGATGAATAAGAGTATAAATTCTTTTAAAAAAATCTTACTGACCCCACACTTTTGAACAGTGTATGTTGACTGAAGTTCGTTAACCTGTTTTTTCTCTCTTTTTTGATATCTGCACACTTTAAACCTTCAGCCCAAGCTTAGCATGGCTAAATGTCGCAGAAACGTTGAAAACTTTTTGGACGCCTGCAGGAAAATGGGAGTCCCTCAGGTGAATATGTAATTATTTTTTGTGAATGCCAAATGAACTAGATCTGTTTTTCAAGGGCCACTGTTTGTACGGGTTTTGCTGTACTAGTCTCTCATGTACTGTCCTAAATTAAAAGCATTCATTTACTGGTATTGGTGGGGTACAATGATGTCTTCTCAGTATAAGAAGTCAATCACAGATTAAATATATTGTTAGTGTTACTGAACGAAAGAAGCACAATTTATTATACTATTTTTGTCCGATTCGGTTGCTAATTTGAAATGTATTATTACTGACAAACAGTTTCTAACAGTTTCAGTCTTTCCCCATTCAAGTAAATAGGAGCTCTTCTTGTATTCATATTTCCTACATAGAAAATAGCTGCTGGTATTACTGCCAACTGAGCTGTTAAAGAGACTGTCGTCTAATTCGTATTTGGTGAAAAATTCACCCTGTGACCCTGATCCTATAGATTTGACAGATTATAACTTGTCTGTCATTGAAGTGGACTGTTAAGGGGGATTTCCACTGAATTTCCTGACTAATCTAAATCTCTTTCTGGGAAACCTGCCCGATTAGTTCAAATGAGTTTTTGTTCAAATGAACCTGTACACCCAGGGCTTCTTAAAAAACAGGTTCTGGTTAAAAACATGTTATCACTTGATGACATAACTGATTTTGATCATCAGCCACCCCTAATCTGATTGGTTGAAGCAGCTGAGATTGCCTCAAACTGGCCTATGATCAGTCATGCCTTTAAACGTTTTGGAGCCTTGTGTTTAGCAGCTTCAAAAAAAAAAACCTGGACCTTCTCTATTCAATAGATTTGGGGGAAAACTGATCATAGAACAGCAGTAACAGGCACTTTCTCACAACCTCATACTAGAGCTGCATCATGCCCTTGTATTAAGATTTTATCACCATCATGGCTTTAGGCTTCATCCATTGCCACAGCTTCATTCCATCCTGTTACTGGCTCTGACCTGCTCTCTGATAAATCATGTTTCTTCGAGCTGTGACAGAGAGTGATAAACAGACAATGGAATATTGACACAGGAGTGGAATGAATTTCTGTGTAAATCGTCCATAAAACCATTATTTCAGTGTAACAACTTGCGTAATACATTATCCTAAACACAAAACAAGAAGCAATTCGTTTTTGTCCAAAGTAGTAACAATGAGCACAACGACCATGTTCCTTTGAAACATGGACGAAATGTTTGTTGTTGATATCTCTTTTTGTGTGCATGTGGTCAATTTTGGGTCCACTTTTTACATTCTTGCTCAAACTGTGCAAAAGTTTGTTTTTTGTTCAAAAGTTTCGGCAATTGGTTGTGCCATCCTACCCTCCAAAAAATGGTTATTCTACCATATCAGTGGCCTTTCTAGTAGTAACCCAGATGTTGTCTTCATGTCTTTATGGGTTGAGCTTGGTCCAAGCCATTCATAACAGGCTGTTCTGATCGTGCCGTACAGGAACCTTGTAGTTGTCATAGCTTGTGTCTGTAGTAGCAGTAGCTACTACAAGTCTGCATGGCAGCTAGCTTTGTCATTATGTGTCTTTTGTGTTTGCTACCCTGTTACGTGTAGCTGATACTGTTTAACAGGCTTGTTTATACTGTTAACGTGTTTAGGGATAATGTGGCAAGCCTTGTTTGTTTGGTAACTTTTGGTCTTATATAGATTTATATATCATTGTTTTTATTATTAACTTACTAGGGGTGTAGTGTAATTGTTGAGTTACGCACTAGTGTAGCTTGACCTGCTCTGCTCTTTACTGGCTTTTGCAGCTCTCTTGCTTTGTACAGTTTTTAATGCTGTAGCTTGACTTGTGCCTGGCATACGCTCAACTACTTCACATGCTCTGCTAACCACCATGCTAACAGCATCTGTCCCAGCCACAGCTGCCCTCTGAAACAGAGACAATGACTTATAATGTTCAACATCTCTCTTGGAAAACTCTTTTTCAGAAGGCAGTAAGAGGTCCTTCTCGGGAAATGGTGCCATTTGTGCTTGAAAATTTGAGGATTTTGTCCTACTTTATTTTACAAGGTTAAAAAGATGATTTAGGGGAAAAAAAGCCATACTTTATTTTCCCCTCATGTTTCACATTTATATTATTCTGGAGAAATAGTCTTTTTTTCTTTTTTTTCAAAGGTCACAGAAAATTTTTAATTTATACACTTTCAAACATTATTATATACACTATTGTTCAAAAGTTTGGTGTCAGTATGATTTTATTTTTAAAGAAATTAATAGTTATTCAGAAAAGACTCGGTTTTAAAGTGACAAAGTCATTTATATTTACATTTTTACATTTTCAACTTTGTTAATAATAAAAAATGTTTCTCGAGCACCAAATCAGCATATTAGAATGATTTCTGTAGAAAAACAAATGTATTTACACCACATCACATTATTTAATCAATGTTCTTGCCCTTTGTGATTTATTTAAAAAAATCAAAAAAAAAATCACCATTTTTGTTTCTATAAACAGCTGAATCAACTATTGAGACTGATTCCAATATGTGTGAGCAAATAGAAATACGTGAAATACTGTAATATATAACTTTGTTTGAACCATGTGGTCAACAAAAACAAAAATATTATGATATAATTTCTTTATAGGTCAGAAAAATGAAGTAATTTATAAAGAGGTAAAATGTCACAGTAAAAGAGGTTGAACAGAACACTGTTTATAACCCATGTAATGGAGATGAACGAGATTCATTTTGATGAAAAACTTTTTTTTTTAAATAAAGTATAAACTTTTTTGTTAACAATATTTCAAACTGGTTTTAGCAGTACACACTAAATCAAGTGAAATGTATCAAACTATGTGATTTAGTCCAGTATCTTGGACACGCAGTCATGGGAACACGCATTTCTTACACATATGGCACTGTTTCCTGAGAATGATCCAGAATTCTTACCGTTTATTGAGCTCAAAGCATTTTACCTTTGACCTTTATCACTGTCTAATCACCTTCCTTATCTTTCTCTGGTGCCGAACGAATGATCTCTCCTCTTCTCATTTTCCCTCTTATTTGGTTTTATTTTCCCTTTGTTTCTCCCTCCATCTATACTTCATTCTTACTCTATTCTCTTCAATTCTTCCTCTTCCTGGTTCTCTTTGTCATCCCCTCTATGTTTTGAATCCCTCTCAGTCCTCTCTCTGTTCGGCTTATGACGTTCTGCAGTGTAACCTGCGTCCTCTCTGGGCCGTGGTCGCGGCCTTGCTCATGTTGGAGAGCACAGGAACAAGGCAGAAGGAAGGAAAGGTGGAGAGTGGCAGGGAGAAAGAGACAGAGGTCAAGAAGCTTATCCCCGAGTCCACTCAGACTCCACCTCCTTCCTGGCAAATATGGGATCTGATTGGCTCAAGTCTGCTTCACGTTTTCTGTCTGGTGATGCTGTTTGTGGCCTACAGCTGGAGTGAATTTAAATAACATGCATGCACTAAAACACACAAATAACACATTATATCATTTATTGTCTTAGAAAGCACATCGAACGTCTTAAAATGGAGACTGCCTGTTTTTTGAAGGAAAATATGTATTCCTGTCAGTTGGAGCAAATGTTATTTGTAAAAACTTAAATCTTAACTTGGCTATGGTGAAACCATACATAACACAAAACATTTTTGTAACACAACATGTGCTCCTTAATACAGGAACTTGATGCTTTCATGTTTGAGGGAGTATTATTTATTAGTTGACGAATATAATATGTATTAGTCTTTGCAAAATGCTAAGGAAACCATCTTTAAACAGACTTTTTGCAAACATTTACGCTGGAGGTGCACTGAGCACTTTAATAAGGAATGACATATGGCCAAGTTCTCACTCACTTTCAGTCTCTCTAAATCTTGTTGCAGAAACGCTTAAAAATAAAGGTTCTTTATTGGTTCCATGAAGAGCCTTTAACATCCATAGAATTTTTTTATTCCACAAAAGGTTCTTTATGGTGGACAAAGGTTCTTTAGATTATATAAATTGTTCTTCACACCGAAAAAAAGATACTTGATAATGGAAATTGATAAAGAACCCAAAATGGTTCTATGGCATCACTGCGAAACCCCCCTTTTGGAACCTTTATTTTTAAGTGTGAAGTTGAATTTCAACAGTCATAACGCTGAACATTTTTGTGGTCCTCTTGAAAAATTCACATATAAACAATATAAGTGGTGTAGTTACTAGCATCTGCATGACAAAACTAAAATACTAGAAACGGATATGGAGGTTTTGCATCATGCCAATGACCAGCAATGTATCAACAGGAATCAAGGTCTGTTTCAAACAAACAATTTATAGACGATAATATGAGGACACTTGAGTAAGTGAAGGACCAGATGTCATTAAAGCAAAACAATAGCTTTGCTTTGCACAGAAGTCTTGTACGGTGAGGTTAAAAATATTAATCATTAGCATAAGGGCTAATTAATCTGTTGGATGTAAAAAGCAGCAACTTTTGGTTAACAGTGTTTTTAAAAGCAGCAGTTAAGGACTGATCTTTTCAAGTTGATGTGTTATTGAAAATTATTATATATCATGCGCAGTCATACATGATTACAGTGTTATTTTATCCAAAACACAATCAATAGCATTTTCTTTCTCCTTATGAGAGAGATCCGAATAGGACTAATGGATCGTTTCTTTAATTTCCTGTTAATCAGAACAGCAAAATGACACACAGAGTGAACCAAAACAAATTTTTTTAATTAATGTAATATGCATAATTCCACAGAGAGGTGACTAATCCAAACCAAACAATGAGGAATAATGGGCTCTTCATGAAGATTTTCTTTATGTATTCTATCAATTATCTGTAATGAAGGGCTGAGGCAGGTTTTTAAATTATGAAATATCAGATTAACACAATTTGTATGAGTTCAGTAATTAAGTGCAATCTCTGTTGTATGTAATTACCTGCTGTGAAGGTCCGTGCACAGGGTTTCTCTTGATTGTAATTGGATCCTCTGATTCTATTTTAGGTTCTGATCTTTATCTCACATAATATAATGACCTTGTTCATCTCATCACAGATAAAAGGAATTATTAAAAGGAGCGGTTAGCAAATGAGCCGACAGTGATGTCACTGAGGCCTCTTGACATCATTTCCTCAAAATATAAAACACTTTGAACCTTATCTGTACGATCACATCAGTTATAATTGGTACTGCTTTCATCATCCAGTCTGACAAAAATAAAAGGCAATATTGACTCTTCAGGAACTTTTGTTTGGTATAATTTCCCAGTTGTTTCCTCATTTCTCAAAAAAGCTACCAAATGCAAAAAGTGTTTGTAAAAGGCTTAAATGAGACTGCATAGGATGTTCTGACAGATCAGCTGCTTCTGTTTGTCCAGATCTAGACTCTTAGACTCCTCTCAGTGTTGAATTATGTGCAGTGCTGCTGCTGCTTATGGACTTTGTACGGCATTGGGTTTTATGATCCTATATATGAAAAGGAATAAATGTACAGTTTGGGTTGTTTTTCTCAGCTTTGTGGTTGTTTCATTAAGACATTTTTGTCTTACAATTTAGCTCTTGTTAATGTTCAAACATTTGGATTCAGTAATTTTTTTGTTTTTGAAAGAAATTAATGTATTCAGCAAGGGCTCAATAATGTATTGAGTGACAGTAAACAGTTTTATAATGTAACAAAAGATTTGTATTTCAAATCAATTCTATTTCAAATAAATGCTGTTCTTTTGATCAAAGAATCCTGGAAAAAAAAATCACAATTTCCACAAAAATATAAAGCAGCACAACTGTTTGTGTAACTTTGATAAAAATAAGAAATGTTTCTTGAGCAGCAAATCAGCATATTAGAATTATTTCTGAAGGATCATGTGATCATGTGCTGAATATTCAGCTTGGCCATCTCAGGAATAAATTACATTTTAAAATATATTTAAAGAGAAAAAAGTTATTTGACCCCAAATCGTTGAACAGTACAGTATGTGTATAGGCTTTAGTGTCTGAGATGCAAATATTTTATATATATATATATATATATATTACATTTTTGATTGTTTGAATAACTGATATCATATTGGGCATCACTGCTAAATGAGGTGAGTCTTTATGAGTTTAATTAACTGCATTTAGTGGCGAGTGCATTCAGTTTAAATGAAGCTTTTTTTTGTAATTGTATTTCTCTTTATGGTTTCCACTCCTTTTGACCAGTCAAATGTACAGTTGTTGTGATTACTTGATTACAAGGATTTAAAAAAAAAATGTGTTTGAAGAAATTGCTCTTGATAACAATTAAATGTTTTGAGCTGAGCATAAATGTAAAAAACTAAAATAAATAAATAAGGATAATTCACTTTAGAACATTACATGACTTGAGATTTGAATAATTTGACATCTCATTAAAAAACTTCTTCATGCCTGAAAATGTCCTTATAACTGTGGATCTGTTTCCTCTCTGACTAAGCACATAATTTGTCCTCTTTGTGAATCTCTCTCTCCAGGATAAATTATGTCTGCCACATCATATTCTGGAGGAGAAGGGGCTGATCAAAGTTGGCATTACTGTCCAAGCTTTGCTGGATGAGAGTTCCACCAACCAGACACTCTTCACATGAGTCACACACACAAACACACACTATTCCCTGTGGATGGACCTCTACCACCAGATGATCTTTGAGAAATTCCCTGGACACTGTCCATATATTCTTATTATCTTAGCTGATCCTCAACTGCAGGTATATGCTCATGTTTTCCTCACTTTCTTTACTTTTTTATTTAGTACTGTTATGTGATCACTGTTGCCCAGGCCATAGTCGTGTATGCAAATTTAGCTCAAAAACTAGCTTAAGATATGAAATTCCTTTATTTAATATACATATTTATTAAGCAGCTAGTTGAGAGATGCACAATTCCTGATTTATATATAGTGTGTGTGTATATATATATATATATATATATATATATATATATATATATATATATAGTGTGTATATATATATATATATATATATATATATATATATATATATAGTGTGTATATATATATATATATATATATATATATAGTGTGTGTGTGTGTTTGTTTAGATTATATGCTATTTGTGTTGGGCCTTTAGTGATCTAGATTTAAAACACTCGTCCTCCCAGTTTTGATATTGATTTTTTTTTTTTTCTCGATTGCGAACACACAATCAATCCAACAATTCTCACAACTATAAAGACCATCTCAAAACTACACACCAACTTGCACAAATCTCAAACTTCCATTCAAATCTAATTTTAGTCAAAATATTCTCTTTTGTTAGAATCAAACTTTGGCTTCTGAAACAAATAACAAATAGACTACTTTCCTGCCTAGAGAACAGCAGTGAGATCAATTTACAACACTTTATCAAAAACCTCTGGGCAATGATATATATGAGGGAATAATTTTTCAGCTAAATGTCTATTACAGTATACAACATAAAGGAAAGTGCAGATACAGTAAAATACAACAATGAGCATTTGGAAAAATGTATTTTCATTACACTAAAGTGATCTTACAGTAGATGAAAAGCACCAAATACCAAAGAATTGAATATGAACCCGGTATGCAACACAACACAGTATACTATGTTAATTACCGTTGCATCCTCTGCACTTTCGGCCAAATGTCATTAAATTATACAGTACTATAGCAGTTTCTGGGTCTTCTGACAAAATACCTCCTCTACCTCCCTTAGGCAGTCTTCTCTCAGTTCTGCAAAAATATAGTACAATATAGCAACAAATTAATTTGACAATCACAATGTTGAGGGTGTATAACATGTGCTATAGTTTACTGTACATACAGTATAATACTAAAATAACTTAAGTTATACTGTGTGTAAGACGTAGTATGAAACCCCTGTAGATGATTCGTTCAGCTCTCTCTCCAGTGTTAGGATGCGTTTTCTAAAGCACAATCACCTCTGCTCCTATTTATATTATCCTGAAACTTCACGTTTACTCATGGATAAAATGTGCTATTTAAGTTCACATTGTGACACTTGGATTAATTATATTATGTGTTTGTTTTATGAATGAGAACGTGGTTAAACCGGTGTAAAATGAGAAAATTGGAATGTGAAACAAGGTGAAATGTGTTAAACGGTTTGAGAAATGTGTCTGTTTTGAGAACTGAATGAATGGTTTGGGAAATTATGACATATGAATCAGTTATAGTGTGTTGGCAATCAGGAAAAACTGTAAACCACTTTTTAACTTGTTTTTTGGGAGCCATTGATGTTTGTCTCAGGGGAAGTGTGGCCTCACTATAGTTTTATACAGTCTCTGCTCTGCTTACCTGTCAGTCAGTTATTATTCACTAAAAGAAAATGTCTGAGTGTGTTTACAGTAGAACGCAACATACCTTTCTTTCTTTGTGTGTGTGCATATGATATCTTCAGGAGAGTGTTTCTTTTGTGAGAGTGAGAGAACGGGAGCACATGTTTGCACTTTTTGTATGTAAGGTTTGTGTGTCTGAGGACATTATTTTTTTATTTTTATTTTTTTACTTTGTTCTACTTGTGCGTATTTGCTTACGGAAAGTCTGATGTCCAAAGCTTCATCTCCTCATAGATTCAGCCATGAAACAGACCAAAACATTTGAAGCTGGAATCTCACTGGAGATTATTTGACAGTTGCCAAAATTATTTTCTTATCAAACTGATTATGTATACAAACATAATCGTTTTACACAGTCCTTGAAAAATATTTTTAAAATAAGAGTTTTGTATTTGTAGAAGGATTTGTAATGTGACATTGGTGTGTGAATGTGAATAATGTACAGAACATTTATAGTTGATGTGCTTATTTTAGTAAGAATATATTTGGTTATTTTACTTGCATTTTAAAGCATAATTTACTTTATTAATGTGAACTGACAGGGCAAAAAAAAAAAAAAAGCATTATTTAAGTTCTTAAAGCAATTATAACACTTCCATATACAGTATAATTTCAGAGAGACTTATTCATGCAAATAATTACAAATAAAATACATTCACAATGATCATTCCTTTAATTGGCAACAAAATCTCACAAGTTTTAACTCATTTCAAAACTTATTCACATTATTATACTGTAATTAGTAACAAAACATCTGGCCAGAAGTTTAAACACCAAAAAAAAAAAAAAGAAGAAGGTGTATCCTAATAGTCCTAATGGTATTCTTCATACTGTCATAATTTGATGCATTGAATAGAAATATGGATTAGAAAGTGTAATTTTAGAGACATTTGAAAGGGAGAGCACTTAGATTTTGGCGTTCGGTGGTAGTTTTACAAGAGGTAAGCCTTTAACATTTGCATTTATTTTATGTTATACAATACATACAATAGTGTACAATAGTTCCATTTTATACACATTTTCACTGCTGTATCTTTTGATAAATTCTGTCCTTAGTTTAGATTCATTAAAGTACAGTATCCAAATCTCTGCTACATTGGGCAAGTTGTGCATCATTACTGTAATATCAACATTCCCCACCACTTAAGAGAAAACGTAGTGAAACTACTTTACACACTAGATTTAAATGCAGATTTGATTTTGAAATGACAGTGTTTTGCACTTTATGTATTTGGGACTGTCTTTTTTTGGCAACTGGCAAATAGTATTATGCGGGGTATTTATATTACAGTATTTGGAGGAACTATATCAGCTGATTAGATGACTAATGTGTTTGATAAATCACCTTAAACTGCTGAATGTTATGTGGGTATTTTTTTGTCATCTTCTTCAATGTATTATAAAGAGAAAAGGCTTGTACTAAACATTTTTGTACTTTAATTTTTATAAATAGTACTTATTTTTCCATGTCTTTTCAGTGTTTGGGATTTTACCCCTTTGTAATTCTGTGAACTTTAAGGTGCATGTACAGTAATGTTTTTGGGAAAAGCATGCATGTCATTCCACCTTTTGCCTTAACCTCTGTAAATATGGTTCATTTGTACCAACTTCTACCAGTAAAAACTTTCACCTTCAAAGACTAGTTTGTTTCTTAAATATTCAGGATACTGTAGACATGACATAATGGTGATGTAATTTGACATTAAACTACATTAATCAGATGTCTGAACCATTTAGCCTGCTTTATGTGTGAAATGAGGACATGTAGAATAATTGTGCGCCATTTGCAGAATTTATGTAATTAATACAACTCAATTCAAATCATTCACTGCAGAACAACAAATACAAAACCACAATCAAATGCCTTTATTTAAGGAAATGTCTCTACAGTTGAACATCACCCTGTTAATTATGCACAAGAAAATACAAAGGGTTGCATTGTAGTTTGAGAGATGGCGAACCAGTCGAGACATGGTTCTGATGTCATTTCCAGGTGTGTAGATAGGTTTTGTAATGATCTGGAAGGCACGAGAGCTGGTTGCCATAATCATGTTGCATAGCTTCAGGCATTCAGATATTTGGCATGGTGCTTGATGTGGTCGTTGATGAAGGAGAAGATGAAATAGTAGCTGTGATCATAACCCTGATAGAGCAAAAGAAAAACAAGATTGAACAGAAGAGAGCAGATTTTGTCTTAAAATATATATTCCATTGTATAGGGTTAAACAGTGACATCTAATCCTGAGAGTTGATTTAGTTGCACTGATGGAGAATTAATTTAAAATATAACAAAAGTCAATGCATTCAATTTATTATTGAGGTTTATTTAAAATTTAAAGACCTGTCCTACAACCATGTGGTCCAAAAACCTGAGACCACAAGTGAAAATGCTTTCATTTTATTACAGTTTAATAAAAATATGTTCCTTACAAATCATATTATCAGCATACAGTAATAATTCCAGTGAAAAATTCACATGAATTCTAGCATTTTACAGTTCTTGGTATGTGTCCATTTTGGCGTGTGGCTATCAGCACAAAAAGTCCAGGTACTGGATAATCAATTAGATTTCCCAACATGCCATTCCTCTCATTCATCACGGTGGGTTCAGTACTGACCTGCTGAAGGCGGAAAACTACGGGAATTTTCTTCTTGGAACAGGCAGCGATCAGATTGTCAGGAAGCAGCTGACTGGAAGACAAGAACTGGTCATCACGGCCTTGATCAATCAGAATATCAAGCTCAGGACCGGAATATGATTCAGCCAATACTGTTGCATCATACAGCTGTGGAAATGACAGAGGAGGACAAATAAAGCAATGTTGTACTTGTACAATGCAGTGTGCTACAGTAAACTATGTTAAATAAGAAAAAATGATTATGCAGCCTTAGTGAGCATGATACTTATTTCAAAAACACTAAAAAAATCTTACCAACCACAAATTCTGAATGGTTGAGTCCACACATATGATCATCTCTTACCTCCCAGGTGGACTTGTCAGATCCAAGATAGCCAGAGAAAGCTTTCTGTCCCCATGCACATTGTATGGGGTTACAGATGGGTGCAAACGCTGACACTGACTGAAACAGGCAAATGCACAAGAAATTAAAAAAAGAATATATATATATATATAGACTATCTGAACTTCAAATAACTAAATGATGAAAGCAGTGCATATAATATGAAATATGCCTTATATTTCCCAGGATTCTTAAGTGCACAAATGAGAGCTCCATGGCCCCCCATGGAGTGACCAGAGATGGACATTTTCTCCGGATCAGCAGGGAAGTTAGAATTAATCAGTCGTGGAAGCTGAGAACAAGACAAATGTGATGAAGACTATGAGTGCGAGATCCAATGTTTAAGGTGTCATTGTTTAAATTTTCAACTGTGACGTCATCAGAGTATAACTTTGTTTTCCTAGTGACTAACTAGGTTTTTGGAACAGAGCTTAAGTACACACCTCCTCGGTGACATACGAGTACATGCGGTAGTTGGTCTTCCAGGGCTCCTGGGTGGCATTGACGTAGAATCCTGCACCTGTCCCGAAGTCCCAGCTCTCTTCCTCTCCTTCAATGTTGCAGCCACCTGACGAGAGCAAAATCATCTCATTTTCTGAGCATGAGCTTATGTGTAAATGAGGAAATTTTAGTGTTGGTTGACTTGAATATTTCTGACAACAAAATAACAATAGCCAGAGGTTTTTCCACTTTCTTACAGCAACAGTACAGACTTAAATGGCCTAATATTAGTTTACATTTGATTTATGCTTTAACTGGAATTTCTCCAAGCAGTGGAGTGACTGTCTGGTGGGAAACTCTAAACCCTGACCCAAACTGGAAAGTCACAATGCTATTTGATCCTCAGGGGATACTCTTTTTATCTATATGTTGCAGTAATGTTCGGCCCCACAATCCACCTGTTTCCATAATTAATATGTGTCGGTCCATGTATCTCTAGGATTTGGCCGAGCAGAAATCATAATTATAGGGTGTAATGTCTCCAGAGATGGACAAGCAGGACTTGAAACTGTAGTGGTGGTGTATAACAAATGTTGAGATGTTTACGTGGACTGGTGTCTGGAGCTACGATGATGATCCCATGTTCAGAAGCCGCCTGCTGGCTCCCTGCTTTAGTGATGAAGTTTTGCTCTGTGCATGTCAAACCTAGAAAACAGTGTATGGTGAAATACATTTTTAGTAGCCTACATTACTGGTATATTACAATTATTGTTGGCTCTTTGACTGATTTGTTCCTCTTTTGTAAGTCACTTTGGATAAAAGTGTCTGCTAAAAGCATAAATGTAAACGTACTTAAAGGCAACAATATTTAGTATACTACAGTATGCAGTATGAAATAGTTAAGCTCATTCACTCAAACTGGCCTAGAGAATTGAATCAGAATGAATTCAAGTACCTGAAAGCCAGTAAAGCACTGGGCATTTGGAGCTCTCAGCCTTGGGAGGAAGGTAAATGGCGAACTTCATTTTACATTTTAACTCAGAGCTGGAAATAGAGTTGATGTTAAGATCAGTAAGGTATGTTTCATTCGGGGGTTTTGATGAAACCTACAGTCTCTCACCTGTCATGCTCGAACACTTTTTGATATCCATCACTGCATTTATTAGAAGAAACTTGCGTCAGTGCCATTGCGCCGTTTACTGAGTTGAGAAAAATCAGAGTTCGAGTTATGAAAGATCACATTTCATATATAGACTCACTTTGCACTCGCATGCAAACATATGCACAAACAACTTCATGATATGACTTCAATACATAAAGGGTGATCACTTTCGATCACTTTTCATGTATCTGGACACCATTTGAAGCTTAGCTTATCCAATAATTTCGTTGAACAGTTAATTCATGTTTAACGCTCCAGGCTCATGTAGTTTGCGCATGCGCACTACAGTAACTGGCCTGCCAAACTCACAGCACTGCTTACGGGATCTGCAGAAAACGACCCAAAGAAGCGCCTCGGTACGCTTGAAAGAATGCCAAAGCATACGCTGAAGAAATGTAAGTTTTATTTAGCTCCCGTGTAACAATCCTCTTCATGCAGGATAATGGCCTGGATATTATTTTGTAGCACTTACCTCTGCAGCTAAAGGATTCAGAGTCCGGTGTGACGTCAGGGTTAGCGTAAGACGTAAAATCACGCCCCCTTACGTTTTTGGTCTGTGCTTCTACGTTTTGGTCATACAGGGGCGCTCGAGAGATATGTTAGTTTAATGTCCTTCCATCTTAGTGTGCGCCCAAGAAATGACATTTTCAAACTTTATATTTGCAGATCATGAACACTTTGATCTACATAATTGTGATCTTGGAAATAGGATGTTTTTTTAATCCAAAATTAAGAATTAATTAAATATTGGCCTAAGGTCGAATATATTTTAGTAATCAATATTTAGTTCGAAATTGATAATAATTTGTACAACATATTTTTACTGGCGAAATATATGATGCTGGCCTTGTAGATAACCACCTTCTGACAAACTGAGTAGGATGTCCGAATGTTTTCTAAGGCCACGTGACCCGAGGAGTCGTCAGATCAAAAAGTAAAACGGAAAGGTGACAATTGAAACCAGTGAGCCAAGCATCTATCTATCTATCTATCTATCTAGAAATGTAAAGCAAACATGAGAATTCATCAGTGTTTATCTTAATGTGTTGCCCAAACTAATGGTCTGAAAGTGTTAATAAATGTGAACACTTGACACTGAAAGCTTACTGGACTTGTTTGTGCCTTGTTAATTATGATATAATACAAAGTATAAATTTCTCATGATGTATATTAGTCAAGATTAAATTAAGACTTGATGGTTGTGTTGTACCCTGGAGCATATGAAGGAGTGGATTTTTAGATTGTTTAGGACACTTGTTCATTTATAGTGGATGTGAAGCTGCACATGATACATCAGTGCCTAACAGCGTAATATACAGATGACATACTGTTACATCAGTTACAAAATTACAAAAAATCTTACTTTTTCCTTCATATGACATTATCTAATTTCCTATGAAATCAAATTATTTGTCACCATATGCCCAGCCGTCGCTTATCCTTATAGACCATTAATGAACTTTTTTCTTTTAGTGTCCTTCAACCGATTTCTCTTTCACCTTAAGTACTGCCATTATTTACAAAACACTCGGCATGATTCAGTGCTTGCTTCCACTGCACTGCATAAATGTGATCAGGATGAAATGACAGACTCCATGGAAACGTGTCACTTTGAGCATCTCAAACCAATAAGCACGTCCTTTCTAAAAACTAAATAAACAGTAATGACCACATACAGCGAAAATACATTAAAGTCAAATTGTAGGCTGTCCAGACAATTACCAGAGCATGGAACGGAATGCTTACTTAATTTAACTGCAGAAACACATTGTACTGAAGAACAGGAAGAACACATTCAGTCTCTCTCCATCAGCCATCTGTAAAGGCATTTTACATTCTTTTTTACATTTCTTTTTTATTGGTTTCCTAATAAAAACTCCAAAAGTCTTTTGCCTTATCTGGTAACAACATTAATCCTTTAATAATCATCAATCCACCCAGTGTTAATGTTTCCAAATTATTCGGTACACTACTGGTGATACCTTTAGAGTCATACAGCACCCCTCACATATACTTATAAACTATTCTACGCCAAAAAAAAAAAAAAAAAATTGTATAAATAGTGTGAGTTGTATGTTTGACACAATGAAAATTCCAAAAAGACAAAGTGCACTTACTGAACAGAAAGAGCGCAACGACTCAACTGCCAAGTTTTCCTCTGATGCTGGATGACAAAATAACCTGGTAACACTTTACAATAAGGTCCCATTAGATAACATTAGTAAATACATTACCTATAACAATGAGCAATACATTTGTTACTGTTTGTATTAATCTTTGTTTATGTTACTTAAAGATGCTCTAAGCGATGTTGGGTGACGTCACTTCTTGTTGACGTTCAAAGTATTGTCAAACAAAACGTAGGCTAGCTCGACCCTCCCTCCTCCTCATCCCGTCCCCTCCCCCTCCCTTCCGTGCTTCCTGAAACAGTCATGAACGAGTTGAAGGCTTTTTCGATGTAAATTCGGGACTTCACTCGTTCCTTCTCCTTTTCCCTATTCTTTGCTATTTGTTCATCGGAAAGTCGTCTCTTTGGTTGTGTGTCGGCCATATCAAAATTCAAGAGAATATAATTCTAACGTTAGTCGTCGTCGTTGGTTAGGACATCTCTCCTCTAGCTAACTTCCCTCTTCATGCTTCTCTCTCCTCCACTCCCCACACCCCCCTTCATGTGCACGTGCACTAACCCTCCAACCCCCACCCCCACCCCCAAATCATTCTTGTTGGTTATTGGCTGGAACACTGTTTGTTATGTTTCGTGGTCCAGGCTGGGCCAGTTTGTTTTTGTTGCCGTTTGTGGAGTCTGGCTGTCTACAGAGACCGCGTTTTTTACAGTGTGTTCAGGGGACAGGCAGCCAGCCGATAGTGAGGAGATGTTTGCTGTATGTGATAAAAAATGTTTCAGCCTAAAAAATGCGTGACATCGCTTAGAGCACCTTTACTTAATAAAACTTTTTTTTATTGTTTATTGTTAGTTCATGTTAACCAGTGTTAACAAACCTTATTGTTAAGTGTTACCAATAACCTTATCAAATCTAGAGTACATAATGCATATTATAAGTGCATAATGTTTAATATATCATTTGGGACACAACTATACTTTCAACATTCCACACTTCGTTTTTTCCGTTATTTTAGTGCATCATCCGGGTATATGTATATATATATATATATATATATGTCTGTGTGTGCGTATCTGTGTATATACAGTACACACACATATATATATATATAATATATAAATATAATTATATATATGTATAAATGTGTGTGGTATACACACACAGACATAATATATATAATAATATACACTCACCTAAAGGATTATTAGGAACACCTGTTCAATTTCTCATTAATGCAATTATCTAATCAACCAATCACATGGAAGTTGCTTCAATGCATTTAGGGGTGTGGTCCTGGTCAAGACAATCTCCTGGGCCCGTATTCATAAAGAATCTAAGAATCCTCTCAGAAAACTCTTAATTTAGCTTAAAAACTTTTATGTAGGAGTCTTAGCTTAAGAGCGATTCGGGACCGATCTGAGAGCAACTCTGAGCAAGGAAAAGACAAAAACTTTTATCTTAGTAAGGAGGCGGGGTTGACCCCGTTGCTATGTATGACACAATCTTTTGACGACTGTGATTGGTTGGTTGTCCAAGAAGGAAAAAAAAAAGTGATTTTAAGTATAGGGTCTATTCTAAGCTTTCACTTTGAACTTACATGCGTAATTTTTCCTATTTGATCGTTCTCACACACACACACACACACACACACACACACACACACACACACACATTATATATGTGTTTATAAATCCTTTTTTTATTTACCATGCTGTTAATTTCCTATAAGGTATTTGATTGCTTAGAATGATAAAAATTGTTCCACTCTTTCCAGTTACACTGATTGCTGGCATGTCTATTTAAGTGGTGGTTTGAATGTTGGTTTTAATGTATCAAACATGGAATTTTCCCAGTGGCCAAATATCGTAATGTAGTGATAACTTTCATTTCAGGCGCTATGGCATTTCTGCGCTGTGTTGGAGATATTAGCGTGTCTCTAAAAAGATCAGTCACAAACATGGTCCCTGCACGATCTAATCTATAGTGTCTTATTAACTCACTGTTATCCATCGTCTGCAACACATTTCTTCTCCCTCTTCGTCTTTCTGCCATTTTCTCCTCTGCTAAAGAAACTCTTATGCCTCTTAAAAGTCCTCGTCCGTGCTCCTAACAATTTTGACCTTAAGACCTCTTTTAAGGGTTAAGATGCTTTCTGAATTACTTTTTTCTTTACTAGGACTTTTTCTTTAATTTTAAGAGTAAACGCCCACATTTCTAAGAATTTTCTTAGAATTTTGTCACTAGGAGCTACTCTTTGCATTAAGATTCTTTATGAATACGGGCCCTGAACTCCAAACTGAATGTCAGAATGGGAAAGAAAGGTGATTTAAGCAATTTTGAGCGTGGCATGGTTGTTGGTGCCAGACGGGCCGGTCTGAGTATTTCACAATCTGCTCAGTTACTGGGATTTTCACGCACAACCATTTCGAGGGTTTACAAAGAATGGTGTGAAAAGGGAAAAATATCCAGTATGCGGCAGTCCTGTGGGCGAAAATGCCTTGTTGATGCTAGAGGTCAGAGGAGAATGGGCCGACTGATTCAAGCTGATAGAAGAGCAACTTTGACTGAAATAACCACTCGTTACAACCGAGGTATGCAGCAAAGCATTTGTGAAGCCACAACACGCACAACCTTGAGGCGGATGGGCTACAACAGCAGAAGACCCCACCGGGTACCACTCATCTCCACTACAAATAGGAAAAAGAGGCTACAATTTGCACGAGCTCACCAAAATTGGACAGTTGAAGACTGGAAAAATGTTGCCTGGTCTGATGAGTCTCGATTTCTGTTGAGACATTCAGATGGTAGAGTCAGAATTTGGCGTAAACAGAATGAGAACATGGATCCATCATGCCTTGTTACCACTGTGCAGGCTGGTGGTGATGGTGTAATGGTGTGGGGGATGTTTTCTTGGCACACTTTAGGCCCCTTAGTGCCAATTGGGCATCGTTTAAATGCCACAGCCTACCTGAGCATTGTTTCTGACCATGTCCATCCCTTTATGACCACCATGTACCCATCCTCTGATGGCTACTTCCAGCAGGATAATGCACCATGTCACAAAGCTCGAATCATTTCAAATTGGTTTCTTGAACATGACAATGAGTTCACTGTACTAAAATGGCCCCCACAGTCACCAGATCTCAACCCAATAGAGCATCTTTGGGATGTGGTGGAACGGGAGCTTCGTGCCCTGGATGTGCATCCCACAAATCTCCATCAACTGCAAGATGCTATCCTATCAATATGGGCCAACATTTCTAAAGAATGCTTTCAGCACCTTGTTGAATCAATGCCACGTAGAATTAAGGCAGTTCTGAAGGCGAAAGGGGGTCAAACACAGTATTAGTATGGTGTTCCTAATAATCCTTTGGGTGAGTGTATATATACACACACACATATATTATGTAAACAAACTTTTCTGACAGCACTCATTTTTATTTATTCGTAATCCTATTAATTTATTGCTCCTATTTAACACACATCAAAACAGCTTTGCAGTTTTATTTATTTTTAATTCTTTTGGTTTTATTGATTTTTGTCAAATTAAATTAATGAATTTAATTTTTCATTCTATTTATTTATTTTAAAATGTATTTATTTATAGTTGCTATTTCACAAACATCACATCTTTTTTTGCATTTTATTTATTTATTAATTTGAAATATAATTTATTATCCGTTTTGGAACATTCACTTTTAATACACTCAAAATTCAAGCATCATTAAGATGCAAATGACCTGAAATTATACCCCCATCCTCTTGTATCTCTCTCCCCTAATCCTTTACTGATCACCTGAGGATAAGAACACAACCGGGGAAAAAAAGGACCCGAGGAGACACATCATGATTCACAGATCTTGCCGAAAGTGTGAAGATCAGAACCGGCAAGGGACCTTTATCATTTCAATAGATTTATTTCACACTGAGCGATGGCCTGCACTCCAGCAATTTCCAAATGCTCTGTTTTTGAAACTGAAAGCGTGTTATTTTATTGGCACTCTCAAAGAAATACGAAGCTGCAGAAATTGGCCAAGTGGTCTTGACTGCACATAAATCTTCAGCAGATCTTTGATTTTAACAATGTGCTAGAATTATGATGCTTTTATGGTGCAGTTTAGATTACAGCTGCAAAAACCAATAAAGTACTTCAGAAATTGTGTTCTAGCAGAGAAAGCAGAAGGTCAGAAAAGCTGTGAAAACATTACCGCTGTGGGTTCCTGCATGCACCCTGGACAAAGTGTGTCACACATGGCGGTTTGCTATTAGAAAATGAATTTAGATATATCACCAACAGTATGAGAAACACATAATACATCTTATGATATCTTTAACTGCAGTAGATCACAAAGCCCTGCATCTCTGATTGTCTTCAGCTATTAACATAAACATATTTATGTGCCTAGACCGTATTATTGGTAATAGTAAAGTGTCACACTTGCTTATGTGTGAAAAATACATGTGAATCGAATGGTTGATCCCATCAGGGAGATGAAGCTATCAACAGCTTTTTAAAAAAAAAAAGAAGCTACGAAGGTCAGGCATCCATAGTCAAAAGGAAGCAGACATTGTGAGCACTTGAAATCATCACTTGGACGGACGGTCGGTGAAAAGCTCAAGTGAGCTGAGTTTTAGTGCCAATTTCTGGCTGGATCCGAGGCATCTGAGATCATTTCATCTACTACCTGTCAGTCTAAAAGCAATTTATCACAAGGTAAGAAAAGGAAAGGAGAGAGAAAAACAGAGGGGTTTTGTTTGTATATGGCCATAACGTATGGTGATATTGGCATTTTAATTTCAGAAATCTTTTTCGCCTTTGCTTCTTGATTCGGTCCTGCTCTCTTTTAATGAGTCTCCCATGTATCACGGAGGTGATTCATTAATAGGATTACAGGCATGATGTGACATATGTGAATAATTTAGCATCAGCTCAAAAGAGGGTTTAGGAGAACCCCAGAAAATACATGAAAGGATTGTCAAGCAGGGTTCATTCTTTACTCGTGCCTCTTATGGCAGATTTCTCTCTCTTTTTCACACTCTCATTTTTGAGCAACTGTGACAGTTGGCATTTCATGCTTAAAGTTCAAAGAACTTTGTACTGAGCCTGACTTTCCCCTCTCTCTCTCTCTCTCTCTCTCTCTCTCTCTCTCTATCTCTCTCTCTCTAACTCTCTCTCTCTCTCTCTCTCTCTCAATATAACTCTAGCCCTTGAGGATTGATACTCATATTCTAGGTGGGCGTAGTAGTTAGTTCTGGGTTGGATGAAGCCCTCCAGCATGAAGACTAAACTGTTTACAAAGTGTTCTGTAATTGAATTAAATCACTGTGTACGTGTGTGTTTCTGTGTGTAGGTGTGTGTTGGTACGTGTGCATGTTTTTTGGGCCAGTAAATGACATGAATGTATAAAAAAAAAATCACCTTAAGGTTATTTAATTTTGAAAGAAAATGCCACCTACATGCCTTCTGATTCCCAGCAGCTGCTGCTCCACCTTGCTGATTAGGAATCCACAGGTGCCAGTCATATCATAAAAGCCTTCGTGACACAACCCACACGCAGATTATGACACACACAGTCCAGACATACACAGATACTCAATGAAATATATATTTTATATATATTTACAGACGTGATGTGAATATTGTATCATCGGTTCAGAAGGTGGTTTGGTTATCACAAACCAAATGTCCTGGAATCACAAACTGAATCATGGTTAATTTAATACATCAACACTCTTATTTTATCAAAATATCTTAGCCAATATCGGGAGCCTTTGAGTCAAAAAGGTTAAGAAATAAGAGAAACCCTAAATTATATATATTTATACGTGTGTGTGTGTGTGTGTGTGTGTGTGTGTATGTGTATATATATATATATATATATATAGTATAGAATGATATCAATTTATAAAATCTTATATATTGTATATTGAATTGTACTCAAGCATTATTTCATTTTTTTATATTGCAGGAACCTTCCTTTTACTATTGAAAACAACAATCGGTATTGCAGATCAGAACACAATTTTTCATGTATTTGTTAAAACCATGAACAAACATATAGTGATGATTCAGGCAGCTGGTCTGAGCCTGCGGGTGATTGGCAAATCACCCCGGCTCTGATGGAACAGGACATTTTCAAACCGATTGTTTTACAGTGTACAAAAACGTTCATTCATATTCATGATTTTGTCGAGTAAGACAGGGAAGACCTGGCATAATGGAAATACTTTCCACTTCTCAACAGAATGTCCAAAAACTGCAGTGTACAATAGTGATGATAGTGTCTGCGCTCTTCACTTTGATGCTCTTTTGACATTTAATGGAATCACTGGCACATATTCAGCTCTTACTCTTTTTATTTTAGCTGTCAGATGGTTATGCATTTGAAAAGGCAGTACAAGCTGCTCCACTCTATCTAGGCTTACCGGAAAGCTAATTCATGACCACTGCGTCTGAAACTGCATACTGTATAGTAGCAGTGGTGTGGTGTTTCAAAATGAGTCCTCACTTTTTTATATCAAATGTAAATTTAAGTCCCTGTTACACTTAATTGTCCTGGTTAAATAAACATTACAAAAGATAGACCAAATACAATTCTATTTTGTATTTTTACACTATGTAATGTTCTATTTATTAAAACCATGTATAAATGTAATCAAGTTCTAAATCACTATATCTTTAAATATATTAAAATTATATTAGCATCATACTTTTACCTATTTTCACAATACAACTTTCAACACACTTTCAAATAATTGTACTTTAGTATATTTTCTGAAAAATGTATTTTAGAAAAATATACTTGAAGTGAAAATTCAGTTTATTTTATATT
Source organism: Abramis brama (assembly GCF_963993115.1). NCBI lineage: Eukaryota > Metazoa > Chordata > Actinopteri > Cypriniformes > Leuciscidae > Abramis > Abramis brama. The sequence continues at coordinate 27,283,907 of NC_139970.1, forward strand.
TTAGGTATATTTTAACTGTGTGCTTGAAATGATCATTGTAACAATGCATTGACAGTATACTTTCAAAATGCATTATAGTATACAATAGTATTTTGTATAAAGTCTAGCTACGTTTTATTTGTCTAATAATGTGCATTTGTCATTGAAGACAAAGTATGCAATTTGTAGTATTTGGAATAAGCCAAATGTATTAATAAGCCTATACTTTCCTGATCCCGTCCTCCTCCTCCTCCTCCTCCTCCTCCTCCTCCTCCTCCTCCTCCTCCTCCTCCTCCTCCTCCTCTCCCTCTCTCTCTCTCTCTCTCTCTCTCTCTCTCTCTCTCTCTCTCTCTCTCTCTCCCACCTCACTTCCTGTCTAGCTACTGTCCTATCCTAATAAAAGGCGAAAACGCCCAAAATATTTTTTTTTACAAATAAAAATATATAAATACACTTATGGTATATTGCTTATATGTTTCGAAGACACTCGTAATGAATTTGTAATGTACTTGTTACACAAATAAAGTACATATTTAAAGTATACTAAGTAGGCCTGAAGTTGGTCCAATTGAGTACACAAAAGTACACTAAATACACTTAAAGTTATGCTTTACTACAATTTAATTACAATTAAAACATACTTTGTACAAAATTAGTTTTTTCAAAATAGCACACTTCAAGTTAACTAATCATTAACACACTTGGCCTATACTGTTAATTAGTCTGGCTGCAAGTAGCATTTTTTTTTTCTTTTCACCAGGGTGGTCACAGACACATGTATCTTTAATTTCCACAAGTTGATTGCTCACTAAAATCCCTACAGTCATCAGGTTTTTCGTCCACTTCAAGTTTGATTTTGACATGACATGAAGCGGTGAAATGGCTGAGTTGTTTACTTGGGTTTTAATTAGTCTTCCCATCAACGCCATGTCTTCATTCAGGCCGATTCGAGAATGTTCACGAAAACAAGAGGCGGGGTTTATCGCACGAATCAATCATATCCAATCACTGGCATTGCCTCCTCTCATGTGCCTTTCCCTCATTCAGTCTCAATTATCCCCTTATCATTGTTTTATTTTTGTAATTTTGATTATTTCCTCATGCAGTTTTTTGAGACACTGCCTCACAGGAAACGCCCCTGTATGATAGGTACTAGGCTACATGTGGTTTAAGTATGCTCTAGTCTATATAGTATGAATGTATGTTGCATGAATTAAATTTGGACATACTACATTAGCCATGTTGTCATTGTCATGTGACCTACCGCGTCAATTGCGTCGCTTCGCCATTCACAAATCCGATGGGCACTTCAAAATCTCTGCGAAAGTAGTAGGTCATTTGGCTACTTTTCACCTACTGTTTTTTGAACACTGTGTATTCGGACATACTACTCTGTTGGTGTACTGTTTTTGGCATAGGCTACTATAGTATTCGATTTAGGAAGCAGCAAATGTGTTCCCTCAAGAGGTTTCTATGGGCTTGTAGAATAACATATTTTTTTAAGTCATGTTTATCTACCATGGTTTTATGAAAATGCTAATTTCTGTATTTTACAGCTCTGTAGTCCTCTGATATCATTTTGCCACATTCTGCACACTACTGAGACACCTTGTGTTTTACATAGTACATAGTACATGTGCAGTGTGGATTAATGTAACTATGTGCTAACTGTCATGGCCACCTGTCTGTTACAGAGCCAAATTATGACCATTCTGGTCAAGCGGTGGACTTGATAAATCCAGAGGCTGGTAGAAAAACATTTGTAACTCAGTGTTCTTCAGAACATCTACAGCTCTAGTGCTCAAGCTGATTCAAAATATCTATGATATATTGGAATGAGGGCAGATAAACAAACATATATATGTACCTGACATAATTATCCACTCAGAAACATGAAACAGAGATGACTCATTCAATATCTGCAAACAAGTTTATGACCGTCACCATAACAACAACAACAACACCGCTGTCAATTCAGACACTGGAAATAGAATCAGAACGGTGCTGATCACAAGGTGCTGAGATCTGAACCTCAGGAGACGCGCGAATGGTCCCGAGATCGCTCTCTGTGTTGCCATGTAACCCTGAATGCAAAACCAAAAACTTACCGGTGATCTTAAAAGCATGTTTTCAATGAACTTCAAATCTGACAATGGTAATTGTTGGAAAATTCAGCATTGCCATCACAGGAATAAATCACATATTAAAATATATTATTTAAAATAGAAAATATAAGTTATTTTGAACTGTAATATTTTACAATATTGCTGTTTTTCCTGTATTTTTGATCAAATAAATGCAGCCTTTGTGACCATAAGAGACTTCTTTCAAAAATATTGAAAAATCTTACCAACCCCATAGCCTACTTTTGAAAAGTAGTGTATCTCACATGTTTACATTTCACAGTTTGACTTTATTTCTTATTTTAAACATAATGATTCTTTTTTTACTCTGAAGTGGAAACAGGCTTCTATAGGATTCTTTTAGTTCTTTTCCATGACATTGAATGCAAATGTATGGTAAAATAATAAACCAGCGGCACACACGTCAGCTTATATGAATGAGGCGACAGCATCTCAATCGTTTGACGCAGTACAAAACTTTAGTCACATCACAAATTTTATCCACACTTGTTTTCAAAAACCTTACATTGTAAACAAAACACAGCTGATCTCCCATGAATTTAGACTTTGCCTTCTGGAATATAAAGTGAACATAAAAATGAAAAGTCTTGACATCAAACTGTAACTCTGACTTAACACTTATATGCAATTTTTATTTATCCCATTCATTCAACTGACACTGATGGTACTAAGGACCGATCCCAGTCAGACGAAGGTCTTTTAATGTATCACTGCCCTGTGATCAAGTCATGGACTGTGATGCTGTTTGTTCATAGATGCATTTGGGCTTTGAATACTAATACTTAAGACCAATCTGAGCTGATTGAGGTAAGAAGGATAGAATGCCAAACACGAACCCAGAAGACAATCCAGTGTTACGGTTGGCATTTGTGAGTTCATTGAGTGAATTCACAAGCAGCTGACACTCTCATTTTTGCGGCTTTTGGACAGATGGTGGTTTTTATTGGGAAGATGAAGAGAGAAATTCCCATTGCCTATTGATCCAGTAAGCGGCATGTGTGTGGACTGATAGGCCAGCGGTGGAATGGTGTTGACCAGAATTTGCTGTAATGGTTTCTTCTCTTCGTGAAACTGGCATCGGATGTATCTAGCAAAGGCCGAGCGGTAAGTCTTGTTGAAGAGCGTGTAAACCAGCGGGTTAACGGCGGAGGAAAGGTAACCGACCCACACAAACACATTCAACAGTCCGTTCATTATATCGGCGTCACACGCCACCGGCTCGCAAACCACCGCCAAAACGTTGGTGATGAAAAAGGGACACCACATGACCACGAACAGGAAGAAGACCACGCCCAGAACTTTGGAGGCTTTCTGCTCGTTGCTGATGGACTGTACGCTGTGCCGTCCGAAAGGTGGCATCACAACCCCCGACTCTGTCCCCGCCTCGCGACTCAACGAGCGCCGCAAGAACAGTTTCTTCTCTGAGGGCGAGAACGATGGGCTAGGGAGGAAGTTCAGAGTGAATCCTGTGCTCCATCTGGGCCTGGGCACCAGTTGGTCAAGGCAGAGCGTAGCCTCACTCTGCAGAGCGCTGATAGTCAGGAAGTAGGTCACCACCATAATGGTCAATGGCACGAAGAAGGCCACAAAGGACCCAATTAACACAAACGAATTGTCAGTCAATAGGCAGCTTCCATCCTTGAAAACTTTGGTGTGATCGCGCAGACCCAGCACTGGGATCGGCATGGAGATGCCTGCAGAAAGACAGAGGGAAGAAAGTGCATTTGTAGTTTAGTTTAGTCTGCAGAAATTGTGACAGACCAAAAAAACAAGGTGGCAAAAAACTAACAAAAGAGAAGAAATGGTGACAGTTGCTTATTTCACACAAAACACAAAAGCAGTAAAGTTGTTTGACCTGCAGTTGTCTATGGCATATCATATACAGCCCTTTCACGGTCCATTTGTCCAAGCAGGCATAAATAAATAATAGTTCATATACTGTAGTACTATAAAAAAAGCACTTTCATAGAAAACAAATTAACACGCAGTTTATTATTCTCTTTAATGGCATTAATGCAATTAGCAATTCTGACATTATAACTGTTCTGTGATTATTATTTTTTATCAGTAAATCATGGTAAAATAATTTATGTAAAATTTGCAATCAAAATGGGGTTCATTGTGATTAATAATAATAAATCAATATTACAATTTAATAAACAATAAATAAAAAAAGAGTTTTCACAACATATGGTAATTGTGTTATGTGTTAAATATAATTTTGCTATAAAAAATAGCCTATAGCGTTTTCATAAAAGCACGTTAACATGCAATTAATTCGTTTTCATTTTCAATGGCCGTAATGCATTTTGCCAATTTGGCATTTTATCTGTTTTATACCCGTTAATAATAATAATAACAACAATAAAAATAATAATAATAATAAATATTATTATTTATTAACAGCCCTTAAAAATACTAAAAATGTAATAGATATGAATAAAATATAATACATAATACAAATAAATAAATATATATATATTTTATTATTATTATTATTTTTTACATATGCTAATAAAGAGTGTGGTTTACATATCATTTTAAAGATGACACACAATATGCTGTTCATTTGGACTGGAAAGAGTTAATGTAAAGGAATATCACTTAAACACCTGACTAACACATATACATCCAAGACATGTTTTAGTCCATGAACCATCTCTTATCTCAAAGGAAAAACAGAAGAGATTCTGTCTGATCCCCTATTATCACATCTTTTTTCAAAAGAGATGATAATCTTTAAATAGCTCTTGGCTCATAATAAAGTGTAAACACTTTATATTAAGTGTTTCAAGCACTAATACATAATTTAGTTACAAATCATTAAACTGCTTTAAACTGAGAGCGCAGGTGGCGTATATTTCTTAAAAACATGCTGTGCGGCTCAGTGTGAACCCTGTGATTGATGGATCTCTTGTTGAAGGACATGCTCATATTATTCTACTTACTCAGATATATTGCTAATGCTTAGGCAGCGAAAATGTCCATTTTTGTCACATGCCTTCGGGTTACTTCACAGTAATTGATGGGATTTCTTTTCTCTCATTGCCTATAACAGTTTAGAACCGTAAACTCAACAACACATTAGTGTTCAGTTCTGTATAACGCTGTATATGATATACTTCTCATTTCCGCTAGCATCTTGCAAATAGAAAGCTTGTATCGCTCAAGGACAAACTTTCAGTGAAACTGCCATGGTGACAAACCATCTCCATGGCAACAGTAAATCTCTGCAAATCGTGTCTGATCTCTGGGGTTTGTTGGGGGAAACAGAGCTGGTAAGGAGGGCGGGGGGTGCCATGATGGACCCCGTGCCACTGGATGATGGATCTGGAATTGGTTGTGAATCTATGGATAACCGCGGGCCTTGGATGACTATGATAAGAGTGTCAAAATCTAAAAGGAATATGAGAAGATAAAAATATACATCGGTAAGGTTTCTCCTTTAAAAGTGAGTGGGGTTACTTTATCTTACACACTATCAACCTCCTCTGACATCCCATTTCTCATGCTTTCCTACACAGAGTTGGAAAAGTTAGAAAAGCAGCATTATAATGTAAATAGAGATCATGGTGCTTTGCTCAAATCCACTGACAGCACTCATCCTCATCTCAGTTATAGATGTTATGTGATGACATTTGGAGGCAAGACACTACATGTGAATTTTAACTAGATATCACCATACTTTCCCAGTTGATAAATCACAGTACATTAAGACAATTGTTTTGAATTGCAAGTTTTCTAAAATATGATGTTTAAAGACGCAGATGAGCTGAACATTGAATTGAATTGTTTCATTTTGTTGATACATTAAAAATAAAATGTTTTATTTTATTTTGGATGTCTCTTTTTATCACTCTATAAATCAGAAAGCACTGACAACAGCCAACAAAAAAAAAAACATGCTATGGAAGCAAAATAGCTTAAAGTCTCAAAATTGACCAGTGCTCGATAAAACGATGGATGGATGGATGGATGGATGCTTTTATGCAAGAAAAATTACATCAATAAAATGTTCCAGTACAGAAGACAGATAATTACGCATCTCAGTGGCATGCGCCTCTTCCAGTGATAATTACAAAAGCACTTTTTTGTCTTACCAACCAGACACGCTGTTCTTTGAAAAGCATCTGACTCATGCTCAAAGAGCCCTAATCTCTGAAATGTTAGTATGTCTTCTTTGATCCCCAAACGATACATAATTACTAATCACTTTAAAGCAACACTAGCTCTCAGCTCTATGACCAGTCTGAATCTGGCAGAGGCTTGGGACTGGAGTTCGGGGAACTGAAACTCTATCCAAAAGTGTACCGGCACAGTTTAACTGATTTATTAGTGTAGATATTTTTAAAATAGTTCTATGGACTGTAATTATATTGCTTTGCATTATAAATGTGTTTCATTACACTGTTTTGTTTTTCTTTTTGCATTACTGTGGTGCAAATGTCATTGTGGGATGCACTTTATTACATTTTCTGCTCATAATAATTCATTTCTGTCTGCGCGGCATGCAGATCGAAAAAACAGGACTGGTTTGAGGTCATTTTGAAAAAGATCAGAGCTTGGGCATTTCTTCAATTTCGGGCACTGAGGAGGGTGATTTTTATTAAAACTAATAGATTTATTTTTCTTTTGTTATATGAAGGTCATATAAAACTGTCTTTGCCTTCCTTATCTTTTGGTACATTTTTTGTCACAGACAGGGACATGACAGTCTCTAAATAAATAAATGAATAAATATCACATCATTTTTAAACAAATTTCTGTATCACTTATCAATGATTTAATAATATTGTTTTATCAAATGTTAGTGTACTTATTTACCAAGGCAACAACACTTTTAGTGAAGAGTATGTGAGATTAAATACGTAACATGACATGGAATAAAAATTCAAAGGGAAATCAAAGAAACATTAAGGTAAATGTCACTCGTGAACAATATTTTTATTGAGAATAATTTCCAAGAAAGCTTGAAAAGTACGTGTGAAAATGTATTTGTGTGTATTTACGATCTGTAAAATGATGGCTCCATCTTGCTAAGGCTAATACCATAGCTATTTTTTTCTGCAAATGTTTAAACACTCATTTCCATGTCATTTCCACCAGAGATTGATTTGTGACATTGTGCATGGTGGAATTATTCACGTCTTCAGCATTCAATAACCCAGACCTGTAAAATTCATTCATTTTTATCTTTCTATTATGCTATTTTTTCCTCTTCTCAATTATTTTTCTCCATTGACATACTCAGCAGGATACTAATGAAGGTGCAGTCACTAGTGCAGGTCTCATTGTTGCCTCTCAGCTCCAATCTATAGCTGATTATTGCTGCAATTTTACTTCTGATTAACAGATATCCAACTTGTGCTCAAAAAGCTCTCTCTCCCACTCATGTATTAAATATCATGGTAAACATAACTTGATACATTGACGTTTTGTCCTACAACGCACACTGCACACACTCACACCCCAAGCAGTCTTATCTAGTTATTTATTAAAAACTGACGTTTTCAAAAATGAACTGCTTCAAAATTCGCATTTTCACTATGGATGTGTGTAATTTACGTTGTAGAACAAAACAAGTACAGTCAAGTTATGTTTACCACAGACTTTATTTTACACATGAATTGAAAAATCCCATTATAAAACCCCATAGGAATATCTTAAAGGAACCAGCAGCGAATTAGACTTTCGAGTTCTGACGTCATACTTTAACGCTGCCATTTGTCATAAAGTGGAAGACAAAATCATGTCATCTGATAATATAGAGGAGAGTCTCTACCCACACTTCAAAAAAGCAAGCTCACCAGTATGGGAGTTTTTTGGATTTAGAGAAAATGAGTCGTTAGACACCCCGATCTGCAGGACTTGTTGCTCAACAGCGAGTACAAAAAGGGGGCAATACCAGAAACCTGTTCACCCACCTTCGTGTCAAATCATCCTTAGTCCAAAAATTTGCTCATTCGGATTAAAACATATGGATTATAGTATGTTAACTTTAAATATCTATAGAGGAATATTTTTGTTGTATTTTTTACTAGTGCTGTCAAATAAATTAATCACATCTAACATAAAAGTTTTTGTTTATATAATATATATGTGTGTTTATATATTATTGTGTGTGTGTGTGTGTCTGTGTGTGTGTGTGTGTGTACACCCATATATGTATGCATATACAGTAGCCTATATGCAGATATAGGTTTCTATAGATATCGCGATATATTGTTACCGTGATTTCTTTTGGCCAAGATAATCGTGGTGTGAAAATTCTGATATTGTGACAGCCCTATTACACATAAACATTTAAACCCTCTTTGGATCACTCTTCTTTTTAGTAGAGTCTCTAAACAGCCATGGTCATCTCAAACCAATAAAGACATTTTTCTTTTTCCAATAAGGAAATTCTGAAAGCAGAGTCAGAGGTTAATACTATGTTATCATGAATATACATTAGATCAGAGTCATGACTCATCAGGCAGAATGACATCCTGTTCATAACAGCTTCATGGCTTCATGGCTTCACATCACACTACAGCACAATGTCATGCCCACATGTTGTACCTGCAGAGATGGTCCAGACTGCTGTGATTTTGGCCCGGGCCCGGGAGCGTGAGTTTGATCGATTGTGTCGGATGGGGTTCCGGATGGCCACATAACGGTCCAGGGAGATAGCGCACAGGTGCATGATGGAGGCGGTGGAAAAAAGAACATCCAAGTAGATCCACACGGGACAGAGTGATGCAGGGAGGGGCCAGGAGTAACCTGAAGAGGAGAAACACATTCAGAAAATCAAACCGAATTAATAAAACTGACAACAAAAGGCTTAGAAACATTGGCTTTCCTCTGTTGCATACTAATGAGTCCTGTGAGTTCATTTAATGGGCTTCGTCCACTAAGCTCAAGTGAGTGATTTCATTGGAAAGCATGAGTGTGATGACTGATGAGACTTTTCTGTTGACACGATGATGAAACTCATTTCAACAATATTGTAGTCTGTCTGTCTGTCTGTCTGTCTGTCTATCAGCTTGTTTGTCTGCCATCCATCCTGAAGAGTAAGTTCAGTTTTGTAAGTGCAATAGAGTTAACTCACTCCGCTGTGGGCAGTCAGGCAGAAAATGACCATCCACCATTCACCAGACTGAAACTGTAAAGTTAATTGTTAACACTCCTGGCACTTTGTACAGGACACACACAGACACAAACCATGAAGGGGAGAAAAGTTGAATTAATAATACATTTACAGGAATTTGCCGTTATTGTCAAGTACTTTCTTATTTTTAGTGCTTTCACTAGTATTTTTTTTTGTTTGTTTGTTTTTTGTCAGTGACAAAAGTTTGAAATGAAGCACGACGGCAAAGCCAAAAGAGCCAACACAAATGAAGTGCCACAAAGATAATAGACTTTTGAGGAAAGAGGAAATGAGGTAGAAAAATATATAGAAAGAAATGGGTGAAAGGATAACAGGAGGAGGAGCTGCCGGAAATGAAGGGAAGAATGATTATGTAGGTGAATGAATATACAGAGCTTTTGTGCAGAAATAGATAAAGACCATCAATCACCAAAACAAAGAGCACACAATCACACACTTGAGTTTCAGAAACAGCACTCTTCATCAGAACTTACTCAGGTTTGTTATTGGATTGTTGCCTCAGCAGAGCCACAGTATTATATTCGTTTCCCTGTGTGTGTTGTGTTTACTGTGTTCTTTCAAAGTGATTGAAAACCTGTGGTTTCTATACAGTTCAAGACCGCTCAGAAACAGATTTTCTCTGCAGAAGAAAAATCAGCTAAAATTCAGACTGCTGTGGGATAAACGTATGCAGCAGCATGGGAGATAAACTGTGAGTAAATAACATTATTTTAGTTTTGTAAAGCTCCCACGCTCTCCTGCCTTCACTATCTGTTGAGGTACAAAAAGAAGTCTGTGTGACACACTAGCTAAAGATAGATGCCTTTTACTATGAACATGAGATGCAGACAGCCATCACGACTCAAACATAAACTTAGGCAGTATTACCCATGTGACTGTACACAGACTGAAACTACTGCCATTCTTTGTGAATATGATACATATTTTTTTAGCATAATTTCTGATATTAAACTCATTGTAGTAAAAATATATGCAATTATCATTATTTTATTTAATATTTAAATTATTTTAATAATTCATTTAAAACTAAATTAATGCAAGCATATTTTAATTACCAAAAATTAAAACCACACAAATAAGACTCTTAAAACTGCATTTAGACTATATTAAATTGAATTTATGTCCCAAATTTCAGTAAGAAATTCCAGTACTTATTACATCGAACCACACAGAAAATAAAGTCTTCTGAGCTTGTTGATCAACATTTTTAGAAGGTTAAGCCCTTCATTACAATGCCTATTTATTGAAAAGAAAAAAGAGTTTCAGGCCTTATTTTATACGCCATTGCATGGAAAGTGATTAGAGCATGGGCTGAAAAAGAGAGAGGATCAGGGCTTATGATATGAAGAGATGAAGGTCTTTTTAGAAAATATTAAGATGGGGGGCACTGTTTGATGTAGTGGTATGCATCATGGCATAAATAAAAATCAAAGTCTTGATGAAAGTTGCACAAAAAGGAAAATAAAGAACTAAACGAATAAAAGTTCAATCACTGCTAGGCATTAGAGGTGCTTATGAATAGAGATGAAGAACGTCATCCCTTTCTCCGCGAGGCTTCTGCCAGCTGTGGCTTTATTCAATAAAGCTCAAAAACAAGAGATGCCGCATCAAAACCAGAGGCTAATTAATAATCCATTAATACAAAATGGCTGTGGATGTGTGTGTGCTGTCTATGAGATGCATGCATTGGTGTTTGTGCTTGTGACTGAAAGAGAAACAGAAACAATGAAGGGCAAAGACTCGATTTAAACCCCTTCAGACAGTTTGTCTAATTGGAGTTGCTCATCGGCACAGGCTCAGGGGACGCCCTATTTGCTGAAGGGTAATACTCAGCGTTTAATACAGAGAGACCCAACAAAAACCTGACAAATTCCCTCAAATCTTTAGAGTGTTTGTGCCTCTGCTTTAGATGAAAGCCAAACGTTATCTAGCCATGCAGGATAATAGCCTGATTTGGCTGAAGGAAAGCAGTGAGTGTGTATGAGTGTATGTGTACCTTAACCAAATTTGTACCCAGAAATGAGCTAAATCTGACAAAACCTCCTTTCTGGGATGTTGTCATTTGTAAAAACGTTATAAATACAGCATATTAAAGAAATAGTTCACCCACAAATGAGAATTATGTCATCATTTACTCACCCTCATGTTGTTCCAAACCTGCATGACTTACTTTCTTCTCTGAAACACAAAAGAAGATATTTTGAAGAATGCTGGTAACTAAACTGTTTTGGTTCTTATTGTAGGCTATGAACAAAAAATACAATGGAAATCACTAGGAACTGAAACTATTTGGTTATCGACATTCTTCAAAATATCTTCTTTTCAGCAGAAGAAAGAAATGCATATAGGTAAGTAAATATTGTTTTTAATTGTAAAAGCAGGACGTTTTCTGTTAGGGTTAGGTTTAGGTTATATTTATAACAAATTATATACAAATAGCACACTGAATTTAACCATACAGCCTCTCTGACAACATCAACTATGAATACACACACAGACAAACAGCACTACCGCCTTAAAAGCTTTCCCTTTTGACCACAAGCCCAAGATTTCAGCAAGCTGGATGACAAGTCTTTGCAAAAAACTTGACTCTAGAGTGCCAGCACATTTTGAAATGCATTTCTTGTAAGCACTGATTTGAGCCTGATGCCTGGGAAATGACCACTGAGGGCATGATTATATGCATCACTGTGTCACCATGTTGAAAAAAAAATAGAAAAAAAATAAATGAATCTATGACATTTGCCTGAAGCAAGAAGGAAACTCGCTGTAATGTCATGAGGAATGGTTCTGTGTGTGAGTTGGTGTCGGTAGATGGATAATTACAATACCGCTGGCTCACCTCGTTTCCCCTGACCCTTCCTGAACTCATCCTCTGCCTCGTTAAACAGCCCTGAATCTATCAGACTAATTAATCTCTCCCTCCTTACCCACACACACCTCTCTCACTGCCTCTTATCTCTTGTTTGTCATGAAACAGAAAAATTTGTATTCTTCCATAATCAATCATCATCATTCTAAACCTGTATGACTGGATGCATGTTTTGAAGAATGTTGATGCCTTTTTCTTTCTTTTTTTCAGAAATCATGCAGTGACCAGGAGCTATTAAACTCCCAAAACTCCAAAGTTTGTACTTGCACATATTCAAACTTGCTGTGTCGTAATGTGATACAAGAACACAATACATGATGACTGTATTTTTTTTTTTTTTTTTTTACTATTTATTATAAAATCCAGTCTCTTTGGAAAAACAAGCCTGTGGTGATATTTCTAAAAGATGACATCAGGTTTCATGACACTTTCAAAGTAAAAGTGCCACTAAATATGTGTTAAGTTTTAACCGAAAGAGATGAATGTGATTATGGCAGTTTGGAAATTAAATATCCAGGATGGTGCTAATAATGCTCTATCGCATTTGAAAAACATCCCACCTACCCTACACCAAAACTAAAACCTAACTGATAGTGTTAAAAAAGTAAACGTGAGCTGAAGCAAATCAGCAGATTACATTTTAAGATTACAGTAGACAGCACAAAAGTTATGACAAATAGCAGACCCCCCAACGTAATAATAATTTGTTACAATTATTTACATATGGAAGGGGGAAATCTCCCCAAGCACCACCAATGTGCAGCATCCACCTGGATGTTGCGACGGCAGCCATATTGCGCACAAATGCCACACGCCAGTTTATTGGTATAGAGAGGAGGTGGAGTGATGAAGGGGATGATTAGGAGGCAATGATGATGGACAGAGGCCAGTGGACAAATTGGATGCTGGGGTTATACCCCTACTCTTTTTCAAAGGACATCCTTGGATTTTTAATGACCACAGAGAGTCAGGACCTTGGTTTAACGTCTCATCCGAAGGACAGTGCTTTCTGACTGTCCCCATAACTAACATAACCCTCTGCTGCTCTGCCTCACTAAAACCTCTTCCAGCAGCAACCTGGTTTTCCTAGTTTTAAAATCCAAGTATACTGACCAGGCTCAACCCTACTTAGCTTTAATGGACAAACAGTGTTGGGCGACAGGGTGATACAGTAGCTGCTGGCTATGTATACTCATCTTGGCCTTTAGATCTTGATCATTATCAACACCTCTGTGCCTTTAGGAATCACAAAGGGCCCTTTTTGTAATGAAAGAGAGGGTTAGACTAGGAAACCATCATTTAGGGGTAAATGCATTAAGAATGATTTGCACATGCTGATTGCATTGGTTTAGTACCATTATTATTCACTTTCCTTTAAAATGTGCTTGACACCACACATCTGGATATACTGTACACCTTATAATGCTCTTCTCCATCATTTGATGAATAACTGCTCTCCTGATCAATAGAAAATTAAATCACTTTTCCTTTCGCAAAGCTGACACCCGGAGCAGTGGGCAGCCATTCACTGCAGCGCCCAGGGAGTGATTGGGGGTTAGGTGCCTTGCTCAAGGGTACCTCAGTTGTTTCTTGCCAGCAATGAGAATCAAACCCACAACCTTTAGGTTACAAGTCCAACTCTCTAACCATTAGGCCACAACTGCCCCAAAGAGAAAATAGTTAACAGGTTTCATGTGCTCGAAATGGCCAAGACCTTAATGAGAATTAAATGAAAGATATGTTTCAGTGTCTACACAGATGCTCGTCATTAGCCCTTCATGCTGCTCATTAAGTCACTCCTCTCTTTTTAATCGGTGAGCGCCGTGGCAACCTAGAGGCCACCTGTGCCAGAGAACCATCAATGCTGCATCAACGGCAGCTATTGAGCTTTGTGTGTTGTTCTGGAATAATCCATCGTCATGGTGACATGACATGGCGGTGTATTATGCCAGAGCTCTGCTGTAGAGCCGTTTGGGAGATTGAGAGGTTTAAAGAATCAGGGGGAAATTAGTGTCTGTGTGTTTTCTGATCCCATTTATTTTAGCTTCCCTAACTGTCACTCTATGGAAAAATAAAAAGAAAGAGTAACAGCGAAGACACTGGTGTCTGACTTTATCATATTAATTCTCATTACCCATAGTACACTCACTATAACACATGGCCTCTAATGGCTTATTGCTTCATTCGCATAATTCACATTCATTAGAACCAAGTCACATCAAGTTTATGCATTTAACTACTCTAAAAAAAAAAGGAAGGAATCTTTTTTTTGAGGAGACACTGGCTCCTTTGCTTCCTAGAGATAATGGCCCTGATTCACACACACGTAGCTATTCTTACCTGTTCGGATAATGGGTTAGAAACACGCACTGCTATTTATAAAACAGCTCTGATTACCATTGGATTACTCAGAGCGTGCTTCGTCACAACTCTAGTACGTCAGTGCATCGCTGAGGCTCAATAGGAGTTCCTCTCTGATTTTATCACCCCTGCTGCTTCAGCTGTGATCCCCTTCTCATGGACTAAAAGATCTCTGTCCCATGTGTCAGTTTCTCGCTTGCGCTGTCATCTCCTCTCTTCTGAAAGCACTTCAGCCTCTCTGCTCTTCTCTAAGACCAGTGGAATCAGTCTGTGTTTATTCGCATAATCAGTCTAAGTAATTCTGTGGAGATTTCAGTATAGTGTTTCACTAATCCTCATGACTAGTTGTTTCATCACTAGTTCTCATGAAATGTCTCTACAAAGACATTTCCTCAAATGATAATGTGAAGGTGGAGAACACTATGGCTTATGTAAATGATGTGAAATTACACTCAGCAAATTACAAACAGCCATCCAGCCATATCAAGCCATACAAGGTGTATATGACTATCTTCTTTTAGACAAACACAATCGGAGATATATTTAAAAATATCCGGGCTCTTCCAAGCTTTATAATAGGAGTGAATGGGGGGTGAGATTTTGAAGCCCCCCAAAAAATGCATCCATCTATCAAACCCATCCATCATAAAAGTAATCCATAAGGCTCCAGGGGGTTAATAAAGGCCGTCTGAAGCGAAGCTTTTTTGTGTAAGAAAAAAAATCCATATTTAAAACTTTATTAGCTATAATAACTAGCTTCCGGCAGATGACCATACGGATACTGCGCAAGTCGACTTGTGCCACAAGAGTAACGCCTGACGCGATGTATGAGGTAGGAAGTAGGAGTATCGTAAGCTTAGATGCCTTTCGCGGCTTAAACAAATATGGCTGGGTAGCAAACTCAAGCCCCTCTTCTTTTATATCAAAATCCTCTGACATTTCTCTTTAAAATGTCTTGTTTTAGACTTTTAATTCGTGACCAGTCTATTTCACTCTATCCTCTGCACTTCTGCGTTCTTCATTGCGTCATGCGTCAGGTCAAGGGTTACTCTTCCACCATAAATCGATGCGTATGTCCGTCTGCTGGAAGCTAGTTATTAAAGCTAATCAAGTTTTAAATATGAATATATTTCTTACAGAAACTTCTCCTCACTTCAGAAGGCCTTTGTTAACCCCTGGAGCCATATGGATTCTTTTTTATGATGGATGGATGCATTATTTTGGGCTTCAAAATCTCGTCCCCCATTCACTCCCATTATAAAGCTTGAAAGAGCCAGGATATTTTAAAATATATCTCTGATTGTGTTTGTCTGAAAGAAGATAGTCATATACACCTTGGATGGCTTGATGGTGAGTAAATCATGGTATAATTTTCATTTTTGGATGATCTATCCATTTAAATAAATGCCACTATCAGCAGGCACAATTTGTTTCCCCCTTCCTGTTATAACCCTTTTTTCAATTATTTTTAAGGAAAAAATACACTTTTTTGCTTTTTATTGTATAGTACAAAAAATAATTGTCAGGAAGCTGAAGGGAGTGGATAGATAATAGATATAAAATGACACAAGCTAGATTGAAACTCATTGCCCCCAACCGTGCAACCGTGCCGAAGCATGAGCACTATCCCCCAGGCCAAGTCTCTGATAAAAGATATTTGTCCATCAGGAAATACCCTTATTGGAGTCTATCTCAATGTGTGTGTATGTCTCTTGAATGTTTGTGTACATGCAATGTTCTTTATCAGAAAATCTGTGTTAAAATACACTGTTCACTGTTACACTGTTCAAGTGGGGGAGCAGCCCATAATATTATAGTGATTAGCTTCCTTCCTCTGTGTCTGCATGTGGTCAGTGCTGGAACAATACAGAGCAGCTGCCTATTGAATCCACCCATTATCAATTCAAAAACACACTAATTATTATCTGATCAAACAGCTTATTCTGAACAAATTTTCTGAATAAAATGTAATTGACACTTTCCTGTGCAAAACTTGTTACTTCTTTGCCAAGGAGTTGTGTTTGGTTGCCAGGGCATTGTAATGCGGTTGCTAGGGTGTTCTGAGTGGCTGTTAGCATTCTGCTATGCAATTGCTAGAGTGTTTTGAGTGGTTGCTGGGTGATTGCTTCTAAAATTACATTTATGTAAAAATATATATATATTTTTATCTGCCAGTCAAAAAGATTGCACACCTCTCAAGCCACGTGATTCAGTATAACAAAGATTAATAGAACAAAATGACTAAAATTTAAAGTAAAATTAAAAGTGAAAATAAAAAAGCTAATTCAACATATTAATATGTATTGTAATAGTATATAAATAATAACACCGTTATGTAGGGATGATGCACAATATAACAGTACCATCGGTTACACACACTTTTATTAGATTTCGGAATTTATTGTATCAATCAATATTGGATATTTAGTTGTGCAGCTCATTTTCCCTACTTTTACATTTAGATTAACTTGGCTGTGATCTAACGCTCACTTAAAGTAAATCAAATTTAAACACAAGTAATTTAATAACAATGTAATCTTTAGCAAATCACAAAATGAACATTTATTTTTCATATTGTACATTATGAAGTTGTGATGTCTAAATTCACTTATAGGATTTTTTTTTTAGACAAAACCATAAATAATTTGAATATGAAAATATTACAATTGAAAATGTTAATAAAATCTGCATGAAAATGTATTAATATAACATTAATATGAAAATAATTATTGATTATTGGTAAAATTGTAATATCGGTGCATCCCTACCACGATGAGTTATGTGCCAAAGCTTAACTAAACAAAATTATTTCTCTAAATATAGTATTATTTCACAATATTTTGCATATGTTCTTAAAAGTAATCCTACAGACTCACAGACCAATTGTTCATCTTTGGGGGGAAAAATTATATAAACTATAATTCATTGCAACATTCTCCGGAAAATATGTGTTTGTGTATGCACATGCATTCATGTGAGACAAAAAGAAAAGGAGAATGGAACAGACATTGTGACTCAAACACAAAGAGTTTAATCAAGCCAATTAACAGGCAAAATAACAATAGTGTAATTTTTCCTGAACAATAAAACCAAAAATGTACAGCCAGCCAGGAGACAAAGAAAAATGCTCAAAGTCCCCCTGTGGTGAAAATCAAGCTTTTAATGTTGTTTATATGTCTATGTGGTGTTTTTAATATGCTTTGAAACAAACCATGTGCAAATTCATAAATCAACATCATTGCTGAGTATTTTCTCCTTAAAGCAACACCAAGGAACTTTTCCTCTGCGGTCGCCCTACAGGTTGGAAGCGGAATTGTCCATTATCGCTGTTGTAAATAATTTAGCCTACCGCATCCTACTGTCGCACACGCACGCTCGCTGTTTATCCAGCACCGGCTTTGGAATCAACAATTGTAACGCTTGCCGTAAAGCAAGTCAAATTTGTAGTTTTCTTATGTCTCATTAGAACTACAGAAACGCGACCCGATCTGGCAATCTTACATAGCGTGATATACCAGATAAAGGACCGCAAAGCAGTGGCATAAGTGCCTTTCACCCTGTCACGACTTGATGAACCACTGAAACGATTTTGGAAACATTATTTGAAGGTAAAAAATCCTACTTAGTGTTGCTTTAAAAATGCAGTAAACCAAAGACAGTCTCAAAAACGCGGTTTGAAATCGCTGGTGTTTCTGATGTCACAAACTACCTTGTAACCAATCACGTCAACGTGTGATCATCAACGAGTGGATCTCTGAGCTGGTAGGCTTGTTCGACTTGAACCGGCGCTGCACAGACCGATCGGTTTATGACATCAAAGTACTGCGAGAGGAATTCAAAAGCATAAGGAGCCGTCTGCTCTCTATTCGCTCTCGCGGTATTTTGATGTCATTCACCCATCGGTTTGTGCAGCGCCGGTTCAAGTCAAACAAGCCTGGTGTGAGTGAATGGAGGCGGGGCTAATTTGCATGTTCATAGAACCATGTATACTTAATGAGACAAGTTACATTCAAGCGATTGTAAGGCATGAAGAAAAAATTTTCAAGGAAAAAAACGTTTAAATGTAATTTGGTGATCAAAGATGCATTTTAAGGGATAAAATCATTGACTACAGGAGGACTTTAAGAGTAAAGGTGAAGTGCTGAATCTCCCCAGCATCCAGTGGATTTGAATAGCATCAGTCCAGTGTTTACGCAGAAGAAAATAATTTGACTTTCTCTCAAAATTCTCCCTCCACATTATCACCTTTAATGGGTTCTTTTGTTTGACCGTTTAACAGATGCATTTACTGAGCTGCAGAGGTAATTTTACTCACACACACACATACCTTGAAATGTTAACAAGGTTTTAGCTGTAACATGTGACTCTGTTCTAAAACCGTGACATGATGTCATTCATTCACATCCACAGTCTGATCAATAGTAGGCCTACTAATACTTCCCACAGCATAGAGTATCTAGAGGGGACAGACGAGCAGAAGAGAGACAGAGCGGGATGGAAACGGTGAAGAGGGTGGCATGTTTCTCACATGCACACTCTTGTGCAGTTTTAACCTCTCTGTCTCTTTGAGTTCTTCAAAACGGCTGCCTCGGCACACTGATAACAGCCTGAAATACAGCGTGACAATGACATTTCACTGTCAAGCTCCATCAGAAAAACACACTCGAATAGTAAACACACCTTCAAAGTCCATCATAATATAAAAGCTTGTGTGCTAAACCATGCATTTTTTATGTGTTTGGACTCATTATAAAATAGAGGAGCAATTAAAATAATCTACAATGTCATCCAGCAAGCCCTTTGCATGAAAATGCACTCATCAGTGTATACAAGGCCACTAATGATCAATTAACACATCCACTTTAAGTAGACAAATAACAATTTACACAGAAATTAGCATTTCTCTAATGAAACACGATAGATAATAAATCAAAATTAACAACACAATGTGGAAATGATAAATAAACATGACCCTATATATTTATATATATATATAAAAAAGAAATATCAGTACAGTGAAACACCAGTGAATCAAAACCTTTCTGTTATTTTAAATAGCCTACCTTAAACTGTGGTTCAGAATAGTAGTACTAGGTTAGAAAATTACCATTAAATGCCACAAATACTGTATGTTGCAGTCATGTTCAAAGTCATTTAAAATTCTGTGCTATTACACCATATACCTTACTTTACTCAAACAGTTTTTCAAGTATAAAATGGGGATTTAATTGATTTAGGTTTGTTACATTGAAGAAATAAAGAAATAGTTCATGTGCATAACGAGTTTTCTCTGACGTTTTTTATTACGATTTTATACAGTAGCCTATATTATAATTCAAAGGGTTACAGGGGTACAAAATTGTCTAGTCCAATTACGTCTGTCTCAAGGCTGTGCCATCACTAGGGATGTGCTACTACTAATGTGTTTTTATCAAACATAAATTATGTAAACAATAAAGTAAACCCCTGGAAGACAACCAAAAAACATTGTGTGTATATGCGATCTCAATATGAATCAAACAGTCAAATCCTATTCTGGGGTGCGTTTCCCGAAAGCATCGTTAGCCAACTATGGTCGCAAGTTCCCTCGTTACCAATAGAGTTCAATGGACATTGCGATGAACTTGCGACCATAGTTGGCCAATGATGCTTTCAGGAAACGCACCCCAGAATGGTGCTAATTTTCAAATAATGTATTATTGTTAAAACGTAACATTAACATGTCATTAACAATATTTGAACATAGCCTTTGTAAAAATATAAAGCAAAACATAAATGTGTAAAAAAAAAAATAGATGTAATAGACTGGTATTTCCAATGTTGACAAGCAGTAGCAGTACTAGTCTTGCACATCCCTAGAAATCACACTTTCATTGCTCCAATCATGTTTTTGTTGGAAGTTGGAAGGGGAATATCCAAATACACCACAAGACAGTGCCACAACTCATGTCAATTAGGCCAATTATGGCAAAAACAAAAGTCATGAGCATGAAATGAATCAATCTAATCTAATCCATGTCCGACTTCCGAGCACTGTTCCAGTCATTATTTTCAAGTAGGAGGTGGGAAAATTTCTTCTGTCCTCTAGTAAAATTATCCATAAGTTCACTTCCAACTTTTCCAGTGGAAACTCGTATGGCAATAACTCTTCATATGGTTTCAAATCACTAGTAGTAAACTACTGAAACCTGATTGATACAAACCATGACATTGACAATACTAGATCACCACACATTACTGTTATTCATAATTGCGCAAGAACATTCAACACTGTGTAAGTGAAAGCTTACATCCAAACATCACTGCCTACATAATCAATCACACACCTATTGCAGCTGTCAAAATCAAAGCAGACTCACCATACACAATGGTCACCATGGCGACAGGCATGACCAGAAGTCCCAGAAGCATATCTGCTACTGCCAGTGACATGAGAAAGTAATTGGTGGCATTTTGCAGTTTTCGTTCCAGATTGACAGCCATGATTACTAGAATGTTTCCAGAAACCGTAACAATGACCACAATCAAAATCAGCAGCGCAACCCAGTTTTTCCGAACAAACTCCTCTTTACCCATCTCGCCGTTGCACCTTAGCCATGACAGTGGTTCTTTCCTTTCACTGGAAGTGCCGCTGATGGATAGATTGGGCAGGAGAGATTCTCCTGTATCAGCCCAACTTCTGTTACAGCCAAACGTACTGTTACGGACCACATTACCCAGCATGATGTCCGTGCTCGGTGTCCAGGTGTCTGGGTCAAAGGGCATCAGGTTCGAAGAGGTGAAGATGCTTTTGGACACAGGTTTTGAGATGTTGGCATGCAAGTTCATAATGTCCCTTATTAACACTGATAGACTGTCAAAAACAAGTTCAGTTAGAGGTGATGTATCCTTCTTTTCTTCATAGCATCTTTCATACAGCCATGAGTCCAGAGGTTTGCTTCATTCTGTCCAGTTTGAAAACACTCCTGAAGTCTTCCTGCTACTCTTTTACTGTCACCAAAAAGCCTGAAAACTGGAAATGTGAGGTGTATAGAGAAAATGTGGTTTCCATAATCCGTGCATTTCAGAATGCGCAGTGTGTTGTGCCTGTTAAATGAAGTCTTCTTGTTCCCCTCTGTTCTCGTTGTCAGATTTTATGAGCTGGATGACCTGCTAGTTGAGCACGCTCTCTCTCTCTCTCTCTCTCTCTCTCTCTCTCTCTCGCTCCCTCTCTCTGCTCTCTCTGGCTGTGTATGCTAGCAGAGTCTGGTCCTCCTCAAGTCAGTGATCATTCTGTTCAATCCAGCTGTGCTGAGAGAGTGAGCGAGAGAGAGAGAGAGACAGAAGTGTGAGTCAGAGGTTTAGTGAAAGTTCCTCAGGTGTTCCATCTTTCTTCTCCACCTGCAACTGCAACTACCAAGATGAATTAGGGAGCTTATGTAATGTGACAGGCGACACAAATACACACACTCCACTTTCTTGAGGCCCACAGAAAATGTGATTGATGGAAATAGCAGGCAAGACTAGGAAAACATTCAGACAAAGATATAAAACACAAACTTACCTTGAGAAAATAAATATGCTTCAGATGTTAAAATATCATGACTGCTGGAATATAATATCATGTCTATCCATCTATCCATCCATCTAAACGTCTATCTATCCCTCTATCATCTATCCATCCATCTATATATCTAAACGTCTAACTATCCCTCTATTTGTCCATCTATATCAATCGATTAATCTATCTTGTCAATCTATCCCTCTATCTATCTGTTCATCTATTAGGGGTGTAACAATCAAACCGTGCGGTTCTCCGCCCACGGTTCGGCATGGCACTTACACCGCAGTTCATCTTAAATCTGATGACATATCTATAATATGGTTTGTTGAAAATAACAATGCGTAAAACAGACACACATATGTATGTTACTGTCGATGGATACGCATTCTGGCTGCCCAATACGTTACAACAGCGATAATCAAAAAAATGTGGACAAAAAAGGTCATCTTTGTAAACTTTGTTCAATAGAAGTGCCGTTGGCTATAACCTATTGAACAAAGTTTGCAAATGCTCTAATATATGACAAGCCATTTATGTTGTCATCACCAGAACGCAGAGGTGAGACCTGAACAGCACACGTTGCTATCTGTGTTTAAACTAAATTCATTTTAGTTTAAACACAGCCTTGCCCATTTAAACATTCAAGCGCAAAAATGTATGTGCACTCATCTCAGCCGCACACGGTAAACCTCGTCTCAGACAGTGCGCATATATTGAGTTTTGAGTTTTCTTTCAAGTCTTGCTCTTGAAAGGACAAATTTACACAAAAATTGTCAACATGCCCGTCTTGGCGAGTATCCTAGCAAACTTAGTAGGTTATGTCTTAAGTGAACGTAAACAGTCGAGAAAGACAACGCATGTGTATCAGTGTACTGGATCCGTGCATTATGTCTTAAAGTGACAGCAGCCTAATATTCCTGCTGTTTGTTTTTAATGTTAATCAAACAACAAAAGACAAGAAAATCACTCACTGCTCTTGACTCAATAGCTTTATTAACTTTAATAATGATAATAATGATCAATCTCTATTTAATTTTTACAGTGAAGATTATATGCAATGTTATTTTACATTTGATTACTTTATTCAATTTCTGTATCTGAAAACTAATGTGTTAGATTCACAAATAACCTAAAAAGCACTATTTTTTATTTCTTTGCTCTGTTGTATTTATTAATGCTGTTCCTTGTAGTTTGATTATTTGTTCTTATTTTCTTTATTTTTTATTTGACAGTAGTCTTTTTTCTCTGAACATAACACATATCGAACCATACGGAAACCGTGACCCTAAAACCGTGATACAAACCGATCCGTGAGTAATTTGAACCGTAACATCCCTAATATCTCTATCCATCCATCCATCCATTCATCATCCATCCAACTAAATCTAACCCTCTATCTATCTATCCATCCATCCATCCATCTCAGTCTATCTATCTATCTATCTATCTATCTATCTATCTATCTATCTATCTATCTATCTATCTATCTATCTATCTATCTATCTATCTATCTATCTATCTATCTATCTATCTATATAAATGTCTATCTGTCCCTCTCCCTATTCATTTATCCATCTATCCATCTTCTCTCACACAAACATGCATTAGTTGTGCTATATATTTCAAACTTTCTCTCTTTCATTCTCTCTCTCTTTCTCCTCTCACACTTCCATTTCCATTTGAACTGTCTCATTACCCCAAGCACTGTGCCACTTATCTTCCTTTTTGTAGTACATCTAACCTGGCAGTCATGTCTTATAGAATAAATGTTTACATGTGAATGTGTGAATACGGCGTGTGGTGTGAAATGAAAAGTGTTGACCATAGACATGAGCCTCTGGTAAAAATGAACCTGTCAGATGTGGACTAGCAATAGCTCACTTCCAATAAGATCTCACCTTCTAATGAGCACTACTCATAGATTTACACATTAAATGTTTACAGAAGACACACACACATGCAACCTGGTTCTTTAGCAAACAAGGGGAAGATTGAAATGACCTTTGAATTATTCTCAATACAGAAGACGTATATTACACATTGCAAAATAAATATACAAATCGATCAGATTTATAGATTAATTCAGACATGGAGGAAGAAATTTACTAATATTTAACTAGCTGTGTTGAAATATTTTGCTCTAAAGCACTTATGGTCATCCATGATGACTTTTTACAGGTTCAGTCCTCTACTTCAACGTTTAAATGATGGGAATATTTGAAAATAATAATCTCAGTGCAATGACAGAATGCCTTCGGTCTTTATTCTGCTCGGTTCATTAGCAGCACAAAAAAGGTACAAAAGCTGTCACTGTGCCGGTACCTTTTCAAAAGGTACACCTTTGTACCTAAAGAGTGCATATTAGTCCCTCAAAGGTATATTGGTACCAAAAGTGTACATATTAGTTCCAAAAGTGTATATTAGTCCCTCAAAGGTACATATTAGTTCCAAAAGTGTATATTAGTACCTAAATTGTACATAGTAGAACCCTTTTGAAGGGTACTGTCCCAATGACAGCTTTTGTACCTTTTTTTTCTGAGAGTGAAGTTGCTGAGGTGGATTAGTAAATAAGTTATGCAAATATTAACATCCCATTTTCAGTTGCATGCTTTTCTTGCCTCATTTCTCAGCTATAACAGTATTTCAGTTTTTATTTATTAAAAACTTTTAAATGGCATTATTAAATTATTTTTTTGGCAGCTTAGCCTATTAAATGATTATTAAATGGCAGCTGTATTTCTGATTCAAGGAATTATATTTTTTATTTGTCAGTGATGGCACTGATATAAACACATTGATTGAATGTTGTTTATGTGTTGCTTCTTACACAATGTAAATGGACACCATCCATACATGAGTCTTTTGAAGTTCCGGTTAAATGCTCATAACGGTAATACAGTCATCGGAAGCATGAGCTGTTGCACTGCAGACCTTCAAAACAACTCCAGGTCACTGGACAGGACATCAGCACTAGCCCTCCAGCTCTGCGTTCTACTCAGATATCAACAAACTCGCTGCCACTCACAACCGGTTGTTGCCATGGAAAGGCTTTGTCGCTAACAATGCATTCAATAGGGAATGAGATAACCAAACGATAATCACATTGTTGCCTCTTTTTTGACCTATCACAGGCTCATAACCATGGAGATGCTCAGTGCTCGAGCAGATAAGAACAAAGACTGCAAAGGGCAATAGACATCTTCAGAAATAGAAGAACAAAAAGGAATACAGACCTAAGGTGCGTCTCTTTTCAAAGAAGACACACAGCAGATTATCGCTGAAGTGAAAGCACTTAAAAAAAATGAAAGTGTGAAAATGTTATAGAAATTTAAGTTCACTGTAAAGCAAATGTACTGTACTAAACATTTTATACAAAATATATATTTTACAAAATAATACAATTAAAAAATTTAATTAAAACAAAGTAAAAAATGTACTCTAAAATTGCTATACAATCAAAGGCATATGTCTAAAAAAAGTTGCGTTCCAAATTTAAAGTTGATATCACAGAAATTGAAATTCCTATGAGATTTTATTTAGGCATAATACAAAAAATAGGCACCGGGTGACACCCACATTACATTGAATTATTATTATTATTATTTTTGTAACAAATTAACCTCACTCCTACCAAAACTAGTCGCTAAATATGGAACCTTTCCGATTATATGTGTAAAGTCAAGATTAGAAAAGGTTTTGATTATAAAATAGTTAAATTAAAATTATAATTATAATATGAAATGTGACTGCCCACTAGGTGGAGCATCTTGCTAAAATGATTTAAAGTACTGTTTCCATGCTAACGCAATGTCTGATTTTAAAACGGTTTTCACAGGATGAATTTTGAGTGTTTAAGCTTTTGAATGATACCTAATTTATGATTATTACTTAAATATGTGATAGGGGTAAAAAAGCCAGTAAAAAAAAACAAGCAGTGCCAAGCAGTTAAGGGGTTAACATATAAATACATTTTTCATGCTCTATATGGAATCAGCCTGGCCACTTTGAGGCTTGTATAGAAATTATTTAGAAATGATGTATGACTAAAGTTTAAAATAATCCTTTGTTGCCCTTGGCTAGTGCTGCAGTGCACTCTACTTTCCAAAAACAGAATAAAATTTGAATAATGATTCAAAATGCATTCTAAAGGCATCTTCTAAGTCTGCGCATAGTCATTTTCAGGTAATTTGTTTGCTCTATTAATAGCAGACTGAAAACAAAAATTCAGGTCTAATCAAACACATCCAGATTATCAAGGTTTTTTGAGTTTGGTGCAATCACTCAAGGAATTGAGTATGTAAAATTCAGACACTGCAGCAAATAAAATAAATTATAATAAAATGATTACCATTTACAATCTGTGTTAGAATTTATTATTACAAATAATCACAAATGTTTCTTTTCAGGTTTATCCATCTAATAGTCCTCTAATGGTGTGTAGAAAAATGTGGAAAGTAAACTAAATATGGATTTGTAAATTCTTTGTGACATTAGGCATTCTATTTCTCTTTCAGTCATCAGGCATGTATGTGTAGAAAAGGCAGAACAATTTGGAAAATCATCTGAAAAAAGTGAAATTGTTGAACTAAATCAGAGAGTCTCCTAACTAGCTGGCAGCTCAGCTGACATCAAATGTCAATTTCTCCTTTTTAATTGTTGATACAAAAACATAATCACAGTCACCACTATGGCATTACATGAACAGTTTGGCTTTTACATAATGCTCATTTTCTCTGTTAGAATTTTCTCTGTTTCTCTGTCATTTCCCATCATCATCATCATCTGCGAGTGTTTTTATGCTTGTGGATAAATATAAGCACTCAGTCTCAGTCAGCACCTCTTGTTGCAGCAATCTGTTACTTTCCAGCCTGTGATTCATCTGCATGCTGAAGATTGAAATCTTCTTGTTCTGCTCAAATTCACTACTAAGATGTCCAAAAAAAGTAAGCAATGTAATTTACTGTCATTTACTTTAATTAAGTTCAAATGCGTATGTGAGAAAAGTGACATCTTCAAAAACCAACTTCAATGCTTCTCAGTAAATGAATTAGTTAATGTTACTGAAAGCAGCTAACGGAGATAATTGCCAGATTACTCACTGACATCCCCAACAGATTTCTTTTTTTCTGTCAGGCATCATCTTTTGTGTTGTTTGTCACATCATGTTGGTTTTTGTTCTTCCAGGGATGTTAAAAAACAGATTTTGTGACAGGAACAAAATAAATAAATGATGATAATAATCGAAAATGAAAATTCTGTCATCATTTATTCACCCTCTTGTTGTTCCAAACCCATTAGACTTTTGTTCATCTTCAGAACACAAATGGAGATATTTTTAATGAAATCTGATAGATTTCTGTCCCTCCATTGAGAGTCTACTCATCTACCACTTTAACGCTTCAAAAAGTTCATAAAGAGATCATAAAACTAATCCATATGAATTGAGCGGTTTAGTCAAAACTTTCTGAAGAGACAAGATCGCTTTATATGATCAAATTGAATCTAGGCTTTTATTCACATATAAACATTGATCAGTGAACACAAACAGAAGCTTAAAGCGACACTAAGCAACATTCCTCTTCGGTCGCCCTACAGGTTGGAAGCGGAATTGTCCATTACCGCTGTCGTAAATAATTTCGCCAGCCGCAGCCTACTGTCGCATGCACACTCGCTGTTTATCCAGCACTGGCTTTGGAATGAACGATGTCCACTGACAAGGTAGAGTATGTTGCATGATTTCATGAAAGTATGATGTATTGCGACATCAGAAACAAAGGAAAACTAAATAATGACTATTGTAACGCTTGACGTAAAGCAAGTCAAATTTGTAGTTTTCTTATGTCTCATTCGAACTACAGAAACGCGACCCGGTTTGGCAAACTTGCATGGTGCGGTTATAGCAGATATAGGGCTGCAAAGCGAATCCAGAAGTGCCTTTCACCCTGTTACGACTTTATGAATCATTGATACGATTTTGGAAACATTATTTTAAGGTAAAAAATTTTCCTTAGTGTTGCTTTAAGCGTAACTGCTTGATGCGCGAGAACAAACCTCATTGGTTCTTGTGGAAGCTCAAACGTGCTGTGTAACACACGAGAATGAACCTCATTGGTTCTCACATCATAACTGATGTGTGCGTCAATGAATGTTTATATCTGAAAAAAGCCAAAATGAAATCAGTTCATCATACAAAGCAATCAAGAAAATTTGGAATAAAACTGCTTAATTCATATGTAATCGTTTCTTTATGAACTTTTTGAAGCAAATTGGGAAAGTGCTTAGACTGTCAATGGAGGGACCGAAATATCTCTGATTTCATTAAAAATATTTTCATTTGTGTTCCGAAGATGAAAGAAAGTCTTACGGGTTTGGAACGACATTAGGGTGAGTAAATAATAACAGAATTTTCATGTTTGGGTGAACTAACCCTTTAAATCTCCACATATATAGAAATAAAATGGTTTTCTCTTCCTCTGTTTTAGAAGAGTGATAGCATAACAAATTTTTTTTGAAGAAATATATTAAGTATTTTAACAATGAATAACTTCCTTTTTATATTTCAAAAATGGTCTTGACTACCGTGTTAAAAGCAG
The DNA here is from genome assembly GCF_963993115.1 of Abramis brama. Taxonomy (NCBI): domain Eukaryota; kingdom Metazoa; phylum Chordata; class Actinopteri; order Cypriniformes; family Leuciscidae; genus Abramis; species Abramis brama. The sequence goes on from NC_139970.1 coordinate 27,312,549, forward strand.
CAACTAAATAACTCAAAAAATTATTTTGCAATATTCCCGTTACATCACAATTTTAATTACTTCATCAATGAGAAGCGGACAGTGTAATTAAAATTTCCAGTCACAGCTGCGGTTCTAAGATTTTGATCTATGCCAACATATCCACAGTGTCAGTGTGTGTTTGGTGCCTGTCTGTTGTCTTTTCTGCTTCCCTTACTTGTAACTTCATCACAAGATGCAAATCAAACATTTTTGCCATGTCATTTGTAATGAATTAACTCATAGCTCAAGATCTTGGCCAGTTTGCAAACCCCTTCTGTGTTCACACCATCCCAGCTGGCACTCATTTCACTGCTGACGGTCAACAAACCTCCTCAGCAAATGCCAAATAAATAAGAGTCTATTGTCATAAAAAAGAGAGCAGTCAGAAAATCAGAAGTGGACATCTGGAGGAACTTCCCCAGACATTTCTGCAACTATAAACAAGCCGTCCAGCGTGTACTGCTTCAAAACCAAAAATCAAAACCAAACTGCTTCAAAACCAACAAATCAATCAATTGACATAATAAATATATTGTCAGCGTACAGAAGGAGACAACACAGGTAACTCTGGTAACAGGTAGTTTATTTACAGGTAGAAGAGAGCAAGCAGAATGAGCAGGTGAGTGTTAAGCAGAGAGATAGCTGAGTAGACTGAACTTGAGTGGTAACAGTCTGAGTGTCCCTTGCAGGTGCAGTGAGGGTGACGATGATCTGAGGACAAGGAGGATGAAGGATGAAGATGAGAAGGGATCGTAGAAGGTGAGTAGTTCGGTTAAAGAAGCCAAGTAAATTGTATGGGTTAAAAATAATAATAATAATAATTAATAATTTGTTACATTTATATAGTGCTTTTCTAGGTACTCAAAGCGCTTTTACATGGAAGGGGGGAATCTCCTCAACCACCATCAATGTGCAGCATCCACCAGGATGATGCGACGGCAGCCATGTTGCACCAGAACGCCCACCACACACCAGCTTAGGTCGAAATTTTGTATGAATTCCATCTAGTATAGTATTGCATCTCTAGCAATTATACATTTGTTACAGTGTATTAAGTGGAATTATACATTTGTTACAGTGTAATTATACATTTTTACAGTGTAATTATGTGTTTGTTACAGTAATATTATACACTTTTACAGTGTATTTATACATTTGTTACAGTGTAATTATACGTTTGTTAGTGTAATACTCTTTAACAGTGTAATTATATGTTTATTACAGTGTATAAAGTTAAATTATACGTTTGTTACAGTGGAACATATTTGTTATAGTTTATTAAGTATAACTATACATTACAGTGTAATTATAATTTTTTACAGTGTTATTATATATTAGTGTAATTGTAATTTTTACACTGTAATTATACATCTATTACAATGTAATTACACATTGTTACAGTGTAATTATACATTTATTACAGTGTAATTATACATTTATTACAGTGTAATTATACATTTATTACAGTGTAATTATACATTTATTACAGTGTAATTGCATATTTTTTACATTGTAATAATTCATTTGTTACAGTGTAATTACACATTTATTACAGTGTATTATATTTTTACAGCGTAATTATACATTTGTTACAGTGTAATTATACATTTATTACAGTGTAATTATACCTTTGTTACAGTGTAATAATACATTTGTTACAGTGTATTAAGTGTAATTATGTTTGTTACAGCATAATTATACTTTTCACATTTGTTACAGTGTAATTATACAATTATTACAGTGTAATCATGTTTATTATAGTGTAATTATATGTTTATTACAGTGTAATTATGTTTATTACAGTGTAAATATGTTTGTTAGAGTAATTACACATTTATTATAGTGTAATTACACATCTATTACAGTGTAATTATGTTTACTACAGTGTAAATATACATTTGTTACAGTGTAATTATATATTTATTACAGTGTATTAAGTGTAATTATTAGGGATGCGCCGATCCGATACTCAGTATCGGTATCGGCTCCGACACTCCCATTCTTTGCCGGATCGGGTATCAGTCAGACGAGGCCGAGTAATGCATTGATAGATACTGTATTATACACTACACATCAATATGTCTTTCCTTTGTGCTTTGAACTTTTCAATGTGGACTCGAAGCGCTGTGCCCTGTGTCTCCATGTTGCCTCAAGAGCATAATTCTGCGCTCGGGATGCGCATAAACACTTTGTGCCACACTGTATTGGAGCCTTTCATATTATAATACTTTTGCGCAATGAAAGATTATTAATAATAAGAATAAAGTCTTTCTTGTTCTGTCCTATCTATCATATGTTGCTGCCTCATTAAAGAGCTGTTTTAAAAGATGTCTTAATTTTATAGTGTGCATATGTTTTTTAATGTATAATGTTTTTAAAAGAAGTATCTTCTGCTCACCAAGGCTGCATTTATTTGATAAAAAACAATAAAAAAACCAGTAATATTGTGAAATATTATGACAATTTAAAATGACTGTTTTCTATTTTAATATATTTTAAACTGTAATTTATTCCTGTGATCAAAGCTGAATTTTCAGCATCATTATTCCAGTCTTCAGTGTCACATGATCCTTCAGAAATCACTCTAATATGATTTGATGCTCAAGAAACATTCATTATTATTATCAATGTTGAAAACAGTTGTGTACAATTTTTTTTTCAAAATTCTTTGATGAATAGAAAGTTCAAAAGAACAGCATTTATTTAAAATAGAATATTTTCTAACATTATAAATGTCTTTACTGTAAATTTTGATCAGTTTAACTCATCCTTGATGAATAAAAGTATAGATTTATTTTATTTCTTTCCCCCCAAAATAAAATTAAAATTCTTACTGACCCCAAACTTTTGAACGGTAGTGTTTAATGTTACAAAAGCTTTAGATTTCAGATAAATGCTGTTCTTTTGAACTTTCTATTCATCATAGCATCATGAAATAAAAATGTAAATAACTGTTTTCAACACTGATAATAATCATAAATGTTTCTTGAGCATCAAATCATGAAAAAAATTATTTTCCACAAGTCATTTCAAGTAAATAGGCACAAGTCTGAGTCAAGTCTAAAGTCACAAGGAGCAAGTCTAAAGTCAAGTCGAGTCTTTTCAATTAGAATGATTTCTGAAGGATCATGTGACACATGAAGACTGGAGTAATGATGCTGAAAATTTAGCTTTGATCACAGGAATAAATCACACTTTACTGTATATTCACATAGAAAAGAGCTGTTTTAAATTGGAATAATATTTCACAATATTACTGTTTTTGTTTGTATTTTTAATCAAATAAATGCAGGCTTGGTGAGCAGAAGATACTTCTTTTAAAAACATAAAAAAATCTTACTGACCCCAAACTTTTGAACGGTAGTGTATATATATATATATATACTTGTTTTTCATGAAAGTATTTTACAACAATGCAAAGAGCAATGTGTAACGTTTTACCAGATTTAGTGCTACGCTTGTTGTCTCTTATTTGTTGTGTGTATTTGTTTGTAACTTATAACTTATATTGTAACTTATATATTATATCTGGAAATAAATAGCAGCTGAATATAAACAGCTCTGTTGTTAATTTTAACCTCTAATATCATAGTGTACCAAATGAGAGGGTTCCCTGTATAGTTTGCAGCATTATTTGGGAGAGATGTTCTGTAAGAAAAAAATCAAAATATCTGTATCGGCATCGGCCGAAATCATTCAGAATAATTAGCTGTCGGTGTCATGATTCATGTCTGTGTTCCCCTGTCTTGTCCTGTGTTTAGCAGTTCCCCGTTATGTTGATTAGTCTCCATAGGGGGTTCTTATTAGCCACGCCCACTTGTTATCTTGTTTAGCTTGTCTGTCTGTGTATTTAAGCCCTGTGTTTAGTTCAGTCTTTTTCAGTGATTAAGGATAGGTCACAGTAATTTGAATAGCACACTACACATGAAGCACCCAACTGGTTTTTGTGGTTGTTGTCAGGTTGCAGAAACTATATAGCATGTGTTGTTGAGTTGCAGACAATATGAAGACCAGAGGAAAAAGATGATGGAAGTGTTAGGAAAAGTTGGAACAATAGGGACAGGAGTGAAGGAAATACTGCAAAGTGGGGAGAATGAACAAAGCAGAGGAAATATTTTCTTTTTTTTATCAAGAACATGTCTGATGAGAAGAATATGATGTAACTGGACATGACAGGAAAATAAATCCGGAAGATGGCGGTAGTGCAACGTTAATGGATGCAAGCTGCCGATAAACCCTAAAGAAGAAGTATTTTTCAGTTCTTTGCTTGCTTTCAGTTCATTGTTGCACCATGGTGGTTGGTTGTTCTGTTCCCAAGTCTCAGTCCTGAGTTTGCATTTGTATATGTGAAGTTGTGAGTTTATTTAATAAAAGACTACTGCACTTGGATCTCAACTTTCGTGTCTTAGAGCAGTTTGTAACAAAAGAACTGACCCTATAATGGATCCAGCAGTACGCCTCATTCAACTCCGTCAAGGTAACAGACCACTCAAGGACCACATCCGAGATTTCCTAGACCTTGCATACCTCACCGACTTTCCAGATTTCGCACTTATTGATTTTTTTTAGTTATGGGCTCAATGATTATTACCGCTCCAAACTGGTTTATGATGGTCCTCGAGGCTCGCTAGCAGGATTTATTGACTATGCATTGTTATTGAGTGACTCATCTTTTACTGTGGGTTATGTGGACAAGGAGCCCTGCAATCCCACAATACCTCCTAAGCCTGAGCATCACGTCATTCCTGCCGGGCCTGAGCATCACGTTAGTCCTGCCGAGCCTGAGCTTTTTCACGTCAGGCCTGCCCAGCCTGAGTTTATTCACGTCACGTCTGCCGATCCAGAGGCTGTTCACATCACGTCCGCCGAGCCAGTGTCTCCAGACAAGATGGCCGCCGCGTCCGCCGAGCCAGTGTCTCCGGACAAGATGGCCGCCGCCGAGCCAGTGTCTCCGGACAAGATGGCCGACGCCACGTCACCTGAGCCATTTGGTTGTTGTTGCACCATGGTGGTTGTTCTGTTCCTGAGTCTCAGTCCTGAGTTTGCGTTTGTATATGTGAAGTTGTGAGTTTATTTAATAAAAGACTATTGCACTTGGATCTCAACCTTCATGTCTCGGAGCAGTTTGTAACAGTCGGTATCGGCGGAGAAACTTAGTATCGATGCATCTCTACTAGCAAGCAACCACCTTGGTTCGTATAATATGAGATTTAATTTTACAGTGACATTGTTGTCACCAAGGCCAGCTGTCAGAAGATGTGATTTGGGGAATACAGTGCTAAGACTAAATACATCAAGGGATCTTTGGGAGAGAGTCTGTGATATCCGATGGTGTTCAGGGGACAGAAGTGTTTAAGTGGTGTTTTCTAAGGAGGGCTGTGAAGATGGACACAGTTAATGTGGCAGTTCTGCAGTGATTGGCATTAGATCAATAGGATGCTGTGCCACCAGCTTTTCAGGGCTCCTGACTGCGACCACTATTGGCCGACGCTGGTCGTGTGTGTGATGCGTGTGACGTACAACACAGAAGCGCTGTGCTGTTACACTACGTGAATTCATTCACACTGTAAAAAGTGAACAGTTGGATCAACTTAAAAAAATTACTTCAATTGGTAACACCTAAAGAAATTAAGTTTTCTCAACTTAAATTATCACATTTTATCGTGAAAAACGTGATAATTTAAGTTGAGAAAACTTCATTTCTTTAGGTGTTACCAATTGAAGTAATTTTTTTTAAGTTGATCCAACTGTTCACTTTTTACAGTGCAGGCCCACACAGAGGAAAATGAATAGTTGAATAAAGTCGTTATTTTTGTTGTTTTTTGCGCACAAAAAGTATTCTTGTCGCTTGATAAACTTATGGTTGAGCCACTGTCGTCACTTGGACTATTTGAACAATGTCTTTACTCACTTTTCTGGGCCGGCAAGTTTCGATCCCTTAGAAGCCTATGGAGGAGTGATCCAGCTCTCAGATTTCATCACAAATATCTTAATTTGTGTTCCGAAGATGAACGAAAGTCTTACGGGGTTGGAAAAACATGAGGGTGAGTGATTACAGAAGACAGATAACCTGACTGACTGAAATATGTGATACTGAAATACAATACTATAATATGTGATATAAAATTTCAATGGTATCAAAACTTTTGACATAATAAAAACCTTATTTAAAGCAACAACAAAAAAAATGTTTGAGTATTGTTATTGTGAAATAAAATTATTTATGTGGTGATATAAGATTTTGGTCATATCGCCCATCCCCACTCTACAGGAATGAGAACTTTGTAAATCTGACCTCTGAAAGACGACAGTAAAATGGACATCACAAAGTCTTTTTAGAAGCACTTTATTAACTGCATCTCCAGGGCTCATATGTGGGTTTCTTATGAATGACTTTTAAAATAACCCCATTGATTTCTCTTTCAAAAACATAAAACCTATTGCCTGTCAATCAGCTGTGGCGTCACATGCAGTATATCCAAACACCTCCAAACACATACACATGCAGCTGTAAATACACCAACTAATTCAATGCATCCTACAAAAGCCAAATTTGTCTTTCATTTACATATTCATATTCAAGCACGGGGTGAGTTATAACTTTCCTCAAATGCATTTTTCTTCTTTGTTCTTAGACTGCCTGTGGTAAATTCTTCAAGCCTATGTTCATAGCCTTTTGTTGAGTGAAACTGCCAGAAACCGTGTGCTCATTGATCTGAAGCCTCTGGGTCTTGGCAGCAGGTCGTTGAGCTCTCCTCTGAAGCCTTTCTGCCCTTTGAGTGAGTCATGTTCCCCACACAAAAACAGACAGCAGCGTGGGGACACGACATGGTAAAACACCAACTCAACCCCCTTGCCTCTCTCTCCCTCTCTTCATTGAGCTCCTTCACCTGCAGAGCTCCACATCAAAAAATGATCTTCTGCTGGTCCCCAGAAGAATGCAGCTTTTTTTGTTCTTTTCTCTCTCTCATCTAAGTAAGGTAAGATAAAAGCAAGACCAAGAGCAGAGAAATCATTTAAATTTAAGATTTTTTTTGTTGAATTTGAAGACAACAGGCTTATAAAAACGTTTTTGTTGCTGCACAAAACATGTACGTTTTTATTTAACATTTATAAAATAAACGTTAAATCAAATAAAATATATTTAAAAAAAATGTAAACTTATTTTATTTCAGCTAGTAGCCAAGGCAACATTACATTTCTCATTTTTATTTAGCTTAACTTGATGTACTAAAATTGCTAAAAACTGAAGAAAAATAATTATAAAAATTATATAGACATATTAAGAAAATGTATAAAAATGACAAAAAAACCCCAACAAAATTGCTAAACTTTAAAATGAAAATGATAAATATAATTATAAAAACTAATTCAAAATTAAATAAACTATAATAGTATCTAAATGATCTTAAAATAACACTGGAAGGCAACTTCCAAAATATTGTAATCTTTAATTTTAAAGTGTTTTAATATATATAAATGCATGATGTGTTATAATAAAGTACTATTAAGAAGCTAGATAATCATTCTATTTATAGTAATTGACCTAATAGCGATAATAATAATATTATCTATGTTTTAAACTCAAATTACACAAATAATACAGACACATTTACACTTGTTTCAACGAATTTCGTCAGAGGTCAAATTTGATCGAAATGGTCCTTAATCGTCTGTAGGCGAACATGCCAAGCTAGTGATCAAAAACTTCTTTGTCTTTAGCTCAGGATCAGATAAATCTTTTAGGATTCTCAAAATGTGTCTCAGACTGCCAAAACTGTACAGTGTGAACCCGGCTTTATTTAACACAACAGCTAATGCACTACCCCCAGGTCAAAAAAATGAGAAAATGCAAAACAGAAAAATGGTGAGTCACCTCATGAAACGTGTTATGCAATAATGTCCTTCAGCACTAAGTCTCAAGACCGGAAAATCACAGAGGACAGCAGTACACATCTGTAAATTTTTATGACATGTGAGAATTGAAAACCAAAAATCTATTTATTGTAGTTTATACCTATTGATTCGTTGAGCTCTGTCTTGAGCATTGCGGTGAGTTCTCTTTGAAATATTCTCCAGCTAAGCAAAAACCCTCCTTTAAAAGCAAACTACTCCTGAGGGTGAGACACTGTGACCCAGCAGGGCGATAAACACATCCCTCAAATAAAGTCACCTAAATGACCCCAGATCCACAACTTGTTGACGTGTGCCTGTTCTTTTGTTCATTTTCATGCAGGGGAGGAAGACAAAACAATACTGTCACTGCATAATTTAAAGTACGATATCATGGTTTAAGTTGGTGTTAAAATGAAAGTAATGCTTTCTGAGGGAGTTAGGCTAATAAATAGAAAATAACAATAGAAATAGATCTAGGGAGCTGATGGTAAAGAGATTTCCAGATCCCATGTGAATCTCTCGTTATTAAACGTGCACATTAACCTACCAAATGCAAATGGAGAGACAGACCTCATCAGACAAGGTCAGCAATGACTAACCACTGACGGTAATGAGTCCTCATCGGATATTCTCCAAGAGGATTGCTGAGGAAAGACTCTGATAAGCGCTTTTGGCTTCACATGAATTTCTACGGTTAAAGTCGCTTTTATGAATTATTCATTTTATTTGACGGTTGACTGCAGTAAACAGAAGATGCTTAGAAGTGTGTCAATCTATAAAAAGGTCTCCTGAGGCAGTGCAGGAATAGTACTCAAATCATTGTTGCTTTCACGCAACTCTGAATTTATCCTTTATGAAACATGATGTTTTCCTGAGAAGTGTATGTGTGTTAGTAGGTACGCACCACTATGTACATGCTCTCCTTATATAATAGCTTGGGTCGACTGAAAGTAATCTCTGTTTTTGTGAAAAAAATGTGACTGGAAAAGATGTGATGAATGCCGGGCTTAGCTTAAATATAAGCAAGAGATTTCCTCATCCAACTAAACTCATCCCAGCCTTTTTGAATACTCACTTGAAAGATGTTCAGCTATTAAAATGCAGGAGAACAGGTCTAGCTTATGTTGAAGTCCATGGATGTCACTTTGGATAAAAGGGTTTGCTAAATCAATATATGTAAACGACCATCATTACTCAACCTCACTTAATTCGGTTTGGAGCACTTTCTGCGATTTATTGAAATAATGTAAGTGATTGCTATTTAGCTGTATTTGTTTACAACAATGAAACATGTCTGCTAGCACAAATTATTAATGTGCCGAGTCATTTAAAACTCCTTATTTCAGAAAGGGTATCTGTCATTTTATCCTTGATTACTGTGCATTCAATTGGTGACTAATGCACTAACAATCTGACAACAATAATGGAAGTACATTGTTAGTGAGCCATTTACATGATTTCCTGACCTTTGTATTTGACAGCAAAGTAACAGCATGCTGTTCTTATTAATCTTTGTAATTTTTCATTTGATATAAAGCCTTTTTCAGTACATTAATCACAGGGGCACACAATATCTCAGGACTAAGCAAGGTTTAGAATTTTCTCTACAGAACAAAGCACTAACTCTCCTGTCCACAACCAATAAGCTACAATAACTCCAAGAGTTCACAACAGTGGTGGTCTGTCTGCAGCTCTTAAAAGAACCCCAAAAATAACATTCTGTCATCATTTGACCCTTATGTCATTCCAAACCTGAATGATCTTCCTTCTTCTGTGAATAGAAAAGGTGATATTCTGAAGAATGTTCACGCTGCTCTCTTCCACACAATGGAAGTGGATGTGAAAAAGCATCATAAAAGTAGTCCACATGACTTTAGTGCTAAATTCCAAGACTTCTGAAGCTGTACACATGTATTACATTATTCACATAATCTTGCTGGTCATAAATAGCCTAAATGCGTTTGTGCTCCACAGAAGAAAGAAACCCATACAAGTTCAGAAATACATGAGAGTGAGAACATTTACATTTTTGGGTGAACTATTCATTTAACTTGGTTAGAGCTCAGTTTAATTTTCCACAAATTGTTCTTTAACACGTTTTTGTCTAAGCGTATTACACATTATAATAACTATAATAAAAAAATTATGTGACGTGTAGCCAAGTATGATGTCCCAAACTCAGAATTTGTTCTCTGCATTTCACCCATCCAAGTGCACACACACAGCAGTGAGTATTGAACACACACACACACACACACACACACCGCAAACAACACACACCCAGAGCAAAAAGTCTTTTTTTCTTCTTTTTTTTTTTTTTTTCTGCGGTGCCCAGAGCGATTGGGTGTTAGGTGCCTTGCTCAAGGGCATCTCAGTTGTGGGTAATGAGAGTGGAAGAGAGCGCTGTTCATTCACTCCCCCCACCTACATTTTCTGCCGGCACTGAGACTAAAACTTGTGACCTTCGGGTTTGAGTTAGACTCTCTAACCATTACACCACAACTGCCCACGTTATTTGCCACATTTCTATCTCATTAAGAAATATATCAAGTTTTAATTGAATACAGCTCATAATATGCATATAGGTCCACTGTCTTCGACAAAATTAAATGTATATTTAAAAAATAAAACACACATGTACACAATTAATAATATTTTTTGGTCCATGCCTCAGAAATAAGTTATTTGCCTGCATGTTTCCTGATCCCTTAATCTGAATAAAGCTTCCAAGGTCCCTCCATCTGTACAGTGAAAGAGCTGAGCAAATAATCATATACAGACAATGTTTGCACAGATTTAAAAAAAAAAAAAAAATGTAATAAACACATACCATGGACTATTGAACCAGTTGTTTGTGCTGTAGAGTAAGTGTTTGCTTGAGTGAAATCCTAAAATGCACTAAGTGAATCTGCTGAGGGGAAGCTCTGTCATGATGATCTTGTCTTTCCCTCCAGTGTTCTGCACAGTTGAATGCACAGTTAAAATCAGAGGAAATAAAACAGACAGTCATAGTGGACATCCTCTCGCCAATATTTAGGATATTCACTGTAGATCAGAGCACATCAGAGCTCCCACTCTCAAGCAAACGAAGTAGCAAATGGTAAGACTTTCTCTTTGTCATGTCAATTTATTTTCTGACATGTCTCTTTCACTGCTGGCTGAATACCCTGGTAAGCAAGAACAGGATATAGCCATCAAAAGAAGAGAAGAACTGAAAAAGCTTTTAAGTTATGAATCACCCTTGTGCTTTTACTACCTGTTTTTGAGTAGCACTCTTTTGTTCCTGACACACATGCAAGCCACACACAAAGATTTCATTACATGAAAATTGCCCTCATTTTCCCAACTTGTATTATGATTTTGTCAGGATCTCCATTCTGTACAAATGTCAGATACAACATTTGGCTTCTAAATTATCTTGCAAAGGTTATTTTCCAGGATGACATTCATTATTCTAACTCACGCACACCACCGAGACAGGACAGAGAAGACATGGACTACCTGAAACCTGCTAAAGCTCCCACGCTAACCAGAGTGTGCGTTTGCTTGCTCATTATTTGGGAGGCAACACTGAGCTAAATTAAGCTTTTTCTAAACTTGCAAGGCATCTACATTCAGGGCCATTCAGCTCCAGTGAGAAAAGATAAGGAAACAATGGTCAAGGAGATGAAATGTCAATCATTTTTACCAATCGACTGAAATGTCTACGACAATGTTAGAATAAATATATTTTTTAAAAATTCTAAAATTCTAAAATATCAGTAACTCTTTTGTATTAATTACATATTTAATCATTATTTAATGCATTAGGTATCAGGAATTAACAATGAACAGTATTTTTTAAAGTTACAAATCTATTGCTATTTTGTATGTTGAAATTCACATTATTTTCACCCCAAAATTAAAATGATATCATTATGTTCTCATCCTCATGTCACTTCAAACCTGTATGACTTTGTGGAAGACAGAAGAAGGTATTTTGAAAAATGTCTATCCTTTAACCATAATAACCAATATGCTAGAACTTTACAATGAGGTTACCTCATTGGTTACCATTAGTTAACTAGATTAGCTAACATGAGTTGTATCTGTTAACATTATTAATGCACTCTGAACTAAATTATTTATTATGAACAATGAACAATTTAGATTAACTAACATTAGCAAAGGTTAAATATAGCTGCGAGCAGCGATTGCGGGCCCAAGCCGGTGGCACCGCCACCCTGGTGCCTTTAGTTACACTAAAGCCACCGGGGTGGCGGTGTCACCGGCTTGGGCCCTCCATCGCTGCTCGCAGCTATATATATATATATATATATATATATATATATATACATATATATATACATGCCAGTTGGTGGCGCTATAACTTTGAATCACAATAGTTACATCTATCTGATCGGCCTCTTACCACGAACACACTGCTGAAGTTTCATCAAGATCAGTTAACGTATGCAGAAGTTATATTACTTCATGTTTCTCTTTTCTCGCCATTGTTTCCTCGCCACGGCCAAACCGTTCGAGATATCAAAAATCCGTCCGGAATTTATCATCCTCATTGTCTTGACTTCATGCTGACTGAGTTTGGAGGCGATTGGATGAATTCTTTAGGATGAGTACATTAAATTCCACAGCATGCGTTTTTCAAACAACCCATAATAGCCGACTTCCTGTTGGGCGGAGCTAATAACTTAGAGTGCGGAAGTTGTTCGGCCCGATGAGATCTATATGTGTACCGAGTTTCATATTAATTCATGCAAGCGTGTTTGATATATGGACCAAGTTTTCAGACCGTGTCCAAGGGGGCGCTGTTGAGCCCCCCTGCCACGCCCGGGTACCAGCTTCAGCCCGGCTCTGATGACCGTGGGTTCTGACCTGTGTGGAAAGTTTCAAGAGTTTTTGAGCATGTTAAGGGCCCCAAAAGCCCCTGAAACCTTGAAAAACAAAGATTAAATGGAATAGACAAATCCCCCCCCCCACACACACATACAGACACACACAGAGAGAGAGAAAATTCTCCAGAAAATCCACATTCAAACCAAAATATCTGACTTCCTGTGGGTCTGAGGTTATGACTGTAAATTAGAAAGGTGTCCTGCTTGATGAGAACAATACACCTACCAAGTTTTGTGATTCTAGGACTAAGCTAAGCCCCCATTTTTGACTAAAGGTGGCGCTACTGAGCCATTCCACCACGCCCGTTTCTGAAACTTTGCACATGTCTACTGTATAATAAATGTGATGTGTCTGTCGAGTTTCATGCATTTTCAAGCATGTGAAGAGTCTCAAAAGCATCCGAAAAGAATATTAAAGTTTGATGCGTTGCCACGGCAACAGTATCTAAGATATCAATAATCCTTTCACAGGTCTACATCTGCCGTGTTTCTACATTATACACATAAAGTTTTAAGCAAATCGGGTAAAAATAAGAAAGTGATTTCAAAGCATTTCGAAAGTGACACACTTCCTGTTGCCAGTTGGTGGCGCTATAACTTTGACTCACAAAGGTCACATCCATGTGATCGGCCTCTTACAACGAACACACTGCTGAAGTTTCAGCAAGATCAGATAATGTATGCAGAAGTTATAACACACTTCCTGTGTCCCATTATTCGCCATAAATTCGTTTCCTCGCCATGGCCAAACCGTTCGAGATATCAAAAATCTGTTCGCAAGAATTCATCCTCAATGTCTTGACTTCATTCACACCGAGTTTGGCGGCGATCGGATGAATTCCCTAGGAGGAGTATTTCACATTCCATTGTATGCGTTTTCCAAACAACGTATAATAACCGACTTCCTGTTGGGCTGGTGTAAAACTTAGAGCACAGTAGTGTAAAGTTGTGCGGCCCGATGAGATCTATATGTGTACTGAGTTTCATATTATTACATGCAAGCGTGTTTGATATATGGACCAAGATTTCGGACCCCATTCCAGGGGGAGCTGTCGCGCCCCCCTGCCAAGCCCGGGTACCAGCTTCAGTCCGGCCCTGATGGCCGTGGGTTCTGACCTGTGTGCAAAGTTTCAAGAGTTTTTGAGCATGTTAAGGGCCCCAAAAGTGGCAAAAAGGCAAAAAAATAAATAAATAAATAAAAAAAATAAAAAAAAAGAAAATCCTTACGAAAACAATAGGGCCTCCGCCCTTTCAGGGCTTGGGCCCTAATAAATGCTATGAAAATACATTGCTTATTGCTAGTTCACTAAGTTAATCCATTAACTAATGTTAAAAAATTGGAATTTATTGGAAAGTGTTATTTTTATTATAATTGTTTTAATTAGTTCATGGTACCTAATGCGTTAACAAAAGTTAACAAATTGAACCTTATTGGAAAGAGTTTCCAAAATAATGCATGGGGAACCTCTTAAAGATATGTGCCTGGTTGCATGAGGCACCTTATTTTTTTTCCTTTAAGTGTGACACTTAAACCATTTCTGTCCATTCTCTGAAAGTCATAAAAGTAATCCATACGAATCAGGCTGTTTCAAAACGTGCAAGAACCAATGAGGTTTGTTCTTGTGAGTGACGCATACACACTTTTAAACAAGTTAAAAGTGATCTAAATGCTTCTACATGATCTAAATGTATATATATATATATTATACGGTATCTCATCTGTGGAAGGTGTACCATAAAATGTTCGTCCAATACCATGCTTGCGCAGACGTCACACGTCATCAGTGAGTTTCATGCTATGCAGAGTTAGACAGAAGCTGCAGCCACCTTTTACAGTTCCTCCTTAACCAAAACAATGAGCTTATGCTGCGTTCACGCCATAACTACCGTAATCTGTAAGAGATGGAAACCCATGACGTTGTACTTGGAGTGGTTCATGGCAACACTATCAAGACCGAAATGAATCTGCAGCAGTCAGGTGGTACAGGTCAGTGCTCTTCATGTTGTCTATATGTTCATTATTATTATACTGTTATGTGCATTGAGGCATGAGGTAATTTAACCTTTGTTTGCTCCCTGCTGTGCGCATTCATGTGTTTTGAAGGAGGCGTGGCTTTGGAGACACTCTGAAGGGAGGGTGGGATCTTATGCTTTCAAAACTAGCCCGCTATTGCTAGCCTCTCCGAAAATCATCTACACTACCTTTAACACTTTAGAGTTATTTTCTGTGACAACCTTAAGTTTAAGGAAACCTAAGGATGATCTTAAGAGAAAATTACTCTTAATGTGCTTTATGCAACTGGGCAATGAATTTTATTCTCCATGCAGAGAAATACTGAGATATGTTTGTATTGTTTAAAAATGTTGTATCAGAGGTTCAGATATTGAAAGTGTTTGAAAATAGGTCACTGATGACTATAAGGATGTGTGTTTGTAAGAGCTAAAGGGAGACAGAGCATGAAAGTGAGTATTAGAGAATGTTTGGCTTAAAGAATGTGTGAAAGAAAGTGTCCTAATTGGTAAGTGTTGGTTATTAGGGTGTGTGTGTGTGTGTAGGTCACACCGCTTTCAGTAATCCCCAAAGAAATTGGTTGGTAGAGAAGGAATGAAAGTAGTTTAAAAAAAATAGGGTCCACAATGACCTTTCCTTTAAGTATGAGGTTGTCATTTTTCATTTTCTCCTGTACAATGGGTCAACTGGGTGACTCCCAGGCGATGGGGTCTCAGTGGGTAAGGCCTTTACATTGGTTACATTGGCCTTTACAACCATCCTCTGACCACTGCTATTGTGCCGAGACACAGTAGTCGATTTTACCTCTGCGTGCCAAAGTTATTTTTCCCTCAAGCAGGGTAGAGCAATGCTTTTAATGCCATGTATTTAGGGGCATCACTATACACTTTTTTACTGGGACACATGCCCCAGAGAAATACAGCTGTGCCCCAGTAAAATATTTGACTACTATAAATTCTTGTCCGACAATGGAGACACCGTATACCAACCTAAGAATCAATTTCCCTAATAATATTTCAGCAATCATATAATGTGTGTTTTCTATTAGCTGTTTAGAATAAGCACTAAAATTCACAAATGGAACATTCTAATTGTTCAAACAGGTTTGCAAAAAGGTCTGTGAGTGAATTATTTCTTTAGCTGCTTTATAGCTGAATTGAACTTATTTCTTAATTGATTAACTTAATTGAACTAAATTAACTTAAAAGTCACCTTTATGTATCTCGAGCTTTATACAATATAGATTGTTTCAAAGCAGCTTTAAAGGGGTCATGAACTGGATTGTTTTATTATTTTATAATGTTTCCTGGGGTGCCCTTATAATGTTAGTATGATTTTTACATCAAAAATTGTCATAATTTATAAATAAAAGCCATTTTTCCAAGCCTGATTTCTGCCTCAGATTTGAACGCTCCGTTTTAAGGGGCGTGTCTGCTGTGAGACTGCAGTGCAATCGCCCACTGCTGTGATTGGCTGACATGCTTGCATATGAAATAGCTAGTATTACATGAACTCTCTCGAAAACTTTTACTACGTTTTTACTATTACAGCTATCGAGATTAACAAATGTGAAAAGTATCGTTTAAAGCATTATATTTAAATCTATTCCATCACATGAAAGGTTGCAGCATGATGAGCTTTGACTGAGCAGATGACAGACAGTCTGTTGATCGCGTGAATAAAGATCTTATCATTGCAACGCAATTTCTGCACTCTCACAAATGCTTACACCAAATCACAATGCAAACACGATGTGAATACACAGTAAGAGCTTCGTTGTGTAGTGTAACGGTGTCATTAATTCATCACGAGTTTGGTAAGTGTCCAGAAGCTCTCGCGGCTCGCGCTGTGCTGTTTGATTGACAGCTTGGGCGAATGGAAAGGGATCGTTCTTTGATCGCTTTCTGTATATAATTTAATAACAGTTTAAAAAGGATTATTTTCATAATACTACGAGAAATTATGAGTTGATCGTTTAGTCACTGATGCAGAAACAGTATTGAACGATATTAAGAGAATCTGAACTTGAATAATTACACAGAAACCACTGATCGCAGATCAGGCATTAGAGTACACATGGTTACTTACATGTTGCTGGCAGATCCGTGTCGGGAAATTGTGATTGACTGATTTAATAAAGTTTAACCATGCTGGAATCCGAAGGAAGCTTATGCAGACTGTCTTCCACAAACAGGCGCTGCACAATATTTAGTAAACAGCATGTTTATTGCTTGGAAGTAGCTCTATCCGGTTTAGCAATTATCATGTCGTCCTATGTTATTTAGCACGTTTGGGCGAATCGGTGGGCGGGGCTAAACAGGCCGTGTTGAAGTAGGCGTTGATCTTCTTTTGTGGAGGCGGTGTTTTATCCTCTTTGACGTCATAGTTCCCCACTTTGAAAAACGAGTCGTTTGCTGAGCCTGATGTCTATAAAAGCTTTTATTGGACTAACAAGGTAGTTTTCAGTTCTGAAACTTACAGGATATTATTATAGTATGATGATCTCTTATATGTCAAAAGCTCAAGGACATTTTGATTTCTCAGTTCATCACCCCTTTAAAGAGATAACAAGGAAATTAATGATTCAATGAGGCAAACAGAATTAAATACTGCTGTAAAGCAGCTCTAAAATGAAAAGTGTCATTGTTCAGTTCCGTTCAATAACTGTGATCATCAAATATGAAATGAGTTCAATTCAGCTATAAAGGAGCTCTGTAGAAAACAGAGTTACACTTTATTTTAATGTGTCCCCGTTACAGTGTAATTATGCATTTAAGAACTGAGTAATAATAATAAGCTATATACGTTAAAGGCACAATATGTAAGATTTTTGGATTAAAATATCCAAAAACCACTAGAACAATGTTATATATTTTGTTGACTTGTGTACTTACATTATCCCAAATGTTTCCAAGAATGTTTAAATCCAGAGAAATAAGTAATTTTAACCAGGACACGGACCCGCGTTACCCTCGATTTCTGTAGAAACCATGGAAATACCAAAGACGCTTTAACATATTTTGTGTTTTATTAGACAGGTGAGCAACATTGTTATATAACTCAACACAGTTAGTCTTCTTGTTTAAATCTCGTTTTCTTGATTTACAGTGTTTAACCATACCTAATATCGATCTAGCTTACTGCAGTGTGTAACAAGTGTCTCATAGTAGCCGCATAGTAGCGAACACACAGAGTAGATTTACATAACTTTCAACAAACTTAAATGTATCTAAACTGTTACCCCGCATATATGACTGGAAGAAGTGGAAGAGGTCGTCTGCGGCATAATAAAAGCTCCACTGCTCTCGAGCCAAAATCACGGCGTCATCAAGCTACGTCTTTGTTTTGAATAAGCAACCTCTAGCAGTGAAAAATTCAACACAATCTCATGATAGTGCGTATCTATAGCACGAATGATATTTCTCGTATCATTTATACGCCAAAACGAGTTTTTGCTTTCAAATGATACGCGCTGCAAACCCCTTGGGTAGGATTAGGGGTGAGGAGGGCGTGCGTATTACACGCCATAAAGTGCGTATCATATGCACGCGAAAACTGCGTACCATATTTACGCTAAAACTCGTTTTGGCGTATAAATGATACGAGATATTATCATTCGTGCTATAGATACGCACTTTCATGAGATCGGGCTCGAAAAATTACATAGTGTGCCTTTAAGGGTTATGAGAGTTTGATTTAGGGTTAGTTGCATGTAATTATGCATCATTTGGTAAATGCATGTAATGTGTAACAAGGACACATTAAAATAAAGTGGGTTACACTTTATTTTAAGGTGTTTTTGTTACACTGTAACTATACATTTAAGTACTGGGTAATATTAAGAAAGTACATGTCCTTACTCTAGGATTAGGGTTTTGTTTTGTAAAACTAATTCTAAACACAAAAGCAAATGGAAGCAAGAAAAAGAAAGGAATTAATGAAAAGGGAAGGCAGCAGGGGAATAAACAAGCTGTTAAAATCTATAAATCTGCAGCCGTTCAATTAATTTTTTATTTTTTTTGCGAACTGTTTGTGTCGTAAATGAAAAGAGGAATTTGAACTCATTCCATGGTGAGCAGGAAACCAGAAATGAAGGAGACACCATTCAACAAAACATTTTAGTCTGGGTTTCCTGATAACATTGCCACTGATTCTCTTAAGGTCATCTTAACTAACATTGTGCTTTATTTTACAAAGTTTTCCAAACGCCATGTCAATTGCTCGTCAAGTAAACATGAAGTGCATTGTTATGGGAGCTGTTAAGTTCAATTGGTGCAAAAAAGAGGCTAAGTTATTAAACATAACTGAATATACTTAGTGAAATAAATAATTACGACATTGGTAAGACAGTGTTTCAGAAATGCTTAAGTTACCACAGCCTACAGTTGTGCTCCTTTGGTCAGAAATTTAGAAGCACACTGAAGATTACAATGTCATATTCATAGATCATCTGGTTTGAGGTGTAAGCACTGGATAATTGCTACTTCCACTATGCAATATGTGACTGCCACAAAGGTTTATCCTACTGTCTGTCATCTTAATTAAGATTTATAACAGGACAAGCTCAGACTGCAGAGTGCAGGACTAACATTTTTTATATAAACTTATAATATTATACATGATTTTTTTTTTTTTCGTTTTTAAATATAGTGTACACTGACCAAAATGAATGAATAGCTTTTATTTTGTTTATCTTCATTTCTAAAAGCAAAAAGAAAAGGTTAAAAGTTTCAGAGTCTGTTTAAGTTCCACATAATGGACCTGTTCATGTAATCGGCTAATTCATTTATGGACATTTTTAGGTACTCAGATAACGATGCACATGTGCATTTATATGCTACTAACGGAAGAAAAGAAAGGGCAGCAGCAATATCAGAATATTCTTGCCTGAGCATGACTTTAGTGGGTCATTCCAGGACACTTAAACAGCAGGATATTTACTGAGACACTTAGTAAGGGATATATTTGATTTATCATTGCAATTTTAGAACTCTTCCAAAATCAGCACAAATCTGTATAGCTTTAAAACAGTACTTTGGAAGTGTTGCTGTTTAGAAAGAGATGTGTGTAATGAGGTTTAAAGTACATCAGAGGATACAAATCTGAACAGAACAGCACAAAACACTGTGCAAACTGTCTTTTAATACTGCATGCAGAAGCAGAAACTAAGTTTTAAATATTAAATGTTGATGTTGAAACCAAGCCAGAGTGACACAAATGAGACTGCACATTTATAGCCATTCTAAACTAATGGCTTATCAATTACTAATGAGCAGAATAATTACCAACGCGTATTGAAACATTCTTCTAAAAATGTGAACAACATTGTATTTTAGGGCATCCGAAAAACACAAATTTCACAGCACAGACTTCACAAAGTGACAAGACTGGTGGCAATATCCAAGAGAGGAAATTGAGCACTATGGCTAATCTATTCACTTTATTTATTTACTGCTGCAAGGGATTTGCAACTTGTCAAAACTTTATGTTCCATAAAAAGAACATTTTCAAAGAGGTTTGAGGAGGGGAATTAACATGGGGAATTGGGGGCAGATATAAACAAGCTGTAATTGCTAACTTTAGATAAAAGACATCTTAAATTAAAGCTGACATCTTCATTGTCCATTACTAAACAATCTTATCTAAAATAATTTCCATCTCTCCAACGTATTTCGATTTGGCTCTAAAGTTTACCAACTATGACATCATTAAAGTAAGTTTAAAAGAGCTGTAAAAAATGTATGAATATTAATGGCTGCTTCACCTAATGAGGAACTATCATTTCAATAGAGAGATAAATGAGTTGTGGTCTTGTGGAGGGCACTGCAATTAGAAGCCAGTGTTCAAGATCTCGCATCAAGCCAGTTTAACGCTGAGAGAGATCCAGTGACCTGAGAGGCAATGTGTGTGTGTGTGTGTGTGTGTGTGTGTGTCTACTATCCGTACAGTTTTTCAGGAACACGCCTCCAGGTTTTTAACACATATCAGGTTGGATTACACTTAAGAGAAGTATAGGTGAGATCAGTAATGGTTGTAGCTCTTTTTGCACAAACGTCTATATCGCATTTTTTTTTGTCTCATTTATTAACATTAGTTAATGCCATAAAATGTTAATTAGTTAATGCAAATTATTGTAAATTAGTTCATGCCAAAATTAACAATATATTCTGCATTTATTAACTTTTGTTAATGATAGTTAATAAAAATGTTCATGTTCATGTTAGTTCACAGTACATTATGTAAGGAATAATGTATCCAATATAATGTAAGGAATATAAATATCCAACCAGCTGTTATCTCAGAATAAACCCCAGACAGGGTGATGAGGACCCCGATGCGAAGCGGATGGGTCTTGCATCAGCCTGAAGGGGGTTTATTCTGAGATAACAACCGGCTGAATATACATTATCCCGCTTATTACAAGGCTACTTGACACATAAGTAAATAATTAGACATGAAATATTGATCTGAGTTAAAATATTTGATTAGGTCTTTAAATGCAAAGCTTCTAAGGAGAGAGCAGTTGCTAGCGCGGCAAGTTCAAACTAGAAGAACAATGGAGGAATACATATTATAGTCATAAACATAAATAATTATGGGGATATTAAATATTGATTTCAGATTAAACTGTTTTAAAATCGTACCTGTTTGTTATCCTATACTGGGTACAAATATCCAACAGTGTACAAAAAATAGTCACAAAATGGCAGCAGCTGCGTTTGTATGAAACAAGAGAGAGCGAGGCCATGATACTAGATGGCATAATTGACCTATCGGTAAGCCCCGCCCCCCTTAGTTACTGTTGCGAACTAATAAACAGAGTTGCTAACTGTCTTACAATGACAGCTGTCAGTGTGAAAAACTTGTCCTAATTTGTTTTTGATACATTTTGGACACAGAAGGACCACCTCTCGTCAAGGAGCGTATTAGATTAAATTAATAAAAAAGGAGCATTCATGTGGGATTTAAATATGCCATGGAGGGGTATAAAAGATTTTAAAATAAATATGGTGGGTAACAACAAGATTAATGGGAATGCAAGCGAGAGAAACATCATGTTACGGTCGTCATGATCGCAGATGACAACATCCAGGATTCAACCCAAGCGCTCGTTGGTGACGTGGCCGATTACGCTACTGTTGATCATCTGTCCATCATCGTATACTATAGACCTTATGTAGCCCCGCCCCTTTTCAGCGCTGCGCTCATTGTCTTTTGACTTCCAGTCTGTATTTTCACAGCGATCTTGCGTATTTATGAATGAACGGCTCGTTTTAAAATTTTCCTGGTCTACTGACATTTGTTGAGACATCAGCTTTAAACATTACAATCCTCATGATAACTTTCGTTAACTTTACATTAATTAAATCCACTTCAAAAGCTAATTACCCCTGGACAGCAATGCCATAGAAATATACAGAGCGACTGCAAAAACGGAAGTTCAAAGACAATATTCTAAAGATGGCGGCGCCCACGTTTCTCTGGCGCATAAGGTCTATGAAGCCCGCCCTGACAATTTGATTGGTCCGAACAGCTTTTGTTTGGGCATAATAGCATAATAGCTCACAACGGATCAGGTCCAGACCGAACTTCCCGACCTAAAAATGTTGTGGGCGGGGCTAAGTTCGGCTGGCATCCAGGCTAACTTCCAACTTAAACTGTGATAAATTTTGAATGCTTTAGAGCATAGACTTAAGTTTGGTCTCTTTTTAAAGAAGATGCTTGACAGATTATTGCTGAAGTGATAAAAGTCACACACACACAAAAAAAAAAAAGTTTAAGTTTGTTATTACGAAAAAGCAAAAATTTAATATTAACATAGTAACACTGAAAATTCAAAGACATAAGTTGTGCTCCAAATTTGAGGTTGATCTCTCAAAATGGGCTTTCAGTAAGATTTTGTTTGGGCGTGTTTTATGTTTCCACTAGATAAAATTTGACTTTCATTCATTTCCAATGCGGTTTTCAGGATTTTCAGGACCATTTAACATTTTACAATCATGTCCATGTGTTTATGTGTGTGTGTGTTCAGTTCACATAGCAAGTGCCAAAACCATTACCAAGTTTCGTACCATTCCGATGAAGTAAAAAATTCTAAAGCAAAAATATTTTATGGTTAACTATAAGATCAATAAATGCTGTAAAAGTATTGTTTATTGTTAGTTCATGTTAATCGAATGTAGTTCACTAATGTTAACAAATGAAACCTTATTATAAAATCATTTTCTTCTTACATAAGAAACCTGCTGTTCTACAGCAATCAGTGTCAGTCCTGACCTTTGCACGCACATACAGCACACACTGCGCATTTCTAAATGTAATACAGAAAGATGAACCTGTAATTGGTTATTTGCTCCATGTTGACCAGTAATTCCTAAAATGATCTCTGCCTCAGGAATATGTACCTCATTGTCTGAGGACAATGTGCAGAATTCAGTTTCTTTCATTGTCTTGAAGTCTTTTTTCCCTCCTCGTATTTCCTCTCTCCTTCTCTTCTGGCCATGGGAGATGGACTTCATCATGTTACCCTTAATAAACTGGTCACCGCCATCTCTCTCTTTTCAGCGGTGCAATAGAGGTGACTCATCCACTGCTTTGGCTCTCTGCAGATAAGAACACTTGCCTTTTCATTCATGATTTTGACTAAAGGGGAAAACAAGCACGAAAACAACCCACAGTCTTTAAGCTTTCACAACAGCGTGATAAATAGACCAGTATAGTGGTCTTTTAGTGGAAGGACAGAATAGATTTAATTATCCATCATGATAAAAGAAGAAAAGGACAAGAGAAAAGTCCTTCTTTCTGTCCAGACGTCACGTGTGCTATTGAGTATGCTGATACACACACAAAAAACTACAGGGTAAAGACCTTGGCGAGAGTGCATTAGTGTTTACTGTGTGTGTGTGTGTGTGTGTGTGAGAGAGAGAGACACTGTCCCCTAATGCCACCTCACACTGAGCCCAGTGTTGCACAAAATTACTTGTTCTTTAAAAAAATAACAAAATAAGTTTAATGACCAATAGACAACATGAAAAACATTTCAGCATGGCTTTTTCTAGTCAGATTGTTTTATATGCAGTTGAATATATCTTCTCTCTTGTGTTAATGTTCTGTCAGGACAGAACACCTTTTTGAAATTGAGAAATGAGTTGAAGATGAATGCCAGCTTTGAATCATCACTGTTCCTGTGCAAAATAATAGAGACTCGCTTTATTAAATTCACTGCAAAAAGAATTTACCTCACTTTGTTGTCTATCAGAGTTCATTACAGGAAAAATGACCCTAGATTGTTCCAGGAAAGAGAAGCTGTGTAAATCGAGACAGTGTTCATGTAATGTAACTTCAAGGGCAGAATTATTTCGATTATAAATAGATAAAATCACTCTGGAATGGATTCAATGTAGCCTAAATTAAATCTGTTCATAAAGCGATTGTGCCTCTCCAGAAAATTTGGGCTAAAGCACTATTAGTTTTAAGATCTCTTCATGAACGTTTTGAAGTCAAAGTGGTAGTTGCGTAGACTGTCTGTGGAGGGACAGAAATCGCTCAGATTTCATTAAAAATATCTTAATTTATGCTCAGAAGATGAACGGAAGTCTTGTGTGTTTGGAACGACATGAGGGTGAGTAAATAATGACAAAATGTTCATTTTTGGGGTGAACTACCCCTTTAATGTTTTTTTTTTTTTTTTTGTGGAAACCATAATACTTTTTTTCAGGATTCTTTGATGAACGGAAAGTTAGAAAGAAAAAAAAGTTTTTTTTTTGTAAGAACATTACTGTCATTTTGATCAATTTAATGCATCCTTGGTAAAGAAAAGTATTAATTTGTTTTTTAAAAAACGTATTAAACTCTGGTATTTGAAGCATTTTTTTTTGTGTATGCAAGACAGAAAATGCAGAGAAAGCAGAGATGGTCATTCTCTGTAGTGTAGTCTTTAACAGTTTGATTCTCCTTTGTTATATCAGGAAAAAAATACGTTCAGACAGATTGTACGGGCAGGGGAAAAGAGTCATAGATGCTCTCAGTGGACAAAAGAAACACTCACACCTCTGTACAAATCTGACAGGAGAAAATCCGTTTTTCTAATCCCTTTTCTCCAGCTGACTTATACCAGCTTTTATTATCTGATCCAAGTTAAAGCAATTATTTGTCAGTGTAAACTTGTAAAGTCTAAATTTGATGTCAGGATTAGTGACAGGGATAAAAAAGCACTAGGTTAATCAGTCCTTGACATTTCTAGTATCAATAAACCCTTGCCATGTTCATGCAATGTAAATATTCATTAAGTGTAATCTTCATGCAAACATTATTTTGCTTAATGAAACATTCAATGGTAAACCATTACACACTGTATGTGGTCTAATATTAATGCAAGATATAAATATGCAGACAGTGTTTACAAAGAAGTTATTATGACTGTGGCAGTAAATTCAAGTCCAGATGAGTTTAGTGCCAAGTGTTTAACTCACCTTGCAGTCCAGTGGCATGATGGCATCATGGTCTCCAAGAACTTGTGATGAAAGTTATACCAGCCATCTGTAGACTTGAGTCTTGTGGAGGAGTCTGAAAGTTCAGGTGAGAGATATGAAGTTATAACTTCTATTTCATGTCAGTCCGGAAGTAACGTTACATTTTTTTCACCGACAGAACCAGATCAAGAATGTCAGCAGGGAGAGCCTGATCTGTAAAATAATTATGTTCAGAATGCAAAATAAGAATAAGTACAATGAAGTACGTATCACCCCGCGCATCCTGGTAACTGCAGCTGCGCCACTCACGTGTCTCTCGTATCACTCCGCAACTGGCGCCATCTTGCATCTTAGTTGATAGTTCACCCAAAAATTTAAATTTTCATAATTTACTCACCTTCATTTTGTTTCAAACCTGTTTGAGTTTCTTTCCTCTGATGAACACAAAATAATATATTTTAAAGAATGTTGGTGACCAAACAGTTGACGGTGGCCGTTGACTTCCTTAATAGGAAAAAAAATAATATGCAAGTCATAATGGCAGCCATTAACTGTTTTATTACCAACATTCTTTAAAGGGGTCATATAATGGTACATGCACTTTTACAAGTTGATTGTACTGAAATGTGTGTTGGCAGTGCCTGTACACAACCATCATAAAATGATAAAAATCCATCCAGTGTTTTTTTTTAAATCTTCTTATATGTTTCCTCCTGTCTCAAATCAAGCTGTTCGATATTGTGACGTCACAAAATCTACGCCCCTCCCACGATTGTTGATTGACAGCAGCGTTTCAACACAGACCCGATCATAGTCAATCATAGTCCGCGTGGACCGGCGCGGTCATTGTTGATACGCTGGAGCACTGTCTATGAGCAGAATGGCGTCTAAGCGATTGTGGTGTTCTGTTCTTGGGTGTAATAAGGAACACAGCAGTCATTTTGATGTTCCTAAATCCGAACCGCTGAAGACGCAGTGGCTGAGTTTGTTTTCGAAGGGAATATTCCCGACGATCAACGTCAATGCTTTCATGTTTGCGTGAATCATTTCACCAGACTGCTTTACAAACGAGGGTCAGTAACATTATAAAGCTGGTTTTGCTAAGAAGCTGCTCCTGAAAAAAGGATCGGTACCAACTATTCGTGTTCCTGCTGCACCTCCAGAAGAAGAAGTGAGTGTAACGTTTTATTAACCTTTATATTAATATTTATATTAATCTTTGCAAATCGCTTGCTGCACGCTTCACGATGAATGCGGCTGTTTACACTCAGGTACATTACGGCATGTTTTCTATATACGACGTTCTCAATATAATTCATAATCCCACGTTTATAATGAACAACGCGTTATGGTTATTGTGTTATTGTGTTACGGTGTACGCACAGAACGGAGGGGCGGGGTGAGCAAAGCTCATTATCATTTAAAGACACATGCACTTAAACGGCGAGCTGAAAATAGAGCTGTTTTTGACCAGGTAAAATGAGTGTTTTCTTACAATACTAATGAGAATTTTTAATTAAAGTATATTACAAACTTTTAATTTAGACCCTAAAGAATCATAGCTTGTACAAAAATGGCATTATATGACCCCTTTAAAATATCTTCTTTTGTGTTCACCAGAGGAAAGAAACTCATACAGGTTTGAAACAACATGAGGGTGAGTAAATGATGACAGAATTTTCATTTTTGGGTAAAAAATTCCTTTAAGATAATTCAATTCAGATTTATGATATCCTACAGGTAAAGTATAAAATTGAGGCTTATGTACAGTAAATTCATATCAATAGTTCATGTCTACGTATTTATAGCCTATTTGGTTTTTGGCTGTGTAATAAGTGGGATAATGTAGGCTACATAATTTAGTAAACTAGCTTCAGAACTTTATAGAAAAATGGAAAAATCACAATAACAACACTCCCATGTACAGTAGGCTACCCAATCAACCCCTCATATAATTTAATGCTATTACAACACTAAATGAGTTTCCATGTAAATTACTGTAATTATTAATGGTAATTAAACTTACTGTATTTCTTTTATAATTGAGTACTTTGATGGATCTAACGAAGACTATAAAGAATCAGCACCAGGGTAGACAGAAACACAGAAACACATAGGGAAGAGGTGAGAAGTCCTTAGAGAGCCGGTTACTGCTAACGGCACCTTTACTCGGGAGAGAGAGAGAGAGAGAGAAGACATGCTCCAGCTTATCCATGTGATCAAAGAGAACCTAAAATTGATCATCATTCACAACTAACAAATAATGAAGGCAAGTCTTTCATACAGTGCTAGTCAGAAAAAAATGTGTCACTGAGCACAAAACCAAGCATCTGCAATGGCCATCCCAGTATCCAGACCTAAGTCCTATAGAAACTGAAGAGAAGCAGCGCCAACATGGATCTGGGAATCTGAAGGATCTAGAGAGATTCTGTATGGAGGAATGGTCTCTGATCTCTTGTCAGGTGTTCTCCAAACTCATCAGGCGTTATAGGAGAAGACTCAGAGCTGTTAGCATGGGAAAAGGAGGTTACAAAAAGTATTTAATAAAAGGGGGAAAATAATTGTTCCCAGTGTGTTTTGGAGAAAAACATTTATTTCATAATGTGATTTTCCCCCCACTTTCAATTGTTTTACTTCAATAAAAGGTTAGATTTTTGCATTGTTTTAATAAAATATCAAAAGGATTAACAATGCAGATTTATTTTGTACAGCCATCTTTGATCATATTTACCAAGGGGGCAAATAATTCTGACCAGCACTGTATATAGTCCTTTTTTTTACATGAACAAGATTAGATCACAGTTAATTCTGCAGAAGAGGATGATACATGTATATTATGTGAAAGATAACACATATTAGATAGAGTGAAGATGGGGATCATCACTTCATTTACACTCCTGCTGCATTATGGGAATGTGTTGGTGGACTAAAGACAGTACTGTGGTCAGGTGAGTCAGAGATTGCCATATGAGACGCTGGCCACCCTGTTGTGATTTACTGAGCCATCATGTGCCATTTTAAGGTGTGTAAAAGTGTGTGTTGCGAAGTACATGGCTTGAGCTGAAAGACTCACAGCCAGATATATTTGCAAATTTAATGCAAACTAATGCAATTGGTTTGTTATAATAACTTTTAGAAAATAAGAAATAAAATAAAACATTTAGTCAGGTTTATTTCTAATATGCTGATTTGGTGCTTAAGAAACATTTCTTATTATTATCAATGTTTATTATCAATTATTATAAATTTTTGTGGAAAACGTGATACATGTTTTTTTCCAACATACATTAATGAATAGAAAGTTCAAAAGAACAGCATTTATTTAAAATAAAAATAATTTGTAACATCACAGATGTCTTTACTGTCACGTTTGATCAATTTCGTTTGATCAATTTAATGTGCCCTTGCTGAATAAAATTATTCATAAAACTTTTTTTTGAATGGTAGTGTATACAAGACACATTTTCTGAAACCAAGTCTTAATAACCTAAGGGCAAAAATACTGCTTGTTGTCTTTCAACATATTGCTGAGATGTTCTGTTGGGAATTATCAATCTTGAACACAGAACAAGCAGTGAAAACTGTTACATCACAACAGTTTGAATTTAAATCACTTCTTTTCCCCCCTGGATGAGTAAGGTTGTGATACCAAGAGATTAATCATTCAGCGTCTCATTAGAGAAGTGAGAAGATGTCTCTGACCCATCGACCAAGTGTCACAGGAATGTCTTTCATAATCGTGGTCTTTAGACACATTATTTTAAAGAGTTTGGTCTGCTTTCTAATATACTGTAATTAAATGACTAAGGAAGAGCACAGAGAAAAACAGAGAATGAAAGGAGTCTCTGCATGATGTAAGTTGTTTTTTATTTTAAGCAGAGGTGGACAGTAACAAAGTACATTTACTTGAGTAGGCCCTACTTAAGTTTGAGTATCTGTACTTTACTTGAGTATTATTTTTTTTTGGGAAACTTTTTACTTTAACTTCACTACATTTGAAAGACAAATATCGTACTCTTTACTCCACTTCAGTTCTGCCAAGGTCCTTGAGTAGAAAGAAGTAACGTCAGTCGGGGGATGATTTTGGTTGCAGGGGTTGCATTTTGGATTGTCAGATTGACGTCAACATTCAACGTCGAACAGACGTTGGATTTTGGTTGGAAATGAAAGTCGGGTTGACATCAGAACCCGACTGATGTTGGTTTCTGACGTCAACCCGGTTTTCATTTTCAACCACAATACGTCTGTCCATCGTTAGAGACTAATATCAATCTGGCGTTGGATTCTGACATCAACCTGATTTTCATTTTCAACGTTGGGTTTGGTCTTCTAAATGTGAATTTTGTCATTGTTTTGGTGCACACTAGCTTATAGATAACAGTAAAGCTAACATATTCATACTAAAAGCCAAAAAACTTTAAATAGGGCACTATTCGAGGGAACAGCCATTTGGGTGTCCGAAATCACGTTATTGAGTGCACTTATTCAATCTCACATTCAATCCCACTACTGGAACTGTGTTCTAGAAATAAATGTGATATTGATATGAGGGAAGGCAGGCATAGATTCAGAGGCATAAGGTACTGTAAGTATTACACACAACAATGCAACAATAATAAAACAATGCATTGACATTTACTTTTTACTTTTGATACTTTTAAAAACAAGTACTTCTGTACTTTTACTTAAGTAAAAAACAGTCTTTACAACTTGTACTTGTAACGGAGTAAATAATATTTGACCAGTAGTATCTGTAGGCTACTTTCACTCAAGTAAGGAAGTTGTGTACTTTGTCCACCTCTGATTTTAAGGGTAGTAAATAGTGAATGTGAGTGTGATGTGAGCATCGTTTATGGTTTGTTGAATTATTTTTTGCACATTTATTCCTGTGAAAAATATATTTCTGTGACCTTACAATTGAGCAAGGTTTATAGACGAGCATGTGGCTGCAGCGCTCTGTGTAAAATCTGTGAGCTGAAGCAACACAGATGAACAGCTCAACTGTCTGTTATCACCTCTAAGAGTCTTAATCATTTTTTCCTCCAGCTCTTCTTTCGTCCTTCCCTACTCAGCCCACAGCTTGCCGAGAGCATAGACTGAAGAAAAAGCTGAAAGAAGAAACACATAAAGATGCACAGTAAGAAGGGAACTGTTTGTTCCCTTCTTTTTGTGAAGGTAAATTAGGCACAGAAGGAAAATAATAAATGATTGTGTGATTCCCTAGCAAGTCATTATTAATTACAAGCAGGAAAATCTCTAAAGTGTCCTGACACATTCGCTCACCTATTGGTACACTTGACATTAGTACACATTAACGTAGTGTTTCAAATAGTCACATACTGACTCACCATGCTGGACGCAAACTAGACTAAAAATGGACTTCTTTGAATTTACCCAGCTGTGCTTTTATACCGGATCTGAACTAAACATATGAAGAACATCTAGGATAGTTGATCCTCTTTTAACTTCTCTGAATCTGCCATTGATTAACCACTATCGCTATGAACAATTATTTTATTTTTAATAAATTGTCATGGATGATTTTGGCCCAATTCTACATTTGTAGAACATTTGTGACATTTCTAATGTCAGTAATTTATCCACATTATTTAAATGATAAACACTTAAATCAAATGTAATTGGTATGTTATGATAACACAAGATTTGGGTGTTCAGCTGGCTGTCAGGTGAATTCATTTGTGTGATATAAAATCATTTAAGATGCTGTGCTGGCCAATCAGTGTTGATGCGCCATCTGGTGGCTGGGAACGACCAGAAATATCTTCATAAACTTTACTGAGGACAAAGTAAGAATTCAGTGCTCAGAATGGCACACTGGGACTGTTAAACCCAATCATCGTGTGCAATATAATAAGGCAGCAAACTGATTTTAGAGCTAAAAAGAGAAACTAATTCAGAAGTTTAGAACTACTTTTTAAAAGAGAGAGAGTAATGTGCAAAATAAATTAGATAAGGCATATTCTTGAGCCCTGTGTTCCCTAGTCTCAAGACAGCTTAAAGAAATAAACAATATTCAGTATGCAAATAACTATAATTGAAATTTTGACAGTTAGACTTGAATGCTCAGTGTCAATAGGAGAATTTTTTGAATTTTATATTAAGACATATGAGGTTTAAACTAAATATAGATTCCCAAGGCCGAAAAATGATCAATGGTTCAGGCTGAATTCATATGCAGTTTTGAACACACCCTAACCAGAATGTTAGAATAATACTGTTTTGCCTTACAAGCAATGTAATACATTTAAGCTGACAGTCTGAGCAACGATAATGCACAGAGCAGGAACAAATATACATGCGTGTGTGTGTGTATGTATATGTATACACACACACACGGGATAACTGGACTTAAAAAGTCATTTAAATCAGACACATTCCTATATTACTTTACCTCAGCTCCAGAGAGGAAACAAACCATTTACAAAGAACACTGCCCTTCTGTATACACAAAATAGACTATGTAAAAAAAAAAAAAACCCATAATCTAAAAAAAAAAAATTTTTATTTACAGAGTCTGAAAGTTCAGAGGTATTTACAATGCTATTTATATTCCAAATGTAAACCAGATATTAACGCTTCACTAGATTACAAATATGCAAAATGCAAATGAGTCTGTCATGCTGCACACAATGAAAACAATGCACTGGTGACATTTGAGGCCAGTGGAATGAAATTATGCAAACAAATGATGACTGTAGGCATCTGGAGGATGAAAAAAACAAACAAATTGATTAAACATATCCAGCTTTATGAGGCTTTGCTTAAGAGAGGACCTGTGTAGGTTTGGTCCTCTGCTCCTCTGCAAGGCACTTTATGTTGCCATCCGGATCTCCACAATCACAGAGACAAGATAAATTGATGCAGACAACATACTTTCATACCTCTCAAGCTGTTCAGGTGGACAAACTCATGTTACTGTGGACACATCACACACACACACATTCAGTCTGAGTCACTGCTGCTGCTGGAGGAATCTGTTGACATGGCCTCAACATCATCTTCATTTTCTTTGTTATGACCAGGTGGCTCCAGGCCAAAATCGTTGCCATGGTGAGGAGGCAGAATCCCCATGGAAACATCAGTGGACTGCCAAGGATACTGTGGGGTTAGTACATCTAAAAGTGAAAGGAGAAATATACATTCACAAAAAAAAGTACATAATCACACACACATTATAATATCTATATAGCCCCTTTCACACAGAGCGTTGATCCCGGAAAATTGACATTGAATTGCTAGAGTGGCTTCTGTGTGAACGCAAACACGTCCCCGGATAGATCCCGGGATGGGGACCTAGTGACATCGCTGGAATCAGTCCCGGAACGCGGCCTGTGTGAACAGGACAGGACTAATGCCGTAAGGGGTGTGTCGTAGTGATGACGCATGTGTTTGTGTTTGTCATCCTGTTATCACATGTCTTTATGGGATGTGTGTGAACGCATGCACAGGTTCCAGAAAATCACTGGCAGTGTGAATGAACCAAAATCAAAAGATCCCGCGACACATTATCCGGAATCTCTGTGCGAAAGGGACTTGTGATAAGGACAACTAAGAAGAGAAGAGAGCATGGACAGATGAATCAAACATCTAAACAGAAGAGTGAACCTGCCTGGTAACCTCCCAGCAGCCAATGCATCTCCAGGCAGGTGTCCGTTCACTCCATTGGTGGACATGTTGCTGATGTTACCCAACATTCCACTGCGCATCTCCAGATCAGTGGGGTACGGCCTGCGGGGATCACCTACACCAGGGTGGGAATTATGTAATTTTAGGGGCAAGGCCATTTGGCCTCCACCTTTTTTTTTTTTTTTAGGGGCACCAAGGCCATATGACAGGGCACAAAGGCCATCGTACAATTCGATGGTTTTCCCATTCAGATTGATACCATAACATCCTAATTTGGAATAAGACATGGATTATGACTTTTTTAATTAAAAAAAAACATTTTTTAATGAGAGAGAGAGAGCGCCATTACATCCAGAAGGTATACACCCTCACACAACAATAGAAACAACATAAATGCCAATAAAAGCATTCAGAAACAACACAAATGCCAATAAAAGCATTCAGAAACAACACAAATGCCAATAAATTAATAATTTCCTGCATTGTCGAACGCTCTTCTTCATGCGTTTCAAATATGGACTATAATGTTCAGTAGAGCGCCCTCAGGCTGCTGGTATGAATTGAAACAGCACATCAGTATACAGCACTCATAATGATTACATCGACGCATTTGGCTATAAATTCAATAAAATATTATTCCTGTCAATAGAAATCTGATGTAAACTGAGAATATATCAATATTTCTCCAAATCTGCACACTTTTGAGCTAAGAGCCGTGAGGGACGTTGTTTTGTGAATCGCTTTCATGACGACAGCACAGGAGTTTTTTTATGAATGGGAGCGTCTGACGCTCATAATTCATATTAAAGGTATCGACTCATTTTTGCATTTCATAACTCCTGACACAAATTAAGACATAACTGTCAATATAAATTTCTCAGAATACAATAGTGGTCAAATACTGAAACGTGAGTCTTATATCTTTTTAATGATGTAAGTTATAGTTTGTCAAGGTAATAACATTAAATCTTATAGTAACTTTGAACTATTAAAAAAAAAAAACGCTTCAGTGCGCCGACGCCGTTACCTCTGGAACCTTGCATAGGGCCCTTTTCTGAAAAGGGCACTTATCTAAGTTACTAGCAAATAGATTTTGATATTTTTAGGTCAAACCGTTCTTGTCTGTCAGTCATATAATGCAGGTCTATGGTCACGGTCTCAAAGAGCAGCCATCCACAGAGTCCAAATTAAAACAATTCCCCATCGTAAGTACACATTGATGGCCTAAGACACGAAACGAGCGGTTTGTGTGAGAAAACGAACAGTATTTATATCGTTTTTACCTCTTATAACACAGCGACGTCCAAGTGATCTGAGGGCGCCCGCGCTTCCTGCTGTGTGACGTGTGCGCAGACTGGTGCATAGATAGACATATAGATTTCGCCTTGGCTACGGCAGTTCATGAACGAATGCCGTAGCCAAGGCGAAATCTAGTGTATATATCTATGCACCAGTGTAGACAACAGAGTGTCGTTCTTCTGTTGGTGCTGACGTTACATGCTTTTTGCACTGCTGTTTTGATGCGTGAGATCATCGATGTGATTATGACACTGCACCTGCGCGAATCCACAAACTAATTGAAGTTCAGAGACTACTTGGGTGGAACTTGGACAGGGCCAGGGCACACAGGCCACTGTGGCCGTACGATGATTTTTTTTTCACGGGGCATGAAGGCCAAAGTGTAGGGCAACGGCGGCCATGGCCGCGTGGCCGCGGTATAATTCCCACCCTGACCTACACACACATGCACATCATATGAGCTTACAGATAAAATCAGACATAAGCCAATCAAGTAACTGGAAATGTTTCAGAGTAAATCAAGTCAGATAGGAATGACAGGAAAGGAAGAACATGATGTAGAAGGAAGTAGTAGTCTGTTTACCTGGAACCCAGTTCAGAGGAGCACACACTGCATTACTGGCACTGATCCTGTGAGCGTACTTGATGATCTCCTCTGAAGAGATACTCCCTAGTCAAAACAAACAGAACAACCAAAAAAGAAGAAACATTGAGGAAATTCGATTTTAAACTGAAACTCGATTTTAAAATGTAAATATGTATATTTGTGTGTATAAATATGTATACATAAATGTATATGTAGATACTGTGGTATATTGAGTAAATATCGAGTAAAACAAAAAACTACAATTACTTGCATTTCAGTCTTATGACTATCAATTCTACTGATAACGAACACATACACTGGAATATAAGTCACATGTCTGAAACATGCTGCAACTTGAATTCTAAAGCAACTTATATAATGCAATTAATGTCAAGCAAACAAAACATGTGCAAAGCACTCACAATTTGATTTGTGCTGAATAAGAGAGGTACATAACCCTAATTTATTTGTATAGCACATTTCCTAAACGTCAGTAGTCAGTTTTGCTTTGAATAAATTTGTTTAAGCTTGCTGTATATAATAAATGTTGCTTATAATGAATGCCACTAGAGTGTATGTTGTTTTATTCTTAATTTTTTCCTTCCTGTTCTGTTCTAAATACAATCAAATTTAAAGGATTTGTTGTGGAGTCAGGGGAATTACTAAAATACATGCTTATAATGTTTGTAAATGTTTTGTTTTATTATTACAGAGTGTAATAAAATGTGACTTACACACCAATGCGACTTCTGTTTTTTCTCTCTCTCAACAATACAATTTATTTTGACCCAGTGAAACTTATTTTGTGTCACACAACAATACCTTTTCTGGCCTTTTCAATAGACTTCAGTTTCTCTTTGGCTTGATAGACAGCAGTGGCCTGATGATGAATGAAAAACATAATTATTATCTGATTCATAAATATTCGGTCAAACACATTTTAGAAAAAAATGTAAAAAAAGATTGGATGGGTTGCACTTTATTTTAAGTTGTCTTTGTTACAGAATAAATACACAAACAAGTAATATTTACAACAATATTAACTAACAATATGCACTGATTATAGGGTTAGTTTCTAGTATTTAAGTAAACTTTACTGTTATTTCTATTAGTTCGTACATATAAGATGTATAACCAGGATACTTAAAAGTGTTCAATAATGTGAGTTTAATCAAAATGCATTGGTAATGTTCTGTCATTTCAAATGACCAATGATTTATGTGAGTGCCTCAAATCAAATGCACAACACAGAAAGCAGTGGTTAGAGCTGGAAATTAAAAAGTTATTTCAGTCGTAAAAAAGAAATCATAAAAGATATATATATAAACAATATTGCCATGAAAAGCATAATTTTTTTTTTTTCTTCATAAAGATAAAGTATTTTGGTTTGCATAGTGGTGCTGAAACAATTGAATGTTACTGAAAAGAAATGTGCATTGACTCATGTCAGTCACCAGTATGTGCTCGGCCTCTTTGAGTTGTTTCTGGAGCTGCTGGATATCACTGTCTCTCTTCTCGACTTCCTTCTCCAGCGTCTGCATCTCCTGGTGAACTCTGCCCTGCTCCATCGCCGTCTGCATCAGCTCCTGGAACTCTTTATCTCTCTGCACTAACAGCTCCAGTATCTGTTCACAGAATCAGCAGCATATACAGTCACTGCCATCTAATAGTCAAGCAAGCATATATCGTAATTCATCATTTTAATACTGACTCTAATTAAATGTTTTAGCAAATGTAATTTACTTTAGTAAAAGTTACTTTAAAGCATGTAACTGCATGACTTTTCGGGATTTTTCATCAGAACTTTAAAGCCTGTAAATATCAGTGAATTCACTTCTACTTGAGATCTCAGTGTTGTCTCGGTCACTGACTGAGTATTGTCTATATATGTGTGTGTGTGTGTGTGTGTGTGTGTGTGTGTGTGTGTGTGTGTGTGTGTGTAAACAGTGTCTCTCACCTGTGTGTCCTCTCCAGGCTGGGGCAGTTTCTGTGACCTGGACAGTGCTAGCATCTCTATCAGCTCTCTGCAACAGAAAAGAGAAAATAAAAGAACGAAAGAGGAGCCGTGTGTGAACAGTAGTAGTGTATAATAAGTGTATTACTAGGAGTAAAAACAGTAGGCTGGGGTGGACAAGAGAGACTGGGACTTAACTAACGTTAATCCAGCAACTGTTACTAGCAGAAATCACTGGAAATCTCATGAATGAACGAACTAACGTAAGCAGTTTATTATCATTCTGCTTTGTGCCAGCTAAAAAACACACACAAATGGTTATTCTTCATCTAAATGTGCAAAATATATGACGACAAACCTGGATAAAACTTCAATATCATCCAGAGTGGATAAAAGCTTTTCTTTCGTGGGCTTCTCTGCCGCCGCCATGACTGTTTCTCCTCACTTGCGCATGCGTGAGAAATGAAAAGCAAACGCATGTGTCAAACAGTGACGCCTGTTGGCAGTAGGACCAAAATGCAATTGTCGTCAATAAAATATTA
This sequence comes from Abramis brama, assembly GCF_963993115.1. Taxonomy (NCBI): domain Eukaryota; kingdom Metazoa; phylum Chordata; class Actinopteri; order Cypriniformes; family Leuciscidae; genus Abramis; species Abramis brama. The sequence continues at coordinate 27,349,872 of NC_139970.1, forward strand.
TCTATAGTTCCGTTCTTTTAAAACTGCGGGGTAATAGAGTAAACGACGAAGAACATAACCCCGGTTACAAGTATGCTGGTATAACAGTAATTTATAGCTGGTTATGTGTTAATTACTCGGCGCTGGTGAAGGATAGCCAACCACATTTGTTTTTGATAGCTCGATAAGAATATTTGCATAAATATTATTATTATACAGTTGTATCCATAGATATCATATATAAACGCTAGATGTCTTATGGCGCAGTCACTTCCGGCATCACCGTTCGGCCATCTTGTCACAGGCAGGCTTAATGTAAAGTGAGTGATCAGCACGCACACAAATCCTCTTATCTCGCTGAAATTTTGACGGATTTACAAACGGTTTGGTTTCTTACAAACATTATTAACGTGGCTATAATTCCGAATGCTTGAACATGTATGTTATAATTATTCATATGTATGTATGCAGTGTCATAACTACATCTCTGACGTTTATAACAAACCAAACCGTTTGAAAATCGGTAGAAAATTGAGCAAGTTATGGTTATTTAAAAGTACATGCACCATTAAACGAGTGAGCGAGCTGCTGTGGCATGATGGCCGCCACGTGCGGACGTCGACCTCGATTGGCCAGCAGCGCGCACGAGACATCTGGCGTTTATATATGATATCTATGGTTGTATCCTCTGGTTCTCAACCTTTTTGATAAGGCCTCATACTGGCCACAACATAAAGGCCCCCTCCAACACTTTTTTACAGTTTTTCTCCATTGGTTTGGCTCATTTCTTGAAACAGAAATGACATTCTCAAAACAACATGGACAAACCTCCAAACCACTTGGCAATTGTTCACAACAGAATTTAATTTCTCATTCATTTCATCAAATTGCAAATGTCTAAGTACATGTCTCAATGTCTCAGTACATCTTTGCAAATGATTAAGTACAGGTAGCCTACATTTAGCACAATTTCCAAGTGAATAGATCTTGTTGATCTAAACTGATTGTTGATTCTCAGTCTAATGGTTGTTCGCTCCAAAACGTGTCAGCGTCATTTCATTGTATAAGTCATCACATGCACAATAGTCTGTTCAATTGTCAAAATTAGTCAAGAACATAATACCATGAATATTATGCTCAAACACTCTCCACCTCCAAGAGAGTGTATATAATCCAAGTCCAAGAAAGAATATATAATATTATTGGCCACCGGGCCACGGTGGATGTCCCAGGCCAGCGAGGGGGCAATATAACTATGTGTGCTGCCATATCTGAGAATGGTGTGGCCACTCACATCCCCAGTCTTGGCCCATACAATACACAGAAGCTCCTCATCTTCTTGGACCGCCTTCATTTTGATTTGTTCCCTGAAAATGAGAGAGGCCTCGTAGGGCCTCACCTACCACAATATGCCATTGTATGGGACAATGTGAATTTCCACCGTGGCCCACTCATCAGGGCCTTGTTCACTACTCATCCAAGGATGGTCATGGTGTTTCTACCACCTTAATCTCCTTTCCTCAATCCTATTGAGGAGTATTTCTCTGCTTGGAGGTGGAGAGTGTATGAGCATCGGGCTCAAGATCAGAGGTCCCTGCTCCATGCAATGGACGCTGCGTGTGAGGATATTACAGGAGATCAGTGTAGGGGATGGTTGTGACATGCATGCCGTTTCTTCCCTCGTTGCATCGCAAGGGAGAATATACGCTGTGATGTGGACGAGAATCTGTGGCCAGACAGACAGCAGCGTGTGGATGGCCAGGAGGGTGAGGACGGTGGCCAGGAGAGGGAGAGTAAGGACAGCGACCAGTGAAGAACTGTTAGTTGTGAAACTCCAGCTTTATTTACAGCACTGTAGGCTGCATATCATTTTCATTGTTTTTTGTTTGTGTTTATATTACAGTATATTATGCTGTATACATTTTCTTTTTACTCTGATGTATGGAAGTTACTTTATGTGTGTGAATGATAATGGTTACAATTTCCTTGGCAGTATGAGTGCAATGTGTGATGTCAAACCTTGGAGGCTACTCTTACCCTAAAATCCTATTTCTTTTTTTCAGTTTTATACACAATTGTATTCTGTTAGCTAGACAAAAAACAGTACAGTAACCACTGTCAGTGAAGGACTGGGCTAAGACTGAAAGGTGGACATGAGGGATATTTCAATGGTCCTCTGCCATAGTGACAAAACATCTAAACATTTTGACTTGAAGTGCTTACACAATGCCAAAGGGACGAAGCATTTTGGGGGCACTGACTGTTTAAATGAGAAGGAAATTTAGTTTTGACACATGAGTGAACTGTTTTGGGAGAGGTATGAACTTTTGCAGGTGAACCATGGTGTTGTGCCGAACCATCCACGTTATTTTGGCAAAAGCACCAAGAGTGTTGAGAACGTCCGGTCTGTTTCAAGAAATGAGCCAAAGCAATTGAGAAGGATCTTTGCCATTTTCGTGGCACTGACTCTTTATATGGGAAACAAATTTAGTTTTGAAGCATGAGTGAACAGTTTTAGGAGAGATATGAGCTTTTGCAAGTGAGCTATAGTGTTGTGCTGAACTGTAAGACTGTTTTGCCAAATGATCTTAGAGTTTTGAGAATGTAATTTCTGTTTCAAGAAATGGTCCAAGCCAATGGAGAAAAACTGTAATTTACAGAAGTAGGAGTGCATTAAAATAATTTTCATTAAAATGATAATAATTTAAATGTAGCTTATTTCAAAGCGTGTTTTGTCTTATTTTAAATAATTTAAGTCATCTTGGACCCCAGAGAAGATATAGCTTCCATGCATAAACTATTCCAATTTGTTGTTGTTGTTACTAGGCTACAATTATACTGGATTATCTATTCCATTATATTTACAAGTAACGAAAGAAAGGTAGTAATCTTCTGGTAATTATTTGTGTGTTATTTCCAGGTGTTGTAGTTGATTTTCTGGTAGTTGTCACTAGAGGCAGTGGAGCCTCTGTTGTGATCTGTCATGTGCGTCACACACAAACATTGCTGCTGATCAGGAAACTAAACGCTCTCAGTTTTGTCACACTTCTCTTTCGCTTTCACGGTAACAGCAGCTTACAGAGACCTTTCAGAATGGTTAAAGTTTCTTTTAACAAGGCTCTCGCCCTAAAGGATCCGAAGAAGGAAACCCTCATTCCTGATGTACAGGTACGTTATTAACAAATCTTGCTCACTTTTATTGAATTAACGTTAGGAATATTACGTCCAATAATGTCTTGCTTAATTATTTTAATCAAAAAGGCTAGTAATGTGTGCACGTTGTTCTTATATTATCTTGAGAGAAGTAGGCTAGACTATCTCAAATGCATAAGTGTGTGTTTCTTTAAGTTTTAACAGACTTTGATCAGTTGAGTTAAAGTGTTATATAAAATGGCTGACGGCCCAAAGCTTGTCAAAGACGGATATAATCACTCATCCATATACCCTGGCAAAAATTACTGCAATAATATGAAATACTATTATTTTATAGTATTATATTATTTATTATATATTTATATATTCTTCGATTAATATTTAATGTTAAATTTTAACTTTTGGGAAAGTAATTACACAATGTGATGTTTTTTTTTCTTTTTCTTTTCTCACAACCACTTTTTGGTTATTATATCTGAATGCTGATAGAGAACTATTGCTTTCATTGTATTTTAATGATAAAATGTGCCCTTTCAAATAGGAAGGAAAGTAAGATACAGAGGGCAGATAAAGTATTTTTCTGTGTGTACTGTAAGGACCAAATATCTGAAAATGTCCTCACAAATACAAACAATTTAAAATCGATTTATTTAGACTGTCCACAAAAGTAAACTGATCCAATCAAGGATGGACTGTATGGGCAAGTGCACAGGGGCCTCTGCCAGGGGGCCTCAACATAAGAAAAACCCAGAAAAAAATGTAGATGGTTAAACGCATTTCATTCGACCGTAAGTGCCCTTTGGACGTCACATGGTATTCTGCCATCTCAAGTGAGATTTCAGTCCGAAGGGATTGAATACGTTCAGTTCGAGAGCACTGTGAACAGAATAGAATAACATCGATAGACCATTTAACAGGAAGTGTAGAGGGAAATTTACCCATGTTAAACATGACTACAAAGGTTTATCACTTAGTTTAGTGCTTTCATATATGACTATTTATTTTAATGAAATTAATAATAACTAATATTTAAATAAATAACCATGGATGTGATAAATATCCACTTGTATATTATAGTAAAAACAAAAAACTTTCCAAAAGGGGGGTTTTCGCAGCGATGCCATGGAAGAACCATTTCTTCTATTCAGTGAATCTTTGTGTGTGTGTGTGTGTGTGTGTGTGTGTGTGTGTGTGTGAAGAACATTTAATAATCTGAAGAAGAGCCTTTTCCACTATAAAGAACCTTCTGCAATTGTATGTTAAAGGTTCTTCGTGGAATCATCAATGCCAAAAATAACTTTTATTTTTGTCATCATAGTTCTAAAATATATGCAACGCTTAAGTGTCATATCTAGATGGGTTCAGTCCATAACTGGATCTTTATTTCTTGCGTTTGCGATTAGGGAGGGAAGTAAATAAAATTTGTTTTCATTTCACTATTGAATTAATCGGTAATGACACTGGAAAAAAATCATCTTCAAATGTCTGTGTGGTGGTAGCCCAAGACGTTTTTGTGTTTTGTGAGTTGGAAGCAGTAAACACATAGTTGAATTTCTACGAATGGGGTTCTTCCAGACATAGTTTAGCTGTGTTTTTCACAGCACACATTAGAAATGCCTTGCATTCAGTAGTACCAGGAGACTTTTCATGGGTTGTGAAAGACAGACTTGTTGAGGCATGTTTGATGTGTGCACTCTCAAACATGTTTATGATAATGAGCGTATTGCAAAAGGAGTCAGAGCTGCAAGCCAAGAATACAAAAGAAGATCCCAAAGTGCAAAATACTAGCATGCAATATAGAACAATATTTGATAGGATTTCTCGGTAGAATCAGGAAATGACTGAAGCCAAAGTTTCTAGAAGCTTTAAAAAGACTCTTAACTTCCTGGTTAAGGCCATTCAACATCCACCTCCACATGTACTCAATAAAGTGTCTGTGTGGTTACGTCAATGAGAGAATGTGCAAAAAGTCTAAAAACTGGTTTTGCTTTTCCACTACAAGTTATTGAATGAGGATAAACTATTTGGATTAAATGAGTAGAGCACTATGAAATGATTTATTGGGGCAGTATCTCACTCCTGCATTATAAACGTTGTCTGTGTCTCTTTATTCGGGTTTAGATAGTCACTTGAATTCCCCTTCTGCTCTTCAAATAGAAACAACTCGATTTACTTTCTCTTTTGATTTACGTGTGAGCTTCTGTCTGCAGTTATTGTTTGAGTGCGGAAGTGTTATATGGATTAAATGTTGCTGATTATTCCTCCTCGTGACTTTGCAGAAGTTGATACCAAACTGTTTTAACACATTTTGACTTGAAACCCGAACAGAGAAACAGAGAGATTCTCACTTCTTTTTTTCTTTTTTTTTCTCATAACTTTCATCAGTCATCATTTCTGTTTAAATTCATATTTTGTCCTTTAGTTCTTTGAAAATCACCCTTTTTCTAAGAAACTACATTAATCCTCTTGTTAACCTGTCCTTGTGACTTAGGCTTAAGCCTTGTTTATTATGCTGCTCACCAAGGCTGCATTTATTTGATCGAAAATACAGTAAAACGGTAATATATGAAATACAATTTGAAATAACTGTTTTCTATTTTAATGTATTTAAAATGTGATGTATTCCTGTGATTTCAAAGCTGAATTTTTAGTAGCCGCTCCAGTCTTCAGTGTCACATTTATCCATCAGAAATCATTCTAATATGCTGATTTGGTGCTCAAAATAATTGCACATTTCTTATTATCAATGGCGAAAATTTCTTGTTGGTTGATATTTTTGTGAAAACCATGATAAAAAAAAATCATGAAAGTTCAAAAGAACAGCATTTATTTGAAATATAAATCTTTTTGTAACATTATGAATGTCTTTACTGTCACTTCTGATCAATTTACTGCATCCTTGTTGAATCTAGTAAAACAAATAGTAGATTTGAATGGTAGTGTGTGTGTATCTAGAGTTATTAAGTGTTGTTAACCATCATTATACTGTGTGATCTGTCCGGTAGGATCCTGAAGCAGCGGTGTGGGTGCGTCAACGGTCTAAGGTGTGGTGCTGGTGCTTCTGTCTGGGATTGGCTCTCGTGCTCTCTGGCATAGTGGTGGGAGGAGCCTACCTGTATAGGTACTATGTGTTGGAGGTGAGATAATTTCTGTAACCCTGGTGATATCAAAAACAAAACATAACATCCTGTCATCTTGTGTCACTGTTTATCTTTATTTTGATTAGTTTTTATATTTATGTCATAATCAGTCTAAGCCCGTTTCATAAAGCAATTCTCAACCATTATTGAAAGTATGCAAGATACAACCCAGAATACATAGCAAAGAGAATAAACATGTTTGTGCGACGATGCAAGCCACCCATTTTACATTACATGGTGGCAACTTCTAAGGAACAAGTCACTGGTATTAACAGAGGAAAAGACATTTCTTCATAAAGTCATCACATCTTGAGAGAAAGTTTTCTTCCAAAACAAGGCAGAATTAGATTTAGGCAGAATTAGAAAAGATTAGAGATCGACCAATAATCAGTTTTCCCGATATTTAAGCATTTTCCCATAATCGGGTATCGGTTTTGTAATATCGGATTTACCGATAAATGGCGCCATCTTGTGGCCGTGTGAGAATTAAAGCCATTACAGCGTTGTGTGAGGGAAGATGAGTCAACAACGGTGTTCAAAGGCAAAATAACTTGTCTCCCTTCATTAATAAACTTAATTAATAATAATTTAAAAAAAAAAATGAGATGTGTAACTTAAATGCTTCATATGTAGTTTAAACTTGGCGCTAAAAAATAGATATGAACTCACGTAATCGGTCAAGTCCCTGTCCCAATAAAGATGCAAGTTTACATGAATTAAATATAACAGCCATGAATGAGTGCATGTTGTAAATAAAAGCACTGAATTTAATTCCCTCTCTCTTGTCTATGCTCATCATTAGTCTTGTGAAGTCGTTCATGCTCCAGCATGGCCACCGTATGCAACTTTTAACACAATCCACTCGTTTCAGACGCCGCGAGAGAAGTTCTGTATAAACGCACAGATAAAAACAGCGCTCTGTCAGCAGATATTTCATTATCTAGGCCGACAAAACATTATTAATAATTCTTATAACATGCCAGATGAAATGGACTTTATAATTGCTATGATGTATTCGCCGTTTTGTTTATTTTTCTGACAATGTTTGCGTGTTCCAACGTGTTCCATTCTCTTTTCTCTTTAGCCTATCAAACAACACATAAACCTTTTAAAACAAATACTTATATTTATGCTGCTTATATTTATGGGGAGTTGATAGATTCCTCTGTCATTTATTAATGTTCTCCATTTGAATCATTCATTTTTGTAAATGTATTTTACCTGTTGTTAATATTAATGCTATTGTTATAAATAAAAATATGCAACTAGGATAATTAAGATACACTAAAGTAGTAGTGTTTTTTATTCAGGCGGTTTAGATTGTTGTATGCTTTGTTATTTATTTGTTAGAATGATTTTTACATGCTATAATTGTGACCATATATTTTTTCAGATTTCAGACTTTCAGACTCCATTTATTGATGTAGAATCGTTTTGTTTTGTATGCTAGGAGGGAGTGAAATTTCAGAAATTACAGTATTTAAAAAGTGTTAATAATAAAAAAGTTTGTTCAGTTCAGTGGTGTTATAATTGTAAAAACAGAAACAATAAATAACTGTTAGTTCTATATATCGGTTATCGGGCACATAAACATGCAAATAATTGGTATTGTATCGGTTATAAAAAATTAATATCAGTCAATCTCTACTTCAGACAGCAGGACATTTATAGATCTGTTCCTGTAAGTTCATTCTGTATCAAGCTTTGCTGTTTTTCCCTAAGAAACCTGATAATGTGAGCTTTTTCGAAGACGATGAGGTGGAGCTCATCCAAGTGCCAGTGCCTGCGTTCAGAGACAGCGATCCAGCTGACAACCTGCATGACGTCAACATGGTGCAAAAATACACACACACACAGTGTTCAGCCATAACCACCACACACATATCATCAGTAGTGTTGTTCGTCTGCTACTGTATATTTTTCATTTAGTTTTAGTCATGTCAAATGTACTTTTTTTTTGTCAACCTTATAATCACAAATATAGTCGAGATCCATGTTTGGATTTATTTATGCTCATGAAGGAATACGATTTTGATACGTTGGCGCCAAATATCGATATTTAAATGAATAAAATAAGGCGCTCTAAATAGATTTCCCTGCGTCACTACTTCATGGCTCCTCGAGGTGGCGCTCAACACGTGAATGAGGGAAACGTGAACATAAGTTAACTAGCCTAAGAAAAGTAGGTTTTTAACGGGATGGCGGATAGCAGGGTGAGTAAAATAATAGATGCCCCAGCCACGTTTAAGTCTAAAGTCTAGACCCGCTTCGGCTTTTATACCATTGATGGGACAAACAAAATCGACAAAGAGTACGCGATCTACAAGAACTGCCTGGTAAAAGTAAAGTACACGCGTAAAACCACAAACATGCAAAGCCACTTGCAACACCATCACCCTAATCTCATTGAAAATGTTCAATTAAATGTATAGATTGAAAACTGTTTTCTAACAGTGTAAACATTTTCACGGGCATTTTGTTTTCATAGTTAGACAGATATCGTGATGTGTCATTTTAGGATTGTCTAGCAATATATCGATTATCGCAGAATTGCTGTATCGTGATATCGTTATCGTGAGCCATATGTCGTGTATCGTATCGTGAGATACTGTACTCTGTGATTCCCACCCTTAACACACACACACACACACACACACAAAAATACACTCTCTAGTTGTTGTTTTTTAAAGGAATGGCTGTGATGTCCTCTGCTTTTCACCAAATCATTTGCACGCTCGTCTTTTTTATTTTATTTATTTTTTCTATCCGAAGCGATTGCAACAATATTGAAATCTCCAGTCTCCGTGGTTAGCGTGAAAGCTCATGCGATTGCCGCCGGCTCACTGTGCAGTACAGTCGTGCCGTATACCAGCGGCTTTCACGCGATTATCAGGTTAACTCGCTCGCAACGTATGCAATGGCTCACAACCTCCCAAGTGTAAGCCCAACTTTAGTCATAAAAAAGGTCATCGACAAACATTTGTCATCATAGTTTTCATAAAACTTGTGATTGCAAGAATAAATGCAAATTCAACCAACCACCATTATTTGTGGCAGGGAAGTGTATACCCAACCGTTCTTGGAAGTGTTGATGCAGACATAAACATGCTTGTTTTTTACTCTATATGTATTTCTAACCCAACAGGAGGAGGAGGTGTTTGTCTGTGGGATGAAGTACTTTGAGGAAGACTATGAGTTTGATGAGGAGGTGGAGGTGGAGGTGGGAATGCCGCTGAGGCAGATTGAAGAGAATGTGAGCTTTTTCGAAGACGATGAGGTGGAGCTCATCCAAGTGCCAGTGCCTGAGTTCAAGGACAGCGATCCAGCTGGCATCCTGCACGACTTCAAAATGGTGCAAAAATACACACACACACATACAGTGTTCTGCCACAACCACCACACACATATCATCATTTAGTGTATTAATGCAAATTCAACCAATCGCCACTATATTTGTGGCAACTTGCTTTTTTGTAGTATTTTCAAAAAAATGCTAGCCTGAAGGGGGAAAAGCAATATTAGCTAATCGAAATTCATAAATCATTAGTAAAAAAATGATCACTGTGTTCAAATGTCCTGTATTTGTATCCATTGTAAACTGAGTGGGGATTGGACTGGTTTTCTAAAATGTTCAATCTCTTAGATATTAATTCGCAAAAAGTATTGTTGAGGACAAAACAGTTAAAGACCCAGAACCAGATATGATGAATGAAGACCCGGAGCAGGAGGCCGCTCTTTTTTACATTAACGAAAATCACAGCAATTACACCCTTCACCGAGGTCTAAGCTACGTCATTGCCTTTGGTTGAATGATTCTGATAGGCTAAGAAATGACAGAAGCATATCTCCATTGATCAGAACAGCGTTTCTGGGCGCAAGCTTGTCCGGAACAACAGTCAGTCAATCTCCAATAATGCCAGTTGTTCCTTAACCTGTAACCAATAATACTAACACGCACACAGACACACAGCTCCTTCAAGGTCGGATTTGGTTTGGCTCTAACTGTAAACAGAAGACTCTTCCCAAAACATCAAGATAACATGTTCTTTCTCTCAGTGAGAGGACACTTTAATATAGAACAGTAAACACTTTAACTAAAAAAAGGTCACTTAAACTATTGTTTGCAATGACCCCTGTGACCTATAGCTGTCAGGGTAAGCTAGAAACACAGATATATGTATTGATGCATGTTTAGAGGCCTCTCTCAATCCTTACAAAACAAGTCCATATTTCATTTCTGGAAGCTGGGCTAAATGAGCAAGAGCTGTTACTGCATTCCTGGCAGGGGCCAGACTCTCGGTCACCTCTCAGATATTTAATACAGACATTAAAGAATCAAAAAAGAATTAAATTGTAATAGTATTTCGTAATATTACGGTTTTACTGTATTTTGATCAAATAAATGCGCACAAAATTGTACAGACCCCAAACTTTTTTACATTGGTGTAATTGTACTCTCACTGTACTCTTACTAATACTACTTACATAAATACGTGATTATTTATGGGTTTTCAATGCTAAACAACACTAAAATGCTGCAAATATCGCCACAGTTTTTGTCAGAAAAGTCAGAAAAAAGTCTTTAGATTATCAATATGGATTTTTCATTGACCAGTTCTTACATTTTTACTTCTAGCCCCCCTAAATCTTGAATAATTGGTTACATCTTATATTATAATACTAAAATAATGGTGTCAGTCTTAAGTGCATGTCTCTGGTTCCATGTGAATAAACCTGTATGTCATTCTTTGCTGTCAGAGGCTGACTGCTTATCTCGACCTGAATCTGAACAAATGCTACATCATCGCCCTGAACACCTCTGTCGTCATGCCACCCAAAGATTTCCATGAGTTCCTGGTCAACATCAAGGTAAACAAGGAGATGCTGTGAATCCATGTCAATAAGTGGTTCTAACTTCTTGTTTGTTTTTTGTTTTTTTTCACACAAATGCATTTGAGACGTTAAGCCCGGGACACACAAAACAACGTTCAGCATTGGTTGTACTTTTTTGAGCATTGGTTGGCTTAGTTTTTTCGGTGTGTTACGCACCGTCAGCTCTAATCGGAAGCCATCAGGGTTTTTTGGGCTAATTCAGCATGTTGAATCGGCGTCAGTGCCTTCGATGAGAGAGAGAACTCTGATTGGCTGTTGCAAGATCTTACCGAAGCATTCGAATGCACAAATATTTTCATAATAACATGAGCCGACTAGAATGAAGAAGTGATCAGCATTATTGATATTCAAACTGGTGTTGTTTTTTGTTTGTGTATCTGCAGTCCTACACTGTAAAAAAAAAAGTTGCTGCTTTAAATTTTTAAGTTCAATCAACTTGGATGTTTAAGTCATTTCAACTTAAATTACATTAAACTGGCTTAAACAAATCTTGAATCTTGAATAACTTAAAAAAAGTTAAAATTGCTTAACTTATGTTGATGAGTTAAAGCAATGTAAAAACACGTTATCATTACTTATTGATAATATTATATTTTACAGTGTTGTTTTGGTTTCCCTTTTTGAATGACGAAAATAGATTGATACCTGCCGATACATTGCCAGTTATCCTTTTTTTGTGATGAAGCGCAGATTTGATGCAGCCGACGAGAGGCGACAATAGTCATCTTTGGTTGCCGAGAGTTATTTGACATCGGCTCGGTGTGTCCCGGGCCTTAGGTTTACGTTCTCTGTGTGTTTTTTCCAGGCAGGAATGTATCTTCCTCAGTCGTACCTGGTGCATGAAGAGATGATGGTGACAGAGAAGCTGGACAGCACCAGTGATCTGGGCTATTACATCAATAACCTGTGCAATGACAAAGACACGTACAGACTGCAGCGCAGAGAGACCATACTGGGTAAGTGTACACAAGCAAACCCTTTGATAAGACTGTGTTTAGAGGAAACAGTGGTTTTGTCTTTGCATAAACTCAAGTTTTAAGCACAAATACGGGCATAAGTGAAAAAGACAATATTTCCTCTGCTGGCCTGCCATAAACTGAATACATGTAAGATCCAGTTTTACATCATAGCTGCTGCATACTTTCAAACTTCTGAAAGCTGAATGTGCTTCACTACAGGTATGCAGAAGCGTGAGGCTCTGAACTGCCACAAGATCCGCCATTTTGAAAACAAGTTTGTTGTGGAGACTTTGATCTGCGAGCCATGAAGAACGAGAATCGCACATGGGTGTCTCTGAGACAGCAGCAGATCTTCAACACTTTCTTTAATTCGGTGTAGCCGTTTGTTTTTCAACTTTTCATAAGCCTTTTTTTTTACATCTAAAATGTGAAATTGTCTTTTCTGCACAAAGAGTTGTACTATTTTTTGTGTCTTATGCTATTTTAGGAATATTAAACTTAATAAAGAGTCACAATGTGCACAAGAACAAAAAGGACTAACATTTTAGCGTATATAGAAATCTGATCAGCATTTACTTTAACAATTAATGAGTTTACTGAAAAAGTTTGAGGTCTTTTTTGTTTTTTCACATTTGCAACATCTACTGTATTTAACTGTTCAAAGGTTTCAGTATATTACTTTATAATCAAGATCACAATGTTGCAGTGCTAAAATGCATACCTCTGGTTTCACAGACAAGGTTTAAGATAGTCTCAGGACTAAAATCCATGTTTAAGCTGTTTTAACTGAAAGCAACGTGCACTGATATTTCTTAAAATATGTCAGTGTCATTATTTTGTCTCAAGAAGAACACCAGAATTTTTTTTTTATATAAAGGCAGGTTTATAAAAGGCCTAATCCTGGCTTAATCTAAGCCCTTTTTGTGGAACCAGGCCATAATGTCTCAATTTGAGGTATTGAAGAACTATTTTGTTTTAAATGGGATCAATAACCATTCATACAGATCACTTTCAGTCAAATAAATGAATATATAACTTGTAAATGCTTAAATTACCATAAACCTGAAATTGTTTTTTGTTCTTTGCTAAAATATACTAATTTGTATACAAGCTGCCTTTAAACAAGATCCTAAACTTTACACTTTTCTGTCTTTAGTCATAAGCTAATGAACTCCATTTAAGAAAACAATAAATAAACAGAAAAATCTTACAAAATGTTTGTCATGTTTATTTTAAGTTTGTCAAGATACACTACTGTTAAAAAATTAAAGTATGTAAAGAAATTTATAATGTTACAAAAGATGTCTATTTCAAATAAAAGGTGTTCCTTTTCTTTCTTTTTGTTCATTAAAGAATCCTGGAAGAAGTTTCCATATGTCATGTGATACTGAATGGCTGCTAAAAAATCAGCTTTGCATCACAAGACATACTGCATTTTAAAATAGAAAACAACTACTTTAAATTGTAATAATATTTCACAATATTCGTGTTTTTCCTGCATTTTTGATCAAATAACTGCAGCATTTATGACAACTGAGACTATTTTTTTTTAAAAGTCATGGGTCAGACTCATATTCTTCTAATTCTGGTCCTGGCTCCTTGGACATTCATTATTTACCCAGTAATAGACATTGTATATGGTCATTCGTTGAAGATAATGTTAAAATATTTATCTTCCCAGCCTAATATGCAGAGACAACTATAAGCAAGCAATTTGTAGGTTCATTCCCCTGATATGTAAATACTTTGTGTGGCATGTATCAGCATCATCATTGAATGTCATTTTAGTCGCATGGCATTTACGCCCAAGCAGGTCACATACTTCTGAGAGACCAGTGAGCCGAACAACTGCCAAACTAACCCAAGTGGTGCTCACTGCAGAGCCGTTGCACCCTCTCAAACTAACCACTTCCCCTGGGTTTTGTGGCTCGAAGAGCTCAAATGCCCCCTCTGGTGGTGAAAGCAAATTCCTGCATTGTTGAACTAAAAGTTAATGGACTTTCATTTAACGGAATAAAATGAAGACGGCCTGTAAACTTGTATACATCTCCCTAAACACTGTAAGAACATGCAACAACAAAACATTCATGTCTGAGATATCATAACTGAAAACTCGTGTACTTATTTTCCAAGAAAATTAAAACAAGTTCAAATTACTTCAGCCAAACTGACAGCTGTCGCTCATTTCATTAAAAAGGCTGTTTGAAAAGGTGAAATTTATTTGAAGATACTGGACTGAGGATGTAGAAATTTCAGCATTCATAAACAAGATGGCGGACAATGTTTATGACCTGTAGACTTTGAGGTTTCCTCCAAGATAATATCTGTCAAAGCCCCGAACGGCTCCCTTCAGACTGGTTAACCAGCAACAGCTAAAGACAAAAAAAATGAGCGAGCGTTCGGCTGACTCAGTCAGAGGAGCAGAAACTATGAGCCAGATTGAAGGTCTTCTGCTAGATTTCTTAAAGAACTTCACGTAAATACCTTCTGGTGGAGGCCATAGGCCTCCAGAATTAACATGCTATTCTTCGTAAGACAAGAAGGTGGCAAAAAAATAAACCAATGAAATACGGTCAACATCTCAAGAGGGAAGATCATCACTTGTAAAATGGCACATTTCTTCATCCGTGAAACCGAAATTCTCTTTCCTCTAAAGAAAAAAAGGCACAAAAGCATGGTATACTAGCTATGTCTGCATTTTGTGGTCACAACATTGGATTTATTTGTACGAGATACAAAAATGTAAACATTGCAAAATAAATAGTTAAAACAAGTGACGCAGGACCTATATTCATGCTCATGATCCCAACATGAACTAATGCACTTGTCTTGCTTGCATTTTCAAGTGCAAAAGCATGATGACAAAAAAATCTAGGATTCAAGTAACAGAAATGACAGACTAATGATACAAATATACTATTTTACAAGGTAGTGATAATTCCCAATTTTACAAAATGTACACTTATAATATTGACAAATTTCTCGTAATATTTTGATATGCTGCTTTTGGGTATAAGTCCGTGTAGAAGCGCACAGATCTCAGCACTGAAGTCTTTGTGTTTCTGATGGGCTATGTGACCTCCATGGCGACTGTGGTCTCTGATAATCCGTTGAGAGCCAGCCTCTCTGGTTCGTGATTCTCCCTGCAAGATCAATAAAAATATACAATTTAAAAATTTCATTTTCATCTTCATTCAAATATATAAGACACTATCGTTCAAAAGTTTTTTTTTGGAAACAATACTTCAGGGTCCGTACACATTTTTACCAATATATCACTTTTGAGGCAAATATTCATGACCTAATGTTCCATAAAAGTCTATAAACGCCTAAAAAAAGAAAAAAATGTATTTTTTCAGTGCGGTCAATCGATTAAAATCGATTATTTTCTGTAATTCGCACCAAACATTAAACTTAACCAAATGAATAGAAACAGCATAAAGACAGTAGCCTATATTTTAAATATTTGTTTAATGGCATCTTTTTTTGAAAGGCCAGTATTACAGATACTAATACTGCTACTGATGTCTCTATGATTTTTTAATTAATTATATAGGTATAATTGTAAGCTATCAATTTTAACATTTATTAGGCTTTAAAAAATGAAGTTATCATTCACATAAATCTTCACATAAACCCATTATAATAAATGTCACATTTACCTGTGCCCTTCAATATATCAGGGCTCAATTTTTTCTATTGGCCCAGTCAGACCAGTTCAGATTTTTACTTGCCCTGTCAAAATGCACAAAAAGTTATTGTTTTCATTGTTTTTGACCCATGTAACCTTGCAAACAATGCTTTAAGAGGTAGGATACATTCAAAAATTGAATAAAGTTATCAAGCACTTCAGTCTTCACTGCATAATTTATAAATTAAATCTAGATTATTCCTTTTTAAGTCAAGAACAGTGAGTGATTTTTTCTTTTTCTTTGATTATCCTTAATGACAAACAGCTGATCTGATACAAATTTCCTCAACTCTTTACGTTCATTTAAGACTGGACTAAAAACGGGCCTTTTGGCATAATTTTGTGTTTTTGTACGTTCAAGAGCTGTCTGAAGCGACTTTCTGTGCACACTGCGCGCCAGCGCTGCATTCTCTTTCGTGTCTTATAGCGCTTGAAAAGAGTAAGAGCATTTGCTTGAATAAGAGCGTGATCATATAATGTAATGCTAGCCAAAGGATGACGATAAAAAATTAATCGCATGCATTAACACGTTCATTTTGACCGCACTACTTGTTTTAGATTTTTTTTTTTTATTACAATTATCTCACCTAAATCCTAGCTGTTTGCTCACTCTATGTATTTGTGTTTTACAATGGGGTATTTTTTATTTTTTTACAACTACCACACAGCACAAGGAAGCTTGATTTCAAATTTTGAACTGACTTTACAAACAGTAAAGTAAAATAAGAACAATTATAAAACAATAGTTCCAGTACTGGATTCTGATTGGTTGAGTCACGTTCAAAGCTGCTGTAAATTACTCTACAAACATCTTTTTTGTTACTGTGAGTTTATTTTGTGAATAAAATAAATAATATAAAAAAATATATTTTTTTATGGACTAACCGTAATAAGCCCTGTGAAACAGTGGTTTATAGTGAAATTAGAACGCCCACGTCGTGCCTCACAACTTAGCTTACCCCTTAGCTTAACCCTTAGCTTAAATTACAAGCAGTAGCACAAATAAATACAATAGAATAAAGATACAAATTAAAGAGTTCCTGTCCGGAATTATTCAACTCTGTGAAGAAAGTAGGCATTTTTCATGTCGTGATTTTATTAATCTTGATTTCTCACAACTTGTGTGCTTTTCTGGGCGAGTCAGAGTGAACTGCGGCACTTATTGTCATGAATGCGCAGTCCAGGCCAGGGTATCTGCAGGGTTTTTTAAATCAAATACTACAATTACATAATCAATCCACCAGCTGAATGAAAATGCGATTACACTCTCTGACAGTAGGTGGTGCTTAAGGAAGAACAGAAATATGGCAATTCATCTGGTAAATACGGTATACAACGCAGCTGCGCTTTTTAAAAATCCAACGAGTTTGGAGGTATGATACAAACACCATAAGATAAACATTGTCATAATTCATCAGAAGTAGTTCATAAGTAATGGCTTGGCATAAATGTGTGGTTTTCATTGATTGTGAACTTCTCTGAAAGTGCGAGCCTGTAGAAAGTGCAAAAGCACCATGTTTTGATTTTGAAACATACAGCACTCATGAGCAGGTCTTTTTTATTTTTTTAATCTCTCCTTTTGTAGTCTGAAAATAATAAATAAATATAGATACTTGAATTCATTTTTCACCCTCCCCCCAAACATAAAAACAACATCAACAAAAAAAACAATTGTAAAGTGAATAAGTTCTGTTTCAGACCTGGCGATGTCGATGGCACTAGTGGGGGTGACTTTGGGTACCCGGTCCAGACTGCTAGCAACACTGGCAAGCTTTAAGGCTGAGGGTGAAGGGGCACACAGACGTGCACTGTGGTGTGTGTGTGCAGGAGACACAGCGCTCACTGTACTCAGGTGCCCGTGGCCGTGAGGCAGAGACTGAGGGACGGGCAGCTGAAGACCAGATGCACTCGTCATCCGTACTAAAGAGCCTGACTCACCACCACCTGCAGAACGGTTCAATTTGGCTTGTCTAAAACTTCCTGCAAGAGACAAAAATAACAAATAATTTAAATAATCAATCATGCTCACCTTTTTTCCTTTAATTAACCACAAATCAAAGCGATTGATATTGTCATATAAATGTCCAAAAAAAGGTCCAATAAGTTCTATAAAGCAGTTTACAGTTTTAAAATATTTGGATCAAAATTACAGGCATATATTCATATAAAGATTATTTTATATTTCAATGCCTCTGCTCAATTCCCAATGAGCTGCACATGCCTGAATTAGAAAGGACGCCATTGACACTTGCAATCTGGGGCCTGTTTTCATTGTTGGGAGTGTTGACCACAGCAGAGGCAGCAAAGTGTGCACTAGCCGAGTCCAGAGTCTTAGACATGCAGTCAGATGAGGCCGTGTTCTGTAAAAGAAATGATTTTTTTACTTCTTAAATAAAAAAATTAAATAATGACTTCGTAATTATTACAGAATAGAGTAAGAGTGAGGTTTAGCCCCATAATGCCTGGCATTGTGTGGATATACTCACGGGCAGGGGCTTGTGGGGTTCTGGTGCTGTCGAGTTCTGCTGGAGTTCTTGCTGCTGTAACTGTTTGTGCATCTGAACCAGCTGTTGCTGATGGGAGTGAAACTGCTCTTCTGTGAATCCACCTGCACATGTAAGGACATGGGTGTAAATGTGATTTTCTACAAATTTAAGAGGCTTTAAACCAGCAATTTTTATTTCCCCCACTAGGTGCCAGTAAAGGACTTTTTTTGAAAGAAATTAATACTTTTATTCATTTAGGATGCATTAAATTGACCAAATTGTAAATACGTTTATTATGTTACAGAATATTACTATTTAAAATACATGCTGTTCATTTTGACCTTTCTATTTAAAGAATCCTGAAAAGTGCATACTTTCCACAAAAAATATTAAGCAGCACAACGTTAAGCAGCATCACGTTTTCAACAGTGACAATAAGAAATGATACTTGAGCATCAAACAGGCATGTGATCAGCTAAAGACAAAGAAGGAAAACCTGACCCCCCAACCCCCCTGCACAATTATTATTAAAAAATATTATCGTACTGTAAAATCAGTATTTACTAATCATAATAATAAATTACATTACAATACAATGTTATAATAAAAGTATTAATTTTTTTATTATTGTTATCAAAAACAATAATAATTATTATTATTTTATTTTAACAACAGTAAAATTACAATACCAACATTTATGTTTGCCTTAATTTCTTTGCTTTCAAACATTAAACAACTGAGCTTTTATTTTGGTGGAAAACCTCAGGATGACCCTAACTCTTCTCCGACAATAACAGATTTATAAACGATTCTCATTATGAATTTGGGAAGATGGTTGGTGCACACTGCGTTCACTACTGCAAATTATAAGCGATTATAAGAACAGCACTCACAAAACAGCATTTACTGAGAATCGAAACTGAAAATGAACACAGTGCTGTGCTTTGGCTTTACTCTGAATTATGCACAGTCGGAAAATACAGAAATCTGTATAAATACAGAAGAAGAAAAATCACATCCCTGATTAAATCAGCATATTTCAGCTTTTCCATAACATTTTTAAATTTACATTTTAAAACATTAAAATAGAAGTTATTTTAAACTGTAATAAATAAATGCAGCCTTGGTGAGCATAAGAGACTTTTCAAAAGCATTAATAAATATTACAGACCCCAAACATTTAAACGGTAATGTTGTACATGTGCAATACTAATACCACTGGCACTCAGCCCTTCAACAGAGGGTTTTCACCTACATCACGATTTGGTCAGTTACCCGGATGCGCGGCCATATTGGAGGTACTCGGATGTAAACAATGGCATGGATTGTACTGTTTATGTACTACTGAACACATTGTTACACTAATTTATGATGTCTAAACCACGGAAAAAACACATGGAAGCTGCGAAATCATATAGAGAAGGACTTAGTAAGCAGGAAAGAGCTCAAAATTTTGACAAACTTAAGGTAATATGTGGTAAGATCTGAACGAGCTAGCTTCTCTAGTCCTTACTGCAATTCTTCCTTCTATTTCTTATCCTGACATTGGCTCAGATTGTCAGTCCAAAAAAAAAAAAAAAAGCACATGAAATCCGTTTATACGTGGTTTAAAATCCTATTCAAATCACATATCAGGAAATCCACTTCAGTCTGAACGCTCTTTCGCGTGGTTTAACGTTATGTGACTTTCTCACGCCACGTAAAATGTAAACATCAGACGTTGTTATAGGGAACATGCTGAAAGTCACTGCCGAAACAAGGCTGTGTTGTTGCAAAGTGCCGGACGAGCAGAAAATTATTATTTTTGAAAAGTATTTTGAAATATTTTTGATGTGGATAAAGAGTTGTGCAAACCAGCCTCCTACAGTTCTGCAGCAGGCTCAAGACGCAGTAGTCCAACGCGGCGGCTACACATTTCCATGTTGTAAAATTTAAATAAGAAAACATTTCTATTGCAAATGCAAACCCCTCCATCAACACAACATCATTGCCGTATTGTCAAAGAGCTGCGTGGACACACAAATCGGATCTGAACAGTTGCGATACAGCGTGGACATCATTTTAGATCATATTCCAATCGGATACAAAGATAATCGGATTTGGACTGACAGTGTGAATGTAGCCATAGTGAACTACTTTACGTCAACATTTTAGCCATAGTCAATGCTTCATTTACACATGTGGCTGATGCTGTGCCTCTCTCAACCACAAACGCCATCTTTCATCAGTTTGTTGCACTCTTCTCTTTAACTTTCGGCAGTCTATAGAACTAGAAATGTTTTTTTCTTGGTGCGACCGATTAGTACAGACCAAAACTCGACAATTTTTCAGAAGCAATAATCAGCCAAATTTGCGAGTCCGTTCAGTTCAGTGGCATTGTTTACGTTCAGTGCCTCCAAAATGGCCGACTTCCGGATTGATGACGTGTCGTGAAAACCCTCTACAGACACACAATGTTGCTTTAATGTGCACAATGTTGCTTTTGCTTTAATGACACAGTGCTTCAAGCACAGCTCACCTCAAGTAAACAATTGAATGTGTGTGCCTAAATGATGCCAGTTCAAGTTTATAAAAGAAATGTAGCTGAATTATGAGCAGCAAAAAAATCTCAGCATTTGGACTGCAGTCTGCTAATAGACAACCACTGAGAGCCGTTGAACTCTCTGCTGAGTTTTATGCATAGAATGCTATTTTGTATCAGACAGTGCAGCAATTTCATCAAAATCAATCGGCAGGCCACATGAAAAATGATTGACAGGCTGAATTTGTTGAAAAACCCAAGAGTAAACGGATAGATAGAAAGGCACAATGGAGAACGCTTATACGGGTGAACGAAATTCAGTGGATTGACCTTCTGAATCCTGTTCAGCTCAGACGCCTCACCTGACACACTGTTAGAGAGAGGCGTCCCTCCTCCTTTTTCCACCTGCGGAGTCCCTTTCTTGTCCTCACTCCTTGAGTTGTCCTGTAGCGGCCGAGGGCGGAAAAACTTCCACCTGCAGGCCTGGATGTCATTCAGGAGCTGAGTCAGTGAGCAATCAGGAGCTGATTTGGAGATGTGAGAGTTTGTGTTTGTGTGGACGGGGAGGTCAGGCACACTAGAGCCAGTGGAGGGATAAAACATGTCAGGGTCCAGGTGCCTGAGGGCACGGTCCAGTTCCGACGAGGCACGATCCAAAACAACCCTGAAGGAAAACAACAGAGTGCTTTAGGATATCTGGTACAATCTGTGACCTTCAGCGCTGATCATTAGGGAGTAGCCTCATCAACTTTTCTACTTTAATCTGAAGTAACAAAGAGCAGGGTCATAAATTCAAACCACACATCATCTATACTTGAGTACAATAAACGATAAGATAAAAGGGGAAATGGGTATTGTAAATAGTGACACACCTGCCACCTCTGCCCACCCTCCTGTGTGCCACTGCAATACAGCGTTTCGGCACAGAGAGGGCGGTGAGACAGTTCCTCTGCCACAGCCGGTCCTGATCCGCCTGCTGCCAGTGAGGAGAGCAGCTCTGATCCACCAGTGGCTGAGGACACACAAAACTTTTAACAATGGCAAAGGAAATTACCAATGCACCACAGAGCTAAATAATATGGTGCTCTGTCACTAATAAAGCAAGTATATCATACTCTATGGGCAGGAGGGTTTAGTCACAATACTCAGTTTTGGCCATGCACTTTAATTTACATGCTAAGACAAAAAAAACAAAAAAAACACTGCCAGTGCCGGCACCTTCACACCCTCTCCGTGTAAGAGAGAGTTCAGTTGTAAGGCTAATTTCTGAAAATTAACCTGAAATGTAAACCTACTGGTTGAGTAAGTTAAAAACAATCATCTGATGCAATTACCATTCCATTGAGAACAGCTATGAATGTTAATTCGAAAATGAATTAACATTCATAACTGTTCTCAAAGGTCCTCAAGCAGCATTTTATTATGCTTACAAGTATTTAGAATAACAACATGCACTTATATAAATACAATTATTATAAATAATGTAGAAAAAATAGTGTGTTTATTTTAAATGTTTAATACAAGAAATTATCTACTTGACAACAACAGCTGGTTGAAATGATGGTAGAAAAAAGCCAGTGGTTCTCAATCAGGGGGTCCAGGGCCCACTACAGGGCCTCGGCAAAGACAAAACAAGCCTTACAATACGGTTAAAAACCAAAACCAAAACCCAAAACATGTTGACAAATTTTATTATTTCAGTTACTTTTTTCATTTATAAAAACTACTGTAGGAGAGTCCATGGATTCAAAAAATGTTTTGTAAGCAAAACAACAACTAGGGGGCCTTCAAATATTTTTGTGGTCAATGGGCCCCTTGAACTCAAAATGGTTGAGAATCACTGCTTTAAGCCATTTTAGTGCAGCTTAAATATCAATATATAATTATTCAGCTATATTGCCCAGCTCTTCAGCCAGCACTGATGTTCAGTGGGAAACTCACCGAGAGGTAACTGCAGCCAGCTTTCCTTCTAAAGGCGAAGTTTCCATCAGGATCGTTCTCTTCATCCGGCTCTGATACTGGAGACTTCAGAAGAGAAAATAAGGAGAAATATATATACTATTATATCTTCTGACAAAAAAATATTTTAACGTCTTTTAAGTAAAACCTCTAAATATGAGCATGTGTAACGAAACACTGATTGTATACTGACCAGTGGGTAATCCTCCTCTCCAGAGCTGTGGAAGTCGTACTGTTTAATGTCTGCCTTGATGATGGTTTGCTGTCGCTCTGGCCGACCAGGCTGCCGAAATGTATCAAGTTTGGGCCTCTTGTTGTACTTCTTATGAGAACGCACAAAGTCAAAGTGAGGCTCAGGCTTGATTGTGAAGGGGTGGAGGTGTTTGGACCCAGATTTGTGTGACTGAAGGAAAGAGACAGAAGAAATGGTTTTATAATTATCACTGAGCACATTCAAGACATTTCTCGCACGCAGATATTTTCCCTCCTACTGTTGGCCTTTACCTTAATTTTGCTCTCTGCCTTGTGCCGACTGCTCATGGGTAAGGATGTGGGTGCAGGGTAACTGGTTTTCTCTGCCAGAGGTACAGTGACTTCATTCAGAACCTCTCCTGAGAAGTCTCCAATTTGATATCTAATATACACAAAACAAGGAGAAACAATATGTAAAAACTAGGGATGCACCGCCGGTACTGCGCTCATGCACTTGTACACATAAAAATGCTCCGATACCAACAACTGATATCACGCAGCGTGTACATTGTGTCCAGACAAAGAATCACAGACAACAGAGAGTATAATGGGGATAAAAGAGAAGGCTGTCTATTAGGGCTGCACAATATATTGAAAAATTATCGTTATCGCGATAATAGTATATGCGATATTCATATCGCAGAGAGGTGCGTTAAATGGCATTTATTTTATGTGCCAAGCACTTGTGTGATGCATGCATGCATGGGTTGTTTATCCAAATTCGACCAATCAAATGGGGCCTTACTATCTTTATACCCGCCTCCACAGTAGGTGCTATTATGCTATTGGCTAGATCAGGCCCAAAGGGGAACCTAGTGGCTCAGAACCTATGTTCAGAGCAGAGAGTGGAAAATAAAAACTAATGGCGGGAGTAGAGACAAGCGAGGAAAATGAACACAGCGAAGAACCTGTGCCTAAAAAGAACTGTACGTCTGAAATATGGCAATATGGCTTCAATAGAGAAGATGTGTCATAAATGCAGCCAGATACTGTGTAAGGGGCCGTTCACATATCGCGTCTAAAAACGCATGGAAAGCGCGGCCGCGCCGCTATCTCCTTCTTTCCACAAGCGCTTGCGTCTGTCGGTGCTATGCAACCATGACCTGCGTGAGCTTGCGGAATTCTGAAAAGTTGAGATGTTCTCATCTCGTCGCGGCATAGGCGGGCCTGGAAAAATGTGCTTCCTGCATTTGAAATAACAAATTTGCACGCACAAAAAACGCGATATGTGAACATAAATGACGGTGTCACTAAATCTAACAAAACTGCTAACAAAATGCCAAGTAACAATAACAAAGTCTCAGAGACAACCATTAATCAAAGTGTTGCATGTGTAACGTTAACTCCTTATGAAAAAAACTGAGATATTCTTCTGAAGATCAGAAGAATAACTATTAGCCTACCTGTTTATTTTAGTATGATCATTACATATATAAATTATAAAAAAAACATAAAATGGCATTTCTCTATGGAAATGTTATATCGCAAGAAATATCATTATCGCAATCCTCAACAACAATATCGCATATTGCATATTTTCCCAGTATCGTGCAGCCCTACTGTCTATGAAGTAAATGTATCTAATTAGTGAAATATTAAACAAAATATAGTAGGGCTGGGAGAAAAAAAATCTGTGTTGGCGCTGCCACTGACCCAGAGAGAGTAGTCATGAAACAGCAGTCTTTTCAACCTCATAGTATCATTGTTTCTGTGATACAATAGTTCAACTTATCATAGAAGTACTGGGATTAAAGTTTTAAGCTCAAATATAAACACTGATGTCTACGATGGCGATCAAAATAGAGTAAATCAGCTGTTGATAGAAACTTGGCGCTTAAAATAACACATTTATCGATTACATTGTTTCTTAAAAAATGACAAGTGACTTAAATGTATTTGTTATTGAATAATTTATTCAAGAGAATGTAGTATGATGCTTCTGAAATAAAAGTCAGATGATGACATGAATTGTTATTGTAAATATGACTCATCTTATGCATCATGTACAGTCTGTATAAATGTATGATTTAACTTTTCCCCATGGTCTAGTGTTAAAAAAATAAATAAAAATGACAAATAAATACACCAATAACTATTTCCTTTTTATTTCCGAAATTTGCAATATTGAACCGCAATACTTGTAGAATCCAATTCGTAAAAAAAAATAAAAAAAATATCGCAATATCGGCACCCAAGTATTGTGATAGTATCGAGTCGGGAGACAGATACAACGTCCCAGCCCTAAAATATAGTAAGCCTATAAGTGAAAAACACACAGTGCATTGAATATGTAGCGGCACAGACACGCGATCGTGTCGAGTGCATCCCTTTTCCACAGACATCAGTGGAAAGTTTGTAGTTCGGTCGGATATGTAAATAGCAAAGAAAGTAAAGTGAGGCATGCATTACTAACGTTAACTGAAGGAAGAGAGAGAGAAAGATTTGTTGCATGATCTTGATTGCGGATGGTTCACTCAGCACACATGCATCATTTGGATTAAAACTAAATCGTATACGTAAGCAAAACATGAACTGTTACGTGATTTATGTACGTACATTATTACAGGACGTTTGCAGGTGAAGAAGTTTCAT
This sequence comes from Abramis brama, assembly GCF_963993115.1. Taxonomy (NCBI): domain Eukaryota; kingdom Metazoa; phylum Chordata; class Actinopteri; order Cypriniformes; family Leuciscidae; genus Abramis; species Abramis brama. The sequence goes on from NC_139970.1 coordinate 27,375,497, forward strand.
AAATGCAAACATCCGAAGCACGCGCCCTGAAAGCTGCCTCAGACAGCGCGCAAATTGAATTGAATTCTCTTTCACGTCTTGCGTTTGGTGAGTATCCTAGTAAACATACCGGTAGTCAGTTATATCTTCATGAACGTAAACAAAGAAAACGAATGTACAGTAGGGCAGGCTATATTGGATCATAATAGGGCATATAATAGGGCAGGCTATATTGGTGCATTTGTTCTAAAGGGACAGCAGCCTAATAAATCTGCTGCTGTGTTTTTTTTTACTGTTAATCAAACTACAAAAGACAAAGAAATCCCTCACTGCTATTGACAATTACTTTTGTAACCTTATAAAGATTCATCATTCATTTAATTTATACAGTGATGAATATGCAGTATTATTTCACATTTGATTATTTTATTCAAATTATGTACCTGAAAACTACTGTTAGACCTACCTGGAAGAAAAAAAACAGCTGTTTATTTAATTTGTAGCCTTTCTTTGTTCTATTGTATTTATTTGTGCTATTTGTAATTAGATTTTTTGTTCTTATTTCATTGCTGACTGCTTGCTTCTCTTTAATAATGTTTTGAATTTACATTAATTAGGCTAGTAGTTTTTGCTGTATCAAAATTATAATAGAGAATTGTGATATTTCACTGGCATCTACACATTTGAACCTCTGACCCAATCCTTAGCACTGAAGCAGCTTTAAAGGACAAATCCAGTGAAAAATGAACCTAGGGGTAATTAACACATGGTTACCGAGTCGATCGTTCCCTGCGATGCGTTTTCATGAAAATCGAATGTATAGAGTTTTATCTTTAAAAACAGATTAGCTCATAACACTAGTATATGGGGCACAGAGTAAGTAAAAGTAAATCGCTAGTTAATACCACTAACAAGGCTCAAAATAGCCTCACACTAACACGGTAGCATAATGAGGGTCCCTACATGCAAACCGAAGCATTGAGAACTTTGTAAGTGTACAGACAGTTTAATAAGAAGATACTTTATAAAGACAGTACATTACGCATTTACAGACAGGCGTCATCTTGGAAAACAGTCTCGACTAATCGAGTCACGAACGCCGTGCTAAGTGAACTGGTCGATAGGAATTACGCATAGTGAAATCTAACGTAGCACGGCGTTTGCGACTCGATTAGTCGAGACTGTTTTCCAAGATGACGCCTGTCTGTAAACGCGTAATGTACTGTCTTTATAAAGTATCTTCTTATTAAACTGTCTGTATCTATCTAGTAACTATCTCTATTTTGAGCCTTGTTAGTGGTATTAACTAGCGATTTACTTTTACTTACTCTGTGCCCCATATACTAGTGTTATGAGCTAATCTGTTTTTAAAGATAAAACTCTATACATTCGATTTTCATGAAAACGCATCGCAGGGAACGATCGACTCGGTAACCATGTGTTAATTACCCCTAGGTTCATTTTTCACTGGATTTGTCCTTTAAATATGTGCTGTGCAATTAAATGATAGATAAAATATGATAGAGCAATAGAATGAACAGTGAAAGTAACAGAAGCTCATACAATACATTTTAACATGCTTAAGCATGAAAACAACTGAAGGAAATATTTACTAAACAAATTAAGCCAACTAATATGATTCATATTCTTTTAGTTTCTCTACCCAATATATAGAAAAAAATTAAATGCAGTGAAAATACAGGTATCGGTTTTGGCAAGTACCAAAAATGAAAGTATCGGTATCGGACTCGTTCTGGAAAAAGTGGCATCGGTGCGAGAGAGATGAGTCACTTTACATACAACAACCATTCTAGCTGTTAAGTAGTGTTTGAAAGCAGGCGTATATCAGTGGATATGTCTATCAGCGGATATATTAAAGTCCCACTCCGATCATATTTTGAGCTATTTTTAAACATTCTCAGTGGTCTTTAAATGATGATTATGCCGTTTTTAGCCAAAATCACAAAACCTGTGCCGTTTTCTGGGACTTTGCTTCAGCAGAGCGGCAGTAGCTCATTAGCAATTCGCCTCTGCGTTGTGGGGGGAGCCGTTGGCACGGAGACGACCTTCCCCCTCGTTCACACCGCCGCCGACTTGAGCTTCCGAGAAAACGGAGGAGAAGCTGATCATCGCCGTTGCTGGGTTTCCTATCATTATCGGATTAATTGCAGTTTAACCATCAGAGTGAAAGTTTATCATTTGCATGTGTTTTTAAGTCCTGCCAGTTTAACAGGGCGCGCTTGACAGGGCATATAAGAACACAGAGAGATAGCAGAGAGAGAGAGAGAGAGAGAGAGAGCCTCGGCCGCGCGCGCGCACTCACTATTAATAATAATAAATAATAATGTGACCAAAACGGTTATACAAATGCTGTCATTATAAAAGGTTTCTAGTGTCAATGTATTGCTTGTTTATTTTGTTTACTTTTCATGGTGTGACACTTCTCTTCTCCCATGATCGAACAAAGAATGCTGCTACGTCAGAGCGGCCAAAGCGTCAACAAGCTTCCTCGTACTTTTTGACAAGCGTCCTTGACAGGGCGGCCAGAGCTTCTTTGCCGCTCAAGTCGGCGGCGGTGTGAACGTACAGTTAGCATTGCAACCCGCTACCGCACATAGGTGTTGATTCGCCATCGTCTTCTCTACTCCTCAGAACCTGAGCCGCGGGGGCGGAGGGGAGTATGAGCTTGTGGCACCGCCCAGTGGAGTTACTACGTCACAACTCCAGTCTATTTTAGCTGGCATTTTAGCGTCTGCTACTGATTCACAGCCATTTGAATGCAGAAATACTCAGAAATACAACTTTGAACTTATTTTTCTCAAGATATGTCCTCTAACATCAGAAAAATGCCACAAGAACATGTTAACACCTAGAAAAACATGATTTTCATCGGAGTGGGTCTTTAAGGATCCACTGATAGACACCTGCTTTCAAATGCTCCTGTGTGTATCTGTGTAAGCGCTCAGTGAAGACATGTTTTTGAAGCGTTGATCATTGTAGCCAATCACAGACATATATGTTGAGCGTGTGAACACAATGGCCAATCAGAAGCGTTTAAGAATCGTTCAACAGCGCTCAAAAAGCTAGAGGGAAATGCTGGTATCATAACATTTTAAAAAGTTCAGTACCGTCATGGTACCGAAGTCGGTAGTTTTGACAACACTACTGTTAAGTTACACATAACAGTTTATTTCTATAAGTATGCAACAACAGACATTGTCTCAAAACAGCTGTATTAAAAGAGCAATGTTGACAAACCTTTTTTCAAACACCTCCAGTGTCAGATGCAGCAGCTCTCGTTTGCTCTTTTCTCTCTTCTTGATCATCTCCAGGATGCTCATGGTTCGGCTGAACTCTCTCCTCAGCTTCAGCATCTTTTCATAAGACGCTTCGTCATTCTTGCGATTCTACAGAGACAGCATAACAGAGAGACGGATGGTTCCGGTAGGTGTTCACACTTCTATTGAGGGGAAAATGTGATCTTTATTAGGGACGTGTGAGTGTGTGTTCATTTATATGTATATATATATATATATATGTATATACATACATAGCGTTGTAAGCTACCTGACAGCTTCAGTGATCATAATGGTAGCGATCTTTGCTCATTTTCTGTATATAATATATATTTTCCATGCTGCTAACTACATATTGCAAAGTTTCTGGATTAACAAACGTATTTAACTACCTGATTGAATCTGAAAGTGATAACCATAGCATTGGATGGAACAAAACAATCTGAAGCTGTATGTCAAATGATCTATACATGAAGTCTTGGAAAATGAATTCATGAATAAAGAGGATGAGCTAATATAACAAACTGTTTCTATGCATTTATTTTGGATTTATTGTCAGTACTGGGGTTGCCGTTCACAGGTAGGGTACTCTGTACTATGTGTGGACCATGTTTGTCTGCGTAAGTTTGATGCACAAATGTATAAGGTAAAAACCAGTCCTGTCTGAATGCCCTCTAATAATGCTGTTTGAGGCATCCATGACAAAACACAGAGTACGTGCATACCTTCCTAGTCTGCATCTTCTCTGTGCGACGCCTGAAGGCCACGTAAGCATCATTGTTGGTGGAGCCATCCCTCTTCTCCTGCTTGATTTGCGGGATGAGCGACGGGCCCCGGCAGTTCTTCCTCTTCCTCACCCAGTAGTCATACACTGACTTTAAAAGGTAGTCATCTTCATTTAGCAGCAGCTTGGCCTCCTGAAGAGTGACCAACTACAAAATTATTGAGAGAGAGAAAGAGACAGGAATGCGTGTGAATAAAAATCAAATTTATTAAGAGGTATATTTTAGATCAGTTTTCAACTTGTGGATCACAACTCAAAAATAGGTCTCCGATAGTGTGTGTGTGGGGGGGACAATGCTAAATCCAATTAAAATATAACTATGTAATTGTGCAAATTTAGAATAAAAAAAATGGAGGAGAACATTTTAAATTTTATTTTATGAATGTGTCAAATCAAAAGTTATGGTATTCTGAGACAAGCAATTTGTCCCTTGGTAAAATCGAGCTAGATCATACAGATGGCCTGACACATCCTCAATCTTGAAAATCATGAACAAAACAACACAGGTTAAAAAAAAAATACAACTAGGACATGACTTACTAGGTTTTAATTGCAATGATAAAATGATTTGTCAACTGTAAAGTGTTTGTGTGATGAATCAGTGTTTCCGCTACATTAAGGTTCTCAGTGAGGTCCGATATTGTGCATACTATTGTGTTGTTGTTAAGCCCCACTAAAGGCATAACAAACATTGTAAAGCACCATAAAGTTTTCGTGCACTATATTCACTTCGATAGCATAATGTGAGGTAAAAATGAATATTTAAGTCGTTAAGTTAAAGTTAATGGGATAAAGGTCTATGGTTTGCATAAAATTACTTTATCTTGCTGGAGTTCATTGCGCTTTCTAAATCATATTCCTTTCTCCCGGGTGTCTGTTAGAAAAAAAATCCTAGAGGAAACACTGTGAATTATTGCCTAATTGGAGCATTGATCGTATTGTTGGGCAATAACAAGATTTTTAGTTATAAGATTTTTTTTTTTTTTAAGAAATTAATTATTTTATTCAAGCAAGGACACATTCAATTGATGGGGGAAAAAACAGTAAAGAAATTTATGTTACCAAAAAGTTCTGTTTTAAATAAATGCTGTTCTTTAAAAATTTCTATTGATCAAAATATCCTGAAAAAGTTCATCACAGTTTCCAATAAAATGTTAGATAGCACAGCTTATTGTTGATAATAATAATAAATGTTTCTTGAGCAGCAAATAAGGATATTAGAATGATTTCTGAAGAATCATGTGACACTGAAGACTAGAGTAATGGCTACTGAAAATTGAGCTTTGATTTCACAAAATAAATTAATTTTTAAAATGTAGTAAAATAGAAAACATTTATTTTAAACTGTAATAGTATATTTTACAATTTTACCGTTTTTTTATTGTATTTTGACATTTTTGTTACTTTCATACAATTCTGGTACCATGTTGGGTCGCCACTTGATATCTCATGTAAGAACTGAATCCTGAAGCAAAACCAGCTGAGAAGCACTGAATTATAAGAAGGTATATAAGGTACATATACTTATAAGGTATAATGCATTTGTTATTACCTGGTTGGTGCTGGCTTTCTCTAACCGGTCCATCATGGTCTCAAACTGCACAGGTCTGAGCTCCATCTTGCGGTTGAGTCTGTTCAGTAAAGTCTCGTCCTCTGAGTCCATATCATAGTCAGGCAGCTCGTTATCCAGACCCAGAGCTGGTGCGGAGTATAAGGGGTAAAGGTCAGATTGAGGTCATATTCAAATTACATTTTATGTGTATGTTTAAACCAAGAAATTGAAGTATCCAGTGGGGCTTGAGGTAGACGTCACTCACGCTGGATGTGGATGAGCTGTTTGGGGATGCGGAACTCTCCTTTGTAAAGGCGGTCGTAATAGGTGATGTTACTCTCTGCCTCTGGCACAGGGATGACCATGCTCTCCTTCTTCTCCCTGAACACCTGCTGGGCAGAGATGGCCCTCTGGAGATGGTGCTCCTGAAACACCATGAGAGAGAGTGTGAGTAATGCTAATTCTGCACTGACAGAGTTGGTCAACTCAAATATGTGAACAGGTTACAACAAATACGCCAGAACAGTAAAGATTTTGCCACCTCATATATAGCACATAATATTTCCATTAGCAAGTTAGTTAAGCTGAAACTGATGTAGCTGGACTAAGCAAAAAGAAAAAGTTTAACAACTCACACAGAGGAGGAAATAAGAATTGGGCAAGTACTAATTGTAATGCAGCTGAGAACAGCAACGTGATGAAAACTGCAATGTTTTACACAGCTCGCAAGCATACAAATGAACTCTAAATTGTTCTGATTACTTTTGGATTCAAGACTGATCAATGGGTGAGCAGTTCATTATCAGGTAGGTCAGGAGTGCAAATGCAATCTGTGGCACACAAAAGCAGCACATAACTTGTTTTTTAACTAGGGTTGGGAATTGAGAATAGATTCCAATTCTGGAATTGGATACTTGTAATAAAGTTAAAATTTTAATTCCGCATATCGATTCCAGTGTGTAAATTTAATTTAATCTGTGCCGTTTTCTGTTGATGTGCAGCATGAACAAAACTTTACTAAACATTTGTGGAGAGAGCGTCCGCCATCCAATAATCACAATGCCTCAACTCTAAATTCTGTTTATTTTATTACGAGATTCAAACAATAAATGTTGCTTTGGCGCTCTTTAATGCGGCGTGATGGATCACTGTAGTGTAGTTCAAACGGCAACACGGATCAAGCGGCGCGTGAACCGATCATCTCATCTCCTCTTTACTGCATCACGAAATAAACATGGGTGAACATCAGAAGGTATGTCGAAAGATAGGCTACATTACAACTTCTCATGAATCCGGTCTCATGTAATCGCTCAATCAGTGTTTCAACCAGGGAAAGACATCAATAAAACAGCTTGTAAGCTATAAAATCCCTTAATGTTACATTTACCTCAAGAAAGCTATTCAATGTCCATAAACTCATTAGTTAGCTAGAAAAAAAAATAATAGAGAAGAGCATTTTGTTAAATAAATGCACTGTATTATATATTCATTATATTTTTACTTAACCTGTTAGAGATGTCTTCATCATTTAATGTATGTTTGAATGAATATGACAAGAAAACAAGTTATTACAGTTTATAGCTAGTCGTTTAAATGTTTATTTTTCACCAACAATCTAGTAGAAACAATTCTGTTATTAAAAAGTTGATATAAACACTGCCTTATGCGCAATTCAAATGTTTGTACAACTCAGTTTGAGCTATTTGAGTGTTGATTATTAAAAAAAAGTATGAATTATTATATGATTATTCATTTATTTGATGAATCTCTTCGGCAAGCCAACGAGGAAACTGCCGAAAATAAAACACAAAAGTCGCAGACGCTCATAACAAAAATGATCTTCATTAAAAGTAGTGAGACTAAATGTCTACCAGTGCTGATGCAGCTCTATCTGTCTTATTGCGATCTTTGATCTTGAAATTAGCTGATGATAAATAAAATGCAGCTCATTTCTGTTGCTTTCGCTGACGTGAAAATTTGCATATAGCACGGAAATTGAAGATCGGATTTATATCCGTTTTGCGGAGACACATTTAAGTGGGCAAGTGTAAATGGAACCGTTTTAACAAATCAGATAGTTATCCGATCTGTAAAAACACATGAAATGACCAGGTGTAAACAGACACCTGTATATTGGATCCTGCATGAGGTCTTAAAGCAGCCTAATAAACCTGCAGCTGTGTGGCATTAATGTTAATCAAAGAACAAAAGAAAAACTTTTGTAACTTTAATAAGCATCAATCTATATTTTACTTATAAAAAGAAAACTATGCAGTGTTATTTTACATTTGATTACAATTTCTGTACCTGAACTTTGCATATATTTGTGCTATGGCTAATTTGTTTATTTGTTCTTATTTTTATACCGTTTACTTGTCTTTAATAATGTTTGAAATTTATATTAGTTAGTCCAGTTGTTTTTTCTGTGGTATTTTTGTGAAAACATTAGTGTTCTTTAGGCTGCTGATTTTTGTTCATGAAAAGACACAGAATAAATATGTTTGATTTAATAGTTTGACTAAATGTTTTTATCTTACAGGAATTAAAACTGGGAATAGAAAAGAATCTGAATAGTTCACAATACCAACCTGTTTTTAACAAGTACTTGCTCTCCGTACTGTACATCTGTCCATAATAACACTGAGCTTGCTGATCACAATGGCAGCATGACAGTTCATACTTCTATTTTAATAAAGTTAACTTCACTTACAAATCAAATGAATCAAACTGAATGAATCAATGAATGCTTGATGATCTGTCACACAACAGTGGTGTAGCCAAATACTAAAACAATAAATATGAATTATTTAGTTTACAAAAATATAATTAAAAAATATAAAACTAAACTGCTTATTTCCTTAAGTACATTTTTAACTAATAATAATAATAATAATAATATAAAATGTAGATATGTAGTACATATCTAATGTCGGTACATAGTACATATCTAATGTATTTAGAACATATCTAATGTACTGTATGTTTAAATAATATATTTTTATAATAATAACAACAATAATGAAATAAGAAAATAAATAATACCAATTATTATTATTAAGAATTATTATTATTAGTTTTTTTTTTTTTTTTTTTTCATTGGGTAGTGGTTTGAACATAACAAATATTGTGGTGTCATGATGGCAACATCATGAACATGGTACCCTGAAAAATACAATGGTACTAAATTATTCCCATATTAATATACCACTGTATATGATATTCACATGTGAAGAATAAAACATGCCATAATGGTGGATTGCACTGTGTGTCCGCAGTTCTGCGTATGCTTGAACTGATGACTAAGGCCCGCAGATGCAGAAATTAAACATCAGGACCACTGAAGAATCAAACACAGATTCAGGCTTCAGAGGCACGCCGTTAAGCTCATGTATTCCTGTCGTAACATACGTCAATCTCGAACGCATTTGCGCAAAAAGGCTGACGTCAATGCGCATTGACCACTAGCAAATCTCTCACGTAAATAACCTTGTTCACGCCACTAGTGTAAAACATTTCCCACGACTACGCAACTGTCGTGCACTGTATACGTAACCTAGAGCCTCCGAACGCTGCTTACAGATCCCCATTCGCAGAGAATGGACTTGCGCAGTAAAACGTGCGTAAACGATACGTGAATACCAACACCCTGCTATGCACCTGAACCTCATGAAAAATGATGAATTTAAAATCATTTACATACCGACTCCTCTTCCTTTTCCATCCCGGTTGGCATTTGTGGGACCGCTCGGTTGATGGAGACGCAGTCGGTGAGGTCCGGGAGGTCTTTATTGCGGTAGATCGGCAGCGGTTTGGCGGCGTCTAGCGCTCGTGCGCGGAACGAGAGTTTACTCATTGTTTTCAGCGATCACAAACACACTAAACACGGATCATTCGGTACAAGTACACACACGAGCCGACGGTTCTCTCCGCGGCCGCACTCACTGACGTCCCTCCGATCGAAATCCGGCGGTTAAGGGCATCTCTGAGCGAGTTATGGTGTTTTTTCACGGGCTTTTTTTTCTAGGCTGGTGTGAAAACATGGCGGACATGATCCCGACAGCCCGCGCGACACTGCCAAAGAGCGTGAGCGGGAGCGCGCGTGTGCCGCTGCGCGCGCACCTCATACAACATGCGTGCACACGATATTACGACACACGGGCACGAGGGAACACATACATGCATCGGAGAGCTGTCACATGCATTAGACCGTCCATTACAAATGTATATTGATGATAATAACGTCTTCAAACGTGCCACGAAGACAAAGATGGCCTAAAATCAAGAATGTAAACAAATATTAAAGGTTCTGGGCTATAGAATTTTTTTTTGACAGGGTCACCTATCCTCCTGGCTGGGGGATGGGGTGGATTCGGAGCATCGGACAGGCCCGTCTTACCAGGGCCCTTACAATTGTCCTAATCTTCCCCAGTTACAGTGCCCCTGTTGATTAACTGTTAGTATAAGCCTACATTTGGGCGACCATCCCCTTAATAGGTAGCTTACTTTCCAACTTGATCTCATGAGAAAACATAACTATTTTAAAATAGGTATTTCATATGAATTTGAACAATGTGATTCGTGTGGAAATTATTTTTTAGAAAAACTTCAACATGAAGGTCCATCCCTAAACCTAACCATCAGTGGGGCGTAAGCAGATCGTACATTGCCTATGAATTGAACAAATTCATATTAGCCACCAATTCGCCAAAACATGAAATGGTTATGAATTTCCATAACAGTTTGTTGGTTGCATACCTTCACACCAAAAAACTTGATGATGAGAATGAAAAAATTACTTGGTTCAGGACATCCAACCTATAAAATCTAGGCTATAAAGTTGTAGACCAACCCAGTGAATTACACAAATGTTCAATTCAAATGCAATGACATTGTTTGCTGCTGCTTTTTATTTGCCTGGTTCACATAATTAAATCCACGTTTTACTCTGATTATGAGCGTTTTCACACTAACATACGTATTCTGTTGACATGAGGGTTTTTTTATATTTTTTTAATTAAATAAATAGCATCCATCCTTCACCATTAGATTTCTGATAGGTCTACTGCAATTGAGTTTCCTGAGCTGTCTGCTAGCAGCAGGAGTGAGCTGGGTGGCCAGTCTGCTAGAAAAAAAAAGTTAAGCCTGCTAAGACACGTCAGTTTTAATGAGAGGAATGAGCAGAACTTCGAGCGCTGAGGCAATCCTAAAGCAGTGGTGGATGTGCGATGCATAAGTGGAGAGTGTCTGAGCACTGCAGGGCCTGCACTCAGTGTTTCTCTACAGAACATTGCCTGAATCGCTTACATAAACTAGGATCCATGAATTAATCTAGGCCATTATGTTGTACACTATACTGTTCAAAAGTTTTGGGTCCGTAAAAATGATTGGCTATCACGATTTCTACAGCAAAATGTTTTACAAAAATGTAAGAAGTGATATTAATCAGAAATGTTTCCTGAGCACCAAATCAGCATATTAGAATAATTTCTGAAGGATCATGTGACACTGAAAAAAGAGTATTTTGCAATGTTACTGTTTTTACTGTATTTGATTAAATAAACACAGCCTTGATGAGCATAAGCAAAACATTTTTAAAAAATCCCGACTCCAAACTTGTGAAAGTGCATTTGGTTTTGATACTTGGGAAATATCCTGGTGCTCCTTATGGTTAGTCCAGTGCTTAAAAGAATGGCATTGTAAAATAATACTGCATTTCTCATCTAAACGACTGGTATCACCAGGCCAACATCAGTAAATTAAACTTATATGAGATGAGAGGGGAGAAAAAACTTCTGAAGTGAGTGGAAGAAAGTTAGCCTTCATAGAAGAAACAAGGTGTCATGGGGGGAAAAAACATTTTCTGCAATGCATTTCACAAATGAACAATCTGATTCCCTGTTCAATTGGTTTTAAATGGTTATAGAAATGGACTGTTTGCCTTGGTCCCACTAATTACTGATAATTGCTGAACTTCTTCAACTGTTACTCTAATTGAGGAAAATACCTGAGGAGTTCATTTACGATGTCTTTACTTTCCTTGTAACCTACTTGTTAACTTTTTGTTTTTCATTTAAAATGTGCATGTCTCTGAAAATCCCTTAGTACAATTGTTTTAGTCTCTTGAATGTTATTTTCTGATGTTCAAGACGTTTCCAAAGTTGTTGATAGTGGTGATTCCCCTGCACTTCTCCTCAAAACAATGATGTCACAACAAGACTCGTTAATTGTTGGAGACATTGAAGGGATTGAGATCACGAGTGTGAATTGGTGTGAAATTGCTGCGATAAGGATGAGAGGTAAGTAGCCGGCAACTGGCGTCACATGCTTCAAAGATGGCTATTCCACTTTTCACAAATGGTCTCTTTCCTCTCACAAACCATCCCGTTTGAAAACTTTGACTTGAATATGGCCCTGGCCTGCATGTGTGAACCTCATCTTTTAGTCTTGCCCAGAGGTGTCCCATCCCCTCTGTGCTGTGATGGCTTTGACATTCCTCATTACTGTACCATAACACTCTTCTTTCCCCTCAGGGTCCTGTACTTTAGGTACTGCAAGTCCTGGGAGTTCTGGATGTGACATTCCACATTGCCAATAATGGTGACAGACAGGAGTGTGGCCAAGTGTCTCTAAGTGTTGTACATGTAGGTGTTTAGGATACTGCTGACAGTCTGAGGTGGGCTCCCTCTTTATTTTTGGGAGCCTGCCTGTATGAACACTATAAGATTCCTCTAGAAAAAGAAGTGGAAGTTTCAGTCAGTAGATTTTTCGGTATCACTTCAGTAAATGTACATGGCATGAAAATGACCTTAAGACCTCCTGAATTATATATAATGAGCTACATGTATTCACTGAGGTGGAATAGTGAGCCCAGGGGCCCTTGTGAAATTGTGACGTGGCCCCATGTGGGTCACAGGGATTATAGAACCAGTTTCAAGTCAGCTCATGTGTGAATGTACAGTCACTGTGGAATGTTTTTTAGGCAACTTCTTCTTAGGCACGTGATATTGACATTTCAGTCTGAAAGTGTAAAGAGAGAACTTCTATAGAAAGTAAGAAAGAAGAAAGTCACACTTCTATATAGTGCATAATGTCTTTTATTTTTTCATTTGTACTGAAACTCTTTAAGAGTCAAGAGTTATAATTTTCCTTTTTGCCTGTGGAGAGTAGAGACAGTTGTGAAAAAGAAATCACATTTATCACTCAAACACATGTCTTCTGGACTGGATATAAAATTTCCCCTCATAAAAACTGGATACCTCTGTATATACATATTCAGTTGTGGACTGATTTTGTTAAATGGTGGTCAAGTAGAATACCTGTCAAAAGACAAAAATCAGCTATAGTTTAATGATTATCAGTACAGAAACAAGTCAAATACTTGATCCAAATTTAATACAAGACAAAAGCATCTGTCCAAATAAAAATGTAAATAATGTATTTTTGTGATCACGGCATGTGTTTGTTGTATTCTGTTATTGTATGAATTTATGCACATTACTACCAATAGGTCTTTAAGCACATTTCCAGATCTCAAGTTGTGGTTTGGACAGTTGAATTGCAATAGATACATTTTGTGGTTGAAGTAGCATTTGGCTTTTCACACAGTGTTCTGTTCTGCCTAAGACAAATTTTGAACAGAAAGTTTTAAATGTAAAACTGCTGTACCGCTATTATTAAAATGGTCAAATCAACAAAAGTTGATCTGGACTATAAACAAAACACATTTCTTAAAAAAAACGTAACTGAAAATTAATGAATGATTATATTATATATTATAATATTATATATTATATTATATATTATATTATCATTAATTCATTTTCAGTTAAGTTTTTTTAAGTTTTATTTTTTCATCTAGTTATATTTTATTTCAGCTTGATTTTAATCACTGAAAACAAATTTGAATACATTTCATTTGCATCTCGTTGCATATTTTTAAACTGGTTAAAATGCTCAGATGCATTGTGAGAAACCTCCTCTTGTGAGTTCTGGAGATGATGGAGAGGCAAATGGCAGATGTGCATGGAGGCATATGCATTGGCATTGTGACATCTGTGTTTGTGGAGCTGCCAAATGATTCTAGAGACATGTTTTTCCCAAGAGGAGCTCAATGTAGAAGTTAATTTTCTCCTCCAGGGATAATGGCTCTCTCTGATCAGGTTATTATCAACCACTCGGTCTCACGGGGCAGTTTGACTGACTCTAAGGAGTTGCTTTTGCATGGATATTGGACAAATTGGTCAAATTCAAAACACACCACATACCCCAAACACTTAAGAATGTGTGTGAAACATGTTGCTAATGAATGAATTAGGCATTTATATAGCACTTTACTATGTACTACTGTACACCCAAAGCTGTTTACAATCATATCGGGGTCTCTCCTCAACCACCACTAGTGTGCAGCATCCACTTGGATATTGTGACGGCAGCCACAGTACAACGGCGCCAGTGCGCTCAACACACACCAGTTATAGGTGGAGAGGAGAGAGAGTGATGGAGCCAATTCAGGGAGTGGATGGAGTTTATTAGGAGGCCATGATTGATAAGGGCAAATGGAGGGAATTTTGGACACCGGGGTTACACCCCTACTCTTTACGAGAGGTGCCATGGGATTTTTAATGACCACAGAGAGTCAGGACCTTGGTTTAACGTCTCATCCAAAGGAAGGTGCCTATGACAGTATAGTGTCCCCATCACTATACTGGGGCGTTAGGACCCACACAGACCTAACCCTAACCCTAACCCTAACCCTAACCCCACCTCTTCCAGCAGCAACCTGGTTTTCTAATGAGGTCTCCAGGTACTGGCCAGCCTCAACCCTGCTTAGCTTCAGTGGGCAACCAGTTTTGGGCTACAGGGTGATATGGCTGTAGCACACTGTGAAATGATAAAACAGTAACTCAATGTTTTGTTACTCAATTTCTAAACTATGAAATTTAACTTTTTGCATTTAGCGGACTCTTTTTATCCAAAGTGACTTTACAATAGAGGAACATATTCAGCCAGAAAATCTATAACAGCAGTCACATGATCAGCTTCAAAATCTTATTTATTTACAGAACAGACGTCGAATCTGGAATAACACAATCGTTTTCAGTTACTGGTCAGTTTTGGTTTTCATTAACTAAAACTAAACTATAAAAAAAAAAAAAGTTTGTCAACTGAAATAAAGCACAACATAAATATTAGATTAAAAAAAACTATAAACGTAAACTATAAAATAAAATAATTAGTCTACTTTTGCTTTGGCAAATATTAAACTAAAATTTAGCAATGATTATCCATGCTCAATTATAGGTATTGAGTAAAAGCAGTATTCGATAGGTCATGTGATCTCAAGAGGGCATCCTGGTTATAGTGGTTATAGTTTTCAGAGCTTCAGATATGAATGCTTCTCTGGCCTACTGCATGCATTATGAACGCTTTCTCCTTTTTGTTATGTTAAAGCACACAGCAGCATTCTGGGAGAATGTGATTTGTTGACTCCCACACTGTTATTCAAGGACATACAGCAGCCTGACCAGGTGATTCAGTTCAACAGCTCAAAGAGAAACAGTGAGATGAGATGCCGGGCAAGCAGTCCACTTGAATTTATATATAACCTCTATGGTGGGCGTTCAGTCACTGGACTGCAGAACTCTCCAGCTGGAGCTTCAATCCCTTTCCAGGTGAGTCTGGGACAAGAGACAATGACAGCAATTTTAGAAACACTAGAAAAATATTTTATATAATAAGGATACATAATAATAATAATAATGAACAAATCTAGATTATGTGCTAATGTTAATGAGAAGCTGTTGTATTCCTAACTTTTGGATTTTATTTTTTAATAGGCTTTTATGCAGCTGAATTTATTTGATCTAAAATATAGTAAAAAGTCATATTGTGAAATAAATGTTTTATATTTCAACGTATTTTAAAAAATAATTTATTCCTGTGATGGCAAAGCTGAATTTACAGCATCATTACTCCAGTCTTCCGTGTCACATGATCCTTCAGAAATCTTCTTCAGAAGTTGTGCTGCTTAATATTGTGGAAAACGTGATACATTTATTGTGATTGTTATTAATAGAAAGTTGAAAAGAATAGCATTTATTTGAAAAAGAAATATTTTGTAACATTGTCTTGTTATTTTTTTATCAATCTGATGCATATTTGCTGAAGATAAAAAAAAAAAAAAAAAATCTGAAATCTTACTAACCCCAAACTTTTTCAATCGAGTAGCATCAGTAAAATATTACAATCAAAAAGTGTACAATGAGGTGAAATGCTGACATCTAGTGGTGTGATCACACACAACAGCTATTCATCAAATACACATCAGGCTGGACAGTACTGGCCTTAGCTTTGAGAAAATGTCAAATTGCCAATATTACAATCAGTAACAAAAAGAAAAATATATATTTTTTTCCAGATTTTTTAACATTTATCAGTGGAAATCTTCACTTCTGTCTTTAAAACAGACTGAAATACGCATTACTATTTTCAGATCAGTTGAGTAATTGAGACACAGTACACATTTGAGAGCAGTCACTATACTTTATTTGAGGGGAGTAGTAGCATAAAATTTAATCTGTACATTATGTAACAATTACGTCTGATCAGGCCCTGAATGCGGTAAATACTCAAGAGTAATGTGGACAAAAATGGCATGTCCAGCACAACAGTAATACAGCTGCTCGCACCTAAATTAGAGAGTTTTGGTAAAGTGGAGACATTCACTCAATGAGAAGAAACATTGTCACTGAAGTGTGTCTGAGAGAAAAGACAAAGAGAAGCTGCTGGTCGAATCCCAGGAGCAATTTTTGCAACGCTGCACCATGTTGTCAGTCGTGCTACACTGTTTGTTCAATCTTTTGAACGCTGTGAGTGGAAGTCTGAGGTAAAGGATTGATTCTTTTGTAGTGTTTTATCTGACCAGTTTTAAAAAAAGAGAAAGCATCACTTCTCATTTATCCAGAAAAGAAGAATGACAGTTGGGCCATGATATAAATTAATAAAACTAAGATACAGATGTACAAAATTAACATTAAAATATTTAATAATAATAATAATAATAATAATATCAATAAAGGATTTCTTTCTTTGTGACATAAAAAAAACCTCATGCTCTTTTCACAATCTTGAACAACATTCATTTGTACATACGGTGCATTTTAAATTGAGTCTTCTACTAAACAGGGGGCTTTTTTTTTTAAAGTTTGGCTTTTCATCTTATTCAACCTTCTTCCCAGATTCCCCAAATAAAACACCAAAAACAGACAAGGGTACAGAACAGCACCTGGTGAAAACACTCTACAAGCCAGCAGCAGTCACCCAGGCTTAGTGAATCTTTTGTAGTGTTTACAGTCAAAAAGTCAAATGGCAAGAACCTCACAGGAGGTGCTCTTAGACCAAGAGCACTCGTCCTCCTAACCCTAACCTGCAAAGAGCTTTAGTTTGGGCTTATAACCACCTGGCCTTCAATTTTGCACCTACAAAGTCCAACGGAAGGCCTTCGAAAGATGGCGTGGGCCCTTATTACTTTACCATTCTGACAGCGGTCAGATGAAGTACAACAGAATGAGCTGGCTGAGAATGCTACAGTAGAGAGAGATAGAAAGCTTTCACTGAAAGGGCTTGATTGCATACGGTTGTATGAACCTGAACATTGTCAAATGCATCACATGGGGTATCACGAAAGGTAATGAACCAACATTTCAGAATTTGTTCAGACAAGCAACAGAAATCCGATTTTGTATCGTACTCGAATCCGTTTAGATATTCGTAGTGTGAATGGGTGAAACAAGCAAACAAACAAACACGAAACGCAATGTTTACGAACCGGATTCAAACCACATCCACATGTCCGAATGGTCAGATCAGATCTCAATTCATTTTTTCACCATTCAGGATTTGACGTGATTGATATCAAAAGCAAAATGAACAAAATCACTGAGCCACTGAAACATATTTCAGGTTTTGTTCAGACAGCAGAAATCTGAATTTGTGTCCGACTCAAATCACTTCAGTTTGTAGTCTGAACGGGAAAAACAACCCCACAAAAAAATACGATTTTTACAAGCCTGATTCAAATCAGAGCCATATGTGGTTTGAAATTGTGAACAGATTTCAGGTTTCAGATTTTCCATCATCTGGGATGCATATTGACTCCACTGTCTGAACAAATGGATCAGATTTCTTGCAAAATGACAGTTGATCCTAAAAATTGGATTTGAAAATCAAAATGGATTTAAGTGCAGTGTGAACAAAGCCTAAGAGCAGCAGCAGAGAAGCTGTTCATTTGAAAGACTGTCAGCCAGTCGGCAGAGAGTTACTGCATGTGTTCGGTCCCCGTTACAGCATATTATTATCTTAATACTCTCAGACAATCGGGCATCATAACATATGCATAGCATGTCGTAAGCTTGACGTCAACTTCAGTTCATGATGTACATTATGGTTTAAGCAATCAGCTAGGCGCTTATATTTTTACCACACTGGAAGTGGCCTGTGAGCTGTGAAACAGTCCCTGCTTAGGATGTTATTGCACATAATATGACCACACTAATAAGGTGTTATATATCAAGGGCCCTTGCATACATAATACAACAAGGGTAACCATAATGGCACCAAAGGGCTCAAAGCAAAGGGAAACGCTTCCTGAGACATACTGAGATACAGTTCTTGTAGAAGTGTGTAGAAGGTCGCCTGGCTGCTGATCTGAAACCAGTTTGAGGTGACAGACAGTGATCATAGAAAACCAGGATCGGAGGATTCCAAATGAAAATGGAAATGAGTGATGCCCTGAAGACAGGAAATACTTCAGATTAACGAATAATGAAGGGGTTTCCATGACTGCTAACGGGATCTCATGCACAAGCTCCACGTGATAACAAAGGTTTGAAAAAAAAAGAAAAAAAAAAAGAAAAAAAGAAAAGAGAACACGAGGCATGCACATACGTCAATGTTGTGAGGACACCGCAAACCTATATTGGTAAGTGCTGTATTATTTTCACAAAATTCATATTTTCAGGGATTTTTTTCTTCTCAACAGGTCTCGATAAAGGTCAAAACGGTCACAATGCTAAAAAAACAAACAAACAAAAAAAAAGTATCACATTTTAAACAGCAGGGCAACACAGAGAACGACTAAAAGAAAGAAGGCAGAACACTGGTTTATGAATGGCCATCGTTTCTTGGCATAATCTGTCATATAAAAAAACTTTTCCCCGTATTTAAAAAGCTTCCGTGCCAAATGGAGGTCATCGAAAAGCCTCTTTTTTTAATATCATATAGTGTTACAAAACAAACGTATTATTAGGATGAGAAACTGAGGTATACCTTGTCGAGAGGTTGGTGGTTATCTGACAGAAACTCTGAAAGCTTTCAGAGAAAACACGTGTTGATTTGGGTTGTATCGTCACCCTTTCTGTTGATATCTGTACAGCAGCGTCACACTACACATTCAAAAAGCTGTTTCTTATTGGCATTACAATAGTCATTCATATGAACACATTAAATGTGTTTTTTTACATGGACGTTGCCCTTTTTTATACTGAAATGACACTAGCGCCGTGCGGCGGAGTCTCGTTTACTCCTTGAACGGGAAAGTTTCTTCTCCAAGCAGAGAAACGACAACAACGTTTTTGATGCCGGCTTATAATCTTCCGTCCTTGCCGGAGCGCCCCGTGGTACTGGTTTATATATACACACACATACATTAACATAGCTGGCTCCAGGTGTACCTGTATTAAACCCAGATTCGGCGCAAAATGTATAGTCTAGTCTGCATTTGCTCCGGCCGAAAGTACAGGACAATCATCCAGCATGTCTGAAGCCGGCTGTCAGAACAGCTGTCCACCACCATTCCCGACGCGTGTTCTCTGTTTGGTCAGCCCGCAATTCACATGCTGATATCCTCTAGTCATAGACTGGACTCCTTAGGGGGATAGTCCACGTTGGTCACCATGGTTACCACGGTGACTATTTCCTCTGGGGCAGAGATGCTGGTCTGCCGCTGCATTTGGACCACACGTTCCTCGACACATCCCGCGGAGAGACGCGCCTCGGCCTCGTGGTCCCAACACTCCTCTATAGTCTCACACAGCATGGCCAGACCCTGTGAGACAAATGAACGCATTTTATATCAAGCCTAATATTCACTCAATGAAGATTTTTGGTGAGGTTTTAGGATTGACGTTATGTACCGGATGTTTCTGCCAGCACTCCCTGAGAGTGGGCCGAAGCTTTTTGTGGACCACAACATCCTGCATGTCCTCTAGAGAGGGATGTTGGCCCACCTCCTCCTCAAACGGAAGCATGTACTCGTCAACTGGACCTTCAGAAAAAATGAACAAACATCTGCTCAGATCAGGAAGTCCAATCACTTGAGGGTGTTTTCAAACTTGGTTCAGGGAGCTACAAGGGGTACACAGAAAATTTGCAAGACAAAAACAAAAAGTGATTTTTTTTTTAGGTATATGAACCTAAAACATCTGTTTGGTTTTGATTATTATCATCTCTATTGCGGTCACGCTCACGTGGCATTGCAGTTCTTCATCATCATGAATGTTTATTAACTGCATGCATTTTTAAGCCATTTCAGTCTAAACATCTGATATATGGTTTTCTGAGCGCACACATCCGTAGCACAAGCAGACTCGCGTCACGCGAGTATTAAAATAAGTTCTCTTTCACGTCTCCATTTACAATTGCATAAATAAAGCTATGAGTTTAGTTTTTTTATTCAGTATTTAAATATGAAATTATTTCCAATTTTAACGTTTTAATTAAAGGGTAGCTACTTTAAATATGAAACTAAAACCGCCAATAGGTGGCGGCAAGTCACTGTCTTAATAAGTGAGTTGAGGGAGTAATTCATTCAACCGAATTGAACTGACATTTACCAACTTTCTTCTCATTCCTTTCATTTTGGGCGGAAATTTATGTAAACACAGAAATCGGTGGATATCTCACTGAGGGCGGGGTCTATGCTAATAGAGCAGAGTCCGTCAGCAATAGTGGGCGGGGCCTAAGCATATGTGAAGTCACTGTTAGAATCTACAAACGGCTTATTCAGAGACACCGTTTATGATTTATGGGGATTTAAATAAAGGAGTGGGTGGACCATTTACCACACTACCGACATACATTTATGTTCAAACACCATGTGAAAGTGAATTTTGCATAATAGGTCCCCTTTAACTATTTTGAAATGCAGTTTGAAGGAAATATAGATTTTTGGGGAAAATGTGTTCAGCTCTCCTTTCCCTGCAATGTACATTCATTTAAAAATTGTTTGAATTTGTGTTGTATATTTCTAGATAGTTTCTCAACACTGTCGACTCTATCTTTCTAACCGAGGGTTGTAGTGCAACATTCTCGGTAAAGAAGCCTTTGAACAGTATATATCACAAAAAGTGCCACACAAATAAATTCAAATATAATTGAAAAAGGTTTTTTCCAGGTTTATACATTATATATTATTTTATTATTATTTGCTTAGACTTGATTTGACTTAACTAGATTTACAACATTAAAGGCAATTATTTATTTGGGAAACAAGGCTTAATATGTCTCTCCTACATAATAAGTTTTCTGTATACACAAAAATTTTAGAAAAGGGATAGCTTAGCTGACACAGGTATTCACTCAGGTGAGAAGAAAGTATTATAATATTAAATCAACATTCTTTAGTGTTATCCACAGAAACGCAAAAAAAACAAGGGAAGAGAAGCTTTGGAGAAGAGGAAGTTGAACAGAATGACGTTTAACCACCTGATCTGCCTCCATCACACTCTATCATCCATTCAATCCCATCATGCACTGAACTCAATGAGGTCGTCATACATGACTACCACTGTCACAACAGTCCCTGTCTGCTTCACCGTCCACACCTGATCAATACTGTTCCATTAGACCAGACAGCAATAATCAATAATGGCGAGCATACTGCACTTAAAATGACAGGCTTATTCAGGAGCTCGAGTGGCAGTAAAACATACAGAAAATGTGTGTGTGTGTGATCAGGGAGTGCTGCCAGACTGTTACAACTATAATATCGATGAAATTTCTACTATATAAGTAAGGGATAATACACAGCTAGGTGTGCATTACAAGATTTTAATGGAGGAAAAGAATCACCTGACTGGAAGTATAAAAATTAAGGTTATTTTCATCAGTTATGACTCGTTAAATCTAGTGTTTTGCACAGACTTGGATATAACATTTATTTGAAAGAATTATTGAGAGGGAGCAAGAGAAAAAGGCTGTGCGTCTGTGCAACGTCTTTCTACTAATAGTGAAGCTTTGAGTTTAATTACTTCTAAAACAGCAATGTTACCATACCACCTTGTTGCTGATAAATATAATGCAGCAATTCAGTAGCAAAACTAATTTATTAATAAAAGTCACAGGGCAGTATTGACAACAAAATTCTGTGCACCTGAATGTTTCTGTGTGTGTGCTGCGCGATCTCCAATCTCTGTGTGCGAGTGATGCGTGTTTGCATGCTTCAATGAAGGCAGCATATTAATACAGAATGTGATTAAACTGACTAGAATTACATTACATGGTTAGCATTACATGGTTTGAATGCACACTTTCCTGCCAATAAGAATCGAGTATTCAGAAAGACTGTGGTATAATAACTGATACAACTGTAGAGTGTGATGTCAAAACGGTCTTAGAGGAACAGCAGCTCATGCATTCGTACCATCAGATGCAGTGCAGCGGGCCGCCAGCTCCCACATCACCAGCCCGACCGCATACATGTCTATCCTGAGGAAAGAGTCTCGCTGGAAGTTGATGGCCCCCTCCAACACCTCCGGGGCCATGTAACGCCTGGTTCCCACCTGGAGCGCACAGAGAGACCACCTTCTGATTAGCACAACAGTAAAAATGGTACATGTAAATGCATATAGTCTGCCTTGATGAGTACAGCGTAAGGGAATTATGGGCTAGGATGCAGCTGCCAGAGCAAATTTTACATTAAAGTATATGAGAATGTTTTAATGATCTAGATGCTTAAACATACCTATAATAAAATTATGTATATTTAGAGGGGAACTAACTGTACTTTGGTACCGGCAAGTCATTACAATAAAAAAACAGTATTGATGCAAGTCCTTCTACAATCTTTCTGCCAGCACTGCAGTCAATTCAGTCATGGTTTCAATATGGATGGTCCAGACAGCCTAATAAACACTACTAGTGAATATCTTTTAATTATTAAAGGCACACTGTGAAGGAATTGTGTTTTTGTCAAACAGCGACCCCTAGAGTCGCTATGGAATACTTGCACTGTCGTAAATACATGCTCAGTTGCTCATCTGCGGTGATGTGTGTTCCAGTAGCGTCGTCATATCCGTCTATAACATATAGCCTATAACACGCTCTCACACGTTTTTATTTTTAGCATTTTTGAGAGGAGTACAATTTACATGTGGTTTCAACAACCAGATGCATTTACACTTGTCCAGTTTCGTCTGGAATGCGGCACAGACCTCCTCCTGAAGTGGTTTGAGCGATCGGATTCAAATCCGTCTTGAATGCGTTTCGGAGGGCATTTACACCTGGTCTTTTCACGATCGGATAGCTATCCCATCTGAGAAAACGCATGAAGTGGCCAGGTGTAAACAGTAGTGCTGTAGCGGTGCGTCGATGACGTCGACGCTACATCGACGTCATATTTTTTGCGTCGACGCTTCTTTATTTATTTTTTTTTTTTTTTTTTTTACCATTCCCAGAGGTACAGCTCGCCACACACACACCGCCCGCCATGTTATTCTGTCATGTTTTCTCCCTTTCTTTCCAAACCGCGACAAACGCCAGTCTCCTTTCTCTGCAGAATGTGATAAATCCGCTCAACCAATCACAGCGCACCATTCCACGCATTGTAAACAGTAACGGTGGCGCTTTGAATACACCCGGCATCCTAGTTTTCCTTATCTACTTTGCACTTTTTGATCAACAAACAAACAAAAAAATGAATACATTTGACGGCATTGATGAACCTGTGGTGGATTCTGCCGTAGGGAAGAAACGTAAGCCATCGAAATCTAATCATTTACGTGAGGAGATTAACAAGATGAGGCACGCGGGAGGAAGAGAAATGCCGACTTGGACGACAGCGTCAAACTTATGTCGAATGCTGACACGTGAACCCCAGGGGATCTTTTAAAAAACTTTCAATTCTTTTACTCAAAGTCAACGAAAACCGAGCAGGACCAAGCCATTTTACAGCTGATCGCCGTCAAAAAAATTCAGAAGGTATTTCTTAGCGATGGCTGATTGAATGTAGCCTATGTTTAGTCCAGTAACTTAACTTACGTGCCTGTATATAAGATTAGTATTGACCGAGTTCAGAGGCTGTCATGTGGATCAACTTTGTTGTGTATTTTCAACAGTTTCAATATTAAAAATAACTTTTATATTGATTCAATGGATTAATTGCATTTAAAAAAAAACGTGTCATGAATTTATTGCATTTTTTGGGGAAAATAATCTGTTTTTATAATAAATCTTTGAAAATCAAAATCTGGATTTGAATTTTTTATGTTATTATAACCTAAAGATGCTATGTGAAAGTTTGAAACAGAAAATAGTGGTTTTCATCTTGCCACTTTCTTGGTAAAGAAAACACATTTTTTACTCAAATTAATCAAAATGGATTTATCACGTTTATACTATATTATTCAGAAGTAGGCCTAAACATTGTAGCTGACAGTGTGTTTATGTCAGAATGGTTTTTTAATGTTTTTTTTAAACCACAACCTTCTAAGTGCTTCTTTTACTGATATATTTAACAATATCTTTTGCATTTCTCATCCAAACAACGTCAAACTTGGCACTGCACTTACTCGTGCCCAGACAGCTGTCGAGTTTGAAATCCATCGGAGTAACGGTTCGACAGACATATGCGAATAACAGACAGGATAATTAATTCAAATTAGTCGTTAGATTAGTCGACTAATCGATAAAATAATCGCCCGACTAATCGTTTAATAAATAATCGTTTACTCCAGCCCTAGTAAACAGCCCCATGACAAAAACATACGCACAAAAGCCGAAAACAAACGCTGGTTGGCCTCTCACGTCCAAAGTTGACGAAGTGGTGGGGGAAGTGACGTATGCCGTAAAGCAGTCGAATTTTGTAGTTCTTTTTGTGCTTGGGTTACTACCCGAACCCCGAAGTTACATAGTGCCAGTAAAAGCGATACAGACCTCGTCAGGCTATGGCAGACGTGTCATTCAACCTATTGTAAGTCGATGTACCATCACAAGGGTCTTGGAAATACATTATGAAGGTTGAAAAGTTTCACAGTGTGCCTTTAAATTAAATTATTTTTTTAATTGGATTACTTTATTTTATTTTATTCAATTACTGAATGTTTACCTGAATACTTCAGACTGAAAAACCTCAAGCATTGTTTAATTAATTTTTATCCATTTTCTATTGTTTTTAATTGTTTTATTTGTTCATGATTTTATTACCACCTGTTTACTTGAATAATTTCTTGGAAAAACTTCAAGATGTGTTTACTTCATCGAGAAACACTCCTGCTAAATGCCATGGTTATAACTGAATTTGTTATTATTTATATTAACATTTATATTAAAATTTAACTTTTAACATACAAGAGTGTGCTCAATAGCATATGTTTTTGTTGTGGTATTGATAATGAAATTTCACTGTTCATTCGATATCGACTACTGACATTTTGGTCTATTATGTCTATTATGTGGACAGCTGAGATGCAGCCTCTGATACACCTCCACAGAATCATATTCATATTTAAACACACTTCACACAGCCAACCCTCGCACAGGGGCGGCACTTCAATCAGCACCAGCTCCAACACTTACCTGTCCATGCGTGTCCCCAGCTGACTTTCCTGCCTCAAACTTCAGAGCCAGACCAAAATCAGCTATACAAGCCGTAAGGTTTGTCTTCAGCAGAACGTTCTTGCTCTTAATATCCCTGTGCATGTTTAATACAAGTTTAAATATGTAAAAATTGCTCAGAATGATCACAAACAAATATATTTTTAAGACTGCTTCAGCAGTTTCTGTCTATACAATGAAAGGGGATCAATGGGGTCTAAAACAACACTATTTTGTGACACTAAGACATACAGGTTTGAAACAACATGTGAGACAAGATTTAGACCAAATGTCCACCGTTCAATATATCTAAGAACCACAATGCATATATATTTTAGGTTTGTATATTTCTAACCTGTGTGCGATGGCCGGTTTGTGGCCATCTCTGTGTCCTGGGAAGTCAGAGTGCAAGTAAGCCAGTCCTCGAGCCATGGTCTGAGCGATGTGACACAGCTCGTTCCACGTCACTACGTTGGCCTTCAGGTAGTCTGTCAGGGAGCCCTGCACACAGACAGCAGAGACTCGTGGATCAATCATGGCTGTGCTTCAGCCTGCAGTATAAACAACTAAAACCTTTTAACTCGCAATAAAAAGTATAAACTCAGCAATAACACAAAGACTGACTGCTGATAAAGTAAAAAAACTGTGAAAAAAAAAGTGAAAAACTCTTTGAGCACTATTGTAGCACATATTGACTCAAAAATATTGAATCATCTTTTTATAAAAATGATTTCTTTTGTATAATTGGATCCTACCGGGCATCAACATGACATGAAAAACGTTTCTTTTGTAATGAATCTTTTGTCACTTCATTCGTTCTGCCCCTTAAGAACATCTCAAGCAGAAGACCTTCATAACAAAATGTTTTATAGACAGCACATTTACTACATCAATGGCGTTCAAAAAATAGCCATGCGATGTGATGTATTAATTCTCTTTCTCATTTATCACTTTTTTTTGTCATGTTTATTTGAGTGTTCAGCTACTGGGATTGGTAATTTCAATGAGCAAACCTCAAGTCTTTAGTCTAAAGTTCAAAGTCTTAATAAAAATGTATATATCAAATAAATAAAAGACTTTAAAAAAAAAATTCATTAGCAACACTGCAAAAAAAAGAAAAGAATATAACATAATCCCTGCTGATAAAGATGGCAGAAAGATTTGTAAACATTGAGAAACTAAAATATGGATCTAGAAATGTTCCTCCTTTTAAGTGCAAGCCAATGCTGTCCAGCCCCCATTCAGTTCCAGACCTTTTCATGGTAAGCTGTGATGAGCCACAATTCAATGTCCAGGTTGCTTCCTCTCTTCTCGGCCCCGATGAAATGCAGAACGTTTTCATGCCTCATGCCAGGGAGATTGTAAATGTCATACTCATTCTGCCAAGACAGCTTGTCCTGAGAAAGACACAAAGTACACAGTTATTACAGCATACTAGCATGATGGGCAAACCCCTAAACACTGATCCACTGGTCAGTCGACATCAGTAGGGCTGCTAACTGACCATTAAAACAATTGACACATCGAGTCTTAGCTGACATTCACAATCAACTCAGATTATTTAAGTAAGCAGTCATTTACCAGAGCAAATTATTACATGGAGGAAACATGATTTCACCAAACACCAAACTCTAAGCTGTAACTCTAAGAGAGAGACAGCTCCTGTTAGATGTGTTTCCACTAAGGAATTTTCATTTCATTTCAAGAAATACATATTTATCTTTATATAATTTATGTTTTGTGATTTAATGAATGTATATTTAACACTTTTCTATTGGAATTTATTGTAAAAATGTAAATTATTCCTGTGAATTCTCAGCAGTCCTTTCTTCAGTGTAACATCCTTCAGAAATCATTCTAATATGCCCAATTTTTCTCAGATTATTTGATGAACAGAAATTTAAAATCTGCATTTATTTGAAATAGAAATGCTTTGTAACAATGTAATGTTTGTGTGCTTCACAGGCTGACACATGGCTCAGCTCCACGTTTGGCTGTGTAATTGGTTAAGCAGGTTAGATTAACTCATCAGCTTTAGAAGCTGATTCCCTAGCCTTGGGTCCACGTGGTACCTGAATGGGGAATATCTTCACTGCCACATAGTCATTAAGCAGCTGAGCCTTCCACACACAGCCAAAGCGCCCTCTAGCTTTGATTTCCAACAACTGCAGTGGCTTCTGAACCAGGGTGGGAGACGGCGGCATGGGTCCAGGGTCCTATAAAGACAACAAATAAGGAAGTATAAGCTATAGGGTTGGTTAAACAGACCATCTGTAGGTGTGATAACTCCTGTAGACTTCATCACTATGGTGACCATCCTCAAACAGCACGTTTCACAGCGACTCTCTAAATAACACACTGGCTGTGCTGATTTCTAAACGCCCTATGCGGGGTTATTAGAGTGACATCATTAACCACCAAGGTCATTTCAATAAGATGTGTGTACAGGGAAGGGCCATTCAAAATGACCTTTACAGATGGACACTGTCCGGAATTCAGACCCTGAAATTAACCCATGACTCTTATCTAAAACATCATCTCCGTTTTGTTGATTACTGGTTCCACAGGTGAATTGTGATCCCCACTTTAAAGGAGTTCAGGGTCGGTTTATGCTAGATTTTATTTTCAATTGTATGTACATGAAAACGCAAGGGAATGGGTACACAAGCACATGCAAATAATTTGTCTTCATTAAACCCTGAAAATCTGTTTGACAAATATAGGATCAAAACATCCAGATTGATTTCTTGGATTAAAATCAAGTACGCAGAAAACTCTCATTTTGTTAGTTCTATGGTTTCAGGTCATGTTTTACATACATTACCATCCGAACGTTTGGGGTTGGTTATATTTTTTTAAATGTTTTTGAAAGTAGTCTCTTATGCTCATCAAAACTCAAATTTTTTATACATACTGTAAAAAATAGGTAATATTTTGAAAATGTTTTAAAATACAATTCATTCCTCTTATGGTAAAAGTTAAACCGTTGATCAATATACTGTGTCCTTCCTGAATAAAAGTATTAATTTCTTTAAAAAATAGATACAATCTTACCAACCCTGAACCTTTTAATGTTTGTGTAAGAGAAGTGAATAACACAAGCTACAGTTCAGAAGAGAAACTGCATGAATTTTAGAGTTCTAAAGCCAGTAATCATCAATACATTTTTAATCGAATCGTGAGATTCCAAAAGATTTCCACCTCTACTATTGTGCCAGATACCTTATATGAAATAACACATGCAAATAATACTAGCTGACGGTGGTGATGTGGTGGGGTAAAGGTGGACCCATGTCATGCAGCTGAGCTGCATAAATCTTTGACAGAAGGGGCTTATGGGAGTTGAAGTTCAGAGCTTGTTAAACATAATCCACAGCTTCTGTAAGTGGACCACAGATGTGATAATCAGCTGACCTAGTTTGTGGGTGCTGTGAAATGCACTGGCATGCCATTACACCTAGAAGGATTGAACCTTTCTGAATATGCCTTATGCAGGAAGAGACCATTTAGCAGTTCATCTAAATGCATGAGTGTGCTCTGTCTACACCCGACATGACCTTTTCTGACCAATTATCCTTTGTCAGCAAAACACAATAGGCTGTTTCCCGCTTATCAAATAAGCTAATCCCAGTTATTCAAGTGAATCAGTGTAGGAAAGCAATATAGATGGCATCTGTAGGCACGAACCCAAACCCTGCCGCTGTGCTGGCTGAGCCTGCCATACTGCTCACCTAATTCTCAACAAATTTCACACTGAAAATAAATAAAATATTTTTCAAAATATAAATATAAAGACAATACATTTACAAAAATTAACAAAACATAACTGATTAAATAATATAAATTTTCACTGACATAAATATAATTTTACTGTAAGATATACATATATATATAAAAGCGTTTTTTTTTTTTGTGCAATAATTATTGCGCTTCACTAAGACCTGCTCATAACACGCCTCTCTGGAAGAACAAACTCATCATTTCACCAACAAATGGACGTTGGATCAGAAAACGAATCAGAAAGAAATCACTGGAAACTAGCGAGATTGCAAAATGAACATGATAAAAGCGACCGTTTGTTGGCATTTTTTGGCATTTGTTGTTTACTTAAAGATTTAAAACCCAAGCATTGATGTTTTACCACAGTTTTACAATAATAAGTGGTACATTGATCATAAGGAATTAATTATCCAAGATTGCACATTAGTCACACAGAAATAAAGTGGTATTTACCGTTATCACAAAAGAAAGAGGACACACGTACTTACTCAGTCGCGTCTCTTTCTGTTTATTTGTAGTCACAGGACAGTACATTTACATCACATTCAGAAAGAATGATCATTACTGCAAATTTTCCACCAAAAATACGACCTGAGGAGCTTTAGCACTCTCTCCAGTGACAGTCCCACATATACATATACAGTTATATTTTCAGTCAGAGAAACAGAGGAAGCTCCTGAAAAAAAGGAGTTGCTTTATGTTATGACATATACGGAGCTAAATATGGATCAGAGAGTCTGGTATAAAGAGACGAGACGAACTGACAGATTAAAAAAAATACACGATTGTGATCGCCTATATGATATGTCTTGATTTCTTCAAGCTGTTGTATTTACCATGTTTACTATGGTAATTATTAGTGTGCATAGTCTTTTGCATCGCATATAATTATTTCTGCCTTACACGGTGATCAGAATCCACATCGGATCACAAACAGAAGTTATTTCAAACACTCGCTGCTGTCTGAAAGTGAGTTTTGAGCTAAAATGATTTTAAAATTCTTTAATGCTGATGTTGGCTGGTATATGAAATATACCATACTGCCGTCTCCTGACTTAGGCAAACTCCGCCCCTGTCCATGACCACTCCTCAAGCCCAAACTGGCCCCCTTTGGACCAAGGTATTCGGCGGGCCAAAAAACCCTGGCCATTGGCCCAACGGGGGCCGATCAAGCCCCAGAAGTGACAGTGGACCGTCAGTGGAAACACGGCTAATGTTAGTCTTAAGTGCTTGAATAGGGAAAAAAACCCCAGCTTTATTTGGCCTCCCTTAGAAACAAATGCTCAATAAGTAGGTAGGATGAAGAAAGGCTGTCCAGAGAGCACCTGCTGAAATGTGGTTTGGAGTTCAGGCAAAAGTAGGACAAATGGAGAACAGGCATGTTTTTATATGTGGCCTACATTTCCACCAACTGAACAGAGAGACAGAGAGACAGAGAGACAGAGAGAGAGACAGAGAGAGAGAGAGAGAGAGAGAGAGAGAGAGAGAGAGAGAGAGAGAGAGAGAGAGAGAGAGAGAGAGAGAGAGAGAGAGAGAGAGAGAGAGAGCCGATTGTTCTGAACCGAGACTCCTTAGCATATGGATCTGGGTTGTTAACTAACTTTTTTCCAAGTCCTCAAGGAAACAAATGCCGAAGAACACTACATCACATGACTGTGGGTGGGAGGAGACGAGGTTAAAGAACAGAACATCCATCATGCAGAGAAGAAAACAAAAAACGGTCAGGAACCAGCAATGCTTTGCTTTTACACAAACCGAGAGAGCTGACAAGTAATGAGGGAGGATGGAGGTAAGGGAGGGACTGAGCTCCTGAGGGGGACGTAACCCTGACCTCACACACCCACACAGGTCAGGGTCATGTTTACTTTTCCATTTGCCCAAATGTCAGTCACTAAACAGACACCACTTATAAACATGATGACAATAGGTCTTATGGGAAGAGTCTGCCCCTGGGGCGGCAGACGTGGATGGAGGCAAAGGCTGACATTTTTAAAGCATTCCTTTTCCAAAATAGAGTAAAAGAAAGAACAACACAGGTAATTTAAGAGGGCTATCTATCTACCCAGATGCCTGTGGCAGATATAGTATTTCAGTGAGCAGGTTACTGGAGTTGTTTGTTGTTCAAAGTCTGAAAATAAAGAGACCAGTGGAAAAAGACCAACAGACATTTGTTGTACGGGTGAAGCATTCATACCAAAGATGTCCCGAATTCTTATTTCTTAAGCACCCTATAATTTTTGTCGATGCATGTCTGAATAGTTATAATATATTAAATTAATCTGATGCAAATAATGTTTTCATTGCACTCAAAGCTTTAAGCGTTGTTATTAAGTCTACTGTAAATTTTCTGTATGGAAGAAATAATTAGATTTCTATAACAAAAAAAGCCTCCCCATAAGGTCCATGACTGTTTACCAAGACTAAACTTTTTGAACAAAGCAAATGCATTTGGGGACTTTTGATCTCTTGTGAATTATTTACATACAGTTGTTTATTTGGAAGACACATTTAGACCAAAGCAATACACAGCGCTTCGCTGTAACAAATGGAAGCGTAGGCAGCACATATACAATGTAATGCAAAGCAAAATCCTTACAGAACTAAATAGATTTCTAAGTGCCAGAGTGCATCTTGTAAGTTCACAGGGATGGATAAAAGCATCAATGTGATGTTTTGTAATAAATCTTCAGGATGGACTAAATCTGTCATCAATTGAGCAACAATCTTTGGCTCCACACACACTGAATGACTACCGGTAGTTATTTACTTGTTCTTGGACTGCCCAACATTACTGTTTAAGCACCTTCTGGGAATACAAAGTGATTAAAAAAGTTTTAAAAGGGCAATATCTAATACTTTTGCAGGACCCAAGGTCCACTTATAATGTTAATCAAGTTTTCCTGGACCACAAGTTAAATATTCTGGTCATAATTCAGTTTTTGCATACCATTTTAAACTTTCTGGCCCTAGGAATAAAACAGACTGCTTTTGCCATTAGGATGACATAGAAAATGATTGCTGAGAAAACATAATATAATCAATATAATCTAAATAATCACTATACTGCTGCATTTCTAGCTGGGAGGGGGTTTATGCTTATGTTTTACATAACATGACCCTTATAAAACTAGCAAGGCATTTTTTATATTTTGCCGTTTAGGATTTATTTAGCTCATGGACGAACATCTGTCATGAAGCACATTCATACAAATGTAAATAAATCTCAGGGCTCATTAGAGAATAATCTTGGTTCATTCCAGTTTTTAAGAGTTTTGCCTCTCTGGCAAAAACTACCACACAGATTGGCAAATGTGTGTTGCACAGGCCCGCAGCTTCACATCCATTAAACTGATCAAACCACAGATTTTTCATGTGCAATTTGTGCTATTCTTGCTGAAAGAGAGAATATCCAAGGAGTGACGCTGATGCAATATGACAGTTTGCTATGAATCTTTCAATATGACAGCAAATGTTTCATATGTTAAGTACAATAAAAACACTTTAAGCTGTTCCCCATTCCCACATTCATAACATTCATCTTTGCATACATTTGCTGCATGCTTGGAGACGTGCATTCATCAATCTCAGTATTGCCGTTTTACCATGCACCTAAATCAAGGGATCTCTGCCTGAATCCCCTGAACCAGAGGGGATTTCGTTTTTGTTATCCGTGCACTGAAATTCAGAACATCACAGATTGATGAGGCAATGTGCAGGGATAAACGCAAAATAAAATCAGTGGGATATTATAGCAAAATGTACTAACGAAAACAAAGGGGTGCTTTTGATAGCAATGAAAAAAAGGTTTAAAATAAATGAGGTTCCAACATAATCTTGAAAAAAAAAAAGATGAATGAATCAGGCTTCTCTTACCTCTATCATTATATGAAAGGCGTGCTAGTTGAGGAAGGAAAGAGGAAATCAAGCGTTAGTTTTAGTTTAACGTATATGAGATGGAAAGACGAGATGGGGAATTTCATGGTTTCTGGAAGACGGGTAAATCTGTTTCACTATTTTAGTAGGAAAATTGACTTGCTGGCCAACACAATATATTTCTACAGGTTAACCCAGTTTTGTCTGTCCAAAATATTTTAGATTTATGTCAAGCCAAAAGATAGGAACAGGATTTTGTTATAGTCTAAAATCCATAAAAATTTGTAAAAAAAATAAATAAAAAAATAAAAAAATAAACTACTTTCTTTCGCTACTTTAATGTGCAGAAACTAAAAGTAAGCCTTTCAGAGGTTGACCAACATAGCAACACTGACTGAACCAATGATTTTGGGATTTTGTATTTTTGCAATTCTGTTTGGTGCAGCTTGTGTTGCAAAAAGCACATATTTCATCTTTAAGATGAAAAAGGAATATACTGGTTTAGGCGTGGGCCTCAAGTAGATATTCTGATTAAAAATCTTGCCTTATGTAGGAGAATTTCTGGCTTGTGTGCAATTTGAACTTTATGTAAATACATAACTGGAAAGAATGAACCTTCTGCCCAAGGACACCACTCAACAGTTGCTGCTCGCACCTGAGGCAAAATCTGCATGTTACAGCAACTGCCAGACTTCCACAAGATACTGAGAGATTTCTCCAAATAAAACAGAAAACTAGGAAAATTTCAGAATCTCAAAAAAGAAAACACCAAAGATAGAGTTTAAAGAAAATGGGACATGAATCGTTGTTCAGGGAGTACAACAGATCTCCCTGCATTCTCAGAGACTTAATATTGTACCATACTCTTCTCAAAACAACCAACACTTAGCACACATTTTTGTGCAGGACTTTTTGTGAAACTTAAATAGAAAATTATAGAGAATATGGCGTTTTCAGAGCCATAATGCAACAGTGAGCACATCCTCCCTATCCATGCCAAATAATAATTTTTAAAAAGCTACGAAAAAAATCTACAAATGGCGATTTAGATGAAGAGCTAAATAATAATGAAAAGCTAATAATGCACAAGAGCTAAAACCAGAATATAAAGAAATAGAACCAAGGCAATGCATTGCACATGAATGCAGGAGCTGACCTCATGGCCTTAAATACTGCAAAACGCGTGCAGTTGCCTGAATCTCCGTTCTTTCCTGAAACAAGAAATTCCCTTCCTCACCATGAAGCCAAGCACTTAATGCGGTTAAAGCACTCTGTGCTCTCTCTCTCTTGAGGGGCATGTTGGGTCTTGGGCCCTTGTAAGAAAACTGTTAAATAAGCGTCTCTCTGCCTTCTAAATGGTACAAGACTCTAAACTGGAGGCTGGGGGCCAAATGTTTCAAATAAAGACATTATTTTTAACTACATGCTTTAAAATGGCCTGAGAATTGATGGAGGAATGTTTTAATCAGAGCTATTCAAAACAATGTTGATGACAACTGATTAGGGCATCAAAATGATTTTTATTTAGCATGCATTACATCCCATGTCAATGTAATACAGCAACCACCATCAGGCTACCATCTTTTTATGGTTTTACAGATTTACAGTGCATTTAGGAGTTTCAGTGTAGATGTTTATAGAGATAATATCAGTGAGTAAATGAACTGACCAAGTTATAGGGAGACAAGAGAGTAGTCTTTAACCAAACATATATAGTCAAAGTCAGGCAAATCTCGTGTTACTTATATTTACATATTTAAAACATTGTGAAAGTTAAGCTCAAAGCTTCGTATAAACTCCAAAAAGGAGGGATGCTCCGATCGATCGGCTGCAGATCGGTATTGGCTGATAATCGCATTCCACGACTCGATCCGTAGTCACTAAATCTGGCCGATCTTACAAACCGAGCCCAATTTGATGTTGTAAAACAAGCGATGACGTCAAACTTTAGCGCTGCAGTAGCCTGTCATGTTCTAAAGAAATATCACGTGGAGGAACAGTTGTTTAAGGATTTAATACAACAAACCTGATTCGCTGCCTCTGTCATCTGCTCTCAGTGTCAGAGGTGGGTCTTAGGACACACACACACACACACACACACACACACACACACACACACACCAGACAGCGACAAGGAATCTGAGTGTGTATGATTACCTGCATCTGTCAATCTTCAGGTCTTTCGTGAAAAAAATCAATTTGCCATTGGTTGTCAGAAGATGAATCTATCTTTGTCGTAGTATCCTTTCAATGTCCAATGTAATTGGATTTCCCATGACTGGCGTCAGCGCTGTTCAATGCCATTGATCTCTGTGAAGTGCAACCTTAACTTCAGCGTTAACCACGTTGCTCGTCGATTGAGCCTTGTAAAGTGGCGCTCAAAGTTAAATTAATTTGAATGAATCGTTAATAATTCATTAATAATGAATCGCCAATTTTAAGTGTATTAGTTGAATGAACGGTTTAATGACTCACTCATAGAGACAGTCCCTTGGCATCACCTACTGGCGTAACAGCCTGCAATTGTTCAGTTAAAAGTCTTGTAGGCTCTTTAATAAGCCAAAGTATCCTAATATCGATAGTGTTTTGCGTAAGCTCTGTTTTTAAAGGCCTATTAAAATGTTCACTGTAAAATAAATATCGAGATCAGTATCGGCCGATCAAGATGACAAGAAATCGGTAGTCGTCATCAGTATCGGCAGCAAGAATTCTAATCGGTGCATCCTAACTAGAAAGGGAGGTTGTAGCAGCAATATAATGTAGAGTTCTTAACGGGCCTGAAAATTACAACCCGACCCGACCCGGCCCGTGGCTTTTAAAGCCCGGACCCGATCTAACCCGACACATCAACATAATTATCTGCCCGAACCCGGCCCACGGCCCGACGCGTGTCGGATTTTTTTCTTCTTCTCATACACGTATTATCATGACCAGCAGACGGGAATTCAAACCAACTTTTAATGTTCACGCCTTTTAATAATACGAACAATACAAACAACTGAAACAATAAACTTTAAAATATCTAAATAGGCTGTAGTAGCGACGGTGAATTCACCTGCGGCAAGTTTACTTTTCACCAACTCCATCTTCTTCTCTCCAGGCTAAAGGCGTGCACGCAGCGGCGTCAGGTCTGCCCCCGCCCCTCTCCATAATGCACGTTGCACGCAGCAGCCAGACTTTCTTTGCGGTGAACAGCAGCGATGATTAATAATTTTTTATTTTTTTTTCACTGAGCGGAAAAGATTAAGCCCGAGGTCCGACCCGACCCGAGTCATTTGATTATATTTTCGACCCGAACCCGCGGGTCCCGTCGGGTTTGTCGGGCCGACCCGACCCGTTGAGAACTCTAATATAATGCATCAATATCAAAATAAAGCATAATGTTATTTATCAACAGAAACTGAGCAAGCTTTTGGAAGGTAATGGTTTCATCACTGAAGAATAAAGAGAACTTTAAAGCCTTTTTCTGCACTCAAATGCGTAATTCAATTAAACAGATTTTCAAAGAAACTACATTTCTAAGCAATACAAAACAAGCAGATCTCTTTGTGGCATTTTGCAAAATGTCACACTTTCCATTACAAAATCATTTCTGGCAATCTCACAATGTTTGTGACGCAGTAGAGTGACAGCTTTGAGGCTTTAGACACAATTCTGGAGGAAATGATCGATCAAAACAAAAAGTAAATTAATATACTACCATTCAAAAATGTGGAGTAAGATTTATTTACTCACAAAGGCTGCATTTATTTCATCAAACATAAGTTACAATTTAAATATTGTGAAATAATATTTAAAAGTAAAATACCTGTTATCTATTTAATTTCATTTAAAATGTAATTTATTCCTTTGTTTGATCAACATTTTATTATAAGCTGTGATGGCAAAGTTGAATTTTCAGCAACTATTCCTCAGTGTCACATGATCCTTCAGAAATCATTCTAATATGCTCAATATTTTCAGGTTTTGTTGATGAATAGAACGTTTAAAAGAACAGCATTTAATTAAAATAGAAATCCTTTGTAACAATGTCAAATGTTTAATATGTCCTTTCTTTCTTTCAAAAAATAAAATAAAATAAAATTACTGACCTTAAACCTTTAAACGGAAGTGTAAATAAATAAATACGAAATAAAACTTTCTTCACCTCCAAAACGATTTTCTTTTTCAGCTGACATCACCAAGCCTTATTTTCAAACACGTTCCCAACCACCTGTCATATACAGACTGCTTTTCACAATCAGAATTAAATTCCAACAATTTTAGTAGCTACAGAAAGGTTACGGTAAGAATATACCATTATGGAAGTTGCAAACACAGTTTTATATTGACTAAGTGTTGTAATAGTCCCTGAAGACTTCTGCCTGCTGCATTAAGAACTAATAAAGCTTCCAACAATTTAAAAACAAGTTTGGGCTGATTATGATATTTGATATCAGCAGTGCTGTGGGGATGGTTTATCTGTTTATCTGATCTGACCTACATAACACTGAAACTCAATCGGGGAATTCCAAATGCTCACCTGACTCAAAGATAACCTTTTGTGCTACCATACGGTCCCATATATCATCCCAGCACACGCTTGTAAATGCATCTGCATTCTGACCTGCCAAA
Organism: Abramis brama; assembly: GCF_963993115.1. NCBI lineage: Eukaryota > Metazoa > Chordata > Actinopteri > Cypriniformes > Leuciscidae > Abramis > Abramis brama. The sequence continues at coordinate 27,413,244 of NC_139970.1, forward strand.
GATGTCTTACAATGCTCAACAGTGAGGATTTTTTCCCACTGGCCCAGTAGTTCAGATTTTCACTTCACTGGCTGAATCTATAAAGCTCTATTGTGTAGTTCAGAAGTAGATGTGAATCTTAACACTAGTCACACACAGGGGGTAAAGGTCACCTGATTGCTTGTGTCTTGTGTTATGTCATTTTTGTTATCTTTTGTTTATTGTAAGAGAAGAGGGCATCGAAACACAACAGTGTCCTGACAGATCTCGTTTGATTTCGGCTGACAGTGTGTTTGAGCTTGAGCTAGTGTGACATTGAGCACATTAGATCCCTGAATTCACTGTCATTCATGTCAACAGGAGGTTCTGCCCAGGGGAAATAACAGCTCCCCAAAGCACAGTTTCTAGTGATATGAAGATGTCCTGATACACCGAAACTCACACACACACACACACACACACACTAAAAGTGAATCAAAATACATGCATTATATACGAAAAGTATCAGGTTACCTGGGTAGGCACCAGAACAGGTGGATACGCCAGCTTGTGTTGCCGATACATCCAGAAGGAGAGCAGGACAATGGCAGCGATGCCCATGATGGGCACGATGGAGTACAGGAGGGTGCTGAACAGTGGTGGCTTTTGGGTGAAGGGGTTGGATGTTGCTGGGGAGATAAAAAGAACGAGAGGCATCAGTACCAATCAATACTTTTTATGTACTTTTAATGTACTCTACCATTCAAAGTTTAGGGTCTTGAAAAAACAATGTTTTTCAAAGAAGTCTCTTATGCTCACCAAGACTGCATTTATTTGATCCAAAAACAGTAAAAACAGTAATGTTGTGAAATATTATTAGAGTTTAAAATATCCATTTTCTATTTTATTATATTTTAAAATGTAATTAATTCCTGAGATGGCAAAGCTGAATCTGCAGCCATTACTCCAGTCTTCAGTCACATGATCTTTTAGAAATCATTCTAATATGCTGATTTGGTGCTCACGAAACATTTCTTATTATCAATGTTGAAAACAGTTGTGCAGCTTATTATTTTTATGGATGACCATGATACAAAACAAAACAAATTCAGGATTAGTTGATGAATAAAAAGTCAAAAGAGGTTCAAAAGTCTTTACAGTCACCTTTGATCAATTTAATCCTTGTCCTTGCTGAAAAAGTATACTTAGAAAAATAAATAAAAAAATATGAACTTACTGACCCCAAACTTTTGAAAAATAGTGTAATCTGTGACCAAAATATTACTAACTAGAAAATGAAAAGAATATATTCACACATTCTGTCATTTAGCCATTGTGACTTACAAATCAATCACAAAATTACAAAAATAAGGAAAAATATGAAACAAAAAATTCTCAAGACCCCTGTGTTTGATTCAATGTGCTTGTGTAAAGGCCTCCATACATACAAATACAGTTACACTTTATTTTAAGGTGACCTTGTTACAGTGTAATTAAACATTGAATTACTGAGTAATATTAATTAACAACATATACTTACTATAAGGTTAGGGTTAGGATTATGTTTGGTTTAGGGTTAGATGCATTTGCTTATGCAAAAATTACAGTTATTATCACTATAGTAACTACATGTAACAAGGACACAGTAAAATAAAGTGTGACCACTAGGGATCCTCCGATCACGATTTTTGCAGCCGATACCGATTACCGTTTTTTTTTTTGTCATCACGATCGACCGATACAGATCCCGATCATTCAAGCTTTATATAAGTAATAATTAAGCTCTCTGCTGAATGTCAGTGTTTTTTTCAAAATAAGTAATACCACAGACATTATTTACAGCAATGCTATAGATTGTTGTATTAATTGAGAATAAAATAAATAAGCACAACAAATATTAATTTTACAATGAGCATTTTACTAGGCCATTAAAAACAGGGTTTATGCAAAACACTATCCATATGAGGATACTCTGGCTTATTAAAGAGCCTACAAGACTTCGTCAAACTGAACATAATTACAACCCATAAGGTGTAATTAAACATTGCCCAATGTCTGACTGAGGACAAAAACAAACAGAAACACTGCAAACTCCTAAATTAACAAAATGAGTAGACGGATACAAAAATGATCAGGAATATTATTCAGCAATTGCTGAGTATTTGAGTAATTTCTTCCTACGTCCTACTTAAGTAGGTAAGGCAGGATTATCTTTATAAATGAGAGCTTTTCTGATACTCGGACATATTTGACTGTTCAAGCCCAGTAAGATAAGTACTCATACGCTGTATGAGCAGCAGCTGCTACTGCGTGCGAGCGGTTTCAAATCACTTGTTCTTAAATCACAAGGCTTAAAAATGCATTGTTTCTTGAGACCACGTAATAACTGGTGATGACTGCGCCGCTAATATCACCAATTTCCAATCAGTTGGTGGGATCGGCCTATTTTAGTGACTCCCGATCAAATCATAGAATGTGATTATCGGCCGATACCGATCTGCAGCCGATCGATCAGAGCATCCCTAGTTGCCACAAATACTTATGAGAAACAAATATGCTTGTTGTATTCTACTAGTTAAGACTGTTACAATATACTGATTTGATACAGGTCATTATATTTTTACAGATACCAGTTATGATCATCATGATCATATTTCATAAATTATGAAAGTAAACATTTCTAATTTGTCTGTAAAAAAAAAGAAGCAAAGAGTCGGATCTCATGTATGCATATAGAGAGTCCACATTCTAAGCTTTTACTATTATTATTATCAAATTAGCGTTTTTTTAATTTAGTGAACTGCTCCCACTGAAAGGGCTGACATAAAATAGATAAATACAGAGGAATAATAAAAATAAGTAAATAAAATAAACAAAGAAATATCAGCATTTCCCTCCTTTTTAAACATATATGCTCTTTGGAAACAGCTGAATGCCACACTTCATTATTATTGGTTTAATAAGAGATACGAATGTGAAAAGGGATGACATCAGCATTACTTAGCAGAATCTCAGATTCTAATTCCCTCAAGAGGAACAGCACACGAACACAAGACAGATGTGAAGTCTAACATACACCTTCTGTACGTTGCATTAGCGAGATTCGCAGTGTGCGTTGAGAATCTCTCACTGCATACTTATCTTAAGTCCCGCACCTTTTGAACTTGCTAATTACAATTCTTACACGCCAGCCTTGTAATTCAAGGTTGGTTAGATTCCCTGAAGGCTACTGACAGATTCTGCCTTGTGCAAACAGTTTTATTTCCAATGCACATGCATCTATGCAAATGCACATTCCCATTAAAAGCAGTTCAACAGAACTGCACGAGTGTGCGCTTGAGGGAGAATAGCGTGTGTACTTAAGAGTACACGGTGGTCTTTGGTTTCTATGCATCTGGTGCCAGATATCGGACTGGGCCGTGGCTGTTTGCCAGAGATGCAGTGATCCCTCATCCTTGTGTTATGGCAGAGCATTTCCCATTCGCCTGGGTTGACTGCGGGACCATGTGCACAACCCACCCGGTCGAACTTCGGCTGAACCTGTGTTAGCTTTGGTCCAGCAGAGATCCCATTCGTGGTGCCATTTCTTCCCTCTCGTGCCGGCTATGGACTTGGAAGTGGGTTAAGGACTCTGGATTAATCCACAAGCGGAGGAAAAAACACATCCACCCCCAACAAACCCACTCTCATCCGACTCTACTTCACCCTTCCCCCATTCAGCGGGCAGAATGGCCACATGCAGCCGCGGGGCAAAAAAGTACCCAGTCACAAGGTCATGAAAAGCACACAGCACCATGCTCGCAGAAAGCGAGTTCTGAGAAACTCCAGTGTGCTTTGTGCAACTCTCCGCGTCCTTGTGGGTTTTTGCATTTCATATCAAGATCATTCCATATGGAGTGAGTCAGTGCTGGAAATAGACCCATTACATAAGCACGAGTGAGACCCCCCCCCCCCCCCCCCCAAACCCACCTCCTCTGCTACTGAAGTACTGAAGACTCTTCTACCCACCACATTTGCACTGATACAGACAGTTGTTGTGTCAAAACTCATCAGGCGGAGCTCAACCAGTGCTGTATACAACTAAATCGGGAATCTTTTAAAGCGGCCGCGGGTAGATGATAAATCACGATTGCTGAAACGTACAACAGCCCTCCTGCAGGGAGCCGAGAGCAGTGGCTCGCTGACATGCCTCCATCCCTCATTTAGTTAAGAGGATGTTGATGTCAGTGTTTACTCAGAAGAGATAAAGCGACCAGATCAGCGCCGGTAATCTAAAAGACACAGTCATCTCTGAGAGCACGCTATGCTGTTAAAAGCCCAAAGACAGCAAAGCAAACTGGTGCAACGAAAGCTCTGATGTCTTTATTACAGAATCACTCAATAGATGGTTGTTCAGGTTGTTCAATTCATGTATTTCTGAGGATCTACTGCAGTGGATGAAGAGCTACACAGGCTAAAACTCTGTAATGTTAAGCTTAGTCAAGTTACCATGTGAAACACAAAAGTGTAAAATTAAAGTAGTGCTATTTCTTTCATACATTTCCAAAGAACTTAATATAACAATTTTTCAAGTTGTATTTAGCACCAATTTGTGTTCCAATGTGATGCTGTCAAATTGATTGTGATTGTATTAATGCACATTATAGGTCACTCTGTTTCAACTTCCCAAACACACATTACATCCCACAACACAGCTGTTTTAGACTTACAATTTGGTCTATGCTAACAGTAACAAGTACTATTTTTGTAACATATGAATGTTGCTTTTCTTTTCTTTTCTTTTTTTTACAAAAAAAAAAAAACCTGTTGTTAATGTGTATCTTTAACAACACATTTTGAAATTATCAATAGCTAGGCAATTAGACTGATGAAATTCTCACAAACCTAAAGCACACATCACAGCAATGATTCTCTGTAATTAACTAACACCTGTGTTGACATGTAGTTGTAACACTTTATGCACAACAAAGAATGCATTAAATGGATCAAAAGGGACAGTAAAGTTATTTATAATGTGACAAAAAAATATATTCCAAATAAATGCTGTTAAGTCCTGAACAAAAATGTTATGTCCCAAAAAAACAAAAACAAAAATTTAAAAGGAAAAATAAACAAATCAGCATATTAGAATGATTACTGAAGGATCATGTGACACTGAAGACTAGAGTAATGATGTTGAAAATTCAACTTTGCCTTCACAGGAACAAATTACATTTTAAAATAGAGAATAAAGTTTTTGTAATTGAATTGTAATTATTCAGAATATTACTGTTTTTACTGTATTTCAATTAAACAACTGCAGCATTGGTGAGCTTAAGAGACTTCTTTCAAAAACATAAAAAAATCTTACCGACCCCAAACTTTTTCTGGTAGAAGTATTAATAATTAGGGCTGGGTATTGACACAAATTTCACAATTCGATTCGATTTCGATTCACAAGCTTACAATTTGATTCGATTTCGATTACGATTCAATTCGATTCAATATCGATTATTTTGGATATCAGGTACAATACATTGCACATTTTCTCAAGGAAAACAAATCTCTTAACTATTATTGTAAACTATGGGAGTCAGTTGTAGCCTATAGGCTTCATTAGCCTACTATAATATTGAAGGTAAAAATTAACTGATTTGTATACAAACACTTAAAATACACTTTTATTTATTTTTTATAATAATAAAGTTATATGAAATTATATAAAAATTTAAATGGTGGCTGTCATAAAAAACTTTCCAGATTTATTCAAACATGCATTAAATATTGAAGAACATAAAAAATTATAATGAATATGTAATATGGTGCATATATTTAACAAAATGCTCCTCTCTAGAGTTAATTTTTCTAGCTGACTAACGATTTTATGGTCACTGGATATTTTTTTCTGAGGTAAATGTGACGTTACATGACATTTGTTTACTAACGTCTTTCCACGGTTGAAACACTGATTGAGCGATTCCATGTGACATGATACGGACTTCGATAAGTTGTACTCTATCTTTTAACACACTTTCAGATGCTCATTCATGTTTATTTCACGCTGTAACTGATATTATTAAGGCGGAAGAGAAGGAATGTGCGCTCTGCGCTGCTGCTGCTCTTGAGCTGAGCCAGAGCGATCTCACGCCACAGCGCCAAAACGGTAATTATGTTTTTGAATTTCGTAAGAAAATGGACGTAATTTGAAATCTGAGACTTCGTTTCATATCAATAATAACAAAGCACAAAGATTATTGTGATTTATTGGATGGGATGCGCGCAACAATGTTCCATTCATTCATCAACTGAAAACAGGATGACTAATCGATTCTTGGGATTTAAGAATCGATATCGTTTCGTAAAAATGAGAATCGATTAAAATCGAGAAATCGATATTTTTTACCCAGCCCTATTAATAATAATAATAATAATAATAATAATAATAATATCGATATAAATCGATCAGTTCAAGACCAATGCAATCTTTCTGCCTCTAAAATACAGATTTTGAATTAAGTTTTAGAGCTACTTCATTATTATTTATTTTAAAAAAAAGAAAAAGAAAAAAAGCCGCTGCCACAGCTCCATTCAATGTAGGTCTTAGCTTGTTCACACAAGCATGCTAAGTTTTTTTTCTTTTTTTCGTTTCTGATGTCAAAAATAACCTGAATTTATAAAAGCCTCCGGTAGCAGCAACATCACAACGATCAATTAAAATTTTACAGAGGAACCTGCAGCTCTGAAAAGAACTTCAACTCCACTAAAGCAAAGCAAAGGTTATGAAAAATGAAAAAGCCAGATGAGCTGCATCAATAAGGTGACATATGAGACAGACAACAAGCTCTTCATTCAAAAGCGGAATAATCCACAGCCATAAAGCTGTGCAGTAGTCACAAGAAATGCAGATGTGTATAAGAGCCAACACATGCAGCAATTAACAGAGCTTTTGTCAGTGGAGTTCTGGTGGCTAGGTCAATAAGCATATCAAAGCATACCTTCTGATCAAAGAAATAGAGAATTATCTGAACAAATGAATAAACATAACCAACATTATAAAAGTCCCTAATATCTGTAGCTTAAAAGCACTTCTGTAATTAGATTATTTCAAAAATCAAATGTTAAAACTATATTTTCTACATTCACAAGGAGGGCACAATGGATTCACTGGAACTGTACAAAATTACAAACTCACGAGAAACTATCAAACCCAAAAATCTCACAGAAACTGCACCTCATCAGTGTCACTAGCTACGTTTACATGGACAACTTTTGAATTACGATTAATGAATCCGAACGTAGTGTTTACATGAACTCTAAATAAAGTGATGGGGTTGATGTGCGTGTTTATATGTCACAAGCTTCAAATCGGAATTGATTTATTTGGCATGCGCACACTGCACGAATATACAGTTTACCGCTGTTTGCGCATATTCTCCTAAATTTCTTTTTTTCTTTGATTTCGGGTCCTAATTAGGAGACAACGAGCACATGAACCGTTGTGGCTTGTTGCTTTTATTAAAAAAGCAGTAAAACGCCAATTCCCGCACCCAAAACAAGGCGTCTGTGGATGAGAGACCTAAACAAGGACTGGTGGGACGTTGTCCTGCTCCACTTCACAGACGATGAGTGGAATGTGAATTTTAGAATGACACGACAGTCATTTATGACACTATTCAACATCAGCAGCTCGTTCCTTGCGTCATATGTCATTATGCCATTTCTACATCAATGCACATGCGCAGTTTTTTTTCTGACTGTGCTAGTAGTCCGATTACAATCAGATTATTAGGGTCCATGTAAACACAGCTACTGGATATTAAACACAGACACATAGGATATTAAAAATACATGCCAAAAAACACACAGAAAAAATCTTCAGTTGCACCATATGTTTCCAACAGGAACTAATAATGAACATTCACACCACTGACAACACTCTGAACAAGTCGAAAATAAAATTAGGCACACTAAAAAAACAGCACCTTCAAGACAACCAGTTGATTTAATATAAACATCATAAAAGTTATATGTTATGATTTTCTGGCGAAAAAAAGAAAGTGGATGTTTATATATTATACTATTCACAAAGTTGTCTTTCTAATATGCAAATTTTTTTATGTTCATAAATAACATGAAGCACAAAACACTGATGTACAGACTATCAGAGTAAGTGTTCATTATAACGCAACAAAAACACAGTTGTTACAAGGCAGGTATGCATTGGATTGTGGTGCTAAAACAGGGCTACAAACATACCTCATAATTCAGGATATGAAACATGAAAAAAAAACAAAAAAAAACTAAAATGGATTGTAAGAGTATATGAAAAGCACAGCGAGCCTGTTATGACTTTTGACATGAATGGTCATGAAAAATGCCTGAGAGGTGCTTTGAGGTAATCTGATGATTTTGATGATGAGGTTATGAGGGAATATAGGCTATGATGAGACAAAGACAGAAAGGAGAGTTTCACAACGACAGCACAATTACATCAAAGGAAGAGGTATAACTGAAGAACTTCCAATACCCTTAAAGACTTTGCTGTTTGTGTCGCTGAAGGGAGCCTTACTCTGAACTGTCTGCGTGTCTGGGTTGTAGAAGAACTTCTCGTTACACATGTTACCCTCACAGCAGCAGAAGAACACATCTGGGTCCTCCTTCTTCTCCACACACTCGGTGCTGTAAGATAAAGAACAAGCAGAGCTGTTTGTCCACAACTGAGGTTCAATTTTTTTTTAACTACTCAAATACTGAAATTTCTAAACACAACACATTTTTCACCAAATAACAGAAAGGTGCACAACAGTACATACTGATTACATACAATTCATTTGATTAATTAAATACATTTAATGTAATTCATTTGATTATAAAAAAAGAGTGGCAGCACTTTTTTCCCCTAATTTTTGGCAATTAAATAAAGACTGCATCACATTTGGGGATTATTGAGACATGCGTGCTGCAAGGTTTATTTGGATTTCGCTCGGGTTAGAGAGCAAACAAACGAATAAATGCACATGGGCGGAAAAATGCCTGAGCCAAAGAGATACTTTTTAAAATCTGGCAGCCCACATCAAAGCGGAGCTCTCAGGTTGGCTTAAAGAAGATAAACAAAGCTTAGCAGCACACCAATAATCCTTAAGATACACACACAGGTGGAAATGAAAAAATAAAAGGATGACATTCCAGAGGCATTTAGTCAGAAAAGTGATTCGGTTACTGTCTTGCGACGCACGCGCACCATTAAGCGATCGCAAAATGACAATAATTGTACAAATGCTGATGCAAAACAAGTGAAAAACTGCATGTGAGGAGCAAAAACATCTCTACTACAGTTACAGTTTTGGAAACTATGATATAGGCAGAAATGAGTGCTGATCGCAAGGGCAGTGCTCGAGGGTTTGACCACGCCTCAATAAGTTAAATCAAAACAATCGTTATTCAGAGGGGAAGGCTGTGACATATGACTACAGTTAGCACTGAACATGACACTTAAAATAATGCTGATCAATATTGACGGAGGCTACCAGTCAAAAAGCCTCACAAACTGCTGGGTTATCAGTTCGAATCATTTTAACAAATCATTCAGAGCGAGCACTGAATAATCATACAAGATTCACTTACTGAAGCACAAGTCATTGTCTCTTTCTTTTAAATTTGTCTCAAAATGATTACCTGTCATAGCAGTTGACATCATCAAGCCAGCAGCCTTGCTTTACTATTTCAACTGATCCTGACACATTTCGCCAAGTCGCGAAGCAATGAAGCCTCTTGTCCTTTTCTCCCACGCAAGACTCAATACCGCTGCGGTTTCCTCGGTTCTCCAAGCTGGGGCTGTAGTTGTAAAAGACACACTCTTGTGTCTCTGAGCGGCCGAGAATGGCACCTGGAAAAAAACCCACAGGGGAAGCTGGTTAAGACATGGACTGCCTGCAGTGGAAACAGACACCTGCTGTACTGATCTCTCAGAAGACTTTAACCACAACCCAAAGTGTAAAGCTCAAACCCCAACCATCAGTCCCGTCACTGATTAGCAGCTGAAAATCAATTAAAGATGACAGGCATTGGAGGAAAATAACCGACACACAACTGTTTTAAAATAACCCAAAAAAGATTTTTTATTTTTTTCAGAAGCTACTCATGAGTTACCATATGGTTAAAAAAAGAAAGCGAAACACTGTGTTAAAGCAAAACATTGTGGTTAACCAAAAAAACAAAAGCAAATGTAACGTAGTGAGTGTGATTAACACAGAAGGGCCACTTTGAAACAGGATGTGGCGTTTACTTTTTCCTAAAACAACCGCAACTCAGATCGTGCTTGAATATGGCAGTGATGTGATGAGTGTTAAGAAATTATCCAAAACACAACCCATGTCATCGCCATCACTTAACACACAAGACAAAAATCCAGAGGATTTCATGAACAAAATAAAGAGCAAATAGTGGATTGAGATTCTAATCTAATTCTTTACTTGCTAATCCTGATCAAAGACACCTGGGATCTCGCGCAGGTTGTGCCAGCTCGCACGACTAAGTCTCTGTCTGGACGTTTACATAAGATGCGTTCTTGCGCTCAAAAACATTTAGACGGAGCGTAACAGAAAGTCAAGTGTTAGAAGCACTAGTTTGGCGGCAATCTTGCATCTATGGGAACATTGGTGATCCAGACATTTGGCTTGAGCTGATGTTCACATATTGTACCACAAGGAACAGTTTATGCTTTGGGCCAAGTATTTGAGGACTGGTAGCACAGGTTTAGTGGCAGCACCTTGCTGGATACATTTGAATGGAACACACTGTGCATAAAAACACAGCAATAAAGTGATCACAGGAACATTCTTCAAATGTCACAAACTGCACTTTAGTATGCTCCAAAAATACATTGGCTACCACTTCTTACAGTAAAAACAATTAATCATTAAGTGCATTTCACAACTACATACAAGTAGGGGTGGGCGGTATACCAGCAGACACGATTAACCTGTAGAAATTTGTCAACCGGTAGATGTTTTCGACTATCGTCTCTATCGCTGTTCCGCCGACGTTGCTGTGCTACACGGTCACGAAAGCTTATCGTTTGCATGTGAAAACAAGTGATTTTAAACCACTGAAGCTCAATTAGCAGCGAAAGACCACTCATTTTGCTATATGTGCAGCACGCAGAGACTGTTTCTCAGCGCTGACTGTAAGGCGTGCGCACATGAAGCCGCTGCTCATTAAGCGCGTGAGAACTGAACTGAGTGCTTTTTGCCGACTAATTAGGCTTGAACGGTTAAATACATACTTATGTATCAAAGTGATCATGTCTTTGCAAGTAAACACAGCCATTTATGTCTTAAGTGAACGTAAACAGTTCACTTAAGAAAACGCACAAGTATATTGGATCAGTGCAGTCGGTTTTAAAGTGACAGCATCCAAATTTACCCGCTGTCGTTATTAATGTTAATCAAACAACAAAAAAGAGAAAAAATACTCTCACTGCTCGACTGAATCATTTTGTAACTTTAATAAGAATAAATGTATATTTAATTTACACGGTGAAGAATATGCAGTTTTTTAATACATTTGATTACTTTATACAGTTTATTACTTATTTCTAGTCCTTGAAGTTTTTTATGAAATTTCAATGGTAACAAAAATGTTGATATCATCAAACCCTTTTAAAAAGCAAAAACAACTATATTGTGATTTACCGTTATCGTTAGCTAATAATAATAAATGTTTCTTGAGCACCAAATCAGCATATTAGAATGATTTCAAAAGGATCATGTGAGATGTGAGACACTGAAGATATTGATGCTTAAAATTCAGCTTTGCCATCACAAGAATAAATTACATTAGAAAACATTTCTTTTTAGGTGTAATACAATTTCACAATATTACTGTTTTTACTGTATTTTTGGTCAAGTAAATCCAGCCTTGGTGATTTCTTTCAAAAACATGAAAAAAATCTTACCCTCCTCAAACATTATTTTGAACAGTAGCGTATCTATGTGAATACATGCAAAATCACAGAAAGCTCACTGTGTGTTTATATGACAATGTATAGTTTTGTTTTAATGAAATGTAATAATTTGTTGGAAAAAAAATGGTATTGTTACAGTTTATCACACAACAAAAACAATATCCTGGAGGAAACATAGGAGTACTTTTTTTGTGGTGGGAATTAATCTGCTAATTGCCATTCAGTGGGGATAAATCCTCAGGATTTGTTCCAGAGACACAAGTTACCATTATTGGGATTAGGAGGAAATCTTCTGGAATTACTGTCACATCCACATCAAGGCAGAGAAGAACGATGGTGCACAAGACGCACAATGATCAACAGAGGACGAATCACATTTAGCCTACTCATCTTAAATGACAAAAGGAGCACCACAAATTGCTTCAATGCCTTGAGCATCTGTTAAGAAACATCTAGAATAAATTAAAAACTAATTACAAGTGGCAAACATAAGGGAATTACTCACCTGCCCTGTCCACTAACAAGTAGATGGCTCAATAAATCTTTGACCTATATTCTACGACTGCTCTTCCTGACAACAGCCCTTGCCCCTCCGCTGAGCTGCTCTCGGTTTTTAATATGAGACGCTGGGATACACAGACTCCTCTGAGTCAGCAGGGTTACACGAGGTAAAATGGCAGAGTGCACTGTAAATATATGGAGCTGGTGGAAGAAGCTTAAAAACACCCAATGAATGACAGCCAACGGTATGAGTGAAAAGACCACATGCCATGATGTTAATAATGGATCACGTATGGTGGTTTCCTACACAAAATAAACTTGATGACCAACACTTTGCCTGTACATTAAAAACAAGCTGCAACGTCTTTTGAAAGGTTTTGACTAGTAGAAGAAGTGGGCTGCTGATGGCATGTTTGCATTTTCCATCTCTGACATTTTTAAACTCTTAGCATGGAGCCATGGACAGATAGAGATTATGCATTATACATACCAATGCATTCATGTACATTTTTACTCATGAACATTTGTAATGTATATGCTATAGGGATGTAATATCTGAGACCAATATTGAAATTTTTTTATGGGTTAACACTTTAGTTTATGGTCCAGTTCTCACTATTAACTAGCTGCTTATTAGTACTTATAAAGCACATATTAATGCCTTATTCTGTAACATGACCATATTCTACATCCTTACACCGTGTCCTAACTACACGCGACGTGTGATAAAAGGTATCTTTTCCATGTTAATCAGAGTTTTTGTCCTAACCAGCCGCGACGGCGACACGCAACGATTCTATTTTAGAAACAGTTTCTATTTTTCTGCGACGTCGCGGCTGGAACAACAAACACAAAGTGTGGCAATGATAATCTCAGGTACTGTTTATGTGCTTTTAACTATTAACTATTTATAACTATTAATAAGCAGTAATTAGCAGTTTGAGGCAAAAGTCATAGTTAATAGTTAGTTAATAGTGAGAATTGGACCCTAATCTAAAGTGTGACCAAATAATGTTTGTACCTTATTACAAATTTATTATATAACCAGCATAAAAATTTGAAATTGAACTGAAAAATGATTTGGGAAGATGCAAAGAGCATATTGTCTTTCAATGGAAGAACAACATCTGACCATCCATACAAATGTTCACATGATCAAAAAGTCACAAATTTGATTATATGACAAGTGACCTAGAAGTGCAGAATGTGAAACATTACTGTATTGTACATAAAAACTTTTCTGTTTTAAACTTGTTGTGCTGTGACAAATTAATCACACTGAGAGCGAGACTGCACACCGACTTTCCTATCAGACACTAACTGGGTTTACATGGATGGACCCTAATAATCCGCTTGTAATCAGACAAGTAGCACAGTTTGAATAAAAAAAAGTCACCGGAACCACGTCAATCGGAATGAATTGGCCAAATCTGATGAAAATTTAATTCGGATTGTAAGGGGTGGTTTTCTATTTTCATTTTCTATTTTCTGTCAGTTATTTTCTATTTGTTTTTCTAAATGTGATCTATAAGACTGACTAACGATGCAGACATCAGTACTCAACTACCATACCTGTGTGCAGGAAAAGACGCATAGCGTCTAGATGTACTCATGTACTACATCGGACACCAAGGGGCCTCATTACATTTGCCATTAAAAAGTGAGTTGAGTAATCAGATTTATTGGTTTAAAACACATAAAATCATCCATGTAAACACACAGAAGTGCTTTTATGTGGTCTAGGACAATTGAATTGCAATCAGATAGCTATCCAATTACTTAAGATGCAGCTTCATGACAAGAGTAAACAGGGCCCAAGCGCCTTCACACTACAGTTTATGGTGCGTCAAATGTGCTGCCATTGAGATAAATTGCAATAGTCCGCTTTAAAGACAGAGAGCAAAACTCTCTTAAGCGCTCAGTCAGAATGTTCAAGATGAATGCGAGTGAAAATATATCTGTGCTAAACTTAGCCTCTAACTCAAACACCGGCAAATGAAATCTAACAATTTACTAGCCAGTGGCTATATTAGACATTCGTAAGTCACCTATTTACTCTCATTGTAGAGGGAAGACAGAGCAAATACTGTACCAGGCACAGCAAACTCACTGTTCGCGATGCTTGAAATATTGGAAGACAAATATAAATATTGAACTGGGGGTGTGGGTTTATATGAATGTATCTTTGAAGGGAACTGACTGCTTTCAGAAAAGTTGATGGAATTTTCTTTTCCTCTTCCCTCCGCATAAATGCGTATTAGTGTTTACAGCGGTAGTGTTTAATGCTTTGTGTACAGCGGTAACCTAAGAAACGCTATATTGCTGCTGTTCCATAAGCGCCACCAAACTGGCAGAGAGTGAATTTGCATTTTCATTCAGTCCGTCTGCTGTTTTTGCTTTGTGCAGTTGTTTTGTGTAGCATAAATTAAAAGCTAAAGCTAAAGTCAGACCATGTTGTTTTTGCTTTCAATCTTGAAATTAAATAAAAAATCAACTGCTCACACTACATGTAGCATTTTTGTTTGGATTGATTAAAATGGAGTGGTTGCATCTAATTTCAAATGGCTACAGAAATGTTTGTGTAAGGTCAGTCTGGGCCGTAATAGATCAAATAAACAACCAATAATTTTGCCATCTCTAGAAATATCTGAACTTTAAACCATCTACTAATGTGAGCTAGGAAATCTGATTCCAAACACTTTATTTGTGCTGTTCTGACCACATTCAAATAATCATTTGGCTGAGATATTCAAAAACTTGCACTGCCTCTGTAAACACTGAATTAGTCTGTGTCCACTGTAAACCAGTTTTCAACAGTCCACCAAACCTTTTTAGAACTAAGCTGAATATAAATGTATGAATATAATGCATAAATAAATATGCAATGTTGTATATAAATGCTGAACCTTAGTTATAAACCCTCTCAAATAAACAGAACAACAATAAATGTGCTTTAAAGAACGTGCTGCGTAATTGGGCATATTAGGCTGTGCTACTATTGAGAAGCTCAGACAAAAGCCCTCTCGGCAGTGTGAGACCTTGTACTTTTACCATTACAAACACACTTCCTGCCATTCATGTCTCTAAAGTTGCTTCCAAGAAATGTTCAAACCCGGATACTAATAGAATGAAGCAAATATTTGAGGAATTGTTGCACATTTTAAAACTAAACTCCTCCCAGATTCAACAAGCTAGTCATCAGACCCAAAATGATTTTATCTGCATTTTAAAAAAAGAAAATAGTGAGTCATATTTAGTTCCTGGGCATAAAAAGATTGAATGTACACTCATTTAATATTTTATATATATATATATATATATATATATATATATATATATATATATATATATATTAGGGATGGGACGATTACCGGTTTCACTATAAACCACGATAAAATGTACTGACGGTTAGTAATATCGTTTAAAATTTAATTATCATTAAAACCGTGTTTGATTATCGCGATTTTAGATCCTGTTCAGCCAGCAACAGTCTGATGCAGGCGCAGCGCGCAATGTTATTTTTTTTATTCAAGAAGGAATTGCGGAAGGCAGTGAACGTGCTCGGGAGATTTTTCAGCCTTTTAAAAGAACCAATTCTAAGGTGTGGTCATATTTTGGCTTTAACAAAAGTCCTGAGGGACACTTAATCGAGGATGGTCACCCTGTCAGCAGAACATGCACAAGAAAAAGTCGCTGCAATAGGGGGAAACTTCAGATCTGCCGAGTCGTCTTGTGTGACCATCACCGACTGTTGTATAGCGAACGCAAGGCAAGTTAACTTTGACCTCAATACCAAAACTACGTCTGGGAAATAATTGGGCATAAAATGTTGTTTTAAGTTGAACTATTTTATATCAATCACTTGAAATAAACGTGAAGCTTCCGTAAAGAAAAGTTCGCAGCAAGTGGCTTAGCCAAAGACGAACGAACAAGTTCAAACAAGACTATTAAGAGTGACATTTAAGGGATAATAATTTCTATTCATTATACACTTATTACACCGATTTTTTTTTTACCACATAATTACGGGGACATTGAATTGAGATTAATGTTTTTAAATCTTACCTGTTTATAAATCCATTATGTACAAAGTTTCAAAATTTCTGAATCATGAATGGGGGACATACAATTAAAAAGGTCAAATTAGGCTATTTGACATTAAGAAACGAATAGACTTTGAAAAACAGTCAAGAAAGTCTACAAGGTTCTTCTCAGTGATATTTCCTTATATATATTTGTCACAAAAAAACAAACAAACAACAAAACAATTTGAGTTCTGTATTCTGTAAAACAGGTTGCATAGCTTCCAGTTCAGGTCATTTGCATACTAGCCTACATTACAAACATGTTACTCAAGATACCTTCAGGAGCTACACAGTAGAAATGACTGTTAGGATTATAACATTTTTAAAACTAAATAGCTTTAATACTTCTTTATAAATATATACACATATAAGAGCTGCAACTAACGATTATTTTGATAATCGATTAGGGCTGTCACTTTATGTTCAAAAATTGATTGCACAATCGATCGGACCAACCAACACAAGTTTCGAAAACAAAAATAGGGAATCGATTTTAACCATGTACACTATTCATTTTAAACGAATTAAACAAATAAAAAAGATAGATGTAACAAAACTCACAAACAAGCAGAAAAAGAAAATGAAGAATTCCGAAAGTGCAGTAGGCGTTGCGAAAGCTAAAAAGAAAATTCCCACCAATTTTATGTGCCTATAGTTTCAATCGACTGCTGCTGGTGTTTTGCCAAACAAATGGAGGACAACGGCGATCAATCTGTGCGACATGAGAGACGAGTGATAACCCCTATAACTTGAGGAGTTCGATATGGAAGCACTTCGGGTTTTGGACTGTAGATCAAACTATGAAGGAGGACAATGTGGTATGCAAACTGTGCAATCGTGAGTACCCATATCACATTCATTTTTGAACAGTTAACGTAAAATAATTTAGATTTTTGAATAGCCTAAATCATAAATGCAGCCCTGTTGTAGACTGCAACAGATGTTTATAGTCCACTGTCTGATTTGGAGAATGAAGCAGCCCTGCGTGTTTATCCTACACGAACTTCACGTTCAATGTAGGCTAGTCCTTCAGTGAATTTTAAGTTTTATTTTCAACCTCTTTTCATGGGCTACAATCGCTGACGTAGGCAAAATTTGTTTGACGTTTCTAATCGTAAACACAGCCATGTTGAAGCCTGCAGTAATGTTTTTCATTGATGTTATGGCAGTCCACTCTGCTTATTGTTTTTTGAGAATGTTGCACTCCTGCTTGTCATTGTGCATGAAACTTCACGCCAATAAATCATCAGAAATATTGCTGACTTGTGCGTCTCAAGCGCCCTCTTTACGTTCGTCCTAATGCCTGTTAGTTGTCCGTGGATTGGCCTATATTTGGCGTTGAAAATGTAAACGTCTTTAGACATGGAAAATCGAACAGGATTTTTTCACAAAAGTGACAGCCGTATAATCGCTTAGTTGGCCGTTTATTTCTTTGATTAATCGGATTAAAAAGCCCAATTTTCCTTTTTTATTGACAAACCCCCCCCCCCACTATTCCACGTCCTGGGCAAAGCTAACCTTCAAACAAATTTGCCAACTGATTGCTATGAAAACATAGTAAATAGGCCCATATATCTATATCTATGCTATGTACAAAAGAGCTATAAAGCAAAAGAACAGTTTAAATCATATCAGTCATTAATCATTAAAGATAACAATAAATATAATAAATAAAAATAAACTAAGTGTTAACAAATGCAGGAACACACACATTCACTCTAAAAACAGTAACCTGTTACTGTAATTTCTTTATGCTGTAAATGTTAAAAACGTTTACAGTGTAAACGTTTATATACAGTTTATATATATATATATATATATATATATATAAACAGCTTAACTATTTTGTCAAGAATTTCAGGCTTTTGAAACTTTTGAAAATTTTTCATCATTACATGGTAACTTTATTATTTTTTTTTTTAATAAGCGAATAGATCCAGACACCACTAATCTGCCAATATAAATTTTTTGAATTCAAGTCAATCAGCTGTCAATCATGTTTAACATACTTTTTGCTGCAAATCCCTTTAATCTGCTTTGATTCCCCTCCACCACCAAAGGACTGTCTGAAAGCTCATGACATGACATGAACGATCACACTCAAAAACAAACTGGATCAGCCTTTGTTTCTGTGCCTAGCTGTCAGGAAGCAACTAGACATTGTGTCGCACTGAAAGTTCAAACAGTGAAATTCATGAACAGAAATTTTTGAAAACACTTGTAAATCTTGTTCAGAGGTTGCAAACGCATTGAGAGATGACAGGTTTAATCTGCTATCCTTTGAAAAACCATTCATATACAGAATATTTAGGCCAAGCAGATTTTTAACGCTAAAAGCCCTAAACATGCCTGCTGTTACAGTGAGAAACTGATGGGTTGATATATATTTACTCGCTCATGATTTTACTGTCTGTCAACAAAAAAAACAAGAAAACTATGGCACGGGTCAAAGCAGACTGTTAGAGGACAAAGGCAGCACATTTGATTTCAAATAGCCCTTCCGTCAGCAGTGGTCAACCGTGGTTGTAAATTATTCACAGAGGCATCTGCATCTTGGGCAACAGTGGCTGCAACCTGCCTATGTCATGGAAGTCCAGTTGGCGAGGATCAAAATACACTGCAAAGCAACACAAGGTCAAGCTATCAATCACACATTAGCGCTTTAGGCAAAAAAAAAAAAAAGAGGGAAGAATCAAATTATAATGTGTTTGTATCATCAAGATTGCATGGATCAATAAGAATAACTTTAAACGAAAGACTTTCCATTTTTAAACTCTCTACGGAAAGTCCATTCTTCTTTTGTAGTCCATCTGTTTGAATATTAGACTTAACAGGGTGAATGAGAATTGTTTTATAACAGTGCGACAAACTGCACAGCACATGGGTTCATACAGGCATTTGATACTGGGATGAAAACATCCATCCGACTGGCATTAAAGAAACATGGTGCAGCCGAGAACACTGATTACATCTGGGTAAAGATACTTTACTGAGATAAACCAACTACGGAAGACTAAGGTCAAGCACAGTAAGGCAGAAGTTGTAACAACTGCTTATTTTGCATGTTTTCTTCCTAATGCTACAAGAGTGCACACATGATGTACAGTGTGCCCACAGTAAACCAGGATATTTGAGCAAATAAGAACGAGGCAAAGAAAAAGGAAAAGAACAAAAAAAAAGCTGAACCATCTCATATTGCACTGTAAAATAAGAGATCACATATTTAATAATAAGAATAAGTATATTATTATTATTATTATTAAGAATAATTGTATAGAACAGCAGTAAAATTACAGTATGTGATTCAAATGTTTCAAAACGTAGGGCTTTTATTTTGGTGGAAAACCACAGGTAGAACTAAAGTTTCTCATTTTTGATTTAGAAACCAATTTGGTGAAGATCATAATTGATAACAGATCATATACAATAAAAGCACTAAAACACATACAATTCACAGACCTAATGCGTTCATATAGCGTTTTGTTTTTTACGAGCGTGACAATTCCATTCTCTAACCAAACTGACACCTGCACATTTTCATCTCGACCACATTCTCGACAAACCCGCGCTGAATCGATTCTCGATTTTGAATCTAATTTTGATTGGATATATGCATAGATTTGATTTTAGATTTTAGAAACTTGTTTTTGAATCTTATTTAATTTATTTTCCCTGAAGTCCTCCTCCTTATATATAACAAAACCTGTGCCCCCAATTGTAATTGTGTAATTCAACTTTAATTTATTTTATTTTTCAATCTCATGTTATTGTTTTACTTCATCAATCAATTTATAATATCTAAATATTTTATATTGAACTATTTAATTCATAATAAATTATGAATTATTTAATGCATTATTTATGCTATAAATAAATGATTTCCTGCCTTTTCATTTTTTAGGATATTGGTATTATAGGATATTGGTATTATTGGATTTTTTCCCCCCTCTGGTACAGTTTTTGCCATGTCTGTTTATTATTTTGAGTTAAGGGGTTTGTTTTGCTTTTTTGTGATATCTGGCAACCCTTCACCTGAAGCTTTAATGAAGAGAGGGAAGAGTTGTGAGTGAAGCGAGTAGAAGGAGAGCAGCAGTATGCAAACTGAACAGCAGCTACTGTCAGTGTAGCTATTTAATAAGGTAGTTTAAATTACATGTTTACACGACATCAATGTACTACAAACAGATGTCAATGTTGTCAAAACTATTCCCGTTCACACGGATCTGCGAAAATGATTAAAAAGGCTGTATTATGCATGTTAGGTCAGTAGTTGGCGATGTCACTTTGTCAAGATGCACCCTGTAAATACGTAATACGCATGTGCATGACGTCACCGTTTTCACAAATTCACATTTTTGTCGTTTACACAGAGACGGTAAACCTTGCACTCTTTTTTCAAAAGAACCCAAAACGCGGTTGTTGTGTAAATGAACGGCCAAAATGCATAAAAAGTTTTCAGTTGAAAACAGTATTGTGTAAAAATTCCCTAAATTGTACACATCTTTGTAACCGCATTATTAATTTACTCAAGCCCCCTGAAGACTGAGACGCCGCCGTTGCTCTCATGGCGTGAGCATGTGCGCATCTTTGCATCATTAAAATATGTGAATATCAGCTGGTTCTGATCAGTGGCTGATTGTTTGAAGTTAGAAAAATATAATACGTGCTGTTGCATTCTCAATATTTAGTGATTTAGCATCAGATACGGGATATGTTAATTCGCTTTTACAAGCAGGTATTGTTTCTTAAAACGTCACCCACTTGCGCGTCCACAGTGAACGTGCATCTTGTGTATAAATATTTAAAGGTGCTGTGTGTACGTTTTTGACTGTACTAAAGCATAAAAGTACCATAATATGTTTTCATATGTTTAGGAAACATGCTAAGTTCATATACTTGTTTCTCTGAAAATTAATGCTACAGGCAGTTATTTTACTTTGAAATGTGCGTTCTGTGTCGGAATGTCTGTTTTAGTTTCGGTCTGTGTGATCTCGCTCACTGCCAATTCACCCAATAGTATTTCGACACCGTTGCCAGTTGGCGGAAAACACAGCGTACTGCAGTCATGGAAGTCAGCAAACAAACTACGTCAGAGATCACAGATTCTATTTCCTCACCTTCCAATTTCAATTGTGCTCGCTCCTGTTTCTTGTCCTGAATCTGGCAACCTGCGTGAGCGTGGAGTCTAAGGAGGAGGGGGTGGGGAAAACACCCTCTCCAATATTTTGAATTTGAACTGCAGTACCCATTTCAAAACGCTAGCTGTCAATCTTACATACTGCACCTTTAAGGCTATTCTATTCATTAAAATAGTGATATGAAACTGTTGTTGTCAAATAAGCTTAATTTGTCCCCTGTTGCAATGCGCTCTCTAAACTGTCTGGGTGCTGCACTATTTTTTGTTCCATCAATATCCCGTTATTAACAGACATTTATATCGATTTTTGAAATGTATGAATCGATTCGAATCGTTAGAAGATAGAATCGCAATTAATATGTGAATCGAGTTTCTCCGCCCCACCCCTAAGTTACTAAGCATTTAAAGTCCTTGTTGGTTTGTTTAAAATATCTGATGGATGAACTCACGCCTCGATTGGACTAGTTCATTTAATAACACGCTGTCAATTGTGATAAAACTTCCCATTGTTATGGACATCGCCATTTTTGATACTATTTATACTTTCTTTGAATGCGGTTGTGAGTCCTATTCTCTGAACTGTGGCGCAAACTAACATTGCGGCAGCCATCGCATGTTATAGATCAACAAACATGATCATTATAATGGTGTTTAAACGACAAAACACATTCACACATATTTGAGAATCTGAATATGTCAGAGAACCTTAACAAGTTTGTGAATATTTTGAATATAAAAAGGAAAAACGATATAAAAGCTAAACATCTGTCATACAGCACTACAGACCTTATTCATATAAGCGCCATCTTTGATTTTTAATGTGAATGAAAGCGAGGCTGTGAGGGATAGACATCTCTTCAGTGGGTTGTACTGTTATTTAATGTGTTTGTTAGTTAATGTGGATTGTTCTATTAATGAAACACTGCAAAAATACCTTTCCATGAAGTATCAGTAAAAAAAAAAAAAAACTCCAGACAACACGAGCCGTGAAAAATTATAAGTAACCAGGGAGCTCTATACAGCTATTTACAGCGGATGCCATTGAAAACACGGCAAGTCGATCTCTCACAGCCTCGCTTTCATACCCGTCATGGCGCTGCTCTGAATAAGGTCTATTGTGGCTGCGGTGTGTCACGTGGAAGCAGCATGGAAATAAAAAGGTGATGGGAGTTTGGGTTCCTTGTCTCTGTCGTCTCTGTCTTGCTTTTAAAATATCTGATGGATGAACTCACACCTCGATTGGATTTGTTTATTTAATAACACGCTGTCAATTGTGATAAAACTAGGGGTGGGGGGTGGGGGGTGGGGGGGGGGAATTGATTATTAGATGCATCGCAATGCAGACGTGGACGATTCTGAATCGATTCACAAACCTCAAAAATCGAACACATAACAGAGCGCAATGGCTTAATGGCTGAGCGCAAAATCCGAACGGCACCCTCTTCGTTAAAAGCTAACGTATGGAAAATTGGCATAATTTCATCGTGGACTATTTTGTATTTTTGTATGAGAGCTGCTTTCTGTATTGTTTAGTTTTCACATCAATATGCTGTAAACAGATGTACGTTATACGTAGGTTTATTGAACTGCCCTCCACAGTGTGTATCAGTGCAATGCCAGTCACAAAAATTTACATTTTGACTGTGCTCTCTGCAGATGTTCATTCACTTTTTTTGTATAAGCTGTTTATGATTGTGGTATACAGCAACAATTTCAAATCATAAGTCTTAGACTCTTTATTATTTATTTGTGTATAAGAGCAGCTTTGTATACTAATTATTCAGAATATTCGTCCAAGTCCACAAGCATTATTTTTGTATGAGAGTTGCTAGTACATCATTCTATATTTTTTTGTATGAAAGCTGTTTTGTGATTTTGCTAAAGCAAACTTTTTGTCTTTTTTTTGTCTTTTTTTTTTGTCTGAAGTATTATATTGCTCATTGCACATAACAGGAGGATGTTGGACAGAAGTCTATTATTTTATGTTAGAGATTCAGAATATGCTGAAGTTTGTATTCATTTACTTCATTTTCGAATCGTGAGGTGCCTAGAGATTCCCACCCCTAGATAAAACTTCCTATTGTTATGGACATCGCCATTTTTGATACTGTCGCTGAATGCGGTTGAGAGTCCTAAAAAAATTAGCAGGCTCGTATTAAGCGGCACTGTCATACTAACCATTAGCATCTGCGTCCACAGTGACGAGAATACTTTTTGTGCGCAAAAACCCCCCAAAATAATCAAATTAACAAAAATGTATTTATTCAACAATTTCGTCTCTTCTGTGTCAGATCTCCTATGCTATTTGCGTAGTAACCGCAGTCCAGCACTTCCAGGCTCTGAAATTTTTCTTTTAACTTGCGTATGAAATCCAAATGACCATGTATAAAGACAGAGCAAATCAAGTTAACACATTATTCCAAAAACTGCAAGAAAATCTTTATAAAAGGAAGAGACCATCCAACAGTTTATGACTATTTTCTTCTGCACCTACACAAACAAGAATAGCCTTGTAGCCTACAAGTACGTTCACAGACACCACATACGTACAAAAAAGAACTAAGCAAGTAAGATGATGGTGAACATACTTTTTGAGTGAAAATCTTTTCTTTTTTTTCCGTCTCGCAACAAAAACTAGCCACTGTATAATCCAAAAGCACATTTATCAATTTGCCCATCAGCAACCCTGTTGTGGCTGTAAAAAAGAGGATTTCTGGAGTAAATGAATGTTATCCACAACACTGAAAGATCTTTGTTTTGGGGATTTGTTTTAGAAGTTGTGTCACTGTACAATGACCCCAGCTAAGCTGTCCGGGTGTTATACAAGAGAAATAAATGTAACCCCTCTTACCCACAACAGCTGTGCTGACAGATTTCAGTGAATAAGACAATGGAAGAGCAACCACCATTACTTCTATTCTGCACTCCAGTCAGTATGTAGTACAGTAACACATTCACAAGCGTACATAACTCTGTGCATAAGCGTGTCATTTTAATGCACACTGTCAAATAAGGATGCATTCTGGAAGGCACACAAACGTTTTTGTTTGCTTTAAATGTTAAACTTGCAAGACACTCAATTCCATCAAAGGTCCCATGAAAAACAGCTGACCATGGCATTTACTTATAGTAAATATTAAACTAGTAAATATTTACAAGAAAAACAGATAGGAAACAGAAGCCACTAAATAAAGTTTGGAAGTTCAACTAAGAAGTAGGCGATGTGGTCAACATTATATCATAAAATAAAGTGCATTACTTCACACTTAAAGTATGTTATCATTAGGGCTGCCCCCATCTAAAGATTTTTCATTTAGGCCATTAGTCGACTAATTCCACGCATACGTTCAATTACTTAAATATACTGGGGGGAATACTTAACCTTTAATAGGTGCAATATATGCCTATTCCACGCTCAAGCGAACGCATAGCTTGCCGAAAGCATCGGCAAAAGTAATGATTATAAATGTGTTGGAAAAAAATAGCGAGGAAACATTTTAATTATTTGATAAACTAGTGTTTTCTGAGTCAGTGTCGGTTGCAAAGATGCCGACTCGCCATCTCCACTTTTTAGTGCCTTTAGAGAAAAATGCACCTTTCATACAGATTACATAATTACATTTTTATATTTTCATTTGAATTGGTTCATTTAAAAGTAGACATTTCAAGCTTTCTATAGATACCTAATGTTTGTGAGGCAAATAGCCTATAAGCTGAGTTTCGGTTCATTTTTGTGACGCGCTCCAGTTCACAGAGATCGAGACGGCAGAAAGCGCATCCTGTTTGTTTTCTTTATTTTCCATGAGCAAAGTTTTGTTGTTATTGTGAGTTCACACAAATAAGAATAGTTTCGAATGATGTATACTCTTATCTGTATGACCAAAAATGACTTCTAAGTTGTTTCCGCTGTTATCAGGACAAAATGCATGTGATTGCGCAGGCTATTTATTCTGTACATTACCACAAGGACCCGCAGTCAACGATCTGTCCCTCACGGACTGCGTGACTGCTAGTTACTAACTAACCAACTAATAAAATCATGGTCGACTAAGCCTCTTCTCATCAACTAACGTTTAGTCGACTATTATGGGGCAGCCCTAGTTATCATCCATCAGATCTGAGGCACTGTGACCACCACTCACAAAGTTAAACTGTTTGTTAGTAACAACAACAACAACAAATGTGTCTTATTGCAACTTTTAGGTTGCAGGTTTACTACAACTTTAAGGTAACAGGTACCAGTGATTTTATACTTCTGACATGTACGGGCATGGATGCATTAAGTGTGTTTGCTAACAGCTACTACTACTGTCTACAAAATGTAACCATGCCATAACCATGAGTGGATTTGTAATGCATCAATTCAAGCTACAAGCGTAAGCTTTTTACTCTAATGCTTTGATTTCAACCAGAGCACATAGTTTAATCTGATCGCTCATAAAAGTACTCATGAATTGAAAATAAATAAATAAAATCATACAATTCATGTTATCCTGTCAAACGGACATAAAACAATCTATTTGAAAACAATAACAAATACAGCATTGCACCTACTATGTAAAATATATCTATATTAGAAAAACACTGTTTCTGTCATTCTGCATTGATAAATCTATAGAATCTTCATTAAATAAAGTCACAAATAACTCTTTAAGCTTCCAGTTTTTCTGTGTGCTTTTGGTCAGATGTTGCCAGTTGTGGCTTTTAAGGCATAATTTACATTCAACTGGGCAAGCGCTTAGACTTGATTCTCTCAGCAGGCATTAACTCGTGTCTTGGCAAAACTTTTGTGAAAACTTACATGCAGCACACCAAATCTAACTTTTCAATTGGTATCTGAACAGTAGCAAGAATGGTCCAAATACAGACAAAACATCCAGTAACATCCTGAAGTAACTCTAATGGGCATTCAGTTGTGTAACACAAGTATACAACACAAATCCATAAACACGATTCAAACAACAATCAAGTGAAAGGTTCCTCATATCACTACAAGCAGGTCTATAATCATGGTTTATATGCTCATCCCATTAGTTTACACCGATTCCTCTAAGAGAGCATGTGCAATGTAACCCCTAAGATACAGTTTCTTATGTTACCCAGATGCTCATGAATATTTCTGCCTTTAGACTGATATAAATACCGAAGCGATGCGCTCAAATATAACATTGTATTGATTAATTGTCTCTGTAGCCAAAAGAGTGCAGTGCTGTGTGGGCAAGTGCGATCCAGGATGAGGGATGTAGTGGGAACACAGAGTACAGGCACAGATTGTGCCTCTTTTTTCAATAAAACCAAAATTCAAACCATGAACACAGAGTCTGTATAGAAACATCCCCCGTATGCCTTGCTATTCCTTAAATATATTATTTCTGAATAAATATAACCATAAAGGTGCACATTAAATATGCTCATGTAACTTCAGCCATATCTTATCTAATGTTCTCACATGCAAATATGACCTTTGGCCTAGCCGGCCTCATCAAATGATTTTATTCCTTTTTAAACCTCTCATGTACTAATATACATAAATTGAACGGTCCTCATCCATGAATAATTAAAAAATAAGAGCTACCAGTAGAGGGGGTTTACATGCAACATATAAAACATGCATGCATGCATGCATGAGCAGCAGCCAGCACAATGTTATCGGTCAATATTATATGAACACACACTAGTTCAATACACCACTAGTGTTTTGTTTTCTAAACTTTACTTAACAGTTCATGTTGGAAACTTGTCAGACCAGTCACTGAGAAAATAAGCTGCACAATCCTGGCAGTAAACGCTGCTCCTGTATAGTGCATGCTCAGATTATATTCAGATGGTGTTATGTAGCTATTTTACGAGAAACCAGTGAATTCGATCTCAATGCGGAGTAACACGAGAAACAGCCTCCGGTGGCACATACATACACACACACACACACACACAGAGAGAGAGAGAGAGACAAACATGGCATGATACAAACGAACCCTCTGTACATGCATATTGCATTTTAGAGTTGTTACAACATATTAATACCCACCTGAGGAGCAGGAGATGAGGAACACTCCAAACGCCAGCTTTGTTGCAGGTCCCATTTTTCAATCTTCTGTCTTGTCCTACAAAATCCAAGAGTCTCTGCATTCAAGTTTCCCCTCGAACTACTGATCAGCAGTCAGTGAAACACATCCATGTAACCGAGTCAGTGATATATGGCAGTGCACAAATCCAATGGCAGATTATAGTCCTCAGATTCAGCGATTGGGAAACGGCATCAAAGTGTCCACTAGTGACAGTTCATTTGAAGCAGACGAGCTTTTCGAAATAAAGTGATCTATGACTGTCCATGCAGTTTTCCTGAAAACCCATATCAATAACGAGGAAATTCCAACGCGTACGAATACTATCTAACGTTACTGCTATACAATGTTGCCCTGTCGAGCGCTCAGAATAAACGAGCCCGTTCAATAAGATCTTTCAGTAAATGGGCCAGCTCCCATTTCCAATGAACAGAACTGGACGACCTATGCATAGAACCCGCCATAAAATATGTATAAAATATTGTTATTAATGCAAAGGAACTAATATTTCAAGCAGAGCAATGCCTCTAAATCACACCCACCTGAAAAGTCTATGGCAGTTCACTAAATGCATGCACATTTACGGGGATAAAAACGGAATTAACATCCCTAAACGGTATTTCCACATCACGCTTACTTTGCTTATTTAAAAAAAAATATTTATGTATAATATATGTAGTACAACTGATCATAGATAAACGGGGTCACGCGCACGATTCAGCGCACGCGCGAGCTCAAGTTGACAGTGAAGGACTTAAATATGGCCAAACGCGCTATATCCACATTCCATTCGGGTGTTAATGACTCAAACCTGCAATTACCAACCTCACAAAGCTTTTCGAGATCTGCTAAGGTGGGTAGTTAAAACAAACACTCGTTTTAAACTAAGACATGTCGACGGCTGAATAAAGCTTAGCATGTACAGCCTCCGAAATAACTTCATCAGCCCCGTCGGGAATATGACGCCAAAAATGAGACGGAATTGACAGATAACGTCACTAAATGTAATCCTTCAATATGTATTTTCCCGGTGATCGCAGTCGGTTGACTTTTTAGAGCGGTCGGAACTCAATTTATCGCGATTTCACTCTCCGTTGCTGTCAGTCACCGTTGGCTTACTGTATTCAAGATGGACGCCCGGGCGGATTGTTTTTGTTTTTTTCTGTCTTCCACTGCCTTTCCCCGCCCATTTTTTACGTAGGCTCAGCACCTTAGCCATTGACAAGCTTTTTACCCAATCAGAATCGCATATGTAAATAATTGAAACCAACCATAGTGCTGGGTTCACACAAACCCAGCCCTCTCTATGAGGGGTTTGTATGTGGCAGTAGAGTGACGAAGGTAGGCAGTAAATATTCACTGTATGTTAATAGTAGTGTAGGATACTATCGTACATGTGATGTAACACCCTCTAATTTATGAAAAGGCGAATTCAAATGCAGAATTGTCTGTTTTCATTTTATGTTGCACTATGGTAGACATTGGGAAGACCGAGGCTAGTTCTCACATGGGGAAGTTGTCACCATTTTTATATCATAATAACATTATAGGCAGCCTAAGGTTTTGAGTCTAAAGTCCAATTACAGAAGAGTGTTTTCTCTATGCATAGAAGGAACCCACCATAAAATATATCTAAAAATGTTGTTGTTAAAGCAAAGCAACTGATATTTCAAGCAGAGCAATGCCTCCAAATCACTCCCACTGAAAAGGCAGTAGAAAAAGCACCTAAGGCTAAATGCATGCACATTTACTATGGTAACACTTTATTTCTATAATCCACTTTAGACATTCTACTAACGATAAGTAACTTTGCAACAGGTCAACTACAAGTAATTATAGTCAGTAGAATGTCTGTTGGGGGACCATCAAAATAAGGATATTTTAAGGATCTCTAAGTACAGTCTCTAAGTAACTTTGCAAGTACATGCAAATTATTCTACTAACCCTAACCCTACCCTAACAGTATACTTATACTCTGAGAGTTCGTTGACATGCAGTCTTTCTTTTTGTGTCTTTTTTACTCTAAATGTGGTCATAAAAGTGTTACTTAGTGACTCTTCAAGAACTACTAGTGATCTGGACCAGACCGGATTGTCTTTTTTTTAAACTCTGAACGTGGTCATAAAATGCATCACAATTACTCAAGTATTATCTAGTCACTTTGCAGGAATTAGTGATGTGGACCATTATTTTTTTCACTTTAAAATTATGGTTCAGACTCCAGATCACTAGTTCTTGAAGAGTAACTATAACACTTGAGTAATTAGGGAAGCATTTTATGTCTCAGACACGTTAATGTTGTGATTAGTAATTAATTGGTAATTCTTTATAATTTTTCATAGTTATTAGTTCTTAATGAGGCCAGTCTCATTAAGTAATTATTAATTACCTAATAAGGAACTATCTCAGCCCTATTTCATTCTTACTGATTAGTTAATCTTGTTTTCATACTAGTTATAGCTGAAGTGTTAATATAGTACTACTCATTTGTCTTGCATTACTTCCTGCATAGTTACCTATTAACATTATTTTAAAGTGTTACCCATAATTGTTATACTATTTAAATTTTGCAAAAACAAAAAATTATAATCTAGTTAAGTTTGGCATCCCTGTTTCTGTGTTCAAATGCTCTAACAACAAACGTGGTATATACACTTATAGTGTGCAGTACTGAAAAATACTTTATCTCCATTGCAAAATCTCAGTTGGCCAGACAGTGATTAATCTTTTCTGAATCTCTTAAATATTGGTGTTCAGACACTGTGAGTCTGGAGACTGCTTCTTGTTTTAAATTTGTTCTAAATGAATACTGCTCTTACACAGTTTTTTTAAGATAGTATTCTCACTTGAAACAGAGTAGAGGCTTGTACACCGAAACGGTTTTCGATATGTCACAACTTAACAAGCAGATAGGCTGTTTGATGCCATGTTCCCTTATGACAACTTACCCCATGGTGTGATTTCCGCTATTGACATGTCCAATAACAGTGATGATGTTTAAAAGCTTTTTATAGCTAAGACTAAGATATCAGCACACATTCATTTATTTGCACAAGAATCATATGAAAGGGAAACAATCACAGAAATACATAGAGAGGTGTAATGAGTCATTTATTGTTTTACTCTTAATAAAAACCATTAAATGTCTGCATGGTTGATGATAAATCATTTGTCGTTGTTGATGAAAGAACAACGCTTGTGGATGTTTCGCCCTAATGGCATAGTTGCCTTTAAATAAAATATCATTAATTTTCTTTTGCTTCATAAATGTAATCCCAATGATTTTATTCACAGTCACATGTTGACTAGAACGTCTAAATTCATAACAGAGGTTGAGGTGCACTTATACTTTATCTTGCATTATAAAGCAGATTCATCTTCATATGAGCTGTAATACTAATTTTTACACCTCTGTGCTAACCAGTTGTTGTTTTTAATATGCTTTTGTACATAAATGTGTGTTGTCATGGTCAGGAGTGACCATTGTGTGAAGCAGCTTTGTGTATTTTAATTTAATTAATTTAATTGAATCTAATGCAAAAAAAAATTTAATCAGACATTTAAATGTATTATAACAAATCTAGTAGCATACGATAGGTAACCAGACAATTTTTAAACGAAAAGCATCATAAATCTACACAAGGTCTCCACAGAGGACTGTTCTTAGTGATTTGTGTGCTGCTCTCATTGTAACATAATAGCAACTCCCAACCTGGCCCAATGCAGCCTATGTAATCTGATCCACAAATATTCACACATAATCCTGATGCCCTATTTAACCATAAGCATTTTTTTCCCATTGCTGCAGTGATCTGAACCTTTGTTGAAGTCTTTCTGTTTCTTGATTCAGTGTATGCAGTGAAAGAACTGAAAGCTTTGGAACTAAATGTGAAAATAGCACTCTGGAGCATTATTTCACAAGAGAAATGTCAATTTTCCACCAACCTGAGGTGACTTTGGAAATATTCAAACTAAGCTAGTGTTAAGGTCAAAGACATATGATCAATGACAGTGCCCACCGCACTTTGTCTCCCTCTCCTGATATTTCAAACCCGAGAGAATGCTGAAGAACGCTCTTTTCTACAAACCTCCACACCTCCTCTTTCCCTTTTAAAATGAACCAATGCAGTTCCATAGATAGATAGATAGATAGATAGATAGATAGATAGATAGATAGATAGATAGATAGATAGTGTTCACAGCTGTTTTAACATTATTGTGAAAGGACATGACAAAAATAATATATTATACGTTTGACAAAAAATACAAAAAATAATTTATTAATAATAATAATAATAATAACAACAGGGTTTCTGTGGGTCTTAATGTCTTTAAAAGTCTTTATTTAAAAAATGAACATCTTCCTCAGTATTTTTGTCCTATTTTCTAATACAAATATCTAAGCATCTTTAAATCAAGTTTTTTTTTTTTTTTTTTTTGTTTTTTTTTGAACACAGTTAAAGGGATAGTTCACCCAAAAATGAAAATGCTGTCATCATTTACTCTTCCTCAAGTTGTTCCAAACCTGTATGACTTTCTTTCTTCTGCTGAACACAAAAGAAGATATTTTGAAGAAAGTCGGTAACCAAACGACTGATGGACCCCATTGACTTCCATAGTAGGAACAAAAAATACTATGGAAGTCAATGGGGACCAGCAACTGTTTAATTACCAACCTTCTTTAAAATATCTTCTTTTGTGTTCAGCAGAAGAAAGAAAGTCATACAGGTTTGGAACAACTTGAGGAAGAGTAAATGATGACAGAATTTTCATTTTTGGGTGAACTATCCCTTTAAGTGAGTTTATGCTTAAAACAAGAACAGATATCTGTCAATGAGTTATGAAAACTTTACTTTGAATTTAATTAGATTTTTCTGATCCCATTTGACAGATATTTGTTGTTATTTTTTTTTATCATAAAACACTTCATTTTGATAATTTTAACAGAAATCAAGACTTCATATTTCATATTTTCCTGTGATCAGAGGGACAGTAAAGGCTATATTTCCATATTCTAATGACTGGGAGCAGAGCGATTATTATTATTATTAGTAGTATTATTTTTGTAAAATGAATTAGACGTAATAGAGATCTATTGGAAGTTGTATTTTCCAAACTTTGAAGTGTTGTTAATACAACTCATTGTGTTTCTCCCTAGACATTTACATTTAGAGAACATATTGACATGTTGTTTTTACTTCAGTTTATTCCTTAAATTTTCCTTACTTGGTCATAAGAGGATTATTATTAGTAGTAGTTTAACATAATTTTTGGGGTTTATATTTCTGACATGTCCTTTCACAGTAATGTAAAACAGGTGTGAAAAGGAAATTGACAGCATGTACATTACAGAGCATCTTTTCTTCCATTTCGCCACAGGTAGGCCGTCACCTGCTCTGTGCTGATCAACAGGAATTATTTCTCTATTGCTCAAGGTCAGAGCAGTGTTGTCAAGCAATTACAAATATTCCTTGCCATTGTCATTACCAGGAAACCTCATTGGTCCATATTGTGCAGCAAATGATTTTGAACGTTTGGTCTAGAATGGAATTACTCTATTGTGGCCTTTGAGGGACTGTCAACTTGACTGTGAGAGGCTGTTAAGTGTTTATCTCCTTTCCAGCTCAACGTAATTAAGAGCTAGAAAATCTGAATTTATCTACAGTAGCCGTGCGCTCCCATGGAAGGTCATTACAATAACCCATTGAAATTACCCATTTTATCGACCTTGTGACCCACAGGAATCTCTTTGCTAAGTCAATCACACGCACCGCACAATGCTCAAATGGATATTTAACACATACTTGGACTGACATGTTGTCAGCACAGTGTCTCAGTGACATCATGCACACATGCTCTCTACTGGACCACAAAGAATATTCTGCCTCGCAGGTTGACTGCAGGAATTCTGCAGATGCCAAACATATCTCTTCCTGTGAGTTCATTAACTTTTAATCAAAGTTCTAAACGTGCCGGGGATTATCCTGATATATTTCAAAGGGAGCGTGTGAGATGGCAGCGCATCTGTCAGTGCTTGTCATACCCGTCGGACCGGTCGTCCTTGGGCCGATGGACATGTGGCTCTTCTGTGTGGCTAATTAACATTTTCCTTGGTGCTTTATCTGCCACTGCTGCATGCCCAATAAGTATGCATAACCTACGGTCAGGCCCCAATCACAGTGGCCCTGGGTCTTTGTATTTGTACTAACATCAGGCTAAATCAATGAATTAGTGTGTCAAAGATTAAATCAGATGATTGCGTATTTGATGCAAACATAACCCCTGCCTGGAAAATGAGCTCTCAAAAACTAAGCCACATTCTTGCGTCTTATATTACCTCTTGCTGCTCGTGGCTAAGCGCACAGTCTAAGCACTGGCAAATCACATTACATCCTGTTCTCTTAAAGCACATTAATGCTGAGCCTTGACACGTGACAAGAATACCCCTATTCATTCACCATAACAGCAAATCAAGGCATCATCTTCCACTTCCCTTTCATTTTCTTTGATTTAATTATTTTATGGCAGCCTTAACGATGCCCTATCATTTATCTCTGAAAGCTGTAATCAAGTCTCAAATGCTAAATTACAGCTATTCCACTGACCGACGTTCTACAATAATAGCTAAGATCTGAAAACAGTCCTGAAATGTATTCTGGGAAAAATACTGGATGTATGCTTGAGATATCCATGGTGATGTGGGTTTAACCATGCATAACATACTGTGGTGAATGCACTGTGCACAACAGAGTCTCTCAGAGCATAGGCTATATTCTGTCCCCACCTCTGTATTATACAGTAACCTTTAAAAATGCATGCATCTTAGGGAGATGAACTTGCATTGAAGAACCTTTAGACTTATCATTTCAGGCCATTGATACACAGAACAGGGTTTTTTAGAATGCCGTGTCATGTGCGAGATAATGCAAGAGACATGAGCGCAACTGTCAAACGCGTCCGTCTAGCATGTTTACATAGAAAAACAATGAAAAGCAGACCAGTGGAATGTAAAACAGTTCTGTGTGAATGGCCACTTAGTTTTTATCTCAGTTTTATCTCATCTCTTGTTTCTCTTTTATTTATTTTTTCTTGTCTCTTGTTAATTGTTTTTCGGATTCTTTCATTTTATGGGCAAAAACTGTTGAAATATTCTTCAAAATATCTTCTTTTATTTTCCACAGAAGAAAGAAAGTCATACAGGTTGGGAACAACATTAGGGTGAGTGAGTAAATAAGTGAGTAATTTTTGAGTGAACTATCCCTATATTCTCAGTAAACAAGTCTTTGTCTTGAATATATTTTGCCCTTCAAGTTTGTTTATTTTATTTGAAAGATGTTTACTAGAAAACAGGACAAAATACTGATTAAGAAAATGATTTATTGCATTACTGCAGTTTTACCGCACCACCAATTAGACGATCATATATTTCAACATTTCAAAGCAGTGGCTCTCTTCTTAATGTTATGATATAAACATACAGAGATACACAGCAAACTCAAGGCAATGGCAGAGCTAATTGACCAACATTTATTGTTATTACTGTTATTATTGCATAGTGCTATAGTAGAGATTAACATGTGCATGAAACAGATTTGTTTATCTGTAGAGGCTTAAGGTTGACTGTGAGACTAAAGGTGACTGGAGATTACCTGAGTGACCCAGGCCAAAATGACACATGCCTAATTAGCTTTAAAGGGATAGTGTTGCGTTTGTAAGAAAAATATCCATATTTAAAACTTTATCAACTAAAATAACTAGCTTCCGACAGACGGCCAAGCTAGTGCCTTACAGCAAACACATAATGAGCAGAAAGAGCTCTTAATTATTTTTCAGTTCCTTAGATGGAATCAGTGCCTCTGGGCCACAGACACAAGAGGAGGAATAAATGACTTTCCCCTTGAGAATAAAACTGCTCGTGAAAAGGTAGGAAAATAGTCACAACATATGGTGAAATAAGAGCCAGCACGCCCCCCAGTTTGATTTCACACTAAAACATACTCTCACATTACATACTGCCTCTCGGTTTTTGGTGTCAGAGCTCACATTGCGTCATAGAGACCCATGGCTTACTGGTTAGGGCACATGCTCTTTCCACCTTCTTCTCCCCATAATTTCTTCTTTGTATCAATAAAAATACATTAAACTGTACTGGTACCTTCCATTCACCCCAATAGTGCCCTGCAAAGTTGTTGTCACAAGGTATTCGGCTGTCATAATTGAGAATCACAGGAAGAATATATGTTCAGTCCAGATCAGGGCTGCATTTTCCAAAAGCATTGTGAGCTAAGTTGATCGTAGAGACCATTGGTGGCAATGGTTCGGCTTACAATGCTTTTCGTAAACGCAGCCCAGGTCGACAAAAGTTAAGGTACAGTCATAATAGCAACATTTTGGTGGAAAAAAGATCCATTGTCTATTGAAGCAACACACACAGAAGTCATGTTCAAACCAAGCAGTTTTCTGTTGGACTAGGGTGCAAGTTTTTGAGACCAACTTAAACCCGTTGCAAAATCTGTGTGGGGAAATCTTTCACCAGCGCACAAAATTCCCGATCGCGTGGATTCCTATTGAAATAATTTGATTTCTTCCACTAAAATTATAGCAGAACAATGCTAGTTAAGCACAGCTTTATATACACATTTTATAATTTAAACAACTCACAATTATTTTCATATTAAACTACCAACAGCTGCAACAAGTACAAAACTCGGCAGCCAGGATCCTGACTGGGACCAGGACATGTAGTTGCATTACTATTTTGGAGTCCTTGCACTGGCTCTGGTTCTGTGTTGATTTCAAAATCATGATGCTGACATGTAAAGCATTGCATGTCTTGGCCCAACATTTTTTATCTGAGTTAATAATTGCTTATATTCCAAATCATTGACTGCACTCTTTGTTGGCTGTTCCTCAAACCCGCTTATGACAGGGCTTTTTCTTCCTATACTCCATTTGATCTCTCTTGCTCCTGAACTTAGGGAAGCTCAGACTTATGGTATTTTCAAAGCTCAACTTAAGACACTTTTTTAGACTAATGTTTGCTTGTTGACATTTTCTCTTTTATTTTATTGCCTGGGTTTTTATCGACATTTATTTTCTTTTAATTTATCATTTGATTATCTTGTGTACAGCACTTTGAGAAGCTGCTTTAAAAGCTCTAAAGTTTTTTATTATTATCACTAAATTTCAAGTATGACAAAATATATTAATTTAAATATATTATAAATATGTACATTTAGGCTATACAATAAATTGTTTTAATATTTGAATAAATATGAATAAAATATATTATTCCATGAATTTTTTACTTAATCAATTTATTTGAACTCCAAAAACGTGTTTGACAACTTTCATCAAGTAAACTTCTAAAGAGGTCCTCTTCTGAATGTGTAGGGAGCAGAGAAGAGACCCCACAGATTATGTTTGTACCATTTATTTTATTTATTTTTTTAACTGCTTTGTGTTTCATTCCCTGATGGTTCGGTTTGTCCGTGGCTGAAATGAAAAGCTAGTGGCCGGTGCCAAGTGGGGTTTCATCCAAAGACTGGCAGCTTGGCTGGGCAGAGACTGATGGAGCCATAGTGATAAATTCCTCACAGCATGAATGCGTCTCTCACTAGACATGCTGTTCCACTGGACATCTTCACTTTATTGTTATCTTGACCACTACTGACAAACAGTTAAGGACTGAAACATTTGTTTCATAAGAGCCGAGGCATAATTGATTATCTATGTATGTGACAGTATCTTCACGGCACTGCTGCCTATCCATCTATCTATAAAACTATATATAATTGTCCCCCAAATTATAATAATATATATAGCATTTAATCATTATATTAGTAATATATATAACAGTTATCACAGCATGTAAACGGTAGCTTTTGTAAAGTGATGTTTTCCTTAAAACTCTCACAAACAGTTCACATTGGGAATCAAAATGGTTTTGACAGCATGACTTTCAAGGAAAGCTTTCCTGCATCTAGCCCGCTTTAAAGGTTGAGAGCTGCCCCCCTGCTGTGGTGTCGCCCCACACCTGGACAAACAGGCAGGGGGTTCCTTTTGTGTTTGTCTTTACCTGGTGGTTGTGGGGTTGAAGGCTCTATTGTGACTACATGACCTGAGAAAGTGTTCCTGGCTGTGCCTCTTGACATCCACTAGACCCAACACAGCTAAACACTTCAGACACTGAAGAGTTCTGCCCTCATCTTCACTATTTCAACTCTTCGAGAAGGATGAAAGAACATTGGACAAATTTCAAACATATACAAGACATATATAACAGTACACGATCTGTAAGTCAATAAAACATGGGATTATATTAATATTTGCATTTATATTAATTTATTTAGCAGACTATTTTATCCAAAGTGACTTATACGTGTAATAATCAATTTATTTGCAGTTAATGTTTGAAATGATTAAATGCCTTTTTTAACTATTATTATTATTAAATTATATCATTAATTGTACCAAATTAAATCGTCAAATTGACAACCCTATACATTTGCTACACAAAATGAAAGTAGTAACAGGTAAGGATGTGGTGTCTGTAAAGGATGTGGTGTCTGTATCAAACAGGATGTATTGAAATGGAAAATATATTAATATCTAGGTAAGCATCTGTAGAGTTCAAGTGTGAAGTTAGTTGTTGCTTGAAAACATTAGCAGTAGAGACCAGTATGAGATTATTATATTCATACATTTATTGCTGGTGCTTTCTTTTTTAAACTTCATAGTGAGCACTAATGACTAGCATTATGGATTATAAAAGTGTCATGGCACCTCGTGATTCAAATGTGGTCATCAAGGTTTCTTTAGTGAATATCTTGTGATTCGGTGGCGTACATAACATTTTTAGAAAGGCAAGGATTTTATTTTAGACGTATATTTACATCCCTATTACATACTTTCTCCAGCATGTGATGGCTAATAACCAGGCTCAGGCATTTTTTTTATTTTTATTTTTTTGCACTTTCTGCATTGTCTTTTGGAAACTGCACATAGTTCTGTCGAATGTGGTAAAATGTGTTGAATGGAGATGAGAGTACTACACTCTTATTGGTAGCTGAAAGCATTTCAACACACAAACATGCGGTAGAACTTTGTAAAAGACGGATGTTCCAATTCTGCAGAGTTTTGTGCGCACAGATTCCATGTGGACCTGCTAATGACCTTCAAAAGCACAGCACAGATGGTACTGCACATCCCCCAATACAGTACTGCTGCAGTCTGTACACTACACATTTAGATATAAAACATCAGAAAAAAAGATACATTAGAAAGAAAGAATACATTAGTAAAAAAGTAACTTAGCGAGCCATTGAGGACTTGGACTTTTTGTTATCACACTTTAAAGAGTAAACAAAGGGAAACTTTCGAAAATGCCACATATGTCAGAGCTGACACATATAGCGGATGACACCAGAGTAAACTCTTCAGGAACATTTTGTTTATCCTCCTTCACCTTGATCTTTGTTTAGTTTTCTGACCCCATTCCACGTCTTGTCCCCAAAGTTCATCCTGCCCTTTTCTGTAATTATCATATCTACTGTCTGTGAGTGAATCTCCCTGCTGTTTTTTTATCGTCTTTCTTGCCTTTTCTGTTTTAATTATTTATATAGATTAATTTGCAGTGAAATGTGGTAGCGATGGCCATGCAGAGCTGGTTCTGCGTGGGCACTTCACTAATAGCCTCTCTCTTGCAATTAAAAAACCACTTCATTTGATCTCCCTCAGTTATTGTAATCTGTTGTGAGGACAGAACCTTTTCTGAATGGCTGGGAAATGGCTGTCCTTCAATGCTCTTCCTCTTGGGTCTGTACATTTTACACTGGGCACAAAATTAACAACGTGATCTCAAGACAAAATGTAATTAATTTACATGATCACAATTTCGTATTAATCTGTACGATGTGATTCGTACGGAAATGTTTGATGCCAATAATTTGCCAAAACATAATATAGTTATGAATTGCCATAAGGGCATGTTGGCTTCATCAGAGTTAGTGGACTATGTTTGTTTAAAGCAATGGAAAATGCAAGGATATTTCAAGTAAAACAAAGTCAAAAATGGTTTTCTTAAATGAATAAATATATTGACAAGTCATGAGAATGGCTAGCCAAGATATATTCATTTTTAATACATTTATGTCCATAGCATGAATACTGTAGGTGAATTCCTGTGATGAATTCATTCTTTGCTGAATTTCCAGTCATATACTTACGGGAAAATGCCTAATTCTTGAAGGGCAAAAAGAGATTGCTCAACTCATTGACATTGCTGTGCAGAATGCTTCTTGAGATGCCACACGAGAAATTGCCATGCACACATCATTTTAAGGCCCACTGAAGTGCCTTGAAATGCTCAGCATTATTCAATGTGTTGACGTAATTTCCACTGAAAAAGGAAGACAGGGCAAGACATATTGAACAGCTCCTCCACTTTAAAATAGCATAGCCAATAGCATATGGGCCGACTCGCGCATATGATCCACTCTGTGCTATCGTGTCTCTGGACCAGACTAACATGAAATTCATTCGTGACTTCATTCGCCCCAATGGAAAGCATATTTACACTGTCAGACTCATTCCCTATCCCCTATATAGTGCAATATGTGCCATTCACCATGCAGAAAATAGTAAATGTGTGAACAAGAGGCCGATTTCAGCCGCAGCTTCAGTGTCTATTTGTAATGTAGGGGGCGGGACGCTTCAGATTCCAGAGAGAATTTGATTGGACAGAAAATCTGATGAGAAATTGAAGTGCAGCATGATGTCATCAAAATCGTTGATCCATATTGGCAGAAGTGAGCAACGATTTGAACGCTTATATCTTCTTAATGTGAATTTTGTCATTGTTTTGGAGCACACTAGCTTATATAGTAGATAAGTTAACAGTAAGGCTAACATATTCATTACATATTCATACTAAATGCCAAAAAACAAAAAAATATATTTCATGGCGACAAGGCACAAATGTTGGAGACTATAAATGATAGCTAAGAAAATAAACTGTAAGAAAACCTGTTGGTTCACCAATAGTGCTGAGTAGATGCCAAGCAGTGCACAAATGTGCACTTTGGGACTGTATCCTCAAAACGGAGATTCTTTTCCCTCGGGCCAACCTGATCGTGTCTCTCCAGCGGAATGTTCTGGCCTGAATCCCCATGCTACTCCTGTCCTCAGCTGAACCCAGTTACCAAATCGGCTATACGCTTACTCGCATAAACACACTTCTGAGAAACTTGTCCTGGCAGGCTCTCCTGATGTCTCTCTCAAGCGTGGCCAGCATCAGAGTCTCTTTAATCTCGGCCCATCGATCAACCAGCACTTTAGTGCTGATAAAAGAGCCATTTCTCAAGTTCCTGCTGTTCCCCTCCCCTCCTCGTACCTTCCTGCCGAAGTGGTTTTGTCCAAGGTAGTTGATCTAAATCATTCTGAATGTATCAAAGTGCTTCATGTGAGA
Organism: Abramis brama; assembly: GCF_963993115.1. Taxonomy (NCBI): domain Eukaryota; kingdom Metazoa; phylum Chordata; class Actinopteri; order Cypriniformes; family Leuciscidae; genus Abramis; species Abramis brama. Next base: position 27,454,402 of record NC_139970.1, read on the forward strand.
GCAAGTGCCAAGGGGGACTGGTGGGGTTGACAGGCCTCAACCATTTCAGCCATAGGTTGAAAAAGATATTGTTCAAGATGTCAGAGAGAGGAGCTTAGAAAATCGCATATGCCTCCTCTGTGTTGATTCATTTAAGTTGTTGCTGTCAGCCATGGCCACATTCTGGAAAAGTGATATTGTCAAGTCTGAAGGGATGCCAGATGGGTTTCAATTCCCTGTAGTGGTTCACCACAGCCTGTTTTCTCAAATTCACACCTGTTTTATTTAAATGAAAGAATTCACTGTGGAAAAACACACCAACATGATAAAAATCATATTGATTAAAACGTTATCCTGCAATGCTACCATGGGTTAGGATATGTTGAGCTGTTGAAAGAACTGACCTCTCGTATAAAGTGCTATCAGAGAGTATGAAGCCCATAATGGGACAAATAGATGGGAGGAGAAATTTTATTTCAATACTTTTTGCATTATCTTGTAAAACTTGTGCGTTCTCCCAAAAAACTTTTGTGAGGTGAGAGGAAAAACTATATTTCAGTGCTTTTGTAAATTAACATAAAGCTTCTCATATAGGAAGGCAATAGTTTTCCAAGAAAACGCAAAGTTTATCTGAGGAACAATACTTTCACGAGAGAACAAAAAAGCATGGAAAATATTTTTTCCTCCCTTCTTATATTTATGATAGTATGAGAGACCAGATGAAATGTTCTCTTCTTGACCTAAGTTTAGAGCATTCAGTAAAAAGAAAAAGTATAGGCTATTCCAAAAAATATTCAATCTAAACAACAAAAAAAAGAAAAGAAAAAAGAATGCATTAAAACCTAGAATGGTGATACTGGATTAATATTTGCTCATTTTCCCCCTGATAAACAGAATTATAAAAAAAATGCAAAAAGCTCATCAGAGATCAGCCCTATTTTGAGATTTTTTTTATACTACATTCAAAAAAACGCAAAATACAAGAACTGTACTGACAGATCTGAAACAATAGAAATCTTTGTGTGAAATATGCTGTATGCCTGCCCAGTTGTCCCTGAAAATGACACATTGGAAACAACTTTGGGGTGCATTTTAATTGCTTGTCTGCGTGGTAATGATTTTGAATAATGAGTCAACAGTTATGAATAATGTGATTTGCCAGAGGACATCAATGCAAAGTCAGTTACCAGACCCGAAAAAGGGAAAAAAATTTCAATTGTCAGATTTATTGGTGTTTTGCTTTGTTTCTTGGCAGAAAAACAAGCACTTTGCTGTAAGCTCTTCAGACAATGAAACATTGGCATTGACAATTACAACAGAATCTTGGAGCAGATGCTGTGAAATCAAGGCCTGTTCTCATGAGCTCTGCAAGTTATAAAATCTGATGTTATAACTTATAACCTAAAGCGAGGGTGTCATTTTAGGTTGATTTTCTTTACCATTGTATTTCCATTGTGAGTTTCTTACTGTAACCACAATTTTGCCTTTTGTGAATCAACATTATGGCATGTTAAGCCAGAACTTAACTTCTCTTGAACCCGGAAGTCCCCTTTAATGATTCAGTTCTGCCCTGTAACCACATATAATCCCTTCTAGAGAGATAAAGTCCTAAAATCTGCACAGCTCTTTATCCCAAGGGGACCGACAGCAAAGACGACACACTGACAGCTCCTTATGTCATGGGTAAACACTTATTCTGTGGCAGGCTTTTTGATGCCTGTCTCTTTTTACAAGAGCCTCTGATATCAGATTCTCACTGCGCTTGAGATCAAACACGCAGACCAGGAGACGAGATGGCGTCTGCACATCATTTGTAGATAAAATCCTGATCAGAGATGCAAATGAAACTTGAGCTTGGGGCCTGTGTTCCTGGCTGCTGAAGCTGTCTGCAGTAAATGTGGTGATATATGGTATGATATATGGTTTATGAGGATGACTCAAGGGTATTTTGAGATGTACAGAAACCCTTCAGATCAACCAGAACCTTCTGTTACCAGATATCACTTGCATTTTCTCATTGCACTGAACATGCATAGTATGATGAAGATGATTAGCAATATTTATTTTTTTAATGCACATCATAATATTTATATACAATATATCAGTTACGTGTTACTAAGCGAAAAGTTCACCGTTTCCAGCAGGGCAGGAGATTTTCTCTGAATCAAATAACGGTTTAAAACTTTAAACAAATGTAATAATAGATTAAAAAAAGAAAGGAAAAAAAAAAAAACATTTTAAAGAGAGTTAAATAAACAAGATGTTAATATTGAGTACTGCCACTTTAAATGCTCGAGCTGTTTAAAGCAGGATGGTTTCTGATTGGCTGTCTCACTTATCAGCTGGAAAAAAAATCATTCTGAAAGTGATTCCAAAATTATTGTTCCTCTGTGATGTTATCATAGCTGTGGTGTGGACTTCCCTGTAATCATTAGAATGATTAATAAAACAATATAGTTATGGCCCTTGATGTGAACAGACCTGTACTTTTGCGCTTTTGCTCCGCCAAACAAAAATAGTTTTTAAAAAGTCACAGCAGAATTGACCGTTGCTTGTTTTTGAAACATGAAGAGTTTTGTGTGAATAGACTTTCAATTAAAATTAAAATTTCATTAAAAAAATATCTTCATTTGTGTTCTGGAGATGAACGAAAGTCTTATGGGTTTGGAAAAACACAAGAGTGAGTAATTGATTCATTTTTGGGTGAACTATCCATTTCAGTGAAATTCGAGAGAGACTAGATGGGGCAGCATGAGACAAAACAGGTTAGGAAACACTGAAAATATATATGTAATCGCCATAACAATAAACAGTGAATAGTTTTAAAACGGCGTGATATTACTTTAGCTACTTCATTTTGAATCTCTCCATCAACACCCAGGAGATGGATTTCCTCACACCTCTAAACTTCTCACTTCACTTCGAGCTTCAATTTCTCACTCCAGTCACCCCATTTTCATTTCGCTCTGCTCGCAGTCACCCGAAGCTGGCAAAAACCCCTTTTGAAAATGTGCTTATTCAAATCTCTCTGAAATTATTCAAAGCAGCGAACTGTTGTTGCTTGGCGAGAACTCCAGCGTGACAGCTGCTGCGGATCTTTGAGGTGGCGTGCGTGGGCCCCTCTGACGGACGGACCTCTTTGTGGCTTGTCCCTGGGAAGCCCTTTCAGTCTGCGAGGTCGAGAGGCACTCTCCCACACTGCGCCGCTTGCGCTGGCCAAACCTACTGTAGAAACCCGTCACCAAAAGTGTGCAAGGCAGCTGTAGTGAGCTCGAACAATATTTTTTGCGTTCACATAGCTGCCTCTCACCGTGTCTTTGTCTGGAGCCGTTGTGCTGCCAAACTTGCCATTGAAAAGATGTAAAGCTAACTGTACTGACAGCATATAAATAAACCCCTTTTATTTCGAAGGTGCTGTGGTGGTCATGCATTATGTGGGTGCCACCTTTTAAATAGTGGTTCACGTTTTGTTGTTGTTGCTCAGCCGTCACCCCCCGATGCGCCGGTCCATTTACATCATGGCTTCGCCGTAACCAACATTGATGCTCCTATTTGTCCCATTAAATAAACCGCCATGTGTGAGGACAGCAGGGCCGTCGCTAGTGGGTTGAAAGGTGGTGACAATTATAGGAAAATCCAGCAGTTATACTATAGGCCCCTGTTGTATGGATAGTTCTAATACTTATGTATACCTGAGATTTTAAATGAAAACCACAAAAACATGCAATTTGGTTAAATATTTTTTCCCCCCAAATATCTGCTTCTCTTACCTCCCTAAAAATGGTTTACTCCGATCTAAAGTATTTATTAATTATTCAATCAGTGACAAACATCAGATGGACCCAATAAAATTGTAAGTCACACCCCAGCTCTTGAACATGACCAATCAGAGTTGAGGCGGCAGTGCCTGAAGTTAACGATGAACTTGGTGGAAGAGCAGGAGACTGACTGACTGAAAAATGTAACATAAATCAGGGTACCAGAAACGCCATGAAAAGAAGGAGAGGGAGGCCAGGAGAGTTGTTGTATCCCAGTCGATCAAGACGTTCTTAAAGACAGGTTGTATTGTTATTTAGCTGGGAATAAGAAAACTAGCCTACCGTCTACAGCCTGTCGGGTACTGTCACTTTTCATTATCGGTGCGCACCACAATCGACCGAATGATTACGTGGTCAAAATTCCTGTCTTATTACACTATTGTAAAAAGAGTTAAAAAATTGACATGAGTCACGACACATTGCATTATGCACCTGACCTGCCGGCTGATGATGTATTTATTACATCAAGAAAACATGAATACAACACACTGCACTTGCATTAATACATTTATTAGCTTTATTTAATAATATTACCAGTCCCATATTATCATAATTAAAAAATAAGACAATAAATTATTTTATTTTTTAAATTTGACTGCATTCTTGTCAATTTCTAAATGTTTACTTGTTGATTTATGAATTATAACAGACTTATGGGGGGGGGGGGGTTATTATTAACAATTTCTTGCTTTTTGTTAGTTTTTATTAGTTGTCATTTTTATATAAACATTTAACTTTTAAAATAAAGGTTTTACAACAACATCACCATCTTCTGTTATATGTGGGCCTCCATGCTCATCTATTGTACAGTATATGATATTGGTGAAGGGTGGTGGGTGCTCACATCAATATTTTTTCAGGGGGCACCGAATCCTCTAGCTACGGGCCTGGAGGACAGTGTCATGAAATGAAAAAATGGTAGTGTGGCACCTGCGCAAGGCCTTCTCAGAGAAACCTTACAAAACACAACTTCCCTCCCTGTTCCCATTAACCATCATATATAAAATTAATTTCATAAAACTTGAAAAGAGAAACTCTTATTTCAGCATGAGGTCAAAGATAATACAAGGAAATAGGAGTGTGGGAGGAGAATAAAGATGGTGTACCAACAGGCATAAATATACAAAAATACTTACATTCAGCAGATAAGTGATACAGTAAAAGCCTAGCAGGCTATGGTTGTTTATTTGAGTGAAACTGAAAAAAAGCAATTTTCTTCTTGTCAGTCAAACATCTGGAACACTATTTTTTTCTGTCTCAAAGGAATCATCTTCTCCCACCCATTTAAATGATATGCATCCTCTTACCTCAGCAGTTCCCAGAGCTAATAGACATCAACTGATGTGATTTGGCACTCAGCGCTAATGTAACTGAGCAATAAACCTGATATTATTTGATATCCCACCGCTGCCACCATGTGTGATAGAGACCCGAGTGGTAACAAGGAGAATCGCACCAAGAACACGGGAGTGATGTTGCAGTACAAAAAGGTGCTTATTAAAGCAGATGTGCAAAATGTGCAAATAAACATGCTTGAGAGAAATAAAACAGGATATCAATAAAAACAGTCTAAAAACTAGAACTGTTGTGTACTAAAACACAACAAACTCCTCTTCATCTATTGAGGACAGTTTCAGTGCTCTCAAGCAACGCTATATAACCTTGTTACACAACGAGTCAATAAATACAATGGATAAAACCAACACATACATTTGCAAAAATATTTCCATAAAAGGTTAAAATGAGTGCTCCTGTGCAGTTCGCGCTTTCTTTAAGGCCACACCCACTTAGTTAAAACAGGAAAATATATAAAACAGCGAACCTCGTGTAAATATTATAAATATTATATATATATATATATAGCCTACAATGAGGTTTCTTTACAAAGATAAATTAAGAAATTAGGTTTACTTAATTATTCAGTAAAACGATATGTTATTGCGGATATTATTGTTACTTGTTCATCATTGTGTCAGTGTTTTATTCGCTGACTTTAGTTTGCTTATTTGTACGAAGAACAACATAGTGATGAAACGCGTTTATCTGTTTAGGGCTACTGTAGAAACATGACGGCGCATTTCAATGTAAGGGGACCCGCGGCCGCGGTGTATGTAGATAGAAATGGCTCATTCTAAGGTAATAAAAACATAACGGTTCATTAAGTAGGCCCTAAGGTCTTTATACACCACTGAAAACATAGTTATGTATATGCTATTGCATTTTTGTCAACAGATCCTCCTAAATATTATACAATGCACCTTTAAGTATTCCTAAATGTCTAATGTCTTAATATGCATAAATCATGAACATAAATATAACCACACTGGATTCTAGTAGAGGAAACAACCAGTCTTAATGCCACATTATCCTGAAAGCACTTCAGCTGTCATGGGACTCCAATTTTCTTCCCTTGTAAAAAATGTCAATCTTTTTTAACTAAGTGCGTTCTAAGCACATATGAAGAACTCTAGACTTCTGGACTTCTTTTGGAGAAAAAAAATACAGTGTATAAATTGCATAGCCTTCTTTGCTTGAAAGGCATCATTTCAGGGCAGTTGGCCTACATTTCTAAATCAATTACCAGTATTTGTTCAAAGTGAGAGGGGAGATTAAGCAGGAATGTTTTACTGGAACACAATCAGAAAATGGGGTTTGTCTGTAAATTACAGAGATTAGTTTTCCAGAATCTACCTTTCAGTGTCAGCAGTGGCAGCTGTTGTCTTGTAAATTATTGCGTGTATCTGCTGTTCTGGCTATCTGACTCATTTGGCATCAAATGTGTATATGTTTGTCAATAAGAATGGTTGATGGTTCACCAATCTACTGCTCATATAAACTGAAGAGGTGTAATAATAGTTATACTGGTGTGGGTAGGGGGTTAACCCTCCCTCTGGGGTAGCTCATTATTGGCTGGTTGTAATTAAGGAGCAATTTATACAAAGATTACTTTAATTAGCCAATTAGCTGATCATTTGCAACATGAGAGTGCTGGAGCGAGAGCCATTTGCAGAGCTTTGGTCTCGTCAGAGGCGCTTACTCTTACCAACTCTCTTCTGAGATCCCTTTGATCGAGTGAACGGCTGTGCAATTGATGAAAGCAGCGCGGTGACATTTTCACGATCCTGGCAAATGGCTCGAGGACATATCCGAGGCCGTTAGCACAAGGGTCGCTGAGTTTAAAGCTTTGCTTTTAATGTTGGTTCGAGTTATAGTGTATGTGCATGTTTCTCTTGACTTACAAATTCATTGCATTATAAGTGACACAGTTGTATGTATTGATCTACAGTATATAAATTACCCTATGTATGACAGGGTTAAAGGGTAACTCTCGCCAAATTGCAACCTAGGCTATTTTTGTTAATCTACCTGAGTCAAACATTTGTGTAAAAGCATAATTAGAATGGAAACGCCACTTTTAAGTTTGACCGTATTTTCGTTTTCGGTCAAAATGCCTTTTGAATGGGAGTGCTAGGGGCACTACAATGATAGCATCAATTTTTTTTTAAAAACACAACGCTATTTTTAAAACACTAAGCATGAAACTTTGCTCGAACCGGTGGCTGGAATTTTGTCAGTCAAAAGTAGTCGATCTCCGAATGCAACGTAACATGAGGAGATGGAAAGCTCCTAAAGCGTTTCCATATAAATTCACGGATAATTTTTTGTTTTGTCGTTAGTGAAAATCAATATTGACCTTGTAGTTGAAAAAGGAGCCTTGTAACCCTTGTAGTTTTGAGAGTTACTGTCAGTGTGTGGCAAGCATTTCGGTATGTGTCTTCAATGCTAAAAACCTTGCATACATTGGTTAGAAACCTCTCAAACATTTATCGTGGTGATTTTATTTGAATCAAGTAAACCTTGTTCTGAAAACAAAAACTGTTCAGCTTGCCTAACATAATGAGTGACGAAAAATCCAGCGCTGACCAGTTAATCTGCATACTTGGCATACTTGGATGCTTCAAAATGTAGGCTACTTCCAAATAGTGAAAGGTTGTTCATGAACAAAGTTTTTTTTTTTCTCAAAATCGAAACCGCAGACAGTGATTATAATGGTTGATATACACACTTTATACAATAAGCTCTTTTTATACAAGTTGTCATGTATGTAAACTTAACCCATATGCAGAATGGGAAGAGAGGATCATTTAGCTGACTTTAACTTTGAATCGCGTTCAGCACAATTATCAAATCATTAGTGAAGTAATTTTGTTTATTTGAGTGGAGTTAAGTGTTATATTTTCAATAGCCAAATTCCCAGAACATGTTCATGCAATCTTTGATCATAATCAAATCATTATAATGCAGCCAAAGATAAATTATGAGAAACATAAATTATTAGTTTATGTCATTCACTTGTCACGTTTATGTCAGTTTATGTCATTCATTTTCAGCACTAGCTGTCGTCTTTCAAGTTCAATGAAACATTGTGTTTTCAAAACATAAATCTAAAAAAAGCAGCCACTGGCAAACATATGCCAAGACCATTTTACTATTCCCTCACACAAAGGTCTGTAGCAGATATTTCATCATATATCAGCTTGAACTGCAGTTCGCAGAGGATTGAAGAAGACTAGTAATGGGTGCCAGTGCTCAACTATACACTCTTCAAACACTGCAATGTGTGGGAGAGGAGAGAGTGATCTGATGAACTCATGCATAACAGATCTAATAATAGGTTCTGAACCAACACACACATATATTTATTATATATTTCTTTGCTTTAATCATAAATAAAAAATCAACTATTTAATGTAAATATGTTTGTTTTGTCTTTGGTTTTTGGCCCCCATGAGGAAAACAGCTTATAAATCATACTAAATTATGTTTTGAGGGTTGTGTTTAGGGGACAAAATATACAGTTTGTACAGGCTAAAAATCATTATATGGAAAGTCCCCATAAAACATGGAAACCCAACATATGTGTGTCTGTGTGTGCACACATAAATCCTGTTTATAAGTAAATAATGAATAAAAGCACTTTTCTTTGTGCCTTCTTAACAGCAAATTTATTTCTAATCTCATTATAATATTTATAATAAGCTCAACGTGAAATATCATCAGTGCGTGAAACGTGGTTAATGAGAAGGCCAGCAATGGTGCTGCAGGCTAGTAGCAAAAATATATTCTATTTATTATTCAAGAACTGAATCCACTACATTTGGAAAAGAAAATATGTATTTATAGGCAAATTTCAGCAAATTTAATAAGACCATAGCAAGCAGGACATCATTTGTGCCATGCTATCAGGGGGTTTATGATGCACTAAATGCAATTGTTGTTATAGCCTGCAGCATGCGGTTTAGTGGATTGTTCAAATTATTTCTCAGCGCAGTGCAGTTCTGTTGATTAGCACATATTAATCACACTTCACTACTGTTTTTATTCCAGTTCAGCTCATAACTAAATAAAACAAGCTTTATGACTAAGAAGGGTTAATGCATTATAAAATACTTATTGCTCTCTTTCTCTTTCACTCATGTGCCTTGTAAGTTTTCTGATTCCTGGTCTATGGCAAACTAAAGTAACATTTTCACAGTAAAATCAGCGGGATACTTTTTATTCATCAGTCCCTTGGTTTCCTTGGTTCTGTCTCTCCATGGGGATGGAATCCGATGCTAGTGATACACTCAGCCACAACCTGGCAAGGCCTTGCGTGGGCATTCTTACAAAGACCATGCTGCTCTCTCAACAATATTTTATCTGAAAACAGGGCTCAAGAGCTACTAAACAGGTCAAAGCATGTGCACTACGGCTGTTCAGGACAGCAGGGGTGGAAATAGGTAAGCTGCGTGACATCTCCACAGCTGTAAGATTGATGTTGTTTCCCTCCTACACGGCTGCGCTTTCCCCGTGTAACAGATTAAGCTTGAATTGCAAAGACTAGGTGCAACAAGGGTATCTAAGGACAACCTTGGCAGTAACAAATCTAGTCAGCTGACCAAGCTGAAAAAAAAAACCCTCTCCAAAATAAGAATAAATAATCAGGAATATGCAGCACAGTATGCCGAGTTTGCCAGGGGATGAGGGGCGTGTGATCATACCCTTATAAAGAAAAAAAACATGGAGGCAGTAAAAAGACTAATAGCTTTTGGTGGAAGTTAAATCCAGTTCTACCTGCCTTAACTTGTAACCAACAGCTGCAGAAACCTCCATTCAGCATCAGGCCATCTGTTAAGAGCATGTAGCTGGAGATCAGTGTGCCAACAATCAATTATTAATGCAGTCATTTACATCACCACTGATGAACACAACAGATGACTGCGAGCGCTAATTAAGAAGATTACAATTCAGAAACGCGTCCTCATATGATAATCATCATTAACACCCTCACAGAATCACCAGAACGACTGTAATCCTTAAAATGTGACATTATAATATTTGAACAAAGATCCAGTTCTGCTGTGTTGCTGAACACAAAAAATATATACTTTGAAGAATGATTGGCCCCATTGACTTCCATAGTATTTATTCCCCCATACTACGGAAGTCAGTGGGGCCCATCAACTGTTTGGTTACCCATTTTCTTCAAAATAACAAGAAATTCATATTCACACAACATTTTTGGGGGTTAAGTATCCCTTTAACAGTTGTGCTGCTTGAGGATAAAAAATCTTGCAGGTTGCACAAACCATCTGCAATCAAGTTTAACCTTACGCTAAATCCATTGAAACTGTGCTGTTCTGTGATTATTTAAATGAAGTCACTGTTTTATGCAAACACACCTCCTTTATATGTAAATTCAGCCCATTATAGATCGTGCTTGAGAGTAATCTGCAAGATCGAGAATTGTAGCGTGCAAATTGCGTTCAAGACAGATTTTGGCTTCTACAGCTATATGTTCTCCAGTACACTGTCTGTGCACATATCAGAATGAGATATATTTCCAACACTAGCATGTTCATGCTAACAGAACAGATCTGTTCTCTTTTAACACTGGGCGGTTTTGTGAGGAGCGTCCCGCTGGGTTGCGTGTCCATGCTGGCTCCACAAGCCACTTCAGCTATGCAGCCTGGGCGAGATGGTCCAGGCAGCGTGCCAGGCGAGGGTGGTTCAGGCCTTGGCACAGGATGCACTTCCACAACAACGACGGGAAGAGATGATTAGCAGCCACTAAACGCACAGACCATGCAGTCACTCAGCTCGGCCAAGAACAGTGGGAAAATTCACACGCGTTCTCACTCTTTCCGATGATCTTTCTCTTCTATGCCGGAGAAAAAAGTGCCAAAGATGACAAGACAACAGTTGTCTTTGGTTCTCAGGGTTATGCTGGACTATGCAGTATATGGTTGGCTGTTTTTTCCCTCTTACCTTTTGTGTGTGTGAAGAAAATGTTGAGAAATTGATTGGGATTCTTATTCAGAGCTGAATATGCTAATGGTTCATGAATGTTTACATTCTTATGAACAAGTTATTTTTCATCTTTCAGAGCAATTCAAATGAGTCACAGGCAAACTTGTTGTTCTAAATCGACTCACTCACTCACTGAATCAGTCAGAGCTGTTAACATCTGATCGAATCAATCAAACTGAACCGCAAGTCATTACTTATGGTCATATCTACGTTGTACTTAAGACTTGAGAGTCTTAAATCAGTGCAACTGGAACCTGATTCAATTTCTTGTGATTCCCATCCCTAAGGAACTTCTTACACTACCTTTACTGCTGATAAAGTCATCATCACTTCCTTTTTTATGTAATCTATAAAAATAAACTACAGGACACAGCTGATTTTCATGAATGTCTGACTGGCCATTTAGAAAGATAGTGGTCTAGTTTCCCATTAATGAGGTTTATTTTTTCCACTTTAGCAATCCCTCTTTAGCATTTGAACAGCTGGTCGATTCCAAACGGGGATGCAGTGTTACTGCTGCATATGAAATCAATAGCGATCCCTATTCCTCCGGCAAGGCAAAAAAAAGGGAAACTACACACGTTATGCTTAGCCTTTGAAAGGTACTTGATTATGTTTACCAAACTGACACTGAGAAAGATTGAGCGCCACCATCTGGTGATATCCATGCCCAGTTCTGTATGTTATAGATCACAACTAGGTTTGTCAATCGATTACAAACTGTGATCAAATTAATTTCATGATATGCTAATGAATTAAATAAATCACAATCAATTGCATCTGCTGCAAAAAGCCCCCATATCAAGATAATTTAATGTTAAAATACTAAGAATATAATTTATCACCGTACATAAAAATCTGTCGGTTTAATTTGGCAGGACCTATAGGCTTCCAATGTTCCTCTGCAACTAAATTGCAATTTTATGTTTCAACCACAGATGTCAATAGAGAGCCCAGAATTACGTACTGCACCTTTAAGACATTACATGGCAGTCAAAAGCATTAATTAGGGCACTTTTTTATATTTTCAATAGCACTTACTCTAATTACCACTAGAAATTATAAAGTGTTTTTACAAAATCAATTTATTGTTAATTTTATTTCCATATTATTGAACACATCTACCACTGGTCTACAGTCCAATCATTCACGTTCAATCTGCATTACATTTTGGTGTATGCATATGTGCAGACAAACAGTCTTCACTCAGTCTTTCACGCTACTGGGTCTCGCTATTCTTTTCAATGTCTCTCACAACTGAAGACAAGTAGTCTGTTTAATTTAAAACAATTAAGACCGAAAAATCTGTTTTGTTCCACCCCTTCCAGCATCAGGGGGCATTATAAATTGCATTAATTTTAAACAAAATTTGTATAAGCAATTGTATTAAATTGACATCCTTGTGACTAAACATAAATTAGAACTGTTTTCACTGTTTTTAATAATAAAATGACGGAGCCGTTCTTTCCCTTCCTTTAGAAGCATATCTTTAAAAGCTAAGAGCACATTGTAGTTGTTCACTTAATTCTTAGCTTTATACAATTACCAATGAATTAAAGCTCAACAAAGCATAATCTTCACCACAATTAGGACATCTAAATGCTGGTCTCAGATCAGTGCTGAAGGCTTTTAAGTTATGTGGCTTTTTTCCAGATTCGCCCCGCCATTCCTCTTCCTCGTACAGTACAGTACAATGCAGCACTCAAACAACTTGAGCTCCGCCAACAAAGCATCAGTTCTTTACTGATTGTGCAAGTACTTACGGGTGGGATATCTGATTGGGGCTTACATGTGTGTTACTCCAATACACAATAGTATCTCATTTGATTGTGTTTGCATTAGTTGCATGATCACTGTACTGCTGGTTAGCTTTTGTTCTTGTCAGATGCAATCTACCAACCTTATCACATGATACAGTGCTTTAGAGGTCACTTCTTGTATTACCTATTGTGCACAATACAATACATCAATTGTCAATAAATATCAGAATGTGCAAAGGATGGTGGTTGATTACTAACAATGAGCTAAGCTAGCTAATCCTTTAGCTGAAAGCGATCAGTCAGAGAGTTACAGCTATACAAGCTACATATCTAAAATGGGTTGTTACTTTTAAGCAACTTCCTTTTTTTGTAGTGTTGTACACAAAGTATTTGTGTAATGTACATTTTTTTATACTCTTGATATACTTGGCTTGGCTACTAAATTGGTATATTTACAGTACATGCTCTAATTTTCATCAATTGTAATGAATCCAATCTAATTTCAGATTCTGAAAGTGCTGTTTATATGAACCCTAAACACTGGAATCTAATTCACACATTCCTATACATGTTCATTATGTTTTCTGAACAAAACTTGTGCATGCGTAGTGGCCCAGTGGCCCAGTCTCCACATTCAGAACTGGAGAAAGCTGCTGCAATAATGTCAACAGAGCTACCATGAGTATAATTTCAGGTTTTGCATTGATGACATATATTGCAGGTTTTGCTTTGATGACATATATTGCAGGTTTTGCTTTGAAGACATACATGCATATAAAAAGAAAGCTGACATATACAGCTGTTTTTTAGCAATTTTAGCAAAAAGGTCTCCTCAACTGAGCAGTTTGAACACAAACATACTCATCAAAGCACTGCGTATGTACTGTAGCCTACACAAGGTTATTTTGAATCCATTTGAGGAAAAACAACACAGAGGATTCAGGCGTTTACATGCTACATTTTTTTTCACGTTGATCAGATTATTTCAGGTCTTCATCACCCCTTTCAGTCCATTCGAAATTTCATTTGGATTGAGTTTATTCTGCTCGAAAGAATACATGAAGGCTTTTCAATCAGGATGAGTCATCAATCCAAATACTAATGGAATATTTGGGTGCATGTAAACATAGCTATTGATAGGATAGATTTTCAGGTTTGAATGAATTTATTTTCAATGAATTGTAGTTAAATTATTCATTGTGTAAGTGAGCTGAGTGATTCAGATGTTTCAGAATCACTAACCGATTCACTATGCATTCCTAACCAATGTGGCCAATTCAAAAGGAACCAAGTGATCCATTCGGGAAACAGGCAATAGCCAACAGAAAATATTGGCTGGGAACAATTACCTAATCAGTTGAATAAATGTAAAAGTACAATCTACTCAACTATCTTGCAAAGCTGCAAATCTCACCTTTAAAGTTTGTATTCTTCTAATTCAGTTAAGAAGTCACGTTGTGACATTGATCTTGTATTAGTTACACATCTTCACACTATAAAATATTTGCAGGTCACCAAAATGGACAAATGCCAATCTTCTTTGCATGAGCGTTTCCAGTCTCCAGTATTTTCAAGCATGTGAATGCACAAAAAGTGTAGTGTGACTGGCCTTAACATGCCTAAAATGCAAATTATATATAGGCCTAAGTAAATTAATCATTTCTAGTCATTATAGATCAGTTCTTTTTTATTTTATCATTTTGATAATGTTTAACATTGTTGATACTTTGGCAGTTAAACACTTCAAGGTGAACAGATTTTCATTATGATATGGGTAATGCAATAAAACTCCACCTTTTGCCACAGGCCAATTCCAACTGTGTTCTCAGAAATGGAAATGTCTCAGAACAGCATGTCCTCCTCCTGCAGTTGACACCAATCTATCTACCTATCTAATGAAGACGACTCACATCCCTATATATCAGTTTGTTTTCTATCCCTGCTTCAGCGGGTAGATGCGCTCTTGTTATCCTGTTACTTCAACTCATTGCTTTTCTGTAACTTTATACAGTGAGTCAGATTCTGTGGCTACAGGTTCACTTTTTCTGCTATCGATTAGCCAGTAGGCTTTCAGTCTGGTTTGCATCTGTTGTAAAACCATAGGTCGCGGAGAGCAAAAATAGATGCACAAGCTCTTGTTTTCCTCATGTGTATGTGTGCTCTTGTATGGATTACTGCACTCGCTGAGTTCCGCTCTGGCTCTCGCTGAAGGAATCTGCTGCTCGAGCAGTTTGCGCTCCCGTGAGTGAACTGATTGAATGATTAGTGACAGTCGACTCATGCAGGAAGAATTATTCTCTCATAGAACAACTAGAGTTGGAGCTTAGGGAGATTAGCACGCATTTACTGAGGATGCGCTATGTTGTGGATGTGTGTTTTAGCCATCATATTGAATAGTGTGGCGTGGTGTTGTCATTGATACTGACGTTTGGTGTCAGTGGCGCTTGGTCTGTAAAACACCAGTCATCATTTCATCAAAAATGATTGTCCGCTTTTAATTTGGTTTTACACATTTCACACACATCTGTGAAGTCATATTCTGGGGCCTACTACAAGTTAACCCTTAATCGCTGTTAAAAAAGGACAACATTTAGGCTGTTTGGGGTCATTTTGACCCCAAACTTTTAAAGAGCAATTGCATAAGGAAATATACATTTTTTATATGGAAAACTATATATCATTTTTTTTATTTACTTCTCAACTATACATTTATGCTGTGTTTTTGTGGAAATTTTGAAGTTTTTTACCTATTTACTGCACAATTACATAACTACGCCATAAATTGGCTCATGAAAAATGATTTTTTAAAGAAAAAATCACTTAAATGATGATCTTAATTAAATCTAAATAGTTTTTGGACATTGCTCTATGTGTTAGAGATAGAATACTGACATCTGCTGGTTTGTGGAAAAACTTTAGAAATTATAATTAAAGAAAGAAAGTGCAATGACCACATATATCCAATAGAGGGCCATAGAGACTCATTCATTTTCACTTTATTGTTTGTGATGCTTCAACTTCTCCTCACAACTTTGATATATATATTTTGTGAATATTTCTTTAAACATTTTGAAATACATAAAAAATCTGTATTTTTGTCAGAGTTAGAATTTGTTGTTGTTTTCTGATATATTTTGAATTATCTGATTTTGCAAATTATTATACATACATTTGCAGAACCATTACAAGTCACCACTCTGACATGACTATGGTGTGTGTGTGTGTGTGTGTGTGTGTGTGTGTGTGTGTGTGTGTGTGTGTGTGTGTGTGTGTGTGTGTGTGTGTGAACAAGCTTGTTCCATGTTGCATATGTGACATTTTTCAGATTTATGCCAGTTTAGTTGATTTTATTTGCCAATTTCTATAAAAATGCTCTCTGTTGCAGTGACATAGATGTGTGTGTTTGTGTGTGTGTGTGTATGAGATAGAAAGTTCGTTCCACTTTGGGTTTATGCTCTAGGACCAGACCTTGATTTAAATGTAATTTTTTTTTAGATTTATGCCAGTTTTGTTTATTTTATTTGCCAATTTCTATAAAAATGCTCTCTGTTGCAGGGACATACACGTGTGTGTTTGTGTGTGTTTGTGTGTGTGTGTGTATGAGATAGAAAGTTTGTTCCACTTTGGGTTTATGCTCTAGGACCAGACCTTGATTTAAATGTAATTTTTTTTTAGATTTATGCCAGTTTTATTTATTTTATATGCCAATTTCTATAAAAATGCTCTCTGTTGCAGTGACATACATGTGTGTGTTTGTGTGTGTTTGTGTGTGTTTGTGTGTGTGTGTGTATGAGATAGAAAGTTTGTTCCACTTTGGGTTTATGCTCTAGGACCAGACCTTGATTTAAATGTACATTTTTTTAGATTTATGCCAGTTTTGTTTATTTTATTTACCAATTTCTGTAAAAATGCTCTCTGTTGCAAACACATACATTTGTGTGTTTGTTTATGTGTTTGTGTGTGTCTGTGTGTGTGTGTGTATGAGATAGAAAGTTCGTTCTACTTTTTATTTATGCTCTAGGACCAGACCTTGGTTTATATGTATAAATTTTCAGATTTATAATGGATTTAATTTTATTTTTTTGACAAACAAAATAAAAAAAAGTCATTTTTTTCATTTTCCCATTCATTTTCAATGTGGGGTCATTTTGACCCCAAACAGCTTAAACGGTAAAATTTTTTTTACACACCTTTAGAACAACCAAATCAAGCCCAGTTTTTTTGTGCATGTTTAGATAGGTTATTTAGGAAAAGTCCCAGAGTTTCATGCCTCTGATATGAAGGTAACATTTTTAAAAAATGAAAGAAAAGTCCAGTGGGGTCATAATGACCCCAAACAGCGATTAAAGGAATAGTTCACTTAAAAATGAAAATTCTGTCATTTACTCACCCTCAAGTTGTTTCAAACCTGTATGAGTTTCTTTCTTCTGCTGAACACAAAGAAAGATATTTTGAAGAATTTCGGTAGCTAAACAGTTGATGTACCCCATTGACTTCCATAGTAGAAAAAAATAATAAAAAATACTAAGTCAATGG
Source organism: Abramis brama (assembly GCF_963993115.1). Taxonomy (NCBI): domain Eukaryota; kingdom Metazoa; phylum Chordata; class Actinopteri; order Cypriniformes; family Leuciscidae; genus Abramis; species Abramis brama. Next base: position 27,471,845 of record NC_139970.1, read on the forward strand.
GGTACATCAACTGTTTAGTTACCGACATTCTTCAAAATATCTTCTTTTGTGTTCAACATAAGAAAAAAACATACAGGTTTGAAATAACTTGAGGGTGAGTAAATGATGACAGAATTTTCATTTTTAAGTTAACCTATCCTTTAAGCTCAGTCCATAGCATTTGTGCCATAATGTTGATTTAACAAGGTGACAGTGGATGAGGCATTTACAGTGGAAAAGAATGCGATGAAAAGTTCAAGATAAGATTTTTAGAAATGCACTTACATTAATTCTGTTAAAACCTGTGTATTATTTATTTGAGCAGAAAAGCTGTTTGAATTATCGACATAGGATATTGGGTTCATAGTGAAAAATGGATATAACAGAAAAAGTTGAAGTATTTTTTCCACAATTAATTCATGTAAACATGCATATTGTTTATGTTTTACATACCATTCACCTCCATTGTAAGTGTACCCCCAAATTTGTTTGTTTTTTAAGAAAAGATTTTTATGCCACAAATGCAGTCGAAATGCAGCTTAATTTGTACTGAACCCAGAATATTCTTTAACCTGACAATTCTCCATCCATGTAAAATACACTAATCATCTTTGCATGATGTGACAATACAAAAAAAACGCAAGTACACAACTTTTGTTCATTCAAAACGTGGCGTTGAGTCCTATTGTGTTTGTTTCTGTACATCAACAGTGAGCAGGGGGTCAGGAAAAGCGTAATCTCTTTCCGACAAATTTCAGCGAACCCAAATCGTGTGATCTTCTTAATGCATGCATGAAGATCTTTCTATAGTGTTTCTGTAATGTTCCTCGTATGTTAAGAAACCGGATTTCTGCTGGGTGGAAATTGCATAATCTCTCTATGAAAAGAGCGCGTGGGCTGCAGGAAGCACAGCATGGATAATAGATGACTCTCATAGCAGCAGAATTTAGATGCAATGTGTTAGGTCACGCCGACCCTCCCCATTTCAACAGAAAGCTGCGGTCAGCATCTCTGATCCGTGATGAAAGAAACACCACAACCTAAATAAACAGTCACAATTGTGCACCTTCCATTTTCTTGTTCAGTTAAATAAGCTTATTTCCAGCATTCTGGATTGTGGACAGATCATACATATTCAATATCCTCAGCGCTGAAGTGTTTCCATTTGAACTTTAGACAAAAACATGGCTTCATTTTACTAGATCAAAAACAACAAAATGTGTATATGATGAACATTTGAAGTGTCAAGATCAGGCAATGTGAATCACATATACAGGTTTGAGTGTGAATTCTTTTGAGGACGTCTGCTGCTTTAAACAGTCTTGACTTCAATAAGGAACATTTTAGTTTTAACCGTGACTACAGTGACCCCCCACGTCAATACTGACTGTTCTTTTGCACCAGATACTGTCGGCCACCTGAATGATGCACTACGTGTTTGATCTAAACCTAAAGAGGCACGCAAAAATAAAGGCCTGTAATGAATAATTCATCAAGCTCCTGACAACATCACGCATGGATGAGTAAGACGCATTCTGCATGCTCCCAAGGATATGAATATCAACTCCTTAAATAAGATGAAGTAAAAATAGAAATGTCACCACATCTCTGAAGCTCAGCATGTCATTTTGTTTGTATTTTGCTGCAGTTTCAGAATAAAACATCTGTCTCTTTTTTTGGCATGAATTTATGAGTATTTAATTACAAATATTTCAGAGTGTGATGGAGCATTTGGTTTTTTTCTCAAATCATAGCTTTTTTAAGTAACATGGGCACAGTTTAGTTGTTGCCTTTTGACTTGGGGCCCATTCTTCATGCATGGATTACTCAGTTATCTGGATTTTACTGTTGACGAAAAAAAGCCCTTGCAAACACTAGAAATCATGAAATAATGGAAATAATTGGGAATCATGTCATACACATTTCATTTATCTGTTATTATTTATATTACATTTTGGTCTCTGGCTGTTTCCTTATAAAGGTCCAGAAATTCTGCAAGGTTTTCATCAGGTGTGTTGTTCTTTTTTGATATGATGTCATTACTTTGTATCCTTTTACTTTCTGATCCTTTCACCAGCCCTTCGCCTTCTCCTCACCCACCTCCAAAGCCCCCACCATCCCTCCCTCATCTCTTCTGTTTTGGTGCAAGGTCGCATCTATGCCACGTAGATGTACTGTCCGTTTCATTATCATGGACTTTTAGTTTGTTTTCATCAGTCACATGTGTTCCTTTGTTTGATTCTCCTGGCACTCTTTAGTTACCATGGTTACTGATATGATTAGGTCTTTTGTTCAGCTGTGTATCATTAATTAACCTTGTTTGTACCACTACTTAAGTTCCTTTGGTTTCTCTGTTCTTTGTCGGTTGTTGTTTGTGTTGGACACACTGTTGCACATGATTTATTAGTCTCTGTGGAGTTCATCATTAAATTACTTTGTTTCTGGAACTTTGGACTCTTCTTCATCTTTGGAACTTTCTAAGTGTGACTATGTATAGGAGCTATGTATAACCAGGCCAGCAGGAAAGTCTGTTCTCTAGTCTGATCTGTTTTACAAAAGACTTTAATATACAAGAAAAATACCACAGAAACAAAAAACAATTAGAACATTGAATCAAATAATGTTTAAAATCAAAGACCCTATTGTGTGTTGACCTTTTTTCACCATTTTAAATGCAGTCAACACTGCTGAATGGACCAGATTATATCAGCGTAAATGCTGCTTCTGGCTAGTTTATGCTTATTTCGTACAAGTCAAGATGGTGTATCCATAGCATAGTTCTAAGTAGCTTGATAAATAATGTCGTAAAGGTTAAGATGGAAGCCTGAACGTATGCTGATATGCAGCATGTGATGTGAAAAGATTAATGATCCACCATCATGATCATCCAGATGTGAGTCTCACATGTCACATTGTTAATGGCTGTTGATTATACACTTCACAACTCTATTAAGCTTTGTGAGCCACGGTGACCTACATGTCACATCAGAGTGATTACAAAAGCAAGGGGGACACAGAGAAGGATGCCATTTTCCACCCACAGTGTTGAAGCTGTTGATCACAGCTATTTTTGTCATCTCAGACCTCATGCTGAAATAAAGGAAATGTGCATGATTAACATTAAGCTACAGCGATACTTTCATATACAGACAATTTGTAGAAATATTTAATGTAAAAGTCTTTACTGCCACTTTTGATCAAGTGAATGCATCCTTACTGAATAAAAATGTTTAAAGTCATATGACTCCAAGCTTTAGAACCTTTTAATAAAGCGAAATATACAGTAAGACTATAATTTCAGCTCAATAATTTCGACGTAATTATATTTCATGCCCATTTATTTATTTATTTGGTAAGTAGCCATATAATAATTGTGTTAATGTGCAGTTAGCTGGTCATTATCTCAAAATAAACCCATTTACTGTAGGGTGATACAAGACTCTTCCAATTCACATTGGGGTCCTAATCACCCTGTCAAGAGTTTATTTTGCAGTAATCACTTACTGACTGCACATTACCGCTTATGTAGTTTCTTGTTGTGAGAATTCTCTGTACTTGTATTTCTCATGGAATTCAAGGTTTGGTCACACGATTGGTATTAACAAGCACATAGTATTTAGTCTTTAGTGGGTCACTGACACAGATTGTGAGATTGTATAGTGCCGCTGGCTCACCCACTGCTGTAAGTCCTGCTGCATGTAGTTCAGATTGTATTAAATATGGTTCATATCACGTGACCAGAAACCCCAGTCCCATCCCCCCCCCTCAGCCCAGCAGAACTAAGCCATTGTGTAGTTAACCACATTTCATCCAGGAGCTTACAGCAATGCGTGAGAGGGCAGCTGTTTCACTAACTGAAGAAGCGAGGAAAGCAAACACTTGTGAAAAACACAAACACAACACAAAGCTGGTGGTTGATTCTCGGACGCAGACACATGACTGCATGTTGGACTGACGCAGAAAATGAAGCTTTGCTGATTACACATGAGATTGTGTTCTCTCTCTCTCTCTGTCTCTGTCTCTCTCTCTCTCTCTCACACACACACACACACACACATTCCTCCATCCTGCTCTCTCACACATACGCCAGCAGTCACGCTAATTATCCTACACTCCCATGCACATACTAACCCTACAACTGGAATGTCCACGCACACAAACATCAAAACCATACATTTTTTGCATTTAAAAGATGAAAATATGTCAGGCAACTTTAAAGTAGGAGAGTTCACCCTTCCAAACCTGTAGGCTATGACTTTCTATTGTGGAACATTGAAAAATGTTCCCTTTTTTGTCTATACAATGAAATAAATCGGGTCCAGTGTGGTTTTGGGCCCCATCAACTTCCATTATAAGGATGAAAACATTTTTAAAAATGTTTTATTTGTGTTCTGCTAAAGAAAGAAAGAAAGGTCACACACTCTTAAAAAGGTTCATTGGGTTTCTATATATAGGGTTCTTGACTCAATTTTATGCCAAAAAATATCTAAGGAGAAATGCCTTCAAATGATTGCATAATACTTTCATGTTTAACGGTTATTTCAGTTTTTTTCTAGTGATAAAGTATGTTTATGAGCTGTTTAATTAAATAAAACAATAAAAATTAACGACAACTTGACAACTTAGTGTTAACTAATAAATGTTGCAAACTGGTACTACCAACAAAATATTAGTGCATTCCTGGGGGTGTTTGGCTCGAGGTCATGGTGCAAAGGACCCTAGGTTGATTTTACTCCGAACCATCCCTTGAAGGATGAGATCATTTTAATTTTTGGGTGAACTATACTTTGGTGTGTTCACACTTGGCAGGTTTGGCTCGATTAAAACGAACCCTGGTGCGATTGCTCTGTTAGAGCGGTTCATTATGTGAACGCTGCCATTCCAAACCTTGGTGAGCACCAAACAAGTAGACCGGGAAAGCTGAAAAGGTTTGTCTCGGTCCGCTTTCAAACAAACTCCGGTGCCGTTTGTCAGAAATATGAACGCAACACGGACCAAAAACATCTAAACTAACCAAAAACAGGATGTGATGTCAGAAGATGTGACCCTAAAAGAGGGTTTTTTCTCGTCAAAGGAGCTACGCTGCCGATTACAGTTTGTTACAGGCATCAGAAATGCCGTCTCCTTGCAGCAGATCTTTGTTTGTGTGCAACGGAGAGATTCAATGTTTTGACTCCTTTACACATTTGATAAATTCTTCACAAGTGAGCGCATTTAGCCCAGCATACAGCATTGTTTGGGATGTTGGTTTTGTGTTTTGTTTTGACAGTGTGAACGCTAAGCGAACCAGGACTAAATGTTTGGTCTGGACAAAAAACGAACACACTGTTGGAAATTAGCTTAAAAGTCAAAGGACATGTCATGACAAAAAAAAAAATCTGTCCTGCGTGTTAAGCAAGTTGCACTCCGGTGCCAGCCAGCCAATATAGCTGGATCAACCACAGCTAAAAAAGCAAACCCTGCCTCAGAGGGACGGCTGCTCTTATCCCATCCTCACCTTCCTCTTTGGTTCGAGGCTTAGAGGGAACGTGGCTGGACAAACACATGTCTCCCATCATCTTAGTGCACATTCTGCCATATATAAATAGCCCAATAACACCAACACATGCCCTGGGACACATTGACACTTTATCGACACCACATTGTCCCAGTCAATGGATTATAATTCCTCTATTTTTAAGGTAGAGCCACTGAAATGGTTTAAAAGGATCTACTGTGCACAGAAGCGTTCAGAATATTTAGTTATAGACAGGATTTGGTGGTTGGCATATATGTATATATATATATATATATATATATATATATATATATATATATATATATATTATGGCAAGCCGTTCAGGAAATAATTATATTTATAATATGAAGTCTGAATATATAGAATGAAAGTCTGAATATATAAAACGAATGTCTGAATATATATATAAATGAAAGTCTGAATATATATAGAATGAAAGTATGAATATATATAGAATGAAAGATATAGAATGAAAGTCTGAATATATATAGAATGAAAGTCTGAATATATAGAATGAAAGTATGAATATATATAGAATGAAAGATATAGAATGAAAGTCTGAATATATATAGAATGAAAGTCTGAATATATAGAATGAATGTCTGAATATATAAAATGAAAGTCTGAATATATATAGAATGAATGTCTGAATATATAGAATGAAAGTCTGAATATATATAGAATGAAAGTCTGAATATATATATAGAATGAAAGTCTGAATATATATAGAATGAAAGTCTAAATGTATGTGAAAGTGTGAATATGTGAAAAGAAAGTGTACATTTGACAATTCTCACTGAATAATGTGTAGCTTGTTTTAGCCTTTTGAATTGTGATTCATTTAAAAATGTCATTCCCTGAAATTTTCCAATACTTTGGTGAGCTACAAGACTTTTTTGCAACAGTTGGTCATACTCCAAACAACATAAACAATTTGGAGTCTACATCACGTCATCTCGAGGATCATATTTCCATTCTTGCAACATTCTTAGTGCTTATGGGCAGTCATGTTCAACAAAATGTTGCTGAAAGAACATTATGCATCATTCTCGAAGGAATTTATAAATCTTATGAATTCACCGCATTCGCTCTTCTGTGATGAAATAGCGAATTAATTTCTTCATCAGTAGAACGATGTTGAGTACGGTTGCCAGTATTTTGGCCCGTACACGCATTCGCCAGGGTGTTAATTAGATGATCGTTACTTAAAATTGCTGCTACTAAATTTCGTGCGTACAAAAATGTTTTCTAAATGTGTATAAAAAATAGTAGATGAATAACACAAGATGGCGCTGATAACATCAGATTTTCATTCCATATATTCAGACATTCGTTTTATATATATACAGACTTTCATTCTATATATATTCAGACCTTCATTCTATATATATATATATATATATATATATTCAGACTTTCATTCTATATATATTCAGACTTTCATTCTATATATATATATATTCAGACTTTCATTCTATATATATATATATTCAGACATTCATTTTATATATTCAGACATTCATTCTATATATATATATATATATATATATATATATATTCAGACTTTCATTCTATATATATTCAGACTTTCATTCTATATATTCAGATTTTCATTCTATATATATTCAGACTTTCATTCTATATATATTCAGACTTTCATTCTATATATATTCAGACTTTCATTCTATATATATTCAGACTTTCATTCCATATATTCAGACATTCATTTTATATATTCAGACATTCATTATATATATATATATATATATATATATATATATATATATATATATATATATATATATATATATATATATATTCAGACTTTCATTCTATATATTCAGACTTTCATTCTATATATTCAGATTTTCATTCTATATATATTCAGACTTTCATTCTGTATATATTCAGACTTTCATTCTATATATATTCAGACTTTCATTCTATATATATTCAGACTTTCATTCCATATATATTCAGACTTTCATTCTATATATTCAGACTTTCATTCTATATATTCAGATTTTCATTCTATATATATTCAGACTTTCATTCTGTATATATTCAGACTTTCATTCTATATATATTCAGACTTTCATTCTATATATATTCAGACTTTCATTCCATATATATTCAGACTTTCATTCTATATATTCAGACTTTCATTCTATATATTCAGATTTTCATTCTATATATATTCAGACTTTCATTCTATATATATTCAGACTTTCATTCTATATATATTCAGACTTTCATTCCATATATATTCAGACATTCATTCCATATATATTCAGACATTCATTCTATATATATATATATATATATATATTCAGACTTTCATTCTATATATTCAGACTTCATATTATAAATATAATTATTTCCTGAACGGCTTGCCATAATATATATATATATATATATATATATTATCATAACAATTTGAGTGAAAGGTTGGATTGAAAAAATATTTTCAAATGTCTTTGTTACCTTTTGCTTTAATGGTAGCAGTACTGAATCTGCAATAACTCCACAAGTTTGTGTCAAACCTGATGTTCTCCAGCATGATTTGAAAAGATCCAGAGCATCTTGAGCTTCAATGGAAAAAAGAAGATCTGACCACCTGTACAAAGAAATTCACATGATCAGTGTCACAAATTTGATTATTCCAGATAGATAGATAGATAGATAGATAGATAGATAGATAGATAGATAGATATGCAACTGTAAACTGTAAAACACTTTAATCTCTGAAAAACATGATTCAAATCTTTGATCCTGTGGTGCCAGCCTTTATGTGAGATTACATGAAGTAAAAAGGCACATAAAAGAAAGGTTTAAAATGGCACATGGCTTCAGAGCTTTTCATCCCCCCAAACACACAGTTCAATCACAGAGGACATCAGTATTTATAGCAACAGGCAGCTCAATAAACCACAATTTAACAATAGAGCGATCTTAAACAACATTTGATGATTTGATTATGTCTTTTATTGTATTAGTCACAAAGTGGCTATCAAAAGGTTTCTTAATCACAATGAAAGCAAAATGCCAACCATGAGTATTTGTAGACTGCTGTTACCAAACAAAGAGGAGCTATACTTTCTCAGATCAACTTTTATACTTTATAAAAGCTGTGCAAGCTTGTTCTTTCCTAACGGCATGACTTTTCCACCAATATCCCTCGGCTTCATCTTTTATATAATCTGGTCAAAGTCTTACAGATGGTTGCATCATGTATTACATCATCAGGCATCAAAAGGGGGTCTTACGTTCAGAATGATCTTGCATTAGATGGAGCTATAAGAGCTGCCAAGAAAATCTCATTAAGGTGGTGGTGGAAACTACCTCATTACACAAATCTGACATCAGTTTTGTGGTTTCACTTCTAAAGGGTGAAGTTATAGGTTTTAGTTATAGAGATGGCTCTAGCGTAGCTCTACTAAAAAAAAAAAACCTCATTAAGATCTTCATTCTGAAGTGCTGTGCTCCAATGCAGAAGATCTCTTCTTGAAAGGGAATTACATTGCCATCTTATGATAATTCATCATTACATTTAATTGAATGAGAGATCAATTAGTCACTGTTGTCATATTCTGTTTCTGGATTAGTATATCTGGTTAAATTAACATTTGTGTATGTAGGCCTACCTCTCTTTTTTGCTGTGTTTGTTTAAATATGTGCAGACAGTCAGAAGATGATGGGCTCCCCCTGCTGAGTATTAGTTCCTCCCAAGGTTTTTTCCTCATCTATCTAAACATCTCAGAAGGAGCCACAGTTGACATTAAGTCACTGTTGGTATTAATAAAGGACAAAATATAACGTTCTTTCTTCTGTGGAACACAAAAGGAGCAGTTAGGCAGAATGAGTCTCAGTTACTATTTACTTTCATTGTATGGGGAAAAAAAGATTAAATGCAAGTTGCCAAAATGGTGTCTTGGACTGTGGCAATAGCCTACCTAACATTTTGCCTAGCATCTCCTTTTGAATTTCACGGGTTAAAGAATGTTTGGAACGACATGATGACATGAATTTTCATTTTTGAATGTGCACTTATGTAGAAATATGGTATAAAATAAACTATCAAGTGTTCGTTGTATAATTCTGAGCAATTTTGAACATTTATTTAACTAACTATACTGTGTGTGTGTGTGGCCGTTTAAAAAATGTTTAAAAGAATCAAAACAGAAGCTACCTTTGACATGAATGGAGATATAAGGTAGCCTATAGATAAGCTTTTGCTGCCATCTGGTGGCAATTTTTTGTTGCACTACTGCTGTTTCTCAGGAATAGTTCGTCCCAAAATCCACATAAGAATTTACGAGGCACACCAAATCTCAGGGATTTTAAGTACAACATTTTTCATTGCCTCTTTTACAAACGTTTCGAACGAAAGGAAATAACGGTTAATAACATTCTGTTCAAGTGTGTTGTGAGCAGCTCAAGTGAACAGCAAGTAGGCTAGAAAGCATAGCTAATATGCTAATATGTTTTTAAGTTTTTAAGTGAAATAACATACATCGGATTAGCTCTCCCCCCCTCCCCCCTCCCCCTCTTCTTCTTCTTCTTCTTCTTCTTCTTCTTCTGAAACATCTCCTTTTGGTTTCCACAGAAAATATAAACATGTTTTTTTTATAGGCTAGTTCTTATAGTTTCCATTAATTGAATAACTTAATATTTATTTAATTATTATTTTTTTTTTTTGACGTATTATTGCTATGGTTTAATCAAACATTACTTGAATTTTGTGTTTTCATGTTTAGGCCTATATTAAACTTCTATCTAATTATATGTGGTCATATCAATTGAACTTATTATTGTAATTAGTTTTGACATTTTAATTAAAATGAAAATGGGTATGTAGTTTTAGATTTATTTCTTATAGCCTATTTATTTTATTTCTGCTGGAAATGTTTCCATTCACAGTAAGGTGTCTTTTGAACACTAGAGGGCGGCATGTTGACATTAACACTATATTTCAGTGGCTAGACTATGATGGTTTTTAAAGCAAACAAAAACACTTTTCAGAATTTTGATGTATTGCCTAGTGACAGACTGAGCGTACAATAACATGTTATGAATGTAATTTAAATGCACATCAGTCATTTCAGTTGTGTAATTGAATGTTTTTCAGAACTGTTTTTTTTTTTTTCCTCATAAAAAAAAAGAAGAAAAAAGGTGGTTATCAAGTCGATGGCTAAATACAAGCCTCTTCCTGTCTTTTGGCCCAGTCTGAGCATTTCACGGTATGTTAACAGCTGCAGGGTATTGGACAGGCCAAATTGGTCCACAAGTGAAACATTAAGTAAGCACTTAGACATGTTTTTCAGTTCTACACAGATCATGGTCACTGTGTGTGCTTAAGATTTAATAATCCACAAGGGTCAATCAAAAGTTATCAAATTCACACGGTGAACAATGTCTCCTTAATATAAATGTTTAGTTAAGCAACTCCTACCCGGCTGCTTCAAGTATTAGTTATGTTTATCTACTAATGTGAAATGGGTGTATGTTGTCAGTAACTAGATCTTCCTAACGAAGAGAGTCATAGCTGTGGAAATAACTCAAATATTTATATAAATGCAGGTGACATTATTTATTTTAAGTGTTCATATGTACCAAAAATTTAACCAATTAAAAAACCATAAAAAATGTTATTTTGTGACCACTTTTTTTGTGCGAGGTATTAATTATTGCTCAACAAACAGTATTTATAACAAAGCAGCCTATATAATAATATCTCAGCACAAGGGCAATTGTGCAACAATTTTCAACATTTAGGCCAGAAATATATAAGCATAAAGAGGTTTCTATTTCTGTCTGGGTGACTTGCACTTGTGAACTTGTCTAAATGTTGGCCAGTGCCCGTAATGTGATCTGGTAATACTTCAGGTTTAAACAATCTCTAATTGCCGACTAATAGTCCTGATCCCATTATGCTCTTAGAAAAGCACAGGTGTGCTTCAGTAGAGATGGCTTCAGGTCACTAAATTACCATTCTGAGTGGCTTTTAATGGAAGCAGATGTTAGAGGTAAAGAGTGACAGCAATTTCTGTAGGAAACCATGCACTTGACCAAATCACCTCAGATACTGTATAGTAAATACTGGCCTTTACTTAAACCCTGCACAAAAGGAGCATTTTTTCTTTAAAGAGAACAAGTGCAAATTAGTTTTTTTTTTTTTTTTTGTAAAAAGGTCTCAGATGTTCACAAGACCGAGCAGTACACATAAGAATGCTATAAATTAATATAATTAAAACCTTCCATGTAACATTTGAAAACTATTGGTGACATTTAGCATATAACAAAAAACAGAATTGTGTATATAGAAAACAATCAGGCAGATATTTTCCTCCTCCTCTTTTAGTGGTGAAGCTTTCAAAGCTTTTCAAATCTTGGCTTGGGCACATCTTCTAAGCCTGGCATTATTCATCATAGGCGGATGCCTCAGTACCACTGTATAATGCCACGGTATCCCCCACCTCACTGGCACTCCACTGATAACACACACACAAGACCACTATGGACCTTGGATTGTTGGCATGTTGGTATTTTCTTTTTCTACTTTCACAGGCCGAAAACCGTCTAATCCAGTTCTTACAGTTCCCAAGCCACAAGCCAACAGCTTTACTCCAATAGCTTTCCTCCAATATCCACTTCATAAATCACTCTGATGGTCTGCACAATCACACAAAGAAATAAAAATGCAGTTGTAATATCCATTCAGTATTTTTAAATAAATAACACACACACACACACACACACATAATTCCAGGGAGCAAAAGAAAAAAGTATAATAAATCAGACATTTTATTATGATACTAAACTGCAGATTCTTATACAGTTCTTTGAAATATCAAACGCAGAATAACTGTAACGTGTCAGAACTCAAATGAAAATTCCAGAATCCACATTGTTTGTACGATTTAACCGAACGGCCAACAACACTCATCGTGCTTTGTTACTATATCAATGAGAGCCTGGCTGGAATTCATGCGAGTGCGATTTTTAGGACCACTCCGAGTCCAACTGTTGACACGATCCTACTATCAAAAAAGAAAGGAGGTAAAAATAAGGTTGACATTGAACAATGCAATTGTTTATGCAAAAACTAAACAGTAGTTTGAAACCCTAAAATGAAGGACTGTTGCCAACCCAAACTAACTAAACCTCCTGAGCTACTACAATAGTCCCAATCTCAAACACAAAGGCTGCTGGGATCCGTCATATAAACAGTCACCAGACATCCTGCACTGTTAAAAAAAAAGAAGGTAAAATTGGTATACAACTGTGTTACTGATGAAGAATGATTAGATGTAATCATAATGTACACAACACAAATGAAGACAATTATTGCATGACTCGGTCAGCCTTGCACCTGCAGATATGGCTAAGGATATGTTTACACGACAACGATGTGCTAAAAACGGAAAGGTTTTTCCTTTGCGATTTTTGCGTGCGGGCGACAACGCTGTCGAAGCGCTTCCTGTTCACACGGCTCTGTGAAAGCTAATAGAATGCTGTATTGTGCATGTTAGGGCAGTAGTTGGCGATGTCACTTTGTAAAGAAACACTTTACGTCTATATACTGAACACGTAATGCTACGCATGACATCACCGTTTTCACAAATTCGCGTTTTTGAAGTTTTCACGGACCCGTTATCAAAAGTTTGCGTTTTCAGGACTCAAAACGCTGTTTTTAGTTGAAAATGGTGTTGTCACATAAACTGTCGCGTCACATTATTATTGTTATTTTTTCTTTCTTTTTAAGTTCTTATTATTTTTTTATAATTTTAACTAATATTATTAGTTAATTTAGCGTGAATTCTGCCACTACCTATCAAACATGTCTCTTTTTCTATCTTTATTTGATAAAAAAAACATGACATAAATGTTAATTTTAGGGGATTTCAGACATCTCTAAACCAGTCAAATACTAAAAAAAAAAACCTGCAAAAAAAACAAAAAAACAAAACTGTTTCAATAGACTTTCAATGGAACTATGTAACTTCTCAAGTCAGGCAATGCACTAAAATACATAAACAGTTTATACTGCTCTCTCTCAATAAAAGGAAATGGCAGCCAATTATTCCACCCAATTCTGTGTTTCAGGGGGAAAAAAGCCAGTACTAGTTTATTCAATTTTTGAGGAAGAGGTGTGTATGTGTGTGTGCACGACTGGATGTGATACTCTGGGTCTCAGTATGTCAAGTTCTGCTGTTGTTACTGCCCATAATTCATGACTTTATCCACCTTTGGAAGGGGAAAGCTGGATTGGAATCACAGAGCACACTGGTTTCCTTTATAAATGTCACAAAAGCAATTTGGATGCCAGATAAATTGAGGTCTGACTGATAGTTGGATCCAGAATGATATATCGTCATTGTGATGTTTGATGACTCGTGATTGGTTTGGATTTGTTTCATTCAGTGAGCGAAATGTGTCAGAGCTCTTGAGGGTTCCCCTCCACTGTATTCCAAAAGGTGAGGAGAGGCTGACAAACATGTATGAGGTCAAATGATTTTGTTTAAAAGTAGCATATCAAGTAAAGCATGACTCATAAAGTCAAACCTTCACTTAATAGACAATCCTGCACAACTGATATTGTGACATCATTGAATAAAAGTTAGATAAAACAACAAAGCCGGGCAATAATCCAACATCTGAATCATGAGATTCCATTTAGAAATTTCAGTTTAGAGAACATTTTGTGAGGAATACAGCTAAATCAGTTTATTTGCTATGTGCGAGCAAAACATTAGATTCTCGGTATGAGGGGGCGGTCACAGGAACCCTTTTCAATTTCATTGACGCATGCGTCTCATGTTTTTAAAAGCAGAAATGTGTTCTGTGTGATCGGCCCATGACACTCAGAAGTAAAAAAAAAAAAAAAAAAAAAGTTGCCATATTGGACAGACCAATAGTATGTGAAAAGAGTAGCATGTCCAAATTCACAGTATTCATAAAACAACAGGCGAAAATGATCTGGATGACTTCTGGAAGATTCTGAAGTTGCATCCACTTAATGCAAGAAGATGGAAATTAGTTGCTATACCAGGAAAGTCAATCTCAGATTTGAATGTGTGAAAGTAGCTATGGTCCATTCAGAGACACAAAAGAAAAGTGCAAATATAGGGTTCATTAGAAGCGTCCAGACAGAGTCATTTCTGTGATTTCTTATTAGGAGTCAATAAATGTTTATGGGAACTACAGAGGGCCAGTTTAACATTATTAGCCAGTGACAGCAGACTCTCGGGTGATGCCCCCTGTTACGGTCAAGATTTGAGACTAGTGGATCTAATTTAAATCCTAAATTATGAATTCCACCCAGAATGTCCAAAACACCTAAAATCTTCCACCGTCTTCATTTGGGAAACACGGCACAGGGCGTTTCATATGACCTCAGCAGTAAACCGACATGATGTCACTTGGTTAGATTTAGGACACAATTCACTTCACTGTTTAGATGTTGCCTTTCCCATGAGCAACCTTATTATACACAGTATTAATCGACTGAAGAACAGGCTGATGTTGAACGTGATAAAACAGCAATAATCAAATCCACTGCGAAAGGCAGCTTAGCGCACTGCACATTCGTAGTGCAATGTGGCTGATTGATTAAAAATGTCTTTTTGTTCTCTGCTGGAATTGCTAACTATAGACTCATTAAACATCCCATGAGTGATTGTTAAACAGATTTCCTGATGCTCTATTTATAGCTGCAGCGCCACATAAACCCGTTTTTCCCACAAGTCCTCTCTCACAGCCACACGGACGCACTGTGAAGGTCTTCGAACACCCCCTACACAGATCTCTGCGGATGAAAACTCAGACGCTCACAGCACTAATCACTAAGTGACCATTCCCAGCAGCCGAAGGAGAGGGTCAAGCACGGGGCAAAT
The DNA here is from genome assembly GCF_963993115.1 of Abramis brama. Classification (NCBI taxonomy): domain Eukaryota; kingdom Metazoa; phylum Chordata; class Actinopteri; order Cypriniformes; family Leuciscidae; genus Abramis; species Abramis brama. Next base: position 27,487,238 of record NC_139970.1, read on the forward strand.
GGGCATGGGAAAAATGCAACAATTATATCATTTCCTGCTCTGCTTTCACTATGAAAAAAACGGAGAGCGTTTACTGCTGGGTGGAGCCATTGAGTTGAGTGAGACTGTTGTGTGTGAGGCTTGTGACAGTTATGTTGAAAGTTTTGTGCTCTTCCGCCGAACTGTGCAGAAAGAACGTTCTGCTGAAGGGTCTCAACCCAACCGCTAATATTTAATTTAAAACATATATATATATATATTAAACATTTTATTTACATTATATGTTTTACCACTAAATTAAACGTTAAAGCACAGTATTTAGTATACATTCATTTTCTCTCCACATATTTGATTATAAATATGACATAAGTTAAATTCTAAACCAGTGAATAGTAAAAAAAATATAACTTTAAAGGGGTCATATAATGCCATTTTTGTACAAGCTAATATGATTCTTTAGGGTCTAAATTAAAAGTTTGTAATATACTTTAATTAAAAATTCTCATTAGTATTGTAAGAAAACACTTATTTTACCTGGTCAAAAACAGCTCTGTTTTCAGCACGCCGTTTCAGTGCATGTGTCTTTAAATGATAATGAGCTTTGCTCACCCCGCCCCTCCGTTCTGTGCGTACACCGTAACACAATAACACAATAACCATAACGCGTTGTTCATTATAAACACGGGATTGTGAATTATATTGAGAACGTCGTATATAGAAAACATGCCGTAATGTACCCTGAGTGTAAACAGCCGCATTCATCGTGAAGCGTGCAGCAAGCGATTTGCAAAGATTAATATAAATATTAATATAAAGGTTAATAAAACGTTACACTCACTTCTTCTTCTGGAGGTGCAGCAGGAACACGAATAGTTGGTACCGATCCTTTTTTCAGGAGCAGCTTCTTAGCAAAACCAGCTTTATAATGTTACTGACCCTCGTTTGTAAAGCAGTCTGGTGAAATGATTCGCGCAAACATGAAAGCATTGACGTTGATCGTGGGGAATATTCCCTTCGAAAACAAACTCAGCCACTGCGTCTTCAGCGGTTCGGATTTAGGAACATCAAAATGACTGCTGTGTTCCTTATTACACCCAAGAACAGAACACCACAATCGCTTAGACGCCATTCTGCTCATAGACAGTGCTCCAGCGTATCAACAATGACCGCGCCGGTCCACGCGGACTATGATTGACTATGATCGGGTCTGTGTTGAAACGCTGCTGTCAATCAACAATCGTGGGGGGGCGTCGATTTTGTGACATCACAAAATCGAACGGCTTGATTTGAGACAGGAGGAAACATATAAGAAGATTTAAAAAAAAACACTGGATGGATTTTTATCATTTTATGATGGTTGTGTACAGGCACTGCCAACACACATTTCAGTACAATCAACTTGTAAAAGTGCATGTAGCTACCCCTTTAATAAAAAAAATGACCCCTTTAATAAAAAAAAATATATATAATATATATAAAATATATTTAAACCTTTGCACAGTTGAGTTACTGTTGACACTTCAGAAAATCTTAAGACACTTAGTTGATAAATGTTAAAATCCTTAACATTTCGTTTTATCATGTGTAAATAAAATAAAAAACGATAAATATGTTACTTAAATCTATATTTATTGTTTTAGCATTAAGTCAAAATGAATTATTATTGCTGTTTGAAACAAGCTTGTATTTGAATAAGCTTTCAAGATATTTTTTATTTGTAAGCCTTTTCGAAAAAAAAAAAAAAAAGTCAATGTCTGAATGTGTGAATGAATCACCACAATGTCATTACAATCTCTAAACATGTAGGCTAATAATAATAATAATAATAATGCTAATAATAATAATATAGAATAAGATTAAAGGGGCTATATGTAAGATTTTTCATGTATTAATCGCTTTTTTATTGCCAATGTGTGAAGGCCTGGGTGGGCCTATATCGTGGGAAATACATTCATTTTCTTAAACAATTTTCAGTTTGACAATACTTAAAAAAATATTTTAAACGTGATATGTTTTTATCATGCATTTGAACTCTATCCTAATATTAATAATAATATGCTAATTTGTCTCTTCAGTTACATTGATATTCTTCACGCCAATATACGGATTTCAAACCGATTCCAACTAGCAACACCCTTACGTTATTACAAAAATGGCTAAACAGCTATCTTTAACACATTTAAGAAAAAAAAAACAATGTCTAGACAATGATGACAGGACGAGCATGCCTCAACAACTTGACAATTTTGTCTTTTGAAAAGAGAACTAACGATATTAACATTTTAAATTTAAAACCCGGCCGACTCTGACTTGTTAGACCAGACATCAGCCATAGAAGGTAAGCTATTGTTATGTTTTTAGTCTAGTCCGCCGTGGCATGGTTATGCAATATTTGCATTCAATATTTGTGAGCAAATGGATTTCTGTACTGTACATACAGAAGGCCACATATACTGTATTAGCAATGGTAGGTAATCGATACAGGACTCAGATATTGTGATTTCTCTTCGTAGTTGTTTGTCAGGACTCGGGTTACCTCTCTCTCCTGCTTTGTTTTTGTTTTTCACGTGGTGACCGCTACTTGTTCGCACTGTGCAATCTGAGCAGGCGCTTTATGCCTACACACTGTACGAGTTTGGGCTGTTCCAGACGAAAGATGATCAATCGTGGCTATTTCTGTGGTTGTGGCTCCTAAACAGTGGTCCTATGTCGTACAGTGAGAGAGGTTCAAAGACGGCCTTGATCATGATCACAGTGTGTTTACAACCTACGTCTACTGACAAGGCAATAAAATGCAACACGAAATGGCGTATTGATCAACGCGACATGGTGCTAAAACTAAAACTACTTACCTCAAGCTCCATTTCCAAAATTGGAATGGCAAGTTGGCCTTTTCCAATGTTTGAGATGCAACCACTAACACTTGAAAAGAACTGTGGTAAACAAATGGAGAACCATAGAAAAACCTAAAAAAAAAAAAAAAAGGAGAAAGGATCAGAGGCGATGGATAATGCACATTCGCCTAACTAGATTTTGGTCAATATGGAGTATAACTAGCTGATGACCTGCTATAGACGACTGGTATAACTAGCTGATGATACCTTGCTGATGAGATGCCATTTCTTGAGATTTTAACCTGGAATTCACTTGTCATAATACTACATTAACACATTTTCACAAATTCACGTATGCTATGCATACGAACACGCATGCTCCACTTAGTCTCAAGATTTAGTCACAAATATTCAGAGCAGTCAAACAAAAAATGCACAAACACACATACAGACTCTATTCACTTTCCAAGGCGAGAAATGCCAACCATAGGTGGGGTGATTTGTTGCGTGGGAAGCAGATGATATGTCCAATTCAAATACGGATCCCTCTTCTGATAGAAATAATGTCATAGTTGCTGTTGCTACATGACGAACTGCTCTCCTTGTTCTGATAGGCCAGATCCAGATGCTGCTGGGCCAGTTTCAGGTGTCTACGCAGGCGGTCAAAATCTTGCGAGGAGGACTTGTCACCAAAAGACTTTTGGTGTGAGTCAAAGTTATACTACGGTTTTATTCCCGTAGTGCGGTGCAGCAGAAAACATCCTGGATTGCACCAATGCCCAAATGAAGAAATTTTAGCAACTTGAGACTGTTTCTGAGTTTCTTTCTTATGTTGAACACAAAAGAAGATATTTTGAAGAATGTTGGTACAGTTGATGGTAGCAACTGACTTACACAGTAGGAAAAATATACCATGGTGTGAATAACTTGTAATTAAACTTCCCAGACATCCTAGGTTGTTTATGAAAGTCAGTAGACTGATTTTTATGTGAAGGACTCGGGAAGTTTTTGCTGGAAAATCTAAAAAAATCTTTCTGTACTAGAAACAAATGCTTATACAATGTTCAGGATCATTTGTGAAACCAGGCCTAGCCATCTCAAATATACTCAAACTATCATAACAGTGTAAGAATTTGAATTACCTCATCTGTTGACATGATGTCGGTGAATTGCAGAGCTTGTGCAAACATATCCACACCGATAAGATCAGGTGCTTTCTTTCTGCTGCTTTCTCACCGCTGCCATTTTTGTTGTGTGTTTATTTTGTTACTGAGAGAAAAGCATGCAGCATTACATATCTAACCTTCGTTCTCAGCAGTGTGGACAGAGTCTGGATGTTCGCTAACAGTATGACACTGCAAAGGTATTTCCAACTTTTTTTTACTTCTAAGCAAAAAAAAAAAAAAAAAAGTGTGAGTGTATCAGGGCCTTGAATCATGTTCAGTTTCTTGTAGGTTACGTGTGCACGAGCGCGAGCAATACGTTGATGGCTGCAGTTCACTTAATGGCCACCGGTGTCGCTAATAACAAGGATATCTGAATTCTCCATATTGCCAGAAAATGTTGCATTGCCAAGTATATTTTATCAGGAATAGGTTTGGTTTTGGGCAGACCTGCCTATGATTTTCAAGACTTTAATTAGCTGTTTCAGGTGGGTTTGATTAGAGTTGGACCTAAACTCTGCAGGAAGGTAAATCTCAGGTACAACCCTGGTTTAAACAATTGAAGACTTTAATGGAAAAGGCATGTGGAATGTTTGGATAATGAACTCTTGAAAAGGGGGTAATGGGTATCAGGTGCTCTAGTCAGCTCAGGTGTGGCACCCCACCACAAACATAACTGCATAATATTAATGACCTGCTGTTCAAAAGAAATATGGACCTCTGACATTTTGGATTGATAGATTTGAGAGTTGAATGGTCAGTGAATGGATATACCATAAAATAATCAGAATTCAAAGCATTACTAGCAGTAGGGATTTGGAGAACCATTTTGATTCTGTTGTTGCTTGAGTTTATTAGCCAACACTAATTCATTATCTTAACACCAAAACTATATGTGAAAATACCTTAGAATTCCTCAGCATATCTGATCAGCATTAATAAGAAGTTTCTAGTCCATGATAAACAATGTTCCCCTCACTTATTGCATATAAGGGCTCACATTCTTCTTTCATCACTGAAGTTGATTGTTAAAACTATTTGCTCAACAAAGATGGCACTGTAACATGTTGCAGGTTTTCATGTCTGTGGTTCATTAAATTATATGGTTTTAATGATTTTAATCAGATGATGATCATTTTATAGCAAATGTTTAAGCAGAAATCCAGAGAGTTAATAAGTTTATATGTATACATTAGCTACTGTTCAGAAGTTTGAAATCTGTGGGATTTTTTAAATTGTTTTTAAAGGCTTTTATTTTAAATAAAAAAATAGAAATAAAAACTTAAATTAAAATTTCTATTTGAACATGTTTTTAAAATGTAATTTATTCCAGTGATGGCAAAGCTGAATCTTCAGAAATCATTCTAATATACTGATTTGGTGCTCAAGAAACATTATTATCAATGTTAAAACAATTGTGCTCATGATATGTTTTTTCCCCAGGATTCTTCCAAAAAGCAAATAAAAACAGTAGGCTATTTATTTAAAATATAAATCTTTGGTGACATTATAAATGTCTTTACTGTCACTTTTGATCAATTTAATGTGTCCTTGGTGAATAAACATATTCATTTAAAATAAATAAACGTATTGACCCCAAATATAAAATTTATTCTCACCAAATCAAGACCAGCACTAACTCATCCAAACCTCCGGATTCTCCACCCTGATTTTCATAGAGGGCTTAAATGAGCGCACACCCACTGTCTTCCGGACTTTTTCCATTGCGCTAGTCATTCTCTGTCTCTTGTCAATTGGTAATTCGCTCACTCATGGATATTCATTTGACAAGTCACAATTCTGAAATGAAGACATTCCACGCAAACCACAGATTAGCACAGCCAGGACTGCATCTAACTTTTTTCTTCTTCTTTTTTTAACAATAACTAGAATTCGATTATACAAGCTGAAGTAAAAAAACTAAAAAATACTCACAATGTCAAATCTAACGGAACAATTATATGGCAAATTCTAGAGGAATCAATTCAAACTCATCTATCCTGACGGGGAAAGCCTGTGTACCAGTAAACTAAATCTGACACTCAAAACTCAAGCTGAAAGGTATAGCTGTAAAAGCTTGAGGTAATGACTGACTGGCCTGAATTTTACATTACAGCTTTTTTTTTTACACCCATAATTCACCCCCCTGACTTTTATATCCAATATTTCCATGTTATATATGTTTGTTACCTATGAGTCAGTGTGTGGAAGGCAGAGTCAGTGAGCTATTTGGATAAGTGTTTGGATACCACTATGAAAGCATTTATTTAATTTGGCATGAACTGAGGTGGAATTACGTCCTCTTATGAGGTAAGAACGGTTGTGACAAGGTACTGATGCCAGACCCATTGTGCTCGCAAACTCAATTATTTCTGTTGCTATGGAACATGGAAGAATCTAACACAGTGAAAAATAAGATTTATACTGGGAAAAGAGAGTAAGGTAGTGACTGGTAGTTAATAATTCTGTAAAAGAAATCCACATAAAATAACATACATAATATGTCAAAATAAAATAGTAAACATCACAGTGACTTTAAAAAGACCAGTCTGAAGTTGAACACTGTGAATCACATATAAATAATAATGTATCAAGGGATTTGATTTTTATTTTATTTTTCTTAATAAATAATGGCCACTGTGAGGGCTCCTTGCTACTCTAGGCTTTCTTTTGTCCCTCATATATGCTTATAAAAGCTGTGTCCAATGGGCAGAAAAGTTTCTGTTTCAGAACAGTGTAGCACTCTAACGACCAGGCAGCACATTATCCTCAAAACGGCTCTTCTCTTTCTCTTCTGTGGGCTAGTTTGAGAGAGGACAAGTGGTTTTTTTTATCCCCTTCCTCCCTTGGCCTTCTTAGTCTTTTCAATGTCACACAAAAGCTGTGATAATCAAGGCTCAATTTCCCTCTCTTTCTCAATGAGTTTGGTCTGAATTTATTACGATGCCAGAGACTTACTCTTTGATGTCATTAAATCCATGAGGGAGTTCATTTTCTCTCAAAGCACTTTATCAAAGCACTTCAGATGCGTCCTCAAGCCTTCATGTGCAGAAACGCTCTACCAGAGGGCTGTTCACCACAGATGCAGTGTGTCTTTCCTACGAGCCCTTTAAGGATGAGCTGCCGTGGCTATGTCGCACTCAGTCACTTTATAACCCAGAGAAGCAGGAAGGGTCAAAGGTTAGATCTCACTCTATCAACCTCTCTCTCTCTCTCTTTTTTTTTTTTAAATCTAAAGGTTAAAGGTTTTCCCCTGCTCTACTTAAAACTAACAATTGTCTAAATACACACGATTTTTCACTGAGCTAAAATAAAATACAAATAAAATGATCTAGGATTTTAAAATTAAATGTATTAATTGTAGCATTATACACACACTATATATAGTAGGCATATACATTTAGGTTTGCACAAGAACAAGGCTGACAAAAAGGGTTACAAAGGCTTGATTTATTTGGGTGGGTGTAAAACTCAAATTTTCCTTAAACATTTCTTAGAATATTTTGAGAGAACACCATGTAAATAAGATTTGTCTTTGTGTTTGAGTTCAAGTTAAAAAAATTTTTTTTCTTTGGACTTTCTAGAAACCTCTTTGTTAGGATACCTAATGTGCATGGAGTTTCCACGTAGAAATAGGGCACAAACTAGAGTCATCTTACAGTTTGTTCCTCTCAAAACAGTAAATTAATCTATATTAACTTGCATCGGTATCTGCGGCATGTCAATTGCAATCATTTTACCTCTCAAGGCAGAGAAAGATTAACCACAACTATGAATATTCATTTATCTGCTTAATTTATTCGGCAGCGTCCCTACGAGCGGGCCACAATGGGAGGCAGATTTGAATCACTATCTTGTCACAATGTCATTTCATATTTGAAAAGAGGAAGAGATGGTCATTTAACTCACAAATAAAGTGCCATCTAATTAGATCAGACAAGGACAATGAGTTGCAATACTTAAACTTGGATAAAACAGAGAGACTACGGACATCTCAGAAAGGTCCGTGATAAGACTGAATGGTCAATTCAGCACTACCAAATGAGGTCTCCTTAGGTTATCTTGGATAAATTGCTTTACTCTGCTGACACAAACAATACAGAACTGCCAAATCTCTCATATGCGCCATTGTCTGGGGTGGAGCGCAACCTTTTTCAGGCCGTGGTGAGCGACTTAAATGGGGCAGCGCTCTTTTTTTTGAGCACTTCGGTGAAAGAGACATGTGAAATCTGCAAAGTTTGTGTTGTAAGGCCAAGGCACTGAGATAGTTTTCTTTATGTGAGTATTTAAAGTCCTACTTAAAACAAATTTGTGTCCTCCCATGTGGCATGGCATCTAAGACCCAGAAGATGAGATGCATCTGTACTCTAAATAAGGCTCCTTGAGGGCGCGATGAATCTCTGCATGGAGCAAAAACAGAGTGGCTTACATCCAAACACTAACGCAAGACAGTTATGCAGTATTCCCCTTTTCTTTTTCACACACTACACTAAACAGTACGCTACAGTGCGGCTTAACATCAACACTCTCATTGAAATCAAATAAGTTATTTTTCTGCGCGGGGAACTGATTTGTTTTTCCACCGAGGATTCTGTAGTGCAAACAAACAAGAAGGGCACAAAAAAAAAAATGTTTGAATACAAAAATAAAGTTATGATAAAAAGCATTGTGATTAATAAGGCCTCCACATACCCCACAGCCATTGAATGGCATCACTTAGTACTGCATGTGACTGGTGTTGTTGAAACGGTTTCATTTTCTCATGGGACCTCCGTTCCGTTGATTTAAATGCAGTGAGCCAGCTGTTGACTAATGGTGATTCAAGCACTGTATATTCTCACTATATAACAGCACTGGGGAGCCATTGAGACATGGCCGATTAAAGCTGACTTTGAGCGATATCTGTCTCATACATTGATACGAAACATACCTGCCAGTCACTCCAATATCCTCTGAACAAAGTAGAGTTGAAAAAAATATTGAAATAGGATTCAATAAAGTAGATGTAAAAAGTGACAGATTTCTACCGTCAACACTGATAAACCACTCTTTTTTGATCAAATATCTGTTTTTGTGATTTCTGAGAACTTTGGCATACTTCCTTTCATTTTTTTGTACAACTCAACGGGGTTTCACTACAGGCTATAATGGCCCATGGAGATATTCTTCCACATTAAAATCATATTGTTATGGTGCTCAAAAATCTGCCAAAATCTCCATGATGTCCCTTGAGTTTTTATTTGAGCCACTTCTTCTCCTTTCTCTGCTGGAAACCCCGTGATCAGAGGAAACCCAGACACATTGATCCAAACTGAAACAAAATGTTTATTGTAAGGCTCTGTATTGAAAATAGGGTTTACATGGTGGAGTGTTGTCTATAAAAGTCATAAAAACAAAGGAGGGATGTGGCTCCCAGAGCGCTTGGACATTAGCGCAGGAAATGGAACAAGGTCAGAAAATTAAAAGTGCAATTTTCCGGTTCTCATTTTCCTAATTCATTGCAGCTTAAGCTGTTCTCTGCTAAGGCTGGTCGGAAGGAAGGAAGAGGTTTTGGCTTCGACCAGTGGTCTCTTAGCAATAGCACAAATCCGTTTGAACCAACGTGCTGGTGTCCTTGTGGCATCCTCCTTTTTTTCTTTTTTTTTGAAGAATGGAGGCTTCAAGTTGTTGATGAACACACAATGAAGCATGTTAGTTTAGAGCTGCTACTGCTGAGAAACTGACAATAAACAACAAGTCTGTAGTTACAATAAAACTCAAAGGATGAATGTCACTTTGAGGTTCTTATTTACTTATTTACAGGGCTCTGAACTTCCTCGAAAATGACTGTGATTTAATCACAGTAACATAACGGGTTAGCATTTTAGCACTTCCGGTACCATCATCCCAAAGTCAAAGGGTTTTTTGAATGGGATTTTGGTTAAAAGCCTGTCTGTGGTTAACACAAGGTCAAGATAATTTCAAGTTTTATGACATAAATCACACCAGTAATACCCCACTCTTGAATTTTTAATGCTTCTACGTATCTTGAAAAAGGCAGTTGCTAACAAGTTGCTAAATGGGACTAAAGACGTTGTCAGGGACATTAAACATCATCAAGCTGAACAGATAAACGTATCTACTTTCATAGCCTTGTTGTGTTTATAATCACGCTCTTGCAAACTATTCTAACTCACACTTTCAGGGAAAATGTTTTTTAATAAAGGAATCTTAGTGGTGGTGACGTTGAAGTCGAGAGACCGTGATGTAGCCTAGTTCGTTTATAGCCTACATTTAGCTTTTTGTTTCTGCCGATTGTATTTGTGCTTTCAAATTCATAAAAGTTGTGATCATTTGTGAAAATTATTTTATATTATTTTATTTTATAAAATTATTATTAAGTTATAAAAATGTAAAGATGCAAATTTAGAATCAACATAATAAAGAGAATAAAGAAAATTAAATTTTCTGAATCAGAGAAAGATATGGAAAGAGCTACTGTATAATTTTCTATGCTATTCTGCGAAACATTCCTGCATTTGGATATAGCCTCCAACCATTGCTTCAGTGACATCATTTAAAAATAAATAAAAAATTCTCATCAAATGAAGTCATTTTATAAATTCATAATTTTCCTCAATTATACATGCATTTTAAGTATTTGGAAACATAATAAAGTGTCATACTCACTGAAAATGAATTTTGTCACCATTTAGCATTTAGGCCATGTTTCCCAGGAAATCTATAAAAACCACTGAAGTGTCAAACTTCAATACTACCTTAGTCAGGGCATGAAATCTCCACCACTTCTCAATAAACAGACTCTCCAGGAGTCATTTCCATCATTTTCTTCATTTTATTTATGAAATCTTTCTTTTATTGTACTATGGTAAACCTTCCCTGATTGTGTAACCCTGACCAGCTTGGAACTATTCATCTTAATATTTAGTGGAGAAAAATAAAATAAAAATAAAATAAATCTGGCAACTGTCTTAAAATGTAAGTTTCTCAATATTAACCTCTTGCTCAGAGCCGCCTTAACCTAATGTTAGGCCCCGGGGCTGAGAGGTTTTGTAGGCCCCCCATCCCCTCGATTTATAGAGTCTCATTTTAAAAAAAGTGTAATATCTAGGTAATCTACATCACAGAATGCGTTAGTTTCTTTCGAGACCTACAACAGTGAGTTTTTTTTAAATATTGTTTTCAATTTTAATATTGTTATTAACATATCACTGAGCACATAAACACAAGACACAACAAGACACTTTATTTAACAACCACACACAGCAACTAAATTTCAACTTTATGCAAATGAGAAGCGATTTTCGCGAGCGACAACCAATAGGAAAGAAGCCTTTCAGTGGAGCTCAGCTCCCGTCACCGTCTCGAGTGCAGTGCAGGCAAGACAAAAGAGTTCGAGGGCGATTTCACTGTTTTAAATGATTTGACTGTAACTAACCACAAACATGGATAGGCTATAATAAAATGATGCATGGAAAAGAAACTGTCGACAGTCTCAGTGAGTTTATGCTGGATTTAGTGCGTAAATCATTTTGTTTACAAATTAGATGCTTTGCAGTTGTTATATAGCCTACATGTTAAAGATTTTATTTTGGATGTGTTCATTGTGATTATATTGGCTGGGTTTATAAAAGTTTATAAAATTGAAAGGATAATTGCTTGGTGCATTTGGAAACAAAGCTTGTCTATTTCTAAATGTAATCGCGTGCATCTGTCCGTGTGTTGAAAAAAAACTTAGATTAAACACACTCGCAACAGACACACCCCAAAGCGAGACGTTAGCGGCACTGAGCGGACTTTTGCCTCATTCGCGCCGCGGGACCTCTAGACGCGCGTAAACGCGTCTTTGCATTGACTTAACATTGAAACCACTCGCGCGGCGTCGCGCCAGACGCTCTATTCGCGTTTGGTATAAACGCACCATAACAATAACATAACAATAACATAAAGCGACAGCACTACCAACGTCCACAAGCGACATACAGCGACAAAATCTGACAAGTTAAAACAATATGACCTTTTCAGCTCATCATAAACCTGAACATGGGAGGCCCCTGAACTTGGGAGGCCCCTGGGCTTCAGCCCAGGTAAGCCCGTGCATTAATGCGGGCTTGCTCTTGCTAATTGAACTGTTGTATAAAAAGCGACATCACACAACCCCCCCACCCCGTTTCATCTGTCTGGTGCTTGTATATAGTAGTTTCCTAGTCAACTAAATTAAGAAAGAGCTCTTATCAGCAGCTATCAAGATTTCCACTCTGTAAAGACCCCCCAACTTCACTAACATGTTACATATGGCACACATGTTTGCTATTACAGCCATTTTCCTAAGCCACACACTTCTGTGCTCTTGCAAATGAGAGGTTCACAGCCCCGCTTCGTCACCACTTGCCTCCGATTCGTAGACTCCTGCTGGCAAAAAGCTGGATGGAACGCAAATACTGTTTTTTTTCCCTCCCCATCTGATATACATTGGAGGTAATAGAACTTGCGTAGATCAAGCAATGATATATTCCAGTAGAAATCAACGATGGAGCTTTGAGGTCGATTGTGTCGTCTTTGATTGCGTGTTAATTTTGCGCTACTTTTGTACGTCTCTGAAGTCGATTCTTTTCTTTTTTGCTAAAATATATTAAAGAGACAGCAAATCTACAAATTAGAGTATTAGAGCGATTTATAGAGAAAAATATACTGTTATTTTAATTAAAGATTATGGGGGCACACAAATTTAAAAGAAATTATGTGCACGGATAAATCATTTATAATAAATACCATTAAAAAAAATGTCATTTTGATTTTATGGTGACTTTAAACAATGGCACTTGCATGAATGATGAATGTGTTTTCTAAACTTTGTTCAGGTGATTCCAATGCAGGACATAAAATATGGTGAACATTAAAATATCCCAATCCAAGACAAAATGTAATGCCACAATTGTTGAAACTTTCCAGTTGCTTACAGCTTGGAGATGAGATGGGCCCTCTTGGCACCCTCCCTCTGGCAGTGTCTTTGCACACAAGTATCTGAGCTATCCTGTGCCAGCTCTTAAACACAATCCTCCAATGCTACTCTGGGTTTGGCACGGGCCTGGAATTGGGGACCAGAGCTAAATAACTCCAGACTCTCTAAGCATTTGAAGGGCAACATTTCTGATGTACGGAGCGAGAATCGGGGGCCTGTTTTTTCCAACCAGACTGATAAGGCTATTAAAGATGTTTTTGAGGCGCTGTTTCTGTCGTGAAACAGAACGTGGCCAGCTAGTGGGAGAAAAAGCAATCCTTTTGTTATTGAGAGGACAGAAGGATATCTTGAGGCCTTTGGCTCTTTTGTAATCGCATCCAGACTCTGTTTGATTATGATATGTGAGTTATCGCATCACTGAAATCCCTAAAGTGGCTTATGGTCTTATAGGTGACATTTGAGGTTGTATTGGCCTGTGTATTGTCAATACACTGCCTGCGCACCAACAGTTATTTAATGTGATGATATGTTACATGCATAAAAGAGATGGTTTAGTTTAGAGTTGGCCCCAGCAACTATAAAAGCCTATATTATTATTTTTTACCTATAGTAATTGCACAGCTAAACAAACTCTTTTATGCACCTAACAGTACATTTAATGTGAATATATCATTTTATAATGCATATTATTTCTATAAAATGCTGAGAGACAATTCCTAAAAAAATTTTTTTTTTAAATCCCAGACACTATACTAAACCTACTGACATAACAGTTTATGACTTTATTTAGAGGCAAGTATGAGTTTATGGATGTTGTTTTTGAAAGGATTCTACATTGGCAAAAATCCCCCTTTAGAACAGGCGTTCAATTCAGCGGATCCTGCGCATGTGATCTGGCCCCTGTCACACAATACTGTCCCTTAGGGCATGTAAATAGCCGTCATTCAGTCGTGTTCAAAATGACAGACAACACAGCCATGCACTGGGGTGAAAAGTCGTGACTTTCTCAACCCTGTCCCAGCAAGACACTATGTTAGTCACATGACCTCAGAAGGTTCATTTAAGTTTAAGTGGCTTGCATCATATTAATCACTCAAACAGGATGCATTTAGATGATTTTCATGTCTTGTAATAGTGGATCTACTGAAGGGATGTATTGTACCCGAAAAAATACATTCTTTGTTGCCTGAAATAGTGTAATGCATTTGATTTTATGTTTATTTTATTTTTATTTGCTTGCTTGCACAATAAATTCAGTCTTATCAATAAAGCAAGTCATTTGAGTCTTTTATTTCTGAAATTATAGGCTTCTCAGTGCCCTGTTAAATATCACCTTTTACAATTTTTACTAATAATTAAATTGCACGTCATTCCTCCCAGGTATTCTTGATATGCAGTGTGACAAGAAGCGAGGAGGACAGTTCCATGAGCTCAGAGAGCACATTTTGGCAGCGAGCATCTTTTAGCACCCTGCCCAGATGGCGCACGACGATCGGATGTGGGGGAGCCACCAATAAATATATTTCCACATTTAAACTACGGAAGAGGAAAGGAGTGTCGATCAAAGAGCCAGATCTCCGAGACAGGTACCAATTACTCTCCGGTTCAGATATTTACCATGAGGCCTTTGTGTGCCTTTCATATTGCAGACAGTTTAAGGAAAGGCTGTCTTTGATCAGACTGATAAGCCATGGTGTATGCCAACACACGCATGCACATTCTAACACGCTACGGCGCACACACACACACACACACACACACACACACACACACACACACACACACACACACACACACACACACACACACACACACACACACACACACACACACACACACACACACACACACACACACACACACACAAACGCATGCTAAAATGCACTCAGCACCACATGTGCAACCAATTAGCAGCTGAGTGTTTATGGGGGATCCAGATGAGTTTCAAACAGGGCACGCTGCTCGGCAGACTTTGATGGGTTACAGCTTTAACCTGTTCTCATCACACTGTTAGAGTAGGAATGGATGGAAATGTTGTTGAAACGTTTGCTTTGGTTTAAGGGTCTTTAGAGATGGTGTGGGTTGAGCAGGCTAGAATTGCCACCGCATGCCAACTCCTAGAGTCATGCATTTTCGTCATGGAGCTTGATGTGGAATATTTCTGTAAAAAAGTTACTTTTTGTTTACCATTTAGCTTTGAATCACTGTTCTAAAAAACCAACATGTCTAGCTTGTTCTAGCTAGGTGTTATGTCTTTGTATGATTTTTGAGTTATTTATTATTTATGGACAGCAGTTTGGTCCATTTTAATGGTTTTGAAAGTGCTTTGTAAATAAAAGTTGAGTTGAGTAGTAGAACAAGCTTAATAGAGCCATAAATTCACTTGCTCTAGTGATTGATTCCATATCCACTGAAGCCTCTGATACTGTTTTTCAACAAAGCTCAATACATTGTACGCATCTCCATTTTGCCTCTAAACCCCACTTCCCAACCATGTAGTTGATGACTGCTCCTACAGGATACAGGGATTACAATCCAGCACAGTGGGAGTTAGATTGAAGCACAATACCATAATCCTGACAGGCATTCAAAGTTTATCAGGGTTTCTCAATTTGCGCCACACCTAATCTGGAACCTTTTATCAGATTAAATCAGATTTTTTTTTTTTTTAAATGATGGCTGACACAGCATCAAAGTGGCCATTTTCTTGTTCCAGGTCAAGGTTTTGCACATCTGTCCTATATGGTGCCATGTTGTTGTTGTTGTTTTTCTCCTGAGGGATTAAAGGCCGATTTGAGAGCTCATTTCTTGGAGTGGACATGCTAATCTGATGGAGGGTGATGCTGGGTTATGGGGCCATGGAGTGCACAGGTGATTCGGATGTGCTGTCTTGCATCTGTTGCACCCTGGTATGACCTGCAAACTCTTTCGATATCAACGAGTCAACCAGTCAAGGAAAACTGCAACCACTATGTGTTTTCTATGTATAATTATTCAATGATGACAGAAAAGTAAATCATGCACAGCCAAGACTGTCAGCATATTTCAACTAACTTCACCTCGACAGAAGAATAGAACAGCACATTAATATATGCACATATTTTATGTATTGTGTGTGTTTGATGCCCAGGAGATCTCATTTGGTGGCTTCTCCACTGATCCCGACTGCTCTTGTTGGTTATCAGAGACGGGTTCGCGTTCTTCAGATCAGTCCATCCAAAATGGACTTTGAAGTCTGTGCCCCGTAAGGAGACATTGGTCTCAGGGCGGCTGAGCTCTGGGATGTGTCGGACCTGAATGGAATAAGTCAGCACGAGTAATAATAAGGCCTTTTAAATTGAGTTTGAGAAATTGTTTGAGAAATTTAAAATGGTTTGATAAAACTATAATACAAAAAGTAAGAAAAGGGTTAAAGGTATATTCTGTACTTAATACAAGTTAAACAAAATCAACAGCATTTGTGGCATAAGGTTGATTACTACAAACTTTCATTCTGACTCATATTTGCTTTTATTTATTTTTTAAAGAAGCAAAAATTGCAGCTATGTTGAGGCATTTACAATATAAGTGAATACGGCAGATTTTGGGTTAAGAAATGTTAAGCTTACTTATTTAAAGCACTTAGATTAAATCTTCTCTCAAAATGTATATTTTATTTGAGCTGTGAAGTTGATTGAATAATAATTTAAGGCATTATAAGGTTTATAATATAAATCTATAAAGAAAATTACATTAACATGCATATTGTCACCACACTATTTCAAGTGAGCTTTTTAACATTTTATAAGAAATCCAGTTTTTCCTTCTTTTTCTTTTTTAAAGAAAAAGAGAGATGAACCAGTTGATTTTTGTGATAATCAAAGTTACATTTGAACTTAACTAGTATTGAACCTGGAATATTCCTTTTAACATACCCCTTTCTGACATGTTCATCTCCATGACGTGATGGACGAAATCGAGAAGACTTTTAGCTGGCCGTCATGTAGGGTGCACCCAGGAGTCCCAGAGAGTAAAGTCGGAGGACGAGTAAGCCTATCGGCCCGGTATGTGCTCCGAGGGGCAGTCGTGGCACAGAGCCATGGGTTCAAACACGCAGGGTAAATATTTGCTTCTCTTTAGTAGGCCCCGCTTCATGGAGGTAATTCGTCTGGGATTCCCTTGGCATCTGCCACTCTTTGTTGTTACAGTTGGCATTTTTGGCACAGGAAAGGTGGAGGGGCTAGAAAACAGTCACCTGGAGAACAGAAAGGGGGACTTAGGAGCAGAGCGGAAGCGTCGGAGCTGGCATTCACACAACTGTTCCATTTGAAATTCAAGCTCCTCATGTGCAGCCCATAAAAATGCAGGAAATGGAGAAGAATGCATTTTGTCACTATAGGTCACCTCTCTCTTGTTTGTCGAAGCCTTTTATGTGGAAACACGTCAGGAGGGTTTCAAACTGACTCACTCGTTCTCATCTTGCAACTATAAAACCAACATAATCCATCTCTTATCAAGGCGATTTCACCCGTATCACTACAGTGAATTCATCATTTATTCTTTCCAGTCACAAATGATATCCAGTCATGTAAGGAAACGCCATCCCACCCACTTCTGGACGTCCTCCTGCGATCATCTGATGGTGTGCCATATCAGCCTGTAGATGGTGCTGTGTTCCACCGATCTCCTTTTCATCCCTCTATCATCTGTCTACAATGAGTCCATTGTTTTCATATCCTGTCTTACCTCCTTTGCCCAAGATCCCCCACCGCTCACTTCTTTGACTGCTCCCTCTCTCACTTTCTCCCCCCTTCTCGCTCTCCCGCTCTGTTTGACTATATTACTAGATTTGTCCTCCTTCACAATCTAAGCTACATTTTGTCAGTCTTTTTTAAACCCACCCAGCCAGGGCAGACCCTGATTATGCCATCCGCATGCTATCGTGGGCATTTGAGGAGGAGGAAGATGGCGTAAAACTCAAGTGCAGAGGAGGTGGGAAGGGAGGAGGGAAAAGGCACATATACACAAACACACAATTCCCAAAGCACTCTTGGGGATTGGCGAGGGCCAAGAAATCTCTCTTCCCTGGAACACCTAATCCTTGGGTCGGGGCCAAGGACCACAATCTCTGTGCACAACTGACACCGGCCACCAGAGACACTTTAGGGTTTTTTAGGCGTGTCCTGTTCTCTCTCAGCTCACCACAGCCAGAGCATGAAGCATGGGAGAAAGACTCGGCAGCCCAAAGAAAATAAATGATGTGGGGAAATACAATTCTGAAACTTTTCATAGGTGCTCACATGCTCACAGACATTTTTCAATGAGAAAATCACAGTGTACGTTTTTGTGCTGCAATGTGTGTGTGTGTGTGTGTTTGAAAGGGAAAAACT
Organism: Abramis brama; assembly: GCF_963993115.1. NCBI lineage: Eukaryota > Metazoa > Chordata > Actinopteri > Cypriniformes > Leuciscidae > Abramis > Abramis brama. Next base: position 27,505,545 of record NC_139970.1, read on the forward strand.
TGACAGAGAATGTGAAACGACAGTATGGAACAAGCCTTTAGGGAACTCTAGTGCTGATTTAGGGAACTTGATTTGTTTCGTGTAATTTATAGGCTTCTCATTTTCCGATGAATCCTTAGGTTATATGTGAAAACGGGAACTGCTTGATTTGCTAAATACAAATGATGGCACGATTTACATTAAACACACAAGGTTCCTGAGTCGATTGCATTTTTAAATATTTAAACGCATTCTCTCGCGTTTGGTTTTCATGATACAGCGTTTCCGCCGCAGTGAAAATTTTTCTTCTGCAAATCATGGCTGTAACTGAAATAGTAAATGAACAGCATTGAGCTAAAAATACAGTCACACATCACTCATGCATGCTTCTTTCTGGCTTCCATGCTTTCAACTCACGTCTGCTCAAATAACAAATATAGTGAGTGACATGTTGCAGGTACCTTGCTGTCTGAACATTTACACTCTAATGATGCAAGTTTGCGGCACTGGTTGGTATGCGGCATGTAAATCTTCGACAGCTGTTGCATCCTGAATGGCGTTGAGTGTTTAAATAAGGGTAAATGCCACACTTCTCCTGGTTTTAAAAATGTAAACGTCGGACATGGCCAGTTAGAAGCAGGAAAAGCAAGAAATGTCAGGTGTGTACCTTTGACCTCACTTTGGCCATTATTTGTAGGCAATGTTTTAAGTGTGATGTGTGTAATTGTTTTGTTGTTTGATGTTAAAATATTTTCTCCTAACAAATTCTAATCTGACTTAACCAATGGCGTGAGTTCCGGGGCAGGACTATCTGTTTGTCCAACCAAAGGCAGATGGGCGGAGCTATTTTTGAATAATGACTTAATTATTTTCTTAATTCCTTGACAAAAAATATCTTTGAGTTCACTTAAAAAATATAAGGGAACAACCAAAAAATTTTTTTATAAAAATAAATAAATTAATAAATAATAAAATTGTTTTTAGAAGTTCAGAAAAGTATCCACTGTATATTAGGTTAATATGAAAATGCACTTGTCAAAACTTGTTAAACTGTATTATGTTTGATGCCTGTGTTTGATGCACAGATGCACAGAAATCACACACTTCAGCTTTTAAAAAAAAATTTGTGAACATCTGAGAATTCTGATTGTTCAATGCCACAGTAACCAAAGAATCAAGGACATTCGCTTGAAATCATCAAATATGTAAAAAGAAAAAATTAAAAAGGTGCATTTTCCCCCCTCCAACTTTGTGTTGAATTAAGTAGATGCGCTTTAACTTTAAGAACAAAATTTATCAAATAGGCAGAGGGAAAAAAATTGTAAAAGAATACTAAAATAGGCATTTGAACTAAGTATTAGCCACATAAACAATAAAACTGAAAATATAAATGAATGTTATAATGACCTCTGCTGACCCTGGTTGTTGCTGAGTCTGCTCTGCTGACCCTGGTTGTTGCTGAGTCTGCTCTGCTGACCCTGGTTGGTTTGAGATGCCGTGTGTCGTTTCACACTCAAGAATGCACATTTGAAGTTGCTCCTGTAGTTCACACTTTAAACCTGTTCAACAACACATCGCAACATATTAATCGAGATCTGACAAACAGCCAGCACAAAGTTCATCTACATGGTAAACTTCAAAATGAATAAAACTGTATGAGAAAAACAGTGCTTGTGGCTATTGGCAATCAAATAGATGAGCAATTAGCTTTGACATGTTTTCCCCACGATTTGATTGATATTTACATTATCATATTCTAAGTGTCTGTTCATGCATACTTATTTATGTTACAAAATGAGAGGGCATTTTTGTGTTCAGCTTAAAAATCATTTGCATAGATTACAATGTCACTAAGCAAATTATGTGCAGTCAGATGAACATATGCCTCGTTCTGACAATGTCGGCGTTGTCAGAAAGCATACAAACAATCTGTGATAGATCAGTAAAGAACAGTTTTCAGTTGATTTTGGAATTGAAATGGATTCATTTGATTTGGATTATATCTGTCTGTCTGTCAGTCTGATTGCCTTACAGAAAAGTAACAGAATTAACATTTACAATATGATAATACAATCCCTGTGATTTAGTTTTTTTTTCTTTGATAATAAAACGTTCAATAAAAATAAAATACTGTTGATGCGTTTAGAATTTTTTTTTTTTTTTTTTTTTAAGGGTCACTAATGGTACCCGTTTTGTGGATACATTGAGTGTGATGTGGCGATAGAGTTTGTTGGAATAATATCCCATTAATGACCTTCTCATTCAAGGCCACAGGAAAAGTTCATTTTAGTTCATGATGCACAAGGGCCATTTCCTCAAACAGATGCTGGGGTCACGAGGGGCCGAGTTGAAGGCCATGAATGTTTTGATAGAGGAAAAGGATTAAGGAGACTGAACCACTACTGTCGCTTCTTTTTCGGGTAAATAAAGCACTTTAATTGTGAGGGTAGATTTAGGTAAGGTGTGGGGTAATTTGTTGAGGAATTTGAAATCTTTTGTTTTTCCTTTCCACTCAAAACATGCCAACCCACTAGACTGGCAAAACCTGTGATTCGCCAGCTATCACTTGCCAGCAGACACTAAACTCTCACACACATGCAAATAAATGCTCACACATACAGGGAGAAACACACAGTCACATGCAGGGAGCTGTGGGAAGGCATGTCAGGTGCCGTTAGATCAGGACGCTCCCAGCAGGCCTGTCGTCTGGGTAAGGTAATCTGCCACGGACCTGATTGCTCACTTCAGCTGCTCAGTGCTGACCAAACGCTTCCTATTACAGCAACAAATACCTCCACCCCTGGGGAGACACAGTCGTCTGGGACATAATTCACTCCCATCATTCTCTCAGGCCTATTTAATTGCCTCTTACCATATTTAATTTCCTGCAAAGTTTTAAGTACACGTGAACTAATTCTGGAGTCTAATTCAATAAAATGAATCAAGAAATGCTTTTTAGGAAATCAAGAAATGCTTTTATTGAGCAAGGACTCTTTAATTGGTCAGAAATTACAGTAAATAATTTTACACTGTTACAAACGGTTTTCTATTTCAAATAAAGATTATTTCTATTGTTGAAATAACAATTCTTTCTAGTCAAAAAATCTGTAAAAAACTGTATTGTGGCTTCCACAAAAATATAACAGGTCTTTAACTCAATCTGCTTGCAATCACATCTTTCTTTATAGGGCACAGCTGACTGGTTCCTGCTGTATCAGTAGCCAATGAGCTCGCTGCTCAACCTTTAAATAATTGGTCAGCATTTGCTGTAGCAGTTTGCAACGCGGTTTCAGAGACCCTCCACCTTCCCCAGCTCCACCTGTATAGATCTGCTACGGGTAATTCACGTATGCTATTTTGTACAGCAGCAACAGCAGCATGTCTTACTCACACTATGCAGTGTGTCTTGTATGTATTGGTAGTAGCAAGTCCCGTACTTTCTCTACAGCAGAAGCAGCAGCATAGATGATCTATTCCGCCAAGACAAAACATCAACATTGTTATATCCATTACCATGCCAAACACTCCAGGAGTTGTCATAACAGAAATAAGAAATGTTTCTTGAGCAGCAAACCAGCATTAATGGCAGCTGAAAACACATGAATAAATTACATTTGTAAATATATTAAAATAGAAAATAAAAGTTATTTTTAAAATGTAATGTTTCACAATATTACTGTTTTTACTGTACTTTTGGTCACATACGTGCAGCTTAAATGAACATAAGAGAATTCTTTCAAAAACATTAACCATGGTAGCGTGTATATATAAATTATATATAGAATAAAGAAATAACGCAGATTAAATACAAGAAGCAGAAGTTGACAAAAACTAAAATATTGATTTGTAATATTGTTTTTTGTAGTTAAATTAATTACTTGGCATTTATAATGAATTTTAATTATTAATAGCCATAAAAATCACATATTGAGTGTCAAACCTATTAAATGTGATTCATATATTCTTAACACTCCTGAGAGCGATGCTGATTCAGCAGGGGTTTTGTGCGCGTTTGATGCATCTCTCTCTGTGCATGGTCCACCTTCTCCAATAAAAACAACATCAATGGAAATGTCATGCTTTATTCCCCTCTCTGTTAAGATATCATCTCTCCCTTATGAAATTTCAAACTTCAAGTTATTAAAAATTGATAAACCTCCTTAGCGCATAAGAGCAAGAGCCCTGTTAACAAGAGCAGCAAGATTAGTCAATAAATTTACATGCTTGAATGTGTTTTGCCTGAGACCTGGATGTGGCCCTAGACACCTCTATGTGATGAGAATCTGACACAATCCACACTATTTCATCAAAACTTGCCATGTGCATGAGAGCGAGGTGCCGTTTTTCATGCGGTAATTCTAGAGGACAGATGCCATAGTGTGTGTGCTAAAAGAGGGATAATTCTGAATTTTAAACAGAGGCCAGTGTATGCTTCAGGCTGCATTTGAATTTATGCAGATTGCTGTCAAAGCGATATTACTCATATTTGAATGTGTTTTTCAAGGGGCCTATTCACGTCATGTGTGTACATGTCTTATTAGGTAGCAGTGCAACCTGAAAGGTTAGAGCGTAGCATTATAAATGAATTACACAAGGCTACTGGGCTTGTATCTTTTAACACGGTGTGAAGGCATCAAGTAGAATCTAGTGAGTCAGTGACCCATAAGAACTCTGATATTATGGGGGAGGTTAGATTTATGGTAATGCTTTACAGATCCATTAGCATTGGGGGAGATATCACTACTAATGACAGGAAGAACTAAAATATATCTGTGGGCTTAAAACTTGTAACACTGCATTTTGTACTCGACCCTGCTATAATACTTCAAGCACAATTCCCACCCACATGTTCCTTGGCAGTCTACAATTTAGCAGCGTGTTTTAACTGAAACAAATGTGATTGGCTGTTTGATTTAGCCTTTTTTGACTTTTGGTTCATTTTACCTGTTTACAAAACTACAATTTAACCAAAGAAAAAATTACTGACCCAAGTACAATGAGCACCTTGTGTGCAAAAATGTAATTTGAAAATGGTTATAAAATCAAATTTTCCTGCAGTTTTGATGTAAACAAGTTTGCCTCAGACAGACAACTTATATCTGGTGCCATTTATGTGTGCATGAGTTCCCACTGGCATAAATTATCATATATTATGAAACATCAAAAAACCTGCCAATTGCCTCTAATCGCTACTTCCAAGCTGACAGCACTAATATAAACAAAGGAACGGGTCAAACTTTAACAATTTTTTTAAGGACCTAGGACATTATGCAGGACGAGCCACGTCTGGTGCAATCCAGAGAGGGGGAAAACATGCAAATGTGTTGACTTTCAGGGGATTTTAAGGCAACTTTGTGACTATACAAACAGAAATCAGGGGAGAACATTTGTTTCTCGTTCCCATGAGGCCGATGTCTCCCTGTCCCTAATCAGACAGGTTTCGACAAACGCAGTTCCTTTGTTGATAATGTCGGGTAATTAACGCAAATTACTGCTATAGTCTTACAGGACTCGCCCCTGGTGCGATTGTAATCATTCTTAATAGTGAAATGAAGGCATGTGCTTGTTCATGTGTTTTTCATCAGTGCATGATGAGCTACCTTTAAGGCCCAAGATTGCATGCAGTAATTTGGCATAATAAGGCTGTAACTTCGTGGTAAAGGTTTGCGAGAGCAGTGACTTTTCTTTGAGGGAACCACAGCCTCAGCAGAGGGCAGTTGTGGTTGTGTAATCAAGCGCTTAGAACAATGACAATCATATTTTTCTACCATAGTCTACAAAGACCTGAAATTACGTTTCATTGAGATTTGTTGAATTTCCCTTATAGCACCCACTATTTTGTTGTTTTATGTACTTTATTTATTTACTGTTAGACAAGTAGCTATGCTATTACAAATAGGTGAGATAATACATGACCAGTAGGCTATATATGGTTTGGTTTATTATATAGTGTATATGAATGTATTTTTGCATTTTGTTTTAACTACTGTAACAAACTCAATCAAAAACAATCTACATTTTATCAAAGATTTTTTTCAGAAGTTTCTTTCATTATCTACTTTTATAAAAAAAAATAAATCTGAGTGGCCTCAACTGAACATGATAATTCAGATTGTATTAACTGAAGTTTTTCACCTCCTACAGTTTTGTTCGTTTACATGAGACTTAACTTTTGTTTCCCTCTTTGACTTTGTGCGTTTTGCACAACATTCTTAACCAGATGTTTAAAAATAATTTAACCTCTGATTAGAGTCACCTCTTCCCTTTTAATTTCCTCATGAAACTAAGAGAGAGGGAACTAAGGTTGAGCCAAGAGTGGCCTGTCGCAATCCAGTCGGCCGAACGATGTACCTGGCAAAGTCTGAGCGCAGAGATCTGGGTAGTGAATCATGCTGATAATGCAGTTGGGTTTTCGTGGAGGCTGAACCTTAACTGGAATGCTGTCTTTGAGTTTCTCAATACAGAAACACACAAGTAGCAGTTTCACCTCTATCTGTTTCTCCTTTTACCTCATTTGAGGACAGCGGTGAAGAAAGTACAAGGATTGCAAAAGAAAAACTAGAGGGAGGGTTAGGGAGGGTTGCTTAAGAAACTGTCTCAGAAAGACATGATACCTGTGGTTAAGAGTGTAAGGGTTTAAAAGTAAAATGGGAATATGAAGGGAAATCAACAACAGGATTTATCTGTTTATTGATTAACAGGCAGATAAATCAATCAATATAATTTAGAGATGCTGGCGTTGTGCTTTGAGTTGTATAGTTAATGGACCAAGCATACAGTAAGTGGAGTAAGACTAAGAGGCTATTTGAGCATTGAAGACAGACACGGAACCAAAAACATTTTAGGAGAACATAAGTAAATGCACATGTTTGTTTAGGCCAGGGGTTTTCAAACTGGGCTCCAGGGGGTGCTGGAGAAATTTGAAAATGATTTTAGTTAAAACATATTTCGTAAATGTTTAATGCAAAAAGTTATTATTATTATTATTAAGTAAAAATAAATAAATAATAATAATCTAAAATAAATTGTCAGCTTAATAGAAAGTGACTATTTACCAGATACAATTTGCAGAACATATTTGTTTTGGCTTTAGTACAGTAACAATATAATAGACAATTATTTACATTTGCAAACATTTTACTCTTAACGTACACTTGATTTTCTCACACATATAAATGAGTCTTTCTACATAAAACTGTATATCTGGTTTTATAATTCAGGAAGATCATGGCAACCAAAAACCTGAAAATCTCCACATATACATAAACTCCTCCTAAACGGATCCATGAAAGCATGCGAACTGCGGCACATAACAGCCGTTGCAATCAATCAAGATGCATGAAGTGACTAAGTGAAAATAGGCCTTAACTGGTCTTAGGAGTCGAATTAGATAATTTCATGATGGAAGGAAAGAGAAGTGCTGCTGTAACATGTTTGATTCATTTGAATTATTTGCATGGACCATCTGCAGTAATCTCACAGATCTGTAACTTATCCCAACATGTGACTCCACATTCTAGCTCTGCCACACTCCAGCTGGTGAACTTCTTTTGACTGGTTTAGATGAAAATATGGGCCACCGTGCTATAAGTCAGCTATGCTGTTTTATCTTAGCATGCGGAAGAAGATGTGTGTAATCAAATTTTAAATGGAATTTTGCATGTACATTTTCAAGTGTGAAAAGTCCGGCTCTTTGACACATGGCGTCTTTGAGGCGCTAGCTGACTTTTCCCCTCTTTTCTCAGAAATACTTGCGTTGTGAAGTTTGAGTGACAGGAAGGCGAGAGGTGATCACTCAGGCAGGAAGTAGGGAGTGAAACGACTCGCTGGTTGATTGGCGCTTCAAACCACAAACGGCAGACTTTCAAGCATTCTCTAAAGATTAAATAATTGAAACAATTATTTATTCTTGTTTTTAAAGTTCTACATTTTTGCAAAGAGAGATTATGCAGAGTACATTAGAAAGGTCAGCCTCTCTGCTGTATGTCGATGCTACGTTTGTACAAATCTTTATTTTAGCCTCAATCAGAGTATGATTATTTCCATAAGAGAATACATTTGTGGATGGGTATTGCTCAACATGAGCAGGTGGAGGTCTAGCCAGAGGCATGCTGCCACGCTGACCCCCAGTAGGGATTAACATTGCACCTGCTTTACAGGAAATGGAGGGGGAGGATTTAAAATGGGAATGGGGGGAGAAGAGGCGAGCACCTGTGGATGTGGGTGACTCCGGAAGCAAAGGGAAACCCTTAGGATTAGAATCCATCTGCTCCTGGTTAAACGCAGCTCTTGCTGGAACTGCTACTAACTTCGCCTTTGACTTCCAGCTTTGTTGAGAGGAGTTACGAGGAACTTTGTTGTGATACGTTCTCACCACAGTTCCATGCTCATTTCAGATTACGAAATAGAGAATTAATTATTGAAATGGGTTGTCTGTTTGAAATGTTGACTATTATTATAATAATAGTAATAATAATAATAATAATAATAAGTAGTGGCCAAAAGTGATGTCCGGATGGGATATTTGTTTTTAATGACCCTAAAGTTAATTTTGCAGAAGAACATTGTTTTGGTTGTGCTTTGGCTCTGCATGACTGTGCAGTTGAATATGACCCTTCACAATAGATCATGCTTTACAATGAACTCTGCTAGAGAGCTACATAGGGCAATGTATCTGTTAGATAAAATACCTTACTCACCCGTTGAAAGCCAAGCCCATGTTGATTCTCATTTTATTCCGAGCTCTGTTGCTTTATGTTTTTGCTAGCAGACTCCCCTCTGTTTTTTTTTTAAACGGGTGATTCCCTGGAGGTTCAAAATTTAGCATGAACCATATCAACCTTTCTCGCTTGTTGTGACAACTAACTTATACCACTTTGTTACATAGGGTGAACTAAAAACAAAACAAAAGGACAGCTGGATTCAAATGCAGTGAGTTTAATAACAGAATAAACATAATAACAAATCCAACACAGAGAACAGGGACCCAGGGAACAAAATGAGTTCACCAAACATAACATCCATGTAGGAAAAGAGTCGACAAGGAACACAAGAAACACTGGGGTTTAAATACACAAGGGGTAATTGGCAAACAAGACACACCTGCGAACAATCAAAGAACTAATCAACAAGAAAAACTACAAAGTACTACAAAACATGGCGCAGAACAGGAAATAAAGTCCACACAAGACCAGGGGAACACAGCCTGGGATCATGACACATTTCCACACCATGTACACGTCAAAGAAGCCGGAGCACTTTTTCTCTATTTACGCATATGATGAGACACGCACGGGCGAGTGATGCATGTATGTAATTTCCCACAAAAACCATCCCATTAGGTCTAAAATATAAACACTTATAATAGGCTTACCATTACCATAGTGAAAAAAAAAAATGTTTTAGAAAAAACGATGATGTATTGTCTATTCAAATGTTGTTAATTTTGAACAAAAAAAGTTAAACAGTATACCTTTAATTATTTAAAATTTGTGAAAGGAACAAAACACTAAACTTATTTTTTCAGCCGACAAAATTATTTGGCAAACTACGATTACAGATTTTATTAAACTCCATAGAAAAAGAGAAGGTAGAGGAGGACTACAAAACCTAACCCAGAAACTGAACACAGGAACAAAAGGAACATAATTATACTTCAAAACAACACAAGACAAGGGAACACAGGCCAGGATCATGACAAACGCATCACAACAAAGTTATCTGTAACTCCTCTCAACAAAGTTATACAATAATTAATTGTATTAATTATAATAAAAAGGTGTCTATATGTCTATAGCTGCTTAAAAAAGCTCAAGTTCACTTTACAATCAACATCCATTCACTTAACAATAAAACAATAATAATAATAGTGATAATAATAACAATGATATGCATAAAAATGCATTTAAAATAATATAAAAAAATGAAATAATAATGAGCTTGTGTTTGTTTCAGAATTTCTGTACACAAGATCTATTCATATCAGCTAGATATAAAATTGGTTACTTTGATGCACCCTTGTCATCACATATAATATTTCCAAATTCAAACAACAAGGACATCTCTGGACTGAAATTTTGCTCATAAAATGATGGATCGAAGTCGTCAACAAGAGGATGTTGTTCTCTATCCATACTTGGAGCGTTGCCTTTTCCTAACTATCCCAAGTTGGACAGCTTAACGATGCCGTTACTCTTCAGTTGGATCTGAGTCTCGTGGCCCAGCACGGCATTGTGGGTGTTGTCCCATTCTGCAAAAATCATCCAATTCACCCTTTTATACATTCCACAAAAATCTCTAAACAGCACACAATTACAGATTTGGAAACTCCATTTTGTAGCTGGATGCCTTGCTAAAGCTCTTACAGAACAAGCCTGGGTTCCGTCCAGTTTGGATATCTTGGGTATCAGATGTCTCCTGCACATGTATCTCTCTTGTATAATCAAAGTCTGAGGCTGATAAAGGTAAAATGCAATACATTTTTGGCTGTGACCTGTCGGTCTTCACAGATACGGTCTGGGTGTGCGCCATTTCCATCGCTCAGTGGGTTGTTTCTCTTTAGCCAAAGCAGTTGTAAAACCAAAGGAGTGTGCTATCAAATGAGCCTGACAGGGGCCTGATAAAAACAACTTTTGCCAGGGAGAAAAACAGAGCCTTGGCTAAGCTCACATAACTAATGTAGGCCTTGCATCTTACTCTCCAGGATTTTAGACTTCTCGCTGCTACCCTTGGCAGAAGCATCACTCGCATTCACACAGGCAAAGGACCTCCGAAAGAGCACCAGAAATGTCTGCCAAAATGCTCACAGCTCAGTTTAAGGAAAACAATCCAAAACTGCACTGAAACTCATTTCTTCCCACTGGGCTGTTAGTCAGGACCTGAAGTTATGTCAACTTTTGGGAGATTTTTGTGGAAGAATTCTTTTTTTGCCACTAACGTCTATGGCCAACATTTGCTCTATCTTCATGTATTTTCATAGGACTTTAATTTGAAGCCTGCAGCCTCCTTCCAGTCCGGACCGTGACTCCTGTAAACAAAGAGAGCGGGGATTCAGTTAAATACCGAAATATGTGTTCGCTATTATGCTGCACCTACTGTTAGCATAACAAACAAAAGTGTTTGTTGGTCATCTGAGAAAATATAATTGAATCGGTTCAAAACGTAAGGAAAATTGGTTTATAATCCAGAGGCAATCGAAGGTTGACGGTGCTAAACGAGAACTGTTCTTTGGTAATGAGTAAAAGATGTTTGTTTTTTAGAACAATTCAACGGATTCACCCGCTCCGTCTGTGTGTTTGACGCACGGCATGGAATATGTAGCCTCTCTTTCTTTTTAACCATTTCACCAGTTGCAGCGTGGGCTTTCAAGATTCGCAAGTATTCCCTCCAGAATTCATTAATCATTTAATCCCGGTATCGGCGCCTCTCCTGTACGAACATCTTGCTTTAGGTACTTTTATTCCTTGTAATAAAACTTTAATGTGGTATCCTCTATATATTCAAGTTCAGGCATCAATATTTCCTTCTTTAAATACTTAATGCACAGCCTGCTTCATATCTTTCAACTTTTAAACACGAAGAGCGCAAAAGATGGAGGCTCAGATGTCTAACTCACTGAAATACTTTCATGCTAAAGATCAGATATTGAGTATAATCATATGTATAATCACATATCTGCAGCAAAAATAGCCATTTCACCTGCAGGCTGAGGATTCACATTGGCGGGATCTGCTGGTTCTGGAGGTATTTGGCAGCATGTTTGCGGATGTGGCCCGTGGCATTTGACATGATGTTCTTATAGGTTTGCTCTGAAGATAGTCCATCATTCAAATGCACAAAGGGCCCTGCAGGGACTCACCCTTAGCAAGCTCTCAATCCATTTATGTATGTGAGAACGGTCTTAACTGTGGGCTTGTTGATTTTTTTTTTTTTTTTATCTTTTATTGTAACAGTGTAGAAAATGTTTGAGCTGATTTCTGTTTTCCTTAAATCTGAATTTACATATAATGTGATTGGGCTAGAACCTGACGGATAGGTATAGAGAGGCAATGATTTTACAACAGATAAGTGACGAAGCAGAGCACTTAAAACACCTCTTGGCCATAGCAAAATCACTGTAAATGTGACTTAATCTAATCACTAATAAATAATTAGATTTATTAATAGTAAGAATTACCATCATCTTTCTGAAATATAACTGCAGTACAGTTCAAGTTCATGGTCTGTAAGATTTCTTATTGTTTTTGAAAGAAGTCTCTTATGCTCAAGGCTACATTTATTTAATCAGTCAAATTAATACAGTAAAAAAGAGTATTTTGTGAAATATTATAAAAATGTAAAATTGCTCTTATTTATTTTATTATATTTTAAAATGTACAGTGAGGAAAATAAGTATTTGAACACCCTGCTATTTTGCAAGTTCTCCCACTTGGAAATCATGGAGGGGTCTGAAATTGTCATCGTAGGTGCATGTCCACTGTGAGAGACATAATCTAAAAAAAAAAAATCCAGAAATCACAATATATGATTTTTTAACTATTTATTTGTATGATACAGCTGCAAATAAGTATTTGAACACCTGTCTATCAGCTAGAATTCTGACCCTCAAAGACCTGTTAGTCTGCCTTTAAAATGTCCACCTCCACTCCATTTATTATCCTAAATTAGATGCACCTGTTTGAGGTCGTTAGCTGCATAAAGACACCTGTCCACCCCATACAATCAGTAAGAATCCAACTACTAACATGGCCAAGACCAAAGAGCTGTCCAAAGACACTAGAGACAAAATTGTACACCTCCACAAGGCTGGAAAGGGCTACGGGGAAACTGCCAAGCAGCTTGGTGAAAAAAGGTCCACTGTTGGAGCAATCATTAGAAAATGGAAGAAGCTAAACATGACTGTCAATCTCCCTCGGACTGGGGCTCCATGCAAGATCTCACCTCGTGGGGTCTCAATGATCCTAAGAAAGGTGAGAAATCAGCCCAGAACTACACGGGAGGAGCTGGTCAATGACCTGAAAAGAGCTGGGACCACCGTTTCCAAGGTTACTGTTGGTAATACACTAAGACGTCATGGTTTGAAATCATGCATGGCACGGAAGGTTCCCCTGCTTAAACCAGCACATGTCAAGGCCCGTCTTAAGTTTGCCAATGACCATTTGGATGATCCAGAGGAGTCATGGGAGAAAGTCATGTGGTCAGATGAGACCAAAATAGAACTTTTTGGTCATAATTCCACTGAACGTGTTTGGAGGAAGAAGAATGATGAGTACCATCCCAAGAACACCATCCCTACTATGAAGCATGGGGGTGGTAGCATCATGCTTTGGGGGTGTTTTTCTGCACATGGGACAGGGCGACTGCACTGTACTAAGGAGAGGATGACCGGGGCCATGTATTGCGAGATTTTGGGGAACAACCTCCTTCCCTCAGTTAGAGCATTGAAGATGGGTCGAGGCTGGGTCTTCCAACATGACAATGACCCGAAGCACACAGCCAGGATAACCAAGGAGTGGCTCTGTAAGAAGCATATCAAGGTTCTGGGGTGGCCTAGCCAGTCTCCAGACCTAAACCCAATAGAGAATCTTTGGAGGGAGCTCAAACTCCGTGTTTCTCAGCGACAGCCCAGAAACCTGACTGATCTAGAGAAGATCTGTGTGGAGGAGTGGGCCAAAATCCCTCCTGCAGTGTGTGCAAACCTGGTGAAAAACTACAGGAAACGTTTGACCTCTGTAATTGCAAACAAAGGCTACTGTACCAAATATTAACATTGATTTTCTCAGGTGTTCAAATACTTATTTGCAGCTGTATCATACAAATAAATAGTTAAAAAATCATACATTGTGATTTCTGGATTTTTTTTTTTTTAGATTATGTCTCTCACAGTGGACATGCACCTACGATGGCAATTTCAGACCCCTCCATGATTTCTGAGTGGGAGAACTTGCAAAATAGCAGGGTGTTCAAATACTTATTTTCCTCACTGTAATTTATTCCTGTGATGGCAAAGCTGAATTTTCAGCATCATTACTCCAGTCTTCAGTGTCACATGATCTTTCATATATGAATCAATCATATAAATCAATCGTTCTAATATACTGATTTGTGGAAACCATGATACATTTTTTTTTTTTTTTTGGATTCTTAGAAAGTAGACATTTATTCAAAATAGAAATGTATTGTAGCATTTTAAATGTCTTTACTTTCATTTTTGATCAGTTTAATGGATCCTTGCTGGCTTGTTGTTTCTTTCTTTCGAATGGTATATGTATATAATGTCTTGACAGAAATTAGCTTTAACTCTTTAAAGTAAGGCTCAATTCAGTAACATTAGTTAATGAACTAATTAACATGAAATAATACAACACAGATTTCATAAATCTTGGTTAATGTTTATTTCTACATATACAATGTATAAATTTGTATTTAATATATTATGAAAAAACATTAATTAATGAACAAAACCAATATTAACAATTAACATTATTATTATATATATATATATATTTTTTTTTTTTTAATTTGTAGTTCAATACCTAATGCATTACCTAATGTTACAAAATTAAACTCGTTTTAAGCATAAACGTCTTTAAATATTGAACCACATAGAACTTACTATGGAATTCTATTGACGTGTGTGCTCTCTATTTTACAATGGCTTTGTCTTATCCAATCAGATTTATCAGTTTGAATTAAGTTACTCTAGCAGTAAACAGTGACTCTTCTGTGTCAGGATGTGTTTTGCTAGGTAATCATGCCTAATCATGAATCACAAATGAAATAATTAACAGAACTACAGAGAGCTCATGGGCAGAGTATTACCATTCATTAACAAATTACACCTTGCGTTCGCATCACGTATATTCATGCCTCGCTTGTAATTGCATAGGACACACCACCATGTTTGGCTGGGCGGGTAAAAGTTACAGAGCGTGTAATTTGCTGCTCAACAACAAATTACATAACCACTTATCCACTCCAGCGTCCCTCCAACACAGACAGGTAGAGCCTGCAGCTGACGGCCGCCTCCTGTGTCTCAGACTGCCGATGCTGGGAAGCTCTTTTCTTGCCTCATTGAAGAAAGACATTGTGGATGACATGTTTCACCTGGCACGCGTCAGAGTCTGGCAGACAGCCGTGGCCAGTACACCTGAGGCCAGCGCTCCTGGATCACTCGCTCTCTCTCTGTCTCTCGCTCTCTCTGGCTCACTGTATGTTTGATCTAATGTGACATCTTGAGGGAATACCCAGCATGCTGTTATGTCTGCTCTATTACCGGCTGAGTGCCTCAGGTTTACCTCTGTGACTGTGTGTGTGTGTGTCTGTGTGTGTGTGTGTTTTGTGCAGTATTTTTTATCTATATCCAAGTAGCAAAACTAACAGTGTTCATAGATACTCTGTTTATTTTGTACATATTAGATATTGTATTTTTTATGCATTGTAATTATTTTTATTGTAAATAATATAAATATTTAATTTTATTTAGTCATTTAATAATATTTTGTAAATATTACTTATTACTTATATATATACTGTATAAAGTAATATTTACGAAATATTAAATCTAATATATATATATATAGATTATTTTGATTGATAGATAGATAGATAGATAGATAGATAGATAGATAGATAGATAGATAGATAGATAGATAGATAGATAGATAGATTATAAAATTATATTGACTTGACAAAATGCTTTTTTTTTGTCTAATCAATAATTTATTGTATTGATTTATTGTATATTAATTAATAAGTTTCTACATAAACACTGACAAATGCTTGGTCAGAGAAAGAAAAGAAGGTCACGTTCAGACCCAAATCCTTTTTTTTTTTTTTTTTGCTGACTGCGACTTTTTTTTCTGTGAACAGCACAAACCACATGGAATCTTATATTTTCAATTCTGATTTGGGCCACTTCCATATGTGGTCCTAAATCAGATACAGGTCTTTTGCAATTCGACCACTCTAGATCAACATTCATCACAATTCTGCACTGGTGGGAGTCATTCCAAAGATTTTACATATCGGTAGTTATTTGGTCCCTCTGTGAATACGGAAGACGGCAGAGAAGTTAGTCACTGGAGCGACAGTGAGCTGTTATAAGTACTACAGTGACAGCTCTATACAAGTAGAACTTGAGGAAAACTCTGTTATAAGTATTACAGTGACATCTCTATACAAGCAAAACTTGAGAAAAACTCTGCTCTCTTTCTTGGCCCACTTCTTGTGGTTCTTTGCCTTCAGAACCTCTCAAGAAAAATGTGGCTAATGACTCAGATCTTCAGACTGACAACAAATTAGAGAGTCTGTGATGAATGTAGTTTAAAGTAAAGCAAGTGGTCAGAACATTTGATAAGAAAAATGTTAGACAACATGTTACATTTGAAGTGTTCAATAAGAAAATGATGAAAAGCAAGATTTTTTTTTTTTTTTCAGAATATCTGACAGCCAAATAGCTGTCCACTTACAAAATGCTGTAAATAATATACAAGCACAAAATAATCAAGCATATATTCACGTTTTTTGATAATGATTATTGCTTACACAAACAATAATTTAATAAAAATATAATATATAAATAAGAATACAGTACTGTTGAAAATTTTGGGGATAGTAATAATTTTTCATCTTAAAGAAATTAGTTTTATTTCACAACAATGCATTAAATTAATAAGTGAAAGTAAGACATTTATATTACAAAAAATTTAAATAAATGTGTGTTCTTTTGAACTTTATATTTATCAAAGAATCTTGAAATAAAAAACTGTTCCAAACATAGATAATAAGAAATGTTTCGTGTGATCCAAATCAGCATATTAGAATATTTTGATTAAAATATATTTAAATAAAAAAACAGTTATTTCAAATTGTAATAATAACAAAAGTAATAATATTTCACAATATTATTGTTTTTATTGTATTTTGATCAAATAAATGCAGCCTTGGTGAGCATAAGAGACTTACCGACCCCAGACGTTGACTGGTAGTGTATATAAGCACATAAAAAATCATCAATAATAGCTACGTATTCACCGCATGAGCTGGACTTGGACTGAAGCTGTACTGATGTAGACTCCTCTATAGCAATCCGAATACCATTCTTTAAATAGAGGCCATTTCTTTCTCAATCACAGTTTTTGCTCCTTTTTATTCTGCAAATGGTTTCATTAAATGTGTGCTCCTCAATAACCATGTGTATTTTACATTGCTATTATTATTGGGTACACAATACCTTCCCAATTTGTTTTATTTCAAAGAGAATGTAGTGGCACAGATTTAAAGGAGCATCATCTTCCTGCAGAGAGAAGTCAATATGTTTCAGCGCAGGTCTGCATAACCTCATTTGTAGCTTCTTGTCCTGTTACTTCATGAATAATTCAAGTACGCCGAAAGCAAGTGTGCTGTGCGTGTCTCCGTGTGTGTTGTGTGCGTGGAGGAAACGCTCTGTCTGAGGAGCCCTTGCCCCAACTTAGAGACCTCCAACTGTGCTGCCGAGCATCTCGGTATCGCTGCAGATGAAAGTCTAGAGGCCTGAGTGTGTGTGTGTGATCTGACATTGAAGATATGCTCTTGCCTTTAGCAAAGTTCTTCCCCTCTTCTCGAATGCATCCAAATCCTCACGAGAACGTCATTTTCAAATAATGAATACAAACACAATTGCGCTTGGCAGATCGCATAAACAAAGTCAGAAAACAATCAATAATTGATCTCGCAATTATATCTTGACTTATGACAATAGGAATAATCAAGTTGGATGGAGAACGAGGGTGGCGGTTGGAGTCAAAGCCAAACGTGTTTAAAGGTGTTAAATGTTAGGTAGAGAGGTCAAATACTCCAACTTTTTTTTTGACCTGAACACTTTCCTTGGGCTTTTGACCTTTCAAGATGAACCAGAGAACTTGTTCAGCTCATTAGGGAGCTCAAATCTAACAAACAAAATCTGCCTGGTGAATCAATAGTAGCAAGAACGAGTGGCCCGGCACACACAAAAAACAGATTCTCGTTATTGTGCAAAACACAGACCTTGGGCGCCAAAGTATGTGGAGCAGGCCAAATAATTCCTAAACATAGACTGCAACAAACCATTTTGACAAACAAGAGCCAAGGGATAAAGTAACGTTTGGAGCTGCATTCCGCTGGACGTGTCAAGATTCTCCTTGTTATTTAATATTTAAGGAAGAGTGCAGCACCTTTCTGTAATATGGAGCAGATGGTGGCAAATCGAGTCCTGCTATTGCCATCTGTGAAGAGCAGGTGTCTGCCAATTGTGTTAGAAAATGGGATTCAGTCCAGGAACTACCTGACCAAAGACAAACACCCAGCAGGGAGCACTTTGTCAATTCACTGCATGTTTATCCTCAAATATTCTTTCTCTCCCCTCTACCGATATATCTCCAACCCCTAGCTTTGTCTTTTACTATCTTCATTTAACATCTCTCTCCTGTAAAGTCACTCCCCCCTTTGCCCACTATTCTAAAGGAGATGGGGTCGCCTCAGAGTCCAGAGAGGGCAGCACAAGTGTGGCATTGTGGGCCAAAGGAGAGACGACCATTGTTCCTGCCCGCTGCCTGCCACAGCTGTGCACGAATAAGAGCAGGGACAAACCACAGCATATATCAATGTGGAGGCTGTGAGGGATGGTCCACGGGTGTCCACACTCAAAGAAGCCTAGTGTCTTTCAACTAAAAAATGCCAAAGGGCGCCCAAATCACTCAAGGTGACGCTTTTATTGCTTTCAATCCATAGGAGGTGACAAGAGAGCTAGTAAAAGGAAAATGACTCCTGAGGAATAGAAAATGCATGTATAATATATTATCTATCTTTGTATATATATATATATATATATATATATATATATATATATATATATACACACATCGAGTCTGTCTGTGATTACATGAAGAAACAGAAAAAACTGAGACAGACTAAATCCAGAAGAACTGCGGGAACGTCTCCAAGATGCTTGAAGAAACCTTCCTGCAAAGCTACCTGATAAACTATGCGCAAGTGTACCTGGACAAAAGCCGTTTTAAACGCAAAGGGTCGTTACACCTTATATTGATTTGAATTAGTTAATAGAAGTTAAATCATAAATAAATTCAATTTGTGATTTTATTTTTGAAAGCATTCTCACTTTACAGTATTTTAACACAAGTGCCAGTACTTTTCACAGTACTGTAGCTTTGCAGGAAGGTTTCTTCAAGCATCTTGGAGACGTTCCCGCAGTTCTTCTGGATTTAGTTTGTCTCAGTTTTTTCTGTTTCTTCATGTAATCACAGACAGACTCGATGATGGTGAGATCAGATCATCCTGGCTGTTGTCAGACTCCTTGTGCATACATAAATCTCACTGGATTATTACAATTAATGGCAAAAAGAATGTTTGGAAATGTAAACTGATATTTCCTACTGACACACTACAGCAAAATATATAAATAACTGACTTAAAACCTTTTTCTTTGGGGGGGGGGGGGGGGGGGGGGGGATTAACATGCCTAAGACTTTTGCACAGTACTATATATATATATATGTGTGTGTGTGTGTGTGTATGTATATATATATTGTATATATAGATGTGTGTGTGTGTGTGTTCATGTAATTTGTAAATTTTTAGCCTGGACGATGGAAGAAGGATCTAGTATTTGTGCTGAATTTCACATGATTCAACATGAAACTAAGTAGAAACAGCTCACACTCAACAGGCCGCTGCATCTAGGCTAGTCAATGAACTGGAAGGATATTGGACATGGTATCTGCAGGATATTGGCAGCGGGCAGGGCTCCCCGTGATCGCGGCTGAAAACGAATGGCGCAGGGGCAAGTTAGGCGCAGCATGTTCACCCCAAGCATGCCCTTTAAGAGCTGTGAGTGCATTTATCGCTGCAGGAGCGCCCTAAGTCCACACTAAGCTTCTCTTCCATAACTTACAGAATTATGCCTCACTCCTCTCTCTTTCTCATGTTTTTCTTGTGCTCCTGTTATTAGCTACCGCTCTGGACAAATATTGTGGTTGTGGAGTCAGAACAGATATACGTCTTAGAAAGTGAACAAGATAGGGACAGAAAGAGGTTAGGAACTGCTCTTGGACAGGAGAGGAATGCTGGGAGGTGCGTGCACATTAAAAGCAAAGAAATACTTATTTGCCTTCAAGTCATTTCAAAATTGTGTGGCCATTAATATATAAATATATGCACTAACGTTCAGATGTCTCTTATTCTCTCCAAGGTTGCATTTATTTAATAGAAAATTCAGTAAAAACAGAAATATTGTGAAATATTTTTCAAATATTTCAGTTACACTTTATTTTAAGGTATCTGTGTTAAAGTGTAATTATATATTTTTAAGTACAGAGTAATAATAATTAACTAAATGTACTTACTATAGGGTTAGGATGAGGGTTTGGTTTAGGGTTAGTTGGATGTAATTATACACAATTTATAGTTATTACTATAGTAACTACATGTAACACGTGTAACAAGGACACTGTAAAATAAAGTGTTACCCAATTTTAAATTTTCAAATATTTTAAACGTATTTTATTCCTGTGTTGGCAAAGCTGAATTTTCAGCAGCCAATGTGATACGATACTCCAATCTTCAGTGTCACATGAGCCTTCAGAAATCATTCTAATATGCTGATTTGGTGCACAAGAAACATTTATATTATTATCAATGTTGAAAACAATCCTGCTTAATATTTTTGTGGAAACTGTGATACTGTATATGATTTTTTTCAAGATTCTTTGCTGAATAGAGGCTCAGTATTTATTTGAAATAGTAAAGACGTATAGTTTTACAAAATATTTCTGAAACTTTTGATTAATTCACTGCATCCTTGCTGAATAAAAATAATAGTTCATTTAAAAATATATATTTTTTAAATAATAGTTTTATTCAGCAAGAACGCATTAAACTTAGAAATTAATAGTCTTATTAATTTACTTTTGCACTGTTTATATATCTAAATTCTATATATTTTTTTATCTGTACAATGTTGTTATTTACTCATTTTAGATGTTACACATATCTGATTGCCGTATTTAGCATATTACCATTTCCATAACATGTTTTCTGGTCAATGATGTTCAATAAATTACTTATACACTTATATATATATATATATATATATATATATATATATATACTGTATATATGAACTTATGGTTGAATGTTAACTATTGTCATTGTGCAAAAATACAAAGTCAGTTAAATAAAGTTGAATAAAATCTAATGTAATACAGCAAAAAAAAAAAATAGTTTTTCCATTTACATTATTCTAATGTCATTTGTAAATTGAAATCTCAGTCAGTTGCTAAAATAGCATCTAAATAAGAGCATTTCCAAACGGTGATGTTCAGAATAATGTTTCAGTGGCAGATGTTTTAGCAAGGGATTGACCAGATTTTTATGAATGTTTATTGCACCTGACGATGACTGCATAAGAGACTAACTCCGAAGCCACACATGGGATATCTGAGAAATACTTTTCTTCCTCTCAAATTTCCCTCTATTCTCCTGTTCAACTTCACAAGAGACATTATATGCATATGATACGAAAGTTGATCTTGCCATTAATGTCTCATGATAGATTACTTATATTTAAAATATCATCAAGCTTTTGTAAGAGTTTGAGGTCCTCTTCTGAGAAGCTCACCTTCGAGCCGCTATGTATCACTTCTGTGTTAAAAACGGCCTTTGACACTCATCTGGCTGTGCGTACGATAGTGAGCATTGCATTATGGGAGTGGAATCTTGTCAACAGGAAGTTGGATTGTCCACAAGGCCTCGCTCTGTCGTTTAAACAGCCTCTTCGTTGTGATACGCTCCTCTATCCATGTGTGGAAAAAAACAGCTGGACATAAAACCTCTGTGTGCGAGTTTGTGCGTGAGCATGTTTTACTCTCCGAGCGCCATAGATAATGGTGCGATCCTCTACTACCCCCCGAGGATGCACTTTGGCTAAGGAACGGGGACCGGGGACAGAGGGGAATCACAGAAAGCGTTATGAATGTGCGTTTGATTTCATACGCCACAGGGGTCCGCGGCACAGTGGGCCACTTGTTGTGCGGCCGCCCAGATGTGCACCCGCCCGCTCGGATGAGGTCCCCCCTCAAAGACACCCTGTTAGCGCTGCTGTCTGTGGAGACAGTGAGGAGCCCTATCCTCACCTCGCCCTGAGACCGGCATACACACACACACACACACACACCTCAGAAATGAATCAGTCCTGTACCAGGCAGAGCAGCAGTGTGAAGGGTAGATTCAATCATTCCAGTGTTTGCGTTTGATTGTGTTGAAGAGCTCGACTGCCAATGTGTGGTGCATAAAACGTGAAAAGAGACGTGATATACGACCCTGTGTCTGTGGGGTTACATACTGGGAGCAAACAAGAACATATATGTTTAAGAACAATGAATAAGTCAAAGCATACATCCTCTGGGGCCACGCGGTGATGAGGATGCATTTTGTCTGCCAGCTAAATAAAAACCTCCAAGGATAGTGTTTCCCAGCCTTAGACCAGTGGGGATCTCAGATGCTTCACAAAAACACTTGTTTTAAGACGGTTATATCTTTTGCTTCAGTGTTGTCAATAGGAAATATCAATTTTAGATCATTTTGCCTTTAGCAACTATTGTAAAAGACTTATTTGTTAAAGATATTTTGAGACACGTAAATTCATAGAAGAACTGTCAATGGATCCAAAATGTTTGGAACAACCTATACCTGCAAACCTCTTTAAAACTGTGCACAACTGTTCTTTGGAAAAAGCTTTTTTAAAGACAAAGGGTCTTACCAAAAATGTATTCAATTTAGATAACAGACGTTTTTTTGACAACATTCTAACTTCACAGCATTTTTTTCAGAAGTGGCTAAAAGAGTAGCTACTATAGTTTACAGGAAGGTTGTTCCAATTGTCTTGGAGATGTTGCCACAGTTTTTCTATTAATTTAGAATATCTCTTTATATAATCACAGACTGACTTGATGATGCTGAGATCAGATCTCTGTGAGCACTCCTATAAAAATGATCATCACTACAATATTTGCAAAAGGAATGTTTGGAAATCTAAATTGATATCTCCTATTGACTCACTAAAGCTAAATATATAAATAACTTCTTTATATGATGTGACTTTTGCACAGTACTGTGTGTATATCACTGTAACAATACTGTTAAAATAATCATTAAAATAATGCAATAAATATTAACTAAATAAAAGAAAATGTAACACAAACACTGTAATGCACCTTGCTGATAATGAAAATGAAACCAAATTATTTAATTATAATATGTGATATGTCATGACTGCTGGGAATGTCCTTTTACTGTTTTTCACCGTAAATTAAACAGCAGTTTATTGTTGTTACTTGCAAAAAAAACAGACAAACAAACAAACAAACATACATTTGACAGTATTTATTTAGTAAAAAGACATTTAATACTCGATCTATCTATAAAATATACATGCATGCAAACACACAAACACACGCACACAAACACACAGCCATGTTTATGTGATTTGTGAGGACATTCCATAGGCGTAATGGTTTTTATACTGTACAAACTGTATATTCTATCCCCCTACACTGCCCCTATCCCTAAACCTACCCATCACAGGAGACATTCTGCATTTTTACATAAAAAAAAAACACTGCTTAGTATGTTTTTAAAGCCATTTGAAAAATGAGGACACCCAAAATGTCCTCATATATCACCTATTTTCCCGAGTGTCCTCATTTGCAGGTGTGTTATCATAAAAATGTCCTCAGTTGTCATGAAAACAAACTCACACACACACACACACACACACACACACACACACACACACACACACACACACACAAACAGGCGCACACATCTTTGTGGGGACTCTCCATAGACGTAATGGTTTTTATACTGTACAAACTGTATATTCTGTCCCCTTACACTAACCCTACCCCTAAACCTACCCATCACAGAAAACTTTCTGCATTTTTACATTTTCAAAAAAATATAATTTAGTATGTTTATTAACCCATTTCCCTCGTGGGGACCGCTGGCTGGTCCCCACAATGGAGGTGATCTCATGTTTTACTATCCTTGTGGGGACATTTGGTTCCCACAATGTAATATAAACAAAAACACACACACACACACACACACACACACACACACACACACACACACACTTTCCAAGACATAATGATTTTTATACCCTACAAACTGTATATTCTATTCCCTTACACTAACCCTAACCCTAAACCTACCCATCACAGAAAACTTTCTGCAATTTCACATTTTCAAAAAAACATAACTTTTTTGATTTATAAGCCATTTTCCTCATGGGGACCAAAAAATGTCCCCACACGAACAAGGATTTCGGATATTGCCATCCTTGTGGGGACATTTTGTCCCCATAATGTAGGGTTTACCAGGCCACACATACACACACACACACACACACACACACACACACACACACACACACACAATGATTACAGATCGCTTTGAGCACACTTGTATGAAGGTAAACGAGTAGCAAAACTCGAGAGCACGTAGATGTGAATTTGAGAACTTGTACAATAAATAATAATACTTGTACGTGAACATTTACACTCACAGCTCCAATATGAAAACCTGTAAAATAAAAATCTGACATTGCGACATCGCGTACAATAGAAGTCCCATTTCATTGGCTAGGCGCCAACCAATAAAAGGGCTCCTTTGAACACCCCCGCTCCCTCCCCCCTTTCTCTCTCGCCGCCACTGAGTTTCAAGTGCACAAGTTAGTTTTGCACCTAATATATTGCGAAAAGAGTAGCAAAAGTCAAGGCGCGAAATTTGAAATTGCAGTGACAGATTTGAGAAGTTGCAAGTGCCTAATTGAGGTTGTACTGCGAATGTGAATGTAACATTAAATGCAAATATATATTACAAGTTTGTGTCTGTCATTGTATTTCTGTGAATGGCATTTTACACATTTGTGACTACTTGTCTGCAGCTTCAAATTCAGAATACAGGTCTCAACTGTTTCAACTTCAAATTTCAACATTCAACTTCAGATTTTTATTTTACAGGTTTTCACATTGGAGCTGTGAGTGTTTCACGTACAAGTACGAATATTTATTGTCAGTTCTCAAATTCACATCTACGTGCTTGAGTTTTCCTACTCTTTTACCTTCATACACTTGCATTTGTGCTGTATATCAGTGGCTAAATCACATGATGTGGTGATATTAAATGTTTCTGATTATGTCCATGTTAATAAGGTATTACAATATTCATTACTTCAATGAGCTAATTGTTTCTGTATTAAATTATTACATTGTTTAAATACATTTAATACATTTTTAGCTAACTGTGACTTTGTATATGTACATTTCTGAAATACTTAGACAGTTACCTCTGATAACAGAACTCTCTAAATTGTAATATGGACGCATGCACTTCTGTAAAGCTGCTTTGAAATGATGTGTATTGGGAAAAGTGCAATACAAATAAACGTGAATTGAATTGAATAAGGCACAGCAGCACAAACGCATGAATGGCCTTTGGAAAATTTGACATCTATCACTACTTTTAGGGATAAAAAAGTCAAGAAGAGTAAAACACTTCAGCTTTTGGTCTAGAAACTTTACAAGGAAAGATTGGAAAAGAAAAAAATGTATGGAGCTCAACAAACACATGAATGCAGAATTAACATGATACACCTGACAAAGAAGCACGGATAGTTTAAATTATAGGATGCCAAAAGTCATTTATAGCAGCAGGAGTGTTTTTACATTCTCTTTTATATGGGTTATTGATGTGGAGCTCCTGTGACAAAGAACACATTGTACCTCCAGGTGTGACAAGACGCTTTTGTGTTCGCAATGATTTCTTTGTCACGCACCTTCCCAAAGGAAGGCTAAGTGGCCATTGTCAGACATTTAAAGGGGACGCACCCTGCTGCTCATCATTCATAACCTGATCGATACTCACAAAGGGAGGCTATCGATATGCCACACTTTCACCTAGCCCAATGCAAGCTCATAAATGCAGCAACACAGGCCTCAACACACACGCACGCACGCAGATAAATAGAAAGTTTTGGATTTTGACATTTAAAACAAAGCAATGAATGTAAAATAAAAAAAAAGACTAGACTAGATATGATTTATAAAAACAGTACATACCCTTAAGAAGGTCTTTATGCTTCATTCAACTGTTAAATGAAAGCTCATCTACGGGATTGTTGTGTGTATTGAACATAACTGTGCTGATGTTTTTATTCAGTGCTGTTTTCAGAAATCACATAGATAGAACTCAATGATAAAATGAAAATGTAAAATTTGTGGCGGAGAGGGTACATATATGATATATAAATATGACATATAGTCTGCTGTTGTGCTTGCAGGGACCTGGGTTTGAACTCAGTCTGGTTCATGTCCCGATCCCACTCCCCCTTTCTCACCCTCCACTTTCCTGTCAGTTCTCAACTGCCCTGTGTAATAAAAAATACCCCCCTACTGTATATATATATGCTCATCATTCATAACCTGATTGATACTCACAAATATATTTATAATAAAAATGTCAGATTAGATA
This sequence comes from Abramis brama, assembly GCF_963993115.1. Classification (NCBI taxonomy): domain Eukaryota; kingdom Metazoa; phylum Chordata; class Actinopteri; order Cypriniformes; family Leuciscidae; genus Abramis; species Abramis brama. Next base: position 27,532,089 of record NC_139970.1, read on the forward strand.
AATTTGTTAAATATAATGCCATAAACCACATTTAATTAGTCTTAGTTTTGGCAGCACTAGAACTAGCACTTTTTTGAACAGTAAGACATTTACAATGTTACAAAAGATTTCTATTTCAAATAAATGCTGTTCTTTTGAAATTGTAATTCAACGAAGAATCCTGAAAAAAAAAGTATAATAGTTTCCACAAAAATATTAAGCAGCACAACTGTTTTCAACATTGATAATACAATTCTTGAGCAACAAATTACACCACAATATTAGGATGATTTCTGAAGGAACATGTGACACTGAAGATTGAAGAACAATTTAAAATGTATGTTAAAATAGTAAACAGTTACCGGTTTCACATACAGTAATTACTGTTTTACTGTATTTTTGATCAAATAAATGCAGCCTTGGTGAGCAATAGATTTCTTTTAAAAACATTTGAATGGCAGTTTACATTCATTTAATATTTCAGGGTAAAGTTTGGACCCAGTGCTAATACACACACTGTTATCAACCAAGGTAAATAATGGCAGAATCGGATGTTTTATCAGTATATGAACATGACTGCATGGCTCATGTGGAAATGTAGTGTGACTGCTCTTCCTGGGACGTGTGACCCAGATAAAGTGAATGCAGTATTGATGCACATCGAGGGGCCTTTTTATCCGTGCGATCAATTTGGTGCATTCACTCAGGGTCCATCTCTACAGTGCTACAGGACACCTGCTGAAGCTTTAATATCTGACCAGTCGATATCTGTAGCCCTTCACACCACAGAGAGAGGGACAACACCACAGTCAACCTCTGCCAGCTCTCAAACAACGGCCCAGTAACACTGCACACTCTTGGAAAAATGTGGACATAGGGAATGTCATCTCTAGTGTTGTTTGTAAGAAAGTAGTTATATTATGCATGCCATGCATAATATATTTAATATGCATACATGATGAATTGCACATGCACGCTACACTCATTTGCAGATAATGAGGTAAATAAACTGAACTAGGATGACCATTTGAGTGACCAAACTTCACCCTCCAAAATGTGATTATCAATTGTCTTGTTCTTTAGCATAGAAATTCATTGGTTAAAAACACTTTATCAAAAACAGTTTGAGGGCAAATACATTTTCATTCATTATGCAGAGAAAAATTAGATTTTTCCTTCCATTGATGCATCATCATATGATTGATTCATTGGCCTAAAAATGGAGTCTTCAAAATGCTTAATCACAAATGAAATATCATTACTATTTTGATACAATAATGTTTTCAAATATTTTACTAAAAGCATAAAAAACACATCTGAAGTAGATTAATATAAATGCAGTAATCTTACATTATATTGTAAGATTGTATGCACCCATCCACCCACCAACACACACCCACACACACACACACACACACACACAAATAGATCAAAGTTACTTTTCATGGCATACGATTTAAAAACAACCCAGCCATATTCTTTAAAAAGGCAGTGACAAATAACTTTGTCTAAAGGTACTATCAGCTTTCAAGACAGAAATAAAAAAAGCTCCCACAAGCTGTACTTTTTTCACAAACGTTCTCCCGCGGGACAGGTAAAAGTGAAACGGCAAACTAAACAAACACGGCGGTGCAGGCTTACACATTCTCCTGTCTGAATGAGTCAGCTGACAGGACGTGGAGAAAGGTTGCAGGACTCGGCCCTCTTTCACTTCTTTCATTGAAGCTCAGGCTTCACAATGTTATACTTACATATATACAATAGCCAAATAACAATAAGAGGAATGCCTAATACTAATTATCATTCCTTTTATTTGCTGAATGGCAATTAAATATGTACCAAGCCCCCCTCCCCCATTTTTTCTGTCTGTTCTTACATGATAATATTGATGTGGCCACTAACTCATTACTTACTATGAGCATATTGTAATGATGTATTGGTGACATCAAACAGAAGACACACTCTAAGAACTCTATTTATAACCATTAGCAGCGGCAGTGCCTAACCTAGGCGTGACCTTTGTCAATTAACTACTGTGCAGCGATTATAGCTGATTAGCCTGACAGTAAGCGTCTATGAGTCTCCGTAGTCATTAAACAGTGGCATTTCTCCCAGCAGCATGAGACCCGGCACTCCGGGCTAGCGGTGACGGATGACATGGTTCAGGGCTTCAGGGGGGTTTTGTGCGACCTTCGAAATAGTAAAGGGGGCAGTGTGGACGGTGTCTCTGTGTAAGTTAACAGAGCGAGTGATTCATGCGCTTTCTGCAAAGAGGCATTCTACGAGCGACACAAATCTAAGGGCACTTGTAGATAACAACCTGAGCGTTGTCAGAGAGCACCATTGTTGGGGATTTTGACTGAAATTAGCCAGGACCTTCTGGTCATGTGAACTGACCGCTACTGCCAAAAAAAGGTCTGAGTGTTTAGCGCTTGAATGTGTTTAGTATGCAACCGTTGCAACGCCACAGAGTAGACGAGAAGTTTTATCCTGCCATGACAAATTGCAATCGGGTTAATGAAAAAGATGATGCAATTATTCTCAAAAAAGCTGAGATTTGAGCCTTTACATTGGAAACAGGTAAATGAAATGATGCAGAACTTGATTTCTTGTGCCATTTCAGATGGATACAAGAAACAAAACGGAATCAAAAGATTCTGAAACGGGAGCAAAAATTCAATCGCATCTTTCAGCCCAACAAAGCGATAAGCGCAGAAGCAAAGTGCACAGCCAAACACTGTCATGAGTAGAGTGAATAGGATTGCTCTTCTATCGCCTCTCTTTTCCCAAAACCGAGCTGACAACCTCCGGCGACGCTTTCCATTCAAGCTTAGCGGGAACACGTTTTCATTTCAATATCACTGAGTGGGCTGGGACGGCCTTTGATGTCTACCTAGCCGGTACCTTGTGGGTAATCTAGCCCTTGGATTAAGCCATTTCTAAAACATTTTTCCCCTCCTCTCTTCCACAGCCAAGATTGCCATCACTGCCTCCGTAATCTTTTGTAACAGAAGCTAATGCAGAAACACCTGCCACACAAGCCGGGCACATCCAGTCCTGTCGTCGTAAGCAGATTACATTCTGCAATGCCAGGTATTTGAGGAATATTCATGTCGCTAAGTGCTTATGTAATGAGTCATAAAGCGCTATAGGCTCCCCTCTCCCCCCCACTCTCCCTTACTTGTTTTTGAGTTGATCTCATCCCCATAAATGAGTGAGCCTTTGGGGCATTGTTTGGGTTGAAATCCCCGGCCCATGCCAAGAAGTGAAATTGCTGCGCCTTGGGGGTCTTGGAGACAAACTAAAGAGCCAATCCTCTGACTTGCTGTTGTTTCACTGGTAGTCTTGTGATATGATGCTTATTAAGAGCATGATGTTTTGATAACAACTCCACATGTTATTAATCATACTAACAGGACACCGAAGACTAAGAAGTGGTTAACAATTCAAGAAAGAAAGTACACGTGTTTTTAATCAGTTTAGTATCTAGAACTAACATTGGTTTGTCTCTTACAGAAGAATAATCCTTATTATTATTAGTAATGTGACTAATAATAATTCTGTATATAGTCCACTACGTTATTAAAAAAAAAAATTAAACATTAACAGTTTAATGTTTTTGAAAGAAGTCTCTTTGCTCACAAAAGCTGTATTCATTTGAACAAAAATAGTAATAGATAAAAAAAACAGTAATAATAACACTAATAACAACAGTGATAACTGTTTTCTACATTTCAGAATATTACAGAAATCATTGTAAAATGCCGATTTGGTGAACTCAAGAACCATTTCTTATTATTATCAATTAACATTTTGGGATGTTTTTTTTTTTTTTTTCAGGATCTTTGAAGAATATAAAGTTCAGAATAACAGCATTTATTTTAAATAGCCAACTTGTTGCCCATTTAATGCATCCTTGATGAATAAAAATGATTTAAATAAATAAAAAATACTACTGCTCCCAAACTTTTGAACAGTGATAAAACATCATATATATTACATGAACATCAAGTTCTGGTTATTCAAAAAAAATGTTACACCATGTTATAACTCGAGCTCTGAGCTGTAGCCTAAATCTCACGACATATCTCTTCTGCAAATCTGACACAGGAGGAGACAGAAATGAAGCAAAAGCAAAATCTGGAACAAAAGCGAAGCCATCTTTTCAAACAACAGCCTGTGGCTCCTTTCACTTGGCATCTTCAAGACGCATCTGATCCTTTGCTTTGTTTAAAGCCAGAGCGTCTTTAAAAGTGGATTTATTTGTTTGAGGTTGTTTCTCTATTTATTTCTGTATTTACCAAGATCATCCAGTTCTGGGAGCGAAAGGGACGGTGGGTTTTGTCAAATCCTAGAAGGTTTCTTGGCACGGGCACAAACACAACTTGATGACTTACAGAAGACAAAGATGGTTAGTTACTGACTGTCTGCTCAGGGGTTATTGTGATGGATCCACTTCCCCGATAAAACCCACTTCAAAAGTTCACAGTGAATACAGGCCTGTAACTGAGGGAATGGCGCAAATAAATACTTCGCTGCGACAGGAAACAATAACAGGATCTCCTTCATTTTGCCTTCAAGATTTATAAAAACAACAAGGTAGATAAGCTGGAGGATCAAGGGAATAAACAATTGTGCAATGGAGCTGAGAGCCATTAGATCAAATAGCTTTAATTACCTGATTACGGTGAGCTAGTGCTGACTCGCTTTCTCTGGAACGCTGGCTGCATGACTAAATTAGCGGAAGAGATAAGGTACAGCCCCAGATCTGCTCCACCTTACCTAATCTCAATCAGGTTTACCATCAACACTGCCTGTGACTCAGTTACTGTTGAATAAGAGTGGTGGAAATGCTGTTTTACAGCTATTTCTGGACTGATCAAATCAATTTAGATAAGGAGGGCTGTTACAGGACCTTTTAATGTTCAGGACAGCCTCTGAGAACAGAACGGGTTGTTTAATAGAGATAATTGCTCTTTTATACTTTCCCATGATAAAGACTGGCAGATCCCATCAGGTCAACAGTAACTGGCAGTGATAGATCAAGGCGTTTTTTGAAAAGTATCATTGTTTAATTTGGACACATTCACATTAATCCACTTGAAGTAGCTTTCAGATGTCTCAGAATGTTCATGGTAGAAAAGGCAACAACAATAGCAGCAGCATCAAATATTAACCATATAAACACAAAGGACTAGCAGGGTTTCATTACTCAACTAAGCATGTATTATTTAGTAATTTCATCAATTCTTTTATTTTTTTATTTTAGGACTATCAAACTAATGCCAAGTTTGATGAAGGTGCGTGTTATCATGTTTTGCATTCTTTGCAAACGACCTTTTGACCTCAAAATCAAGCAATCCAAAAGCCCAGCAACGTACACACATTAAATATTTTCTTTGTCTTACTTTTGCTCACAATTGTTTTCCAGTGGTTATTGGATGTTCTGTCATCCTGTGTTGTGATCTTTGTTGGATAAAGTCCTCGCGTCCCAACAAAAGCATCTTGGAGATACGTGAGGATTTGGGCGTCCTGTAACTATGTTTGTTTGACTGATGGGTGTTGTCCGAATGATCTAAACTCTTGTGGCTTATAGTCTGTTTTTCATTTTTGCTGAGTCTGATTTAGTCTGTGGTATGTGACATGTGTTCATGACATAACTATTTTTTAAACCTGCATCACGTGTTTTTCTAATCTTGACATACACAAAATCGCAACTAACTCTGACAGTGGAGCTTAGGAGACAAACCATAGTCTGTGCTGTGCCGTTCTCTGCCCTCACTCCACACTGTCAATATTCGATCCCCAAATACTGTACATTTCTTTTGAGGGCAGTATTTGCATCAATGATTTTGCCCCATGTCAGTTTCTCACAGCTGACAGCGGTGACTGCTGAGGAGTTTGACATCGGCCCTGTGGATTTACTCCTGACAGAGGTCAGACCCTGGTGTGACAGTCAGATTTACAGTCTGGTGACAGCTTCCCTGTGGACCAGATCACCAGGGATTGATTGTGAGTTCACTTCTGGATGACAGTCATTTCACTGGCTTAACTACTTCTGTGTGCATGTGGATTGTACTTTAGTTACAAGCCAAATATCTATCGAATTTTGGCAATTTGAAAATAGCTTTTTGCCTATGTAAATATTGTAAATATTTAGCCTACTTGGTGAAAAAAGAGATTGCATTTCACTATCTGCAAACTACATCAATTCCTGCAAAAACAAGAGGGAATATATTGTATACTCTCATACACACAAAAACAACTCTTATACACACACGTGTACAAAAACACATACAAAGTAGATACACTGTACTTATTTTCTACACTTGTTCATCACACAATTCATTCATTCTACTTTGTTCATTTTTTTATTTTTCCTGCACATATAAATGCTTTGGCAATACAATTTATAATATGTCAAGCTAATAAAACCTCATTTGAATTAGAGAGCGAGAGCGAGAGCGAGAGAGAGAGAGAGAGAGAGAGAGAGAGAGAGAGAGAGAGAGAGAGAGAGAGAGAGAGAGAGAGAGAGAGAGAGAGAGAGAGAGAGAGAGAGAGAGAGAGAGAGAGAGAGAGAGAGAGAGAGAGAGAGAGAGAGAGATGTTGACAATTGTTCAGTCCCAGGAGACACAAAAGACATGAGAAGCCATCCATGCAGCTGCAGGACATGAGAAAACACACACACACACACACACACACACACACACACACACACACACACACACACAAACGAAAGGTAATTTACCTGGATAGTTCTAGCCTTCAGTCTACATTAAATTATACATTGTTAACAAGCAAACTCCCAATCATGTTCTCAGTTTCAAGTTAAAAGGCCTGTGTGTGTGGTGCAATGTAAGCAAAAGACTGAAGTTCTGCCTTGAGATAGGAAAGACTCAGGCAATTAGGCTGTTTCATGTCACTGGACTGTGTCTGTTTCCCCCTCTGGACACTTCTGAGCACCGCTTAAGACACCTAAACGCTGTGGAGTAGGGAGCAGAGCACGGATAATGTCATTTAGATTGAGGAACCGTGACTGGGAGTAGTTTTGGATCAGATAATGGTCTCCATAAAGGAACATTATTCCACATCAACATGAGTCAAGCTCTAGTCTGATGTTAGCTGGCCTGATATCTCCTTAAAAACATAGGATAAAAATATATTCTGCTTAAGTCAAAGGATGTTAAAATGGTGAATTCAAAAATGAAGATGAAAAATTAACTGATTTCAGGTTAAATTGTAGTTCAATTACATTCCACAAACAGTTTCGTCTTAAAACACACACACACACACACACACACAAAGTATCTGGAGAATTTCCTGTGCATACCCACCCACCTTAAACTGTCTTGTGGGACAAGATGAACAGAAGATGAGCAGGGAGGAGGCTGTCTGTATGTCCTCAGAGTGACACAAGTCCTAAAGAATTCTCAGGAAATGCTGCCAAGCTCAAGTTCTCTGTCTGTGTACCCATCTATTTTTCATCAATATCTTTGACCTAAGGTAAAATAAAATCATATAACAACTAAGTAAACAGATGGTGAAAAAAGCTTTGATTGTTCGGTCTGATATTTATCCATTAAATCTGATATTCAGATATATTCATGGGTTCTACACAAAGAAAATATTCTTCAACAATGGACAGTATTGACCCTATTGAATTTATGGTAATTGGAAATACATTTAGAAAGTTTTTGGAATGAAATGGCAAATTCATTTGTTTTGAAAAAAACTTTTCAAAAAAAGGCCTACTTTTTGCATAATTAAAACAAATTACAGCTTGATTGGAAGTGATGCACAAAATAAAATAAAAATCAGTGCCATTTTATATTATTATTATTTTATTATTATATTATAACTGTGGGATAGCCATATATATATATATATATATATATATATATATATTAATCATTGACATAAAAATAAATACAATGATTTGTTTATTTCATAAAAGTGCCTTAAGTTGAAGAAACATATTCAAGTAACAATGTATCATGGTCATATCATGGTAACCTGGTCATTCTGTTCTTCACCAAAACCGATAAGCTCTTGAATGTTACATTCCTACTTTGACAAGTAGCGATTCCATTAGAAAATCCAATCTCAGGTATTAGAACACAACCATTATTCATTCTGATATAACAGTATGTGAACGGTTCTTTGTTTTTATTCATTTGACGAAAAATGCCCAGTAACTGCTTAATTCCGCTGTCCCCTAGCTTTACACTTTACATTAACATTGTTGTACATGTTGTGCATTGCACATTAATATGACACATAAACACTGTAATGTAAAGTTTGACCTTTTTATGTTTCCAAATCCATGATGTATCACAACTGGCTATATAGATCTAGTTCCTGATGGGGTGAAGAGAGAGTTGTAGGGCCATTCAACACCACTTGCACTTAAAAAGAAATACAAGCCGACAGTAACATTCCCCTCGTAAACATTTATGAAAGTAGAGCGTTTGTCTTGAGAAGGCCAGGTCACAGACATTTTCACAGAAATATAATATCCGTTATCAGAGTTTCCTATTTGTCCCACATTATTTTGGTGGAAGGTTGTGGCACAGGTGATTTTTCTTTCCTGTGTGAGATAAAACAGGACTCGAGAAAAGAGAGTAAGTCTTAAGTGGGACTATGAATCCTTATCTGATGTTACAAGTACTTGAAATATGAGATCATATCCAGACCCAACAAGTATGGAGAAGTGGAACAAAATAGGGAATGCATATCTGCGATTATGGCATTGGTTTGCTTTGTGTCAAGGCTCCTTATATTTACTGATTTAGCTACACATGGTAATTTTAGCCACGTTATTGTAGACTGTTGGTGACCATGTGTGTAGTGAAATGTATGTGGGGGAAAAAAGGATATTAAAATCAGTGTCCATGACTTCAACCTTGAACAAATATCTCATAAATTGTGAATGTAGCAAAGTGGTTTCATTAAAAGGTGACCTATAGTGTAAAACAAATTTAAGGCAAACGTTGACCGCCTTTCACTCCACAGATACTGTAAGTGTTTACATAACGTTCATGTTATAAGATCAAATGAATGTCAAGAGTCCAAATGGCAAAGCTGGAAGAGTGAAAAAAAGCCTATTAGGACAGTGAATATTTTTATCTATCATATTGTATGGAGGAAAAACAATGGTAAACACGCAGACACATCTGTCGCCAGCTTATCTGTGTATTATGACGCACTTAACCAACACGCCTAATGCACACTTCACCGGTGCCTGTTAAAGCCTTCTGTAGCTGGACTTAACGATACTTAGCAAAGGTCCTCAACCACAAGCATTTACTGTAAGCTTTATGGATTGACAGGTCATGGATTGGTGGGCACTAATGGTTGACAGTGTTTTAGTTGTGTGAATTAAAACATATGGGTTAAATGGTAATTTTACAGATTTCTTTTTTTTTTTTTTTTTTTCAATATTATATTGGGATACTCAAAGTAAGTTAGAGATACAGAGCAAATTCCAAACAGCGTTTTTGTACCCTTGAAGGACACTTCGGGAAGGGGATGCCATTTGGGGTTAGGTAAGGGGTTAGGTTTAGTTTCATAGGGTTAGTAAATAGTTTCATAGTTAAGAAATGAGTTTAATAAAGTAGATACTGTATGTTAGTTGACCACTTGTAGTGTCCAAACAAGAGACGGCAAGTTTTAAAGTTAAGAGCAGAGACGGAACACACAATATAAAGAAACTTCATTATTTAGAAACTTAATTATAAAATGTATTTCAGTCATGACAACTTTCTGAGTAGATTATTTCAACCAGCATTTATTGGCATGCCTCGAGTACCTTACTGCTTTTACAAAACGGTTACCACACAATACAAATATTAAAGCCGAAAAATATGTATCTATGCAACTTTCATGAAGTAAAATCACTAAAAGCCTTCCTTCCGCTAGAAAAAATAGTCCCTGACTGTAAACAGCAACAGAAGCTACATACATTAGATGGCGGCAAAAACTGTCTTTATGAGTGAGTCAGTCAGTAGTGAAGACTTTTACATTGAAAGGACTCAAACTTGTGAACACGGAAAAGCAAGACGCAACTGACAAATGGCACGGGAAAACCCCTTAACTGTTATAAGCACAAGATATCGCAGCGGACATTCAAACGGATTTTTTAATTATGAATATAGGACTGACCTGAAGGAAAATGCTATGCCTACTGTAAATGCAGGTACACTCACTTAATCGATCTCTCACAATACTCTACTATAGCTTCAATGAACAATATCAATGAGATCAAACATATGTTTAAGTTCCTAAGAGTGGTTGCTAGGAGTGTTGTGTAGTGATACAGAGAACCCTTGGGTGAAGCGGTCATAGCCGTGTTTTACTGTGAATAAAACACAGCTATTGATCAGAATCAAGGATTGGAACTAACCGTTTTATAAAATGCCAAAAATAGCCTAATGCAGCATAGTGTTAAAAAAATATGTAAAACTAAATGCTACAAATAAGAATATATCATCGCTGATGGGCCACAACTTTGTGTCTCTATTTTTATTTTATAAAATTAATGTTATTGGTCATCTTTTATGTCTGTATATGGGTTTTACAAATATTTAACGGATAAAAAGCATTTAAGAGGTTATGACTTAACCTCGTAAATCCATTGGCTCCTCAAACTGTCAGTCAAACCTCATTACTACACGCCGCCTCCATTTAGAATGAAGTGCAGCGCAAAGTTTGGAGATTTCTGCTTGTCTGCAATGCAAGGGTATATAAAGAAGTGATGTTTGAGTAAGGGTAGTGTTTTCTTTACTCAATAAACACTATGTCCAGTAAGGCTAACATTTTATATATATATATATATATATATATATATATATATTTTTTTTTTTTTTTTTTTTTTTTTGAAGAACGGAGAATATTCTTAATATTAATAATTACTGTTTTAAATATCATAGGACTTCATCTTTTATATCATGATTTATAAAAACTGTGCCGTGACAAAAAAAAAAAAGAAAGAAAAAAGGTTGGGCTAATGCTGTAGCCCAGGGGCCTTTGGTTATCTTAAGGTGCCCCTGCCCATAGAAGATCTCTACAGGTGGCGTTGGGGAGGAGGAGGGATAACAGAAGCTTTCATAATCGCACAACGTGCCGATAGCAGGCTACGGTACAATATGGTTACTTGGATTTGGAAGTTCTGACTGGCTGGTGCCATAGCATTGGAAGAACCAATCAGCGTTCAGTTAGAGTTTCATTCCTGAACTGTATATTTATTTGCATTAAGAATTATATTAATATCAATAATAAGAAATTTCTCTTCTAGGAACAGGAAATGACTGATGGACAACCCACCTCTTTGTTATTAGGGCTGCACGATATTAAAGAAAAATGTGATATGCGATAACTCATTAAATAATGCGATATTCAATATGCGATATACAATAATGCTTTAAGTGTGTAAAACAAATTTGAATTATATTTAAATATATTTGAATACTGAAAATGATATAAACAACATACATGTTTCACATTCTTTTTATGAGAAGAAAGCATTTCTAAAAGTGCTGAAAGTGAACAATGTTTCACTGTAGCATTACATAAAAAGTAAGTGTCATTTTAACGTCAGTGTAAACCAGGAGGTTTAGGGTTTTTCAGGTAGGCCTACATTAGGTTTATTTAACAACAGAAATTGAATAATCAAATGTAAAAATAAAACACTGCTTAGTCTTTACTGCATGAATTAAATATATACTGATTCTTATTAAAGCTACAAAAGTTATTCAGTCAAGAGCAGTAAATGATTTTCTCTTTGTCTTTTGATTAACATTAAGCATACAGATGGAAGCAGGTTTATATTAACCAGGTATATATTATGCACGCTTTCTTTCTCAACCGTTTAGTCCACTTAAGACATAACTGACTGTATTTACGTGAATACTCACCAAGACAGGCATTTTGACATCAATTTGTGTATTTGGCCATCACTGCGGAAGAGAACTGAATTTGGGATCACCTGCGGCTTTTCTGCGGATACTTTGCATATTGCATTTAATAACATTAAGCATGTCACACGTATGTAACAGTCATGTGTCCAGTCTACTCTCTGCATCGACCTAAACGAAGGGTTCACATTACTGACTGCTCACTCAAAGGTCAAAGGTCAAAGTGAGAAACAGATTAGGGAGGATGTAGTGATGTTGTCGAACAGCTTTTATGATTATGCCAATCGGAATTTGCAAGCGAACAAGCAAATTCCTGCAGGAGCTTTCCAAATTAAGAAAACAACCTGAAACGGAAAGATTAGTCTCTGTCTGATCTCCTCTCATTTGAACTGTTATTTCAACCATCTTCATTTTCCTGTGCCAATGGTGAAACAAATGTTCCTGTTAAACATTCCAGGATTCATCCATATTTAATTACTCGCACCTTCATTAACATACGCCTCCCTTTAATGAAGAAAGTGTTACATTTATTCACACCAAATGGCAATTCTGCCTTTGATGATCTCAACAATTAGAGAACATCAAAGCCTAGGTTGTGCAAACTTGGATTCTCATTTGCCTAATTAAACCAACCTGTAGACAGAAAAAAAGACGAACATTTGAAATGGAAAGTTAAATTATATTTATGCTGCTTGTGAAATAATTATGTACCTTGTACTCAATTAAGAATGTGTTAATTAACTTGTAGTTTAAACATAACTAAGAAATGTGTTTAGTTGCTCTGTATTGAAATAACGACGTTCGTTTTGGCATGTCTCATTCCTTTCCATCCTGAGGAATCTTTCATCTTTTAAGCCATTTTAATGGCAGCTGAAATAGTTAATGTTATGACACAGACAGATTGAGATTTATGCTTTACAAAATCACCTCATTTGCTTCTACCAATTTCATACCAATCTCTCAGAGGTGTTCTCAAGATGTCCATTCACACACACTGATTCTTTCTCTTGTTCTCACACATACACGTGCTCATGTGCATACAATAAATCACTTGATTAAGCAATACTGAGTGTACTCAACAGGCTTGTCAGCTTCACGAATTTCATGTCATGTGTGGATCATTCTTTTCTGCCCACATTATATTTCACAAAAATTGCCATTTGTTTTCTTTGTAATGGAGTGATCTATAACTTAGTTTTAGGAAATAAATAGCATGCATAAAACTCACAAATGCCAAACTTTTGATCCTTGATTCTCATCAAACGATTGTTATTGATTGACAAGTGCAAGGTTTCTGACATGAATCCATCATAATTTAATTAATAATTGAGTCACTCAAATATCTGCATTGCATCAGACAACATAAAAAAAAAATACCAGAATATCACCATGTTACCGTATTTGCTTACTATATAGGCTAATAACTAACACTTAGCATATTGTCAAAACACCTTACAAGCAACATTAATGTGATTAACATGTAAAGTAACACCATAATCCAGAGCACTAAACTATTCAGTGCAAAGTAAAATAAAGCTTTCTTTTTCACTCATACAACTTACATTACCGTTCAAAAGGTTAAAAAAAGAAGAAATTAATTTAGCATGGATGCATTGAATTAATAAAAAGTGACACTAAAGACCTGTATGATGTTACAAAACAAATATTTTTCTTTTTTTTTCTTCACATTTTCTATTATTTTGAACTATTCATCAAAGAATCCTAAAAAAAGGTATCACAGTTTCACAAAAATATTAAGCAGCACAACCATGTTGCTTTAAACTGTGACGAGTTTATTGAACACTAAATCAGCATATTAGAATGATTTCTGAGACTGGAGTAATGATGCTGAAAATGCCATCACAGGAATAAATTGCATTTTAAAATATTTTTAAATTGTAATAAGAACACAATATTACTGTTTTTACTGAATTTCCGATCATAGAATCAAACATCTTTCAAAAACCTTACCGAACCCAAACTTTTAAACGGTTTTGTATTGTATATGCTAACATAAAACCAGACTTCCTTAGACACTTAAAAATAAGTGTTGTGCTACTTCAATTCATCATAATTTTGTCATCACTCAATTTCCATTATCCTATTATAAATTGACATACAAGTTTGTTTATTTATTTATTTTTAGGGGGAGAAAGTGCCTCTTCTCCAAAAGAAACCTATATGCCACTTGCAATACATCTTAGAGATTTCAAAACACTACACAGCATTTCATGCCTCTCCAGTAACTATATATACACATATTCAAGAAGGAAAGTTCAGGAACTTGTTGTGTTTGGCCTTTGCACTCCATCCATCCCCTGTTCAAAATCAAACCGGGGTTCTCGTTGTGACCTGTTCTCTACTCTCCACTGTCGACTCTGTTAACATTAGCCAAACTAATGAGGCAGCGCTCCTTATCTGCCTCCCTCCTCTCTTGACATGAGCGTCCTGCACAGTTCTCTTGCAGTCATCGCTCCTTTGTGCGTCAGCTCCCGCAAGTCGGGGAGTCGAACCCCTCCGGCCCTCGCTCTTCGTGGGAACAACATGCTCCCCCCCACCTCCCCAATGGACCTTAGGCCTTGTCATCTTTAAACCTTCAAACAACACCCGAGTCGCCCTCCCCCTTCCCACGGTTAAAATAAATTGTCCTTAGTGTAGAGCCGGCTGTCTGAAGCTCGCAAGTTAGGCCGTCCTGTCTTCGGGATTTTGGAAGCCCTCCCCCAGAGAGTAACAAAGACTTTGTGAGAAAGACGGGAGAAAAGAGAGCAAATGAGAAGAAGGTGTTGTGATTCCTGCCCACTCTTGAATGAGGACAGCGCCCACACACTTTTTCTCAAGCCCCCACGATCACCGATGGCTGCAGTGATAACATGGGGCTGGGTGTGTGCGTGTCGTAATGACGGTGAGGTGGCGTTTAATGCCTGGCCAAAGTATCCTCGTGGGCGACTGCTGTTCCCATGCCCCGCTGCATTCCTCCCTTAGATCCCAGACGCGTTCTTTTGCTACTATTTATTTTTCCTTCCCCCTACGTGGAGGCCAGGATGTACAACGAGTGCATTACCAGTGACCTGAGTGGGAGGGGAAACAGTGGAGCCCTCCTGAACACAAATGGACATACACACATACACACTTAAATGTTGCCATTAGTCCGGCCCCCAAGGGCTTATGCTCTCCTTTTAACACAGCAGTGACACCGTGTGTAGTGCGCTCTGGGTAGTCGTGGAGCAACTTGACCCATGGTGAGGTCTGTGTGATTATCTCACGATTACCCCAGTTTTCTCTAGTTCTGATAAAAATTTGAATAAATTAAAGGTTTGTTGATTTTGTCAATGATAATAATGAGGTGGAAAATGCACAACATGACGATCATAGTTCACCCAAAAGTGAATATTCTGTCATCATTTACTCACCCTCAAGTTGCTCCAAACCTGTATGAATTTCTTTCTTCTGTTAAACACAAAAGAAGATATTTTGAAGAATGTCAAACAGTTGACTTTCACTTTTTTTCCATACTATGGAAGTCAATGGGGTCCGTCAACTGTTTGGTTACCCATATTCTTCATATTACCAATATCTTATTTTGCGTTCTGCATTTTAAAGAAATTCATACAGGTTTAGAACAACTTAAAGGGTGAGTAAACGATGACATAATTTTTGGGTGAACTATCCCTTTAAGAGATTTAAACTCAAAGATATTGCTGATGAAAATATGATGATATTAACAAAGCTCTGTTTTTTTAGAAAAATCTAGAAAGAATAATATTGTTTCAAATGATCCAATCATTATGAATGAACACCGGTAAGTTGAAGTGCTTTTGGTTAATTAACTACCTGAAACACATCATGAGATTAATCAGATAAATGCACAGCAATGTTGTTCAACTGTTCAAGAAGTTTGGGGTCTGTAAGATTTTGGGGTCGGTAAGAAGTCTCTTATGCTCACCAAGGCTCCATTTATTTGATCTAAAATACAGTAAAAAACAGTAATATTGTGAAATATTACAATTTAAAATAACTGTAACCCAACTGAATTTTTTTTTCTTCAATTTTAATATACTTTAAAATGTAATTTGTCAAAGCTGAATTTTCAGCAACCATTACTCCAGTCTTGTGTCACATGATCCTTCATAAATCATTCTAATACGCTGATTTGGTGCTCAAGAAACATATCTTATTATTATCAATGTTGAAAACAGTTGTGGTGATTAATATACAGTTGTGCTGCTTAATATTTTTTGTAGAAACTGATAATTTTTTCCCCAGGATTCTTTGAATGAATAGAACGTTCAAAAGAACAGCATTTATTAGAAATAGACAACTATTGTAACATTAATGTATTTACTGTCACTTGTAATCAATGTAATACATCCTTGCTGAATAAAAAGTATTAATTACTTTCAAATAAAATTCTTACTGACCCCAAACTTTTGAACATTAATGTAGTATTACAACTTACATCTGTACAAAATGATGCAAATCCACAAGTGAATTTGAACTAAGTAAAAAGTCACATTGTAATCTTTCTGTAAATATGAAATAAATAAACATACAATGAATATCTAAAGCATAACAAATTCACATTGTATTAGAATATGTCTGGCTCCTAAAAGGAAGTATAACTCACTTTTCATTTTTTCTTACTTGAGTCTGAATTAGACGGCATCCCTGAATTGTTCATGCATGCAGCAATAAGGTCTGTAGCTTGTGGGCCGAACCCATGGTGGCACTGGGAGGGCAGTGCTGATACATGTCTGCAACAATATCACAATGCCCATGGGCTCAGCCACATCACAGTGAGGGAGATTATCTCCCATGATGAAGGTGAGAGAGAGAGAGAGCTTCAGGCCTTTGGCTTAAGGACAGTAAGATCCTAATTTCATTTCCTTTCAGTTTCAGTGCTGATAATGGAACATTTTGTATTCGTATAGGCTCTGTCTACATAGCTGCTTTTGGACAGGGCTGTATTTGAGATGAATAAGCAAAATAAATATGGGGAAAAAAAGAACAACAAAAGTGGCATATTTATGTTATCGTTCAATATGCATTTATTTTCTTAAAAAACGTATATTGTGTATATAAATACAATTTATATTTATATAATTTCATATCTATGTATATGACTCCAAGTTTATGAATAAATAGGCTTCAACAATGATTTTCATCACCCTATAAATGTACATACTGTATATTCTTCCTTAATGTAGTAACTAATAGACATTGTGAGATATTAAGTCAAACTGTGAAATATAAAGTTTATTAAAGAATATTAAAGAAATATTCAATTTTTAAGACATACAGTCACAGAAGTCACAAAGTTGCGACTGCACAATATAGTCATATAGCGAGATATAAAGTAAAATTGTGAGATATTAGTCAGATTGTGATACATTAAGTCCAACAACAATTTAAGAAATAGACAAGATTATGAGTCATAATTATGAGAAATAAACTTGCAACTGCACAATAGTCATATTGCAAGATATAAAGTCAAATTTTGAAATCTAAAGTTGCAATTTTAAGAAATAAAGTAGCAACTGCAAAATATAGTCTTATTGTGAGATATATAGTCAAACTGTCAGATATAAAGTCACATTGCTTAATATAAAGTCAAATATAAGTATGGCAGTAAAAAGGGATAAAAAAAAGCATTACTAAAGATAAGTTCTGTTCAAAACACATTTCAGGAGACAAAACAATAACAAGAACACAGTGACAGTCCTGTTACAGGACACAGATTCATCCAATCAGTAAGGAAAAGATACTCTAAAACACGAGGAACATCTAAAAAGGAAACAGGCCTAAATCCCCGTCTCATGAGTTCTTCCTGAGGCTCTTCTCCCTGGGAAAGCACGGGGCAAGCCAAACACCCCGAACTTTCTCAAAGCCCTCACAATCTGCAGATCTGACAGGCCCACTTCCTGTCGGGGGAACTTCCCACCTCTCCCTGCTGGAGAAGAACAGGATGCAAGGACCCCCTAGGTGATCCAAAACGTGGAGAGGACATTGCTCTGGGGGCCCTGTACAGAGCTATCATAACACACTATAGATTCACACGTTCCTACCCCTCCAACCCAGCCCGTACTTTCTCACAGAGTTTGCGATACGCTGGGTTTGTGTACAGCCGCCTCTCAAACAGGAGGACCACCGCCTCCTTTTCACCCTTTTGAAATTATTGTTCTTGCCTTGTCTATTATTACAGCAAAAGACGCTGATGGACCAGGCCTCCGTTAGGGTCTTCTTTCTCTCACACTAACTGTCTCCCTGTTTTTAAATGACCAATTATCTTGATTTACTAAAACCTGACACGCGGTGAACTGCATTCTCACGTCAGCCCCAGGAAGAGCGACGCCACTCTCCCGGATGTATCCCCATTTAAAAATGCATAAATATTTGTTCTCTTAAGGACCGCATTGACAAATGCTTTAAAAACAAGTCATTTAGTGACTCTCAATAAATCTATATTTAGCTACCACTACAGCTGAAACTCAAGTCATTGACCCCCTGAGTCAGAAGGGAGGGGAAAAAAAGAGGTTTTAAAGAGAGTGAAAATATATTTTGTGCTGGAGCACATCTGGGATTGGTTACCCTCATGGAGGTAGGTATTAAAATGGGAAACACGCTGGATTTTCCCTGAGCGTATGCCTTAGTGACTCTAAACAAAGCAGAACATTTACACTTCCGTTTTACACGCGGATTAGAGAAAAGCAACATGCCCCCGTGAGTCCACCTGGTCGGATTCCACTATCACAACAATGTTGAACCGACAAACCAACTATCGGCCTAATCCTTGTGAGAAACAACCAACGTGCTCTTCTGTAGACTGGGGACGTCAACGAATTAGAAGTTCTCCAGTACATTACTGGACTCTATGCTGTTAGCGACTTGAAATTATCCCATGCTTCACTTGGAGACCATGTCATTTCACTTCATCCCAGATAAGTGCTCTAAGCACTGTGTTCTTTTTCCAGTTGCCTGACATCTCAAGCTGACTGCGCTAACATCAGTGATACACAAATGAGGAAGCGTTAAGGGCCGGCTAGTTCGTTACAGGAAGCTTTTCTGCAGGGTAAAATAAAAAACAGCCAATTTGGACAAGACAGTGAACACATCATGAGAATACATGCCACTCGTGACACCCATGTCATTACTAATCAAACAAATGTTGATAAATTGAATATAATTAGCATGTGTCAGATGCTTTTAGTGTAATCAGAAATGATGGGCCAGCCAGTTAAGCACACACATCAAAAAGTCCCAGAGTGCTTCTTTAAGTAGAAATATTGGTAATTTCTCTCTGGCAATGTGTCCTTCAACTTTTCCGCATGTTATCTTGGATGACGGATTACGGCGGATTTGTCAGTTTTAGAAGAGAAGTAATGCAGGCTAATCACGCTGACCATCTTAACACATCTATTCACTATTTGCAATATTTTCCCAAACGGCATATTGGGACTACATTTTTTGTCATATTTGTTGAAGATTCAACAGTCATGCTACAACATAGCATATCATTTTTAATTTATACTGACACTCTGAGACATTTTAAATAGGGTTGTCAATGATTAAAAAAACATCTTTTGTAACATTGTGAAGTCTTTAGGATTTTCATCAGTCAGTTTAAATATATATGCACTGCTTTGTAGCATGAGCTCTGTTTTGAGTGTGCTGTGAAACGCATGTGTGAAGAATGCAGTTCCCAGTAAGTGCATGAGCAAACTGTGATTATTCTCATGCCTGATATGGCCTTTGTATCAACACCTCCAACGAGTGAGGGGCTCTCAGCAGCCATTAGTGACCACATACAAAGAGCTCTCAGCTGGAATCAAAACTGTATGCACTGCACAATGAACTCTACTTCCTCTAATTCATTTCCCACCTGTGGAGGTCCATGGTCCAGCATGTTCTCTTAAGGAGAACTCGGAACATTAAAATAACTCTCCAGAGAATCAATGATGAATAAACCAGAAACAACCTGATGGCCTTCTTGTACAGAGGACCTGAGAGAGAACAGCTGGCTTATGAAGTTAGAAAAAACCCTAAACCATTATGAATAAAATAAATAAATAAAAAGTAGCAGCCATTTAAAAACTGCAAACATACTTACAAAATAAAATAATCACGATTATTTTTGATCTTCAGAAATTTTGAATCCCAAGGTTTTTTTTCGTTTTTTTTTCTTCTTCTTTCAAAATGTAGTGCATTCAGTTTTACTGCATTCAGGGGCAATTCAATGATAATTAAATTCCACCATGCAAAGATTGTAAATAACTTTTTTAATGTCATATTTTTCTTCCTTTAATACCAGTTTAGGTAAGTGTTAAATAAATGTAATGATGTTCAGCATACTTTCATATGTGCGTGAGAGACCTTTGTTTAAGCGCGTCGATCATCAACAATACATTATACCAAACATTGTGGGCCATGTTTCTGCAAATAAAGACGAATTGGTTATTTTCTCAACGAAAAACAATGACAATAGCAACAACAGATCAACACTGAAAACACTGAAAAAGCACCGATATACAGCATTTACATGACCTCTAATACACCTTATAACAGCAGACAGCCACACATTAAGCCAGCAGGCCGAGGATTTAGCCCAGGCTTACAAGACCTCTTCACTCCTGACTTTTTTTTTTTTTTTATCTCACCACATGGACATTTAACTTGGAAATACAACTCAGACAAGGTAGTGGATTTGGTGGAGCAGCTTTATTTTCATTAATCAGTCTTAAAAAAGCAATCTCCGGACAGATGTTTTTGCCTCCTCTTTTTTTATTTCTGACAGGCAGCTGTAAAGCCGTTTTAGGACGGGATTGAGAGCAGGACGCCACCTGTGTCGGCAGTTCCAGAGCACGGAGCTCTTGTCCCTGTGAACATCTGAACTAATCCGGTCAGATACAAGAAGTGTTTAGTATGCTGATACAGATGTACTGGGCATATTGCTGTCGATGAGCTGGGGCCAGACGTGTCCTGCTGAAATTGAACAGGCGGTCAAGACAACCATGGATAAAAATGCTTTTTCCCCCCTTAATCTCGTGTAGAGTTCAGTGTGACCTCCTCATCTGTGACCCGAGTGCAGTGTGACCCGATCTTCAGGATTATCTAAGCAAGGAGGTCTTCGTATTGTAGATCTTCATGAAGGTGTGTGCCAATATATTTTTCAGATTAGGAATGAATCAACCCATAGTAAGAGGAATACAATTCACTCAAAAATATGGTTCCTACTAAATTAATAAAATAAATTGGCCCTGTGGGCTTACAGTAACTCTAAAACACTCTTCACGCTCTCTATATTTTATTTGTCTACTAACAATGGATTTACAGTACATGCATCACAGGATTTTTTTTCCCAGAACTAACAGAAAATTCCACCACATCTCAAATGATGCTCTGTGTTAGATAACTTTCAATGCTGGAAATGCCATTGTTTTTTATTTTTTTATACTATATATAAATATAGAATATGTTTCTGTGCGAGTGTGTGTCCGTAATGTTTGTGTTTGAGTAGGAGAGAGCGGGATAAACAGAGTATGTGCTTTCTGTACATAATAAAAAGTAATTTTGTTGCAAAAAAACATTACACTAATACTTTACATTAATTTGTCATTTTTATCTTATTGTTTACTATGTTTATTTGCTTGGTCAGTGCCGTTGTGGGGTTTAGTTGTTTTGCTGTTGTGGGCTGCAAGGACCTTTGAAATAACTGAAATCATTTGGCAAAGTTATATGGAACTGTAATGCGGGAAAGACCTGCCTGGAACTAGTTTAGCCGTGAGTTTCCCTGAAAATAATTGCACACCTTAGAACGTTCGTCAACCAATCAGATTCAAGCATTCAACAGCATATTAAAAGAAGGCATGATAAAAAAGTTTCCCAGTTTTAAAAAGTTTTAAATGTAACAAAAAAAGAAGAAAAAAAGAAAAATCTGCTAATTTAAATAAATATCTACGCCTGGAACATAAAAGAGGCCATGTGTTTTCCAATGCCCTTTCTGTCTCAGAAGGCATCCTGTCATCACTCACTGCTTTGATATCATAGTCAGCGCTCTGAAGGGATGATGATTCTAATCCTGAGGCAAGGATTTTGGTTTTGTCATTCAAAACTTCAGGACAACCACAACCAATCAGATTCCATTCGATTAAAAGTTCAGTTGAGAGGAAGTCCACCGCAAGACACATACAGCTCAAGAGACAAGGTTAATGCTGCCAATTGCAAGCAGTCAGTGAGATCTGTGAATTTAAAAGGGGAGGAAAGCATGCTGGACTATCTGTAAAGAGTGAAGGTGATGATACACGGGGCAACTTTTTGAGCAATTCTGCTATTAAAGGGCAACCAGGTGAGACACAGTGCCCACGACCGATCTAAAGTATCCAGTATCTCAATGGGAAAGTGCTCAAGCAACATCGCTCGGCAACATTGCTCAAAAAAGTTGCCGTGTATCGTCACCTTAAAAGTTTACGCTACATGTAAAAGGGCACTCTAAAAAACACTGGGTTAAAAACAACTCAAATTGGGTAGCTAAAGGGCTGGGTAAAACTAGGACAGAACACATGTTGGGCTAATTTCACCCAGCAAATTGGGTTATTTAACCCAGCATAATGGGTTGATTTTATTCATTCATTTTTATATACAGTATAATAAAAAATAACTTCATTAATGAATTAGTGCTTATTGATTAACTTTTGTCAAATACTCCACACAATCAGACTGCCGGCCTGCATCTCACTCATAGCCGAAATATGCTGTGACTGACTCCATAACAAACAAGTAGTGAACAGATCTAGGACACATTTAACAACATAATTTAGATTTAGTAGGCCAATATTTACGAATAAAATCATTTATTTTATGCAAGACACCAGCTGTTTCCATCACTCAAAAATACCGATGCGACACTTGTTTAGGTGACTCGCGTCTTGTTTTTTTAAAATTAAATTACATTTTTAATTACATTTTTAAACCCAACGGGTGGATTTGTCCATATTTGGACAAATCCCCCACCCCCTGCAAATCACAACAAGGTAAAATTCACTATGGACATGAGCTAAGTGGACCGAACTCCCAAAATCCCATTTATACTGAGGGCTAGTTTAATCTGGGCTTTGGATGCATAATTCAGCATTTAAACCTCAGTATTTATGCAGCTCTTAGATAATGGATGCCCACTTACAGTCCCCCACCTTTCTGTGCCTAGTTTAACCTATGATCCCAGTCTGGGCTTCCAGCAGTGAATTTATTTAGACTGAAGCAGATCAGAAGTTCCATTTCATAGACAAAATGCTCAGCTTCTGACAACCTCATCCATTCACCCACATCCAGAATCATTTGTCTAGTGCAGTTGATGTGCATTCCCTGCTGTTAGAATTTTCCAGGTTCAATACAAGTTGAGCTCAACTGACAGCATTTGTGGCATAATGTTGATTACCACATGAAATTATTTTTTTTACTTGTCCCTTGTTATAAAAAAAAAAAAAAAAAAAAAAGAGGTTACAGTTAGGCACTTTAAATGGAAATAAAGGGGGAAAAATGTGTCAGTTAAAAGCAGATAGGTGAAATTAATCATATTATAAAGGCACTTACATAATTCTTGTGCAAAAAAAAAGAAAGAAAATAAGTTAATTATTTCAGCTGTGAAGCTTTTCTGGTCATTTTCTGGTCATTTTAGGGCTTAGCCATGGTGACAAAGTTGTTAAATTGGATTTAACTTAACACATTTTCCCACTAAAATCATGTTGTGGTTAATGGCTATACTATTAAACATCCATCCATCCATACATCAAATTTCCAAACCACCTGTCATATCCAGGGTGTCATGATTATTGAAAAAGTGAATATTTTAGCATTAATGGATTGGTCTCATTCACATTGTAATTGCCTCACTGTAAACGTTGTTTTTAAGACATTGATGGACAAATGGAAAATTAATTTTTGATTTAATCAACATTATACCACAAATACGGTCTATTGAGCTTAACTTGTACTGAACCCGGAATATTACACAGCTACATTATAGTATAGTGCACTACTACACCACATATTGCAGAGTTTTCATTTGTGGTTTACATTTTGACACCATCTGAAATCAAAGGAGAGCATGATGAATCCAGAAACTCCTTGAACCACAAAGATGCTGTAGCTATGAACCTCAAAATGATCAGTTGACCAGCTTTCTGGAAAATGCTTCACATTTCCTGTTTAGGTGAAATGACTCTTTAATGAATCCACCAATGAACTGGAAGAGTTTTGAATTACTTCAGGCTGAAGTATACCCTCTACATTGGCAGCGTCTCCCCACAAATTTGATATGATTATTGTTCCATTATTTCGTTTTCTGAAGCATTTTCAAGGCTCCTCTCTTCAAATGTAACTCAAAACAACCTGAATGAACGTGGTAAAAACTCTAGAAAATGAGCCAGACTGATTAATTGAGGTGAGAGGCACATGTCTGTTTAAAAACATCAGTGACATTTTACTGGGATTGAATAATTGCAGCCTGTCATATGCAAAAAACATTCAAAAGAAAACCGCACTCTTTGGCAGCAGAGACATCTCCTTGGTGAATTTTAAATTATATGTTGTCGATGGAAGTATTTGAGCTATAATTTGGTGTCTCTCTTTCATAAAAGTTTAAACTCATTTAATTTAACAGTGCTGAGGGAGCTTTCCAGTTCATGGATCACTTTCCACTCTTTTCACTCAATGGTGATGATCGTTGTCTTTGTCACAGAAATGTCTGAGATGCGATGCTATTATTCTTCCAGAGCAACAAGGTCATTAACAGATGACTAAAATGCTGCATTTCTCTTAGGGCTGATGTTTTTATCGAGACATGTACTGTATATCGTCTTCCCTTTCATCAGTGTTTTAAATAGACGTGATTTTCTTTGTTGTTAATATATGAAAGGTTCTTAATTCACAGAAATATATAATCATGTTAACATATCACTACAGAGCAATTCTCCATCTAAAGCTACCAAATGAAAGAAATATGCTTTCCCACATTTTCCCTATGCCTTTTTTCTGTATCACTTTGTTCCAACATCTGCCAAATAGATGTGCTATTCCAGATTTGTGGCATTTGGAGGCATTACATGGAATTATGGCTTGTTTTAACCTTTTTGCGCCTCAGAAATTGTGACAACAAAAATGTGTTCCCTCGGTACCAAGCCCGGAAGAAAGGCATCTGTTCAGGGATACACAATGGTCTCAACATGCCTGATCTCATATGCAATAGCAGTGCCACAGATCAGTGGAGCCTGTGAGGACAGACCCAGAGGTAGGGATTTACCAGGGTCCTCTCCGCTCTCAGATACAACTGGACGTGTTTCTCCAATGTACAGTACTGTACCTGCATTATGTTTGAAGGGTGATAGGCAGAAAGCAATGTATGGTCCTGAAAATCCACTCACATGCTGAAGATATAATCAGATTACTGTAAGCGTCCTGCAGATAGTGAAGGGAAATAATTAAATATATAACTTGGCTTTTTAAAAGCATTTATCCATGGAATTACAAGCTCATCTGAGGACATGTGTGTCTGTGCATTGGTTTATGTTGTGACACCAAAATCAGTTCCACAGATGATTTAACATTCAGCTCTAATCCACTTAATAGCCTAGTTTGAATAAATATTGTAGATCATATTTACAATATTTATTGTATAAATAATATCTATCAATCCATCCATCAGATGTTTTAAAAATAACTTACTATGTTAGCAGTTAGCATACAGTCCAAGCAAAAGTGACACAAATATAAATCAATTGTGTGACTCTTCTTAAAACAGCATGACCCTGGATATGCATCTTAACCGCCTTGAAACCGCTTGCCTGATATTCACCACTCAAATGATCAGGTTGATAGAACACTTGAAAACTCACTTAAAAACAGCGGTCAAAGGATGCTAACCATCATGGTCAGCAATCGCATTTAAGATCCTCAGACTGCCTGCCAAGTGAAATAAGCATGGAGAGTAAAATTAACTGAGCATCCATGTGCCAGACCTCAGCCTCAATCCTGGAACGCAGGGACCTCTCACAGGGAATGCGATAGCGAGCCTCTGATGCCTGCCTACCAGTCACACCCATACACGCAGGCCCTGTGACCTCATATTCCTGCTTCACTCACCCTGTTGCGAAAAGCTTCCTGGCGTCAGCAGACAAAAGGAGAAACCCTTTCCAAGAAAAAGATATTAAGGCCTTTATTTGCTCAAGGGCTGTGGAGAACGTGCTTGATACAGAATCCAGTAGTTAATACTAATTTTGATAATTCCATGGCCTCCTGAGCCATGAGTATACAGTCAAAGCAGTGTGTTGATACAGTAGGGAACAGGGTGGTGGATGGGGTCATGCCACACTATGGGTTGTTGAGAATGTGAAAGCACTGAGGTTTTTGAACTTTCTCCACGACAGCTTAGTCCTCAGACCAACCGATCTTTACCACACTTTTGGTTGGCTGCTCTGGACATCCATTTGTTTTCTCAACCCACTGTATATGTGACTGAGGTTTCAGTCCATGAACACAGTATGGCCACTAATTTGTACTCCTCCGGCTGTTTTTGCAACATGTCAGCCGACCACTGCACTGCTTGTAAGTTGTCAAATTCAGGAATGTGTCATATTCTTGTTCTAATACATTTTCTGAACCTCATCGCACATTAATTGATCAATGTCATACTTAGTGTTTTTGAATTTTGTTTCCAAATGTCATTTCACTGTAAAATACTGTCACATAACATGATATGATTGGAGAGGACTACGTACACTTGTCACTTTGAAAAATGGCATCGTTCATAGACCTTGCCATTTGATTAGGCACACGGATATGTTTCTATGTTTCACAAGAAAAATGATGGAAAGTAGTTAAGTTGACATTTCCACTAAATAGTTTATGCACAGCTGCGGTCTTGAAATCGGTACCTCTTGACATAAAACACAATCAATTGTCTAAAATTCAGTCCGCTGAGCAGTCGAGGTTTTGTAATTAGTCCCTCATCTCCAGCCTCCACAGGTATTTGAGGGAGGCTTCCCAAAACAGGACTGAAAAATAAAACAGTCCGGACCAAATCAGCCTCCTCTCCTCATTTTGTTTCGTCAACAGTTTTAAGACTTCTCATCTGACATATAATTTTAGCTGTGGTCCCTTTGAAAACGGCACCGTGGCTTGGCTGACATTTGACAAACCTGTGTGGAGTTGACAGCACTGGTCTGTGGTCTACCTTATTTGAAGCGAGGCTGCTTACAGCACAAAAAAAGGTTTGAGTTACTGTTTTGAGAAACACCGCCACGTTAACTGCAGGGCTCAGGGAACGCGATCTGAACTAGAGATGGGGGTATGATCTCTACATCAGCTACCTTCAAATTAAACTTGCCATGGTCGCTTGTTAGAGAGAAAAAAAAAAAAAAAAAAAAAAAAAAGGGGGAAAAAGTCAGTTACTGATCTCATTAGTATTCACACAGGTATTCATATGTAAAGTGGTTCTAGCACATGTACATTTAATAACAACACACAGTATAAGTATAAATGTATAAATGCATTGATGGCGTCTACAATGTAAAACCTTTCATGTATGAACAACTTTAGAGACACACATTTACAAATCATTTCAGCTTTGTAAATTATATTCTATTTCTAATTAATTCGATTAATACGATATTTTACTGGGATTGCATTTAAGTTAGCATTTACCTATTTTAACATAATTGTTAAAAAGCTCATTTAAAAATATCAAAAATAGAAAAAAGTTAGTTTCAGTTGTATTTTTATTGTATTTTTGATCATTAAATTCACCCAGTGGTATGTATGCATCTCAAAACTTATAATATACCCAAGTACATGTTTGTATGTGTTTGCATTGGTCAATATTATACAAATACTATTTATTTGTATAATGCAAATTGTATTTTGCAAGACTCCTTCACAACAAAAAATTATTAAAGGCTGTATGTGTGTGCATTCATTTCAAACACTGATAATTAAAGAGGTAAAATAAAAATGCAACACACTCATTCTCTGTTAATTTGCAGACACCAACAAAAATGGAAAACAGACAGAAAATGGACCTTCCGACCCCCATACACACTGGAGCCAGTGAAGTGTGTCAAATCTAATTGGAATATATGAATGTTTCCTTTGTCTGTTGCCCCTATCCCACTTGGCAGCAAGGGGAAATCATAGATACTGCTTTTTAGATAACCGAATGAACCATAAACCTGTGCAAAATTTTTTTTTTTTAAACATTTTTAGAATCTGTCTGTCTGTCTGTCTGTCTGTCTGTCTGTCTGCCTATCTATCTATCTATCTATCTATCTATCTATCTATCTATCTATCTATCTATCTATCTATCTATCTGCCTATCTATCTATCTATCTATCTATCTATCTATCTATCTATCTATCTATCTATCTATCTATCTATCTATCTATCTATCTATCTATCTATCTATCTATCTATCTCATGCCTAGAGTGACTCATTTTTTTCTATAGAAATGTAAATAACAGATGTCATTAGACATTAGAAGTGTCATTGTTATATTTTAGAAACAAAGGTTTTGCAGATTAAATTAGTCAACCACAACAAACTCAGTCAAACATTCAAGTGGGCAAATCATAAAAATGAGCGACCACAAATTTTAATGACATCAAACCTTCCACAGAATCACTGTTGGCAAGAAAAGCAGTTCTCACCACATTTAGCAGCATTCATTAAACTGTCTAGTACAATACCTTCACTCTAAGTATCCCCTTTTACAAAACAAAACAATTTTGTGACAA
The DNA here is from genome assembly GCF_963993115.1 of Abramis brama. Lineage (NCBI taxonomy): Eukaryota > Metazoa > Chordata > Actinopteri > Cypriniformes > Leuciscidae > Abramis > Abramis brama. Next base: position 27,560,756 of record NC_139970.1, read on the forward strand.
AAGTGAATTCAATCTTTCTAATGAAAGCCAACATAATCCTGTCCTGTGTGCAGATAGGTTAGCCATTAGCCATCAATCACCCCAAGGTCTAGTGAGTGCCCCCTGGCACCCTGTCATCCCCTCACACACAGGCAAGAGGAACACCGTGGATTCCTGGACTTGGGAACGGCTGGAGTCTCAGAGAATAAACTATCAGAGGCTCTCAGCAGCTCCACCAACAATAATAAAAATGCCCTGACTTTAAGGTGACATTCCCAATTTACGAGTATTTGTGTCTATAAAGTGTATTCCTTGGCTGCTGACTCCTTCAGCCTGTCTCGTAGAAAGAACAATACATTTGGCCTGCCTGAGACACTAGGAAATCCTTGTCCTCCTTAATTCAAGCTCCTCTCACCATCCTGCTGTTTGGCTTACTTTGCAGATCTCTTTGAATATACAATACATTACTTGTAATAAATAATTACATTTTAAATATGAATGTTATTATTCAATGAAACTAAGTATTCAAACAAAGGAACAGTACATATAAAAAGCCCAGTCTACCATTGCACAATTTACTGTACAATAACTGCACAAATTGACCATAATATATATTTGGTGTATGCTGTGCTGGGGGAAGACCCCAATTCCCAGCATGAACTGCAACATAATAAATCATGGAAATTGCTGCTTTACTGTTTCACAATTTGCTGCACTATTTGCAATAGTGTTGTTACACCTTTGAGTGAAGTATTATGAAAGAGAGAAAAGAGCAACAAAACCATGCAACATGGACCAGTTATCTGCACAGAGCCACAACCATAAACGTACAGCATAAATATAATGCATGCACACTACTGTTCAAAGGTTTGGAGTTGGTAAGATTTTTTTCTTATGCTCACCAATTTGATCATTTATTTGATCAAAAATTCAGTAAAAATTACAATTTAAAATGACCGTTTTCTATTTTAATATATTTTAAAATTTAATTTATTCCTGTGATGGCAAAGTCAAATTTTCATCAGCCATTACTCCAGTCTTCAATGTCACACGATCCTTCAGAAATCAGTCTAATGTGTTTTGGTGTTCAAGTTTTTTTGGGGATTTTTTTTTATTTAAATAAAAATATAAAAAAATATTTTTATATATTATATAAAATTTGTTGTGGGATTCGTTGATGAATAGAAAGTTAAAAAGAACAGTATTTATTTGAAATAGAAATCTTAGGTATTCTTACTGACCTTTTGAGTGTATCAACTATGATTATTTTGTATAGGACAAAACTGCAGTTTCATACTAATAGGAGATTCTACCTGGAAATTTAATTTTCCGAGATTATAAAAGTCAATTTATTGCAGTCTATGCAAATATGCCTAATCTATCATTGCTCAATTGGGTAGGCAGGAAGAAAATGGACATGCTTGAAATGTGCAAAATAGGCTAAAACCAGCGGGACTCCAAAGCAACACTTTATATTTTATTTGCTAAAAATGTTTGATTCTTTGTCTCATGCCCTGCTAGAAACTTCCTGTTTTGCTGGCCTTTCTTCCTCTTTTCAAAAAACAAGACAAAAAAGTTACACTCTGTTCATAAAAGACATGATTAATGTAGAGAGCAAATAAACGGAAATTTGACGTCTACTGAAAAGGGGCCTCTTTGTAAAATGAAGCCATTGAGAACAATGAGCCATGCGGAGCCATTTTGGACCTGCCAAATAAAGTTTGACTTCTGTGGCGGCCACAGATGCTATGGCAACACGCTCTGACAGGGAGTTTATTTTCTCTAAGCTCTGGTGGAATATTAATAACTGAGGCACACATCCTGCCAAGTGGATCTGGATGGGGCATAATCCCAAACTGCGCGGGAAACACAAGTCGAATATCAAATCGGTGGAGCTCCTGGTATTCCATCACCTATATGCGAAGCGTTTGCATTCGACTGATGCTGTTTTGGCTCTGGAAAAATAAGATGTTATATCAGCGTTGCAATAGAGTAGTTTATTTTCAACTTTAATAGCACTGCTGTTTTGTTAATGTAACAAAAGACTGAATTCATCTCCACAGTTCAGAAAGTATTGAGAAAGACAATATTGTTTTCTTCTCCTTTTGAGGAGGGATATGTCAATTTACTTTGCCTAGTAATTACATATTGCCTAATATATCTCAATTACACTACATTCGTATTGTAAAACACTGAGACAGATCCAACGTATTGTTATTACTAAATCAACAGCACAGTTTTGATTCCTCCAATCCCTTGTTTGTGTAGAATCCCCCGATGCTTGGACTAAGGCTGCTTTCTCAGGGTGGGAGTCAGGTACCGCAGCCAGAGCGCCATGGATCTGGTCTCTTAAGTGTAAGGGACTGCTATCTCACATGTGTTTGACACAGTGTCAGGCCACAAAACTCCCACCAAAGCACTCAGGCACTGGGGATGTTATGTTTTCCCCAGCCCCTAATCATTTTTGGCCCTGGACCCACTTCCTGTTCTGCAATGAAATGGCTCAGGAATGCCATTCCTCTGATACAAGCGAGGCAGAGAGAGGGCCAAGGAGGAAGTCTTCCTGCGCTCTACGTGTGTGAGATAGTGACACTGACCTGTTTGAACAGTGATGGCTTGACTCTCACGTTTCTAAATCCCTTATGTCAACATACTACATATTAATACACATTTTTAGACCACACTCCCTTACACTCTTCGACTTGTTGAGCTGGAATGCATCAGGCGACAGGGGAGTGTAGAGGACAAACTTTTCCCACATCCAAGTCGCGTCAGACTTTCGAACCTTGGCCCTAAAATAGCCCAGTTCAGTTCATCCAAATTTGTAGGATTGGAGGTCAGCCGGAGACGAAGCTGGCGTCACATTTCATTAACACAAACAAACACGGTGTCACAAACTTTTGGAGTCTTTATTCACCACTAACGGTCTCAGTTTTCGTTCTGGGCGAGGTTGTGCTCGCTTATAATTCATTGCAATCTGTTCTAATGTTATATACGCCACAACAGTATAGTAGAGGCTCAAATCTAGAGCACGATTCTGTATTTTATGGGTTTGATTTACATAACCCTCATCCAGACCACATCAAAGCCTCACGCGAAGAGTAAAGAGCACGTCAAAAGGCTCCCCGAAGCGACATGATGTCTTGAGAGGATTCAAAGCAAACACACACTGCCCACAGAAGTCCTCCGTATGGAGCCTCTCTCTCTCTTTTTCCGCTCCCCCCTCTTTTCCGTGCTCTTACAGGGGTGTTGAAGTGACTGCGGTGTATTTTTATACAGTTCCATCCCCTCTGAAAAGAAGGCGCCTCAATTGGCTTGAACAATGTTTAAATAATCAAGGAGCTGTGAGTCTTTGAACTAATTTCACAAGGAGAGAGATCCAGATGTGGCGTCCCTCGCTTTGGATCGCATTCTGGTTTCGAATGCACCGTGAGTGCGAAAGGCCTTTACCTCATCTAGTGGCACCATTTGGTTGAAGTCAGTTTAATTCTATCAACATTAGAGTAGGAATGATGGAGTCAAAATAAACACTGCAAAAGTGGTAAAGATAAAACAGCAAGTCAGTCAATGAGCTGCCAAATGCATGTGACACTTTTAAAAACATGCATTCAGAGAAATCCTTCATATCTAGCATATCTGCAGGTACGGAGTCTCCTGAAATGCTTTCTGTGCTTTCAGCCAATACACTCAAATTACAATTTATTCCTCCCTTTGGTGCCATGTGTTTGTAATTGCCCCAAATGATCCTGCCTAGAAATGTGTGCTCAACATTTTCTTGACTTCTCTTGGGTGTCGAGAGAGATAAACGTGCGGATGAAAATTCTGAGTGAGAAGGGCCGCACAAGATTTCATCAAACGTTTCATTTGTATACATTCATCGGAGGGATATCTCTAATCAGATTTGAAAAGCTTGATTTAAGGATGATGAAAAAGAGAGGCTGCAGAGGGACTGCATTGCCTTTGGCAGGATGAAATTACTGAAATTTGGAAGGCAGTCCTTTTATTTGAGTGCCTGTAACAAAGATAATTTTACAAGGTTTCCGTTCATTAAGTGCTGCTCAGGTGCAGCGCAGACGGGAGTGTTTGCATACGTGCGCACACACGGCACAGCGCACACACATGCATGGCCGTGTACATCTGCACACCGACTCCAAAAAAGCACACAAAAAACAAAAACAAAAACAACCTATAGAAGTCAATAACAGTCTTGGAGCACAGCTGAATAGAATAGAATAGAATAGAATAGAATAGAATAGAATAGAATAGAATAGAATAGAATAGAATCGATCAGTAGTTCTCAACTAGCGGGTCCTGACCCAAAATGGTTGTTCCTATTCAGAATGTGCTGTAATAATGAATAATTACAATAATAATTTTGGTAACAATTTAGTTTAGGGTCCAATTCTCACTATTAACTAGTTGCTTATTAGCATGCATATTAGGATATTGACTGTTTATTAGTACTTATAAAGCACATATTAATGCCTTAATCTGCACGACCATATTCTACACCCCTTAATTCTACCCAATACCTAAACTTAACTACCTTACTAATAGGGCTGCACGATATTGAAGAAAAATGCGATATGCGATAACTCATTAAATAATGTGATATTCGATATGTGATACAATAGTGTGTAAAATAAACTTAAATTATTTTTAAAATATCTTTAAAATGATACAACCGACATACGTGTTTCACATTCTTTTTTTGTCAAGAAAACATCCCTACAACTTCTGAAAGTGAATAGCAGTGTTTTAAGAAGTGTTATTTTAATATCAGTGTAAACCACAGGGTTTAGGATTTCAGGAAGGTCTACATTAGGTTTATTTAACAACATAAACGGAATAATCAAATGTAAAAATAATACACTGCTTAGTATTCACTGTATGAATTAAATATATACTGATTATTATTAAAGCTACAAAAGTTATTTAGCCAAGAGCAATGAGTGATTAACTATTAATAAGCAGTAATTAGGAGTTTATTGAGGTTATCGTAGTTAATAGTTAGTTAATAGTGAGAATTGGGCCCTAATCTAAAGTGTGACCATAATTTTAAATTATTTTTTGTTTGCTTTGGTACGATGACATTTTTGGAACTGTGTAAGGTCACCACTAATGTAAATGTCTGGGTCCTAAAGTAAAATCAGTTGAGAACGCCCGGAATAGAATAGGCTAGAACAGAAAATACATGAGTAGACTATCAAAGGTGTTGTACAGGAAACATGCCACTAATTTGTTCTAAAAACAACTAACATGTTTGAAATGCACATGTGCACACATGCATAGAGAGACACACACACATACACTACTCTTTTCTCTGAACTGTGACACAGAGAATGTTGAACCTTGAAGGAAAATAAACGGGCCACTTCTCAGCTGCTTGGGCTCTTTCCCAAACTTTCACATGAGAAACAGAGGCAGGAATGTTGAGGAGCAAATCTTTCTCTTACACAAGTACATCCTTCTCATGTGTCCCTGCCATAACATACCTTTAATCGAGTCTATTTTTAGACGTTTCCTGCTTCTCTGTAGGGTAAGACGGGGGGGGGGGGGGGGGGATGCGGACGTCTGGTGTGTGTGTGTGTGTGTGTGTGTGTGACTTACAGCCAGTCACTCAGTTCCACAGGGAACAGGCTGTTGTTCTAGCCTGGGAAAAAATGCACCTATCTCGTAAAGATTTTTGGGAAGGAGTAAAAAAAAGTTGGTGAGTCTCTCAGTAAAAATCCCCCATTTATACAATAGCAAGAACACAGATTTTAGTCGCGCTGTTTCCCATGATGCATATTGAGATATAATAGTTCTATTTTACAACACCTTTGCTCTGGGTTTACCTCAGAACACATCAGAGATAACTGCATTGTTTATCTATATTGGGGCCTTTTAGGGTAAGCTTTGCCAATTACCTTTTTGCCATTGTTTGTTGTGACAATATGAATATAATAGAATAGAATAGGATAGAATAGAAATTCAAATTAAGTGTTTTTTCCACCATTTTTTTCCACCACTAACTAATCTATAGATGTCTATCTATCTGTCTGTAGGTAGATCTACTGCACACATCACTTTCATGGTCCTGTTTACACCTAGTATTAAGATGCGTTTTGGTTGACCAGATCACAAGTCTAAACAACAGGGTGTAAAACGTTTTGAGCTTGTCCACTTTCGTATGGCAGGCGCTCATGTGGCTGAACGTGTCGAACAGCCACAAAAGACCGCCTACTCTCCTTCTACTGATCTAACGCATAAACATTATGGGAAGTGCGCTAGCCACTAGCCAGACAGGATTTAAACTTTGTCGGCCGAAGACCCAAGTTTGGTTTGAAGACAAAAAAAACGTACAAAGTACAATGTTCTCTCACCATTCTTGATTGCTAACATGCACTCACAATGTTCGCCGTGGTCTTGAAGCTGTCAGAGCAGAAATGAAAGCTGCTGCTCTCCATGTTTTTTTCCGTCATTATCAGTACGTTCAATTGCATGAGCTTATTTCATCCATTAGATCGAAAGATCTGAAAAAGCCCATACAATTACCCTCCCCTCAAGGAAATCAGGAAAGAAGTGGTTGAAAGTGGAATGTGTCTCTGGGAATGCGTCTCCCTCGTCTACTTTTGATCGTTTCGACCAAAATGCATCATGATACCAGGTGTAAACAGGGCCTAAATCTACCTTCTGTCCATATACAATACCATGAAGAAAAATGCAGAGGATGCAGAACAGCTGTGCTGCAATTTTGAATGTAGAGCAATATGCATACAGTTTTAGTGCATACTGTCCTACACGTTTGCTCCCAAAATTCAGAATGGCAAAATCTCTTGATGGAATCAGAGATGTGGTCAAGAGGATCTGCCTTTTAAAGGGGCCTTGTGTTGTGCGTGTGTGAGAGAGAGCTGGACAGCAGCATGAGGGTTTCCCACCAAACACACGTGGCCTCTTTAAGCGCTGGTGTGCTAACTAGCCTCCCAGATGTCAGGCTCTCTGACTGACATCATAGAATCTTGGATGAAGCCAGGGCCAGTGAAGAGAAAAACCAGCAGGGTCGCCTATCCAGAGAGGCTGGCACATGCTGGCATTCCCGAGGCCAGCATTCCCCATTTCTAGAGAGAAGGCTCAAACTTTGCTGCTAATGAGCAGTAACGTCCCATGAACATCATTTAAACAGAGTAGAAATAAAGAGTGAGAGAGAAACAGAGATGGCCAAAGACAAGAACAGGGTGAGAGAAGGAGAGGATGTGTTATGGAGACAGACAGCAAGAAAGAAACCAAAAGAAAGAATAAACCAGGAGAGAGAGACAGAGAGAGAGAGGTGTGTCTTGAGAGACGTAAGAGTTGAACTATGCTGCTCTTGGCAGCGCCGGGCCGGAGCGATGGAGCCGGAGGCGTCACGGCGCCACCTCAAAGAACGTTCCGGCGCAGCCACTCACTCGGGCGTTCACTCCCAGCACATGGCATTCATTTAGAGGGGGGGCTGCCGGCGAGCACGGGCCGCTGTCTCCCCTCACAAAGCCCAGCGGTGCCTGGGCAATTAGGAGGCCGCAATTACCCGGGGTGGATCTCCTCCAGAACGTGGCCAGAAGTTACTGCGAGCCCCTGCCAAAGGGCTCTGAGGGAAGTGACAGGGAGGAGAACTGCGGGGTGCTCAGCGCACTTGATTTACGTGAGGAAAACTTTTCGGGTTTTTGTTTGTGGAAATGAGTTTCACTTGAGCCATTTGAGTCAAATACACAAACACATTTGAGGCCCGGCCTTAGGGTGACAAGGATAATTAAAAATGTGCGTAAGCCACATCCTCTGAGTGTTGTAGCAAATACGCGGCATGACATCCTCCCCTTTGCAACACTTTAGAGGTCTCCGATGGGCGCATTTTCTCGCCGTAATTTTTAATGCCAAAGATTCCTCCCTACAGAGAAATTGGTTAACATGTTCCCAGTATGGCTGGAGTTTATTCAGATGACCTGATTCGGCATGAGTCATATATGCTATGAGGTCAGGAAGGAATGAACATGTCAAGTGCAGCTTCAGCAGGTTTGCGCTCTTTTAAACGCTAGTTACATGGAGTTAAGCTATTCAACACAGCTAACATCACTGCATTAGAAAACAGTACAATCAGAAAAAGTGACAGTTCCTCATTATTTTTTTGCATACTTAATGCATACAGTAGATCCCACAATGTCAAGACAAATGATTATTTGCAGTGTATGTACTAGTCATATTACCAGTGTGGGGCTGTAACTAACTAAAAGTAATAAAGCTACTAACATTATCTATCTATTTATCTATCTATTAATCTATTTATCTACACTACCATGAGGTCTGGAAGATTTTTTTATGTTTTTGAAAGAAACCTAAAGGCTATATTTATTTGTTCAAAAATACAGTGAAAACAGTAACATTCAGAATTATTGTTATAATTTAAAATAAGTTAAAAAATGGTTCAAATGGTTAAAAGGTGAAGTGTTAAAAAAAACCCCACACATGTGAGTTAGTAATCCTGCTTTTTTAATCCAGATTTTTGCAATAATAATCATCTTTAAGAGCTGCAGAGAGAGATGAGGAGAAACACTTCTCAGGGGAGTGTTCAACATGATCTTCACGTACTGTACAAACAACATTGCTTAAGTCAAATCTAAACAATGTAGTTACATGGTTAAAACACCATGTACTTTGATAGGAACACACTTTAATGTATTTCCTACATTCATTTCATTTCCTACATTTCAGACATCCTTTTGCTTGCTGCACGAATTCTTTCAAACAAATTATCTCTGAATTTAATATTCAGCAAACCGACGAGTCTCTCTTGACTCTCTGAGGTCAAAGCAGCAAGTCAGCAAGAGCTCAGTTCTGCATAACTAATCTAACATTTATATAAAAATTCTGCTCAATTTTTAGTAAAGGGCGAGAACAAGCAAAGTCCTGGTGCCTGGGCTGGATGGGCAACTTGAGGTTTTCTTAAAGCCACCCAATGTTTTTCAATAATCATAAAATATCTAAATCAAAGAGACTCGAGACCAGACAGTTTTCTAATCTAATCTTGCTCTGCTCTTCTAAGTACCCTCACTGTACTGCAGAGAAACCTATAAGTGAGAATATCATTCATTTTCATTATAATATGATAATATTTTATTTCTTTTGATCCACTGTGGTATTCCGTCATTTGGTGTTTTGGCACTGTAATGCCCACTTGAATTGTGACCGTTCCTGTAACTCTCTTCTAATGGTGCACATCTGTTATGTTTTACTCTTCTTTTGTTAGTATAACAATCATTCTTTATTTACGATCAGATTCACTGAGCAACAGTTAGTAAATAAAAGCTACAGTATATTTCAAAGGAAGATGAAGTAGAAAAAATGGATACGTTTTAGCCATGAATCACTGGTAGCGCACTGGAACTTCACTTCTGAAGAGTAATTGATGACAGTGGCTAGCAAAGATTTGTCCGCTCTATAAAAATTAATGAAATAAGAGATAAATACATTGCAAATCTATATGGAACAAATCCAATGGTCATATTTCTACTTCAGCTGAAAGAAAATATTAAACAGCACACAGAGATGCATAGATACTGCACATAAAGGCGATTTAAAGTACCTGTCAACCTGACTGAGTCCAGACGAACAGTACTGGTTACGGAATGTGGGAATTTGGTTCTGAAAAGTTACATCTTTAAATGGACAAGTACCTCAGCTTTACCACAGTAAACACTGGTTGTGTGCTAAACTCAGCTTGCTCGCTCTTGCATCTATGGCCGTTTTAATGAGATAACGACATTATAATCAGGATGTGAGAGAGTCTGAAATTGAGCTGCAGGGAACGAGAGGAGGAGAGCGAGGGACACAGATAAAGGAAGAGATGGAGGAGAGGGAGGAAATGTAACATGACGAAAGAGTCTTCACGCAGACTGCGAGACGCCACGCTGTCTGCCCAGACAAATAGCCTGTCCGCACGGTGTTTGCTTGTTATGCGCGACGCACATGACCACTGACGTGATGGCATGCGATAGGGCTGGGATGATGTCAGTCATGAGGGAAACAGGTGGAGGCTGCAACGCCTCTTGTAACCTGAGGCGAGGAATGAGCAGTGGACAGCATGTGATGTCAAAGACAACTGAAGGAAAAATAGAAAACAGTCAATTTAGCACTTTTAAAAGCCAATATTTAAAATAATTAAATATATATATATATATTATCTTAATGCTGAGTTTTTAGTAGCCATTACTATCAGTCCTATCAGTCTTCAGTGTCACATGGTCTTTCAGATATTCAGTCTAATATGCTGATTTGGTGCTCAAGAAACATTTCTTATTATCAGGGCTGAAAACAGCTGTGCTGCTTTATATTTTTGTGGAAACTGATTTTTTCGGGTTTCTTTGATGAAGAGAAAGTTCAAAAGAAAAGTTTTTTAACATTTAAAATTGTACAATTAAAATTTAACACATATAGTTCACCTGAACAACACTAACCAGCCAAACTTTTTTTTTTTACCTTGTACAAGTTAAATGGATTGGACATTTAAAATTAAGCTGAAAATGTAGATTCAGCTTGTCGATGTGATAGTCAGTATGCAGACATGCCCAAATGACTGCTTTCAGATCATACAGAAAAATGCACGGCATATTGAAACTGGAACTTTCTTTTCTACTCTCAGTTGAAACTCAGATAGCACAAACTAATATGAAACTCACTACAAGGAAATTGGTGGCCTGCTTAAACACAGTAATCATTTGCTGACACCTAATTTAGCCAAAGAAGTCTTAGCCATTATATTGCATTGTTTCAGGATGAAATGAGTTTATCAAAGTACAGCCATTTCATTTGTATTTTCAGCATTTTTTTTTCCCTGAAAGGGCGCTAAATCACATTCTCAAACATGTATTATTGCTTTTGCATATAATGGAGTGTAAATGTAGTCTTGACATCAGATCCACTGAGACACGGCACATTAGCATTTGCATGGAGAGCTCCTGTCATTACATCAGAACTACTCAAACTTTCACAAAAGCTTTTTTTTTTTTGTCTGTCTCACTGGAGAGGCATTGAGTTTTATCAGTTGAAATCCAGAAGTTACGGACTCATAGTTATGAATACAAAGAAGACCCCAAAACTATTGGATGGATAGGTGAAATATGCCCTACTTCGTTTGAACAGTATATTGATGAGCTTACTTGCTCAAACTGACTTGCTTCCGTTTTATAATAGAATTGTACCGTTTTCCTAACATGTGACAAATTAGTTGTGAAATTCAGTTGTGACATTCCCATATCCTTTGTTGAACCCTCTTATCGTGCTTTTACTTTTGGCCCTTCACATCTGGCATCATTGCCAATAGGTTTGTCTAGGTGGACATGACTGTTTTCTCTGAACTAAAAAAGTCTGTTTTTGTTTCTTGTTACAAATGAGCCCGATAAAGAGATCGGTGAGATCAAAACAAACATCAGCTGCTGCGGTAGAGCTCCTTCATCAAACGTCTTGGGAGACCACCAACACTTCCCTCTTGGCTGGAATCCCCACTTATCCAATGTTTGTGTGTGTCCAGTGGACCGGTTGTTTTTCTACACAACAAACTTGAGAGCAAAAAAGGTAGTACATGTTTTCATTAATTAAGAGAGCCAGCAATCTTTCACCTGTTAAAAACATTTTTTTTTTTTTTTTGCCCTCCTTTTCAGGCACCTCAAGCGGACTAAAGCAACTTTTAGCAAATCTGTTTCTTTGAGGCCTCAGCGAGCTCAGCCAGCTGTACTGACAAGTCCTTTTGCCTATAAAAGTGACTGTTGACCTGGCCTGTGTCTTCTCTCAATGCGTCCTCCTCCCCCTTTGGCCTTGGGAAAGCTTTGGATATTGCTTGCCATGCTGAAGCAAATAATCTGGAATTAAAAAATGGATTCCTTACTCCTTATCCCTAGCAACAAGCCTTGTGCCATCTGCTAGGCCGAAAGGGGCCACAGTCAGTGGGAATTTAGACTGTTGTGAGGCCTCTGTCACCTGTTCTTGTGTGTTCTTTTGTCTATGAGATAATGATCCCCTTCAAATGTGAAGCAGTGAATGACCATGATTTTTTTTTTTTTTTTATGCAGCCTGAATGATTTGTTTAAAGAATTTAGTCATATTTTAACAGTGTAATTTATTTGATATAATCGTATGTACATATATTAAAGCAACCATTTGAATGTTAACTAAAAAAGTTTGGTCTCTGTAGAGAAATTCTAGAAAATGTTGGTTACAGGTGCGGGGCACAGTGCAGCAAACTGATATACAGTATATTATACACACAATATATAGAATTAAAACAAAAAAATATATATACTTACATCCATTCCAGTTTAGATACACACACAGTAATAACAATACAGGCACATTTTTTTACAGAAAAAAAATTATATTCACTTTTCTCACTACAGTGGGAGGTATGACAGTATTTACTATAGACATTACTATTATGCATTAAATGTTTTTTTGTACTTTTTTGTCTAAATGTCTAAACAAATTTTGGTAACACTTTAAAATAAGGTTAAATCTGTTAACATTAGCTAATGCATTCATTCTTTTACCCATTTTAAAGCACTTATTAGTCTTTGTTAATTTCTACATATACAAAATGTTAAGTAGTTTTAACGTTTTAATTTTATTAGTCAATGTATTATGAACAAACAAGAATTAACTATAAACAAAAATAGTATAATAAATTAATATTAACCTAATTTAATAAATGCTGTAAAAATGGTTGTTCATGACACTTAATGTATTTAAAACTATTACGTGAATCTTATTTGAATCTTATTTATTATTATGAATTTGAATACAGTGAATTGAATCTTATTGTAAAGTGTTTCTATTGGTCTATCAGTAACAGCTGTGAAAACTCTTTTATACGATTCTTGAGGATCAAACAATTGTAGGAAGTGCTATCACAGTTTCATCTTACTAATAAAACAAAACACCAAAAAATGAGCCATTAGATTACAAGAAGGAAATATGAGTGAATGTTTACCCAGACATCTCTAGTACACTTTGAAGGATTAATCATTAAACTCTCAATGGTAGGATGTAAAGACAGTGGGAGATGAAGGGGTGAGACAGTGCCATTATCTCAGACAGCCTTAAGCCATCAGGGCGTCCCGCTCACCTGGGGGGCACCGACAGCTGCTGAGTTTCCCTTCTGCTCACTTTAATCCAATCTAAAACTACATCTGAAACCTTACTCTGGAAAACCACAGATGCCAAGATCCAGAAACAAATATTGTTTATATGTTTTTGCACACTGTGATTTTGCACTACTATGAATTTGCATTGCTGCATTACACAAGACACATTCTTAAAAAAAAAAAAAAACGAATTTACTCACCCTCGTGTCATTTCAAACCTTTATGACTATTTCTTGTAAGGAACACAAAAGGAGAAGTTTAGCAGAATGTCCAAGTTGGTTTGTCCATTTAATTATCGTGAATGATTATTACTGCTGTTTACTACTTTCTCGCTTTCTTCTAAACCTTTTTTTTTTTTCATACAGGTTCATTTTTGGATGAAATCTCCCTTTAAATGAGTATTCACTGCAATAAAATTAATCCTGTAATTTGAGAACAATCCCAGTGGCACATTAGAAAACAGAAAAATACTTGCAGTCTAATACTTGCTTTAGATTGTCCAAAAAATGAAAAATGCTAATTCTAAAGTTCACGTTATCTTATACTATCCAATGATAAACAATCAACTGCTTCTTGATTAATTCTATTCACATCTTTCCTAAAGCAGATGATTAGATTTCATAAATTCATAGATTTCTTAAAGTTCCAGAGTTGCTCAGTTCCAGACACAGGTAGAATCTTTTGGCTTTAGGATAAAAATACGAAATTACACTGCAGCCTGTGATTACCCAAATCAAAGGATTTGTTTAGGCACAGATGAAATAGTGACAAGGGGCATATTGAACCCAGATGGGCCAGTGCCGCGAGTCAAGATGTGCTCATCACTGGAATCAGAGCACTACCTCCCACCAGGAGGAAACGGAGGAATGCAGTGAGATTATCTTTGTTCAGCTCAGGGGTTCTCCAGGGGGAAAAAGGGAACATGATCAACAACATGGTGAAAAGATATGTGCTCAAATGAGAATGTGGAAAAAATCTGGATGAAGAAAGAGAGACAATATCATTTGGGAGGTCAGTGGTTAAATTAGTGCTGCCACAACAGTCAGAATCCTCCAGGGAACCACCGTCTGGGTGGCTGTAATTCAGGGAGAAGATCAAATTAAGGACATGCAGGACTTACTTAAGAACTCACTGCGGTAAAGTACATAAAAAATATAGTCAGGGTCTCCGGTAATAACTGTTTGCATTTTGCTGGCATGAGACTGGAGTCCATGCTTATAAACAGGTAAGAAATGTTAGTTCTTGGATCATAGAGTGATAAATCATGCACAGCTTCAATAAAGTCGCTTCAGTTCTGTGCCAGAATTCAAGCGAGTTGATTAAATCTTTACTGCATGTACTTCTAAGAGTAGTAATCTGTTTGCTAAGCCCAGCGTGGCTTTTGTGTTCTTGGTTTCTATGAGTTGATGGGTTGATGGTAATTAGCGAAGGCTTGTAAATAGCTGGCAACTGTGCCACAGCCCTGTAAAATAAGAATAGAAACTTCTAAAACATACAAGAGAAGTCACTGCTTTTTTATTTTTATGACATATATTTGGAACAATGCACGTAGACCTAGCAAATGACATTGCCTGGAAGGAGGAGGAAACTGGTCTAGTTTAGATATGCTGTAGATTCAACCAATAAATAGAGTTGCATTGATTGCATCATCATAATTGCTAGTGTTCAAATTTTGTGTGACTACTTGATATTAAAGAGGATATTTCCTTGAAGTCCATGCCTGCACCTGTTAGCATACTACATGGAAGTCCTTAGCAAGAATCAAAGTAAGTGAATGAATAAATCAATCAATAAATAGATAGATAAGTGGATTGTACCTTTGTGGATATGCCATAGGCATCACATCGGAAAAAGGTTATACATTATTAGACCTCCAAATATAACTTGAGCTACAGTCATCAAACTTTCAACTTTAAAGTTCTTTGCTTGCAAACTGTTGAAAAAATAAATAAAAAAATTATGCAAAAAGAAATCCAAGGCTGAGAGAGATAAAGCATTTACTGTTTCCTCTATTTCACAGAAAAAAAAGTATCAAATTGATTATTTTTATTGCAATGAGATGCGATTAAGAGTTTAGTTGCTACTAAAAATCGTCACCCTTCAAAGTCACATTTCAGAACCATCCAAGACATGTTTTTCAAGGTTTAGTAAAATGATATCTTTATATATAGACTTCCAAGGCCAGACACAGAATAATAACTACACCCGGAGGCAAAAATATGAACAAACTATGAACAAAGAGTGTGTTTATTTGTACTTGCCATTTTGACAAAGGAATTTTTAAATGTACTTTCTCCTGAAAACATTACAAATCAAATCAAATTTAACGTTCAGAACAAGCATGAGAGCTACCCCATGTATGTTTTGTATTAGCATTTCATTTTTATTTTGTCAGTTGAAACCCCAAATGCAATCGTGCTCTACAGTTATAATGCTACCTCTGTTCCTAGAACAGGGGGCAATGTGTAATTGTGCAAAGGAATGTATGACCAACTGCCATCCACAAAGACCTCCTTAATGGCGAACAGATCATCTCATATTTTTAGAATACCGTCCCAACAATGAGATTTCATCTACCCGCGAGTTGCCAAGCTTGAAATGTAAAGTCCTCTGTGTTCAATAAATGCAAAAGCTGGCATTCCACATGCAGTCTGTATGCATGCATTACCAGACTGGTAAAGATCACCACCTAAAGCATACAATGACATTGTTGTCAGTAGAACCTTTGTGATTTTCTTTTCTTTTACAAAAAGCTTCTCATTTACTGCATAATGTTTGATTTTGCTTTCAAGCCAAATAGTAAGTACATCACAAGGTCTGTTATGATGCCATGGAAATCTCCAGCTCTTTCCCAACCTCAGGTGCTGGGCTCATCAGTTTCTCTGCAACTTTGAAAAACAATTTAATCTTGAGTGCTGAACAGAAGTCAGCATTTGAATGTGTACAACTCACTCTAATTTACTTGCAAATCAAATTTTATGGCACAAGTGCCGCATAAAATTTAACTAGAGCTATTTTAGAATATTTATTAATATTAAGTTACCGAGTAGGCTCTTAACAAAGCCAACCTTGACATCACAGCTGGCTCCTACATTATGACACCAATAAAGCAAACTTGCTACCCTGGCTGTCAGAAATCAACTGATACTCATTGTTTGTAAATGAACTGAGTACACTGGTATTTATATATACAGTAATTTGCATGAGAAAATGTGACTTTACAAGCTTGTTAGATAATCAAATTTGTCCAAAATAAAAACTGGCCATTGATACAGGTATCAAATAAGCATGTGCGTCAGATGACCATAAGGGCCAAACCCCCTTTGACTTGTAATCAGTTTATCATTCCTTTTTGGCCAGCATCCCATCATGTCTGGGGCAGGGGGGAGGATAACAGCACCCCTGCAGGCCAGTGAACCAGCCTTCAAGACAGGACTTTCCACCCCAAGCAGTGCAGAGAGGATGAAGAAGCACATTGTATGATTCCCACAATGGCCACTCTGTCACCACAATCCCCACTAATTTCATTTGCCTGCGAGGTAGTGCAGAAATTCCCCAAGAATTCCTGTGATGAAGAGTTGCCCCCAGTCTTGTGGACAAAAATGTGTGTGTGGGTCCGCGCATACGTGCATGTCCCTTCCTGTGTACAGATCAAGAACTCCTTGTCGTGATGACCTTCTGAAAGGGGCATTTAATGTCATACACGCTCCCAAAATGGAATCAGATCATCACTGGAATGAGAGGCCTGAACTGTAAAATGTGATGGTGAATGTTTTCTGAGCCATTTTTGATCAACATTTTTGATGACAAAAGATTAAAGAAATAGTTCAGAACATTTTGGAGTGACACGTAAATGAAAGAATTATACACATTAAACAAATTTGCATAAAAGTAAAAAAATAACACCCAAACTTGGTCAAAGTACTAAAAAATGTGATGGTAAAGGATTTTTTTTATTTATTAGTGCTGTCAATTAATTAATTATAAAAATCCCAAAAAAAAGTTTTGTAACTTTCAAAGTCTAATTTTAAGGTTTAGGGTTGGACTTTGTTTAGGTTTGGGTCATACATTTTTATATGACTTTATATGATTTCGTATGAATTTGCCAGAATACAAGAACGCATCCTGTGTGCAGACAAGCAAGGTTGTATATTCACTGAATGATCACAGTTGTTAGAGGTTATGAAAATTATTGTTAATGCTAAAGTCTACTGGATGATTAGTTTTTAATAAACTGTAAGATAAATTACGTTCATTCACTTTATTATTTCATTGAGTGACAGTCAGTGTTTCCTCACAATTTTCTAATACAGAAAAGCGTTCACAGCTAAGAGCACTTCATCTGTGTTCTTAATCTTTGGCATCAGACACGAGCAAGCAGGGTCTTTGAAGCTCTGCCATGACTTCAAAACCATAATCATATTCCCTACAGATCTAACTTAGTTTGAGATATTATTTATAACCATTATCCAGTGTATATTGGAGGTGAATAGCCAGATTTAATGTTCTTGGAATTTTTCTCAAAATCTTGCGAAGCCCTTGTGAAATGAGAGGCACTAGCTTCTTTCTTCATTCGATCTGGCTCATTAACCTATTGTGCAATTTACATTTAAACCATTTGACTTTTATAATTTCTGTTCCTGATTTTTCTAAATGAATGATTCTTACTGTGTTTGATTAGACACATAATTTAAAATGTATCTGCATTTTATTAAAACTCTGACTCGTAACTTTGAAAGACATGTAATTGGATAAAACTCATTTAAAAATACATACATGCAACATACATTTTAAACACAATCTTGGCTCCATCAATGAACTCTGCGAGTTCAGGTCCCTACACAAACTCACAACACAAAAGAGTCTAAACCTCATACCTCAGCTTGCATTTAAACAGACTTTCTTGTTTGTAAATTCTGTGACATATTCAGCATGCAAGACTAAAATCAAAGGCTTTCAAGTGTTTGATGCTACTTAAGTGCCCACAGGCTTCATCTGTAAATTGGTCTTGAGTCACGCTCAAATCGAAGATGAAATGAAGACTGGCTTTCACAAAACTGAACTTTGTTTTCAAGAAAGATTGCAGTATATGTGGATTTTAGGCCTCTCTCTCACATGTGAAGGAGCTACAGCTTTCCTCAAGAGAGAATATTGTGCAAAAATGGGCAAGAAAACATCACCTACATTTCTAAACTGATTTTTTTTTTTTCATGTGTAACCATAGAAACAGTGAAATATTGACCACACATGTGTTTTAATTTATGGCTTCTGTTTTGGAGATTTTAAAAGTTGGAACACTGAAAGACAGTTATTTAAAAAGGAATATTTGAATATGTAAACAATTTTATGAACTAAGCACCAAGGTTCAAGCAGTCAACGCCTTCACAAAATGGAACCTTATCACTTATTCACACACCACACATATAGATGTTGCTAAGTTCACGGGTAAAAGGTTTCAGTTAGCTTGTTGCAATATATTCTAGGAATTATTTTTAGAATATTTAAAACTTAAAAAATATATATTTCACAATATTACTGTTTTACTGTATTTTTTATCAAATAATCAAAGGCAACCTGGGTGAGAGGCCTTGGGGGACTTCTATCAAAAACATAAATCTTAATGATTCCAAACTTTTGAGTGGTAGTGTACATATGTTTTTAGGATTATGCATATAATGACAAACAGTAACGAATCGCTCTTTCCTTCAGACGACGGCAATAGCTACTCGTTTAATCAGCGTTACATCGAATTAGGGCAAAGTGACAAATGTGCCCCCCCTCCTCCAAAATTCCAAACACTCCCTTAAGAAATTCATCCTGGCGCCAACTCCACTCTGATCTAGTAGTATATTGACTGTAGCACATCAGCCTTTTCACATTAGTTCAGCTAAAGCTATTGACAAGAGTCAGCATTTGTCAGTGTTTTTAAAACTAGGTTACACAGAACCAATGCTGCCTTAATGAATCTTAATAATGGAGGTCATCAGATGTCATTTAATTTCTCTGGCCCTTCCACCTCATCATTAAACCCTTTACTGCCATTCCTCAACCGCTAACAGTGAGAAATGTATTTTTCTTCTGGAAGATGCTGGTCATAATTGTACGGTCTAGCCTTCTCCCAGGTTTCCATGAGCTGAAGGTGGAACTACTTACAGTTGTGGTCAGCCGTGTTACCTCACACCACATGGCTGAGAGGACGATCGGGAGGATGAAGCAGGCGAGGGGTGCGGTTACACCGTAACCCGTTTGCGCTGCTGCCAGGGGCCAAACCCACAGGCTGAGTGAGTGCAAATACATGGTGAATGACAGAGAAAACAAACTGAGAGAAAGAGGGTGACGCAGTATTTAGGCAGTCAGAGTGCAGAGGCTGCTTAATGAGATGTGGCGGTCAAGTGTAAACACAGCATTTACACTCTGCTTGAAAAAAGCGACTATACCGTCCCAGATGTTTAAACAAGCTTGTTTTGGAAGTGCGACAGAAGAATGATTTTATTTAGCAGACGTTCAGGAAACGTAAGCTTTAAAGATTTGCTTTAAAAGTGCTGTAAGTGTTGAGAGCAATGTTTTGAATTAAACACTTCATGGGAATTCACATACAGTGATTTGCACTGAGAAAGCAACTAGAAGTTATGTGATTTCCAGTGACATAGACATTCACGACCACTGGCGGTGGGACAAAACTCAGAAAAGTTTAGCTGTATTGAGTGTTATTTCAGAGGTTTTCAAACTGTTTGGTGGCAATGACCCCCAAATATGATCCCCTTGTGAGGTAACTCCAGTCCATTCTAAAATATAGCTATATATTTCAATGTATAAATAATAATAATAATTCATTACATTTACATAGCACTTTTTCTGGGTACTCAAAGCACTTTACATATGAAGGGGGGAATCTCCTCTGTGCAGCATCCACCTGGATGATGCGGCACAGCCATATAGTGCGCCAGAAAGCCCACCACAGAGACAGAGTCAGAGTGTTGAAGCCAATTCACTATATATGGGTCATGATGATGGACAGAGGCCAATGGGCAAATTTTTGGCCAGGACGCCAGGGTTAAACCCCTACTCTTTTTCAGAAGGACATCTTGGGATTTTTAATGACCACAGAGAGTCAAGACCTCATTTTAACGTCTCATCCGAAGGATGGATAAAGACCCATTAATGTATAAAAGGCCATTAAAAACACTGTTATTACTATAAACATGTAAAATAGTATCTGGAAAATATTTCTTTTCAATTATATTTACTTTACCTTGACCCCATTTGTACTGTAAAAAATTAACAAAAAGTGCAAACAGTCCTTAGAAAGCAGAATGAAACAGTAATCATATTAACTTATTTTATATTCTATTTATTATTTATTTCTAATTCATGTTTACTTTTTTTGAACACAGTTTTTCTTGGAACTTTTCCATGGACCTCCTAACACACCTTGAGGCCCCCTGGGGGTCCCTAGATGACAATTTGAAAACCCTTTAATCTATTAAATCAAAATGATGCGTGGAAAGCGGTGTCAGAAATTGCAAAAGTATTACTAGTTTGATTCTTACGTTTATAAGCATTCATCTTGACGATATTATGCTGCAATCTCTAAATACATACATGCATTTTTGCCTTCAGAATGGTCATTTTTAGCACTAATATATAAAAAAATATTTTCAAATAATAATTCCATCTTGTTTTTTTACCATACCGTTTGTGATCAAATTCTCAAAAGCAATGCCTAGTTGTGCAGCCCACCAATAGAGTGCCGAAGTTATGACGTCATTTTGTAGGACAACCCGGAAGTTAGCGGCGCATGGGTTCCCTCGATCGAAAAGCAATGCATTTTCCCCATAGACTTTTGGAAAATCGCAAAAAATAAGATCTGTGTTCAACAAAGAGTTGTGACCCTAACACGTTTTGTCTATCAAGATAATCTTTACAAGCTAATCCAAAATTTATACATTTTGAAGCCTAAATAAAGCCGTCAGATATAAAATGCTAACAGTAGGCTATAAACGGACTACAGCACACCAGCACACCATGGTCGCGGATCAACGTCATCATCAAGCTTCCTCAAACTTTATTTAAAAAACACGCTCGCTCATTATGATCTGCGCTGTGTATGAACCTATTTTTACAGTCTATGGTATGAACACTTATCCACTTTTTCATGAGAAATATTGCCCATTCGTTTTTTCCAAAAATGTTAGAAACTAATTTTGTTTATGCGTGCCTCTCTGAGATTTTTTTTTATCTTTTGTTAATGTTTTATTTATTCGTTTATTATTTTGTTAGTTCATATAAACCTTAATATTATTTTCTTTGTGATTAAGATTATTATGCCTGATCATTGTGCCCCAAATAAACTTTAAAGATTATCTTTCACTGTATTATGTTTGATTGTATGTTTGCATACCATTTGCTAATTTGCCAGGAAAAAACGCGCTTTCTCAGAAGCACTAACGTTATGGCCGTATCAATTTCCAGTCCTTTTTCTTAGACGATAGAAAAACCATAGATCGAGGAGAGAACCACTATAAATCTGGACATGAACAGTGCAGCTTAGATTCTGGTTTACTTGCCGGTATTGTAAGGGCCAGCATGAGGGACAAGGTTAATCGAGTCTCGGTAAGTAAAACTAGGGAGAGATAGAGGAGTTATAATAGTGTTCTATGTATTTAAGATAACTATACAAATAATCTCTGAACAAGCATAACACAGTTAAATTCCAAACATTTAATATAATAGTTGTATATAATTATATATGTTGAATTTAAAGAGAATTGTCCAATAGCAAATGCTTATTATAATATATTATAATTAAACCATATATGTTCCCTAAATAAACCACATATACTAATTTTGTTAACATTTTCTATATATTTTTACCTGGTAATCCACAAGCCCCAATGTGAGAGCCAGTGTAGTAAATTTTATCTCACATTCACATTACTGTGAGCTGACTGGAGTGTAGTTACAATAGTATACAAGTAGTATACAATAGTTTAACATTTAATTTGTGTGTCAGACAGGCAACTTACAGTGCATTAAGGCTATACATATCAGCGTGTTCTCTGGGAATTGTCCACGTTTATATAGCACATTAAATATAGTTAACATTTACTACTAAAATAACAAAGATTAATATCATTAAGTTACCTAATGCCTTAACTACCGGTAATGCTGTTTACAAATACAATATTATTATAAGTGGGTAAAAGCCAAGTTCACAAATATCAGGGTGCAGGACCCACCCTTTCTATAATTATACCCAAACAAGTTACAATAAAAGTCAATAAACCAGGTATTATTTTGAATATTTTAATTAAACACATTTCTCAACGTAACGTTAGCCTTTAATAAAACTGCAGCGGATCTAATCTATTAAACAGTGGCAAAGTAAACAAGCTTTTAGATATTTTAAGAGAAAGACAAAAGGTATTTTAGCTGTTGATTTGGTTATGAAAAACGCTTATTCTTGCTACTGCTAGCCTTTTTTACTCCATCTGGCACAAACCCAGAGTCTCCGCTGGGTAACATCGGACGGAAAATGGTCAAACGAGATTTCATTCGATGACTTGTGGTTGCATCTCGGGACAAAACAAAAATAACGTTATGTATATTAACTGAAAGGTAAACTTCTAAGACCGTGAAGCTGAAACGCGGGCTCGTGAGAGATTTCATGTTTGTCATGATGACGTCTAAAGTCCCCGCCAAAGGATGTAGTCCCTTTTAGCAACTTGTTAGCAACCACCGTTTTTAAGACACAATAAAGTTTAAAAAAATCACAAGCAGGTTATAACTGGTGTGTTTTATGTCATAGATCAAAACGTGAAAATATTTAGAGGCTTTGTTAACCACAGACCTTATTTCAGGCGATTTAGCAAAAACCCATTCAAAAAACCCATAGACTTTAGGGCGAGGGAACCGGTAGTGCTAAAATGCTAACTCACTTCCGCGTTTTGGCCTACAAAGTGACGTCATAACTTCGGCACTCTATAACTTTCAGTCATCTAGCTGTAGGAACACCCACTACAACCAACAATACAGCCTCTCTGCAACCTCTAGTACTGTGAATGTGAACGCCCCTCAAAGTGCCTCTTAGTATCAGCACTCATCATACAGCTTGTAGCAGGTCCACAAAATCAAGTTGCTGTTGGCTGGAAAATGAATCCGAAATGAACGACATCCTCGACAAAGCTATGCTAATTCAGTGAAGGCGTAATTACTGCTGACTGTACTGCTGTATGTTGCTAAATATTTTAAAAGCCATGGAACAAGTGTCTCAAACTCAATACTTCCCTTATTTCATCAATTTTCTGGCTGAGTCACAATGGTAAATGGAGGTAGGTCAAGTATGCACAGAATTTCTGTCGCTCATCAGCTGCTGTGAGGTGCACTGGTATGACGCCAGCTTGTTTTGGTTAGTCCCTGTGTAAATCTGGGACCTCCGCCAGCGCCTCATGTTCCAGCGTTTTCCTCCCAGGCCAGCAGCTCATAAAGCTGTCAGTGCACTTGTAGTCCTGGTCACCTTTGCCACAGTTTAAGTCAGCAAATTTCCTCCATCTTGCCTCACTCTCATCACTCTTGTACACACATGACCTCAGACATGACGTGCAACGTGCAGCTTATGACAGGCAGGTTGCTTTACTGCTGTAGAAGGAAAGAGATGGTGTAAAAAATAGCAAATTACTTATAAATATGTCTATCCTCATAAATGAGTAATGAATGGGTCATTTAAATCATAAAAAACATGGCATCCAACAACTGCTGCCTGAATCCCCTTAGCTTCTAAGGATGTCAAACTAATTCTTCCCAAACAATGCAACAATATTTTCTTGTTTTGTTAGAATGATTCAACTGAATGCATCTGCCAGTAATCAGAACAATTGTGCCATCCACATGCTCGTTTCAGCCAGGAATAATTAGACTTTTCTTTTTTAGCTTGTACTGTTTTAAATGTTTCCTTCATTATGACTTCAATGCAGATAACTGCTTGTGCAGTCTGTGTTTTGAGTTATAATTGTTGTGAAATGATTTCCCAGGGGTCAACACTGTCACTAGGAGGAAAGGCGGTGTGAAGCAAATAACAAAACATGGGTTTTCCATAAACAATAGTCAGAGCTAAAAGAACAGAATCAGGAATCACATTCACTCTACAAAGAATAAAGGTTATAAAGCTAGTACACTGCCAAACTATACTTAGATCCAGTATATAAAGCCGAAAAATAGTCAATGACTTATATTTCTCACAACATACAACTTTCAGAAATACAAGCTTATAACCATTATCCAGTGTATATTGGAGGTGAATAGCCAGATTTAATGTTCTTGGAATTTTTCTCAAAATCTTGCGAAGCCCTTGTGAAATGAGAGGCACTAGCTTCTTTCTTCATTCGATCTGACTCATTAACCTATTGTGCAATTTAAAGCTTGATGCAGCTTTACTTTTTAGCACTTTTTTAAACCAACAAACACTGCAGGCGAGTTACTGTACAGTATACATTCATGCATTTCAGTTCAAATAGGCCTTGCCCACTGCATACTGGGAAGGTCAACAGGACAAAGATTGCATTTGAATGTGCATACTATCCCATGAGGAGTTGTGATTAGGTGTGTTCGACTTGAAGCGGCGCTGCACAGACCAATCGCTGTATGACATCAAAGTACCACGAGAGCATGCGGCCCCGTATGCTTTCGAATCACTCTTGCGGTACTTTGATGTCACACACCGATCGGTCTGTGCAGCGCCACTTCAAGTCGAACACACCAGTGGCGAGGGAATTGACACTATAGATCACATTCTGAATGTAGTATGTCTGGATTACATTCATACGCTGCGTTCACGCCATGTCGTAATAACCGTAATTATGAGATGACAACATTCCTCGGACTCGGAATTATGAGCTTCTTTGGTAACACTATCAATTCCAAATTGAATCTGCAGCGGTCAGGTGTTACAAGTCGGAGCTCTCAGAAAATCCTCAGTTTGCAAGTTTTAATTACGAGTTTTACAAGGACGTGAACGCTTTTTACAAGTTGTAATCTCATAATTACGACATGGCGTGAACGCACCAACACAACACATTTATACTTATATAGAACATACTTTTTCAATGGTTGCTACGTATTAATTTAAGTACCACCTATTTCAGGAACAAATTAGGTAACTATTTACAGGTAGGTCAAATAGGTACCCATTTACAGCCAGAAACTAGTGTTTCAGTGAAGTTCCACCGACCGATGACTTAATATGGGTGGGGCTTTTTTGACTCTTTGCCAGCTTTATTTACACTGTTGTTGACTTTACCGTCTTGTTTAGTAACTTACTGTCTTGTGATATAATAAAGTGCTTGTTCCTCGGCTTAAAATAACCGTGCACATAGTGTTGAGACTTATATGTGCAGTTGTAGGAATTTCAGTTAGGAAACAGTTTTTTTCCCTCATGAGTCTTTATGTAATGCTGTCCATAGTTACAGACAAGCCCTCTCCATTTACAAGCATTACTCATAGAAAACAAAACCTCAACTCATTTTTGAAATTCTACATTGTACAGTGTACAAATAACAAAGCACACAAAGGTCACGGTGATGGCAATTTAGATCCCATGGCACTTCAGCAACTATCTACTTCATTAGTATGGTAATTGTTTTGACCTCGAGATCACCCATTAGAAAGATGATCAGGCCATTAGCAGATGCCAATAGTGCTTTATGTCTTAGAATTGTCATTACTGGTTGGCCTGCAATGTGCAAGTTCTGATTTTACCGGTGGGATCATTCAAACAGTACTGAGGCTACAAGTATTTTCTTAGAGTGCTTGCATTATATTCATCCCTGGATTATTGTGGATTTCTCACAAAATGATAAATGATATTCGTGATATAAATCTTTAACCTAAACATTTACTGTGACGCTTGGACCTGTGTATTGAACTAGATATAAGATAGAACATTCATAGAGATGTTAGTTATAACGTGCAGTAAAATGCTTTTTACAACTCACAAAAAAAAAAGCTGTTTTCCCAGGAAATGCTGCGTATGAAGCGAGGGTTTTAGAGTCTATGTGATGGAAGGAGAGACAGCCCTTGTCAGGGTTCCAGATTCTGATAGCACACAAGCATCTCTATTCACAGAACATTTCAGTGGAGTCATCTGTTTTACTGGAGATTGACTTTCTGTGTGTGTGTGTGTGTCAGAAGAAAAAAAGGACGTTTCAGTGTGATCCTAGCTGTAATGGGCTACCAAAACACATGTGTCTTTGTGTTAGCTGCCCAAATCACTTGATGAGACTGGAGGCTATTTTTTTGAGTGCACCAAAAATGTCAGATGCATTTTTACATGCTTCTGACAGTCTGAAACGCAAGAAAAAGTACCTTTCACATGGTTCTATCATCATTTAAAGTGAAATAAAGCACATATGACATTGTATAAAATTGTCACATTCATGTGTTAAGCTACTCAAAGGTTTAGTTTATCTTGAGATACTG
Source organism: Abramis brama (assembly GCF_963993115.1). Taxonomy (NCBI): domain Eukaryota; kingdom Metazoa; phylum Chordata; class Actinopteri; order Cypriniformes; family Leuciscidae; genus Abramis; species Abramis brama. Next base: position 27,587,353 of record NC_139970.1, read on the forward strand.
AATGCATGCAAATGAGGCATTTTTGAATCCAGACTGTAAATTAGTTTTAAACTGACTTGTGACATTAAAGCTTTCTTCTGATTTCTGATATGATTAGTCTAGTTCAGAATCAACTATAAGTTAAGATTTAACACTAACTTCTCTAACACCAACTTCTCATCACACCTGCCAATAAAACAAAACTAGTTAAAAAATATATATAATTAATATATATATATATATATATATATATTTTTTTTTTTTTTTTTTTTTTTTTTTTTTACAGAAGAATACTGTATTTTGCAATATTTCCTCAATTATACTTTTTTTTTTTTTTTTTGCCCTAATGACAAAGGAATCATTTAGCGGTTTCCCCTTTCACAAAAAAAAAAAGAAAAAAAAAAGAAGTGCTGGTCATTGTGTCATTCCCAGAATTGTTTACTAGCCAGTCTCTTAATGAAATGCCACCTCTCACAAAAACAACCAGATCCTTTGTGAATTTGTCTTATATATTCATATCATCAGAATGTTACATAAAGATTTTGAAGAGATAATAATAAAGCTTTAGCAATACTGCCTAAACCTAGCATATTTTTGTCATATATTGTCTCAAATGTTTTCAACTTTTTGATGGCAATGACCTCCAAATATGATGATTCCTTTGCGAAGGACTGCCTTTCTAAAATAAAATGGCAGCTTTTTTATTTTACAGATTTACCCTGGAAGAACACTTAAAGCAACTTACAGATTTATCATACAGTTTAACTCATGAGTAAATCACAAACTGATTATTTTATGTTGCTTATGTCCAATAAAACAACAACTACAAGGTCAAGACTAATGTTATGGACATTGCAACTTTTACATTTTTTTTTATACCATTATTAATTATTTAGGCTATTTTAAATATGTTTTTGATTAGGGGACAGGAGTAATCTCAGGTAGCTCATCAAATCCTGTTCCTCACTGGAATCTTTGTGCCACTCCACCTGATATCATTTCTGACCACTAACCTCTTCAGCAAAGGTTACAGAGGCCGTGCCATGACCCCAACCTTTTCAAATCGGCTATGGGCACAATTGTTGAAGTGTCCCATCAAAAGCAAACTCACTAATCAACCCTGATACAGCCTCTTCATAACTCATTAGAGAGGTTGTTGGGAAATCCCTTAATGAGTTTTAAATCCTGTTGTGTGGCCAGTGCCACATAGCTGAAGAGCGAGATGAGGACTGAATAGCCTGTGCGGAGGACTGGAGTGATGGAAGGTGTGAGTGAAGTGGAGAGCACTGAGGTAAAGAATAGGATTAAACAGACTGACAGCTGGAATCACATCACTAAAATTAACTAGACGAGAGGAGCTTGGCAAGGTAGCTCGGCTAGTGAGACAGTGAGGAGTTGCTGTAGTTAACACTTCTGTCAGGTCACTGCTCATAGAGACACTCTGTGGTGAATGGCTGCAGGCTGTGTTTATGGTATAGGGGTTAGAAAGTGTTAAAATATGAACTGCTGACAGTAAGGTCTGTTACCAAGGTTATAAAAAAAAAAAATGGAGGGAGAGAAAGAACATAAATGCCTCCAATGTTGCCAATAATGATGGTTAAACAGTAGGAAATTATCTAAATATAGCCCCCAAAATATATGGACACTTGTAGGTCACATATCATTGCATTAATAAAATATCAAACCAAATGGAAATGATTTTAAAGAAAGATAACTTAAGCAAACTTTCCAAGCAAAACATTTAATAAAAGAGAGGTTCTAAATGAGTAGCCTAAACAACTGATATATTGTTAAATATATTTATGGTCTGTCTGAATACTCGATTCTGGTTGGCTAGAAGGCCAATTTAGAATGGTTTCCAGTTCCAAATCAGTTTAATCACTGTTCTATAGTAATGCTGTTTGTATTGAAGCACACACACACACACAGACACAGCACTGCGCATAAAAATGACACGACAAGGTAAAGTGCTTTGAGAAAGTGTCTAGCGTAATGTTTGCAGTAGATAACACTTGGTTTCATATTTCGTTATCTAATGCAATACAATTCAAAATATCCAAACATTTTAAGGCCACATTATATCCATTCAAATGTAGGGAACATAATAAAATATTATAATATCTATTTTATTAATAATATTATTAAATTATATCATAACAAATGATTGTCTATTAGGACACTGTCCTGGCTAGGTGTTCAGTGAAATCATTAACCAGGACATTTCATCATTCAGCAAACCACACCTGGGGAAACAACCTGATGTTGCCATCACTTCTGTGTGGTAAACACTGGTGCAACATCCTTTTGACCACAAAAAAAAAACATGAAGTGTTAAAACAATTATTTTAAATAAATGCTAAAATTAATCAAGAGATTACATATAGCTAATTAAATTAAATACATATAATTAAATAAGCTGACCCTCCCAGAGTTTAATGAAGAGCAGCCTAGATTGCTTGAACATTTCCCCATGGCACATATAACACAGGGCTGCCACCTCTCACGCATTGAGCGTGAGACTCACGCAATTGACACTTTTCACACGCTCTCACGCCACACATCCATTTTCTCACGCACAGAAAAATTGCGGAGCAAAGAGGTACTTTTAATATTAAACTAATTCTCAGCTCTTAGATTCCGTCAATTTTATTACGAAATTCAGACAAAAATACGTTTGGCGCTTGTAAATGTGACGTGACAGATCGCTGAGCGCCTCAGTTCAAGTGCACGTTGAAGTCAAGTGCTCGGTTCGATCATCTGTTACTTTTTTATTTAAAGATGCAGTACAACTTACCGAAAGTATACATAATATCGACCAATTAGTGTTTTTCAACCACGGAAAGAGGTCAATATAGCAGCAGGAGAACAATTATGTCACATAACGTTACATTTAGCTCAGGAAAGCCATTTAATGACCATAGCATGTTAATTGAATAGAAAAAAATAGCTAGAGAGGAGATTTTGCTGAGCACTATATTACATATTTATTATATTTTTACTTATGTCATTAAATAATTGTTATTATAAAAAAAACTGCATTATATTTAATTTAATTTGTTATTTTTAACCTTTAATAATACCAGCAGATTGGGCCCTCTATGTTTACAGCATTAGGTGAGATTATTTTTTTAAATTAATTTTAGATTAATTTTTGCCAAGCAATAATAAAAACTGTATCCTACCAGTCATTGTACAATGTAAACATTGTAACATGTTATCACTAAACTTCATAAAATTCTATTTAGTTACCAAATGTTTTGACAATCACAATTACACTTATTGTGATGCAATATTTGTTTTTACATACAAACTCCAAGCTAAACTCAAAAGTTGGCAGCCCTGATAACAATAACTTATTTTGCTGATGCTGCAGCTATAGATTCCTAGTTTAAGTCATTACAGAGGAACGTAAGGTCATAGGATAACCTTCCTCTTTGCAAAACACCTCATTTTTTAAGACTGTTGCTAAAAGAGAAGGGTGCAATTTTAGCTAGCGTTAGCCTACTTAAAAGTTAGATGAATTAAATACAGTTTAAAAGAACAGAACTAATATAACAGCCTATTAGTGAACACAGCTTAAAGTAATGATTAGTGTGTTCATTAAGTGAATATTCATCAGACTGATTCAAATCAGCAACTTTGTTCACTTCTTTTGAAGCTCTTAAATATTCTGCTCATAAGAATCATGTTAGTGAAACAGCCTGTGATTGGTCGCGTTGTTGCATGTTTGTGTAGTCGACAGCACTTCAATCAATAAACGTGTTATCTTGCCATTATTTTGCGGCACAGTTTCTTTTCTTTTCTTTTTTTCCTTTTTTTTAATCTCATTACATTCAATTCAGACTACAGGCTCAAAGCTCAATTAAAGTATAAGTTATTTAGCCGTGGCACTGTAGCCTATATCAGCACCTCTCAGAAACTGCGAGGCTAACCGACGCGGCGTCAGAAACATTGTGAGTGCAAGTGCCAGAATTATGTTCATTTTTCAGACAACACTTATTAATATTAGACTGTACCTGACTAGGTAGGTGTATATTCGGCGAGGTACTTCGTCACTTGTGTTTTACGCTGGTTCACGTAATATTTTCTTTACATCGCAATCAAAAACAAACTCCAAGTGAAGTCGCGCGTGCTGTGCTGTGGCGTGCACTCATTCAATGGAGGTGCACGCAGTATTTAAAGGGGTAACTTAGTTCACCCAAAAATGAAAATTCTGTCAGTAGGCTAATCACTCACCCTCATGTTGTTCCAACCCCGTAAGGCTTTCGTTCATCTTCGGAACACAAATTAAGATATTTTGATGAAATCTGAGAGCTGGCTCACTCCTCCAGGCTTCTATGGGATCGAAACTTGCGGCCCAGGGGTGCGTTTTCCCGAAAGCATCGTTGGCCAACTATGGTCGCAAGTTCATCGCAATGTCCATTGAACTCTATTGGTAACGAGGGAACTTGCGATCATAGTTGGCTAATGATGCTTTCGGGAAACGCACCCCAGAACAGTAGTAAAGACATCGTTAAAATAGTCCAAGTGACTACAGTGGCTCAACCACAAGTTTATCAAGCGACGAGAATACTTTTTGTGCCCAAAAAACAACAAAAATAACGACTTTATTCAACTATTCATTTTCAGTAATTACTGACAGAATTTTCATTTTTGGGTGAAAAATGTTGATTATTTCATATTAGTTCATCCATAAAATTAAAATTCTGTCATAATTTACTCACTATCATGTTCCATACACATAAGTCTTTCGTTCATCTTCGGAACACAAATTAAGACATTTTTAATGAAATCAGAGATTTCTGTCCCTCCATTGACAGGCTAGGCAACTACCACTTTGTTTGATCCTTCAAAAAATTAATAAAGAGATCATACAACTAATCCATATGAATCGAACGGTTTAGTCCAAATTTTCTGAAGTGACACAGTAGCTTTATATGATGAATAGGTTTAATTTAGGCTTTTATTCACTTTATTTATAAATATTGATCAGCATGAAAGCAAGGTTATACGGTCAAAGGGTCATTCCTGGGATTCTGTGCCTTTTTGTGTCCCAGTAAAGATCATGATCTTACTGCCTTAAAATTATGGTTTTAAACATGGTTGGTTTTAAAATTCAATTTAAACCTGTCTTAGTCATAAAAAAAACACACCATTTAAACACTAACCATATTGAAGTTGACAAAAAATAAATAAATTGTAAAACATTTTGCAGCATTTTCAATGCCCATTTTCATGATAAATATAACACTTACTATACATGATTTCTTTTTTTTTCTTTTTATTTGTGTACATTGTTGGGTATATCAGTAATGATTCACTCTAATCTATATATTTTTTCAATTATTACATTTATTTTAACATTTATAATCAAGGTGCAATGGTCTTTTTATGGTGAGAAGGTGTTCACACATGCTGCCTTTTAACATGATGGCAGATGTTATGAAATCACTTGTTTTGTCACAGTTGGATTATTGCTCAGAGGTTTGGTCATGTGCTGCTGTGACACATATAATATATTTACAAATGGTCCAAAATAGAGCAGCGCGATGTGTACTTCAGTGTCCATTCAGAACTAATGTGAACTGGATGCATAACACACTGTCCTGGCTAAAGGTAAAAGAAAGATTTACAGTTTCCTTGCTAAATTTAACAAGGAACATTATTTTAACTAAATTACCAAAAGTACTTTATCGTAGGCTATGCTTTAGTTCTGATGAGCACCATTATGCCACTAGACATGCTACAGAGGGTAGGTTTATACTACCCAAAGTAAAAACAAATTATGGAAAAAGGACTATGTTGTATAGAGCCATTTCCGGTTGGAACACTTTGCCCAGAGACATCGTTAATGCACACAGTAAACATCAGTTTAAAGTCCTTTTAAAAAGGCATTTGATCATAAATAAAAATGTATTGAAAATGGTAAATTGTTATTCCACTATAAATTCTTGCTTACAGTATCATGACTAAATTGTATTATTGTAACAGAAGATTATTTCATATCTCAGAATTATGACTAAACTAGGTCTGGTGTATATGAGTGTGTGTTTGGATTTGTAGGTATGTGTGAGTAGGGGTGTGGTGTTTTTAATTGCATTAGTGTTTTGTTTTGCAAAATGTAATGCATTGAATATTGGTGTAAAAGTCTTGTAAGCGGCATGTTGGATTGTATCGACTCCAGGAAGAGTAGCTGCTCGTGTGCAGCTAATGGAGATCGAAATAAATCAATAAATAAGGGTTTTAGCTTGTCCCTTATTTTTTTATTTAGAAAAATTTCATAAAATCTATAAAAAAAAATAAAAAAAATACATACTAATAATTCAGTGACAATGAAAGTTTACTAGGGTAGCCTATCAACAATGTAGTACTTTAAAAAGTAAACATTTCTGATCTTCCATTTCATTTATTTTTAATTTATTTATTTAAGGTTTAATTTTGCTTAAAAGGTTAATTACTCACATCCTAATGTTATTTTATGATACTCAAGATACAACAAGAAGTTTAAAATAGTGTTTAAAAAAAAAAACAAGGCAAAAAAAAAAAAATGCGTTCAAGGAAACTTTGAACATAAATATAAATATAAACTTGAATATTGAATATAAACTTTATTATATAGCCTAATATATCCAGGGAGGTGCTTGAATGGGCAGTTTTCGTAGAAACTCATTCAACCTCCTACAGTGTGAGAAAGATTGCAAAAAGACTAAAATCGGTTAAAATATTACAACTAGGCTAGCATCTGGTTATGGTAGCTATTGAAGTGTTGCTCATGTTATCTAACTGCAATTAGAGTCGAACTATCTATTATATTATCTAACGATAAACAAACTATAATGTGCTTCATAAAATACCACTACTAGAGAGGTCAACTAATGCATTAAACTGTCAAAAAAATAAGTTATTTTGTCAGTTTACCAGCGAGTGTGCTTGAGAAACACTGAAATGAGTGGGATTTAATGCTGGTTGTTTGGAACTATTGCTTGCTCCACTACATGCGTTACTTCCACATTCCTCAATTTGGGTCTTAGGGAGTGTCGCAACTCTGTTTTTCAGTGGCTCTAGCTCAAACTTGCTTCGTAACACATGAGAATGAACCTCATTGTTTCTCGCACGTCAAGCAAGCATGCTTGAGCTTCCGTTTACCATAACTGATGTGTCGGTTGTTGAATGTTTATATGTGAATAATAGCCTAAATTAAATTTGTTCATCATATAAATGTAAATTTATATGAATTTTTATATGAATTTATCATATAAATTTGTTCATCATTGTGTCTCTTCAGAAAATTTGGACTAAACAGCTCGATTCATTTGGATACATTTTACAATCTCTTTACGAACTCTTTGAAGACACAAGTGTAGACTGTCAATGGAGGGACAGAAATCTCTCATATTTCATTAAAAATATCTTCATTTGTGTTCCGAAGATGAATGAAAGTCTTACGGGTTTGGAACGATATGAGGGTGAGTAAATAAATAATGACACAATTTCCAATGTTATGTGAACTAAACCTTTAAGATTTGCACGCGTCTTTTGCTTGCGTTTTGAAACAATCCTTAGAAATATTGGCCTTCAACTTCTATTTCTTCAGGAGTGGCAGGTGCGATACACAACCAGGAAGGAACAGTTCAAGGTTTGACAAACTTTCTTACATTCACTCTTTTATCATGACATATCATGGACAGTTGTGCTCTGCATGATACTCTATGACCTTTTTAAATATATGTGTGAGTAGGTCTTTTTCTGTCATAAACTGTGCACAATAAAGCCCTTGTGTTCATGTCTAAAAGTAGATACAACAGGATGTTTGTCTGTTTGTTTGTTTTCTCATTTCAGTAATTTATTATCCAATTTGAGTGCCTTGCCTTGGAAATTCCCTGTTGTAGCATCTCTTGAAGATGGAGATTCTATGCAATATCGAAATTTCCCATCATAGCTCTCAATTTGTGATTTTTAAAAAAAAAAAAAATGAATGGGATTTTGATTGTATTAAATCATATATTTTCTTATATTATGTCTGGAAGGGTCTGATATTTATGGAAACCTGTTTTTTGCCTCAGAGTAGAGAAAAAAAAATGAAGTAATTGTGACTTCTCACAGACATTCCTCAAATTTTTGAGCCAAGTGGATTTTGAATGCAACTTACAAAAGACGTCACCTTTTGGTGAATTTGGCCGTTTTGAAGCCAAAATATGTCACACTTATTCAGTTGTGTTTGACCTTAGTTTTGTTTTCATGGACTTTCATTTTGTTTTCATTCATCACATGTGTTCCTTTGTTTGAATTTCTCGCCACTTGTCCATTCCCATGGACACTTATCACAGCTGTTCGTCATTTAGTTCATCACCTTGTGTATTCAAGTCAAGTTCCTCACTTTCACTCTGTGTTTGTCAGTCTTTGTTTGTGTTTGCTTTTGTTGCATGCACGCATGCTCTGTTACACCTGCTGTATGTTTACTTTATTATTATTATTATTAAAGACTTTTCGTATTAAAACCTGTGGAATAATCTTCTTCATCTTGTGACAGATCAACCAACCCTAGTATGGAATAGGCAACAAAGTTTGCCACTGTGCCACAATTTATTGGAGTTCATTGAGAAATTCTGCCATCTTGTCGTCACCAGCCCCTTTGGCGATGAGACCCTGAAGTCATTGTTTTGGATTAGACTAATTATCACCACCCTGTATACCACCCAGACACCTTTGGACTAAACTGGAGGGACGCCATCATCCGGTGTCTAGAGAGTGTCTAACCCCGGTCCAGAACACAGCCGGACCCAGAGCCAGTTTCACCACCTTCGACCACGGAGAAATCATGTGAGCCCCCCGCAGACGGAGAGCTACTACCAGCCGCGATGCGTTAGCCAGAGCACGAGGACAAGTGGACATCGCTGGCCCTTGCCCAGAGGAGCCCTACAGTGAGTCTGACCAGGGGTGTGAGCCCACGACACCAGAGGCTGAGGATATACTGGTGGAAATAGAGACTGAGGACTGGCTGATGGACTTCAGTGCGGAGGTATCGACTCTCACCCTATCCCACCTCTTTTCGCGTTCTTCGTCACTGTTTCTAGACAGCACTTTGAACTGTTTGGACTTTGATTTGTCAGTTTTCTTTGAATCATCATCACTGTTTCTAGAAAGCACTGAAAGCACTTGTTGAATTTGGTATTTCCATCTGCCATGTCACCGCAGAGCTCAGCCAAGTCCTCCAGCACCGCCTCTGCTGGAGGTTTGCAGCCCTACACCATCTCTTGGAATGCCCTGCTGTGACATCGAGTAACCACCAGCAGCGCTTGAGCGAGAGGATGCTGCTGCTCCGCCTCCAGCCTCTAATTACTTCGTTCCATCTCGGCCCGTCGACCTGTCGGCTGCGCCTTGGCTCCTCCCACCTTCAGCTCCACCAGACACCCTCGACCTAACGGCTCCACCGGGTTCCCTTGTCCCACCGGCTACCCCTTGGTCAGTTGTCACTCCATTTCCGCCACGGACTTGCAGGCTGTTCGCTGCGCTGTTCCTTCACCCCTACTTCTGCAGCGGGCTCCTCCTTCCCTTCGGCTTCGCCTCTGTCCTGCCTCAGCCCTCGGGTACTCTGGCTCTGCCTCAAATACTCGTCACCGCGGCATCATCTGGGTCTCTAGTGCTAATGGATCCTTCGGCTTCGTCTCCGTTGGTCGTCTCCCAGTTGTCGTCAGCCACTGTTGCGCTTTGGCTCCTCTCTCCTTTGACTCAGCCGTGGGCTGTTGGCACTGTGGCGTACAGAATCAAGTTTTGCTTGCGGGTGGTTGTCCAAAGCTGATGGTTTAAATTAATTTGTAATTTAAGCTACTTGAAAGACTGAATCGGTGCAGGATATGAAATGTTGAAATATTCTGAAATAATGACCTTTGGGCCATTGGGAATTGAGCCTGTAGTAGTGTTCATTTCGTTAACAAAATATATTTCGTTATTTCGTTAACTAAAAATATTCATTGACAACCTTTTCTTCCGTGACTAAGACAAGACATTAACGAGAGGACACCTACGTCATTAAACAATAACTGTGACTATATCAACATGCAATATCATTGACGAAAAAATAAAAGAATTTCTAATCTCTCTTTGTTTTTGTATTACATAGGCCTACTGTTTTTAATAAGCCGCTATGTGCTTGCGGTTGCCAGATTTGAAGAATTTAAATCCCCGAATCAGAGCTTTTATGTTAAAAGAACACGTTTTCTACCCGAGGTTTTACTTAATATTTGCAATCTGGCAACCATGCGTCGCGTTCTCTCTACACTGCTGAAGAAGCGCGGATGATGTGAAAACATCAGAAACTCAGAAAAACATGAGTTCAGCGATCTCCATTTGAGATATTTTGCAAAATGAAAGTGTAATTTAGCCCGTCTTTGTTCCTTCACGAGCCACTTGTTCAGGTTTCTGTGATTAAAACTGCGACCAAACCTGTAATAATTCCAAACATGAATCTCGACTATATGAATAAATGCACCTACGCAGTTCTGTGTGACAGTAAATAGTCTTTTTTCTTCTTCTTTTTTTTTCTGTTGTTTTTTTATTAAAAAAACCAACAACAAAAAAACCAAAACATGAATGTAATTTGGAATTAGGCTAGAAATTTCTCCGCTTTAATTTTTGAGAAATGTCTTGTTTTCATAATGTAGAGAATGGGTTAATTTATGACAAATAGCCTATGAAACTAGATTAGGTAAAATAAACCATGCTTATGAGTTCTATAAGATATTATGAGACTATATGAGACATTCTCTAGGTTTGTACTTGTATATTAAAGTGCAATAATTCTGATAAAATGCAAATATAAATTTCTCAAATGACAACAATTGTGGTGATTATAATTTTAAGCAAAATAATCATTACCCTACACTGTCAGAAATAGGGGTACACCATGTAGGAGTCCATTTCTGTCCCCCAAGGTACAATCTACACTAACTTATCCCATAGGGCTTATTATTGGACCTCAAGGTACATATATGGACCTTTTTGAGGGTCAAAAAGTATTAAAAGGTACATATATGTACCGTTTCTTTTAAAGGTTAAGGTACAATATTGTACACTTGAGGGTACAGCCCCAGTGACAAGCCATTGTACCCCGAAAGGTACAATTATGTACTTTATTTTCTGAGAGTGTATTATCAATTTAACCATTATGCAGCATGACGAAGGCTTTTAGTCAACTAAAACTTGACAATGTAAACAGGGCAAGGTTGACTAAATATAATAAAAACTAAAAAGTACATTTGACACAGGACTAAATGTAAAAATAGCTGACAAAATTAACACTAGCCTGTAGACTTTGTAGTAATTATTATAGTGAAAGTAAAGTGAAGTTTGAACAATGAAAATGCAGGGAAATAATCAGTTACCATTTTAATTGGTTCATTATTAAAATGTATATTGGATCAAAATGTACATTAGCCCACTTTCATACTAAACAAAAATTACAGCAGGCCTACTAGATGACTTATGAGGAAGTGCCAAACTGTCACTGGTGCCCCCTAAAACAAATTAGGAACATGACGCCTCTGCTAACAGATTTTTTTATTTTTATTTTTTTATTTATATTATGTATTCTGAGGCTTTCATAGATGTCAGATTAGGCTATCGATTGAGATAAATACTTGTGGTGATTTGGCCCTTATTTATATTGTTGGAAAAAGCAAATTTATTGTATATGCTTCTTAGTTTTGTGTTTGTGTGATATACACTGGCAAATAACTTGCACAAGAAACGATTTCTGGTAAACCAAGCCAGTTTGTCACTTCTGTCATAATAATGGCATACATTGAGACTGTTGGATTCACAACACACCCACTTTTTGTTTAGCATGCTATTTCCCACAACCTGCTCTTGATGCCAAAGATGCACAAATGCCAACAATGGTGCCAGCAGTTCCAAAACACAATTCCACTTGTGCGCATGTTATTATTATAATTTTTTTTTAATTTCGAGTTGTTATTATTTCCGGTTGCGTTTAATCAAGCACTCCCTATATCAGACTATTTCCCTCCTACTATTGATGTTATTGATTGTTTCGCACTCTTCCATAACATACATCTCAAACAGGGATGAAAGTTCCTGCAGGCAAGATTAAAAGGATCGCTTGATTTGACACGCTGGAGAAACACCTATGAAACAAAGAATTTATGATGGCTGCTTCCTCCTTGTTACTTTCATCTCACAAAAGAAAACATCAGTAATAGTTTCCCTTTCCGACCACTCGGTGACTATTCACCCGGGCTCCTGGACTGATGTGGACTTTCCAGACACAAAAGATACTCCTGGCATGCAGTCAAGGCGCCTCCCTCCATGTAGAGTTTTCATAGCCATAATTGTTACTTAAAATATGCTTTCTCTGAGTGAAGGGAAATGGCTCAACTATTACTGTCAGTGTTTTTCTGTTTGATGTGTTTCATTGCTGTAAATCAGGGGGTGGTTTCACATTCCATCCTTGTGTTTTTAGACAGGAAATGTAACAGACGAGAGAAGAGAGGCCGCTCTGAGCTGTTTTGTGTAAACACGTTATTTACCTTTTATAGAAACATGCTTTTGTCTTTAATTAAGAGCAAGTATTTGAATACTATACTCTTGAGATGCTGATCCACATTGCAATATATTTACCTTATGCATTGTGTGGCTTCCATTCAAATGTTTGGGGCTTAGTTGTGATTTTGTCTTTTGTATAAGAAAAAAATACTTTTAATAAGCAAGGATGCAACTGATTAAAAGTGACATTTATAATGTTTGGATATAAGATTTATATTTAAAATTAGATGTTCTGTTTAACTTTCTATTATCCTTAAAAATGTATAATGGTTTTCTACATTGATAATAATAAGAAATGTTTCTTGACCATTAAAATAGGAATATTCTAATGATTTCTGAAGGATCATGTGACATTGAAGACTGGAGTAATGACTGCTGAAAAATCAGCTTTGACATCACAGGAATCAATTACATAAAAAAAAAAAAAAAAAAAAAAGTTACTTTACCTTCTCTTTCAAAAATGGGTTCATACCCATTAAAAAAAAAAAAAAGATTCTTATTTCACCCTTCAAAGATATCCTCCATGTCTTTACAGTCCTTTCCTTCCCAAACCAATGTACTAAATCAAACATGTCATTCTTTGCTGTGGGCGTGTGTGCTGCGTATAACTCCATTAGCCACCAGCGGTGACAGTGTCTCTCGTAAGGGAAGAAGAATAACATGAAGAACTTTTTTCCGCTATCACGCATGGCCATGAAAACCACCGCTCCATGGCTCTGTCCCAATCTAAACACATTTTGTCATAACTGAAAGCCTCTACCTTTTCTGCAGATACATGGTGTAGCGTTTCCAAACTGCGGCTGAACGCTCTGTCAACATTGTCTGTTATAACAAGAGACTACGGTGGGAGGTTAGGGAGCTGTGTACTCAGGCAGGGCTCGGTTTCCCCCTCACTAAAGGCTCTGGCCGTGAGTGATGAGTACCCAGTCAGACATACCAGACGCTTCATCTTTGATTTGTTGTCCCAGCAACCTGGCACCTCCAAGCCAACACACCAGACTCCTTTTTTGATCCCCTCCGCCAACAAAAACCATAATCATTTGACAAGCTGCTGTTCCCAACATTCCCCAAACCCTGCCATTATACACCCTCTCTTCCATGCCAGCTATCGGAAATCTAGAGATTTCCATTTTTACTTCTTCTTTTGGAGAAATGAAATAAGTTCCCAAAGAATTCAGCCATAGAAATGGAAAGAAACCAAATTATTAGGAATAGGTGCAATTGCATGCACTAAAAAAGGTGATTACCATGCCCTTCAAATCAGATTACCATGTCCATTAATAATGAAACCTGTGTAATTTTATATATCAGAATGTAAATAATAATGAGAGTGAGTGTGTATGTAAGTATGTATATGTATGTATGTATGTATGTATGTATGTATGTATATATGTATTTATGTATGTGTATGTATGTATGCATGTATTTATTTGATTGATTTATTTCAAGCCATTGTGACATATTGACAAAGTGCTGCTGGGTCACTTATATATTTTTAATTCTTAACCAGTTCCCTTTTTTCAGAACAAAGAAATTACAGAGAATGCTGACAGGAAAGTTTCAATGTCACAGAAGTCAAAAGGTAGGTTCAAAGGAGTACAATGCATTTACAAAATCGCTTCTCTTTTTAGCAATCTCTTATTTTTATATTTCCCCAAAAATCTGGATAAACCCCAAATAAGCCAAATTAACTTGAAACTGTCTAAAGCCAATTTGTTTCATGTGTTTAAAGTATTTTTCTAGCAAAAACAGTCAACGTTTTTTGCATCACTCTACTTTCTTTAGCCTGGAGGCCTAATATTTTCTCATATCAGAGGTAAGTCAGTTGCACTTTTTAGTAGCACTTCAGCAGTGTGAACTCACACATTTATATCTGTCATAAACTTAGCATAGGCTACCCTTACAGTCAAACAGGCAATGAAGTGACAATGAAAAAGATCTTCACAGGATAAAATCCAAGAACAACAAGAGACTGAAAACACAACCCTGATATGACGCCCTAAGACCAACTTAGATTTCTAGACAAACAATTTGAGTGATGATATCCATTGTGCAGCTCTCTAAAAGAGTTGCACAGTCATTTTTTTTAGCAGAAACTATTGTTCAACAAAAGTGTTTAGTCTTAATGGGTGTGCATTCCGAAACGCAGTGTCAGAACGTTCACATTTTATAACAATACCTTCCTTCCAACTCGCTTGTTTTTTGTGTCTATTGCCCATTGTGTTGGCGTCAAAACGGGGGCTTGTGTTGTTAGAGAAGATCTTATGTATCATTAAAAACCTGTAACCTAGGGCATTCAATCATTCAGACATGTAGCATTATGCCAATATTCTACGCTTCTAAATCTCACACGAGCTATAGATGTCTATGGCGCCACGTCACGGAGTGAAATTTCATTACTGTAATGAAACGAGCTGGGTCAACAAAAGACGACTCCCGCTTCAATATGAGCATTAATATTTTTTTTGGTTTTTGAAATTGGCCAGGCAGTTCCAGACACAAACACATTTGTAGCTGGGCCCGATGACAGAAGTAGCTGTGGCTTCCAGCTGTGTGTTAACACAATAGCCTTAACACTTTGGCCGGATTCTGGATGGGTCCCTGGAGAACAGCTCTGCTTTTTAAAGGTAAGTAATATGTATCCAGAAAATCAGCCATAAAGGGGTCCCTTTTCCCTCCCACTAAAGCCTCCCTTGCCGTTGTGAGTTGCGGCACTAGTTTACTTTGGCTCGTTCTGTGGGGTTTACAGTTAAAATGGAACACCTGACCCAGGATGACTGGTAATGTGAATCTAGTTTGGGCCAGGAACACTGATAGCATGGGATATTTAACAGTTGTTTAGAGGTTGTGGATTAGCTGTGCTTGTAGCAGCTCATATTAAATGTACAATGTGTCCAGTGAAGAGGTGTACTGTAACTATAAAAGTGTGAGGAAATTCTGGACCTGGTGTGGTCTTTATTTTGATTCATTACTCATGCACATTTTGCAGTAAAGGCAAGATTATTATAACATATCTATAAAAAAAAAAAAAATATATATATATATATATATATATATATATATATATATATATATATATATATATATATATATATTTCTATTCAGTGAAGACACATTCAATTAAAACATGAAAGACATGCATTAAAATATAAAACTTATTTTAAGTTGAAATAATATTTTGCAATATTACTGTTTTCAGCAGCTATATTTTTATACATTTGAAAAATGTTTATATATGATATGATAAATATATAATAAATATTTTTTGTGAATTTGATTAATCATTCTTGTGATTTCTATATTTCTTCTGATACATTTTAAATGTGTGAGCTACAGGAGCAGTCCCAGGTTTCACAAAGAGGAATGCTGTTTGTATCTGTTCTGGAAAACAACGGAGAGGAACACGGCAGAGGACAAGAGACATTTGAAGGGCTATCTTAAGTGGTGATAGGGAGGCGGAGCTTCCAGGAAGATGGACATAAACCAAAGCAGCGCTGACAGCATTAACCTGACCTGCCTCAGCATCCTAGTCTTAAGGTTTGTTCTAAGCTGAAATAAAACATAACACTCATACAAGAAGAAATGCACTACTACAAAAATGTCCACTGAGCAAACATCTTTGCTGTAATGTTGAACATTGCTGCAAAACTCTTTTTCTTTTTGCACTTAAATTCTGAAGACTTCTTTTTTCTTTTGAGAGCTGAAATAAACCCAGAATACTTTGCTGCGAGTGCTCTCACTCCAAGCCAACATCATTTAAATGCTACATTTTTGTGGTTGCACTGGAAAACCACAATTTATAAAATTAGTTGAATTATGGAATGTTGAGTATTTGTCAACTTAAGTAAATCTCAGACTGCCAATGACCAAAGTTCAGACCTGAAGCAAGAACAAGTGTACGTATACTTTATTAGCACAGTTAATAAAATGATATCAATATTTATAATATGATATTTTTACTCAGCAATGATACAATTAATTGATCAAAAGTGAGAGTAATGAAATGTATCATCTAAAAAAAAAAATTAAAAAAAAATTATATTTCAAATAAATGCTGTTCTTTTGACCGTACATTAAATAATCCTAAAAATGCATTACAGTTGCTAGAGAAATATTAAACAGCACAATTGTGTAATAACAGTTAAATCATTGTTATACATTGATAATAATAAGAAATGTTTATTGAGCACCAAATCAGCATGATTTCTCAAGGATCATGTGACTCTGAAGACTGGAGTAATAATGCTGAAAATTCAGATAAATAAGGAATAAATTACATTTTAAAATATATATTAAAACAGAAAACAGTTATTTTAAATTGTTATAATATTTCACAGTATTACTGTTTTTACTGTATTTTTTGATCAAATAAAAGCAGCCTTGGTGAGCACAAGAGACTTCTTTCAAAAACATTAAAAAAATCTTACCAATCCCAAATTTTTGAATGGTAATGACATTTAGTTATGTTTTTTATTTTTTATTTTACTGGACCAAAGAGCTGGATGTGGATGAGTGATGAGTTGTGTACATGCTCCTCTAGAAATACAGTATGTAGTGTATTCCAAAGTTCGTTGAAAATTTGGGAAGAATAATACTTAAAGCAACAAACTTCATTAACAAGCAACCATGGAAGAATTCAAAGTGAATTATACAATAATGCTTACTGTAATCGCTGTTTTCAGTAAGCATGAAGGGAAATCGGATAATCACAGATGAAAGACAGGAAGACCATAAATACATTGCCTATATGAATCCAACCAACATATTAACTTCACACATAATAATTTGAGTTGCTCTTGAGTTGTTCATGGTAGTGTAGCATTTTTGAAAGAATATTTAGGAGCATTGCTGTAAACTGAACATTATTAGCTTATCACTTCTAACCTCTTCCCATGGTGCTCTGAGCCAGCGGCTGTGGCTCTGGTCAGTTTCAAGTGCATAACTACATTCTATCTTTCCTCTTCCCTCTCGCTCTCCCTCACTCCCTTCAGCAGTCCCTGATAACGTGACATCCTGTTTAACTCGGTCAAACTCCTCTCCGACAGACTAACCTGATGTTGTGATAGAAATAGTGTCTTATTCTTCTGTCTGCCCGACAGCACTGTGAAACGCTCATTCATTCCCGCTTTCGTCCTCCTACACACTCCCTCGCTTATCATCTCTGCTGCTAAATCTACCTGACAGGCCCCTCACAGGTACACCTAATCCTCTCTGTGGCCTCTCTCGCTCTCTCTCGCAGTCTTTCTCTCTCTCTCGCAGTCTCTGTCTTTCTGTGTCTGAAGTGCTTCACACAACAGCGGGTGGGATCAAACATCCATCCTCTCCTTGTTGGTGCAGTCGGTGTGCTTTACAAAAGAGCTGACATTTCATCAAGGCAGTATCTTTTTCTTTATCTATCTTTTCTGTTGAGTTGTTTTTCTAATCGTTATGACAGGACTTTTTTTTACCACTCTTAGATATATTTACAGTTAATACATGAACATGACAACTGAATAAACAGATAAAGGGCCTGATGTACCGTATTTGCCGTGGTGAATGCAGTTAAAACATCCTCTGTTTTAAAGCCTGAACGTGTCAATAGATTTCTTAAGAAGGAACAGAGGCACATATCAACATAAAACTTAACGTAGAAAATAAGTCACAGACACAAAGTATTAATCTGTTTTTTTTTTGTTTTTTTTAAACATGGTTAGTATCTTACAGTACATTTAGCTATTCATTAACCATAATGCGATTCTACTGAAGAAAATAAATCACATTAGGAAGACATCATTGCAGCATTGCACAAGTAAGGAGGAGTGGAGTAAGCTGTGTCACTTATTATTTTAGATATACTCTATAAACCAATAAGAAATGAGATCCTGAAATAATTATCTATCAACCAAAATTAGAATAAGGCATCTCTAACATAGAGCTATAGAAACATTACTATTAAAAATAGTGGTCTAGGGCCCAATTTGCCATACATTAGCTGTATCAAGTTAAGGGGTAAGTTTAATTATTGAAAAAATATTTAACGCTTTATGGTACAGAGCTGCCATGTGGCAACAATTAATTTATTCCTTGTTATTCAGAAAATACAATATATTGCACTATAGGAATTAAAAAGGCAGGCCTTAAGGTAGCCAATGATGTGCTGTTTTTAAGTCATATTACATTTGAATGTCCCTCCAAAACTCTTTCCAACTGTCACCCTAACATTGAAGACACCGGTTGAAGTGATCCAGAAATTGGTTTATTAACCTCATTTCTAAACATCTCTTCTCAAGGGGGATTTTTTGCAGCTTTGGTAAGTAAATTAGATATTTTTATTCACAAATCAACTTTGTCTAACATAGTTTTACAGTAAATTGAGAAAATATCAATGTTTCCATATGGCAACACTGTACCACTATGGAAAAATAGGCATGTTGCCATATGGCAACGCAGTACCACAGTGGAATTGCAGTAATGTATTTCCCCACTGGGATTTTTTATAGATCAACAATGATTGCAGTTATTTATTTGAAGTGTTTATGTATTTATGTATAAATAACAAAATGATTTCTTCTTTTCAGAAAATGAATACAGCATATATTACGGAAAGGGCAATAGGAAGAGTGCAGAGTTAGCTCTTCCATGTGATGAGAGTGAGGATGAGTTAGCCAAATGATTGGGAATGATAGGGATTAAATGATAGGGATCTACTTATTTTTGATTTGAGTTCCAAGTATATCAATCTATCAATTTCTAAAAGAAATGTGCATTTAAATAGAAAAGAAAATCTTAATTTTATAGAAAAACTTACTTTTTTGACCATTTTCCAATGTGGTATACAGCATTGCCATATAGCAACGTTTCCCTATAAGTACCCCCCGAAAAATATTTTTGGATTTGTATGATTGAAGCTATTTCAAGTAATAAAAACTGATTTAAAAACATTTCATGGTTAGAACATAATGCATTCCATAGAGGGTTAAACTACTTACATTTTAAATAAAAAAGAAAATATGAAAAAAAAATGCACTCTTATTTTGAAAAATACATATTAAAACCCATTTAATCCCACTGGTCACAATAGTGACCGTAAAGAGAGTGTTCATTTATGAAGCTCTAAAAAATGTTATTGACTGCTGTTTTAGTGCATTTCCAGCAAATATGGAGAGAATAAAGAGTCTCAATTAAATTTGTGTTGTTTCACATGCATGGTTAGTGCAAAATGTCACATGACCAGGGGTGAGTTTCCCAAAAGCATCATTAGCCAACTTTGGTCGCAAGTTCCGTCGTTATCAGCATAGTTCAACGAGTCGGTGTTTCCTGAAAACATAGTTCTAACGAACATTCGCAAACAGCATCGCAAAGTTGTGTGGTTTGAACGACAGCTTGACCTGTGGTTAAGAGCATAGTTTCTTTTTTGCCCGACATGTGGACTTAATAAATCCTTGTCTTGAGCAAAATAAGCAAGCTGACATTCAAATAAATTTGTCATTTACGACTTTTAGTTTGTCAAGAGATTTAAAGCACCATGCGCATGTGCGAGCGCTATACCACGTAAGAACGAGCCTATGATTGAATCTGGAAATAGAGCAAAATAACTGAGATAATTTTGAAATAGTCCTCAGATGCCATGTCCGTAAATTATAGCAAAACATCTAGCATTAATTCAATCTCAAACAGATACATTAAAATAAGTTATTACTCCACCACCTGCGTGACATCATTAACCAAAGTGGTTGAACGACCAAATTGCGACAATATGGTTTCGGGAAACAGTCGTGGCTAGCTAGTTGATTTCTTCAACGAACGATGCAACGTACTATGGTAGTTAAGCAGCGAGTTATGTCGTTGTACCCAGGGGTGCGTTTCCCGAACAACGACGTAACTCGCTGCTTAACTACCATAGTACGATGCATCGTTGAATAAATCAACTTGCTAGTCACGACTGTTTCCCGAAGCCGTAAAATGGTCGTTCAACCACTTTGATTTATGACGTCACGCACGTGGTGGAGTAATAACTTCTTTTAATGAATCTGTTTGAGATCGAATTAACGCTAGATGTTTTGCTATAAATTACAGACATGGCATCTGAGGACTATTTCTCATTTTTCTCAGTTATTTTGCTCTATTTCCAGATTCAGTCATAGGCTCGTTCTTACATAATAAAGTACGTTCGCACATGCGCACTCTTCAAAAATGGTGCTTTAAATCTCTTGACAAACTAAAAGACGTAAATGACATTTGTATGTATTCTAAATAAAAGACAGGTTGTACTGAATGTCAGCTTGCTTATTTTGATCAAGATAAGGATTTATTAAGTCCACATGTCATGCAAACTAGAAACTCTGCTTCTAACCACAGGTCGAGAGCTGTCGTTCCAACTACACAACTTTGCGATGCTGGGGTGCGTTTCCCGTACAACTATATAGCTCGCTGCTTAACTACCATAGTACAATGCATCATTGGAGAAATCAACTAGCTAGTCACGACTGTTTCCCGAAACCGTATGTTGCAAAGTATCGTTCAACCACGTTGGTTTATGACGTCTCGCACGTGGTGGACTAATAACTTATTTTAATTAATCTGTTTGAGATCGAATTAACGCTAGATTTTGTCATATAAGTTACAGACATGGCATCTGAAGACCATTTCTAATTTTTCTCAGTTATTTTGGTTTATTACCAGACTCAATATTTGTCTCGTTCTTACATAGTAGAGCACGTTCGCACATGCGCAGTCTTCAAAAACGGTGCTTTAAATCTCTTGACAAACTAAAAGACGTAAATTACATTTGTATGTATTCTAAATAAATAACACGGGTTGTACTGAATGTCAGCTTGCTTATTTTGCTAAAGATAAGGATTTATTCAGTCTACATCTCATGTAAACTAGAAACTATGCTTCTAACGACAGCTCGAGAGCTGTCGTTCCAACCACACAAGTTTGCGATGCTGTTTGCGAACGTTCGTTGGAACGATGGTTTCAGGAAACACCAAATCGTTGAACTATGCTGATAACGACGGAACTTGCGACCATAGTTGGCTAACGATGCTTTCGGGAAACGCACCCCTGTTTGCGAATGTTCGTTAGAACGATGGTTTCGGGAAACACTGACTCGTTGAACTATGCTGATAACGACGGAACTTGCGAACATAGTTGGCTAACGATGCTTTTGGGAAACGCACCCCAGAGCAGTTTAATTCTTGTTTGCACCATCATAGGCTAGATGATGGCTGCATCACATCTCCAACACAAAAGGTTAGTAAAGCACGTTAACATAAAGACATTACAAAGATTTTCGGTACACTTTATCTTTAAGGTGTCTAGTATTTATATTTGAATTCACAATTATTCCGTTTTTTTTTTGAGTGTGGTCACAGAATGAGTAAAGATGTTGATAGCAACAATAGTGACTGGTGGGAAAATACATGTTTGTAATTTTTTTAAAATTATTATTAATATTATTTTTTTGTCTTTTATCTCAGTAAGTGTTATAAGTGTTGAATAAAGGATTTTATGTTTATTAGTAGCCTAACTCTAAAATTACATGAAAGAGTTAAAAATGTGTTAAATAACTGGGCTGATATAGGCTATATAAGAATTTTCAGTATACACCGGAAATAATATTCAGTTAATAATATATTCAATAATAATATTCAGTTATCCCACCGGTCACAATTGTTCACACATTTTTCCATAAAGAATTCTAAAATAATTATTGATTATTTCAAGGGGCAACTAATGGTACTTCATTTGGATATTTTCACGTCTAGGAAAAAAATTGGTATTAAACGGGTTAAAGGTTAAATATTCAGAAAACTTTATTGTGAAACATTTTCAATGTTTTGCATTTTATTATTAATTATATTTGTATATATCAGTGCTGTGTAGTAACTGATTTTATGTAATCTGGATTACGTAATCAGATTACAGAAATTAAATGCTTGTAATTAGATAATTTCACATTTTAAAATACTCATAATCAAAATACAGTTACTGTTTTATTGATTACATGATTACATAATATTTACAAAATGGCAGTAAATTATTCAGATGTTCATTGATTCTCCCTAATTCTTCTTTTATAACTTTTAAATTGTTTTATTTTGTGGAATTGCACACACAGAAACCCGTTCGCTAGTCAGGCGACTATAATTTTGAGAAAATTGAGATTACAAATCTCAAACAAATATTTAATCTTTTTTAAGTTAGTGTTTTATTTGGATTGTTTTTTTCTTCTAATCTAACTTTTTTATTTAATTAATTATTACCTTTTTATACATTCATGAACCCCTCCCAGGGAAACCATAGCGTAATGTTTAATCCACTTCCATGTTGTTGATGATGAATAAATTAATAATAATTCAATACGGTACAAGATTATTCTATTCAAAATCAATGTTATAATCAAGTTACGTCAAAAGTAATCTTAAAGTAATCAAAAAGATTATATTACCTAAAATGTGTAATGTAATAGATTATGTTACAATTTTGATCATGTAATTTGTATTCAGTAATGGACAACAGTTTGTAAGTAATCTACCCAGCACTGATTGTTATTGTATTTATTATATTTTATAGTACATCCTGCCCCAGACCCCAAAGCATCTGATACATACAGTATTACCCCAAATCAACCATTTCAGGAAAAATACAAGCTTGGTTTAATAATTTATGTAGTCCTTAGCCAAATATGGTTTTATATGTTTACTTTGACAGTTTGCCAACATGTAATATACATTTAGACCTGGATAAGTTTGCTCTGACAAACTTAGAAAATTTGCTTTAACATGCAAAAATGTGGGCAGAAGAGCAGCTGCATATGGTTGGTCCTTTCTAAATGTGTAGTAATGTGGCAAATATCATGCACAGCTTGCTAGATTAAATGGGGTGACACAGCTTACCCAACAAGACAACTTAAACATTTCTTGCTTTTTATCAGAATACTTTTTTTTAGTGTGTGCTTCAGCCTTTGTAGATCAGTAGAGAAGACTTTGTGTAAGAAACATCAGTTTAGCCTAGTGAATTCTGTTCCAGAACCCTTTGTTGGACTATCATAGCTGAACGCACTTCCATTGTGAACAGGCCACCGATAATGAGCCTCATACCTCGCCTTATTCAGCACACGCACAACACAAGTGAGGTGTTGACAGTGAATGTACATTAAAAAAAATAGTTCAAACACTTTTTTTCACACAAACACACAGAGAGAGGGTATGATGGGGAGAGGGTAACCACGTACAACACACACTTGGAGTGTAGCGGGGGAGGTGATGACGGCCGTGACAGCCGTGTGTACAGTAATCAGAGGCTGGTCACTTCCTGCAGACTTCCCTCTTCAGCCCACCAGGCTTCACCTCGCTGCTTCCCCCAGAAGATTAGTTCTGCTGTTTCCTGAGCACCGATTAAGGGTCCAACACAGGGCTCACTGCTCACTGAGGTTGTACACTTCTTATAGGGTCATGTATGGGCACATGTGGCACAGAAAGAAGGAAAGGAAGGAGTATGTGACATGAAATCAGAGGGGAAGCCACCTTTGAATTGCTTGTTTACTTTCGGATGCATTTCGTTTGTGGCCTTTGTGTTTGGACCTCATATAAACTATTGGTTTTGCTGAGGCCGTTGCGTACTCAAGCCGAGAGATAGGGTTACTTTCCATTGCTTTTGCCTTTCGCCACATGTGTTATTATTCAGGTGGCTAAATATAAACGTCATTTTTAACTAACTTTTTTTCAAACTGTTGCTCTGCCATGACAGTAGTTGAACTGATAGGGAAAACTGACTGTAAAAGAGTATGTATATATTTGCCAGAGGTGAGCAAACGTTTTACTACGAAGGGCCAAAAATCAAACTTGATTGACGGCTGAGGCATATCCAACTATTATATTCAAAATATTATACTTTTTTTATTACAAATTTTTATTCATTGATATCTCTACATTTCAAGGCAAAAATAAAACAAAAACTCTTAAAACAACAAAAACAACAACAAAATAATAAACTATGAAATGAAGATATTCCATTGAATTTCATTGTACTGACAAATAAAATAAAATAAAAACACTGAGACATTCTTCACAATATCTTCTTTTGTTGTTAGTAAATGTTCATTTTCTGGTGTACTAGCCCTTTAAGCAACAACAACTAAATCCTGAGATAATCAAGCTGTGTGCTTGCATATTGATCACAGGTGCTCACGGTCTCAGTGGTCCTTGGAAATATGTGAACTTTATAAATGTATGTTCGGAAGGACGAATGGCTTTCCACGCTCTTTTGGTACATCTGGAGAGTGCAGATTTCCTGTATCATTCTTTTCTTGAGCTCAGGGACACTGTGCATCAGTGCTGTCCACACACACACACACGCTTCAAACCTACAGTTCCTATCCTTTGTCAGACTTGTCAAGACACTTGAGTATCCGGCCTTCTTTATCGGCAAACCTGAGGGCAGCTATGACAGGCCTGAGGAAACACCAGAGACCAGCTCAAGAGTAAATTTAGCCCTGACCTGACAGCCTGTCTCTTTGTCTGCCTGACAGGAGCTCGACACATCACTCTGGGCACCATTGATTACAATTCTGAGCTCATTGTGGCTTCTGTGTCACTTGAAGTGATATTACTTGAATATTTCCTCTCTAAACGGTCTTTACCTCTGTCCTTTAACTGACAACAACATGAGCTACACTTCATTAGCTCAGGTTTAGCAGTCACGCCAGAGGCAAATTTGCTGTCTGTTTTGTAATTATTTGCTAGTTCATCTTAAAAGAGAAATTGCTTTCAAATATGAATGTGAAATGAATGGTGATTTCTCAGCCTATTCATAATGGCTTCCCCTGAGGTTGGCAACAAGTTACTGTAACTTTTATTTATATAAAGTTTCCAAAGATGGTTCAGAGTGCAAATTGAGAATCGTGTTTGTCTTTTTTCACTTTTGCAATGAACACTAGAGTTATGTTATGTGGTGTCACACTGAAAGTAAAAGTAATGCACAGTATTTTACTTGTACAGAATGTTCTTGTGTTTCAGTATAAATGTGGAAAAATGTAAAAGTTGATATTATGAATTCAATTCATTTCATTTCAGTTAAAATCAGTGACTATTTTAATTACTAGCTCAGTGGTCAGCAACACCATGAAGGGGTAACCATTGGTAAGCGAGTGATAAGCACAAGAAAAGAGATTAAGACAATGTATTAATTTTAAAAAATATATATATTTTGTTTCAGAAATTTCAATTATCCCCTCACATCTACCTTATTATTTTAGAATTGGCACATTTATTAACAAGAAAAATTAAAAAGTAAACTAGTCGTCATAAAAGGTTGCATACCACACTCAAGCTCATGGACATTTCCAAGCAATTAAAAGTTATAGTTTTTTTTGTTTTTGTTTTTTTACACAATTAAAGAGTCTGTTTAGCCATATCAGCAACTATTGCACATTTTCCAGTAAGAGGTTTCATTACATTTTCCACATTATCATGACCTTTGTAGCACACTTCAGCACTTTAGTTCATTTACCTCTGTTCAAGAACAGGTCACACATTTCATCTACGTATACTTCCTGCTGTTTTGCACAATTGTGTTTTTCTCTTTGCATGGTTTATTATACTTTCCACCATTAGTTAGTTTCTTTATCATATTAACTTACAATAAAATGCTTTATGTTTTTTTGTTATGTTTACTATAGTATAGTATACTGTACAAACTGAACTTTGCAGACTGTTGGTGTGCTCTTGACAAAGACATCTGCTGTTTGTGTGGCTCCCCATCACATTACTGTTCTTGTTTGTCAGAAGGAAGAGGCTAAAAAACTCCCATCTCTCTTTAATTACAACGATGAGCAGAACAAGTTTTGACTCATTGAGGTGAACACTCCAATCTCACTAATAGATGGCACTATTATTATTATTCATTTATGTATGTTTGCATGTATGTATGTTTATTTCCATGACATTGATAACATTGATAACAGATTATCAAATAATTTTTTTGTTATATAGAACATGAAATAACTATGTACCAGAAATACTAAATTAATTGGTAAGCCTTTATGTATAATCATTATAAAGGTATTCACGGTGTAATAATACATTTATATCTTTTCACAAATATTTCAGATTCCTTGTTACATCTAAAATTGTTTGTTTGTCATATGTTTTAATGTATTAAACTTTCTAAAGGTGTTCGTGGATTTATTCCAGTCGTAAAGGAGTGATTGATTGGTCGCGGCACTGTGTGCAAAAAAAATACTTCGGCCTAATGTCTGATGTCGGGTTACACAAAGCAAATCATCTACACAATTATTTAGTTTTCTTATTTAATGACCGACAATTTAGTTGTAATAATAATTTTGGCATAAGGCTTATTAGCGTTAGGCTATAGCCTGAAAGGTCTGAATTACACACTGTTACAACAGTCATTGTTTTTTGGGGTTTTTTTTTTCACAATGACATTTGAGTTCATGATTTTAATGTTGTTGTTTTTTGTGGCAGACTAAAGACTAATGACAGACTGTTGATCTTTCAATAAAAATATGTTTGGTTCAGGTTTGAAATTCATTACCTTTTATTATAGGCTATGTAGTCTAATATCATAGTAGGCCTACCCTCTTAGTGGATCAGACACCTGATCTCGTGGACCAGAGATCAGAGGTGGATATCGCGGGATTCACACTTATGCACCGTGTTGATGATAAACTGGATGTGTATATATATATATATATATATATATATATATATATATATATATATATATATATTTTTTTTTTTTTTATATATATATATAAATATAACAATAATTAAATAACCCATATAGAGATAGCACTTGTCAGAGACTTTGGGAATATTCACACATAATTTATACACATAAAAACATGATATCAGAGTTTTAAAATCAAACATTTTAAAACAGAACAATACATAACGGTTGTTTAAACCAATCAGCATTAAGCTGTGTCATCAGCAAGTCGTTTCCCATCGTGCTTTTGATCAGAGCAGTCGGTGGAGAGCAACTGCGCCCGACTGCAGAATCCGACGCGGCCACAATGACATACGTCAGCATGACATCAGAGCAAGGCGAACCACACATTTCTGACCGGCATGCTTCTCGATCCCCGGTGATCGGTTCTGTACAGATTTTACTCATATCAAACAAACCTACCTTATGCGCCAGAGAAACGAGGGCGCCGCCATCTTTAGAATTTTGTCTTTGAAGTTCCGTTTTTGCAGTCGCTCTGTATATTTCTATGGCATTGCTGTCCAGGAGTAATTCGCTTTTGAAGTGGATTTAATTAATGTAAAGTTAACTAAAGTTATCATGAGGATTGTAATGTTTAAAGCCGATGTCTCAACAAATGTCAGTAGACCGGGAAGATTTTAAAACGAGCCATTCATTCATAAATATGCAAGATGTGAAAATACAGACCGCAAGTCAAAAGACAACGAGCGCAGCGCTGAAAAGGGGTGGGGCTAAATAAGGTCTATAGACCTTTCATACAATTTCCCTATATGTGACCGGAAATAGGCAATCGTCGTGGTGATCTTCTTCCTCACCAGTCAGGGCAACAGGTGAAATAATGGTGCAAGCAACATGCAAGTTATTAGTCGCTTTCCGACCGGAGGAACCTTTTCACAGTTCCTAGAACTATTGGCTAAAGTACCCGGATGTCGGCGTGTTCGCACCGCAGGAACTAGGAACGATTTTAGTTCTAGGAACTCCATTTGGAGGAACTAATTTAGGTCCTACTTCAGAGTAGGGTCTAAACCAGCACTATAGGAACTACCCATGACGTTAGTGTACGCTAATTGACCGAACGCATGCGAAACACCAGCACCCGCCATTTTTAAAACAGCTAGAATGTAAACACACAGATTATAGCCTATATATTTACTCCATAAACTAACTATACAAACATGGAAAACAGTGATAGATGGGTCTCTAAACCTTTATGCTGAAGAGAAAATCCAACGCAGCTTTGAGGGGACCAAGTCAGACATCATGATTACGCAACACTGGACATCAACCACACGGCATAGGCTAATAACCTTTTTTTCATATACTGTCTACTTTCTATAACAGTTCTATCTAATAACATATTAAACAGTACTGTTAGACAGATCGCTAACTAATAAACACAGAGAATGCGAGCATTGTTTGCTCTGGCGTTCTCAGCGGCGCCAAAATAAAGGTCTGTCGCGCCGTCAAAATAAAAGTCACCGTGCTTGCGTCACTCCCTTACCCCTCCTACTAGTTCCTATGGCCATTTGGCCAGTGCGAACGCAAACAGCAAAACCGAGTTTGGGGGAGAGTAGTTAGAACTGTTTAGAAATGGACAGTTCCTAGAACTAAGTTCCTGTAACTACTTGGTCAGAAAGCGGCTAATGTAGTGTATTGGGCTGTTCTTGTTATTCCCAAAAGTAGCCATATCTGTCGTTTCATTCCTTCCCTGTTGATGGTGAAGTTCAACGGAAAGGGATCAGGCTATCTGGCGGGATGAAGGACCAAACTTTACGGCAAGGCACTAAGGCAGTAAAGCCCAATTTATACTTCTGCGTCGAACTTACGCCGTAGCTACGTCGTAGGCTGTGTGTAGCACGCGTACCCTGACGTACACCTCTCCAAAAATGTAACAACGCGTCAACTCTACGCGGACGCAAGCGCTGTGATTGGTCTGCTAGGACCGCTCCCTCGGGTTTCACATGCTCCCTCTGCGCGCGTCAACGCGGACAACGACGCAGAAGTATAAATGAAAACCAACGCGTTGCCTACAGCATAGAGGCTCCGGCGTAGGTCCGACACAGAAGTATAAATCAGCCTTTAAAAGTGCAGGTTGCCACCATACGAACAGGGAACTTGTGCACTCAGTGGCCAAACCTCTAGTTTGTGAGGCACCTCGTTTTTCCTCTGAGATGGGTAGCATCTAGCCCTCACAAAAACCTGCCCGTATACTAGCCTACATTTGATACTGACATGCACATAAACACAGATATTGCCAGAGAAAAATGTTAACTGATGATGATAGCATTCGGCTAACATTATTGTCGCTACACACAAGACTTGGACTTGGACAACCATAGACAAAACAAATTGATACCATAATGCTTCATTAAAAGCAGACTATAATGCTTTAGTAAGATAGTCTATATCTTCTATACTATACATAGGCCTACATTATGTCGAAGTGGACCCGCTAATGATTTGTCATTCTAGTTAACAGTTCAGTAACAGTTAGCCTGATCGCTCTCTGCTTACCCTGATACTTATGAACAAATTCCTTGTGGAAAAATGTGTACCCTTGATTGATTTATTTTTTTATTTTGTTTTTTTTGGTGACGGAAGTTTTCCTCCACGAGTCTTGTAACGTCGGCAAATGTAATATTTGGCAAATCCGTTTGCGAAGTTGTGTAGACTCTCTGATCCATTTTCTTTTGCCTGGGTATGTTTTCCTGATGTGTTGACGCTTGACAGGAACTCCGCTTCCGCGGTTTTGCTACGGTTTCCGGGTTGAACGACATGTTTCCTGGAAACGGTGTGCAACGGTGCAGTAGCACCTCATTGCAGTACACGAGATCCAGGGGGCGGAGTTGGATCCAGATCTAAGGGGTGGAGATTGGTAGGTTTAGGGGTGGGTTTAGGGATCAGGGGGTGGAGATGGGTAGGTTTAGGTATATGTAGGGTGGGAGATCCAGATCCAACTCCTGCCCCTGGATTTCGTGTTCTGCAGTGAGGACCAACGGTGTGCAAATACGAATACGGGTTTGAAATACCGTTTCTCTTTTTCGGTGGGTGTGTCAAAAATGTCAGCCCAATCAGCAGCAACATGTATATAAACCACGCGGTATTAAAGAGACAGATCGCACAATGGGTCCAAGTAATGTCGTTTACAAGTGTGTCCGCTGCAGCTCGGTATACGCAATAATTGAAGACATTAGAAGACATATTTCTCTTTTCATCCTGAAATGCGAGGCAAATGTTGGGTCCCTTCATTTGATTGGGATGTTCTCTTTTATTTTATATATACAGTGTGTGCATAACAATTATGCAAATTGGTATTCTGATCTTTTTTTTTTTTTTAAGCACATTTGACCAATTCCAAACCACATCAATCTTAATAACTATTATATATATTTTTTGTATTTAATAATTTATAAGTGATTTAATTGTTAAGGAAGGCTAGAAGTGAAAAACGCCTTTTATTCAGGTGTCCGTAATTATTAAGCAGGTTTTCTTTTAAAAAGATCCTGACACCTTGTACTTCTGGAGACTACAGGTAGGTTGTCATTCTGGAAAATGGTGGCACTTGAGACTATATGGTTACTGATGTTTTCACAACAAATTCTTCACCTTAATTATTATTTTTATTTTTTTGTTAACATGTGTCTTTCTTCTTGGCCTGTTTTTGTATGAACCTGCTGAACCAATGAGCGTTTTGCTGTCCATTGGTCACACCTTAATTTAGCAATTTCTAGTATTGAATTAGTATTGCTTCCTTCTCATGAGCATTTTTTTTCTTTCTTTTTTTAGTTTTTAGTGCGAGTTAAATCTCTTTTTTGGCCCATTTCAACTGTAAAAGAATGTAAGAATATAAGGCGTTTTTCACTTACAGCCTTCCCCAACAATTATATATCACTTACAAATGATTAAATACAAAATGAATGGTAGTTATTAACATTTATGTGGTTTGGAATTGGTAAAATGTGCTTGGAAAAAAAAAATGATCAGAATATCAAGTTGCATAAATGTTATGCACACACACACACACACACACACATATATATATATATGTGTGTGTGTGACAGACTTAGAGGCTTTATATATATATATATATATATAAAGCCTCTAAGTCCGTCTAAAGTTTTTGTTTAATTATGAACATTTTTATCAGGCTCCTATGTATAGGTTTCTACCCAAGTACCGGCATTTCTGAATGGGCTGAGGCTGGGAATTAGTGAGTTTGAAGTGAAAGTATTTGATTAATGTATACTATGTGCGGAGAGCATTCACTTAATATTATTATCTCATTTTTGACTTGAGGTGGCCTTTAGAGGCTTTTGCATCAGAGGTCTTCATATATATATATATATATACATATATATATATATATATATATATACATATATATATATATATATATACATATATATATATATATATATATATATATACATATACATATATATATATATATATATATATATATATATATATATATATATATTATTCTGTATTAATAGTTAAATTGATTAAATTACTGCCATGGTTTATGTCGGCATTGTCAGCCTTTGAGTCCCCAAGAATGATCACAACATTTCAGCACTGATGCATCTCGGAAGACTTTGTGGTATTTTGTGTCTAGACCACCCAACTTGTGGTCTGTAGTATCTGACTCGTTGTTGTCACTTGCACCTTGTGCGTTATCCATATTTGAGATGTCATATTTTCCATTTTTGACAGCATTTGATTTTAATACAGGAAACAACACATTTACCCACACAATAACATGTAGTTTTTTTAGTTACCACATTTATTTATTATTAAATGTCTTTTATCGAGAACATTTGCTTATTGTTAGAACTTAAAAGATCATCAATTTGTTTTACAGACTGAAATCATTGTTTTAAGAATTTTTAATTGGTTTAATTAGATCATTTCTACATTCTCAAAAAAGTGTTCTCTTGTTCCACTGACATCATCTGCCAAGAAAAATAGCGTAGGTGTGTTGTGGCAGGGATTTACTGATACAGCTTATGTTAGGCATCCTTTCAGGGAGCTCATGATTGTGCATGTGAGTGTGTGCGTGCGTGTGTGTGTGTGTGTGTGTGTGTGTGTGTGTGTGTGTGTATACAAGTAAACGTGCATCTGAATGTCACCACCTGGCACGAATCACGCAGGCCCCATGATTTGATAGACCCACAACAGGTGTGTGGAGGCACAGCAAACACCCTTGACTCCTGACAGGTGTTGAAGTTTGGGTTTCAGCCCAGACTGCGCTGCATTTGCTTGTGACACTCACATTAGTCACCGACTCGCTTGCCGGACCTCTGGCTCTAATAGCCAGCTAGGTATTCTAATCCCTCCATGGGCCATAAATGTTAATAGCTTACTAGGTACGGTAATCTCCAGTGGTGACATTTGGTCTACCTTAATCTGAAGATGCATTAGAGGAGGAGGGGCAGAGAGAAAAGGATGGAGGGATGATAGGATAGATGGATGGCTAGGGATGGGTGGAATTACAATGATCGTAGTAGGGCAGTCGTGAGTAAAATGTATCATTTGGCTTAACCTGCTACATCATACTCCTGTGCCTGCTGGGGGGTCTAAATCCGTTTGGCTGTGGGGGGTCCAAATATCAGGCTCTATGGGTAAAAACATAACAAGCACTAAAAGACATAATGCCATTTGAATGATGCTGTACATTACATCAGTTATGTATTACTTATATGAAACATGAAGGTTGTTGTGGGAATATAAGTTTATAATATCATGTCTTAAATAGCTGATGCCACTATTGGAAGCCCATTTCTGCCTCGGTAATTGTGAATTTTTATATCACAATTGCAACATTATTCTCATAATTGTGACTTTTTTTTGTGATCCAGTTATTTATTGATTTTATATCTTGCATTGTGACTTTTTATTTCAAAATTGTGACCTTGTTTTTCTAAATTAGCTTTATAAATTTACATTTTGAATTTGTATGTCGGAATTTGACTTCATATGTTTGCATCTTTATTTACTGTATGTAACTGCGATTGTATTTCTCACAGTGTGACTTTACTTATTTTAAACCATCTCACAATGACCTTTTTTTATTAGTTACTTTAAAACATATAGCAAACATTTTGATTGTATACAATTCAAGTGCTAGTATATAGAAATACTACGATTGTGTAGTCATAAAGTCTGATTTATTCATGGAAACACATGACATTTACAGGAAGGCCTCTAAACAGGAACCTGGGCAGGAAAAGAGCTGTTACAACATATTAAAGCAGTAATCAGAACGAAAGTGAATTATACAGGGGCTAAGGTGTGCCTCCCATCTGTGCTGTCCTGATGTCT
Source organism: Abramis brama (assembly GCF_963993115.1). Taxonomy (NCBI): domain Eukaryota; kingdom Metazoa; phylum Chordata; class Actinopteri; order Cypriniformes; family Leuciscidae; genus Abramis; species Abramis brama. Next base: position 27,620,929 of record NC_139970.1, read on the forward strand.
TTCAGAGAGGGTCAGGAGGTCACAGTCATGCCGCACACACTGTAAGATTCAGAATGAGTCGTTATGACTCGTTATGTTCAGGTCGACAAATCACAAAATACAAAATTCTGTGTAGACCTTAAAGCACTCCCTTTTCATTTGAAAAGAAGGACATGCAGCACGGAAGTTGTGTAGCACAAGATTTGATTTTTGAATATTTTATAAGCATCTGACAAACAGTGAAGATTGTTACACAATTAATAGCCCCTTAACACAAAGTCTTTTTCAAGATACGAGTGTAATCACGTCACAGAACCTCGTCCAAAAGCACTAATCCTCCTTTATTTTGTAAGCTGATAGAGCAACCATATGCCCCTGCATATCACTCACTCAATTTTAGGTGAAACCAAGCCCTGACCTCCCCTCCCTAAAATAGTGTTATATTTCCAAGGTCTATTATTAATCTGTACTTTTCCCCCCTCAGGATTAGGCCACAGCTCTCCCCCACTCTTCTCTTTTCCACTTAGACCGGTATTATTGCCATAGATGCACTCAGATTAGTCATGTGTTTATGTTGACAGAGGTTGTAGCTGGATTAGGTCATGCTTGTGGGATGCAGGGGAGGGATGTTTGTGTCCGTCTGCGTGCACATCAATGGCCCCCGTCTCGTTTGACCTGCACCTAAAGCCTCGCCATGCTAAACTGACAATAGGTTGGGCAAGACCCTCGCCCCATGCAGACATCCATTGTCCTGAGACGTAGAGCGGCCCAGACATCGAGGGGGGTGGAACGTGTGCAACTTGATGGAGCGAGAGTGGTGACAATGAAAATATGGGACAGAGCAGCATCATAGGTGTCACGGAAGTAGTGTTAGTTTGTACACACAAACAAGACCGCAATATGCATCATTTGGGGAAAAACAGGTTGTTTTTCCAGTGTCTCACCCTGGTGGGCAGTTCATACAGAGATTGTGTCTCTTGCAATGTTGCAAGATACTTAGGCAACAGTATGCGTGTGTGTGTGTTGGTTTGATGGGGAGGTGACTAGGAGCTCACATGGTCACAGTATGGTAAACCTTTCCTCAGGTTTTTGTTGACTCATTCTCTCAGTTCTCTTTTATATTTCCAAGAATTTGCTGATTTTAAACTCACAATGCCTAGACTAAACTTTATCACTCACGTCTACGAGGGGATAATGGTGCTGTAGATGATGTGGCAGAACTTCCCTCTTTCCATCTTGCGCCCACAGGTGTTTTATCAGCTATCTAGTTCTGGGTTTTTGTGGTATAATAAGGCCTAACTAGTTTTTCAGTACTAGAAAAGATGTTCAGTTGTTTTCTTGATTTGTTTTTTTGTTTTGTTTTTTCAAACTGAAAGATAAATCTTAGTGCTATCTGATATCCTGTCAAACTCTTCTGAGTGAAGACTAGATTTTATTCTCTGCTCTCATGTTTTTTGAAAGCAATAAACTCCCACAGACTGATGATGCAACAGGAAGTGTTGAACAATTTTGCTCTCTGTAAATGCTCTGATAGTTTGATTTGTTCTCAACTCTCACTGGTTCGTCAACGGTTAATGTTATTCTGTTTTCAACCATTTCACACTTGACCAATAGTTGACAGATATTGTTCTTGTTTTATTATTAATTTATTTTTAACTACCTTCTTTTTTTAGTGATTCCAAAACAAACGTTTAAGTAGTAGTAATAATTAAATCTTAACAATTTAACAAAACTAAATTCAGGGCAAACCAGAGCAGAGGAATCTTGTTATAAATGAGACAAAGGGATCATTTGGGAACAGAAGTATGTGGGTGAAGCGTAAGAATATGAGGTCACATTGGTTTCTATCATTGCGAATGGCAGTTGAAGAATCAGGAATTGAATATATGCCGTTTTATCCTCGGAATGTATTAGTGAGAAATCTCGCGAGGGGAGCTGATTCTAGTCAAAGTGAATGAGTAATACAGCAGAACTTCTGCTGCCAATTGACACAACAGCACACACAGAACGGTTAACTGAGCACCGTCCTTGTTGCACTCGATTCTTTCGTTTACTTCTCCAGAAAATAGGTCATAGTGTCTCAGAATACAAAGAAATAATCGACACAAATAAATTTCTAGGTTAGGGTTTTATTCTCTCGACTATGATCCAATTTCACGCCACACTCCGCAGAGGCACCAACACACATTCATAAAAATAATGGATGAAGAGGGAAAAAGCAGCATCTAGCGTTCCCATGTTTTTTGAAAAAAGTAGTATTTCACATTACAATAACAGCAATTACAATAATTAATAATTATATAGTAATACTATTGATATACATGTATTATTATTATTATTATATGCATCATGCGCGACGAGGGATTTCCGTGTAAGAACTCAATGCTCAGGCAATGTCTAAATAAAATGCATCGATTAATATAAACGCCTCCAGTGAAATCCAATTGGTCTTTAATGAGTACATCAAACAGCACTGGCATTTTATTGGTCAATTAATAATCCCTAAAAAAAAAAAAAAAAAAAAAAAATGCATGAATTTAGGGAGGGTAAATTTCTTCACACTGTACCAATCACAGTGCCTTTAATATATCACGGAGTGCTGTATTAAAATGAAAGATTGAGGGGTAAAAAAAGGCTGAGGAAAGGAGGAAAAACGTTTGAAAAAATATATAGCGATATTTGTTATGATAGCTTAGATTTTGGTGGAAATAAATTATTCTTGATCGCCTGCTGCAACGAATTCATCAGGTCTGGCTTGAAATATGCAACAGAGTCACTAAACTATCACTTTTAATTGTATTGTTCACCCTGGAGCCCATAAGCAGCCCGTAAATTACACAGTGAATCACATATAAAACATACGCGTGAAAATTGCAAATGCAACATTCATCACTGCGCAAGACAAGAAGTACCCTAACAATGAAATGCCTGAAAGAGAGAGCGCGCGCGCACACACAACCACACACAGGTGAGCTACCTGTCAGATCAGTGCAGCACCGGCAGCCTCTCGTGCATCTTTTCAGCTCCTCTTCCTTAAGATCATGCGGTCGATGCTCGAGTTCTAACCATTCTTGCTCTGTTCCGCTTACAGGATATAATGTCCACAGCCTCACCTTTCCAAAGTCACACCTGTGTGTTGCAGAGCGATAGACGCGAGCACCTGATCTGATTCATCAGACGACTTCAGTGTTTCTCCATCTATCCCGCCCTGTAAAGATAGGTGGCGTGTGTGTCAGAGTCTCGGAGCGCAAAAGTAAAAGAGAGAGCGCAGAAATGTCATCTGAAGAGGCGGAACACGTCAGTGCGTCCTCAGGTTTGTTCCGTGTTGTGGCTCACAGAGATCAGTCCAAACCTGTCCATCAGGAATAACGGTCCCTCATTATAGTCCTCCTCAGCGCTCCAAACATCTCTGAGGCGTTTTCCTCCCCTCTAACCGGCTCTTTGGGGGATTTTTCATATAGAATCGGGTAGGTGAGCCTGTTTCGTGTGTACTTGAGTCCTTGTGGATGCTTTTTATACAGCCTGTTTTACTTTTTTTAACCCCCTCCCGAATATGAGATTTCAATCAACTTGGCTTCAGTCGGCTCAGGTGAGAAGGTGAGAAAGGTGCGCGCGCCTCACGGATGCTGACACACCGGCAGCTTCACGCAGGGATGATGGTGATGATGTCGCTCGTTAAATTTATCAGTGCATGTTTACGCGGCTCTCATAAACGGATGCTTTCCCTTTAGAAAACAACATAACACTTTTTTTTTTCATCCGCATCTCATTTCAATCTTATTTTCGATTTTAGGCACATGACTTATAGTTTTAGTTTAAATACTTAAACATTAAATTCCATAAATAAGCTAAAAAAAAATAATAATTTAAATTTTGTCATATGTATCCACGAATTGCCCAAGACGACTGTGATGAGAATGAGATAAACTGTGATGAGAGGGTAATGTGCCGTGTTTATTTGTTTGTTTATCAAGCTTTGATTCCGTGTGTTATTTTAAGCATTCACCATCACAATACTGCACATTTTATTTTACATTTTACATTGTGATAAACTGACATGTAATGTAAGATTTATTCTAAGCAATAATTAGAAGAGTTTACTCAAATGCAACACGTAATGTTTTTGACCCTTTCCATATTTTTTAAAAAAAGAGAGAGAAAGGGAACTATATGCAAACCTTTTTAATCAGCACGGTATGCTACTTTATAACATAACGGGAATATCCTGTCATTTCCGAGGAGAAGTAATTATGCTTAATTAAATTCGGTCAATCAGTATAAGTCAGGCAGTGGAGAAATTATGAAGCCAATATTTACATCCATCAGACTCACAAAGAAAGTAGCCCACCAGAACCGATGCTTATAACAACTTAAAGCAAAAAGAGTGAAAAGTGAAGAAAAAAAAAAACTACATAAAGCCATGTCCGCTAAACACAAGTTGCCGGAAACTTTAATCGCTTTTCATTCTATGATATGCTCTATACGCACAGCACATGCTTTATGGTGACTTGAAGGTGTCGGTGTGTCCGTCCCCCTTCATTCGCGCACTCACGCGCTGCTGTCCGATCACACACACACACACACACACTTCAAAAGATCAGACGACGCGCAGGACGCTCACGGTCCCTCTAAACAAACCCTCCTGGATAACTTCATTCGGACATCTCAGTCACTCTACCCCCAAAATATCATTTGCTCTCCTGTGAGCGACACACATCCTCCTTCCTGCCCTGAGAGTCCAATTGTTGCCGTGTGTGTGTTGGTTGCTAGATCTTGGATGAAGGAGCGGAGCCCATGCGGACTGCTGCCATCTGACCCACTCTTATCAATGAAGCAGGAGATCATGGCGGAGGGTCCCCGGTGTAAGAGGAGAAAACAGGCCAACCCGAGGAGAAAGAACGGTAAGAAAGTATCTTATGTCGAAAAACGTGGCTCGGGCTTGTTCTCGCGTCTTTAAAACACAGTTGGATTTGGGTGAAATTGTGCGTTGTCAACTGAAGCGCTGAGTGCGGAAAACTCAACAACAGTGTAAACTATTTTGCAGGGTGCTTAAGGTAGCTATAAGCCTACTGATTTAAGTTGTTTTCCTTGCCGTGGAAATGTTTAAGTTGTAATAGAGTAGGAGTTAGAGGGAGAGTTCAGATGTGAGCGTCTATTATCTCACAGCACAAAACCGTTATGTGTGTGTGAGTGCGTGCGCGCACGCGTGTCTTCTGCTGGACACAATACGGCTCTAAAATACTTTAAAATACGTATGAAAGTTGTTTTGGGTGTTGTATTTGTTTTGTCAAACTTTTACACTTACACTTGTTATGGACTTCTGTCTTCTGTGGAGTTGTAAAGGAGTAAAGTAGTGCTGTACGGTTACAGGTTATGTGTTGGGACACTTTTCGCCACTTTCTTAACTTACAAATAGTCTCAACCGTTATGACTTCTTAAACACATGATTTTGGATTTGTGTTGAAGGGGTCATTGACGTGAATTGAAGTAACGATTGTTTTTGTTGGGATCCTAAGGAAATGAAACAAAAAGAAAAGTCCTGGTGTAGGCTATTGGCCTGAGGAGAATTTTAGACACAAAGAAAAACAAACACATACAAACACCTTCAGACTATTACCCACGCTGTTCCGTCCTTCTTTTATAGATAAATATATTTTTTTGTAAAAAGAAAATATTGAATTTAATTGAATCAGAGTGTAATATTTTTAAAACACTTCTTATTATGCTGATCAAGCTGTATTTTATGTAAATAAATGTAAATATTGCTTTAGTTATTTTGGGAGTAGAATTTATACACATTCTCGGACCCTGTTAGCTATGTTTGACCTCGATACTTTATTAAATGCGATCTATTGATTTTATTAAAATCAATGTAGCCTGTCGCGGAGTGTATGACACTGAATAGAGTCGATGGGTTGAAAGTATTTTCAAATGGGGGCAAAAATGACTGAAGTTCTCGTGATTCGGATTGAAATTATTATAATTATTTTCAGCTATTTGAAAACATTTACCAGGGAAAACATTAGTTACTCATTTATTTAACTTTCAGGAAAATTTTAATGACAGAAAATGTATTTGAGGAAAATAAGTAGAGGAGTAGATAAATAATACATATCCGGCGATGACTATAAAACCGGTCTTGTATGGGACATGAGTTGAATAAAATGTTTTGAATCGTCTTCACTTGCCGTTATTATATATGTAAATAATAGAAATAATACACACTCATTAATAATATTGACTAGTTGGATACTTTTCTGTTGAACAGCTACACACTTAAGCCTACATATAATTATATACAATTATATTATTATTTTAAATGATCAGTTAAAAATGTATTATTGAATGTAAAAATTCAATTGTTTACTTTATCGCCTCATTAACTCGAAGACACATTTTATCCAATTTAAATATGAAACTGAATATTAAAATGACAGATTTGTTCAAAAATGAATCCAAATTTATTTTTATAGTTTGTAGTTCAGGTCCTCTTCTCTTTGCAGTGCGGCCCCACCCCACTGTTTTGAGGGCCCAATGGGAGGTCACATTAGGCCCTATGTGAAACTTGATCCGCTCTCTGGCTGCAGTTGTGTTGTGGTTGTCATTTACCCTCCCACACCCCCAACCTCCCCCTTTTTTTCACAGCACGTCACATCCAGCTGTGAGGGCCAGCTTGACAAAACTGTCAGAGGCGCAAGACTATAAAGTTGCAGCTTTCTATAGATTGTCATGGTTCTGTTGTTGTGTGTTGCTTTCTCTTTAATGACACATCATTGTAAGTTTGATGTGATGCTCAGCTGCGTCGGTTTTTCATTTCTCTCATGTTTTTTTCTCTTATTAGGCATAATTTGTCTATGATGTGTACTACAGCTGTCACTTTCAAATTTATTTGTGATTCATTCTCGTTTTTTGGCCCGTTTAGAAACCGATGCTAGAGCTACTAATACAGATGATCAGAAGCCTTTGTGAGAAGTCACTGTATTGAGTCACTGCAGCTAACAGATTAAATCACTTGTTTCTATGAAGGGAACATTGTGTGATATTTGTTCGGGTGGCATAAAGAGGCTAGCAGGTTCACCGAGACAAAGCGCTAAGACAATGGCTTGTCATTGGGGCATCTCATTGGCATGCTCTTATAATCGGCAGTACCAGGGTGTCTAGTGTACTGTCTTTGGCACGTATTGCGCACAACCGGGCCATTGTGAATGCAGCTGCAGCAGATACCTTTCACCCTCCTTTAACCACTTCCTACTAAATACAGCTTTTAAAAAAAAAAATATTGCAGTTATTTATTTGCAAATATACAAACAGCAGTCCCACTCTCTAAAACACATGCACACACCAATCTCAAGTAGCTCTCCAGTAGTACCATCATCTGTGCTGACCTGAATGCCTTTCATATCTGCTATGCCATGTTTCAGCCACCCCCTTTCCTTCTTTCTCTCTTTCTCTCCTTCTCTCTCTCTATTTTTTCCCTCCCTCACTCCCTCCTCCACCACACACCCCCTCAGTAAACACCCCCGAGGGCAGAACAAAGAAAAGGAGCTCCTCTCCTCCTTCTTAATCACAATTCAGCCCTTTCACTGCCGCCAGGCCACTCTCTCGCTTTCAGCATCCCAAAGCCAGAGATGAAAAGAGCGCAAGAGAGAAAGGAGAAAGGGAGAGTGAGAGCGAGTAAGCAGAGAAAAGGTGGAAACTATGATCTCGAGCTAGAGGTATAGAGGTAGAGTGACATAACTTTGGTGCCTCTTTGCGATTGTTAAACTCCCTTGGTTACGCTGCCCACGCCAGTCAACTGCCCCAGCGAGGGACGGGGTCCTTACTAATGGCTAGATAATGTTACTGGATGCCAGTCTGGAACTATTAACGGCCGAATAGCAGACGAAAGAGAGCGAGAATAGGGAGGGACTTAGAGAGAGAGAAAAAAAAAAAAGAAAGACACTGATAAGGTTAGAAAGAATTGAGTGAGAGAAAACAAGTTAGCGTGTGTATACGGGAGGGGAGCTGGGGGCAGGGGGAATGGAGGGGCAAGCAACAGATTGTTTTATGGACCCAAAAGAAATATCACAAGTGCTTGAGACTAAGTGGAATTCATTTTTAAAGTGCTGCTACAGACGTTAGGTGTTAGTTGTTTATGTTGTCACTTTGTAGCAAAATCACACACTCAGTTTTAGCTGACTTATTTGATTAGTTTCTTTTGAAAATACCCCCCATAAAGTTGCCATACATCTGTCATATTCAAGATAAGCCAACGACCCAGATATAGAGATAAGAGAAACAAGACGTTGGTTATAGAGATTCATGGATTTGTATGGGTGGCGGGACAGATGCCACTCTCAGGACCGACACTTTCTAGCAGTCCATCGCTTGCACGAAGTGAGACAAAACATCCAGTCAGGGGCCAAACGCCTGTGCCTTTTCACTGACAGACAAGACATCCATTATTGTGTTAGCCTTTCATTCGCTTTTCCCCCTGTACCTCAATAGGTCAGGGATCACAAATGCAAATCCACAGGCATACCGAGAGAGAGAGGGAACGTAAGAATACTCAAATGCACCATGTGATATGAATTCTTAATTTTATCTGTTTCGCTCCCTCCCCCCTCGACTTTTTTTTTGTTTGTAAGAAAAGGAGATTATCTGTACACCTTCATTCAAGTCCCCTCCCCTTTCAGCTGGGCCAAGCTGTGCAGGATTTAGGCCGATTTACTTCAGCAAACACCTATGGACACTGGGGAGGGGACGGACCCTGCTTGGAAAGAGGGGGTCCTTTGTTTGCTGGGGTGCAGAAGGCCTAATGCTTCACCGGGCGGCCGTATTATCGCATTAAGCTGTATGCTGGTGGCCCAGGGAGGCTGGTTAAAGCTAAAGCAGTCTGCTATCTGCCAAAGACAAGGGAACATACATTAGTGTAGAGACGTGCCCCCATTGTGTGCCTCAAACTTCTTCTCTGGACGGGAGAGATTAGAAGGGTCTAGGTAGAGGAGTTGTCTCGGGAGCATCTGCACAAAGTGCATTGTGGTCTGAGTACATGCCGATTCAAAGAATCCCGCTGAAGCTTGTGATATTTTGGAATATTTGCTAGGAGATGCTTAGATTCCTATATACTTTGTGGCAGGAAACTGTCTAACCGTGGCATAACTATGGTGTTTTTATTCCAAGTTAAGCTACATTAAACCCATCCCCCAGTTTTTTTCTTTCTCCAAGCTAGTGCAGAGAGCTTTATCTGACTCTGTTCTCCTAACATCTGTCACCGCTAAGAGGGACAGGAGAACACCACCGGAGGCTTCGTTAGTCCTGTGTCACTTGTGACTAACCGGAATGGGCAATTCACAGTAGTGAGTCTGTTCCCTCCTCTTTTCTCTTGCTCTCCCACTCTCTACTAGATGATACAGCTTCAAATACCACAGCTCGTGTTTTATGCAGTCCATCGCTACGTTGGGTGTGGGTAGTTGGCCTAAGAATGCCAAAAACACCCACGTCGGCCATGGTGATTAAGATAGCGTGTGATGTTTCCATAGTCAGAAGCTGTACTTTACAAGTTATCTGTTGTTGTTCAAGGTGCTCGGCCGTGGACGTGTATGTTTGTCGTTCAAGGTGACTGACAGAGTTTATTGTGCGTCTTCCCCCTAACTAACCATGTGCACATTTTCTTCATGAGTGAGCGCAGAGTAGCGCTGTGACATTTTGTGGCGCCGAATTGCCGTTAGCCTAAACAGCGAGGATTTACCAAGGTCAATAATGAGGTATGTCACTGCAGGCAGCAGAAACAACAGTCCCGGTGATAATGAATGGAACTAAGGTTGAGCGTGACTGGGCTGTCTGTGTGTTTGTGTTGTTGTGATTATAACGTGCATACAAAATTGATAAGCTTTTGATAAAAGTTGTTTTTCTTGCATTTAACCCCTCTATTTTTCACTATTTCTAGACAGTTTGGAATCACCGTTAATTGTTCCCTCAAGTCCGACTTATGTTTGCCTACACATATGGATGTTCTCTCACAAACCCCACACATACACCGTACGCACTCACATGGACATGTCCCGTTTGATTAGTGGAACACCTCCGGCAAGGTCACAGACACATGGAACAATCAATAACGGATCGGTGGATTAAGGTGTCATGACATCTGTGGGCCCAGACCTCCCATGTATGGGTGAATGCCTCTTAAAGCCCACTCTGTTGACAATGCTCCCGCCCTAATGCCAGATCTATATTACAGGCCGAAAGAGTCTGTGTCCATGGGCTGCGGCCTTGTTGCCAGTAATCTGCGTTTGAAGGTTCCCCTCACTGAACTGCTAGGAAAACACAGGCTGCGTCTATCAGCGCGTATCTTCCCTTTGCTGTGATGAGGGTGGAGATGTTGGCCTGTGATACAGTGGTTAAGTAATTGGAATAGATTGCTCTCAGAGATTAGCTTGAGTGTAATGGCCTCTTTCATTCTGACCCACAGTCACAGGCACTGCTCTGAGATCAGACTAAACATGCACGTCTATGTTAGAAGGGCCAATAGCTGTAATTACATCAGCCTTGTTATCTAAACTCATACTTATTCAGTCATCAATTTGCAACATAAAAGTGAAAGTAAAAGGACTGGCAATGGGCTCTGACATCTTCCTATGACACAGATGTGGATTCTACAGTGTGAAAGTGTGGTGCTATTCCCAGCACTTGCCTGGGACAGAGGGGCTGTGGGCACTGTCATAAGCAAATGTCAACCTGCTACCTCAGGAAATGAACACTACTGAGGAATTACTCCTGACAACATTCCTTCTATGCCTCTGCTTTGACAGACAGACTGCGTTTGTAGCACCTCACTCCCCGTCACTCCTCGAATCTGCTGTGTCTTATCATTATCTGAGGTGAGGTTTGAAAGCAGTCACCGAGCTCTGCCTTTTCCGTTTTACTGCTTTTCCTACTGTCCACCAGCAGGGCTCTCATCTGAGATTACAGGGCATAACTTTTTTTGAGGTTTGCAGGTCTAGCAATTAAAGTAATGAGGAGACTCTCCGCTCACAGAAGCCAAGGAGTGTAGTGCTGACTTGCTGCCTTTCAAGTCGATAACTCCTGGCCCACAACCTCGGGCAAGGCATGCCTGCTCCTTATCAGGGAGGATGTCCTGTGCTTTACATTCCTGGGCTAAATGATCCTCTTCCTTAGTGTAAGCGCTAGCACTCAGGAGGATTGGATCTGATGGCCCCGTCAAAGCAGCCTCTGGTTGCTACAAATGAGGCTCTTGCATGGACTAGCTCTTTCACTCTCTTCAACTGGGTGCATTTATTCACAATAGGGAACCCGAGCTGCTCAAAGGTGTTTAAAGTAAAGTTTATTTAATAGTGCGTGTGGGAATTTATTATTATTTTTATTTTTTTCATAATTAAAAAAACAAGCAGGGTTTGGTCTGTTTCTACTTAACCTTGGTTGTGAAGTGCTAAAGTTCAATTGCTAGACTGAATGATGCTAGACTTCCTTATATTGATGTACAAGGTGCCCTGAGGGTCTACTGTAACTGAATGATGTCAGGCCTTAATTGTGTTCCAATTGCTAGGCAGTAGCAGGATTGAATTGCCATGTGTGCCACAGATCCAGATGGTACAACTGAACCCACCTTTTCAGGCTGGCAAAATCACTGGTCTTAATGCCATCAGCTTTTCAAGTTTTACAATGGGCCAGGCCTCGTTATTACCAGCGGCGGCCTCTTTGGCGAGACTGCCATAAAGAAAGTGTTCCTCAGCAATTAAAGCTAATGAAATATTCATGTGTGGCACCTTCCTCAGCCATCCTCGCAAATGAGCAAGCCATGCCACCCCCCCTCAAAGCAACTCCCAGCTTTATTATGGTGGTAGCCTGGCATGTCTGCAATTAGTGCGCTGTCTAGCAGCGCTGGCTGGGTATGGCGGGTAGCGATTGGAGGAGAGGGGAGGGGAGTGTTAGAGATGTTGTAGAGGTCACATGATGCTTTGGGAAGGTACACAGGAAATGGAAAAGGGGAAGGACCAATCAAGCCATTTGTAATGCGAGGGTGGCACCGCCTGCTGATTCACTTCACACTCCAGCTTTTGTGCAAACATGCAGGGAGGCAAGGATAGTGATACTTGTGTTGAGGTTTGAGGCGTGAGACAGAGAGTTATTACATGTTATGTGTGAGGACTACTTATTGATAGTGCAGAGCTTATTTTCTCCATTTTACAATGTCCTCCACTTGTATACGATGTATCTAGTATTGGAAATTCCTTTCCCCACATTGTATTAAAAAACAGGACACAGCTAAAAAAAAGCTCACAGCTGTCAATTCACTAGTTGATCTCTCTCTCTCTCTCCCTCCCTCTCTCTCTCTCTCTCTCTCTCTCTCTCTTACACACACACACACACACACACACACACACACACACACACACACACACACACACACACACACACACACAATGTTTCAATGTTTCTTTCTCTTCTTCCTTCTTTCTTTCTCTAATATCTCACACATTCAGACAGATGGACACGGATAGCCATGACAATGTTGTTTTGTTAAACTGAAGACAAAAGTGGGAGGAAACACTGAATAATTGCTTATTCGACCGATCAAACATTTACCTGTGAACTTTCCAGTATATACTACACCATTTGTTATGGCAGCCAAGACTTCAGCATTTAGTTAAATTATTTTATCGCACCACATTGAAACCTACATTTGCATTAACTAAAAAGAGTTTACCCATCTCCACATCAACCTGGAGAGGCCTTTGTCACTTTATGAGGTTTTCACTTTGCCAGTGACCCCTTTGCATCTCAATGAGGTGCTGTACCCTCTCCTCCCATATTCCCACGCAACGAGGTCCTATCCATGGTGCACCTTTCCTTGGAGCTCTGTGAGAAGTCCCGTGCATCCTCCAAACAGGCCGGCCCTGCCGTGTTTACTGTGGGATTAGGGGGGTGAAGGGGGCGGCTGCGGGAGGGTCTGGGGGCAGCTGAGGAAGAGGTAGCCATGGGAAGGGCCCCCCAAAGGCATGGAATGCCGGTGAGGTCAGCAGGGGTTGGTGCGGGGGGAACCAAAGAAGCTCTCCGGGGATGGAGCAGGTGCTTTTGTGTAGTCCGTCAGGCATCAAAGACGTGACGAGGCTGAAAAGGTTAGTGCTGGCGCTGCAAAGCGAGCACTCCCCCCTCCCCCCCAAACATACTTTTTTTGGCTCTGTACTTGTGAGAGTGGGTGCAGGAGTGAAAGTGAAGGCTGGCTCCCATGCTCTGGTGTTCAGAGGTCAATTTTTGTACCTGAATGGACTCCAAAGGAAGAGAGGTCCATGGCAAATGCTCAAAGTAAAGTTTTCCGCTCCGTAACGGCCTGTTTGCAGGCCTGTCATCACAAATGCGATTCAATCGGATTCTTAGGGGTCCTGAAAGTGCCATCAATCTTTTAGATGACAGTAAATTCATCATACCTATGGAGTGTTTAATTAACCAAAGTCGAGTGATCATGTTAAGCTACATTATATTTCACCAGCTTTGAAATGTCACTTTAGATTTGTTTAGGTTAACAAAACAAATTAACATTATTATTTATAATTATTATTTTAAATTTCCAACAATTACATTTTTGTTTTTTTTTGGAAATTTACAGAAAAGAAAGTCTTTCAAATAAAAGTCTTTCAAACTTTCAAGTCTTCTTTTTTCAGTTTTTGGGCCTGTCACTGCTCTGACATGGCATTGGGTCAAAAAGCCCAGTCAGGCATAATGCTGAGGAGTCTTTACAGCCTAGCGACAAATTGTCTTGCCTCTCTCTGCACTTGACGTCCCAGCCTCACCCAATCGCTGCACCTCATGTCTTTTTTTCTCTCCGTTAGGATGGGCAAAGCAGGAGGAGGAGGTGAGGTGAGGAAGCAGGGGGGCGGTGGGTTTCAGTTGTTGCAGGTTGCGTCATGGGACCCGCGGTGTCCCCTTTTGTGCAGCACGTCAAATGTGGTTAACATGCGGCCATTTATCTGCAAAGCCCCCTGGGTGTACAATGGCCTGGCTGTGTGTGTGTGTATGCAGAGGGGGAGGAAATGGTAGAGCGGTGGGCTTAGCATCGGAGCGTTCCCATTCTCTTTCCCTGTCGCTGTCACCTCCCCTCCTCCCCTCATTTCTCCTCTTGGCTGCACACAACCCCTCAGTCATTGTTTCGTTCTTTTTTATTTCTCTCCCCTGGGGTGCTGTGTGGAGCGACTAGGTCAGGCGGCATCTGACAAGGTGCTTCAGAATGTTGTGAGCTCCCGTGAGACGGATGGTTCCCCACAAATGTGGTGTAAAGCATCAGGGTGATAAAAAGAAGGTGCTCTTTAATTCCCAACAGCACCTAGCATATTGCAGAGTGCTTTCTGCAGAGTCAGAACCAAAAGACATTCTGTGACGCTTAGTCATCCTTGTATCTGTAATGTGAAAGGTTCCTCAGACCATGAGGTCCTTTAAGGTCCTTCAAAACAAAATCATAGCCAGCAAGACAGTTATGGCTCTTTCGAACGCCTAGTTTGTTTTGCCTGAGCTAAGCCTCCTTTTCAGTAGTTCTGTGCCAATAGAAGTGGCATGCATGCATTTCACAGGTAACAAGATTACTCAAACCGGTGATTGACTCATTTGCCAAGAGAGCTGTTGAAATAACCACACAGGAGCTCAATGTGAGATTTGTTAATTTTATTTCGTCAGACATGATACAGTCAAACAGAAACTTATGGCGTTAGTTCTGACAAACAGCCTTTGCTGTTTGTGTATGTCTCCCCTAGAGAGAGCAGATGCAATAGGGTCAAGGGCCAGTGTAATGATACAAGTGATGTGAGGAGGGGGGTATAAATGTATTTTTTCCATGTGAGGCTTCTCTCTTTGCATTGGTATGTGGCCATTGGCATATACCCATCACAGTCTAATGAGAGAGATGACTAAAACAGTACATTGAGAGACAATTTGTCACAATCTCAAAAATGATTCACTTGACAGAATGGCACATTCGAATAGAAAGGAAATAGGTGGAACTGAATTGCTTATTGCTGAGATATTTGTTATTGAAAAGCCAGCTCATTTTAGGTTGGACGAGTCACTGCTTCAGACATTGTACTTGTACATGTTGTTTTCCTTAGAATGGGTGGTTACTGTCCCTGGAGGCAAAGAGCTCTGAGAAGCCACAGAGAGCACTACCATTTTCATTTTCCATGTTCTCCCTAAAAATACACCGCAGTACATCCCTGCATTTTTGCGGTGGGTGCTGTGAACTGAGTTCTGTTGGATGGATTTTTGAGTTTCAATCCCATGTCATGTAAGGGTAGCTGATGTCTTTGGGACCAGCCAATAATTTCCCATTTCATCTGAATCAAGGAAGAGTAGTTTACATTAATAGTGCCAACAAAAACCATTGGCCGAAAACGTTCTAGGAATCTCCCAACTGACCGTGAATGTTATCTATAAATTTGTCTGCACAAGCTATTTACCCTTGTTCACTTGTTGTTGCTTTTTACCTTAGTTTTCTTTTCTTTCAGCTAAGCATACTGTCAACAAGTGCGCTTGCGTCAAATAAACAGTTCCCAGGCCAGTCCTACACTTATTTCCCATGACTGCAGGGTGAATGTCTTTTAACTGGCTTTCTTATTGTGATTCTGAGTTGACTAACATATAATAGTATAAGGTGAGATTGAAGCATATGTTTTTGTAGCTGCTCGTTTACAAATATTTGCTGGAAAGATGCTTGTTTGGTCAAAAGTTGCAGTTTTATGTTTGAAATAGTTACTCAGAATGTTTCTCAACATAGGAAGTGGCATAAAACAGTCATACCACATGAGATAACTATGGTCGAATGTTTGAGAGAAGCAGTATGCTCCAGCTGTCTGTTGCTACTCTACTGACGGCAATCAGCAGCGAGCTGTTGACACATGGCCATCTGTAAACATTTAAAAGGATGAGTTTGCTTACAGTCTCTCCCTTTTAATTAAAGAACCGGGATGGCGCCCACCCTTTTCCACAGGTTATGTGATAACTGCACCTCTCTGTGAAGAATGAGAAGGTCTGCTGACGTCTTCTCCAAAACACTTTAGCAAGGGTGGAGATTCAGCCGTGTCCTAAATTAGGCACTCTGACATGAGCCATTACAGTGCGTGGGGAACTTCCTGTTGCATTGATTTGAACCAGGGCTCATCTGAAATTAACTGAAGTGAACTGGATGAGATATCAGTGGCCTTTAAGATGACACACTTTACATTTGCTTGGCTTCGTAAAAGTAGGCATATTTTCTGCTAAGGTTGTCATAAGTGTGTGTATGTGTGTGTGTATGTTACTATACATGATGAGTCGTTTGTTTATGGCAGTCGCTGCTGAAATGGAGGGGGACCAGTTATCTCTGTCTGGCAACCAAGTACGCAGGGAGAAGCAAACAAACAAATAAACAAAGTGGGGTGAGACAGGAGATAGGACGGGAAGGGTGGAAGGAGTGGGAATCCTTCTGGGGCACCATGTCAACCAGTTCACCTGAAACTAATGCCCCAGCAGACACTCTTCCTTATGCAGGGCCCTAATGAGTATGAGGTTGGCGTGGGAAAGAAGACGGGGAGGCACAAATAGGTGACCCACTAGGCCAGGGTGGGGGTCATACCTCTTGTCTAAGGGGGTCTTTTGTTTGCATGTCTGAGACATGGGAATTAGTGAGACCATAGTGTTGTGTGTAATGCCTGGTTTGTTATGAACAGCTTGAGGGAAGGCATATTAACCACGGATTAACAGTTTAGTAATTATATACTCCATATGATGGATGTTATCAATAAAGAATATTTTCCAGTTTCATTTTTATCTTTTTACACTGTTAAAGCATTAGACTTTGAAGTCTTGACCAATTAAGTTACAATTTTTGTATTTTCTTCACTATTTTTTTTTTTTCTCTTTCTGTAAAGTAGATGCAGGAAACTTCTCAAAATAAAACAAAACTATAAATCCAATGAATATGCTAAAGGCAGAAGTCTGTAGCGTTTGTAAAGGTAGTCTGTATTAGTTCATATTGACCACACTAATCACATGGTGTAATCCCTGTCAACTGGAAATCTAGGTTAAATGCAAATTGATTCAAGCAATACCAGACAGTAATTAACATGTTAGATGTGCATACGTTCACTAGACCAGAAGGTCATTCATTAAGATCTGGTTATGTCTACAGTTACTATTCAAACCAATTGAAGGAAAAGTAATTCTTTTTCGAACACTCCCTAAAGCAAGAGCCAAAACTGTCAGGAAATGTTTTCACATCATGTGAAAGAAGGAGAAAATATATCTGTGAACCTAAGATCAAAAGAAGTGATGGGTTGTATAGCCTTGAATATGGTTATCCCATAGAATAAAATATCAAGCATTTTATAATGGCAAAAATAAGAGTTTAAAATATAATATAATTAATATAATATATGGTGAATATGCATAAACACATAATAATTCCTTTTATGTGTTTGGTCATTATTTTAATTGTATGCACTAATTCTCTCTTTCTCTTCTCTGTCTCACCCGGTGCTGCATCTGTTAATCAACATAGGTAAGAACATCTTCATATAAACACACATTTCACACAAGCTAAAAGACGATGTTCTGCGTTGTCTGCTGGTTAAAGACGCCCTGAAGAAAGCTTTAGACTTCCTCTTTATTATACTTCCTCTGCTGCTCAGTAACAAAGTCACAATTGCAATATGGTTTGCTAAGTATTTGACTCATTCCTGATAAGCAGCCTCACTGTGCTTATATATTGCACGTCCAGCTGTTCATACGTGATGACTATCTGTGCTTGTGTGGAGCTGTGTTGTTATTATTAGATCTTAACTAGCAACAGGTTTACTATACTTCTGGGTTGGCAATGCAACAACTAGACTTCAGGAAACCATTCGTTTCTTGATTCGAATATAAATTTTAATCACTGCTCATGGTTTGAGTCCAATAGAAGCTTTCTCAAACATATATAAATAAATAACACTCTAAACAAACAAACTTTGAGTGTTTACCAGAAACACTGTGAGCATTTCTTGTCTTAGTCCTTTAGCTTTTGGTTACGAGTGTAGAAAAACAGCTTTTCTCTCTGTCTGAGGAGATCTGTGGAAATATTTGTCCTGTTGTATATAAGGGACGTGACACTATGAAACCTAAAGTTGCTTTTCACAGCAGCTAACAGAATGATTAATATTAAACCGTTCTAATAAAAGCTGCATGGTTTCACAGGGCCCCTTTAAGCGAGGCAACAATATCTCTTTCCACCTGGGGAAATGAATAAATCCCGTTTTCCAACTGTGCAAAATCTGTTCTTTAATGTGTAGCACAGCCTAGCCTGCATCATGTGGGTGGGCCTATGTTCTTCCCACTAAAATTCTAGGATACTTCTCTCTTTTTTTCCCTTTTTGCCTGGCTGAGAAATGCATTCGCTTAACAAGATGGGAGAAAGCTTCGGAACCAGTGAAAAGGTGTCCCCAAGGAAACTGGGAATGATTTGCAAAATATAACCCACAACTTTTTATGTTATGCGGTTATGTAAAAAATAATTAAAACAATTAATAAAAATACTAAGTAATGTAGTATTTGTCTGTGCTTTTTTCCCAGCTCTTTTTCAATATAAATGTAATCTTTCCTTGGGTAATATAAATCAAATAATATAATATAATATAATATAATATAATATAATATAATATAATATAATATAATATAATTTTTATTATTTTTATATGATTCATTTATTTTATTTCGCCCAATGACACAGCAAAATCAATAACAGAAAATAGGCTTGAAAAATACATCACCAAATAAGATAAACTTTTTTATTATATTATATTATATTATATTATATTATATTATATTATATTATATTATATTATTACACAATATTTAGGTTCTCTGCAGACAACAACAATAATTTATTATTAAATATAATTTCTTATTATCTTCTTAAATTTCTTAGTCTTTTTTAAGTCAGACTGCAGTTGTAATGGTCTGTTTTTTGAAGTTAGACTAACAGAGCTAGATAATGCTATTGTTGCTTGACTCCGTCCAGCATGTATACACCTTAATCAGACTGCAATTGTCCTTGGTGTTATGCACATCCCCTGAAGGAAGACAGAGGTGACACACAACATGCATTTAACTCAAAAGTCAAATGCAACACAAGCGAGGTGGAGATATCAAATTTTCTATTTCATTCATACTGATGACCACTGTAGACCGAAAAATCTGCTGCAGCTCGATTATAACTGCACATGTAAGCGTGTATTACTGACATTTTGAAGCTGTTTAAATTAACCTATTACATGGTTCGGATCTTTGAGGGCATGACTGTTCCACACCTATACCACAGAAGCTGACAGTGAAGGCTATTTTGAAAAGTGACGCTACTGAACTGATACAACTGAACTTGTGAAGAAGTGGTGTGTGAGTACTTCCTACATACTGTACATGTGCTGAGTGTTTAACAGACTTCATGTAGGATTGTGGCTGAAGAAAAACAAGACCAGTGTTTAGGGGGAGTAAAATGTGGAAATGCACAGAGAGCGAGCGTGTGTGTATGCGTGAGGATGGGTGTGTGAAGTACAGAGAGCTTTTTAAGATAATAGCTGTAACTCATTCTGCTTTTCAGCGACACTTCTATTTAAGATACGATAATGTCCTCACACCGATCCCTATTTCTGCTGCACTATCAAGACTCTTAAAAACGACTAGTGCTCTTAAAACTATTCTAAGTAAAACAGCTTGAGCATTTTGAGAAGTCCCATTTTAAGTGGCAAATTGTTTTCCCACAATAGAACCAGGCAATTGCTAATTGGAGCCTATAGTCAATTTGACCTAGGACTGATTGGGGAAGAAAGACAGGAGGAGAGAAAGAAAGAGAGAAGGGTCCTCCACGCACTTGCTTTAGAGTGCACCTTGAGTGGGTATGCTAGTGTCTCAATGCTTTGGGATTTAAAGAGCAGAGAGATGGTGGCGCAGGTCCCAGTCTGTGGCTTTGGATAGTTGCGCTCGGGTTTCCATTTTCAAAATGTTTATCCCGCTGCCGACTTCACCGGTAAGGCAGCCGGTAAGCTACATGACTTAAAGGTGTCTGTGGGGGAAGACGTGAGGCATAATCTGCCGGTAATGGAAGGATTTATTTGGAAGTGCACTTCGATCTTCAAGCTCCACCCCCTATTTCCTGATTTACTCTGTACTGCGACACTCCCTCAGTAATAAGTATCTCTGGGAGTGATCTGCCAGGCTAAAGGCAGTAAGATGCCAGCATGACTCAGGAATGAGACGTGGCGGGATGACATTTTTAGTCCTACCTTCTGTAGGTGTCGTCCCCCCACTCCTTATTATTCGACATCTGGAGTTGATCAAGCGGTCACTTCCTAGTGCTTTTAACCACCCTCACAGCTTAAAGGGGGTCGGCAGCTGTTAAAACACCTGAGCACGCTTGCCGGAGACCCCTTCCTCTACTACCTCCCCGCAGAGGTGCACACATTACATGCTGGTGTGGAGAAAAAGGGCCACATGCTAACTCAGGTGGCCTGGCAACCTGACACCACCAGGGTTCATGAGTCTAGACTAAAGTTCTGGCCTAATTTTCAGGGCATTTGAGGGTCTGCTGGGATTACAGCCCTACAGGCCTCTCCTACAGCAGGGAACCGCCATCTATGGGTAGATTGTATCAGCAATTTAGGTCTTGTCGGCGGGTGATCTTTAAGGTTGCGAGACAAGCTGGGGTTCAGACAGCTGTAGCCTTTTTGATCTTGCAGTCTCCCACCGTAGCGGTCCAAAGATAGCTGTCAGTCACATACACCTAAAAATAGTAAGCCTGGAAAACAATATGCATCAAAGACACCTTGCGCTGTAGTGCATGTTCACAATTATGTGACCAGCTAAATGACAGAAAGAACTTTGGATTCAAAGGGTGTTTTTAGTGTGAGAACAAAACAATGGCTTGATGCTGAGGTGATTCAAAAAGTAGTTCATGACCTAGCCTTTCTTTTTGCTGCGACTCAATGTAACAGAATCAGTGTTAGCCTCTAGCATCCCTTGGGAGAGGGCATTATGGCTGCTGTATTGTTGGCTAACCTCCTGCCAACTGTGCGGGGAACAAAAGGCCGAGCATTTATTACCAGACCCTGCTGTGTTAAAGGAAGCCCAGACCAGCCCTCCTTTCCTGGGGATGGCCTTCTTTTGGCTGTGCTTTCATCAAGCAAATGTAGCTTTTGCTAATAACCAGGTAGATAGCGAGTTCTCAAGAACTATGTGTCATTTTGTGCTTGGCGCGAATTGGATTACTGCTTGAATTGACACGTCACTTTGTAATTTGAGCACTTATGTATACTATTTGTGCTATCTTATATTTCTCTGTTTTTCAGAGAATTATTTTGTGATAGCTTGATTTTAGCTTTAATATAATTTCTGCGAATTAGCATTTAACAGCGTGTTGATGGTTTTGAGGCGAGTTCGTATTGGGCAATGAGAAATTAAAAAAAAAAAAAAAAAAACTGATTCCCATAACATCTTGGGGTTTTCTCCCCCAAATTAGTCTTTTAGGTTTTCACATTAAAATCAGCTTCCGTATTTTAGCGCAGTCATGTGATAAAACAGGAAGTGGCAAAGAAAACAACTGTGGTAGGCTAATTATTGATCAAAAGGGCTGATTCAATGACTTCTGCTTAATACAATCAGAGTTGCTTCCTCACATATCCACTTAAATTTTACATTTAGCACAGTGTATTTGTTGGTTAAGTGTGTACTTGATGTACTGAATCTCTTCGTTGTGTTCCACATGTTCCAAAGAAAGACCTGTTTATACAAAGCTGGACACAAAATGGCAGCTCAGCGCCAAGAGGTGAGCTTGCTTAGTTATCCCTGTCCATCCTTGGCTGCTAGAGCACATTTTTGGCGCTTGCCCTTGAAATCATCTCCACCTGGATGTTGTAGGCTGGAGTCCAAACACAATAAGGAAATAAAATATGAGTGTGAAAAGCTAGCAAGAATGGCTCTTCCCCCACTGGGACCCACTGCACTCCACAATGCACTTCGATGACAGGAAAAGTTTATGGCGATTTGTTGAATCAAAAGGAGGCGGATGGGGAAAAATGCTATGAGCATGAGCTGTCACATTCCGCACCCATGATGGAGGCATACGTATTTTTTCACTAGCTTAGTCCAGCTGCTACATGCTAGCCTGAGAACTAATCGTCAGTGTTGGCCACAGGCCCACATGGAGGAAATTTGGGTTGTTGTTAAATGGGAGTAAAAGTTATTTCCACTGAGATTGATCATTATTGTACAGTATGACTGAGGGAAACAGTTGTGTGGGCCATCTCAAAAGAGTTTTTTTTTTTTTTTTTTACCAACTCTTCAGTTTTTTCATTAGCATTATGACCCACTGTTAATTTTTATATAAATTTTACTGTGCAGCCAACTCTTCTCCTTTAATCTATGTTCTTGTTATCATAGGATAGATTAGCCAGTTAGTATTGCTCCCTTAGCTTTTTAAGGCTGTATTATACTTTAGGGATTGCACATAGGCAGTAGTACGGTTGGAGCTAATGCTAATGTTGTTCAGTTGCCAGGACAGATTCTATAATATTTGACCAAAATGAATTTAAATATTAAACTTTTAAGGAGTGTTAAAACCTTTTGCCATTCTGAAATACAGTGTTAAAATATTTTTTAAACACACAAGATAAAAGGTATGTATTTTACAGTTATCATGTTGCTTGCAAAATATGACTTGCCAAGGAAGCAACAGACTTTTATAGTCCTGTTTTGTTTTTGAGGAGGGAGTAATGAAGACCAAATGACTTACTCAGAAGTCATTTATTAGAATTTTTTTTAACCTTCATCCTACCGATTCACTTGGGTGGAAAGTTTTGCCCAGGGGAGTCCATGGTTGTCAGTTCCTCTTACCTCAGACAACCATCGCCATCGACAGTGTCAAATAGGAACAGTGGGACAAATTACCCGCACTGTGCCCAGGGGGCAGGTGGCTTTTAGGGGTCGTTTTCTCAGGTCACATGTTGTAGACGTACATCTGTCACTGTGAAGGTAGCACTGGGGGACACACGGCTTGCCGTTCCCTGATGTGTAAATTGATTCAAATTGACAGACGGTGGTACCTTTTGCTTCGTTACTCCCTGTGCCCTCTTTAACCGGAGGACAGGATCACAAAGCAGGGTTTGTTAGGGTAATCTAGGCCTTTGTCCACTTATCAACATGACGAATCATCTGTGTGGAGCTAGACGAGGTATAATGCAGTTCCATTGAGGACCCGTTTATTTGCCATTAATTCAACACTTGAATTAATTCCCCCATAGGACTTTTCACATTATCTTATTGGTACACAGTAGTCAGACATGTATGGGTTGGATTCAGGTTGCTGAGGACGACAGAAAAATATTTGCAGCGAGAAAAAACAAGTGTTAATTAAGTGTGAAAATAGTCATCCTCTTAAAAAAAACTATTGTATTTAGTTCTGTTTCCTGTAAATGATATCTATCTATCTATCTATCTATCTATCTATCTATCTATCTATCTATCTATCTATGTCTTATTTAATTATTTATGTAGTATTGATTTTTTTTTTTTACTTTTTTTTTTACTTTTTTTACTTTTTTATTTTTTTATTATAAAAAATATAAGTATTTTTTCATGTAATAATTAATTAATAATAAATTATTTATTTATTATGTTTTATTTGATTAATGATGTGGTTTATCCTCAAAACCCACTTGAGAATTTCGTCTTGTTTAGGAAACAACATATCTATATTACTGTATAAAATCATATAGTACACATTTGACATGTTTTGGTGATGCAGTGGAATCTTTAGTTGTGGCTTGTACAATGGCGATGTACTGTAAATGTCCTTTACTCAACTGACCCATTTAGAAACCAAGTGTGTAGCTCAGTGTGCAGTGGTAGTCAAACATCATGGCTAGAGGTCAGATTTACATGGTATAGGCCTGTGTGTTATGGGTGGACATTCATCTGGGTCGTTGAGCTGCAGTGGCCATTCGACCGAGGTCTGCTGAGTTATGTAGTTTCACTACTGCAAAATTGTTTCACAGGAAATTAACAAATAGGTGGAAGGACACACTGAGAGTGGCTAAAAATGGCATTTTGTCTATTTAAGAAGGACGAAAAGATGTTTGACATTATTTTTTGTGCATGCACACATACATGCTTGAACGTGTGCGAGATGGAAGCCTACAAATGGTCTTGTGTGTGATGTACTGGAATGGGATCATTTCATACAGTGACTTTCTCGAATATTCATGAGGCTCTGGTGATATCTGTAGTGTTATTCATCATAGAATAATTGCATAAATCCTGTTCGGCGAGAGAACCCCAGATGCCCCACACATTTAATCTCAGATATTATACTGCTCCCTTGATCTACTTGAACAACACTCCTACTAGAATATCCACGGCAAACAAGAATGGAGGTTTTGCAACGATTTGTTTTTCTTATTTACATCACGGCACTATCGCGCACACACACAAAGCTCCATGTCAAACTCCCCTCCGGTTACACTAGTCAAAAATTGGAAAAAGTAGAAAGAACATACCAAACAATATTATCATAGAAATGTCTATCCATTTAAATTTCCTAACTTTTTAAACATGCTGAGATGTGAAGTCTATGCTCAGAAATGTAGAACCAAAAATGAACTCCACTAGCAGGGCATGCTTCTGTGCCAGCACGCATAAATTACATCACATACAAACCAGTTAATATTTCACAAGGGAATGAAAAAAAAAAACCCAGAATGAATTCTATGCCCCGGACCAACGCAAGCCAGTTGCAGAGATTACAATACATAGTAAGGTCTGAAATGTGTTAGATGTGAAACAAAGGGTTCCCTGCAGTCAGTCTCTCAGAGGTGAAAGGTCAACCCGGCACATCTGACATACTGCACATTAAGATGTGTGGGCCAAGGAGCCTTGAGGTACTATTTGCCACCTGGCAAAGATCAAGTCGTAGTGCTTTGTTTGTGTGCGCGAAGTGAATGTGTGTTTTGAGGGCACCTATTTTTTTTTTTTTTGCCAAAATTGTAAATCAGGAACTCTAATATAGCAACAGAGTGAAATAATACTGCACACTGTTTGCCTGTAAAGTCATTATTAAATGATGTATGGAGAAAGTGAAGATGGTGTATTTTTGTTTTGATCTGAAACATTAGGAATTAAACATGTTGCTTTCTTTTGTCAAAAAGGGTTTGAACATTTCCAGAGAGCACTCCCACCTAGGTCAATAAATAATTCAAGCTTTTTGGAAGTAGGCCTTGCGTCCCCTTGAGAGGCTAGCGGGCTGCTGAAGCCGGAATGGCTTCATCATTTCTAGCATTTACACGGGCATACTGTATGACATTAGACTGGAGCTCATCTTCTCTGAGGCAACTTTTTAGATTTGAAGAACGCCTAGGTTTTCGAAACAGAGCAAGGTGATTCCCCAAAGCCGGGTTTCTTGCAAATGAATGTGATATAAAATGTGTAAAAGTAGAATTAGTTACAGTTAGGAGAAAAAGGGAGAATACCTTTCTCAAACAAACACATGCTCACATTCACAAACAGAGCAGTTCATATCTTCATTTGTTAGGGCCTTATCAGAGACAAACAGCTACAGAGCTCCCCCCCCCCTCCTCTCTTTTGACAAACGACACACTGTTGCAGCAACATTACCGGTATGATGAGGTGAAGTGTTTTCTTCTTCTTCTTTTCTTCTTCTGTGTGACTGTGTTTTGTTCACCTAACCAACCTTACCACAATAGATTTGTACTGATATTAAAGGATAGTTCACCCAAAATTAATATTCTATTGTTTAATATCATGCTATTTCAGACCTGTATGTCTTTCTTTCTTTTATAGAACATGAGAGGAAATATTTAGCAAAATGTCCAAGCTGTTTTTTTATAAGTGAATAAGGACTGTTGGAATGTTGTCAAGCTCTAGAAATGTAAAAACGGTTGTGAAAGAAATGTTTGTAATTTACTGAAAATATTCCCCTCTTTCCCCTTTATTTAAAGATGATGTTCAGCATCATGACTAATTTCACCATTGATTGATTTATTTATTTGACCACAACCTAGATGAAATTTGTGTGCTTTGCCTTTGCCTAAGATGAAGATTTTTAGTGAATATCAGCTTATATTGTGGATTGTGGTCTGTTCCTCACACAAATGTAATGTATGGTTTTAAAGACTTGGTGCATGATTTGTATGAACTACATTCATGATGCTTTTTGTCATGTTTAGAGCTTCTCAGATCCAGTACCCATTCACTTCCTTTGTATGAAAAAAATCAGCCTGGACATAATTTCTCAAAAAAAAAAACAAACATGTAAATGTTGACAGAATTTTCATAGTCTTACACTGTAAAAAAAATCTGTAGAAATTACAGTATTACTGGCAGCTGCTTGCCAGTAACTTACTGTAGATTTAAATTGATGTTATTTACTGGCAACAGTTTGTTCAAAGTTAAATGAACATTAAACATTAACAAGTCTTTATCTTTACAGAATAAAACTAAAATAACAGCCTCGTGCAAAGCATTCTGGGAACCAAAATCTGAAGGAAAAAAAACAGAAAAAGGTTGATGAAGATTTCTGGTTCCCAGAATGCTTTGCATTCGATTGTTATTTTATAGTTTTATTCTGTAAAGACAAAGACTTGTTAATGTTTAATGTTCATTTAACTTTGAACAAACTGTTGCCAGTAAATAACTTCAATTTAAATCTACAGTAAGTTACTGGCAAGCAGCTGCATAACTATAGCAATTTTTTTACAGTGTACTATAATATTAATGTTAGAATATATATGTTAACACTAACCGTTCAAAAGTTTGGGGTCAGTAAGATTTTTTTATCTTATTCTCTTATCTCTTAAGCTCACCAAAGCTGCATTTATTTGATAAAAATGCAGTAAACAGTAATATTGTTACATATTTAAAATAACCTTTTCTATTTTAATATATTTTAAATTTTAATTTATTCCTGTGATGGCTAAGCTGAATTTTTGGAATTTCTGAATTTGGAGCCGTTACTCCAGTCTTCAGTGTCACATGATCCTTCAGAAATCCTTGTAATATGCTTATTTTGCTGCTCAAGAAACATTTTTATTATAATCACTGTTGAAAAGAGTTGTGCTTTTTAATATTTTTGTTGAAGCCGTGATACATTTTTTCAGGATTATTTGAAGAATAGAAAGCTAAAAAAAACAACAACAATATTTATTTAAAATTGTAACCATGTGAAAGTCTTTACTGTCACCTTTGATCAATTTCATTTGACCTTGCTGAATAAAAGTATTAATTTCTTAAAACAAAACAAAACTATAGTGTACATATAGTAGCACTAAGGCATGTAGTTTAAGTGACAGCACAGTTCATATTATAGTTTGTTTTAATTAATATTGTGTACATTTAGAAAAATGGTTTTGGTACAGAAAAACATAACATCCCAGGGGCATGACATTCTGATATAACAACTTTGTCTATCGACTATAGATTCTCTTCTTCATTTGAAAGGAAGTTGAGCTCAATCAAGTGACACAGCCTCTCGGTCAGATGTTCGCTTCTTTCTCTGTGCGATCCATGGTAACAGAAAATATTTGGTAAACAGGCAGAGGACCCAAGGAAAATATGTGTGTAGCTGTGTGTGTGAAGGCACGGTAGCGCACATCAGCGGCCTGTATATCACATGCTTTGTGATACTCTATCTGAGTTCAAATGAAGCTTACAGTGACTCACAATCTCACCAGGTTGTTTATGCCAAGAAACCTAAATAACGCTGCTAAGATTGTTTCAGGGCTGAGTTCACCGTATCAACGAGAGGTAATTATGGAGGACTGACACATTACCTAAATGTATATAAACAAACAAGAGAAATTCATTTGTTTATTTATTTATTTTTATCTTTTTGAATGACAGTTAATTCGCCAACGACACATACCTAACCTATAGCTGGAAATAATTCCTATAGACTAAAAAAATTGTAGTCCGTGTGTAAAAGAGGTGCAGCTGCCATTTCGGTTAACGTCTGCTCAGCACCCATCTCAAGGTGCTAAAGGCTGATTAAGTTCCTTCTATACGCGCCTCTGGCTCAATTGCTGGGCCCCAGTGATCACACCTCTGAAAGTGGAACTTGCCACCCTTACCAGGTCACACCTTATCCCCCTCATGACTGATAAGAGCAGCACAAGGGCAGAAAAGACCTTGTGTTAGTGAACACGTGACAAACAAAGCAGCAATAGTTTTTTTTGTTTTTTGTTTTTTTGTTGCCACTAAGTCACTGTGACAATCCGTGTACCAAAGAAAGTTGTGGTTTAACGTGCAAATGTTCTATTTATCAGCTCATACTTGAGAAATGTTAAGGGGAAAAAAAGGAAGTGATTAAATTCTTTATCTTTCATTTATAATGCCTTGAAATATTATTTAAATGGAGCTCAAACAGTTAACTGCCTTATAAGAGCTCAGAAAACGAGAAGCCGTATATGGGAGAATGTGACCTACGGTCCTTCACCCTTGTTTAAATAACAGGTTTTGAGACCGTGGAGGTTTTTCTTGGCACCTGTTGAAGTCAAAACTCCCCAAAACAGACAGTTTCACAGGCTTTTGTATTTTAAGAAAACATGTATTTTTGGCCACTGTCTAGCTCTGGTTTCCATGGAACTTTGGGAGAAGGTCAGAAATCAGCTTTCTTTTGAGGTGACCATGCAAAGATTGTGTTATTTATTGATGTATTTATTCAGCCATTTTTAACTGAAAGGGTTGAGCTGTATTGCATTTTTAGAGGCACGGTTGTATTACCCAATAGCTAAAATCAACAATAACAGAGCCAGCGTTGAAAGTTTATGAACATAATAGGGATAATTATACAGTAGAGTTGTGGCGAATGAAAAAGAACAATAAACATTGGGGTGTGAAATAAGAAACTCAGTCTTATAGGGCATTTATATGGTCCCTTTTAGTCTGTAGGTTTCAACACAAACTACCTGATGCCATTTTTAACAAATAAAGAGTTTTATGGTGATATCCATATAACTTAATATGAGTGACCATCTGGTAACATGAGAAACTAACTATTCTAGACTATTGCAGTAAATATAATTGCAATAATTTGATTAATATTTTACAGCACGCTCATTTGCTTTGGTGGTTCCTCCTGATGGCCATTATCATGAGGGATTTAGTCACAAATCAAGCTGCATTGAGCTGCAAATGTTCTTGAAGTGACTGTCCAGGGTACAGTAACTCTAATGCCAATAATTCAGCCTGTTTGTAAATGGCCTCGGCTAACGCTTTGCCACTCCCTGCGTTAAATCATAGATGATTCCCTAACAAAGCGGCAAACCCTGGCTGCTCAGGAGTTAACATGGGTCTTTCCTGTTCTGTGAAAGCCCTGCGGTCCTCAGCATTACGAATGATGTGGCTTCTGAGAGCCTTAACACAGTCGACGGAATGAATACGACTTCCGTTTTAGACGATAATATGATCCGCGTGTGCTCCCTGGAGGTGTCATCAAGGAGAAAGACGAATCCTCATCGCTGAACAGAGGAAGTGAAGGGAACAATGGCCCCCTCAATATTTACTGGTTCTCCACTCTAAGCCTGTCTTATAATCGCCTGAGCCAAGGAGATGTTTATGGCTTCCCCCTGGACTATTTGTGTGTGTGTGTGAGTGTGTGTGTGTTGTGTTGAGTGTGTGTGTGTGTGTGTGTGTGTGTGTGTGTGTGAGAGCTTACCCAAAGGAGTGGTTACAGAGGGAGGCTGTAGCTTTAAGCTCTGCAGTACCTTTTGATTCCTGTAATCGGCATTCTAATTATCCACTTGAGCTAATTAGCACCTTGCGTTACCCCAGGTGTGTTACTGTAAACATCATCAAAGTAGCTCACTTTCACACTCTTTGATGTGCTCCTAATCCAGAACCTCCTCCCAGAAAACCAGAGATATTCATCCTCTGCATGTTTCCAAGTTTGCAAAATAATGTTGATGATTTATAAATCATTTTAAACAGATTGAAATCTGTTTAAATCCTAAAATAATGTAATATTTATTTAAAATATTTTTAATTATGAATTTATTTATATAAAAATCTCCATATAAGTTTTTTTTTAATTTACACACACATACTTACAAACTGATTAGATTTAGATTCTAAATAGATTTAGAATGTTTAGATTTTTTAATTAATTAAATTATTTTAATAGTTTATAAAATTATTTCATTTATATATAAATATATTTAGATTTTTATATTAATTAGATATTTTAAATGTATGCATGTAAATATGTAAATATTTTTATTTTATTTTAATATGTTCTAATTTAATTTCACATATATATTTTTGCCTATATCAATATATAAGCCAGTATTTCTTTTTATGTATATAAATAAAATTGTATGTATATTTTTATGCTCAAGCCAATATGAGTCACTGATCAGTACTATTGTCAGCATTGTGTATATTGTTGTTCATTCATTCTGTTCTTGCCTCTATAACAATTCAGAGTGACAATACAGAAGGGCCAAATATGGGTCCCTGGTGCATCCCATGGGTCATCTGACCTTTGTCAGAGAATGACCACATAAAGGGCCGAATCGTTCCCTTGTGTGCTACCTGCTGGGGAAACTATTCAGGTGACCAAACTCCTCACACAAGTGTGTATGTGCTAGGATGTGTGTACGGGAGGGGGTGCTGAACAGATGTGTTTTACTCCCTCATTAACATCAGAAAGAGCTACTCTGATTGAAGGTCCTGGACCAAGGGGGCTCTATTTCTCATTGGATGTGGACTGTCCCCATTCACTCACACACTCTCACACACACTGACCTCTTTAAAAGGCTCCCACCTACACTGCCAGCTGGCAACTGGTTAGGTTTTGCTGTGGTCTCCACAGTCCACACCACAGATCCATGCACATGAGCTCTCCGAACACCTCAGGTCGCACACACCTATAAACATGTTGGCACTCGAACACAGACATGCACTTTCCACAAATGATCTTCCCAGTGTAATGTTTCTGCAGGGTCAAACGATCCATTTGAATCCATTTCGAAAGTATCTTAAAACGTGAAATAAGCACTGCGACCTTACGTATCAGCCACAACCCAAATTCAAAAACCTTTATAAATTAAATACTTTTGAAATCCCTGCTAACTGTTAACTAGTTGAGAATACGGCTCCCACAATCGTCAACAAAGTACTTAAGCGGCGAGACGCATGGTGATTCAGGTTTTGCCCAGCTCTTTTTCAAGTCAAAGGAATAAGGCTTACTGTAATCTGCACTGGCAGTGCCGTATGTTATTTTCCTGTCCTAATTAATCTTACAGGAGGTGTAATTCAACTTCAGATTAGGCCCGCACCTCACACAGATTAATTAATGTCTCTAATCAGCAACAGCAAAATTAATTTTGCCCTGATTACGCGCTTTTGAATTTGCATGTGCTTAAAGCAGGCTCTTTATTTCATTATGATATTGAGAGCAGATTCTTGCACACACACACACGAAACAAGTTAGGCTGCTGTAAATGGACATGCACACATACACACAACTGGATGTGGGCATAAACTGTGTTATTCACTCGTGTTTTGGCACACACAGCACACAAGGCGCATGTACACACACGCTCGCGGCAGTAGCCAGGAGCTGTTTGCAGTAGAGTGATATTGATGGGGCTGTGGGAGTGATGGAGAGAGAGAGGCTGAAGAACAACGCAGCAGATGCGCTGACAGTTGTTCACAGGCAACCTTGTGCATGTTTAATACCACCCCAGCTGATCCTGGGCCTGCCGAACACAGGAGAGCACAGCTTCCATCCAGCATGCATGTGTGTTTGACAAAGCCATCTTTGCCCCCGCAGCAGCAGATACGAGCGGCCCATGTATGTGGAGAGATATAGGCAGGGAAATCGCATTCAGCTGAGCTTGAGGTGTGTGAAATGGTACGGAAATGCATGGCCTAAGAGGAAGAGACTAATCTCAGCTGGATTTTTGAGGTGCAAAAAATATTGTCAATAGTGTAGAGTATGAAGCACAGCTCACACAGAAGTCAGTTTCAAACCAAGCAGTGTTCTGTCTATCAACACAACCAACTTTAACCCGAGGGGAAATCTTTCACCTTCACACAAAATTCCTGATCGCATTGATTCCTATTGAAATGACTGGATTTCACTCGTGAAAATTTTCTGAACAATGTAAATGCGACTGCACCTCTAGGCTTGAATTATTCTCTCTGAATCAAACATACGACTCTCTATCCATAATTGAAGCACCAACCAACTCAGAGAATGTGAGGGATTTTTAGGGAATTGTTATAAACGAACGGTTTCCCATGCAGGCAGCACTTGTGAAAGTACAATTAGCGGTCATATGCTGTGAACACTTGCCAAGACACACTGAAGAACGTCCAAAAAGGAGAAGTTTTTGAGAAGAAGGCTTGAAATCAAACCATGCATCGCTAAATTCTCTGAGGGTTTCTTATGATAAGGTAGAGATTGAGTTTGTCTTTGTGGTGCCAGTGAAAGAGTGCTTGTTTTCTTTTTTCCTCTCAAATGAAGCACACCATAAAATGGTGGAGGGCAGAAGAAGGAAGTGTGGGAAGGTTGTGGGCAGGATGGATGGATGGATAGATAGATAGAGCCACTCCTTACATGAATATTTCATTAGCAACCTGTCTGCTGGTCTGGAGCCTTCATTTAAAGCCCCCCTTTGAGGTCTTATTTTTTTTGCTCCATCTGGACCTGTTAGCTTTCAGAAACCCAACAAGCACCTCTGGCAATGCCACTGAGGAGTCTTAGCAGAACACAAGCTGTTTCCTTTTAGTTTCGCCTTTTGTCTGATAGTAAACAGGTATTATGGAAAGATCATTGTGTTCCGTGAAATCAGCCTTAAATAAAAATAATGAAAAGCCTGCAATCAATTTTTCCTGAAGTGGAGAAGTTGGAAGCTGTTTCAGGCAGTGCAATAGGAGTTATATTGATGGCATATGAGGAGATATATTTGTATTCACACCATGATATGTGCTTTAAAGTGATAGTTCACCCAAAAATGAAAATTCTGTCATCATTTATGCTCCCTCGTGCCAGTTCAAAACTGTCTTTATTTCTTCTGTGGAACGTAAAAGATATAGTAATGTCTCAGTTTTTTTTTTCCCCATTGGTAACTGTTGTTTGGTTACCAACATTCTTCAAAATATCTTCTTTTGTGTTCCACAGAAGATTCATACAGGTTTGGAATGTCATTAGGGTGAGTAAATAATAAAAGAATTTTCAGTTTTGAGTAAACTACCTTTTTTAAAATCTTAAAAAAACAAGTATGGTGGTTGTTGTTTGAGTTCTTTGCATTCTTACTTGAGAAACAGAATTAATTGTACCTCTCTAAAAAGTACAAAAACATTGCTTATGTAACAAAAAATTATGTAAAGTGTCTCGTTGGTTTCTCTCTCCGAGAGGGAACCTGGTGTTGTTTTGCTCGTGAAACTGTTTGAACAGCTAGTGACCGACGGGCCAATCGCATGCTGAGAGCCACCGAGCATCTGCCGGGAGATTTGCATATTAATTGACCCATATTAACTTCCAAAAAAAATTGATAGACTCCGAACTCGGCCAACAAATTCATCTGCCCGCGCTTCTAAACCCTCACCTGCCGATTTTATGGTAGGGTATCACGGTACAAAGACGTTGTGCTCAAAGGAAAGAAAACCTAAAATTGCAGGTTTTGTTAGCGTGTGTAATTTGCGTCTCTTTTCAGCTCTCTCGCCCTGAGGCGGTTTTGGCTTTTTGTGGTTGTTCTTTTCTCCCAGAGTGCAACCTGACTGATAGTTCGTCTGAGATAGAGGTTGACTTCTTTATCTTCCTCTGTGCAGCATATTGTGTTCTCCTCTCCTCCTGTCTTTTCTCCTCCTCAGGGTAGCCCAGTGAGCTATTGTGTGTCTCCAGCCCTACGATCTTACACACACACATACACACACAGGCACTCTGAGGCTGGTAGAGGCCCAGAACAGTTGTCGAGAGAGAGAGGGGTAACATGTGCATGGGGTGGGCACAGATGGTGGGTCTGCGTGGGGGAGGAAGGGGGAAAGGTGGGCCGTCTGGCGGCATGAGCAAGCCTCAGAGAGCTCTCTCTCTCTCTTTCTCTCGCTTCCTCTCTTCCCCTTCTCTCCTTCTTGCCTGTTGCGTTGGGTCCTATAGTAGACAAATGGGAGTTTAATTCAATTAGGGCCAGGCTACTGTTGCCGCTTCACGGCAGGGTCTGTGGAGCACCGCCACCCATTTACTGATGGGTGCACACTAGATAAGTGCGCGCGCACAAGCCGTCTTTCTCGCTCTCCTTTTTTTCACTCTCACAAATATTGGCAAGTACTGAAATACTTAAATACAAGGAAAACAAAGACCACCACACACACACACACACACACACACCCTCTCCAGGTTTGCAGTAATGGTTCACGCATAGCTGAGTTTTCACTGAGGATCACCGCAGCACAAAAGCGGCCCCTCTCTTCCTGGGCCCTTTGTTCCCCCAGCACCAGTGTGACCTCTTCGGCTGCCCGGCCTTAAAACAAACATGGAGAGCCTTCTCCCCCCATCACATGCACCATAAACAACAGCACTTTCACCAGCAGCTATCTGCATGCTAACCTTACAAGAAAAAATAGACTCAATCCAGACGCTATCTGTCAGGTTCAAGGCCTTCGCAGCCTTGCGTGGGAGTCACGGATTCACTGTTGAAAAGTGTGTAGTTTTGTACAGAACTGCTCCATGGCTATTTATATGCTTACATACTCTTGTTGAGATTGACAAGTTTCAGCATATATAAGCACATGAACATACTTTTTCTTTCCCTTTTCAGAAATTGTATTTCTTTTTATTTAATTTAATTTAATTTTAAATACTCTTAAATCCTGTGCATCATTTTATTTTTCTTAATGCCAATGTACTCTTAAATCCTGCATAGATTTTATTTAATATTTTAATGCTATAATGTACCTTTTAAATACTGCACAGATATTTTATATTTATATTTTTTGTTTTATATATTTTATTTTATTTTATTGTTAAAGGAATGTGTTTCCAAAAGGCAGTATAGGACACAAGCACTTGTCGACCAATTTCATGTTTTTCATAGACTGCTTAAAGCTATTTTATAGACCTAAAATTGGATACATTATACAATTTATTATTATATCCAACAGGTGAAATCAAATCATTCCCTTTCAGAATGTGGCAGTTCCCTTGTATTTAAAATAAAACAAAAAACTCTGATATTACAGTTATTTCCCATTCATTTTAGATCAGATGGCTGCCTCAGCGTGTTCTTTACCTCTGTGCTGTTTTTTGAAGCATGAAACAGGTAAAAGTTTGCCCTCCCTCGCCCTTTTTGCGCATGAATGGAAGATGGCTGATTTGATTTACATGGATCATTTCCAGGCTATAGCCACTAGGCAGCGACCTCCTTTCAAGTGTTTGAAGTCTTACCTAGTCGCCCCCTCCCCCACTGCACACTCAGGTGATGCGCACCGCACAGGAGAGAGAGAGAGAGAGAGAGAGAGAGAGTGAGAGAGAGAGAGAGAGAGAGAGAGAGTGAGAGAGAACAGAGTGGTTATTTTCCACCGTCTGTTCCGCCGGGTTTCATTACCGTGGCAGAGAGGCACCTGGGAAAGACCTGCGGCAGGCTGTCTGATTCTCAACATGGATGTGGAATACGCGCTCACCTTTCTGTTTCGGCCGCTAGGAACAGACGGAAAGGAGATTAAAGGAAGGGGAAAAGATGGATAGCAGGCGGATTACCTGGGAACAGAGAATGTTGAAAAGGTGTGTGAGCCAGCGGAGGTGTCGTTCAGTTCAGATGGATGTGATTGTTGAGCGTTCGCTGTAACCGAAGCCTTTCCTGTCTGAAATAATCGAACACTTGAATCATCCTTCGCCACGTACCAGTGAAATGGCTCCAATGGACATTGTGGCTTTGAGTTTGCAGGTGTGCCTGCAGTTTTCCCCCGAGCGCTGGGAACACACTCCGCATATGAGATGAGAGGATTGTAAGAGATTGTGACAGAGCACACACATACCTGTCTAAACAGCTAAACTGCTCAGAAGAACATGTGTGTGTGTGTGTGATTGCACAACTCCAGGCTATGGAATGTGTGAACCTCTCCCAGTTAGCGGGAACTCTTAGTTTGTCCAAACTGGACAGGCACAAGGTATTGTTTCTGTGTTTATGTTAAATGTTTGTTTGCTAATTCCACCATCAGCATTTAAAAGATTATGCCTATGTAGTTTGTTACTGAGTTCTTGTTAAGGATGACTTTTAGAGCCATCTTGAAATGCATTATGCCTTATTCTCAAAGGACAGCTAGCAGAATGATAGGTGGGGTTGTTCGAGAATATGAAATGGCACAGAGAGAGAGAGAGAAGGGAGGGAGGGGAGAAAGGAGAAGTAAGGGCGAGAGAGAAGAGAGGTGGCCTCTTTGTCTCTAGGGTGAGCACAATGGACCGTTCACTGCAGGAATTATACAGCAGGACAGCTGCCGGAATGACACACTAAAATGGCAGCCAATAGAATTACAATGGGGGCTGGACTACACAGGAGAAAGCGCATTTGATTGGTAGATCCGAAATAAAGTTACAAAGTATCATACTTCTATTCTTACTTTAGTTTTACTAGTATATACAAAATAATATTAATACATATGATAATATTAATAATAATATTCAAAATTGAAAATTTAACTTAAATCAAAGTTACAACCTGCAGGAGTTCAATCCACTTTTTAATCAATTTTAATTTTATTACAGATGACGAGGTTCACATTTTATTACCTGAAAATGCAAACATTTATAGAAATTATATATATATATTATTGTGACTAGATGGATGAAAACAAACATCTTATTACAATGGTGAAAACATTTATACAGTGATGTCTTTTTTTCTTTTTTTACTCCCACACACACAAGTGCACAGCTGCATACAATATCTCAGTCACATATGTCAGACCCATGTGACCTTAGAGGCAAATTGTTTGATGGATTGCTTTGAGTGCCCATCACTTGCTTTTCTTATTACTGACACACACACACACACACACACACACACACACACACACACACACACACACACACACACACACACACACACACACAAACAGGCAAAGTATCTGCTTGTCAGAGTTCAAAACATGCTTGTTCCTTTTTCCAAAATGGTTTTAAAACCTCAGCGTTTTCTATTTATATTTGTGTCATGAGAGAATCTATGCAATTATAGTCAAATTAGAACATACTTTCAGAACATACTGACTTTATTTAAAAAAAAAAAAATCTCAAGCATCCACTCAAGTATTCAAACTATGTCATTAGGAATGTAGATGGCTAGCATATGTTGTTGAAAAAAACAAGCAAGAACAGGAAAATGTGATGTAAAGAGTTTAGTGTTTTGTGTGGGCTTAAAGTCAAACTGCTAAGCAGTTCACTATTATTAATATTCAGCTCTGACCTCTGTATTCATCCTCTTGATTCTTTTCCCAGTCCTCCCACTTCTTTCTTTTCCTTCAGAACACTCCCACCATTCAAACTCTGAATGATTGGCTGCAGCTTTTTAGCTCCGGTACCAACATTCAGTGCTGTCTTTCGTACGTTACCTGGGCAAGAAAGTGAAGTGCACTCATTACTGGGCTTAAGATGAAGAAATATATGGGTTTGAGTGAAAGGGATGAAATGTGGGAGAAGGGAACAGAGGATGGAAAAAAAGTCAAGATAAAGTTGCTTTACGTCCAAGGTATACTCGGACCACACAAAGAGCCTCTCATGTCTTACTTTCAACCACTCCCTTTATGTCTCTCTTTTGCTTTCTCTTGCTCGCCTTCTCCTTTTCATTCAAGGAGGGGGGGTCTTCACCCTCGGCCTGAAGTCGCTCTTAAATAATCCCGCTGGTCACACCTCTTAGTTAGAAAGCTTTTTGTCCCACGCCCCTCACCCCCGCCATACCACCTCACCCCACTCTTTGGTATTCAGCCCGGGTCAGTGCATTTCGACCATCCCTTGTACCCGAGATGGTTCCCCTTTTAATTTGCACCTGTTGCGCAGTTGTCCGGGGGAGCAAATGCAGCCCCACGGATCAGACAAAGATCATATTATGATCAGATACGTGCAGCTAATCTTCACGTCCTCTGGCGAGAACCGGCAAAGGGAAGCGGTCAGCCTTTTTTGCATGGGAACCTGTGAAAAAAAGACATCATTGGCATTTTTTTAAAGTGAATGGGCTCCTAGGGAGAGATTAGGGGTAGTTAAGGTACGGAGGAGGGAATGGAGCGTTCCACAGCCCAGTTGAGTCCATTTGACGCCAATGAACTGGGAAATAGAGCACTGATGGAAGGGAAAGTTTGTTGTTTTTTAAAACTCTGTGTTCAGAAGAGGGAGAAAATTGTCCTGAAATCAGCAATTAGGGTTTTAATCTAACCATTAGAGAAACTTCCCACTAGTTCTCACTGCTTTGGCAGCGTGCCTCTGAGATAAGGTGCTCGGAGAGCCTGGGGAGATGTATGCTGTATTAGGCAAGGAAAGAACTTCAAATGAACCTGAACGTTAAACTGTTGTTCCCATGATGTAAGCTTCATAGTTTATTAGACCCTCACCACCTCTCACCCCCAGAGTTGTGTGGGATTTTGGTTTGCTTTATCATGCTCTCTTTTGTTGTATATCAAGCAATCTGTTCTTGTGAGGCTTCCATTATCTTGACATCACGACTTTAGAAATGTTCTAATATAATAATAAATAATATATATTATAACTCAAGTATTTATTTACAATCAATTTACATAATTATTTTAGATTATTTATATTATCCATGGGTCAGAAAAGGTTGACAACCCTGCTTTTTACTTTTTATCAAGCTATGTACATTTTACACAAATGCCCATCAGTCAAGCTGCTGGATTCAAGTCCCCCCCCCCACCCCCCACCCCTTTCACTGGCAACCTCAATTGTCCTGCTCTGTCTTTATTACCATGTGCTTATTGCATATGTGAGAAGTGGGTTAACAGGCCTTAAGATTGTAATCATATAGCCATACCACTAAGACTGCACAAACTTCTTTTGAGATGTCAGTAAACTAACATAATAACACATGAACTCTTTTCTGTCCTCAGTGCTGAGTTATGAAAACGTGGTGGATGCGGGTTCAGGGTCCGATGAGGAGGACAGACTGTTGGGTTCTGAGGGCGAAGGAAGTCCAGCAGGTGTGCCGAGCCTGGAGGCTTCACCCCGGGTAGCCCATGCCCTGCTCTCCTGCCGGGGGGATGAAGAAAACGAAAGCCAGGATGGGGCAGGGGCCCATGTCTGGCGCCACGAAGACCTGAATGGTTCAGGTAAGAGTGAGAGCTGAGAATATTAGAGCGAATTGTGGTATTAACATATGAAACATACCTGAGGTTCATTTGTTTTATCTATCAAACTTGCAGTTTCCATATTACCAGGACAGAGCGGCTTTATTTACTAGGCCAACACCTAGCAGCTGTCTGGCATTTTTGATGTAATGGCAACTTTTAGACTATTAGCTCACTTTTCTACTTTGGTTTCTTACTGTTGTCACAAAGTAGGTTACACCTAATCTTTAGTGCATCATCAATCCACACCCCTTTCTTTTGGCTTCGTTTTGACTCACCCACCCAAAACCGAAAGCGATCAAGATCACGGACAAGACCCAAGCTAGTGAGGCTTTAAAGATAAATTCTCTTAATTAGGATCGCAGAGCTATCATTTAGCAGGAGCCTGCCCTGCTGAAGACTCATTAAAGTCCTTAAATGAAATTTTTAGCATTATGATGGCCATTTACATACATAATAGGCCGACAATTCCCTGGGCCTGGCTGACAGTTACAGAGTGAAGGGAGAACTCATGCGAGTCGCCCGGTTTGAAAAAATAAAAAAAGAAAGAAAAAACCCAGACCCCCAGCAATCAGTCTCAGCTAATGACTAAACCATATGCATCACTTAACTTCAGAGAGTGTCACAGTCACAGAACTAAACAGGGTCTTCAGGGATGTGTCATTCGCTTGAACAGTGTTTTGTTTAGTTGATGTTCACACTATATGCTAGATAAATGAACGTCATCTGAGTTTATTTGAATGCCACGCCTCTGGTAGCATAGCATTATTTTATCTTAGTGATAAAATATGAAGAGATGAGTCCACTAGCTGGAAGAAAAATACTGTGGTAGATGCAGCATCTTAAAAGAGGCTGCATGAATCATCTTCCTCTTTGCTGTGGTTGCTTGAGAAGATGCACCTCAAGTCTTTATATGCTTTATATGCTTTTCTAAGACAGTAGGGTTCAACAGACCACTTGTGAAAATGCTTCTAATTATAATTTTTCTCATTTATAAAAGTTATTTTTTTAAATCTTTTTTTCCGATTAAAAATGATATGATCAGAATTGCATTTGAGTGAAAATTTTTAATACAAAATCATTAGTTTCATTTGAATTAAATTGCTTATTTGATTAGTCAACTAAATCTAAAATATATACTTCCACCGTTCAAAAATGTTTTTGAAAGAAGTCTCTTTTAAAATGTAATTTATTCCTGTGATGGCAAAGCTGAATTTTCAGCAGCCATTACTCCAGTCTTCAGTGTCACATGATCACTCAGAAATCATTATAACATGCTGATTTGGTGCTCAAGAAACATTTCTTATTTGTATCAATGTTGAAACAATTGCGCTGCCTAATATTTCTATGGAAACAGTGATAATTTTATTCAGGATTCTTGGATAAATAGAAAGTTCAAAAGAACAGCATTTATTTGAAATACAAATCTGTTCAACATTTATATTGTAAATGTTTTAGTAACTTTTTAACAATTGATTTTGTCCTTTCTGAATAAAAGTATTCATTTATTTTTTAAATGAATATATTAAAAAAACATACTGACCCCACACTTTTGAGTGGTAGCATATATTATTTATATATTAAATATAAATATATCATAACTTTTCATTGTGTTAAGCCCTAAAACTTTGTTTATTTTGAAGTTTAAACAAAATTCAATGCAGTACTTTTGGACCAGACTGTATATATTACTATACACAAGAAGAACATGAATATGTAAAGTTCTTGTATAGCAGTATCAGTACTTGGTAGTATCAGCACTTATCAGTACTGTAGCTCCAGTGTTTGCAAGCATATTTACAAGCATAATAAGTCCATGTCAAATTGACAATTGAAACAAAATATCATTTAATTATGCACCAAAAGAGATCTGGAACTTCTCTTGTGTTGCAGTGGTTAAAATCACACCATTGCCTCAGGGGCCCTGCAGCTACCACAAGCAGAACTGAGACTCTAATGTAGTTGCCATTTTGTCACTCGAGGAAACTTATTTACTCGAAATTAATCTCTGATAGCTCTTTGGCTTCCCTTAAACTGGGTTTTCGGTGCGCCACACATGACGTTCGGTCCTTCATATGACCTTAAAATATCCACATGCTAATACTGCTAATCGCTAACCCTCCCAAAGAAGTTTTAAGCCAATGTACCTCAAAGGAAAACACAATTCTGAGAATATTTTCGCTGGCTCCAGGCCTTGCACTTTTATCTGCATGGCACAGGAGGAGACAATTTCACCAGGAAGGGGTTTCGTGAAGGCAAGCCCCCTATTAGCAAATGTCTTGTTTCATTAAAACTTTTTTCAATGAAACACATCCAAGTAAAGCTTTTGATGCTCAAAACATCCCTTCAAGAAGCATTGCTCTGAGAAGTTTCTCTCACAATGATTTCAAACACAGCTTTGAAAGACATCTCTTAAATGTGGTGAAAAGTGAGAGAATTTGTCGACTTTCAGAAGCTCTCTTGGTTGTCATACTTAGATAATGAGGAAGGAAGTGGAAGGCAGTTTTGAAATTAAACAGTACTTATGCCGTGGAGGCGCGCGGTGTGTGTGTGTCAGGAGTCTTGAGTACCCTTGTTTTCCCCCTGTGATGTGGTGTAAGAGGTGCTGTATATCCTCCTTTTGTGGGGGAAGCTTATGATACTTGTGACTGCCGGTACGAGGTCACATGAGGGGGAGGAGGAGGAACAAACACAATAGCTGCAGTATATCTGAGCAAACTTCTCTCAGACCACCCTCCTCTCCTCCCTAAATACCTTGACATGATTCTTATGCCCCGCTTAAGAGAAGTGTGTCATTCTCTGAGCTTCTGTCAACATGTTTGAGATATATCCCTTCCTGATGTCCTCTCATCATCAGGATGATTTATTTTTCATTTGCTGTGTCATATTTATCTAATCTAATTGCACTTAAACACACATTAAGTATGTTCATTAAAATGAACTGATAAGAGCAGAAGATTTGGTTATGCAAAATGTTTTTTTGTTTTTGTTTGTGATTATCATGATAATTTAAAACAAAGTGTTTTCTCTCTTCTACATGGCATTATTACAGAGGAGAGAAAAGCTGAGTACAATTCCATGAGCCCTGACGTCTCTCTTCATGGAATTGGAAATGGTACAGGTGAGATCACTTCACAATATTTTGAAATATTCGTGCATACAGTAGATACACAATAAATAACTATATTTAGAGAGTTGGGTCAACCATTTTTAGTAATCAAGATACTTAATCAAATCTTGAGCATATTCATAATGAAATGTTTCTTATGTGAGTGTGTAACATCTCTTAAGACCACGCGTAAACTCGTGCGTGGCACACACTTGAGATAATGCTTCCTCATGTGTCCATGGGAGATGGAAAGTAAACATTTTTTAGTTGAGCGCGAGTGCATGGCAAATCACATTTTGCAGCCAAATTAAGTTTAAGACCAAAATCGAATTTGTTCAGTCCATGTACTTTCAAATTGATTACAAAGAAACAATAACATTTTCATTTGCTTACCCAAAGAGTCCAGTCATCTGAAGAAAAGTATAATTTGCAATAATTTCTGTCATTTTATTAGTTATCTACCCACATTACCTCATGTTTTTTTTTTAATAAATCTACTTTTCTATAAGGCACTCTTGTCTATTCATCCTGTCATTATGTTTTAGTTGTTTTCCATAAAGCATCCAAAAACCTATTGTTTACAAAAATCACGTTTAAAATCTTGTTCTGTGCAATTACACGTAACACATGATCCATAATTAGATTATTGAGTCCGATTTTATGTATACGATGAGCAATACAAAGTGAGATCAGTTACCCCGGCACGCCTAATTGCCATATAACTCAATTACCCATAATGCTGGAAATGTTTAAAGCATTTTCAAACATGCAAGAGGATGCTTAAAGAGTGCTTGATGATCAAGCTGGCTCCTATTAGTCTTTGAAGTGGCCATTATGTTGTAACTTAAATAAATACTTCCACCTTGAAAGGCCTTCTAATGGTTTGGTCTCCACTACATCACACTTAGCGGGACCAGTGTCCTAATATTCAGCTTTGTCCTTTCCAGTGACACTAAACATCAACCACTGGATTAATTTGTGCTCTTTCTCCCCACTTCCTGTATGCAGTTAAGGGTATTGATGCCTCTTCAGAGCTGGAAAGCTTCTTTGCCAAGAGGAAACTGGATGACGGTGAGGGACATGCAGCGAGCATTGCAGAATACCTGCAGGATACTGTTATCATTTATCCAGAAGACCCAGAGGAGGGTACACGACTGGGAACACCAGAGGCCAACGGACAAGATGAAAATGAAAACGGTAGGCATTAAACTATACATGTAAAAACGCAATACATAAAAAGATTATCTAACATTTACGACTCACCAAGTGCAAGTAGAAATTGTTTTTGGCCACATTGTCAAAGAGACAAAAAAATATTTTTTTAATAAAAAATGAAGTAAGAAGGCCAGTTTCATGGCCAGTAAGAAATATTTGTATTTAAAATATTGTACAATACCTGTCTATATTATTATTATTATTATTATTATTAAATTAAATGTAACTTAATTTGATTTTATCTGCAAATTAGTGTGGGTGGACAAAGTGTAAAAATTGACTTTATAAAATAATTCTCCAAATCTATTTGAATTATATAAAAAAAAGTATATATAGATTTGTCATATCTTAAATGTAAAAAAACAAGTGAATAAAAAATAAAGTAATTCTTGGCTGTTTCAAATTTCTGAATGCAGTGCTTTACCTATCGTTCTCCCATGGCCTCATATGGCAACTGTTTGTCCTACATATGCTGATTTTTTTTTTTTTTCTTCAATCCCCCTCCTTCACTCTGTTTGCTCCTTTCAATTTTGCCCAGATCTGGCACTGAGGACGCCAGATGCCTTTGCCCAACTGTTGACCTGCCCCTACTGTGACCGGGGCTACAAGCGGCTGACCTCTCTGAAGGAGCACATCAAGTACCGACATGAGAAAAACGATGAGAGCTTCCCCTGTCCCCTGTGCAGTGACACCTTCGCCTACCGCACCCAGCTAGAGCGCCATATGGCCACACATAAGCCTGCCAGAGATCAGGTGAGACAAGGCCCACCTCAGCCAGTACCCACACTCGTTACTTCCTAATCATGTTTTTTTAAGGATTATTATAGAAATTCATTGTGAAAGATGCTGCATCTCGCATTCTGAGCATTTAATTAAGTACACGTCAGAGCAGAACATGTTTTAGCCTGTTGATAGCTCCAGCATTGAAAAAGCTCCTCCGGAAGCTCCTTAATACTTGAATCCTTCACACTGGAGCCACAGCTGTGCACTGTCATACTCCCCTGAGTGTCCG
This sequence comes from Abramis brama, assembly GCF_963993115.1. NCBI lineage: Eukaryota > Metazoa > Chordata > Actinopteri > Cypriniformes > Leuciscidae > Abramis > Abramis brama. Next base: position 27,665,598 of record NC_139970.1, read on the forward strand.
CCCACAGCCGGCCATGTGTGGGCTGTTCTAGCACATTGAGTCCTATAGGCCTTCTGACTTCTCGCATCAGCTGTTGGAGTGGAGTCAACTCAAAAGATGCAGGGAAAGTTGATGTTAATTTAGCCTTTTAGGCCGGTCTCAACGTGAGCATGCTGTGAAAAAATGCAGTGATATGGAATTATTTTGAAGAGGAAACTCTATATTGCATTAATACCGAAGGAAAATGTCAGTTTTTGATGTGGTAAAAGGGTTCTCGGTTGTTTGATAGGATTATAACAGGATATCCCGCATTTAGGCTTTCAACTTTGAACCTTAAGCAGTCTTGGGCACGTTGAAAAAGAATTTGGAATACTTGCCTTGCACTCTCATCTTACTGACTGATTCACACTCACACATATGCACACACACATACAGACACACACACACACACACACACACACACACACACACACACATACTGAATGTACACCTCTCCAGACTGAATTAAACATGACCAGATGGCTTTTGTTTCCTGGTGATCTAGAGTATCGTAATCCTTAAATTACTTTAAGTGTTTGTTTATTTGCTCTAAAGGGTTCTTTTCCTGAAGGCTTTGAACATTAATTCCTAGGTTCACCTTGCTAGGCTTAGTATTACATTTCAATGTGCATTCTGTATAATATATATTTGCATACACTCCTACAGTAAATAGAAACGCCAATACACATCTTAAACTGGCCTATGTACACGAGTATGACTGAACTTTTGAAGAAATAACTTCTGCATAGTACTGTACATAGTGACTATTAAACAAATGTGGACTCCCACATATTTTTCACAGACCTTTTGTGTCTGTGTGTGGGGTGCAGGGTGAACGCTGTTGTTTTTGTTTTGCATCTGGGGCCCACATTTGAATTTCAAATGGAGGAAGAGCACCTACGTTTAACTTTGAATGGTGAATACAGATACAGCCTACACTGTTTAACTAAACCTAGACAGTAAATGTTTAAAGCATGTAGATAGTAGTTTAACGGATGAGGTACTGAGAAGGTACAAAGTCACCACCAATTGATCTTGTGAACTTAATTATGCAGAAAAAAAAGATCTCGAAAAACTGTTGCTTCAGCAGCCTTGGTCACACATACCTAAATACAATTCTGACATATTTTCTGTCTATGATTCTCAATATAAATAAATGTATTATTATTATTAACAGATTTAACCTTCAGAAGGAATTATAAACTATATCATGACTGTTTTCTTCCTGTGTCAATTTCTATAATATTTCTCTCCCTCACAGCCTCAACTGCTAAACGAAGGGGCTGGTAATCGCAAATTCAAATGCACAGAGTGTGGAAAAGCCTTCAAATACAAGCATCATTTGAAGGAGCACCTCCGCATTCACAGTGGTAAGTGTTTCATTGAATAAAATGTTGAAAGCCTCTTTTCATAAGTGCTGTAAAAAGAATGCCAATAATGTATATAATCTTATTCATATGTCTTCAATTTGCCTAATGGTGATTCAGTGTGGTTTGGATAGTCTAGATAGATGATGAATATTTAAAACCATAATTATATAATTACGCAATAATTATTTGTTATTGTAGGATCCCATCATCCTATAAATCATTAAGTTGAATGTTAAATTAAATGAGAAAAAGTTAAATGTCTAAAATATGTAAAGTAACATCACTTAATTTTTGTATTTATGCAATAATAAAAAATAAGACATGTTTTGATTTTTTTGAAGGTGAGAAGCCATATGAGTGCTCCAACTGCAAGAAGCGCTTCTCCCACTCTGGCTCTTACAGCTCCCACATAAGTAGCAAGAAATGCATTGGCCTTATCTCTATTAATGGACGGGTACGCCATGGAGTCAACAGCAAGCCTGGCTCATCACCAAACTCTGCTGCATCCTCCCCTGGCAGTCCTGCCTTAGCTCAGCTCCGTCACAAACTGGAGAATGGCAGGTCCATGAGCCTTCAAGACCCATCTGCCCACCCAGACATCAAGTCTGAGCCCATGGACTTCAATGAATACCGTCTTATGATCGCATCTCAACAAGAATATGGTGGGTCAGGCGCCTTTCTCAATGGCGGTGGCCGTAGTCCTCCAGGGATGCACAGTTCATCTCAGAACCCCCTGCAACATCTAGGCATTGGGTCGGATTCTCATCTATTGGGCTATCCAGCGTTCATCAACAACATGAGTGAGGTTCAGAAGGTTCTTCAGATTGTGGACAATACAGTTTGCCGACAGAAATTAGATGGCAACCCTGAAGAGATCTCTAAGCTTAGAGCATACATGAAGGAATTAGGCTCCCAGATGGAGGAGCAGAATCGAGTACTGGCCTCCCAGCAAGACTTCCTTGGCGTTGGACACAACAGTCCCACCAAGACTATCATTGACTACACACTGGAAAAGGTCAATGAAGCCAAAGCATGTCTCCAGAGTTTAACAGAAGACTCTAAGAGGCGAGCGGTGGATATTAAAAAAGAAAGACCCAGCCACACCATGGATCTTCTATCTGAAGACAAAGCACAGGAGAGGGATGCGCAGTACGCACCATTCTCTTGTCAGTATTGCAAGGAGACGTTTTCTGGCCCTATTCCATTACATCAACACGAGCGCTATCTCTGCAAGATGAACGAGGAGATCAAGGCTGTCCTCAAACCTAATGATACTGTACCAACCGGCCGCAGGGGGCTTATCGGCTCAGAGCAGCATGATGGTGTGATCTCCTCATCTTTTGTGAAGGATTCGTTTGTGCAATGGAAAGCTCAATCTCACCATAGCTTCTCAAGGAAAAGATCTCCTCCCCTTGAGCGAAGTGGAGAGCTCAACCATGGCTTGAGCAGGGAGTCCACATTTGCCCGGTCACCTATTTCTCTGGGTCAATATGGCGACTCAACGGCGGAGATCCAAGCTATCACCAATGGGGATTCAGGGCACAAGTTGTCCAAACCACATCAGTTTACAGGCATCAGACAGACCAATGAAAAGCCACTTGACTCTGTGGACCACTTAAGAGGTGAGACACCCTCACCTTTGAATCTCTCATCATCATCATCCAAACACTCACATAGCAGTTCGTACACTCCTAACAGCCTCGTCTCTGAGGATGCCCATGGGGAACCACTGGACTTGTCTTTGCCTAAACAAGTTTACAAGGCAGAACAGAGACCCAAACACAATGGCTTTTCTGTTGACCACACTAGCAACTCCTCTGCACGTGAATCAGGAACAGAGCCTTTAAATTTGGCCCACATCAAGAAGGAGTTCAACGGGCCCAATAGTTTGGTCAATGAAAATCAGCTGGAGAAAAGCTCAAGCCCCATCTTTAGTATAAATCCCTTCGGTGGTGGGCACATGTACACCTCGCTTCCACCTCACGGAGCATTCCCTCCACCTACTTTTATGTCTACGGCTCAAGCCAGCATCCCGGGACTCAGGCCTTACCCAGGGTTGGATCCCATGAGTTTCTTACCACCTATGGCTTACACTTACGCAGCAGGGGCAGCCACTTTTGCTGAGATGCAGCAACGGCGGAAATACCAGCGGAAACCAGGCTTCCAGGTAAATCGAATGTTATGGTACTGGGAAAAATAATTCCCTGTGTATTCCATTTTATTTTTGTTTAAACCTTTCAAAAAGTGTGATAAAGCACATTGAAATTCAATGTTTTATCATGCATTTCATCTTAACCAAAGTTTGATTTATTTAAAAGTCTAAAATAGATTAATAAAGAAACTAATAAAAATGTCTATACATTAAATTATAGATGTTATTAAAGGTTATTGCTTCCTAAAAATATGTTGTCTACAGCATTTCCATACTCTGTTACCTACATTAATTCATACTACGTTTTGTACTAAACTGAGAGAACCCTTGTAAAGTCTTCTTAATATCAAGCCATATGTCCCTCTTTTGAGACCTCTTCAGGCGATAAAGGTCTTATAAAGGTTACAGAGATAAGCTCTGTCCAGACGTGGGATCAAACATGGGGCAGGGGCTGTCTCCTAGGTGGCAGGTTAGGATTAGGATTTGTGGCAGGTTAGGATTGTGTGAAGTGTCTAAAATCTGTTTCTTTTGTAGGGGGAGCTACTGGACAGCACAGGGGACTATCTGTCAGGGCTAGAGGACCTGACAGACAGCGAGTCGCTGCTCGCCCGGAAGAAGATTAAGAAGACTGAAAGTGGTATGTACGCGTGTGACTTGTGCGACAAAACATTCCAGAAGACCAGTTCCCTCCTAAGACACAAATATGAGCACACAGGTATATCACATTTAGACAACTCTTTTTTTTTTTATCCTCGTCCACCCCCCTCCAAGTAATTCCCTTTGATCACATTGTGTTTTTTTTTTCCGTTTCTTTCATTCCTTTCCTTCTTTATTTTTTTCATACCTATTTTTTTCTGTCCATTGCCATACTTTTGTTGTACATTTCAAACCCATGACAAAGGTGTAACAGTTTTCTTCCTTTTGACAGGCTCAAAGGGGATTTTTTTTATTTATTATTTAGCATGTGACAGAAAATATTTATAATCCAGCTAAAATTTACAAAAATAATTACCACTTTAAATGGCAGATGCACACACACATAGGGCCCTATCTTGCACCCAGCGCAATTGACTTTGTACACCGACGCATATATCATTCCTATTTTGCACCCGCGCACAGCGGACTTTTCCCTCCACAGACGCACGTCGGTAAATTAGGGAATGAACTTGCACTCCCGGGGGCGGTTCAGCGAAGCGTGTTCCGGTGCAAACGTTCCCTGGTGCTATTTTGCAGGTTTAGAAAACAATTCCGCCACTGACCAGGAAAAACCTAGTCTAAAGTCAGTGGCGCATTGCGCATGTTATTCATATGCTATTTTAAGGGCGCATGCTTGGCCATAATCAATGTAGAGTGTGCACAACGCGCATACACTTTGCTTATCTCATCTACACACAGACGCAGCAGTTCTCATTTTTAGAAAACCATACATTATTACAAGGAAAAATATTAACACACGAGGGAAATCATTGCTGTGTCAATGAAGATGTGAAAAAATAGGCATAAATCTAGCTTACACATTTACCCAAATTATCATACGCCTGTTTAACCGAAGCTAATTTGGGTGGGTTTCTCCCATCCCCAATGTCACTTCTCTGTCTTTTACGGCCCTGGTAAGAACGTTGGTCTCCTCGGCTGTGAACCGCTCCTGGCGCGCGCCTGGCAAATCCGCCGTTATAATAGCAATCCGCCATGGAACAAGCGTGCCTGCTCTTAAAGGGAATGTGAGATGTCGCTCTGATTGGTTTATTTCACGTTACGCCCAAACCACACCTATGAATAATGAAGCTACTTCAGACCAACCGATTTTAGATTTGCGTCAGGCGCAAGAGCCATTTATCCCGCCGGTATAATAGCAACAGCAAGACCCACCCACAAAGTTACTTGCGTTTCCCGCTTGATACTTGCGTTTCAGATCGTTAAAATAGGGCCCAATATCTCGTATTTACGTTTTGTTCATTGAACCACAAAAAATCTTTTGTTGCTTTTAAATTGAGCATTTGGAACACCAGTTGATATAGAGACACATTGTCAATACAGTTTGCTGGCATACCAACATGGCACAGTGTGCCAGGTGTGTGAAAGCCTGATGTGTGCGTGCATTTCTACACCACAATGTGACCTACCCTCCTGGGGAACTCCTCTCTTTCACACGTTTGCATCATCCTCACTTACATTCTTCGGTTGGAATTCATAGAGAGGAATCTGCCGTCTCGTCTATTTTTGAACTTGATGAGGGGAGGTGGGGAAGGGGACCATCTCAAGTATGGCTGCTATGGAAGGTGTTGCAGGCATGCCAGGGCTATTCATGGCCAAGAATATAGTACATCTGTTCATGTGCTTGGAACTGATGGCAAATGTGTGGGTTTTTATGGCAAGTATGTTACTGGTGGAATTATTGAATGCCAAATGGCAAGTGCCTCCTACTTCACTGATTAGAGTAGAATTAATTTCCTAGTTTCTGTAAGTAGACAATGTGATCCAAGCTGGTGAAAGAGGAAGGTGTGCGGGAGGTGAAGTGTTTGGTGTTTGTATTACACAAGGCATCACGAGACAGATGTATGTCTTATCTAAGCGTTTTCATATCCCAAGTCATGATGTCATAAACTCTGTCAGGGATGCTGACTGCCTCACTTTCACCTTGTGCGGCATGGAGTGATAATCACCTGATCTTCTTGGCTGCGTTCAGAACAGTCACAGACAACCTCAGAATAGCACCTCAGGACTGTGGCTTCCCCCTCACCTCCCTGCACTGTTTTTGGTAACATCTAAAATAAACCGGTGGGGTTTGTCGCTGTTTGAAATGAAGGGGTTTTTAGTCAGGACTTTTTCTTTCTTTCAGTTTTTAACCCAAACTAATCCCAAACAAGAGTTTTTTTTTGTTTGTTTTTTGTAGAATTCATCATGAGGTACAAGTTAGGAAGGAGGGATTTGTGTGGTTTCTTCAAGGATATGTGTCTTAGTAAATTGTAATGTTTTACCTTACATTTGACTGTAATGCAAACAATAAATTTAATACAAGTTTGTGCATCCTCCAAAGAGAGGATTTTCAAATAGCTTTTTATAGCTTTAAGATTTTATGGATGCTGTGCTAACCTGTTGGCTCCTCTCTTTTTGTGTCTCTGCAGGAAAGCGGCCTCACCAGTGCCAGATTTGCAAAAAGGCCTTCAAACACAAGCACCACCTCATCGAGCACTCACGTCTACACTCGGGCGAGAAACCCTACCAGTGTGACAAATGTGGCAAGCGCTTTTCCCACTCCGGCTCTTACTCGCAGCACATGAACCACCGTTATTCCTACTGCAAACGGGAGGCGGAGGAGCGCGAGGCCGCCAAACAAGATAGCCACGACAATGGCGGACCCCTGGAGCCCACGGAGCTCCTGATGCGTCGGGCTTACCTTCAAGGCCTCGGGCCCCTGGGCTTTTCGGATCCAGAGGACCAGATGGAGGACATCACACGAGAAAACACCATCTTGAGAGATGGCACTGAGGGTCGGGCCAGGGAGGCAGAGGAGGCGTATCCGGAAGTGACTGACAGGCAAGAGACAGGGTTGGTGGAGGAAGAGGAAATGGAGGTAGAGGGGCGGAGGTTTGAAACTCAGAGCCCTGAAGGGACAGCAAAAGATGAGAAAGAGAGCAAAGTAATGGGAGGGACAGAGGACGAGAGCTCGGAAGAGGGGAAATTAGCGAGCAAAAGAAATCCTGACTGCGAGAATGAGGATGCTGATTAACTACTGCATTTCGGAATAAGCTTCTTGTTTTCTTTCTCCCTCAAGCTTGCATCGTGCCCTTCTTCCGCCCCTTTTGGAGGGACTTTGAGCCAGATTCACATTTGTACCACACTGCCACGTCTTGGTTATCTGAACGTGCGCCTGAGGCTTGCACTCATTGAAATAAAGAGTGGAACTTCAAAATCAGGCATCAGAAACTAGGATGGAACATGAAGGAATCCATATTATGCAAAAATACAAGTGATAACGATTGTCAGAATAAAATTTAAAGAAAGGTTTTTAAAATGTACAGAGGTTTCAGCCAGAAAGCTGTGTGGTGCTGATTTCCATATAACTCCTGTGTTTCATTGTGGTCGTAGCACAAGCCTGGAAATTGCACTCTGAAAAAAAAAAGTATTAGAAAAAAGTAAAAATAAAAAACAAAAATAAAATGAACAAAAAAACACTTAGGTAAAAAGCATTGCCTATATGTACTTATACTGCGCTTGAAGACGCAGTAGTGTGTAAGTGTTATATTTCGTCTATCACTTACTGTGATACCCTTGGTTTTACCTTTCTTTTCCTGACCAGCCATTCAAGTTTTGGCGTCTCACCATGGCTTTTATGAAGCGACTTTAAATAAATAATATCTATATGATTCTTAAAAGTACAAAGTCTTAAAGTTGGCCAGGGGTGGATGGAAAGAGTCTGGATAACTGTAATGACGAAGGCTCATTGTATGAGGTGACGTCAGAACCCCTGTGTTGTTGTTTTTTTTTTCGTTCGAGAAAAGCCTTATATGCAAACCCTTTCACCTGTGTTTTCTGCAAGTGCCATCCTTGTACAGTATAAAGCGAAGTCAACTAGTGTTCTCTTTGCACCTGCTTTAGTATTAAATGAAATATTTCACCTTGTCATTTGAAATACCTACGTCAGTATTAGTATTAGACTGCAGTTGTTTAGTTTACATATTGTTTGTGCAATTTTCTGTATTTTTTTTAAGATCATCTGTCAGTATTATCTTGTTTTGTTTTGTTTTGTTTTGTTCAATACAAAGTTCATTTTTATTTTAAACTACCATTTTATTTATGTGACTCATTTTATATTTCCTAATTATATTTATTTCATACTGTAGTGTACAGTATTATAGTTCCTTGATATAGATATATTTTAGTAAATAAGGATCCTTACAAGTGGAGCAAATTTTACGTAAAGAGAGCATTTATTGTATCTGGAGTGATTGCTGTGAATTGCTCTTCATACTACACTTACCGAGAATCTACAATTTGGGAACTTTTGATACAATATTGTGAAAACACTGTATTTTTGACTGAAAGGAAAAAAAATTCCACTTTATTCATCTTATTTGTTTTTCCTTTTTCCCTTTTTTAGCTAAAGAAATAAGGGGGGAGGGGGGATGTGGTTGTTGGGATTCTTTGAAATGTCTGTTGAAGTATAATTTAATTTTTAATTTGTAATTTTTCTTGAAAATGACCTTGCTCGAATAAATGTAGCCCAATTTAATTTTGAAAGCCTGTGTAACATCTCACTTAACAACTCACTTAAATTTCCTCACAAGTTGACAGATATCGACACATTTAATTTATTACTTTAAATACAAAATAACCATTCCCATATAGCCAAGAAAAAAATGTGTTCAAATAGTTTGCAATTTAGTATCTTTGATATAATGTGTGCGTGCGTGTGCGTGCGTGCGTGCGTGTGTGCGTGAGTGCCTTATTGTGCGAGTAATAAGGAGTGTCATCCATATTATAAATCACCTCCATAAATTGGAGAAAAATAACTATCAAACATCAGACTTTAATATTCCCCAGTATCATTTTCTGTGCTATCATTTAATTAATTACTGGAACCTTTACCTTTTGATGTGGATTACACATAGCAATATAATCCACCTTATCAAAGTCCCTCACAGTATGATAGCCTTCTATTAGTCTCTTTGAAGTTGAATGATGTTGGGTTGCGCTAAATTAACATCAGCTGCAGGCTGCCAAACTGGCTGTGAAGTCTCAATGTTGGAACTCTATGGAGTTCCATTAACCATGACCTTGCTAATTTTCTCAACTCACATACTCATCTCAAGTTTAATTTTCAAGGAACTATTCAAGACACTTTTCTCCCTGCAGGGATGTACAGTCCATTTCATTTTAGAAGCTAAGGTTACTGTAGAAATGGCCCTATCAAATTGAACCACATAGTACTTATACATAAGCTGCATTTTTTTTTTTGCAAAACACATTTTCTCTGCTGTCCAAATTTTGATGGGGTAACTTATAAATAAATAAATGCATCATGCATGAGTGGGAAAACCACTTAAATGTGTATATGTTCTGACACTGAATGATAATATTTGGGATACTTTATATGAAATAATATGCTAAATAACATGCTAATTAAAATAGAAGTGTATTGCAAGTGTAATTGATCTGGTCTGAGACTGTACCTGTAGTTGTTCTATTCATGTGGTCTTCCATTCAGGTGATTATCTAAAGGGACTGTTGTACGTGCTGTTGACCACACTGTACTTCACCTACACTGACCTTTGTACACAACCCACTTATTAAACACACATACAAATAAATAAAAGGCCCAGGACATTTATGTTAGTTAATAAAATATCAGTCACTCATTAAAGCTGACTACTGACAATAACTATTGAGAACAGGCTATATATGTAAGTACAGAAAAAAAAATATATATAGAAATTATGAATTCAAACCTGGCAAAACCAGATTTGTTTTAAATAAAAAATGGTTATATGTTGGGGTAAATAAAAGTTTAAAAATATAAATCTAAAACAATCAAAAATGAAATACAATTAAAGTATACACACCTCCACAATTAAATATGAACAATAAACATGTCCCTTTTGGTTACCAACATTTACCATTACAATTGTAGTTTTCACCAAAAATTACATACTGTAAAACTGTGGTAACTGTAAAACATCAGTGAATCAATCAATAAAAGGCTATACTTTTTACGTTATTTGAATGATGGACAGATAAGTAGCCTATGTGTGAGAGCAGTTTTGCAATTAACAATGTACATTGAGTGCAAAATGTAGGCTAAGTATACTGACAACATATTAAGAAGAGGGGGTTCATTTAAAAAATCAGAAGATATTAATATTTATTAAATGCTGTTCTGTCATTCCCGAAAATGTTTTCAGTTGAATGAGTTTCCACATATAACTGCTCTCATAAAAAAATCCACCAACAAATGAGGTTTTATATGGATTCTAGCAAGACCAAGCTGGTCATTTATGGTCATTATGGCCCAAGCTGATCTAGATGATGGATCAGCTGGACTACCAGCTGGTGGGACAGAGATCAACATTGTAGACCTTAATCAAGCTGGTTAGGGTTAGTAGACCTCCTTGGAAAACAAACCAGCATGTTCCAAAACCTGGCTTAAACTGATATGACATGGGATTTCCAGCATAAAAACAAATGCATTTAGACAAAATACTAACTTTGTCGCTCTAAAACAAAATGTGTTATATTATAAATTATATTATTTATCATATATGGCACGTCCCACATGTGCATAGTTCATACTAGCATATTTTGACGCCTGCAAACGACTTCATGGTACAGCGCTGGAAGAACGTAATCACGCACAGTGACGTCATGACGTAAACACGCACCGTGTTTCCTATCAGGAAGAGGTAAGACTGAATTAAACACGCGAATGTTTTGCCTTGCCGATTTCAGCCTCCGTTACTGGTTTAAAACCAACGAGTGCTTATCATTAGCTTGCTTGACTAAAGGCAGAAACGAGTATGCGGTTGTGCAGTTATAGCGATATGTGTCTTAGTGTCTGTCTTCTAAACAAATGTTAAAGTTAATTTGTTCTCATTGCTGTGATGTGAATTAACGTTAATGTAATAATAAAAAAAACTCTGTCGTTTGTATAATTACAACTTCCTCATACTGTGACTCAAAATATATTTGAAGGCTGTGTTTGATGTCTGCATTAGATAACAACATATCAAAGTAAGTTTTTTTAAGCACCCTTTCCGAGCATTTCATACAAATAATATTGCTTGGTTTGAAATGATTAAACTATAGATACAGAATTCAAAATAACGAAAGAAATAGAAACTCTTTGCTTGTCACACCACACGTTAGTGAAACATGTTCATAGTTAATTTGATGAACTACACACACCTATGTGAACATAACAAGGGCATCATACATACACTAAAATTATTAAAAGTTGGTTAAAAGACATTGCAAATATTATTGAAACGTGAAGGTAGTTTTTGAAGAAAGGCGTTGCCAGCATTTAATGCCATTTGGGTTGACATTTTATTGTCATTGCACTGAAATTAATGTGTGGCTTTAGCTTCCAACTCCTTAATGTAGGTTTGCTGAATAAAATCAAGATGTTTTAAAATGGCAGTCAGTTTTCAGGTTGAAATAAGAGACAAAGATTTTATGAAATATCACTTCAGAATATCATATTGTATTATTAATCAGTGGTCACAGAGATGCTATAATAGTGGACAAATGCAATAGCCTACATGCAGATAAATGAGAGTTAACAATATCTGATATATTCAGATATTCCTGTAGGGATTTTATTTATTTAGGTACTGAATATGATCATCCTTTACTCTAAATGCTGCAATATGAATGCAGAGTAGTTTCTTTAGATCATCATTTGCATGGTTTCAGCTGGACCAGTTGTGTTTTGCTTGAAATGAGTCAGCGAGAGGAAATGAAGAATGTAGCCTCGAAATGTCTCAAAGTTGGTCTTGATGTTTTTGTCACCCATTTAGCTTAATGTGCATTGTTTAATCCCTATTGTCATATTGAAAAGAGAAAAGGGATGTAAAATGACTTTTTAACATCGCAGACTATTCCAAATAACCCAGAATTTACCTGCTCTGTTCCATAATTTTGGAAGACAACAGTAGGCAGAAATTTTTGCCTTTATAATAGCCTACTTTTATTATTATTATTATTTTCAAATCTATTTACTTATTTTTGTTGGTCTGTTTTACTTAATTTGCGTGTTATGACCCATAAATGAAGGAGAACCTGTGTGCTGTATTACACTTTAAACAGGAAACGTTTTTTTTTTTACCCATAAATGGAAAAACATAGACATGGAAAGCTAATTAGAAATGAGGGACTTTTGGTAAAATCGGTTGCTACATTTAATCCATTCCAGTAAATTGTATCGATGAGGAATTAGATTTTACTGCCCTAAATTTTAATTCTAAGTAATGACAAAAAGAGAAATTCAGCATTGGGATATTTTTCAACTGCAGTTCATGTAGCTAATACCCTTTTGAAATAACGTCATCCACACATCCAGTTACAGTTTTGCCTGTTTGAGGTCACTTTGCCACAAAATGTTCATCATTTTCTTGACTTTTATATTATTTCTTTTTTATTTAATTTTGGTTACGTCTTGATAGTTTAAACAAGGCTCTTTGAACTTTATTTGATCAACTTCATGCCTTCCATGTCTGTGATAGAGGCCATTTTCTGTTATCTTATCACATCTTTAACAGTAATAGACACAATTTTCTTCTACTAGACATTTGAAATGAGCCCTCTGAAGGAAATTTTCTTTCAGACGACCTGTACAGGAATCAAATGTGTTTAGCTTTTGTATTATTAAAAGCCTAGTCTAATTCAGAATGCTGTAGTCTGTCCCCTAATTGTCACCCATAAATGATAAAGAATCAGGTTAAACTCTTCAATTCATGGCACATGATTACCGTGCCTGCCGTTTCGCCGCTTCATCTCTGTCAGCCGGGTGTGCAGTGATTAGCATGTAAGTGCTAGCATGTAATTACAGAGCAGCTTCTTTTCCTTTAATGATTACCGTTAACACAAAGCCTCTGACGAGGTGAATGAGGACACGGCTCACTCTATTAAAAGACAGAACAGACACTTGGATGGTCTAAAAATTTAATTCGTGGAAAATGTGAACTTCCTCTCGCTTTTCTAACGTGAGATCAAAGGCATTTATGAATAGTACTTTGTGCCCTCGGTGCGTGTAGTGAACCTTCTGAAAGTGCCAATGTCATTCTGAGCACTTTGAATTAAAAGGTTTCAGGAACAAATGACTATCATTTTACAAGGCTTAATAGTGTTTTAGTTGATTGGGATGCCACTCAGTTCAGCAGAGACTGTCTGGACTGGAGGTTGAAGAGGTTGTGTTGGCAACATTCATTAGACCAGTTTGTTAAACAATATCATTGCAGAAAAGCTTTTTTGACAGTTATTTCACGCTGCTTGAGCTGATGAAAATGTATTTCTTTTATCCATTGACATTGGAAATGGTAGTTAGATAGTTGGATAGTTAGAAAAAAAATAGTTAATTAGCTTTTTCTTTTATTCAATGTGGTTTTTAACAAACGTTAGGACATGTAATGTAAAAGTTTTCACATCTTAGGCGATGTAGAGTCATAGCCAAAGTATTTACAAGGTTAAAATATTGCTCAAATATGAAGTCATCTGAATGCAAGCTATGGAGACGGCCCATTGTCTGAATTTATGCGCACAGTGAACTTTGAAAGAGCTTCACTGTTTGCCCACTCATTCGTGACCCAGACAATATGTGATGGCACTAATATTTTTTTCCTCTGTGTGTAGGTTTTGCTTTTTTTAATTTGAGCGACCAACTTGTGAAAACAAGGCACGTTGATTGTGTCTACTGCAGCTCTTATTGTGCACTTCATTACATAACACTACCAGTCTGGTGACTTGACTTTTTTGACTTTCAAAATGAGCACCTCAGTGGTGCATGGGTCAATAACAAATAAGAGTGTTTGCAATAAAGCAAATAAAGAATTATTATTAATGTTATGTTTTAGGAAAAATATTTTTCATGTACTTTTTCATGCATGTTGGCATGTTGGTAAACTCATGACCTAAGTTGTTAACACCACATGGCTTTGATTTTCCAACAAAAGTGTTTCGATTATTAATAATATGCAGTAAAGCAGTTTTGTTAAAATAGTTTTTAATAATAAGAATAATAATACTTCATCAATAATCAGCATTATCATAAGAAAATAAATATTTATTATGATCATTAATAAATATATACAGTGAGGAAAATAAGTATTTAAACACCCTACTATTTTGCAAGTTCTCCCACTTAGAAATCATGGAGGGGTCTGAAATTGTCATCGTAGGTGCATGTCCACTGTGAGAGACATAATCTAAAAAAAAAAATCCAGAAATCACAATGTATGATTTTTTAACTATTTATTTGTATGATACAGCTGCAAATAAGTATTTGAACACCTGAGAAAATCAATGTTAATATTTGGTACAGTAGCCTTTGTTTGCAATTACAGAGGTCAAACGTTTCCTGTAGTTTTTCACCAGGTTTGCACACACTGCAGGAGGGATTTTGGCCCACTCCTCCACACAGATCTTCTCTAGATCAGTCAGGATTCTGGGCTGTCGCTGAGACTTTGACACGGAGTTTGAGCTCCCTCCAAAGATTCTCTATTGGGTTTAGGTCTGGAGACTGGCTAGGCCACGCCAGAACCTTGATATGCTTCTTACAGAGCCACTCCTTGGTTATCCTGGCTGTGTGCTTCGGGTCATTGTCATGTTGGAAGACCCAGCCTCGACCCATCTTCAATGCTCTAACTGAGGGAAGGAGGTTGTTCCCCAAAATCTCGCAATACATGGCCCCGGTCATCCTCTCCTTAATACAGTGCAGTCGCCCTGTCCCATGTGCAGAAAAACACCCCCAAAGCATGATGCTACCACCCCCATGCTTCACAGTAGGGATGGTGTTCTTGGGATGGTACTCATCATTCTTCTTCCTCCAAACACATTTAGTGGAATTATGACCAAAAAGTTCTATTTTGGTCTCATCTGACCACATGACTTTCTCCCATGACTCCTCTGGATCATCCAAATGGTCATTGGCAAACTTAAGACGGGCCTTGACATGTGCTGGTTTAAGCAGGGGAACCTTCCGTGCCATGCATGATTTCAAACCATGACGTCTTAGTGTATTACCAACAGTAACCTTGGAAACGGTGGTCCCAGCTCTTTTCAGGTCATTGACCAGCTCCTCCCGTGTAGTTTTGGGCTGATTTCTCACCTTTCTTAGGATCATTGAGACCCCACGAGGTGAGATCTTGCATGGAGCCTCAGTCCGAGGGAGACTGACAGTCATGTTTAGCTTCTTCCATTTTCTAATGATTGCTCCAACAGTGGACCTTTTTTCACCAAGCTGCTTGGCAGTTTCCCCGTAGCCCTTTCCAGCCTTGTGGAGGTGTACAATTTTGTCTCTAGTGTCTTTGGACAGCTCTTTGGTCTTGGCCATGTTAGTAGTTGGATTCTTACTGATTGTATGGGGTGGACAGGTGTCTTTATGCAGCTAACGACCTCAAACAGGTGCATCTAATTTAGGATAATAAATGGAGTGGAGGTGGACATTTTAAAGGCAGACTAACAGGTCTTTGATGGTCAGAATTCTAGCAGATAGACAGGTGTTCAAATACTTATTTGCAGCTGTATCATATAAATAAATAGTTAAAAAATCATATATTGTGATTTCTGGATTTTTTTTTTTAGATTATGTCTCTCACAGTGGACATGCACCTACGATGACAATTTCAGACCCCTCCATGATTTCCAAGTGGAGAACTTGCAAAATAGCAGGGTGTTCAAATACTTATTTTCCTCACTGTAAATAATTAAAATATTATGCAAAACTAGTACTACCCAATCATTTTTTGTAGAATAATTTAATTCTTGAGACTTTTTTCCTTATGATGTCAGGACAGTTTAATCACCCATTTTTGACGTTATACATACAATCAAATAAATTTGTTTTGGAAAAGATGAGCATCATATCATTGACCCATATGCGTGCATCATTTTAATAGCCCAGTTTATTTTGTTTGGTGTTTTACTTTGGATACAATCCTGATGCAGCACGGTCAAGGCTCGTCCTCATGTTGTTCCTCGTATCGCTCAAGTCTAATTTCAAGTGATCAGCCGTGGCTTTGGTCTGCTGTGTGGGAGTACATAATCGGATGTTTCATTCTGGCTGAATTAGCCCTCCAGAAAGACCACATCACTTTAAGGCCTCCTCCTGCCCTGTCAGAGTCCATCGTGGGTGATGACGCAAACACACACACACATTCACACACGCATACACACTCAAGACATCCACGGATGGCTAGAGGCTGTTAAAATGAGGTGTTGAGAGTTGGCTCACACGCTCCAATGCGCCATGTTTCTGGGTGCTTGTCACTGGGCAGTGCCATGCTATCCGCCCCCCTGTACTGGCACTTATTGGTGCCATTGGTAGAGTCACTTTTACTGATGGGTTTAATCGTCAGGATTGGTACTGGCGCTTAATATGACGTCTTCGTGCACTGCCCCTGCGGATGTATCAGCTGCATCCCAGTTTTTTTTTTTTGTACTCTGAGGCAGAATCTCTCTAACGCTGCCTCTTCCCCAGTATTTTGAGAGCCAAAGGAAATCCTGTATTTCATCTGGAATAATGCAGTGTAGATAATGGCCTGTCTCCTCGGGAGGGGGGGGGGTTCTACAAGAAAGAATGAAGGAATTTCTATGGTTAATTCTGTAGGTCGACATATGGGTAAACGTGCCACTTTCGATGTTAGTGTAGATTAATTTCATCAAGCTTCTTATAAATGTATTTATATGAGTAATATGCAGTATAAATAGTTCAATTTTATATGCCAATTTATTCTGTTCTTGTTTTCATGCTTTTATTTTTCATATGGTCATGACTTGGCAAAAGGTTATTAGCTAGTTATGTATAATAGTCTTAGGCATGTAAATGCAATATTTCATGCCGCCTTCAAAGGTATTTTGACTAAATCAGTAGAAATTGAATCCCCTCTCTGGTGTTGTTATGGCGTCCCATTGATTTGCTGGAGTTTACGCTTACACAGGCGAGCCTTTTGAATGCAGCAATGACTCAGCATCCATCGACAGTCATGATGGTGCTGCTTTTGGTTGTGAGACCAGGCACTGCGGGATTTCCCTTTCACATGAACTGTGTGGGGGGCTGAATGCGACAACATTAACCCCTCACTTTCCTCTCCATCTTGAGGTTGAATGCTTTTCACGCCTTACCTGTGTAAAATGGAGGCTCTGAGGTAAAAGGGTAGAGGTAAATCACTGTGTGAGAAAATCCCACTCTGTATCCGAGCGATTGGAAAACCCCAGCATTTCAGGTTAGATGTTTAAACCTACTTAAGTAGTTACATTTCCAGTTCCCTGTTGCAAAGTTTTGATTGGTTTTCACAGTTCTGCTTGCTATGAAGTGCTTAGCTCAGCAGTGTTTATCACATGGGTGTTTACTGTTTAGACTGGTAAAGAAAGTATGGTCGAAGCACCACAAGATACCACTTAAATTTGTACAAACAAGTTAATGTCATTTTTTAAGTTAAACTTGAATGTTGTCTGAGAGCGACAGCTTGCTTGTTTAAATTGTTCATTGCTCAGGAAGTTATTTTGAAACAGTAGCTTCTCGAGCTACAAGCTTGAAATTAGCAAAACAAGCTAACTACATAAAGGTATTTAAAAAGTAGTTAGCTATTACAAGTTGCTAACTACATTAGCTGTGTCTTTTGTTTCCACAAATAAGCTGTATTTATCTGCCACATTACCAATAAGGGGGATCTGAATGAATGAGTCACTCACATAAAAAGAAAAAAATACCCCTTTATCGGAAACTTAGTGACAGCAGCATTTCACTAAATACTATGCCATTGAAAAGAAAACCTAAAATGGTGTGTAGAAAGGAATGCGGATCACAGAATCTTTTTTTTTTTTCTATGTCCAATTGAACCAATTTACTCAAATTAATCCAACTTTTTGTTGCTACTTGAGGAAGAGCTTTCGGTTATGGCCTTACTGCATACATCTATCTATTCATCTATCTATTGTCGTCTTACTGAAGAAGAGTTAAATTAGTAATGTCGCTTTAAGTTAATTTCTTGCTTTAAGTTGTCAAAACAACATAATCAAATTGCGAGGTACATCAGCTGAAGTATTTTGTTGTTTTTTTTGCTGCACAACTCATTATACACTCCAGTTATGACTTAACCGTGACACATATATGATGAAATTCTAGGTGACTCGGAAAGTACTGTACGTGGGCGAATTTTGCCAGTGCAATTATTATTAACACCCTCTCCAATACGTGGTTTTTAATCATAGGTTATTAAAATATCATTTTCGCTATGATTGTTGTTTACGGCCTTCTTTTTTATGTGAGTCATTGAAATGTGATGTTTTTAGTATTCTTTTCTGATTGATTTTTTTCCCTGTTCTTTTGAACTCTACAGTAATAGCTTGCATTCACAGTAAACATCAGGTTTGGTTGGGCCTGTATCCATGAGTGTGCTCTTGCTGGAGGCGTTCTATGGCGGTTCCCACAAACAGCTGGTCGATCTTCTCAAGCAAAGTGTTGAAGACTGTGTAAGCTTCACTCTACCTGCGAAGAAATGGCACTGGAGGGCCAGAACTTCTGCTCTGTACTTCATGCAAGCAGTTCCAGCAAGTTCCACGTACAGGTCAGCAGAGGTCATCAGTCTGGTTGTGTTCCTTAAAGTAATTTTATAGTTTTTATTAAAGAGATAAATATGGAAATATACTGGCACAAAAATATTTGGACAGTTTTAGACATTCTATATTATTAATTATTTCAATGCATTAGATAAAGAATGTCAAGGCGAGTGTCATCTGCAAATAAATCTTCATGTGCTTATTGGGTTCTCGTGAACATTTATTATTTACCAAATCAAAGAACACCATTTCATACATTTGCATGACCTTGCATGAATGTTGTCAGGTTAAGTATAATCGTTGTACAATGCACTTACTGATTTGCTCAGTTCTGCTGTACTCATACTTCAAACATTTGTCATCCCAAGTCCCATACTTTAAAGCCACATAGCTGTGGTTTCCTATTTACTGCAAAGCATGTCTGAGGATATTGTAGCTATACAGCTAAACTTGCAGGAGCAAATCTTTTAGATGCACACATATACCAAAGACTTTTTTTAGAAATTTAAATCCTGTCTGAATCGAACACATTTCTGCATTTCCTTCACAACCTCTCCATAATATGGATCAGATTTCATACTGTTTTTTTTTTTTATTGTTTTGCATTATGTATATACAATGCTTATATATTTTAACCTAAGATATTTACTAACTAATGCTAATTTTCTCTGCGCTGCTATTGTAATTTTTTTTAGCTTTTTCCTTCTTCTGAAATCACAGACATACAGTGAGGAAAATAAGTATTTGAACACCCTGCTATTTTGCAAGTTCTCCCACTTAGAAATCATGGAGGGGTCTGAAATTGTCATCGTAGGTGCATGTCCACTGTGAGACATAATCTAAAAAAGAAATCCAGAAATCACAATTTATGATTTTTTAACTATTTATTTGTATGATACAGCTGCAAAAAAGTATTTGAACACCTGAGAAAATCAATGTTAATATTTGGTACAGTAGCCTTTGTTTGCAATTACAGAGGTCAAACGTTTCCTGTAGTTTTTCACCAGGTTTGCACACACTGCAGGAGGGATTTTGGCCCACTCCTCCACACAGATCTTCTCTAGATCAGTCAGGTTTCTGGGCTGTCGCTGAGAAACACGGAGTTTGAGCTCCCTCCAAAGATTCTCTATTGGGTTTAGGTCTGGAGACTGGCTAGGCCACGCCAGAACCTTGATATGCTTCTTACAGAGCCACTCCTTGGTTATCCTGGCTGTGTGCTTCGGGTCATTGTCATGTTGGAAGACCCAGCCTCGACCCATCTTCAATGCTCTAACTGAGGGAAGGAGGTTGTTCCCCAAAATCTCGCAATACATGGCCCCGGTCATCCTCTCCTTAATACAGTGCAGTCGCCCTGTCCCATGTGCAGAAAAACACCCCCAAAGCATGATGCATCCACCCCCATGCTTCACAGTAGGGATGGTGTTCTTTCTCATCATTCTTCTTCCTCCAAACACGTTTAGTGGAATTATGACCAAAAAGTTCTATTTTGGTCTCATCTGACCACATGACTTTCTCCCATGACTCCTCTGGATCATCCAAATGGTCACTGGCAAACTTAAGACGGGCCTTGACATGTGCTGGTTTAAGCAGGGGAACCATCTGTGCCATGCATGATTTCAAACCATGACGTCTTAGTGTATTACCAACAGTAACTTTGGAAACGGTGGTCCCAGCTCTTTTCAGGTCATTGACCAGCTCCTCCCGTGTAGTTCTGGGCTGATTTCTCACCTTTCTTAGGATCATTGAGACCCCACGAGGTGAGATCTTGCATGGAGCCCCAGTCCGAGGGAGATTGACAGTCATGTTTAGCTTCTTCCATTTTCTAATGATTGCTCCAACAGTGGACCTTTTTTCACCAAGCTGCTTGGCAATTTCCCCGTAGCCCTTTCCAGCCTTGTGGAGGTGTACAATTTTGTCTCTAGTGTATTTGGACAGCTCTTTGGTCTTGGCCATGTTAGTAGTTGGATTCTTACTGATTGTATGGGGTGGACAGGTGTCTTTATGCAGCTAACGACCTCAAACAGGTGCATCTAATTTAGGATAATAAATGGAGTGGAGGTGGACATTTTAAAGGCAGACTAACAGGTCTTTGAGGGTCAGAATTCTAGCTGATAGACAGGTGTTCAAATACTTATTTGCAGCTGTATCATACAAATAAATAGTTAAAAAATCATACATTGTGATTTCTGGATTTTTTTTTTTAGATTATGTCTCTCACAGTGGACATGCACCTACGATGACAATTTCAGACCCCTCCATGATTTCCAAGTGGGAGAACTTGCAAAATAGCAGGGTGTTCAAATACTTATTTTCCTCACTGTAGCTATCTAGCTATTGTCATCTTTTTTTTAAAATGTCTACTAACACATCACAGTAGCTTTGTGGAATAACACCAGTGTAATGTGGTTTGACATTTTTACACGTAATACTAGGATGTTCTTAAAAGTCAAAAACAAATTTTATCAAAGTTAAAGGTGTTGCTGGTACATGTGGGTACACAGTTTGATCAGTCACTATACGATCAGATTATCTAGCTGATACAAGATAAACACCAACGCTGGGCTAAATGTGAGGAGTGTAATTATAGCTGCCTGTTTTATTTTCAACAGAAGAACCTGAGTAACACTTTACAATAAGGTTCAATTTGTTAAAGTCAGCATGAGAAGTGGCGAAAGTCTTTCTTCCCTATTGTGACATATATCCGAGTGAAATAGCTTTTCGAACAAGAAAAAATTTAGGACGGGACTTGATTTTGTCCATCGGGAATTAATTGGGTCTTGGATGGTTGTGGTTTGCTATTGCTGTGATGTCATGTGAGTGACAGGTTGTCCCGCCCTCATGATGCCATTAAACACGTCATCAGAGAAGAGAAGAGATGTCGTTGCAAGAAGGAGGGGAAGTTATTTTGATTAAAGATTACAAGGGCACATGAATTAAAAAAAATTGATGTGCACAGATAAATAATCTTTTTTTTATTTCGATTTTTACAAAATCGAAAGAATTGTCGATTTTGGTTTCATGGTGGCTTTAACATGATATACATCAGATATCATGAACTGACATTAAAAAAACATTTTTATCATTTATTTAATTAGCATTTGTTCATCTAAATTTATTATTTGGTGTTTTTAAATTCTAATGTTCATTTATACAAATGTGTAGAAATGAACATAAATCTAGAATAATGAATACTCTAAAAGTATTGTTCATTGTTAGGTTATGATACCTAATTCATTAACTAATGCTAACTAATCAAAACTCATTGTAAAGTGTTACCAGAATCAGGCTATTTTCAATTTACGATGATATTTTAAAATGTGGGCCTGCACCTAAAGTGCACTACATAGGGAGATTATACACTTATATTACTTAATGGAACTCTGTGAAGTGTTGGTTCAAATAGAGTTTCTAAAACTGCATAAACAAGGACACAAACACATTTAGAGAATAGGATCCGATGGGGACTTTCTTGCTTCCTTTTAAGGGACGGAGAAACCGCAGGTGGGAGGGGGAAGCCCTGAGCATTCCTTCAGCTGCAATCTCGCTGCACTCGAAGTTAAGCAAAAGGAAAAACATATGTTTCATTCCTAAAGTCAGGTATCAAATATGCACAGTCATAACCCTTCACGACAACCCCAAAACTGTCAGGCCGTTTGCAATTTGCCCTCATGGCGACTATTGTGAAAATATTTAAATGTGGTCCATTTCATAGTGAATAGTGATTTTCAAAATGGTTCATCTCTTCTCATGCTTGCAAAACAAAATAACAAAGAGGTACTAAAGATACAGTAACACTTTACAACAAGGTCCCATTAGTTAACATTAGTTAATACATTTGTTACAGTATTTTGGTACAGTAATCTGTGTCAACATTAGTTAAGAAAATTTGTTTATTGTTAGTTCATGTCAGCTCAGGTCCATTAAACAATATAAACAGGTACAACTTTTGATTTGAATAATGTAGTAGAAAATGTTGAAAGTACTATTTTTCATTGTTAGTTCATTTTAACCAGTTAACTAACATCAGCATATGAAACCTTATCGTAAAATGTTACCAAAACTACAGTGCGCCAAGAGCAACGCTTGCTTTTCCAAATCGGCACCTTTGATAATGTTACAAACCTGACTCAGCACAGAGCAGCTTGCCCACCCACTGTGTCTCTTATCTTACAGGTTCTTACAAAGCCAAAATGTCTGGTTTAGTTACGGTTAATAGTTTGTGCTGGAAAAAGTCAGTGGGCGACAGTTACGGTAACGTCACAGTTTAATGAAAGCCAACAATGGCTCCTGTGTGGGATTGTTTACACACCTTGGATGAAGTTTATATCTATTGAGTACATTAATTTGAGATTTAAAGTTCTTTCCACTGAAATAGATGAGTCAGATTTAGCTTTCGGCTTTTGGTGGGCCCATCGCTCATTAAGGTTTATAGGACCAATACCGTTTACCGTCTGCCTACTTGCCTCATCAACCACATCAACTGGTCTGACCTAAAAAGTTGCATTAAACTCGAGTGTCTGTCCTCACCTCCAGTTCAAAGGGAACCAGAGAAAGCCTTCCTGTTTCATTATTATTGGACGCACTCCACTTGACAATTTCGAGAGGAAAGCAAGACTAAAAATAGTAACTTCCATCATCTGGTTTGATTTCAGAGTTGTGTGCAAGCAAGGATTTGGGAGGTGCCGTTCGGCGCTCGTCCTGATGGAGTTGAGGAATGGAGACGTAATCCTGCCGCACAGTTACGAGGGCACAGGGTGGTAGAAGGTCCCCCTTTCACGCTGATCTTAAAGCAGTGTGATTGGTTTTTCGTATAGTTAAGATTAGGAATTGGTTAGGGGGAGCTGGTCGTAGATTAGCATAAAAGGGACTCTTCTGACAGCGACAGAGTCACGGTCGCGAGGCCGCGGGCTCCCCACATCAAAGAGACTGGCGAGCGGGCTGGAGGGTTAGACTGACAGGCGGTGGGGGCTTAGAAGAGGGGGCTGGGTTCATTTAGGGAGACCAGAACTGAACTTCAAAGCCCTTGTCCCATGGCTCTTAGCACATACAAGGGTAAAATTTTCAATGGTCTCCTACTTGTGTATATAACATCTTAAAGCAGTGTTCATTAACCTCAATACTGTTTCTTTCAGCAGAGTGTGCAGAGATTTCTGTGTCCTCTTGTGTTTCAAATGATGCTTTTTTTTTTTTTTTTTTTGCAGATCTAGGATTTCATTTTTTACTCTGTAGTCAATTGAGACCTCTGTCACAGACTTTTTATACATTTTTGCATTTCAAAAAGTCAACTTTTTCAATGTTAGTTATATTAACACTAGGCCTACTGTTAAAAAGTTTCAGAAATAATTTTTTTTTTTTTTAATTAGTACTTTTATTCAGCAAGGACACTTTAAATTGTTCAAACATGACAGTAAAGACATTTAGAATGTTACAAAAGGTTTTTGAACTTTCTATTCATCAAAGAAACTTGGGGAAAAATGTGTGATGGTTTACACAAAAATATTAAGCAACACAACTGTTTTCAACATTGATAAGAAATGTTTGTGTCAAATCGGTGACACTTAAGATGGGAGAAATGGCTGCTAAAAATCAGCATCACATTAACATGAATAAATTGCATTTTAAAATATATTGAATTGTAAACAGTTATTTTAAATTGTAATAATATTTCACAATATTACAGTTATATTATTTAGTTTTTATCATATTATTCTGTATTATTCAGTTTTTGATCAAATAAATGCAGCCTTGGTGAGAATAACACATAAAAAAGTATCAAAAACATTAAAATAATCTTACACACCCATACTCAAATATGGGTTAAAGTACTTACAACAGGAGCTCACACTCTGAAAAGTGAACAGTTTTAAGAACACACTCATAAGAACAGTTTTGACTGGAGATTTTTGCAATTTTAATCTCCCAGTGTGCCATAATCACACATGATCAATGCATAGGCTACTGACTGTTTAGAATCAAATTTTTTATCTTATTGTTTTATTACAATTCTCAACATGATTATTTAATAATTTTTCCAATTGCAATGCCTTGAAAAAGGGGATATTAGCAGACTTTTTCCCCACATTACAACTGGCCTTTGTGGTCAGAACAATTTTTGTTACAATGAGGATCAGTGCTTAGACCTATGATGGAGCATTGATATTCAAGTGTGCCATGGCAGACAGCAAATTAATGGTTCCTTCTTTTATCTGTTTTTTTTTTTTTTTTTTTTTTTCTGTCTCGCAGGGTTTTGTTCACAAGCTCCGTCCTCAATCTTGCTGAGCTTGTAGCCCTGCGGTCTGATCTCGCTCATCTTAAGAAGGTTCTCTACTTCCATGAGAACCAGCTGGTCTATCCAGTCCGAAAGAGACAAGAAAGGGACTTCCAATACGGTTACAACCAGATCCTCTCATGGTAATAGCAGAGTCTAGTGAACTTTACAAAAGTACCTGTGGAAGAAAAACATACCTTATTATGGTTACCATACATATCTAATGTGCTGGATATTATACATGCTGGATTTAAAATAAATAACCATAGCACACAGTATCTAATTTCAATTTCATCATTATTTTCCACTGTAGAAAAAAAGAATATGCAAATTTGTGCAGAACTAAAATACATTAGTTTAGGGAGAATGAAAGTGCTGTGAGTTACTCTAAATAGTTTTTACGGTTCATAGTGTGCTTTGATGACTAAATATAATTTAGAGTAGTATGGCAGTGTATATGCCTTTTTTAATTCATAGCTAATAACATTAGACATTTCACTTATATATCAATGGTTGAGCTAGAAATCTGGTCACCATTACGTATGTTAGTATATCAGTAGTCTGTTAATAACAAGTACCATTTCTGTACCAGATTGGATTTTTATTCACAAGAGAGACAGTGTGTCTGAGACAGAATAGTTTATCATGCGCGTTACTTGGCATGATGTGGTTGGTTAATTATGGGATCGTATAATGGCGCTCTAATTCTTAAGAACTCAATGTTTTAAAGCCTAATGTCATAATCAATCTTGATGCTTGAAAGAAAGGGTTTTAAGAGCTCTAATTGGAATACATTGTGATTGTTGTCTGTCAGAGTATCATGTCAATAATTCAAAGGCCCTTTGCTTGCTCAACTTTATTAACGTGGCAGAACAGTGACACAAAAAAGAGCTCGGCTCCTCTAATTCACCCTCTAATTGAGTGCAATGCAGTGATTGATTCTGGCAATTGGGGTGTGCCATTTAAAAACATGGTTTGTTTGTGTCTGTGGATTCTAATCAACATGTATTAGATATTTTAAGTGACTAGTTACTATAGATGTCTGCTAAGCACGGCTTTCCATATAAGAGTGAAGTTCGCTTTTCAAAACGCATGTTGTTTTCAATAACGCTCATTTTCGAGAATTAATTAAGGACCGGAGAAATATTGTGACATTTTGTGGCTTGCTTTGTCAGTGTTTATCTTCCTCCATCATCTGAAATGAAAATGTTTTCCCAGCCTGGTTGCGGATGTGGTGGCGTTCAACTCCTCGTTCAACATGGAGTCCTTCCTCTCCTCCATCTCCACCTTCATGAAGACCATGCCCGACCATCGGCCTAAAGATCTGGACCGGCTCATCCGGCCCAAGTGCCGTGTCCTCCACTTTCCGATTCGCTTTCCTGATGTCACAAGGTCTGTTCTTTATATCCCTCACCCCACAGCCTTCTAGGGATCACTCCTCCACTGATTAAAAAATGTGCTAGCGAGTTCACTCTTAATCCGCCCCCAAAAGCTGATCGCGTATGCAAGCGTGTTTAATGGCGAGTGGGCAAAGTTGTGTAAGAAAGTGATTAGAATAGACAGCTTTAATATCCTGTGTGGATCACTTGACACGCTCCGGCTACAGATACGTGCTTGTGCTTGGGCGCACATGCATGGACATACACAACATGCCCACTGGGACAGAAAGTGATTTCTTTGTGTTATAGTCTGTTTGACTGTAGATGGTGTAGAAATTTGTGTTTGATTTTTGTGTGGCTGAGCGACCGCAGTATAATAATTAGTGAGGATTTTCACTCGGGGCATTTCATCTGCATTGAATGGCAGGTTATTAAAATTCACAATTTTTCCAAAAACATTTTCAGAAACCTTTCGGCTCATGTGGACGCAAGCAACTGTAGTGAACTGACTATTCATGCTGTGTCCATTAATTATATATTGCTTTTTAGTTGGTTATCATGACTTAAAATGCATATTTTTTATGGTATTTAAAATAATCTTGCATTTTGAGATTGCTTGATTAGAGGAAATAGCTAGGAAAAAGCAAATATTTAAAATGCGTGATCCTTGTGGTCTCAATTGCTGGTCCCTGAATTGATTTATACTTTTATTTAGGGTCTCTGAGCACACTGCTCCCCCCCCCCCCCAGCTTTAAAATCTCACTGTTCTGCATACTTCGTTTTGACTTGCGCAGTCTAGATTGGCTTCAGAATTTGCTTCCCGAACTGTCGCCTTCGATCAGCAAGCATGGGTGTTTGTTTTTTTCATCGCCCGTTCCAAAACAATGTCAAGAATAAGTCGGCTAGAAGCAACTCCTGCTTCTTGTTAGATTCCTAATGAACAGCAAGCAGGACCCGAGTGGAACAATATTGTAAATTCATTTTGATTCAACTTTGGCTTATGTGTGCTGGTTTAAAGATTAAAGAGGCTATAAGCATGTAGTGCATACCATTCACATTCTCCCTTAGCTGTATAGCAGTCTTTGTCATTCTGATGTGCATGTCGCTATTAAATTAGAAATGTGTGAAATGTTGCAGATTGGTTGCAAAATTGTCAGTAGGTTTCATAATAAAAACATAAAACTTTATATAATTCTAAAGAGATCAGTTTGTGTCCATTCAATTAAATATGTTATTATATATATATATATATATATATATATATGTATAAATATTAAAAATTATTTAGAAAAATTATATAGCCACAGCCTATTTATATGAAAATATAAATATTAAAAATTATTTAGAAAAATGATATAGCCACAGCCTATTTATAATAAAATATAAATATTAAAAATTATTTAGAAAAATTATATATATATATATCAGTTATAAAATAAAAATATTACTAGAATATATTACAATATAAAATATAATTAGATATTTGAATTATAAATAAAATATTATATACTGTATGTACATAAAAAAAAAAAAACAATATTATAAAACCGTAATCTATTCATTTGAATCTGAATCTCATGTGTTCTATATGTGTTAGCTCAGCATAAAAGTGTCATGTCATATATTTTTATTATATCTTTCTGTTTTATAGGTTTGCAGTCCATTACTTTTCTGCCTTCTCTTCTTTCAATCTGTATATCTAAAATGTTTATCTTCAGGTCTGAGCGAGGCATGTTTTCCATTATCTCTCTGATGCAAGTTTTTTTTTTTTTTTTTGCATTAGTCAGTTCTTTGTTGACAAAATCAAGATTTTTAATGCAAACTTAAAAGAAATATCCAGCCGCTTTGTGTTTTCAAGTTTGTTTTTCGTGATTTAGAAGAGCCAGACCACTGAGGTCACATTTCAGTGTTTGTCATCACTAAAACAGCTGTGTATGCTTTGCTATATTTTTTTTTTTAAATGCACCTATATTGATAACATAGCTCTCCCTTTTTGTTACGGAAAATACTTTTGTGTTTTAGACATGCAAACTGAATGAAAAAATAAGAGTGAAATGAGAGTGAATTTAGCGAAGAGCAGAGTCACTTTTGTACATGATATTTCTTGTGTCTTTCCTTTATCTTATTTACTAACGATTCACAATCCAATTTGACCAGATGCTAAATATATAATGACTATAAAAATTTGTATATTTTTTTTCAGCACAAACACTCCTCCTTTCTGTGTTAATTATGCTTATTATAGATTGCACCTTATTTACAAAATTAAATAAATAATAATATGCTATTACCTAAATTTTATTTGAAATGAATAAAATATCAGAAATTGTGTTTAGCACAGCTTGGTGAGCACTTTTTTGTTCTTATCTGATTTGCATTATTCTTTCGATGAATCAGGCAATATATAATAGGGCCGGGGTGTTCAAATTACCCATGGTTCGGTTTGTATCACGGTTTTAGGATCAGCTTCAGTACGGTTTGGTATGTGCTATGTTCAGGAAAAAAAGGACTACTGCCAAATAAAAAAACGAAAATAAGAACAAATAGAGCAAAGATACAAATGAATGAAACAATGCTCTTTAAGTTTTTCAGATAGGTCTAATAGTACTTTTCAGGTAGAGACATTTAATAAAGTAATCAAATGTAAAATAACACCATAATCTTCACTGTATAAAAATGAATCCTTATTAAAGTTTCAAAAGTTATTCAGTCAAGAGCCGTTAACATCATTAACCTTAAAAAACCTAGCCATTAACACCAAAAATACAGACAGCAGCAGCATATTGGGCTGCTGTCACTTTAAGATATAATGCATGGATCCTAAATACCAATACACATGTGTTGTCTTTCTCAACTATTTACGTTCACTTAAGACGGTCGGAAACCTTGTATGACCAAAACTGCTACTTTTCAGGAATTGGAAAAAAACACTGTATTTTTTAAATAATCAAACACTGTGTTGTCAAAGTTGATATTGCGTCATTATATATGATCTTTGCATGTCATTATATTATTAACATTTTACCAAAAGTTTTTGAGCAGCGAATGTTGTGTTTTTCCGTTATTAGAATGGCAGTGCATCACAAGTTTTCAAGAGCTTACAGGTTATGAAGTTTATTGTAGCTGTAGCTCTGTGGGCGCTCCGTTTTTTTCTGTCATTTGGTCAAAATGCTATAAAAAGATGAAGTGCAACGCACAGACTATTTAAAACAGTATTGGCTATGACTCGACGACAAATGTTAGACTAAAGGCAGACTACAAGAGTGGCCGATTTTGGTCCCAATTCTCACCATCCGACAAACCTAGGTAAAGTCCTGAATGTCTTGATGGTTCTACAGATTTTTTTATCAGATTTTCCTGTGGTGTGAGGTGTGTTAAAAATGATTGAATCTTTTCGGAAGAACGTCAGCATCGATCTCAAATTGTAAATTTCCAACATGTTGTATATTTACAATCAGAAATCCTGTTGAGTGGGGTGAACCCAGAGGACAAACACACATGCACTCTGTAGATTGCCACGTGGAACGAAATCATACCCAATCAGAAAGCGAGCTGACGGAAGATGGAAGCATAACACGACTTCATTCAAACCTTTTTCTTTTTTTCACTAATTTACTGTAAAAAGCAGTCCTAACACTATTATATCACCATTTCTTCTTGTTGGTCGTCCGCCATGTTTGTTTGCTCATTTTGACCATGAGAGATTTTGCGTGTGCACAGTCGGGAATTTGGTTGTTTGGGAATGGAATCTGTTACACCTGGTATTAAGATGCATTTTGGTCGATCGGATCACAAGTAGACGAGGGAGACACATTCCTGTTTACATCTGGTGTTTAAATATGTCTCTTTTATCCACTTTCAACCACTTCTGTCCTGATTTCTTCGAGGGGAGGGTCTATGGGTGGGTAAATGTGTGGGCTTTTTCAGATCTTTCGATCTAATGGACGAAATAAGCTCGAAATATCCAATTTACATATGAACAAGACCAGAGAAAACAGAAAAACATATGGAGACCAGCAGCTTTCGTTTCTGCTCTAACAGCCGCAAGACCACGCTGAGCGCGGTGAGTGCGTGCTAGAAATCAGGAATGGTGAGAGAACATTGTGCTTGGTACGTTTTTCGTCTCCAGCCAAAGTTTAAATGTCATCTGGCTAGTGGCTAGCGCACTTCCCATAATGTTTACATATTAAGTCAGTAGGCGGAGAGTAGGCCATCTTTTGTGGCTGTTCGAACACATTCGACCACATGAGTGTTTACACTACGATAGCAATCCGGTCCAATGCGTTTTCGACTACCTCAAAAAGTTTTAGTCCTTGTTTACACCTGTATTTAACATCATCCACTTGTGATCCGATTGACCAAAACACATCTTAATACCAGATGTAAACAGGGCCTTAGTGTGTGGTGTGCCGTCTTGGTCACATCGCGGCACTCCACACACTATAGGAACAAAACTGTTAAATCTATGTTTTTTTCATCGTCATGTTTGTGGTCTCTCACATCTGAAAATCTGATTTGATTTTAAAAATCTTTTAGTGTGGGCCAGCCTTTATATGACGATGCAGCACTGGCCCGATCGGGACAGAGACTATTCCGTCAACTGTCCTGAACATCTTTAGCCCTGCCCTGCACTTTCATTATTGTTTTGTGCCTGTACGAATTGGCACAGAGTGCCTGTTTTGAACACAGAAGGTAATGTGTGCTGTTTCTGTCTCACCTGCAACACCCGGGTGATGACGCCGTAAATGACTGGTCATATTAGAGCATACAGGACTCACATTGAACAAAGTTTACATAGAGTTTTTTTTTACCATCGCTATTGTAACAGCGTATTGGGATACCAGAATTTAACCCAGACAAGAGATAAATATGATGCAGGCAGCGGTTCTATCAACGGCTTGTCTCCTTCACTTGCCATACTGAACTGCTACACACCAACATGTGAGGAACTGTGATGTCAGCAATAGATCTACATACTAACAGTTCATTGCATGCGTTTCACATGAACGTAGCTGTCCAGAGTGTATCCATCGACAGAAACATACATTAGCGGAACTGTCCGTCTGTTTTACGTGTTATTATAGATGCCTCATCAGATTTGAGATTAACCACGGTGCAAGTTATAACGGTTAGAATTTGTTTATTTTATTTTTTTCCCGAGAAATGTTATACCTCTAATAGCATGTACAAATAAAGAGCACTATCGGTGCTGCTGTTTGTATGTCTACTTGTGTGTTGTTTGTTATATGTTTTGTTTCTATGAGGGGATGGATGTGCCCCTACGCTTGGTTGGATGACAAATTTGCCCTGTGTGTAAAATGTGGGTTAAGATGACATTAGTAATGTTGGTCCACACTAGTGTGTGTGCATTTTTGCAAAAGTATGTGTGTCCGTATCATGGCTAAGAGACGCTGTAAGTAAGCTGACACTGATGACGCAGGGCTCTCGCCTACAGTGTTTCTCAGCTCATTTTCAGATGGTAATTCGCCCCTTCCAAAGCAAACTCACAGAGTGTAAGGAAACGATTATATGCATGGCCGGCCATCCGTCAACATGCCCTGGGTTCTTTTCTCAGCAACCAACTTTGTCCAAGCCTTTTAAGAATTTAAAAATATTCCCAGAGACAAACAAGAGAAGAAACAGAGTATTTGATATGAAATATCTCGCAGGTGGGCTCCTGTTGGTCCCTTGTTTATGTGATGCATATTTCTTATTTCTTTCATTCCTTTGTTCTTTTTCTGTCAAAAGAAACAAAAAAGAAGTAACATTTTTATAATTATTAAAATATTGGCTCTACTGTCATACCGTATTCTCAACAGATGCTGTTAAAAACAAAAGAAAGACTGAAAGATGTCAAGAATACTGATGTAAAATGTACGTTATAGTCGCGAGAGGACAGCCCACTAAGGTTAGTATAAGGAAACTCCCTTTAAAGT
This sequence comes from Abramis brama, assembly GCF_963993115.1. Taxonomy (NCBI): domain Eukaryota; kingdom Metazoa; phylum Chordata; class Actinopteri; order Cypriniformes; family Leuciscidae; genus Abramis; species Abramis brama. The sequence continues at coordinate 27,697,994 of NC_139970.1, forward strand.
AAATAAAGTACAGGGTTAGCCCACAGTCACCATCCCCATTTAGTGGAGAAAGATGGAGAAAAATAAACAAGGTAAAAGTAACCTCAGAATGAAAACATCTTTTGTAATATCTCATTGAATGTAGTATAATCCAAAGAAATCTCTACTTTAAAGGCTTCTATTCCCTCGCCGTGTCCTTTGGATCAACTTCATCAGACCTCACTTATTAATTGGCTTTTTGCGTTTAGCCGTAATTCAATCGCGATTGACCCTAGTGAGCAGGAGCCCAGCTGAGCGGGGCCATACCACATCATCAATCACTGAAATCCACAACGCTGGTGGCCGCTATTAAAGGCCAGTCTTTGTATTAAAACACAACAGCCCAACTGGACATGTTTGCATAAAGTCACATGACAATCAGGTGTCCTTTCAAGAGGTTCAGCCCTAAGGAACACATCACCGCCACATCACAAAGACACTCCTGGAAGGACTCGAATGTAATGCTGCTCTGATTTCCATTGTTCTCCGCTCTGGCAGAAGAGTGAATTTGGTTTCCATAGCACTTAACTGGCATCAGATGTTTGCAGAAAGTCCCACGCACCCGATCGGAATGCTAAGATTGATGGCCAGCACTGTATTGATCCCAATGCTGTGATCTAAAACAATGACAGTTCCTCCTAAGATGGGGACCACAGTGCTATCAAGCTCATTGAGGGGAAAATCCATAACAGGATTCTCTCGCTAGACTCTCATTGTCAGGAGGACCAGGTTTTCATTAGCCCATTTAACTCAGCACAGATAACTGAAGCTACTTTTCAAAGTTGGTGGGGAAAAGAGGGTATTTGGCTGCTTTTTAAAAAGCAGTTCAAAGGCATGGATGTGACTCTCTGTAAGGCGGCCTGCCGCCAATGACTGACTGGCGGAGCGATTCTGTTACTGAAGCAGATGGCAGGATATCCTGCTGTAGAGATTGTCTCAGAACGGTTCAAAGGGAACAGCGCAGTGGAAATTATGCGCCTTGGTCCCATATCGAAGTAATAAAGTCGCATCAAAGACGCCGATTACCTTGTTACATAAACCAGTGCCACGGCTTCATAGTTGTGTGGGTTACATTATTTAATTGAAGCGAGTGGGTGTTTTTTTTGTAGAAATGTGTGTATAACATTGAGTCGTGGACTGGGCGGCTTAGGAAACCATTCCAATGTATTGGAAAATTTGCTGTTGGTCCAGCACAAGCATGTTTTGTAAATACGCATATCTAATAAAAGCTGCTTTTGTGATAAAGCTGCCATGGATCTGCTGATGTTGAACTTCTGCTAATCCTGCTTTTCATACTTGCTCAGGTCCCCGTGGAGGCCTTGATTATCACTGTACTCCCTTGGAGTCGGCAGCCACCAGCGGTCAGAAACTCATCACTTGGCACCCGAGCTCCAAATCCTCATGCGCCTTGCTACTCATCCTGTAGCACTCTCTTTTTTTGATTGCTCTTAAGCCTTAATGTGGGCAGGATGGGGTGATGAGGAGATGGGCTTTCTTAATCAAATCGCTGAGCGTTTAATCTTGTCGGTGAAACATCTGGCGGGCACCTTTTTTCATTTGTTTCTTTGACATCGGATTCCACCACCTCGTGCTTTGAGGACATTTTCAAAAGGGATCTCTATCCTTGTGGCACGAAGACTCTTCAGTATGTGCCCTGTGAAAATAATCCAATGGTAAAGCCCAAAGGTATGGCATGCGTCTGATCTCCAGATCACGTGTGCCAGGAACGAACCACAATTGAGTCCATATGGTGCTTTCAAGTGCTAGGAGCGAACCGTGATAAATAGGAATGAATCAAGGATAAAGCCCCTGGCTTCAGAGATTTGTCCCAAGCAGTTGGCTTGTGGCCATAGGTTTTGCCATGATGCAATCAGGACATGCAGGTATTTATAAAACACAAGTAAAAATGTGTCATCTTTGATTATTTGCTCTTTGCTCCTATGAATTGTCTCAGACCTCAAAAGACCTCAGACCATTTTAGAAACCCAATCAAAGTGTTATTAATAATATTTATATTTTAATAATAATTAAATATTATGTAAAGTTTGCTGTGAACCAAAAAGCTCTCAGATGTTGAATACACCGGATCACAAGCTGCTCAGGTGCTGCGCTTCGCTTTAAAACACGCAGCGCATCAGACTATAAAGCTATTTGATTAGTTTGCAGCACTAAACTATATGATTATCGGGCATCCCCATTTTTTTCTTTTAATTTTACATTTGATGTAATTAATTATTAGCTTTTCATCAACTCTTGCAGTTCCTTCAAAACCCCCCTCAGTTGTTTCCAAACCCCTGTTTGAGAAACCTTGACTTTCTAGTTTAAAGTGACCGCCGTATGTATATCTTGCTAACAGCCTTGTGTTGTGAAAAGACTGAAGTTAGATTCAGTTGGTCACTTTCTTTTCCACAGTGCCCAGCAATGGCTTAAAAATGTCTTCTGGAGTTCAACTGTTGTCTTGGAAAACAAATACTTGAGTTCTCTTTTCGATACAGAGGTGATGTTTTCATCCTGCTTACACCTGCTCAGCTTGTTAACAAAAAGAAGAGAGCATGTAAGCAAAGTACAGACAGTGAAACATGACATCATTGCTCATGTTACGTGTGTAACTGAAACAGAACTGCATGGGCATTTTTGCTTACTGTTATGTCTCTATGGTAACACCACCTTTACACAAATTGTTATAACTTTCTTATCATTTTAAACTAATTTCAATCTGCCATCTTCCATTAAGCAAACAAATATCTCTGTTTAGAATAAAACAATACTTCCATTGCCACTGTTAACATCTAACAACTGAAGAACAGCTATGTGCTTGTAAGGGACTGATATGTTGAGGTTTTGTTTGAAGTGATCATGCTGTTATGCGTCTGTTTCACATGACAGATGTCATAGAAGGGGCAGACTTTGACACAACTGCACAAGCCATGTCAGATTTGGTAAGCCATATGCACATTACATAATACAGAAAGTCTGTCATTGCTAACGCATTCCATAACCCGATGCGACCATATCCGTCATTTGCGTTAAATGGAAATGGGGCAAGTCTGTAGTGTCGCTGGAAACCTCTAGTAGCCTTCTGTTTGGTTACCTCCTGTTGACCTACTTTAGCTGTACTGCATGTCAGTCTTTGTCATTAAAATTTGGAGTCCCCATCCCAACGCCCTCAGAGGTATGATATTTTTATTCTCAGTGTCACGTAGAGTAGACTAAAGTCCAGGATGTGTGCCGCAGTTGGGACAGGAACTTTGGCGTTTGACTATGAGGTCAGTTGGTAATAATGAATGTAGATGTTAATGTGCAGTAATGACCTTCTCTGTCCACATCTCAGAGGCTCTCTTCAGGTCTCCTGTGCCCATCATACCAGACCTCTGTCAAGCCACCCTACAGGGCACCCACACTGATGAGACTAATGCTGGCCACGGTGCTTTCAAAATGACACACTTGGCCGCATTAAACCTTTGCGTGATCGTTCGCTTTCGCTCAGTGGGCAGAGAGTGTTATAGGGATGTTTCAGGTTCAATACAAGTTAAGCTAAATTGACACTGTTTGTGGCATGATGTCTGTTACCACCAAAAACAATTTTGACTTTTTTTTAAGAAAAAAACCCCATCATGGTTACAGCATCATAAATGGGGCTGATAGCATATAGTTTATAGCCACAAAACTTGAATATTTTACACTGCCATTCAAGAGTTTGGGGCCTGTAAGGTTTACTATAAGGATGATGCATTTATTTGTTAAGAAATGCTGTAAAAACGATGCTGAAATATTTTTACAATTTAAAATAACTGTTTTCTGCTTGAATATATTTTTATTCCTGTGATTGTCACGGTGGGTTGCAAGAAGGCAGACAAAGAAGAAGATAATTTCCAATACAATGTTTTAATAATAATCCAGAAGACAGGTAAACAGGCTGAGCAACACACACTTCCACATAACGGTGATCGGACAGAGAATGGGTGTGAGGGACAAACTTATAAAGCAAACACAAATGAGGATGATTACTCAAACACAGCTGAACCAAATTAACTCATAATGATGGTGACCATGGTAACAAAGGAGTGGCGGGAAAACTGAACAAAACATGTGACTAATGAAACAAACTGTAACAGTAATGGCATGCTGAATTTTCAGCATCATTACTCCAGTCTATGCTGATTTGATGCTTTAGAACATTTCTTATTATCACCAATGTTGATAATAGTTAATATTTTTGTGGAAGTCTTTTGTAATTATAAATGTTTTCTGTCGGTTTTGGTCATTTTAATGCATCCTTGCTGAATAAAAACATTAATTTCTTCTTTTTCAAAAATGAATGTTTACATTTGTATAAATTTATAGGAAATATTTCAATTTCAATGCCAGTAAAGTCAGTTGTCAAAGTAACTAAAGCTTTTGTACTTTTTTTGCTATCATTTCATGCATCTCAATCTGACTTGTGTTTTTAAAAGGAAAGTGCTCTCAAAGGATTAAATATTTGATATAATCTATAATTTTTTCATTAAATTGGAGCTTCTTGATCAGCAAATAACAAATAAAAGTGAACATTTAGACAACTCTACAAGTCAAGTCAATTCAAGTCACCTTCATTTATATAGCGCTTTTTACAATACAGATTGTTTCAAAGCAGCTTTACAGTGATAATAGGAAATGAATGGAACAGAGATTGTTTTGGCTATACAACAGCTCTAAAAGAAAGTCATTGTCTCTACAATTCAGTTCATACATGTAAGTGCTTTAACTAAAATATTTGGATTTTTATACCCTTTGGGCCATGTGTACTTCGATTGTAAGCGCCTCATTATCATCATAACTTTTGCTTTCTTTTTTTATTTATTTTGCGAGTTAAATATATTTTTGGTATTAATCAACATTATGCTACAATTGAGCTTAACTTGTAATGAACCCAGTTACTTTTAGCTGTCCTGAGCTACCCAGAAGAACTGCCCGAACTGCCGGAGAAAGTTTGCACGTAGCTCTCTCCGCTTCTAAGCCGTCACAACGGCCAACCTCAAGATCAATGGAATTTTTCATTAGCCTGGGAAAAAGAGACCGCTTGTGATTATTGCCAATAAAGGAAATTAGATGAAATGATTTTTGACTTTGATTTTCTTTCCTCCCTCTTTTCCCCAACCGTCCTTTCACATTTAATCAAATGCAAGGTAAAAGTCATCTCTGAAATTGCGCCTGATTTATAAATAAGCTAATTGGTGGCATTCTCCCTCTCCTGTCAGTGGACACGGCTGTGTTTTTATTGCCTAGTCAAAACCTCCTCGTGTAATTTTCAAAATGGCCCTCGAAATGAAATTTTCCTCCCAGCTTGCAAAGCAGCTCCATCCCTCATACCTTGCCACAACCACCTTCTTGTCATCTCTTTAGTGCAGCTTTATGTAGCCTGGCTCTCCTATCCACATCTGTTAGTTAATTCATCCATTGTGAAACTCTTCCCTGGCACTTTTATCAATGGCTAATCTAATGGAGGTGAACTGTTGAGTGACTGCTCTCATTGATACTCTGTCTTTCTCAGGGACGTTGAGAGAATAATAATGACACCGTTTCATATTTGGATGGCCATTGATCGCTGCTGAATGCATATTTACTGAGATGGAAAGGGGATTAGAGCATTGCATCTGAAACGACAACTTCAAAAGAGCGAATAGCGAATGCTCTGTGGACATTTATGCTGTGGCTTTAACAGCTTTCTTTGAAGGTTCTTCCATTCAGACCACAATTTGCCTATCTGTATTTGACTCACGCTTCCAGAACTTGATTTCATCTAGAAGAAAGTACGGTCAAAATGCACAAACATATACACGATTGTGTCCTGTACCTGGAAACGCTTTCAACACAGTTGAGAAGACAAAGAACCAATGAGAAAAGGGAAATAAAGTGCTGCTTTCTCTTCTCGTATAATTATTTATGACCGGTACACAACTAACTTGGAAAAAGTGGGCGGGAGAAATACACCCAACATTGTGGTGAGTCGAGGCAGCAATCTGTACGTAACTCAGAGAGAAACTCTCTTTATACTCGACTGCCTTTACAGCCCCTTTTGTTTTGAAGTTGATGAGTTCTCCAGCACTTGGAAGAATCCACATATATTATAAACATATTGTGGGAAGTCGTGCTAAATCGGTTAGTAGTTTGTCATGTTGTATTGCTTCCCTCCACCACAGAGACTTTGGCTCACTAAAATACATATATAAGTGCCACTTAAGACATCCTCTTTATTCAAGCCAGTTTAATGAACTGTACTATTGCATTATTTTTATTATTTGATTTCATTTGATATTTTTTATATTATTTTCTTGTTGCAGAGTGACAATGTTAAATACTCTACTGTAACTGTAATGGATGCTTTCATCAGCAGCCAAGTGTTTGCTGTTAGTGATCTTACTCATTAATCTTTGGAAAATGATGTTGCATCATGAATATCTTGAATGGCTTTTGTAAATGTTTTTGACTTGTTTTGGACTCAATCTGGACTAAAGGAATAGTGTCATATATCTGTCATTTCATAAAGCGGTACAAGGTTGTTTCTTTTTGGATTTTTACATTGCCTTCGGTTTTGCTCCACTGCAAAAAATAATAGATCGTCAGTAAGCATGGGGGAATCTCGCTCTCAAGCAGCTAATTGGCTCGCGTCCATCACACAACCTACAATTAGGACTCGCGGTGCCATGGAGGCAGCGCATGGGCTGTGCAGTCGCAGAGAATGGAGAAAGTGCTTTCTGCGTTTTATGGATTGCTTTTGGCAGAGAATTACGTGAAAATGTGACTTGTTTTAACTTCTTTGACTTGTAATAATCATCGTGGTTGCAGAATACATCAGTCCGGCTGTGTGCTCGACATATTTTAAGGCCGGGGAGAGAGAAATGCCACATGAGGGCCCTTTTTTTCTTTTTTAAAATGTGGTTTTAGTTACCTTCTTTGTTTATTTTGCTCAAACATGTAATGTTCTGACTGGTGTAGCATATGAATTATTTGCTCCTTATGTTGTTTTTCATTATAGAAATCAGTGAACGTTTGAGAAAAACATGTTTGAATCAGGAATGTGTTTACAGTCGTAGTGTGTTTTTTCTTCTTTTTTTAAATAGTTTTTCCATAGTTTCTCTTATGTTGTTTTATAAGGCTTTTCCTCTTTCGTCCTCAGATTCCTCCCTGCTCACAAACGTCTCAGGCATTCAGTGCGGTGTGATGATATCCACGCTCATGCTGCTCAAAGCCACGTTCAAACCTCAGGTCCAAGGTAACACTCTGTAGCACTGAAGGCTGTTTGTGCATTAAAATGGCTAAGACTGGTTATTTCTTGAGTAAATGATGGGGGCCTAACTAATGACCTTATAATAAACTCCAGCAGCTGTCCAGACCTCACGATAGACTCTGAGCTACCTGAGAAGATTCTCAATGTGGCGGGGCCACAGCAGTCCTTGAAGCCCACGAGTGTCACACCCCACCAGGAGACGTTGGACAATCAGCCAGTGTCCCGTACGTATGATGATGGTGAGAGAGGGAAACTTCGGCCACTCCACATAGTCTGGCCACATCGCTGGTAAGACGTTCATGAAAACATTAGAAAGATTTATTCATCAAGAGCTTATTTAACATGCATTTATTTATAGAAATGTGGATTTAACAAAATACATTAAATGTATCACTTTTTAACATTAACTGACTGATTCTTTTTTTAATTATAATGACAATGCATTGTAAAAATGTTTCTTCAACTTTGGGCACTTCTTATATTGTGAACTTGCATGCAAAATATATATATATAATTTAGTAAAACAAACCCTCTTACATCATTTGTGTTTGATAATGTTATGTGGTTAAATGACAATTTAAACAACTTAATGGATGAATATTAGTCTTTCTAGGGCTAATTTCATATCTAGCATTTGTTGTATACTTAAATACACACAATTAGTATATATTTTAGACTTTTGTGAATTTGATAAAATGCATTTTCACACTATAAATATAGGAATAGTTTATAATTATTTATCTCTTTGTTTGTAATCTCTTTGTTTGAGGCAAGGGTACAACAATAAAATGTTAGGCGTAAGGCATCTGATAAGTAGATCAAATAAATAACTACAGCATGGCATTCGTTTAAAAACAAAAAAATCCTGTTGTCATAAAAATCAACCCATGGTACATGAAAGTGCTGACACCCTTATTTCATACAATTGTGGAAACTGCAGAGTTGAAAAATTCTAGAAGATTGTTGATCATTTTCAAATTGATCGACTTCAAACACGTGCGACATAAAAGTGCCTCGAACATTAACCTGAATACAACTACCATTCTGTGAGTTATTTGCTTTGGATTGTCCAGGGAATTGTTTGACAGTACGGCAGAGGCATGGAAAATGGATAACATGCTTGTTTTGGTACAACATGCATAGATAGCCCACTGGTTCTAAGCAGTTCGACCCCCTCGATGGTTGTGTAATATATTTCAGCGTCATCTCATTGTTTCTCAAGATCAGTCTTGGCATTAGAATATTATCAGTGCCATCGGTGGTTGATTCCTTTCAATTTTGTTTTTTATAGTTTGTATGAACAGATTCTCAATTGCAGAAACGACAACAGAAGGGAACGTCTGTGCCATTGAGTTGTGTTCACAGGGACTGATGGGGGAGGGATGAGAAAATATTTTATTGCCCGCAGGATTGCTTTGTGGTTTTTGTTGAAGTTTAAATATCTTCCACTCCCCATATTTTAGACCTCTTCTTGGCATGAGTGGAAGTCAAACAGCATTGTATCTCTACCTCATTTGCCATGGGCTGAGAAAAAAAAAGGAAGAAAAAAAAGAAACTGTTGCTCAAGCCACATATTTCTCCCATGACTCTTTGCTCATCTCTTGGCAGTGATGATATGTTTCCTTACCAAAAAACACCCATAAATCAGATTAACAACCGAAAAGACCACCGGTGTCGAAGTTTGATGCTGGCACGGGGATTTTGCAATGTTTGTTTGTGTTATGTATCTGTCATTCACCTACTCTTGTATCAGTAACAAAAGCGTCCATTGTGTAATCTCTTCAAAACTGAGCAAAACACAGATGGATTAGCGCTGTTAACATCCATGCCTCGTAAACGTTGGCTTTGGTCCGAGTTAAATTGGGATTTACACAGGGCGAGAGCTGCTGGAAAATAAGAAGGGGCTTGGATTATCTTTGACAGTGTGTCCCATTTCATCCTTTTTTCCAGCCTCTCTTTTTGTCATCATCACTGGTTGCAGATTGTTAATCTCCATGTGGCCTGGATAGGTCTTCATCCGTTGGATTACAGGACTGTCTTATTGCAGGCGCTGACTGGGGCGTATGGTCAGAGAGGGCAGCTGTTTGCAGGTGCATGTGATGAGGGCTTAAATTTGCTTCTGAAAAGCCCATTTACCTAAGAGGGTAACCTTGTTTTTCACGGTGACCAACAGGCACATGTTCAAAACTGCAGTGAAGAAGACATTTACTAAAGTACACCATCAGACACATGGGCTTGCATGGGCTTTCCCTCTGCTGGACCTTTGTATTTCAGGCGATCATTCTCTGCTGGCAATTACGCAATGTTTTTTCTTTTTCTTCTGTGGCCTGTCTTGAAATCCAGACATATTTGTGTATCTCTTGTTCTTCGCAGACTGTGCAGCGGGCACTAATGACCAAGTAAAAAAGACACGGGCACTGACTCGTCACCACACTGTGCTGGCATGGATCGTGACTGGTTCCACAATTCTTCCTGCGCCCTGCTAGACCCCCATTAGAGAGGGATGGCGCTTGGAAGGAGTTTTGAAAATGGCACAAAGGATTTAAAGCCGACTTGCGAGCGAAGGCAGAATTCCAGAAAATATTTGACTTTTGATGTCTGCACACAATTAAAATGATTCAGGGTCACGTAATAGTAGAGAAGTGGAAAAGAAATCATTTACTGAGAGTAAACATATTATCAAAGACGTCAGCACATACATTTCCACAACCATTCGTGTATAGTTACCCCCTTATTAGGACCCCACTGTGAACCCCTCCCTGCGGAGGAACAGTGAGAACTATCGACACGGTCATGGTTTGTTTTGTCTTGTTTCACCGGAGTCTTTGCCTCCGCTATTTTCAGCTGACCCTAATCAATCCCCAGATAACTGAATCCTGGGCTTTCAAGAGCCCCATTAATTAGCCCTTTCGCTTCCTTCTGATTTGAATCCTTTAACGTCATGCATTTGCAGTAAATAGAGTTTGAATTTTAAAACATGCACCTCATGGGTGCGACTTAAAGGGGAATATTTAATCATAGCTGTCTAAATGAGAGGATCATATTCTTTTAAGTGGTACCGGATGACTGCTAATGAGGATTCGCCGGGTCCCTGCAGAACCCTTTTTTTGTATTTGTTTTATTTGGTTTCTGTATCATTGCACTCTAAGGTCAAAGGGCAAGAAAACCCCCTATTTTAGTATTGGGAAGTAACACACACACACACACACACACACACACACACACACACAAATATATGTGGGCATTTACACTACTGTTTAAAAGTTTGGGGTCAGTAACATTTTTTTATTGTTGTTGAAGGAAATTATTTAGCAAGGGTGCATTAAATTGATCAAAAGCTACAAACAATATATTTCTGTGTGTGTGGTGTGCGTGCGTGCGTGTGGTCCTGGTAAACCCTACGTTAAAGGGACAAAATGTCCCAACAAAGATGACAATATTCGAAATCCTTGTTCTTGTGGGGACATTTTTTGGTCCCCATGACAGCTTATAAATCAAATTAAAAGTTGAAAGTTTTCTGTGATGGGTAGGTTTAGGGGTAGGGTTAGTGGGATGGAATATACAGTTTGTACAGTATAAAAGCCATTGTCTATGGAAAGCCCCTATAAAACATGAAAACCCAATGTGTGTGTGCAGTTTTATTACATTTATTTAATAAATTATTTAATGGAATTTTATAATAATATCAAAATATACAATATGTATAATAAATATTTTATAATAATAAATACAAGTATTTATTATGAATACCGCTTAGAAAGTAAGAGTAATCGTGATTGATTTTTGCAGTGTTCATTTGTCCATACTTGCAGTATAATCTCCACCTCAAACTTTATTTGGGTCATCCATGTTTGGCACCTATCATAAACATCTTGCATTTAAAATGTCCCTTAAGTGTAGCTTGTAGAAAGTTTCTTATAATTAATCGCTAATATGCTTGTGATGTACGTTTATTAATCTGCCCAGACCAGACGTCACAGGCCAGCAGCAGCCGCAAGTGCATTTTAGTGAACTTGTGTTTGTGCGGGTCTCCACTCTTCCAGTTTTAGTGCGAGAGGCACGTTGAGCCCCAGCAATCCCTGCATAACATAACTGACATATTAATTAACCCTCCGCTATGCTGTCAGTAGGAAATAAGGCATCATGGTCCTCATGAAGGCTGTTTTAGTTACTAGACTGACAGGCCGGGTAATAGGCATCCCTGCAGTCGCCATGTCACCTCCCCGCAGGTCAACCAGTCTTAGTCCGGAGGAGGTAGCAATCACATCCACAATGTAGCGAATCAAAGAGGCTGCAAAATTAATGAGGGAATCAACGTCAAGCCAAGAGGGAAAAGGCAACATAAAAGAACCGGAAATGAGAGGAAATAAGCCCTCACTAATACCTCATCTAAGGAGATTCCACCCAAGTGGGAGGTGTCTTTTGTCAAAGCGCTTCTGCCCCGGTAATTGTTTCTGACCTTCAACGTCGTCATTTTTGTGAAGAGAGCTCTTTCTCAGATAGTATACCGAACGACAGTGCTGACGAGCTCAGAGATTTGTCAAAGCCTCTTTTGTGCGACGTGTATGAGCTCTGTAAGGCCGTTGTTCGGTAACGTACCTCTGCTTTATCAAGAGGATGAGCCGCATGGATCACCATTTTACTGTCAGGGTTTTGAAAGGACTTCAGGCGCGCAGTTTAGGCCAGAGAGAAGGATTTCAAACCAGTACACCGAGGGTCGTTGTATTCGGAGGGAAGCTTCTTCATCAGATGTGCTTTCTGTTGGTTAGCCACATTCGTTTTTTTTGATTGCAGAATAAAACAGGGGCTCGCAGTGGAGCGGTCCGAAATGCACTTCGGAAGTAATTACGTGAGAAAGAAGAATTACACCATTACGGCCATTTGATAACAGAATTGTTTAAAGCAATTGATTTTTAGTTTTTTTTGGAAAGAGTAATCATCCAGCTCAAAGATATACAGAAAATTGTTTTATTTTATTTTATTTTAATTAAAAAAAAATATATATTTTTATTTTTGTGTTTTTTCTTGCAGTGCAAAATAAAATTGAAATAGAATTTAATAAAACATATTCTTTGAAGTACTCCTCATTTAATCTTCTCAGAACCTGTAAAGTGTGACTTGGATTTAAAGGCACACTTTAGACTTCAGAGTGAACTATTTTTGAGGTAATGAAGCGTTGCCAGTGATCGCTGTGAAGCTGCTCACCAGATCTCTTGGCTGAGTTCAGAACTTTAATGGAAGCACACCAGCAATCAGCGTCCTGGCTGGATCACAGTGACAGAACATGTGGCCTCAGCTTCAGATGTGTAATTAAGGTATACGAGCTGTGATTCCAAGAGGAACTTTGAGAACTTATACCACGCACCCTAAAATGTAAATAATTGTATTAGCATTTCCATTTGTTTACACATTTCTGCGAAATCAAAATTAAAAATGTCAAACACTGACATTTTTCAGGGTTTTTTTATCACAGATTTTACCTTTTCTCCGTATGTTTTTTATTATTTCAACAATAACATCAGAGCATATGTAAACAGAAAAGTTGGTCTTTAAAAAATAATGAAAAGCAGAAATGGTCACAAATTTTGCATGGATATTTTGTAGTTACAAAAATAAAGATTAGTTAAAGATGCTAATAATAATTGTTAAAGATTAATATTATTATTAGTTAAAAATACTAATAATACTAACAACTGTTAATAAACAACTTTTTTCTCTCTCTCTTGTGTGTGTGTATGCAATTCAGCAAGGGTCCATTAAATCGATCAAATGTCTTGTACTTGTGTGGTTGGTGATGTTCCTCGTTTAATGCATAATATAATATAAATATGATGAAATAAAATATGCTATATGTTAATGTTAATATGATGGGCACTGATTTTAATTTTCTACACTTTATTTTTTAATTCCTTTTTGGTAATATTTTTTGTTACTTTCCTGCTATTAATTAATGTGTATTTATGTTATTGTTTCCAAACTGTGAAATAATCAGTGTTTTGTCTTTCTGGCTAAAGGGAACATGACAAAGACCCACAGCTGTTCTTCCAGACCTTACTGAAACTCAAAGAACGACAGCTGAGCTTTGAAGTTTCTGTCCTGGGAGAGACCTTCACTGACGTTCCAGGTACATCATGTGCTGTATGGATTAGGGATGGGGATATAATTACCGCAAGCATTTATGGTGTGATAACAGTTATTTTAGACAAAATGTTCCAGTTAGTAGCATATCATTTTTTTCTTCACCAAAATTGTCTGTCTTTCTTTCTTTCTTTCTTTCTTTCTTGGAATGATTTAGTTGTTTGACGTCTCTGATGTCATGCACAAATGTAATTACATGTTTAACTTTGAAACAAATTTGTTAAGTGCATCGCTTTAGGTTCAAAGATTGTCTGTTTATCACACACAGTCAATGTTTTCATTGGCAAAATACACTCCTCATTAGTCGACAATTATGTTTTAATATCTTTCGGACAGTCTTAAGTATTTATGGTGTCGTGTTCATTTCATTTATGTGCCCGCACACTCTAGCGCTGCCAAAGCGAGACTTACAGGAAACACAATCTCTTATATTGAGATGCAAAGTTTTATAGTGGCATAAACAGCCACGGGACCAAAAGAAATAAACAGATCGTAAAGGTTGCTCATGTTATGAAATTATGTTTACGATTGCTCGGAAGGCAATCACACTGAAACGGTTTTAATCTATTTTGATTTTGCTAATAGGATCACATTATTGATTATTTGTGCCCTTCTCCATTTTACGTCCAAATTTATGATGGCCTTGCTTATTTTATCTCCTCGCAAAATATGACCAAAACTTTAAACATCCCTCTCTCCGCTAATTACTACACGTCGATATTGAGGCCTCTGTCCCTTTCTCCGTTCCTTCCCACTATAGACATCTTTTCAGAAGCCAAAGAACAGTTGGTTGACCACATCCAGCACTGGGGTTTCATGCCCAGTAAGGAAGATTACCTCAAAGTGCTGTGCCAAGCAGATGTCGTCGTTTCCACAGCCAAGCACGAGTTTTTCGGAGTAGCAATGTGAGTTTCATCTGCTGTCTGTCACAGAAATATGTTCTCTCCAAACAGAAAGACACCACAGTGGTTTATTTATGTTGATTAGCACAAGTGTTGTTTGCTGCTTTTGTGAAATTTAGGAAAAGGTATCAGTTTTAGTCAATGTAGTCATTCATATTAGTGAATTACCACAGAATTCATAGCATACCCCATTTGTTTAGCTGCCAAAGTTATGTGTAACCGAAAATCCAAATCAACGCTCCATCATGCTGCATTTTAGCACAAAATGTGAAGATTACCTTGAGCGTGTAATTCTCCAAACCCCAAACAGGCCCAGAAAAGTTCATGGCTTAATTGAAAGGTTGCTTTCGATCCCAGAGGCCCGTCCTCTCCTTCTGGGGTTGTTTCGCAGTCAGGAGGGTACTGCGTGTGCTTCGGAGCGACCTTTGAAAGCACCAGCCTTGATGTGTTCAGTATCGCCTGGATCGATATCTTCAGTCACCTGTGCTTGACTTTTGAAGAGTTTGTTAGATAATGCCCAGAGCCAAGGTAGCAGCATCCAAAGTGTGCTAGCTACTCGTTCCACACAGGGGACTCGGTCATCCTTGTTCTCTACGCTAAATGTATACATCTTATTAGATGACAGCATTGATGCATTTTCTGTGCTGTGATATCGATTGGATGGAAACATCCTTTGCTTTGCGAGGTAACGGTTTAGACTCGCGTTCCCTCTGGGACTCTTACTACATACGGCTGAGGTTGTTCTCGATTTCATTAGATCAAAGTCCAGCGGAGAGGAGGAATAAGGAGACTCCTCAGCTGTGTGCGTTTTAAGTTTATGTCCTCAGGCGATGTGTGTGTTCAAACACTGATCAAACACCTGCTGTCGGCTTTTCTTAATAATGTTTAACTTCCCAAAAACATCCCTTTTGAATTGAGCTGAATATGGGTAATTCATGCTCGGGTGTTTCTTTAACTATGAGCACACCACAGGAGAATTGAAATGACGTAAAAATGACACTAATTTGTATTGTTAAGGTGAATGTCTAAAGCTAATAGCTAGTATGTTATGTATCCTAAGCACATGCACATAAATAATATTTGGACAATTCATAATTGCATCATTTAACAAAATAATATCTTGATTTGAAATGATGCACAATAAAATGACAGTAATATTTATCACTTCTCATACTTCATCTCAAACGTACTCTTTACTGAGACACATTTGATACATTTGTATCCTCAACAATTAAACTAAATTTAGAAGAAAAAAAAAACTTTCTTTGGGAAAAAGTTTTGGGTTTGGTTGAAATTATGCCCCAACAAGTTGCTATATAAAAAAAAAGTGTAATTTTCACAAAATAAATACTGAAATGTATCATGGTTTTTATTCACCCTTTGTTTAGATTAGCAAAATCTTACATTTAATAATTAGGTAGATTTTAATATTTTAAGATACAAAATCTGGGGAAAGTGTAAAGCAATGAAATATGTACATTAGACATTTGAAAAGTATAACGTGACCATAAAAAAAAAAAATCTGTTCGTTTCAATAAAAATCAACCCCTGGGACATAAAAGGGCCTGAAGTTGAAACAACATCCACTTACTAAATCAATTTTGCTACAAAGGACTAATGACATGAGAAAAAGGCTGCAAGATCCCAGAACTTGAATCACCTGCTCAAATGCTTTCGCCGATCAGTCCTTGCGTCTCATTGGTCAGCTCCACGCCACGCAAGGGGACTTTTCTCCACCGTGTTCTGTCCTCGTTATTGTGGAAATTAGCCTAATCTGATTAATTGTCAGCAGACGCCCATCCGTGCCCTCCAGAAAAACAGTAAGGCAGCCAAGCAGAATGATCGCCTAATTATATTTGAGATGAAAAGCCTGATAAGCATTTGCACGCTCACACATTAACTGCATTGACATGGAACTGACCTTAATCAGTTTCATACGACGGGCTGTCATAGACTCCAGCCGAGAAACTTTGATTTACTGTGTTCACTGTGAATTTGATCAGGGAAGGGGATGTTGACGTTGCAGAGTAGGTAATACTACACTAAACCTTCACTGTCTGGTGTTTGCTCAAGGACGGTGACTGTTGTGCTGTTGTTTTTCTTTTCCTTTGTAGAGAAATTACAGCTAGGCGATGTAATGCGTTGGGATAAAGAGATGTAAATAAAAATGCACGTTTCATTGCTTTGGTGCGAATATATGAACCCACCAAAACTGCTCGATCCATTATTCCTGAAACTGCAATAAATAAATAATAATTATGCTTTGTTTTCTTATGTCACAAATCTGAAGGTTTGCTGTTAGCGGTGTATGAGTGACCATTAAATATGTAATGATACAAACCACTTTGAAACACAACTTTGTGACTCTGAGACGTTTCACAAAGGAGGAGATTTGTCCCATTGCTCAATCAGAATCTTGAATTTTCTGCCGTGAATGGCAGAGGGCTAATCGGATATTAAAATATGCATGGTTTTAGCATGGGAAATGAGATGAGGATCTGATGGTGAAGGGATAGATGGATAGACTCATTAAATATTAATATTCATTCTACAAAATATTTAAACAGCCGGTCATTTCCACTGCCAGCAATAGGGGTTCAAATGAGTTGAATCAGTTGGGAGCAAAGTTTGCCCTAGATTGAACTATTTGATGAACTAAAAGCATGAGATAGTGTGCAAAACTATGCCATAGTTATGAGGTAGCATTAGTTCATTAGGTATTTGAAGTAGAAGAATGATTTGAAAATGCTTTGATCTGCTGTGTATAACGGTTGAAACTGATCAAGGTGTAGTCCAGGGTGCCGCTCCATCTGTCAGTCGGTCAGTTGGAAAAATAATGATCCCTCTAGTTATGATGGCTTTGTTGAGTATTGGCAGCTGTTTTGGTTTGTCATCAGCCTCATTGTGCTGAACTTTTATGGGCACTGTTTCAGAAATTTCTAATTGGGGAAATGGAGTCATTTGAATAGATTTGGTCAATACAGCACTGATTGAACCTTATATGACATAAATCTTCTCTTTCAGGTTAGAAGCGGTCCATTGTGGTTGTTATCCCCTGTGTCCGAAGGCTTTGGTCTATCCTGAAATATTCCCTGGTAAAATTCTTCTCTCATTTTTATGATTTGCCAGTGATGAGAAAACTAGCTCAATTTCAAATGCAAAAGCAGATTTATTGTCACAGGCAAAGCGGCTATGTTCAACTTATGTGTATAATGACTTATTCATCTTAAAGCACAATCGAAGAATTTGCCATAAACCATTCTGGCATTTTTATATAAATAAATAAATATAACCACAGTTCAATAATGTACAGCATCACACACAGCATGGTGTCAGCTGAATTTTTAATGCTTAAAGTGCCTGCGATCTCATCTGCTCTTTGAGGTTTCTTACTTATCAAATATGTATTTTCCTCTTGTAGCAACATATCTGTATTCAACACCTGAACAGCTGTGCAAAAGACTACAAGACTTCTGCAAGCGTCCACAATTAGTCAGACAACATGTTATTGAGGTAAATAATGTTCATTTCACTGGAAATCAAATCAACCACAAAGACGTCTACAGAGAATTTTTAGTGCTTTTTAGTCTTAAAACACTGTGATTCAAGGCTAATACATGATCAGTTATCAATGCAAGTCGTGCGTCTTGCAGGAATCATATTTATAACTTTTTATAACTATTTATATTTTTGTTTTTTGTTGCTCTAAATCCCGTTAAGGTATACAACAAATCAGTCATGTCAAGTCATTAAATTGTGGATCGCAAGTCTGTTATCAAGTACTGTGGAGAAAAAAAAGCAATGCTGCATGCAAAAAAACACATGCAATATAATAAAAACATTTAATCATGCACAGTTAGGAAAAGAGAGTTAGTCATATTTTCACAGGGAAAGAAAATGCTTCCTGTTTCTTTTGTTTTTGAGGTCAAAGGTCATGCATCCACTGTATTTTGAGGTGGATTTGCCACTTGTATAATTTTTAATGCAAGATAAAAGAAAAAACAAAACAGGCTACATTAAATATGGTTTGACATCATTTACACCTTGTTTGTCATCCACAATTTGAGTTATTGAATTATTGACTTGATATACACATTTAATAAAAATAAATGTACAATAAAAAATGTCGAATTTAAAACGATGAAATTATTAAAATCTACATCCTGAAACGAAACCACTTGAGAACCACTACTTCACTAATCATTAAACAATCGGATTCCAAATCTGTCATAAGACTTTCACAGTTCTCTGCTTTTTCCATCTCATTCCCTCGTATTCTCTTTGTCTCTGTGTTTCCTAGGTGAACCTCAGCGCTTTCTCTTGGGACACTCTGGGGGACGGTTTCAGGTCCCTCCTGAGAGCAGACAGTGACGTGATGTCAACAGAGGAGCACATGTCATGATTCGTGACCCCCAAGAAATACATCATGATTTAAAATCCAGCCTCATTGTTAAAGAGAGTTTATGACCCAGAAAACCTCTCTGCTATTATTTAAGAAAAACATGTATATGTGATTTTAATGTCCTCGTATGCTGGAAAAAAAAGCAACTTCATATTTGTGGTTAATGAAAAAAAAAAGAACAAAGTAAAAATAAACAATCAAAAAACCTGAAACCGCTTTCGTGTCGCGCAAAGGCGGGCCCACCTCATATTTCAGTTCATATCCATTTTTATCCTTTGTGCCGGAGGACTCCAGCCTGGAATTCTGGAGTCTTTGGTTCCCACTCCGACAGAGCGGCAGCCAAGTTGCGGCTTGAAACGTTGTGGGCTCTTGCTCCACCTGAGGTTGCCAGGTTGTGACAAAGTCCCCCGAGGCTCAGTAAAGGTTGATGCAAGGCTTCCCCAGGACTGTGGTTGAATCTAAATATGGTTCTTTTATTTTCCTTGCGTCGGAGATCTGGCTGTGCGTTGCAGCCGGGAACCCGCTGCATAATTAAGGGGGCATGGTAACTAGCTATTTATATGTGTTTGCAAAATGTAAAATCTGGGCAAACTAACAATGGCCTGTCAGATTTTCCATAAAGATATAAGTGTCTGCTTTCACATCACAGCAATGCCACAATCACACGGCCCACTTCAGGCCTGCCAACATATGTGTTATTAAAAGAGGCCTGACTTTTATTGCAGGAGTTATTGAAGGATTCCTCCTTTATTATCAGACATTCTCTTAATAAAGCTGCAGACTTTCAGGCGTTATTATATCAGATGCATCGATTTTTCAGGTGCGCCGGACGGAGGATTCGAATTAAAGGCTCAAATATAATCACGCTGTCGTCTTCTCGCACGCAATCGAGATTAGTCGCATTACTCCTCATTAATAGGGGTGCTTCCTTCATAGCTCATAGAAAAATAGTCCTAATATCCTACCTCCATGTGTAATGTATTTCATATTTTAAGGAGTCAGTGAGACACTTTTGTGTGCCGTATGATATTTTGAGTCTACATTATCATATATGATTTGCCTTTTTGTTCATCTGAAAGTGAATACTTGTAAGGAGAAGATGAATGTGATTGACTTGTTTGCACCTTATCCTGCATCGTCATTTGAATTTGCCATCTACCCCGGGCCGACCTGAGGTCAGGCCCTAATGACGCCATAAAGCCTATAACATGCCGTTTCTGCACAAAATGTCACCCCACATATAAAAAGTTAATAGCAACCTCTATAAAACTCAGTGCACATTAAACCATTTCATTGGCCTGTTGCTGTTTTCTCACTGATGGTGTTCTAGGGAAGCAAATTTAATGCCGGCCGAATTCGATGGCAAAACAAATGGAATTAAGACTTGTGCGGTCTTCTTAACCCCCCCTTCCCAGCAGCACAGAGCTTGGAAAGCTGCCATTCATATTATATGGCTACATTGGTAGATATATTAATATCTGACAGGGGAATCACTAAAGTGAATTGATCTGATACAGCGTCAGGTATAAATACTCGTCTGTTTAAGGTCAGCTTAGTTATGGTATTCAGACCTTTGAACGTTATCAGATAATGGTCTCTCAATTAGATTCTTGGAAGTGAAGGTAAGAACACTTGTAGCGTTCTCTGTCATTTCTGAGATCATCGCTGTAACAGGAACAGAGTTCAGAGCAGAAACTCACTGCAAATGAAATGCACAGAACCATCACAGCCTCTTCTGAAACCAGCAAAAGGATTTAGGAAATGGAAAATGGAAATGGCACTTTAATGAGAACCCTCAAGTTCTGACTTGAGCAAAATTTAGTGGTCACAGTGCAGTTTGAGCATGGCTGTCACCAAATTAGGAAGAATTTATTTCTTCATATGTATTAAATATGTATTTATTTTTGTATTATTTTCGTTCAATTACGGGAATATTGATTAAACCTTCTAGGTCAACAGGTCAGCTCTCTAATTCTTTGCTTAACCCCACTGACTAGTAATATCTATTACCTTATTTTTGTTAGTTCTTATTCGTCAAATGCCATTGTTAGTATCTAATAATAATAATATAAATAAATAACAACAATAATATACTATGATTTTAAAGTAATTTATTTTCTAACACAAGGGAAGGTCCTTAAATAGGTTTGTAGATGATTTGTTAGGGATGGAGTGTACATGAAGAGGCTTTTATTTTCTTTGCTTGCTGTTCGATGCGAGTTTATTTATTTTAGTCTTTTTTTTCACACCAGCTCATGTTGTGGCACGCTGTCACCATTACCAAGGGGAAAGTGTGTACTACTGTTTGTGGTTATACAGTACACTTGTGTGATTATATCACTTGTGTTTCTCCTCATATGATGAGAAGGCGGTCCTGGCTGAAGTGACAGGTAGAATACTCATCTTTTCACTCCGAGTTTGTGTAACATTGCCCTGATCTATGATCTTAAAGGAAGACCGGAGGAATGGATAAGAGAGAGAGAGAGAGATGTAGTTGTCCTCGTATGACTCATTCATATGCTATCAATATGCTGCCATGTTCTCTTGGAGCCCAGGCTCTTTTTAATGGGGCCTGGTGGTTAGAACATGGCAGGAATCTCACAGGGACACTGTATTGTTATGCTTTCATTTACTTTTGGGCCCTTTCTTGCGTTTCTTTTTCAGTTTTTTTGCGGACTTACAAAGACGCTCGTTTCCATGAAGCTCTGCCAAGAAGGATGGGAAAACAAAATGTGGGGGTGGGGTGTGTGGGAGTTTGTCGGGGTTCGGAAAAGCGCAGTGGTCTCCAGTTATTACATGAAATCATTAGAAGTGGAACGTCTTGGCTTATGTAGAGAAAACATGAAGGCCACAGTTTCATACGGCTTTGTGCGCCCCTTGCCCACCGACCGCATGGCGTCAATAGAGCCCTTCACACTGGTCACAGTGGTAGCAGACCTGATCATTTGATCAACTTATTTGTTACCAAATAATGACGATAAGTGTATATAAATGCCATCACAGAGTCCTCAAAAGTATTAAGCTGCACAACTGTTTTGAACATTGATAATAATAAGAAATGTTTCTTTAGCAGCATATCATCATATTGGAATTATTTCTGAAGGATCACGTGACACTGAAGAGTGAAGTAACGATGCTGTAAATTCAACTTTGCCTTCACGTGAATAAATTACATTTATAATATATTACAAAAGAAAACAAATTATTTTAAATGTCAATATTTTGCAATATTACTTTTTTATTGTATTTTTGATCAAGTAAATGCAGCATTGGTAAGCATAAGATGCATATATGCTCAAACACACACACTTGGCAAGGTCAAAATCTTTGCAGCAAACAATCTGTGTGAAATACTGAAATAAATACTTTGACTTTTTTTTTTTTTTTTTTGATTCAGTCACTTCACACCACGTTCCAAACACTCAAAATGCACCACACCTTTTCACAAGCCAATTTGATGGGAGACGTTAATTTTGCACATATTAATGAGCAAAGCACCACCTGCAGTACGACGGCTCTCAAAGTGTGAGATGTGTTGCACAATGCCCGTGCAGTGTCATGTGACCATGGGATCTAGCACAAAATAAATCTGGGCGTTCGCTTCGTGTACATGGCAAATATCTGCCAATAGTCTCCCCTGGGTTACTTACCACCTCAGTCCATCCACCCACACATTTTGATTTCTTGTTATTTGAAGCATTTAATGCAAGAATGAACTGAACATGTTTAGTGCTTACTTTTGACCAATACCATATATATCACAGTGTTGAGTGTTATTAATTACTAAGTAATCTAATTACTGTACTTTTTCAAGGGAAATGTATTAAATTAAAGAAGGGGATTACTCTTAATTTTTCTGTAGCCTAATTTAATTACAGTTACTTCTGATGTAATTGCATTAAATACTGTATAGACTATACGACAATTCTATATAAAACAATAGTAGATTTACCATCAAATTTCAGTGTTACTGTACAATGTTTTTAATGTAACCTCCCTTTATGCACTTTGGTCAGTTGAAGAATAATTTATGCAATTATTGTTTATTAGAAAGAATCAAATGTGCATTTTCATGTCTGCCCTTTTATATTTAGGAAGTAATTAATAATAAGTAATACCAATACTCTTTAGAGAGAGAGTACTTGGTACAGTAATCTAATTACATTGTTGAAGATGTAATTAGTATAGCTAGTAATTAATTACTTTTTTAGAGTAACTTACCCAACACCATGTGTATATATATACACAGTATATACACTGTAAAAAATATATGATCAATAGTTATGACAACACGTTTTTACATTGCTTTAACTTTAAAAAAAAAAAAATGAAATTGCTTAACATATTTTGATAAGTTATACAAGATTCTTTTTCTTTTTTTTCAGTTTAATGTTATTTAAGTTGAAATGACTTGCTGCCTGACATTTTTAAGCACAATCACACCTAAATTACATCCTGTATTATTGGAACTCAAGTGTCAAATAGAAGACACTTGAGTTCACAGGGTGTGTTTAACTTAAAGCTCTGACTGCATTAGAATCATAATCATGGCTTTTAGTGCCATCTTTTTTTCTTTTTCCTTCTCGTCCAGCGTTGAAGCAATTGAGCATGCCTGGCATGTGAAACTTTTTTTTTAGGTGTCAAGACATAATGACAATGTGTTCAATACAAGATCCAAGCTTTCTGTAAACTTTTTGTGAAGAAAAAAAACCCAAACTGTGTTTCTTTTCAAAGGTTCTGAGATGAAGGTCTTGGTGGCCTGCCGAACTCGTTAAGGTCCCAGAGTGAAGCGCAGCTGTGCCAGAGAGGTCACTAAAAGCTGCAGCTCATTTCACTGCGTTATTTTCAGTCGAGATTTAGAAAGACGCACAGCCCGCAAATCTGGTTTATGTCGCCCTCCTGTTCCTCCAGTACCCCTTCATCATTACTGCTCGAGATGCCAAACTATGAGGGATCTGATGCAGGGAAAATGCTACAAGGATGGATGGCTCTTCCCGTAATTACAGACTCTCTCTTATCTTTGGGATGGAATTAAAAACACATTCCATGCAGACAGTCTCAGTACTGGCCTGCGGGAAGCAAATAAAAAGAGACTGCTGTTCGAGAATTGGAGAGGACTTTGGCAGTTTGATTAGAAACCGATGTGATCACGCCGTACGTTATCTGACAATGCAAAGAGCCCATAGAGTGACAGAAGGAGGCTGCAGAAGTAAAGGCAGAAAACTCAGACTTTGTAATACAACATGAAATATTCTTGAAAGGCATATATATTTTTTACTGTTTTAATGAAAAATAATTTTACTTAAAATAAAAACAACCAAATACACGTACATATCTACCATTAATAAAACACAACGTCGCAATATAATAAAGCAAATACCTGTTGCAACAGCAAGTTTGCGCTGCTAGGAAATAACCACAAGATCTGGGGCCTCATTTATGAAATATTGCGTAGAAACCATCCTACGTTTGATCGTACGATCAATCCTCCAATGTGCGTACCCGTGAGTCAGAAAACGAACATACGTGCGTACGCCTCTCTTCCAGATGTGAAATGTTTAAATCGCAAATGATCTTGAAATTTCCATCTCGTAAACTCAACTTAATTAATGTCATTAACATTAGAGCGCCAGTCAACGTCCAAATGCTTTACTTGAGAATGTCGAGCGGCAAGAATTGCTTAGATTTCCAAATACCTGCAGTCCTCCGACTCTCTGCCACAAGGAACCTGACATGGTGCTAAGCATTTTTTCACATCAAAGTCTGTTCTTATAAATATGAACGTCGCTGTGGAATTTAGCATACGCACACTCGGAGTTCAAATCTGTGCGTACGCACTATTTATAAATGAGGCCCCTGGTTTAGGTTTGTGCCAAATAAAAGTTTAACAAAAAACTGGCAAAAATTGCCTACATCCAAAATTAAAATGATGTAATGCGAAATATCAGTATACAAAACCCATTTACAAAAACTGCTTTATTTCCCTACCATTATCATTACAAATATACAGCTCTTCAACTTTGTCAATGATGGTTTCAGGTATGATACAATGTGAAATTTGCATTATACAAAAATAAAAATATAAATTTATATATTAAAATTATATAAAATTATAAATGTGACTGTTAAAAAATATTTTTCAAATGGCAAAAGGAGCAAGAAATTATTTTACATGGGCGTAACATCCAGCCAGCCAACATGTTTTTGTTTTTTGGCAGTCTCTTTCCAGAATACTCTGGGATCACTTTACATGCCCCCTTGTCCAAAGATCTCCACACATTCAATGAGAATGGACTCCACTATTTGGTTCTGGTACACCATATTGACTTCCATGTTTCCTGATTCAAACTCGGGCCACATGAGAGTCGGTCCAAACACAATGCTGATGCCCTGGGTTGACATTAAGTTTTTCTTTGACTTCGTCAAGAGTCTGTAAAACAGAAAAACACAGGATCATTGATGTAATACAATATCAGTGAATTTAGTTTCTCGTGAAGCTGCTTAATGGAAGAACTGACAATGGCGTACAAGTACAACCATTTCCTCCAAGCTTAAAGTGTGCACGTTTCCTGTCATAAAAACCTACTTAGAACATTGGTGACGGACCATCGGCAGGGTGTTTTTGAGGACTTGTGCCTGGTCTTTGGAGGCATCTAAGCGCACTTTTAGCAGAATGTCTCTGAGCTGAGGTTTGGCTGTGGTGGAGAGACAATCAATACTGGGGTATTGGAGGACTCTTAGAAGGAGCCAGATTGGAGCCCTCTGGCTCTGTTATGGGTTGAGGCCTGGAAAGGGTGGGAGGGAGGGAGGGAGGGATTGTGGTGGAGGGCTGCCTTCCAAGTTGTCAACGGGATCCTGACTAAGAGGTGGGAAGCAGGCTTAACATTTTGAAGTAAACTTTGCATGGTTTTACAGTGGCCCAGTCCTGAAAGGTACTGATTAGGAGTGTGTTGGGTTTACTGCACTCACATATATTGTACCGTAGTGTAACCGACGTCCTGTGCCATCTACATTTATGGTCACATCTATCAAAATAATGGTCTACAATTATGCAATGCAATTCAACAATCTATAATCCCCGTGTTGTTGTCAAAATACTCACGCACAGGCTTCCTCAGCTAGGCACGTTCAGCTGTAAAGAGGTAATGATGGTGCTACATGTGACGTCCCTCCGCGTGTGTTATTAGGACTTTAGGAAGCCATTTCAGCTGAGAAACACAACTTAAGAGGCAGGCCAAGCGCTCTCAATAATTCCCCATTAATGTGTATAATTAACCTCGGCCATTTCGTTTCCCCTGTACATCACAGCTAGACGCTTGTCCTGCCATGAGCATTTTAACCTAATTAGCGCACTATGATGTAAGGATCTCGGCTGCCATTGCTAATGGTCTGCTAATGATCTTAAGGAGAGAGACTTCATTTCCCGAAGTGATTTTTCAAAACATTAAATATGAAGCTTTTTGTTGAACCTTTTAGTGTTTTTTTGGTAATTATGCCACTGTGACACCACTATATACATGACCCCCACACCCCCCACCTTCACATTCATCCCCTCTATCAGTAATGCCAGATCGATTAAAATCAAGATAGAAGCTTAATTACAGTCATTATCATTTTCAATTACAGTAGTATCACATATTGGGAAGTGCAATACTAAGACGCTTTCTAGCAGGCAAAAAATAAATACAAATCTGTTCTTTAGCCTGTAAACACACTGTCATCAAAGAGAGCCATGTAAAGGAAATGACTTGTCTTGAGTGGCATATTTAAATATGATATAGCTAAATTATATAAAATGCAAAAAAATAAAATAAATTAAAATAAATAAAAAAACACATAAGCATACATATTTTTTCATTTGAATTTCAAAACGTTTTGAACAAAAAATATAACATGCATATAAAAAATAATTGTAAACGTGTGTATGTATATATATATATATATGTTTTTCATTTTTTTGCTCTAAAATAATATATGATAACATTGTATATATGTCTATAAATGTACATAAATTATTATTATTATTAAAATAAGTTTGTATTAACATAATGTCTATCATCAAAATGACCTAAGCAGCATGCATGAAAGCAAAAACATGTATGAATATAAATAAATATATAAAATGCATTTAAAAACAAACAAACATTTATTTGTATATTTCTGTTTCTCTGTTTGTCTCTCTGTGTGTGTGTGTGTGTGTACCTGGTATTCCCTGTGTTATGGGGAACAAATGTCTCCACACGGATAGTAATACCCGTAATTGTTGACCATGTGTGGACATTATTTGGTCCCCATGAAGAAAACAGCTTATAAATCATACAGAACGATTTTTTTTTTTTTTTTGGAAATGTAAAAATACTGAAAGTTTTCTGTGAGTGTTGTGTTTAGGGATAGGTTTAGGGTTAGGGGAAAGAATATACAGTATAAAAATCATTATGTCTATGGAAGGTCCCCATAAAACATGGAAACCAGTGTGTGTGTGTGTGTATTTATAATATATATACCCCATTATCATTTTTAAAACAAAATATTGTGTTAAAATAATGTCTATCACCTACTTATCCCCAGATATGTAAGAGAATGCATCTTTCTACACCTCATCTAAATGAACACTTTCAGTAAAGAAATTTGTTGATTTGGAAAAGGGAAGGATGCAATCTGGTCCTCAGTATCTGGGTTTTATGGCAAAATGCGCTCATTAAACCATCAGCTGACTTGGAGCCCAGTGAAGTTGCTTTGCTCTGGTGTCTGGGTAAGGGCCAGGCTGTGGGCAGCTTGACCGGAGGTGACTGCGTTACGCTTGGTTGAATCTGACAAATCATTGATATCCCGTACATAAGCCGACGTGTACGGCTCAAGATGCCAATGGTTATTAATTAGCATCTCGTTTGCAAGCGGGGCATGACAGGAAATGGAGGATAGCGCACAATGCCGTCATTCCCCGCCTAGGAGGCCAGTGCTAATTGGGTCAGCCTAACTGGCTCCTGAAGAATCATGGGACGAATAATAAATTGAGGTGGGGTGGGGGTTACAGAATCGCTCCAAGCTTTAAACTGTGTCATTTTCGTGTTATAAGACGACGGCATTGACTGAACTAATAAAAGAAAGGCTCGCTATTATCAGGGGGGCTTGAGCGTGACTTTGATTTTCCACTTACAATATTCAGATATTCTTTTTATTGTTTACTGTTTTTTATTATTATTATTATTATTATTATTTCCTGTCTGCCCCATAAAAGGTAATAAATTGCTGTGCATATACTGTTGTTGTGGATATCAAAATTTGCACAGCAGCACTTCTCTTCAATCTAATTTAAGAAACACCAAACATAGATGAGAAGAATTTTTCTTTTTTTTTTCTTGGCTTTCCTGATCAGAGGTTTCTCCAGGTTTCTTTCCCAGCACAAAGGCAAACGGAACCTTGAATTACTAACAAAAAACAAAACCTGTGGCCTTTTAAATCACTTGTGGTAAACGGGAAATATGAGCGGTGGTGACAAAACCTCCCACAAAAAATGGCATAAATAGCACTACTGAGCAAGTGTACTGTTGAGAAAATCTGGTTGCCTTGACCACATCATCACAATGCGAGCACACAACTGGTTATTGAATCCAGGCTCCACGGACCAAAAGAAAAAAAAAGAACATTGGTTCCATGCGGGCATAGAGAGCGCCCACAACAAAGAGCTTTTGACTTTCACCACTTTTTAGATGAGCCAAGTCAGCGCAAAATATAACCTACAAAGGCATAACAGTAGGAGTTCAGAGAGACGCTTCAGTTAACTATACCTGTTTTAGAGCACAGGAAGTGAAAAGTGACATTTGGGCAGACATCGAGTAACAGCTGCCAAAGTTGCTTGACAAAACAAGCTAATTATGTATGCATTATTATCAATACTATTTTATGCATTGTACCATAAGCTGCATGGCCTCATAACCTCATTGTTCTTTCTTCATCTTACTCCAGACTTCAAAATGACTACATTTGTCTTAGAAAACAGATACAAAACACACTTTAACCTAATTCACTGTGACCGCACATTCCTTGCTTTTATTCATGGGAAAGTCATCCTGATATTTAGAGAGGGAAAGCAGTAGACAGAAACAAGTATGACTTAAGTGAGAATATAAAATAAACAGAACCACATCACTTGGTCAGGGTGTGGTACCCACAAAGCAAAGCACTGTGCTTTGGATTCGAAGCACTTTATTGCTCTAATAGTGAGAGAAAGGAGCAGCGAGAACGTCGCTGTGGAGAAGGAACAGACTTGGTGGCACTACAGGGATTTTCAGTGTCACCACAAGTTCCACTGTAACAGCTTTTTAGTAAGCAGAATAAAAGCTGAATGAATTTTCTAATGCCGCCATTCAGTGAATTTATGGTAATGCTTTACCCTCGTGCCTGTGTGTAGATTTGACTACAGATTTGGAAACGCTGCAAAACCAACAGTGATTCCCAACTATGGGGGTACAATACTTTGTTGGGGTTAGAGGGGCAGCTTGTGTAGATTTACATTCACAGTGAAATATATGTGTACATATATCATCCGTAAAGACAGAAGAAACTATAATATAATATAATATAATATAATATAATATAATATAATATAATATAATATAATATAATATAATATAATATAATATATAATGACAACCTTGATAGAGTTGTGGGGGTAAACAACACAAAAAAGCTCAAAACACATTTACAATAATGATATAATAATAATAATAATAATAATAATAATAATAATAATCCATATTAAATGTTAAACATTGAGAATAATGTTTAAAAATAAATAAATAAATTTAATTAGCTGTGGCAAATGCATTTGTAAAACTCATGACCAATACTGTAGAAGAGGAGGCAGCAGGTTTGTGTTGTAGCATGTTAACCATAAATATATTTTTTTAAATCATCAAGCTATCTCATGGAATGCAGACCTAGTTTTGTTCAGCACATTTTCAGACTCTCCGAATATCATGTTCCTGTCTAGAAATCGACTGTCGTTCATTGAGTGTCTCTCTCTCAGTCACACATTAGTGTTTTCTGATTGGGAGACCTGGCATGGGCAACCCAACAGACTTTAGCACTAGTGCCAAAGGGCATGTTCCATTGGGGGAAGGGAGGAGGGGGGCGCTCATCAATCTGAGATGAGTCCTGTGGCCCTCCTGTGCAGGGTGGTAAATGTGCAGAAGGGTAAAGTGGGATAGAACACCCCTCCTGGGAGATGGAGACTAGCCATATGGCCTTCTGGCTGTGCCAGTAGCGCTATCATGGACAAGGACTTGAGCGTTGACACACACACACACACACACACACACACACACACACACACACACACACACACACATTATGGTTCATATTAAGTCCTCTGTTCGTGTTGCATCCTGTTTACTGAGGCCTTTAGTAGAAGGTTTTCAGATTGGCCATTATTGTTGGTCTCACTGAAAAAAACTACTGAATGAAGAGAATGTCTTTGTAATTTATGGTAAAAATGGGAAGTTCCCTTTATAGTCTAGCCTGGTTTTGGTCAGTTAGTGGAGCAGAGCAGACACAACCTGTGATTGGTAACTTGGTAGATAGTCATCAAAGGGATTATTCACCCAAAAATGAAAATAAAATAATTATTTCCTTAATATAGAAAAATCTGTCACTATTTCCTTCATGAAGAAAGCCTAGCTAGGTCATTAGATAGCTAGATAGTCATGTAAATGTCAGTCCTTTGCAATTTCACAATGTAGACTTGCAAAAATGAAAAAGGAACTGCCTAATGAGAGCTCAGATGTTGAGACGTGCAAAGAAACATGCTTTCAAACGAAGTCTTTTTCATTGAGCTTGACTATTATTAGTGAAAGGAGTGCAAGGTTTCACACCACAGAAGATTGTGAAAAGTTTGCACAAACTTTCTGAAGCTATCAACAGATATCAATCAAGCTGAGAGGAAAATACAAAGATCTCACAATTGAACACAAATGGTCAATTTATTGTGTAAAATTTCTTACTCGTGACTTTCAAAAAGAAAACTATCAACGTAGATGGTATCCAGTCTACCCACCTAAAATGATTCAGGGGCCCCTAAAAAGTCCTGTGGGATCTACTATTTGGTGTTATGGATGGAGACATACCTCCTCAGGTGGTGGAAGAGCAGTTTCATGGTGTTGTGGTTGGGTTTGGGGAGTTGATGGATCAGTTTCTTCATGGCTTGAACCTTCTGTGTGGGCTCCTTAATTTCTGTTGGCAAGGAAGAGATGATGAAATGTTTTGATTTGAGTATTGCTCCTTCATTTGAACCTCTAGGTTCAGCGAGAAGTTAATGTCTTTTCCATCACTTTTTCATTAACATAGCTCATCTAACATCAAAATTTTCCCTAATACTAGACCATTATCCCCCTCTCTATTAATTATATAGACATGCTTGAGAAGACCACATGCAGAATGTGTCCCATTCCAAAATGCTGACTTACCAGATAGCCAATATGTACAGTAATCGAATAGATTACTCCATTTATCTGATTATTTCTTCTTACTTTTGGAATGTTTAATTGTTCATTATGTCTGTTTTAATTTTCTTTCTAACTTATGTACAACATAATCCCTTTTTAAGCTGCCAAAAAGGAGCAATCAGCATTTAGTAAAACTGTGTTATGCAGTTATAACCTTAAGCAATTATAAAGCTATGCAAATATATTTTGTATAATTGCACGGTTATCTGACACTATTACACTCCTCAGGAAAACTATTTTGATTCTATGCAATCAGTATCTCATGGATGGATGAAATTAAAGAAGTTCTAGAAAAAATAGTCCTGTCCATCTGTAAAATCAAAGCATATACACCCCTATAATGCTGTCATTTTGCAGGCAGGTTTTCAAGTTTCCTACATGAAAGCACATGTGAATGGTGCTAATGGTCCGCAATAGTCCACGTCCATTAAAAGCTGTTATGCTGTAACACAAGCTGTAACCGGTGACCTCCTGACCCCGCTGCTCTTTACATGTCAGATGGCTGATGACCTCATGGCAAACTCCTGAGAGACACCAACCTGTGCACTAACTGTTCTACATCAGAGTCAGTACCTGACCTTTGACACTTTGAAGTTCTCTAAATCCATTATGATGGATATAGTAATGTAGCTGATTGTATTATTTCAAACACTGTTGATGTGAAGAAGATTGTATGGTAAAATAAGTAAAAGGGTAATTTATTGTTGACAAGAATCTGGAGGATTAGAGAGTATTTTAATTATTGAATCGATGCTTTTGATCAATATCATTATGGAACCTGAGCAGATGTTGAAATGGAGCTTATACGGGGCCACCTGTGTGCACTCCAAACTCCCTCAGGTCAAATTTCACCGGAACGGATTTGTTTAAAAGAGTATTAACGGACCTCTAAGATTATAAGTCACAAGCTCCTTACATGTATACACTACCATTAAAAAATTTGAGGTCGGAAAGATTTTTAATGTTTTGGAAAGAAGTCTCTTATGATTACAAAGGCTGCATGTACTTGATAAAAATACAGTAAAAAAAAAAAAAAAAAAAACATTTAAATAACGGTTTTCTATTTTAATATATTTATTCCTGTGATGCCAATTAAGTCATTACGCCAGTCTTCAGTGTCACATGATCCTCCAGAAATCAATCTAATATGCTGATTTGGGGCTCACGAAACATTACTTACTATTATCAACATTGCAAAACAGTTGTGCTTCTTAACATTTTTGTGAAAACTGATTTATTTTCATTATTCTTTGATGAATACAAAGTAAAAAAACAGCATTTATTTGAAATATAAATATTTTGTAACAATCTAAAATCCCTTACTGTCACATTTGATCAAATTAATGTGTCCTTATTATTTGTTTTAAAAGTAATATTTAAAAAAAAAAATCTTTCTGACCACAAACTTTTGAATCCTTTGCATATATGGTACATCAAGTACACAAAACAATTGTATTCTGTGACACATTTTGATTAATTAAGCTTTTTATACTTAAGATATTCATATAGAATGCTTACAAATTGCCTCACACCATCAGTTTAAACATGCATACAGGCATCTACAATATACTATTGACATTCACATTATACTTTTCATATGGGAGAGAAAGTTCTAATGCTGACCAAAGATGTTTTAAAGCATGCAATTTATTATAGATACCCGTTAAGGTTAAAAATGCACCATCAAATGATACTGTACCTAGTGCAACTCTATTGATTAAATATCATAATAATAGAAAATTGCAATGCTGTAAATCAATTGTGTATGTCTACACATTTTGAACAGAGCAAAATCTATCTCCCTCTAAGAAAACATCACTGGTTATTCCTACTGAGGATGGCTAACAGCTACACCATGCTATTCATGGGATGTGCTATGGAAGGGAGCTGGCAGTAGTTATGCCCCCAGTCTACTGTACTGCCCAGGATGCCCCCTGGGCACTAATGGAGCAGATGTCTCCGTGTATACACCGCGCTGGCACAGGCTCGGCGAGCAGATGCCCCTGTCAGATGCCAGGTCTGTCAATTGAGCACAGACAGAGACCATGTTCTAGGACAGAGAGTGAATCTCTGACCCGCTCCTCTAGGTACCACTAGCAGAGGGACACGGTTTTGTACTTTTTTATGGAGTAAGTTACAACGTTAGGCTTCAAAATCATGCAAATGATGATTATTATCTAAATAATAATGTTTTAACACAGTATTTTTAATGTCAAGGCCACATAATTAGTGAAACAATGTGTGTTATGAACTAGAAATCCTTACTACAGTTTTCATCAACATTCAGTCATTACTTTATTTAAGCAATATCTTTTTTTTATGACTTTCTCTTCAAGCATTAGCTCAGTGGAGGCCGTTAGCTTTCTTTTGGCTTTGACACTGCATGGCAGTCGGCCTGTAAAATATTTAATCTAGTCATTATTGCTGGCATTATTGCTGTCATTAATTACTTTGCCTTTGGTGGCTAGCATATTGGAGATGGTCCCTTGTCCTGTATTTTGGACAGATGGTGGGACAGTGTCATTAATATAAAACACGTTCAAAATGCCTACACCCTAAATCAGCACGAATTCACCATGGTAAGCATTACACTTACAGTGTTCTGATCAAAGGGGATTACTCTTAAAAGGAAGGCAATGTTTTGATGAAGGCATGCAGTGGGCATTCTTAGATCAAATCCATTATGCATGCATTTTCTTTTTATTTTTATAAACCTAATGTGAAGGCACACAAACGTATGTTTAAAAACTCTAATATAATAATATCATATCATATCATATATAATAAATACAATTACAATTTAGTATGTATTTTAATAATACAAAATTATATGGAAAAAAAACACAAAAGGTGCATGGATAAAAAAATAAATAAATAAAAAAAAAATATATATATATATATATATATATATATATATATATATATATATATATATATAATAAAAAATAGTGCACATTTAGTATTTTTTGTGCATACAATTTTGCATTATTGCCGTACAGAAAATAAAAAAAAGATTCTGATGAAACTGCCATTTAGAGATAAATCTGGTGTACTATTTTCAAAATTATTATTTTTTAAATATAGGTATCATTGGTAATGTGTTTTTCTGTTGTTAAATGACAAAACAGGATGTCACTTTTTGATATTATACTTCAGATGAAAAAAAATTTACCCGTGGCTGCACAAATGTGTCATTGCAGTGCAAACTCTATAAATCAAACTGAGAGCATCATTGTTTTGAGAAAAGAGCTGATGTACAGTAAAGAATAGATGTACTTTTGGTTACAAAAATCTGTGAATATAATCCAATTACAAACAATGAGACCATCTTTACTGCAGTACAGCTTTGCTTCCCAGGATAAGCCCATCTGCGAGCTTTGTCTGCAGGCTTCTTTAAGCCCCGTCAAGGCAAATATTAGCACACTGCAAATAGTCCTGCAGGTTATGATTAAGATTTTAAATGTATCCCAATTGAATACTTTGCTTTATGAATAACAAAGTCTTAGAGGATCGGCGCTGTAATTTATTAAACATGAAAAACTTCTTGATGAAATATAGAGACTGGGAAGAGATTTATGCGTTTGAAAATATTTCTGCATGCTAGCTTTGCATGGCAATGAGGCCACTTTGCACAAATGAGGAAAGCTGCATAGAATGTAAAGACTTGTGATTCACAGGCTGAAGTTTGAACTGTCAGCTGAAAGAGCATAACATCAGAATAGGCAAACAATTATGTTATGACAGATGTACTGTCTGACGCAGCTCTGATTGGTATTATTTCAGCACATTTCACACTACCATTGTGACAAGTTTCATATAAAATAATGTTAAAAGTCAAACTGGAAAATGTTACGATCTAGTTTTTTAAAATATGCAATTGGTCATCTTCAAATGTGATATAATGATACAGTCCCTCTGAACGAACTTTCCAGATTACTACACAAACGCTGGATTGTGTGTGTGGGCCCGGAGAACAAAGCCACCATTTGTCAACAAGTATGTCTTCACTTTGTATAACAAGGCGAGCTTGTCTATTGGACAGGTGGCAGGACAATGTCGCTAAGATACCAGGCAATATGAATAATAGATTTAGTCCATCGCGAGCCAAGAGCTGGTGGCTGCCACATCCACAACAGGCACTGATTGAAAGAATGGAAAATTAGGCCAACTGTTCACCTGAGGACCCTGGGAAGCCCAAATGTTGATTTGCGGGAGTGAGCACATATTGTGCATAAACATACATTGCAAGTGAGAAGATGAAATGTGCTCAGAGCTCCTCACAAATCGTGAGAGAAGGGGCCGTTTAAATGTTGGGTGTTAAGCCTGAAGATTACATATGAATAATTTGCTCAAACGTCCAATAAGCCTAAATGAGTTTGAGTTCCACAAAGACTTCCAGAAGCAGTCTGTGATTGGGCAGCTGTCCTAATTGAATGGATCCTTGTCCAAAGTACCATTCCAGAGACCTTTAGTTAATACCACCCAAATAAAGGGCAGCCATGGTTAGAGAAGCTGTCCTCTTCTGACAGTGATGGACCAATGCAGAAGACCTGAGCCACTCAAATATCAGCAGGATTCACTGAAATTGCTTGTCAGTGATCTGGTGAGATCAATGAAACAGGCTGTTGGACAGTTTCAGTAAATGAAATGTAAGACGAGCTGCAAGCTTCATTAAACCATTCCAATATTACAGACAGGGGAGGAGCTTAGTAACCTAGATACTAGAAATCAAGACTTTATGCCAGCAAGTTACATTTCCCAAGTGTACAGTGTAAACAGTCCTGTTCTACAGCAGTAGACTTGTCTCACATAAAAGGCAGCTATTCTTTTATGTATACAAAAAAATATATAATATATATATATATATATATATATATATATATACACATATATATATATACATATATATATATACATATATATATATATATATATATATATATATATATATATATATATATATATATATATATATATATATATATATACACACACAGTGCTATGCATAAGTTTAGACACCCATGTTAAAGTTGACTAAAAAGAGGAATAAAAAATCAACTTTTGGAAATTGAACTTAATGCCTTAATTTAAAAAAATAGGAAAAATCCAACCTTTAAGGACACCAATTTTCTTTGTGAATGAATAATGTATCGTAAATAAATAAATGTTCTTCCTTAAAATACAGGGTGCATAAGTCTGGACACCCCTATGTTAAATTCCCATAGAGGCAGGCAGATTTTTATTTTTAAAGGCCAGTTACTTCATGGATCCAGGATACTATGCATCCTGATAAAGTTCCCTTGGCCTTTGGAATTAAAATAGCCCCACATCATCACATAGCCTTCACCATACCTAGAGTTTGGCATGGTTTTATTTCAGTTAGCCTAATAGCTGGTTTGATTTGCATTGAGAGATGATCTTATGGAAAGTGCTCCATGCCAATCTCTAGGTATGGTGAAGGCTATGTGATGATGTGGGGCTATTTTAATTCCAAAGGCCAAGGGAACTTTATCAGGATGCATAGTATTTGCATTTATTTAACTGTAACTTCTTGTTTTTTATTTTCTGCAAAAATATATTGGAAGCCTCATCAAATAATGAGTCAAGAAAGAGATCACAATACGTCAATGTTACTTCTGGTTCACTTGTCATACAGTACAAGGAATGGAAGGTCACGTTTTGTCAAGTTATTGTAATATATAAATTAACTTATTCTATTCGAGTCAAAAAAGTAATTTAAATTAGGTTAACCTATTCACAGTATACAGCACGACTAGTATAGTAAATGGTCTTACCGCATACTCTGTTTTGGTGAGACATGTTGCAGGTTGAACTAATTATACCTCCTGCTATTAGGGGCCTTTTACAGTAATAATTAGTTGTCTAAACACTATCTGTAAGTGATCAGGCTCATCTACTGATTAATTGGATACAAACAGTTTGCGGTGCTCTGGCCTACATGCCACGCGAGTAAATATTTATTAGCAAATTACAACATCACCCCAGGCCTGTTCCCATTCTGTCTCACGCATATCTCCTTCCAGTGGGGATATTATAAGATGCAGTGCTAATAATGATAGCCCTGCGCTTATTACAGTGAGCGCACTGGCCTTTTGGTCCTTAGATCAAGGTTCTGAGGATATAAAATATTCATTGATTTAAACAAACTTGTGAAAATCAAACTACAATGCTAAAATAAAACAAGTATGCCGTTTATAGGTTGATTTCCCTAAACAGTGTAGACATAGTGACTCTGTAGCACTAACAAAACATTGAGGGGGAATTCTGGAAACCTGTGTGAAAACAATCATGATTTCTGGGATTCCAATTGGTCACACTGACAATGCAAAAAAATAAAATAATTACATTAAATTTGGAGGTGAGATCTAAATGGGTGACCTTCCAAATATTATGCTTTATATTCGCTGTGTATACTAAACCATTTTTTTTTATTTTAAGAAAATGATTTCCGAAAAAATATTGTAAAGATAGATTGTTTTTGAAAGAAGTCACATATGCTCACCAAGGCTGCATTTATTTAATAAAAAATTTAGTAAGAGCGGTAATATTAAAATAATGTTTTTTTTCTTATTTTAATATATTTTAAAATGTAATTTATTCTAGTGATGGCAAAGCTGAATTTACAGCATCATTACTCCAGTCCTCAGAGTCACATGATCCTTCAGAAAACATACTAAAATGCTGATTTGCTGCTCAAGAAACATTCCTGATTATTATCAGTGTTGAAAATAGTTGCGCAGCTTAATATGATTGTGGAAAATGCGATACTTTTTCTCAGGATTCTTTGATGGATAGAAAGTAAACAATTTATTTGAAATAGAGATCTTATAAACATCTGTCACTTTTGATCAAATTAATGTCTCTTTGCTGAATAAAAGTATTCATTTCTTTTTTGTTTTTTAAATACTGCCCCCAAACTTTTAAATGGTAGCGCAAGTCTTTACACATGAAAATATATAGCTGTTTTTATAAATATATATTAGAAAGGGGGGTTGAGTGTGCTCTAAACTGATCTTCCATCATTCCTGTTCACAGTGTTTAGGACCATAAAGCTGCAATTGTTCCTACAATGTTCTGCACTCCCTGTTTGCTCTATACTTACTCTCTATTTACATGCCCATATACGGCTTAGTACATAGTTTATCGCCACTCTGTAGTTCACACGGCCACTAATCTGAAAGTGTTTGTTTTAAAACTAACAGGGCGTCAGAAATCGAACAAGTCGTAAAACAAAAGTGCAGGACAAATGTTGTTTCAAGCACAAAGGTACATACATATATTTCAGAAGGTACGTGCCTTCCAGAAGGTAGATTGCCCAAGAGAAACACACTGGCGTCAGCTGGACGCTCGAGGTGAGGCCCAGAGTTTGCTCTGTGCTGCTGGAGGGAGGTTACACGTGACACTAAGGCCGATCTGGTGACAGTTTCTGTCTGGACCACAGGCCCTGACTTTGCCCTCTGGCCTGAGAAATTCCCCCATTCCCCAAACAGGGAGTTTGAATGATCTCAGCACCTCCCTGTCAAAGAGCGACCCCTTTTGGCTGACAGATCTGCAAGAATGCGCCTAAGAGGGTCAATCCCAAATAACACAACTCAACCCAGGAGTGGCGAGCGCTTTATCCATCCGTGGCTTAAATTACAGTTAGGAGGACCTAAGCTGTAAACCATGAATAAGAAATAACTTGATGTTGCCGTAGAATACTTGAGCACATTTAGAGTATTCTGAAGTCTAACATCTCTGGGAAAGGTAATTAATAATTCCTTGTAATACATTTTAAGGTTCTTATACCAAAATATTTTTAGCAATTACACTGATTTGCTCGTATCGATTTCACTACTTACTAATGGCTTCCACAAACAAGTCAAAAAAGCGAAAGGGAAACAGGGGCTCTGGCAGTTCACGGAAAAACATCTTTAGCGCTCCGGTGATGACATGGATGTCCTCCCATTGGCTGTCGCCCAAGTCAAGCTCCTCCTCTGGGGAAACAGAGAGACAGAGTCAGAGAAGCCAACAGAGAGAATTAAAACAACAGTCGTTTGATGAGGAAATTAAAAAATGCTAATCATTATGTCAATGTTAATACGCCCCCTGAGAGTCGACCACATTGTCCTGCCTGCATTTCACTGCATATCAAACCACACTGAAAATCCTTATCAAACAATTTGTGGTGCCTATTACAAACTAACTAATTCATACCTTTCAGCTAAGCCTTTAGAACGAAAACAATAATATGTCATTTAGATGAACACTGATGCAACTGTTGGCCTTAAACCAAGCACTGATAATAGATAATTACAGAATTAAACTCACCTTGGTCAACTAGGAAGCGGAGTTTCTGGATAACGGCCAAATTGCCACTCACCCTGTATATCCCATCAGCCTCCAGGCCTGTGAGGACGGGGTAAAGACATCTGTCTGTTAGTCAGCCAGGCATGTGATAAAAACAACATCCATTTGTTTTTTTTAAAAGATAATTTTTTGAGCCATACCTCGTTTTTCTACTTCATCCACACACAATTTGACAAATCTGGGCACAGTGGTTCCTTCTCTCTCGCACAGGGTCAACATGTGACATCCAAACACTCGGTCTATGGAAAAACGCGTCAGTGAGAATATTTACAAATGTATAATGCTAAAGTAGGATTTGCTAACACTTTGTATTACAGTGCCCATGTCACAGGTGTTCATTTATTAATATAAAACTATCATTACTGTTATCAATAAGTCAAGTCACCTTTATTTATATAGTGATTTTTACAATGCAGATTGTTTCAAAGCAGCTTTACAGAGATAACGGGAACATAATGCAACAAAGATTGTTTCGGCTGTACAGCAGATCTAGAAGAAAACAGTGTTTTAGTCCAGCTTAAGTAAGCTCAGTGATGGTTCATTTCTGTTGTATTAAAAGTTAGTAGTTCATTTATCTATACAGCCGCTCTGGAAAAAACAGTGATAATGAAATTATGAAAAATAATGCATTAAATTTAACTTAGAATCTTACAATTGTGTCACTCACTCATGGTGCAAGACTCTGAATCTTTCTTTTTTTTCATTTAGTTTATGTTAATCATATAGAAAATAAATGTCAAATATATTGACTTATTTGTATTGTCTTTTCAATTATTTACTCGTCTGCCCCCACAATGTCTTAAATTATCTTCATTTGGGGGCTTTTTCAACAAATATCTATTAATCAGCATATCATGTAATTAATTAGACGTTTAAAAAAATAAATTATTGACAGCTGCAGATAATAGCAATGAGTAATTACAAGCTGCTTCGAAACTAATTACAGATTACGAGGTGCAATATACGAGCAATATAATGTAAAGTGTGACCCAGGAATTTCACAGATGAAATGCAAAGTGAAATGTTTTGGGGCAGTCATATTTCAAAGATCAGAACGCTCCATAATGAGCAAAACTACAGTTGTAAGCGTAGAGGTGTAAATGTCCTCATCATTTGGCTTTTTGAGTTCATATAGGACCGGGCGAGCTGTCCCAGAGGCTTCTGGAACATCAAAGATGTCCTGCTCTCATTTCGGCACCCGCGAGGAATGGGGGGGAAGTGGCGATGTGCTAAATGCATAAATGACTGCAAGCAAGCCACCTTTGCATACAAATGCGCATTCAGAACTTTCCTAGAGAAATATCTGGCAGGAGGGGCATTTCTACATAAATTACTATTAAAAAGCATCGGTACAATATGGAACGTTCCTAATTTCAGATGGTTGTTTAGAGGGCGAGCTTGCCTTGGAGCTCTGCCAGCGTTAGCTGTGTTAGGAGCCACCTGCGCTACTCTGTTAATCCCACAGTAGTTTTATTCATTCCCTTAATATTGTCCTCTTTGATCTACCATTTACCCCCACAGATACTACATTAAAGGGTCTATTTGACACCAGAAGAAATTAAAGATATCATTACCTTTATCCGAGAGTTCCAAGTATGCTTAAAATATCCTTTAATGTTATGTTTGGTGTATGCCATGAATAAAATAAATTAGTTACAGTCTTTAAGAATTCGCATCAGGGATTGCTTGTTGAACTGGAATATGGCGTAAATGAAAAAGACTGTCTTGCTACCTTTTTTTTTTTTTTTTTTAACTGGGTCACAGTTGTGTTTAATATGGAAACCATATGGGAGCCAAAATAAACGAATGTCCTAAGATTGCACATTCGTATGACATCACGTAATATGTAACCTGCAATTGTGTAGCATGTAATTATGACTATTAACTGGGCTACAACTGGGCAAGTTGTTAAGTGAATAAGTAAAAGGATTTTTGAAACTGATAGTTGGCAATAAGCATCACATTAATGTATGGAGCACACATGTCAAATCTTTCACCTTTAATAAGGCCTTTTTCCTGTAGCGTTTTCATGGAGGGCCGTCTGGAGATGAACTTCTTCAGTCTGTTCTTAACTCCATTCTTGTCCGCGCTGTCTGAGGCGCTGTAATTCAGCTTGAACACTGTGCGGGGGATCAGAGGAGACACAGGAACAATGCTGTCACTGAACACTCGCCACATTCTTTTGAGGCTGTCTTTGTGCAAGTCCTCCTCATGCAAATAAGACTGTCTCCTTTCTCCACATTGTTCAAAAGCACACCAGAAAAGCTACTTCTGTTGAAATATTCTCCAGTGTACGTACATATCTCATTTCACAGCATTTATTTATTGATTCCGGCCAAAGTTAGTGTCAATATTACACCATCTTGACAAGTCCAGTGATTAGTATGTGACAAGTGAGCGTTCGGAGCTACTGCCCAGTATTCAGTACAGTGGTAAATGAATTCTCTTTGATACTCATTCAGGGCAGAAAATGCTGCAATTACCAATGACAGAAACGCTTGGAGAGTGTCAAATAGCTTGTAATTTATAATAATGATTGACAGAGAGCAGACTGAATCCATCTTACTCAACATCCCAGTGGAGTTCCAAACAGTCGTATATATTGTCTGAAATTCAGCTTCTGTTGGTCTCTGTCTCACATGGTAACTGATGAGATGAGATGTGGTAACGTGTCTGCATTTTATTATAGATGTCATGTTATTCCAGACGCGGATGTTCTTGTTACAGTTACCTAACTGCATGTGGTCAAGGTGTTGTTGTGCTTGTGCTTCCTGTTCAGAATGTGACCACAGTCGCACAGAGGAAGAAGTGATGAAAAAAATAACCATAATGAATCGTGCAAAATCATGTCCAGGTCACATTTCACCCCCAAACCAAAAGGAAAATAGGAAATTATATTTTGCTTAAAAATAATGAAGCCTTTTTTTAAGGACCATTATGATTTTTATATGGTAGCATGACAAAGTATTGATTAATGACAATTAAAGGGGTCATATGATGGTTCTAAAAATAACATTTTTGTGTATTTGGTTTAATGCAGTGTTTTACGCGGTTTTAGGTTTAAAAAAAAGTAATAAATTTACACATACTGTACATTATTGTTTCTCCTCTATGCCCCACCTTTCTGAAACGCGTCGATTTTTACAAAGCTCATCGAAAAGTGCGGTGTGCTCTGATTGGCCAGCGATCCAGTGCGATTGTGATTGGCTCAAAAACCTTAAACGTGTGACAGAAATGTCACGCCCCTTACCATATTTGAAACATTAGGTCTTTGTTTCATGACACACTAAAAAAAAGGAAAACAAGAAATCGCATTATATGACCCCTTTAAGCACATTTTATCCATTTTGCTTTTGAGTTGTTGTTGTGGGGTTTTTACTGAAA
The DNA here is from genome assembly GCF_963993115.1 of Abramis brama. Classification (NCBI taxonomy): domain Eukaryota; kingdom Metazoa; phylum Chordata; class Actinopteri; order Cypriniformes; family Leuciscidae; genus Abramis; species Abramis brama. The sequence continues at coordinate 27,740,978 of NC_139970.1, forward strand.
ATGTGTATATATATATATATATATATATATATATATATATATATATATATATATATATATATATATATATATATTACAGTATTGAGAACTGCTTAATTGTCATGAAAATAAATGTTAAAAAATAATGTTACAATGAAAAAAAATCCTGATCCTAAAATCGGTTCCGTTTTATTTTTTATACAAGTTTTTTTTAATTTCTTTGGATTTTGGGGTGAAATATGACCTAAATTTCTTTTGGAGAAATAAAGTCTGTGAACAGACTGTCATCTGTACTGCTAACTCATTAATGTGGATATTAAACAGTGGTGAAGCAAGGCTGCAACCTCGACACACTCACTGGTTCTGAACTCTATGTGCTGATTGCCAGTTATCACCTCTCTCACTCTCTCACACACTCACACACACACGTGTTACTCACTGATGGAGCGTCTGTGTTCAGACTTGGTCTCTTTTGGTTTAGGTTTGGTGGCTTCACAGGTTGGTCTGGGCAAGCATTCTGTACTGTTGGATCTGTTTAGGGCCACTCTACCACAGCTCTTGCCTCCAGGTCCACTCGACTAAACCACAACATCATATAAAAGATTCATCAGATAGATGCAGAAATAATATCAACAAAATATTGCTCATTTATCCTAATGTTAGAAGCTTAGCATTAGTGTATTTAACCATTTAAAAAAAATATATATATAGTCCTTCATATAAAATATAGGTAAAGATTCACTTCCCAGATCAGTCCATGTTAAAGTACAAATGTGCATAAAGCTATTTTGTCTTTTAAGAAATGACATACCAGACTGTCCACTGCTTTCTTGAGGGCATCATGCCATTTACAGATGGTTGGAAAGTGATCTGCCTGCAGCAAAAACTCCTGACCAGTTAGGGTGGTTATCTGTTAGTAAAAGAGGGTTGAAAATGAAATTAAGTTAAAAGAGTGGCATTCAAACAAATACAGCTGGCAAACTTTGTGTGAACGCTCCCTGCCATAACAGACCTGTGTATAAATGGAGTAATCAAACTGTACTACATCACAATCCTAAAATTGAACAGAACAATTATTTTTGTAATTGTGTCTACCTTCTCCACACTATTGCCGATTTTGCATATTTGGTTTTAAGTTAAAATCTAAAATAGTATGACATTTTATTGCTTGCATTTTCTTATCTTTCTTCTGTATAACTATAACCAAAGAAATATTGATTTTACATCAGAAGAAAAAAAGTATTTCAAAAGTTGGGGGCAGTATTTTATTTTTTTAAAGAAATTAATACTTTTATTCAGAAAGGACACATTAAATTACACAGAAGTGACAGTAAAGACATTTATAATGATACAAAAGATTTATATTTCAAATAAATGCTGTTCTTTTGAACTTTCTTTTCATCAAAAACAAAACAAAAATTGAAATAATAAGAAATGTTTCTCGAGCAACAAATTAGCATTTTTGAAGGATCATGTGACACTGAAGACTGCAGTAATGATGCTGAAAAATCTTAAAAAAGAGTTTTAACCTTGGTGAGCATAAGAGACTTATGAGAGAAATGCGGATTTGGTGAGCACAAGAGACTTACCAACTCCAATCTTTTGAACGTTAATGTATAATATAAATATACAATATATTAATACATATTTTATTTATTTATTTAAATACCATTGCAAATCAATAATAAACATTATGGGAAGAAGTTAGATGAGAAATTTCAGATGACAAATTATTAGTGTGATACCTGACTAAACATTAGACGTATTTCTCGAGACTGGCGTAACGTCACATGGCACAGTCGCATAGAATAAGTGGCATTCCCAGAAGAATGCAAGCAAACACCAACGCTAAGGTCAGAATTGTCAAATACCGTTGCACAGAAGAGATACTTGTTATTTTAAAGAGAGCTGACACTGCATATTTCTAAAAACCTAAAATCATTTTAGAGTGGTCAGTCTCTAAAAATACCAGGCCGGATCACAGAACACACCACAACCCCCCTCCCCCCCATACAGTCACTACACATAGACGTCCAAAGTTTTCCCTGTTTAAAACAGACTTTTCTGACTTTGAGAGAGGGTGGCAGGGGGAATCACGCAGTCTCTTTGGGGATGGAGTGAATACAGAGGGAATGGTTAGGGGCACAATTCTTGTCAGAGTGTGTTTGCGATCCCTCTATTCTTCAGAGTGGAACATCCGAGAGAGCATGTTTGTTCTGAAGCCCCTTCTTTCCTTCGCAGGGTGCCTGCGGACATGACAGTAATAGTTTGGAGTGGTGTGGACTTGTTGGAATCCTCATTGGCGGTTTGAACGGGTGAAACAGACCCACTTTAATGAAGGATATTTGTGCTGCAGGTCATAAGAAACTTTCAGATGGGAGTTTCACATCTCTTTCTGGTTTTGCTAATACAACGCATGAAGCTCGTGCAGTATCAGTGATCCCCTTTTATGCAGATTCAACAGATATTTTATATGTGACACAACATTCTTTTCGGACATTCAAAATTAAATGAGCCATTGACGTATTGCCGTTCCACTTTGATTCAGAAGACAGCACAGAGATAATGTTTCACAACCCAGCACGCAATGTATCAAATAATTCAAATAGTATTTCAAAGCCAAACCAGCTTTAATAAATTCAACACCAAAGCTCGATTAAGTTAAACTGAAACACATTTTTTACGTCTTTCAAAATAGCTCATCCTGTAAATCAAGCTGTTTCAAAACCAAACGTCACATTGGTCTTTGATTTCATGAAGATTATCTGAAAGGGTTAGCTGATGAGTCATGAGTTCTGTCCCATTTCTAAAAAACGATAATCATCTTTCCAACTATCCATTGCTATATTCACCAATACCTCCCTGGAATCAAGCTCTCATAATTTATGCCATGTTTCATCTCTGCATGTGGTGCTGCCCATGGAAAAGAAGGGCCCATAGATATAATGCCAATATTTTTTAGTATGCGCACATATTTCTATGGACATTTAATGCTGTTATGGGCAGCTTACACAACAAATCTTGTACAATTCATACTGCAATATTTATGATTTTATTGCTGCACTGGGCTTAACGCTGTATATATTTTTCTAAAATCATACTCTTTCTTCTCCTCACCGTTAACTCTCATTTATTTTGTATTTAAATACTGTAGCTAGCTACATATATTTTCTTCTTACTTTTTACAAAAAAATGCACAGACATTTCACTGTCTTTGCATCACTGTGTATGTGACATTAAACTTTCAACTTAAACTTGTTATTGTGTGCATTAAATATAAGTGAAAGTGACTTAATAGGACTGTTACAGTGTAATGTTAGGCTACATAACATGACATTACAATTCTGTATTTCACAAAAAATAATAACAATATATATCTTTTAAAATGTTGTGAAAGAATATTATTGGTCAGGAAAAGTGGTAGAGTAGCTGATTGGAAAACTGGGACTAGTGGAAAGTTTTGTGTTGTGTGAGTGGAAATAAGAAAGAGTACAACATATAAAAGCCCTATGCTTTTAATCACACTGTTTAATGAGGAGGAATTTGAATATCTGGGCTCTCACTTTGACTCTTCATTAATGTTTAATTATGCAGAGCAGTACAAAGACCAGAATGCCATTTGTGACTTAACATTTGTGTTTTGCTGTTAAATTAAACATTAATTTGAAAGCTACATAAAGACACAACTCAACTTTGAAGCGCATTAGATAGTAGGGTTAATTATCTCCAATTTTCCACAACTCCTGAGATGGGTCTGGCTTAGAGAGCTACTGGCTTCCCAGAGAAAACAAAAGCAAAATCAGAGGGAATGGAGGAAGATGCACTGCATTCCCCTGATGCTTTCTCACGCACAATGTTTAATTCAATGGTTTAGGCCGCATTAGAAATATTAATAACAACGACAGAAACAAAATCTTCGTAAAGTGTTTTACGAGACGAGTGGCAATACTGTTTCTGTACCCGACATTCACCAGATTGCAATTTTAAATGAGCGAGCTATTCTCGTAAAGGATTGAACCATCAGTCGATTTGATTAAAATTGTGAGTTGCAATTTGCTAATACAAAAGCTTCCACAACTGAACAGCTGAATTGAAATTCAAAGTGAGAAATAACATAATAATGATCCATAAAAGCGACCAGGGGAAGATGTCACAAGGTCTTTTGTGTCAAAAGTACTGTTATACAATGTGTTTTCTCTAGCAGTGGTTTTGTAGGTTGGTTTGAATTAGGGTTCAAAACCCTCTTAAATTGAAAAAAAAAAGAAAAAAAGAAAAGTGAATTCTTTGTTTTTTTCTGGACAATAACTATTTGTACTGAGGCGTTGTAAATCGTATGTTCTTGCTAAGAGAGAGTCATTTTGCTGCTCTAATCTCCTTTGTAATCTGCTGTCTGAATCTCAAATCCTTCCGTTCATCCCATGATTATTACAGAATATAAAGTATATTGTTTGAACACTGAAATTAACGCTCAATACAATGTAAGCAGCTTTAAGGGCAAGCAAAAATCTTTACTTCAACTCTCTTGCAAAGTGGTCTTAAGAAAAAGATTGCGTGGTCGCAAGCTTAGAGGTGCAGTAATATATTTCATATCTACGTGCTTGAAACTACACAATGTCTATTTTCTACTAGACTCTTGTACTGTATATCACAAGAGTGGATTTTTATTCAAACGGATTTCAACTTAAAGGCGACAACAAGTGTGTACTGGAAACTTTTTAACATAAATAATTTGTACTACTTTTCAAATGTCTTTTTACCCTTTTACCCTCGTCTCATAGAATATTATACATTTATTACATTTTAAAATCCAAGATAATCTGAACTATTTCTAATAAAACTTTCTGTACTGAAATTACCACAAAATGTTTTGTCATTTCCGATTTAACTGTAATTTTGTGCAAAAAGGGTGACAATATTATTGAATAATATGTATTTAGGATATATAAAATCCTAGTAATGAAATTACCCTTAGTAAAGAGTCAGCCATTTTATTTTATAGAGTTTAAAATGTCTTTGGAAGTCTAATACACTAAACATCATTTGAGATATGGTGGAAATTACACTGTCATGGAATAAATAATAATAATAAGAAAAACTAGTAGGAGAGTGAAAAGTGGTTTAAATGAAGAGATAAAAAAAATGTTTTGAAAGAGAAATGTCAAAAGTTAATGTACTTTTTAAAAACAGACCTTGCATTGTCCTAACATTGCTCACAAATGGCTAAATACATAGCTATGCCTTTAGCCTGCAATTTGATGTCATTTGGATCAAATGTATTTTGATAGTAAGTCCAGCACTGCCGTGACAGTCAGGTTAAGCCTGTTTACATGTACCGCAGTGAGTGACAATCTAAACAACATTCTGTAATTACACAAAACATCACTTCATTAGCTCAATTCTGTAAAGTGTCCTTTCAAAAGCACGATACTTAGCAGTCCTTCTAGGCAAGCCATTTGAAGAGTCAGATCTCTCCTACTCACTGTAAGCCTGTCAGTCTGTCAAAATCTGCAGTAAACATGCCCGAAAGGTGCCGAGTGCATGAGACACGAGATCTGACAGTGCCTAGCCAAAGATCTTCACTTCCACGGACAGTTGAGGAGATGGTGTATGGACATCAACCACATGCTATTTATCACAGTGCCTATAAACTTTGCAATAACCTCCACTGGCCTTCTTCCAAACAGTACAAATTGGTTCATAATTGCTGCTTATTTTCTGCCCACTTTTTGAGGAAGGATTGATTTATTTATTCATTTATGTTCGCCCTGTCTGACTGACCTCAGCAAAGGATTCCCCCTTTAATTCATGTTCAAAGTGTGTGTGTGTCAGGTGAAAGGAGAGTGCAAAGTTTGAGATTTAGCTCTGCTGTCTCTCCAGCTTGACGCCACATGCCAGCATATGATATTTCAATCAGCCTCAGATGTTTCCTCTTGATTCTCAAACACTCATGTCAGGCAACTATTGTCAATAATATGAGGCAGTTGTAAGGTCTTAGTGCAGTCGCTTATGTGTAACAGGATTGCTGGATTCGATAGTCTTTTTCACGCAGGTGACGCAAACACGGATGTGATGAGAATTGGATTTCCATTGTCTGACGGTTTTTTGTTTCCTGCTGCACTGAAAACTGATAGGCTGTGCGAGAAAGGACTTTGGTGTTCAGGATGAATGTTTTGGAAGATAATACTTTTCCGTGGGTTGTTTAGTACAATGAAAATATTTTGAACTTGTCTTTTTTTCTCACAGGTAAGACGTAAAGGGTTAATTTACCAAACATTTTTAATTCTGTCGTCATATAATTCTTTTTTTTTTTTTTTTTTTTTTTTTTTTTTACAATAATAATGCTGGTTCCAAACCTGTATGACTTTCTTTCTGCTGCGTAAAACAAAAGAAGATATTTTGAACAATGTTTTAACTGTCCATTCAGTAAAGGCTGGGGTTTGGTTTGAAATCTGTTAATCTGACTATACAAATGGTCAAATTAGAAACTTTTAATTCTGTATTGAATTTGATGTGATTTGCATAAATGTGTATAAATCCACACAGGCTAAAATCAGTTGTTTTCTCTAAAGGAAACCAAAGAGTTTCATCTGTGCGTATGAGTTTTGTGGGAGCTTTGAAAGTGATAAATGCATATGTCTCCCTTGGTTCATAACCCTTTTAAATGAACCCGAAAGGCTGTGTGTGTCAACACTGTGATGAGAATTTCTAGTGAAGTAGATTCTTAGTTCTGTTTACTCACTTGTTGACATAAATCACAGTAATATGAAAGATTTCTTGACACTACCAGTCAAAAGTTTGGTGATTTTTTTTTTTTTTTAATTAATTTTATTCAGCACGGAGTGGCAGTAAAGATATCTATAATGCTACAAAAAAATGTTTTTGCTTCAAACAGATGCTGAACTTTCTAATCATCAGAGAATCCTTAAAAAAAAAAAGTATCACGATTCCCACAAAAATATTAAACAGCACAACTGCTGTCAACATTAATAATAATAACAAAAAATGTTTCTGGTGCACCAAAACAGCATATTAGAATGATTTCTGAAGGATCATGTGACACTGAAGACTGGAGTAATGATGCTGAAAATTCAGCTTTGCCATCACAGGAATAAATTACATTTTAAAATATATTAACATAGAAAACAGCTATTTTAAATTGTAATCATATTTGACAATATTACTGTTTTTATTGTATGTTTGATCAAATAAATAAAGCCTTGGTGAGCGTAAGTTCTTTCTTTTTAAAAAACATCTTACCGACTCCAAACTTTTGCACAATCCCTTGGTGCACAATTTCCAAATGTATGGTCATTTTAAATATGTTAATTTGCAAACATGCTAAATAAAGCACCTCCAGCGCTGTGATTGAGGTTCAAGGCTGCTAAGTTTCAACTGATAAATGCTGTAATCCTGGTATTAGTAGAGATATAAGGATCTGCACCAGCGTTTAAGGTTAATATCAGCAGTGACAGAAGCACAAAAAGGAATGAAAGTCAACTCCAGATGCTTAAGACACTGATCAAAACCTCCAATGAAAGAACGTGAACTTCCTTAATCACAACTATCCCTCAATCTGACACAAGTGTTTTGTCTTGCCCTAAGCCTCACAGATCTTCGAGACCTCGGCTGAATGCCTCACAGATTGCAAATCTAACTCTCCACGCTGCTGAATTAACGAGCCTGCACACTAATTTCTAATCCCGGTTGAGGTTGATTGACAGCGGTGGCAGACTACGAAATGGCTTGTACCATCATTACAAGCACTTTTTTCTGTGTGAGAGTTTGGGATTATTTAAGATTACTGCTTAATGCCTTTTTAATCTCTCCTGCAGAAAATAAAAAAAAAAGATTTCTGGGCAAAATACTGGACAGCAAGTACAGTGGCGGTGATAAGATATTATAAGTGCGCAATGAGATCAGAAATCGGCTTTTTATCCTCGTTTTGCCTCATTATGAGAGCTAACTCTGCTATCAATCTATTGATAAGCATTTGGCGCACCCTAAAACACCAGCCGGAAGATTATCTCGCTTTAGATAAGTCCTAATAAAAAGTCTTCGTGACAACAATGACTGGACAGAAATGTCAGGAAATGCTTTTGGATGCTAAAGAACTTTGCATCCTGAAAGATCCATCCAATCACTGGTCTGCAGATAAAAGACTGTGTATATTTTTTCTTGAGGGGTTTTAAGAGGTATGACACCAGCTTCGAGAGACAATATCAAGCCTGGTGAAAGTGGACGCTAAGCTCACTGAGCAATTAGGTTTCTTTGTAGATGTTTCAATCCTTTGAGACTTCATAAATGTATTGAGCAGTTTGGTTAAGCTGTGATCTTACAAAGTTTGAGCTGAAAAAGGAAGGATAGATTATTAAAGATGAAGCAGGAAGCCCAAGATGTTATTAGAAGTGAGACCTTGTGACACAAGATCAAGGCCGATGGCACTTCTGACAAATCTTCACTATTAAGATTTACTAGATAATAAGCATCTGTGTTATATAGCTATTGAGATTACAGTGCATTTATTAGTTTTTGAATAGTTTTGCCAGTAACACTTTTACTAATGTTAACAAATGAGACCTTATTGTAATGTATGTTAGATAACCTTGAGCAATACATTTGTTACTGTATTTGTTCAATTTGTAAACGTTGGTTAATAAAAAATATTACTATAAAAAAATAACAAACATTGGTTGTTCGTGTTACTTCACAGTGCATTAACTAATGTTAACAAACACAATATTTGATATTAATAATGTATTAGTAAATGTTGAAATTAACAAGTGCATTATCAGTTCATGTTAACTAATAAGTTAACTAATGTTAACTAATGAAACCTTATTGTAAAGTGTTAGGGATGTCCCGATCAGGTTTTTTTGCCCTCGAGTCCGAGTCCGAGTCATTTGATTTTAAGTATCTGCCGATACCGAGTCCCGATCCGATACTTCTAACTTATATTGCAAAAACAAAAAAGAATAAAGAAGAGCGAAAAAAACAGATCCAGGATGTTCCTTATTTTTTATTTAATTCACCTTAATTTAACATTCAACAACTCTGTTAACAAACAGAGCACTTCTGTGAGGTAGCTTGAACAATCAAGTAATAAATAAATTCTTCACTTTTGGACTTTAGTGCAACAGTAAATATTAAAAAATATTTCACACTGCACTGTTAAAACAGAGCATGCAGCGCGTATTTTTTTTGGCCCCCATGTTAACAGATTAAACCAGGCTTTAGAGCATTCACACCGCACGCAGAGGTGGCGCGGCAGTGCGTAGCAGAGCAAAGCAGGAGTGCCGTGATCGTTTCGGCGCCGAGTCTATTTTTGCTGCGCCGCTTTTGCTGAATTAAAGTGACAATACATTGATCATGGCCATAATACACCGCAGTTTTATCCAAAAAGTGCATTGATGATATCTATTGTGTTTTAAACAGTCAATCAAATGACCAACTGCAATTTAAAAAGAAAACAAATGTCCAAAAACAAACTTGTTGCCATAACAATAAAAACAAAGATGAACCAAAAGTTATATAAATGAAATTATTAATAAAATAAGCTTCTTGACAAGTCTTTTCTCTTAAATGTATTTGAAAACGAAAAAAAAAAAGCCAACTTATCCATTATAGACTCTGTCTGTACACAACCCACGGTTCAGCCGCGCGTGACAAACGCTGCCAGTATGAAAGCAAAACGCGCGTGTCCTGCTCCTGCTCACCATACGCACTGCTCCTGCGCTGCTTACACTCAGTGTGAAACCGCCGTAACTCTGTGTCACCGCATAATAGAGGTGTTAAAAAATAATGAGAATATAAATACATATATATCCGAGTCCTGATCGGGAGGTAACGTCCGATTCCGATCGAGTCTGAAAACACGCGATCGGGCCCGATTTCCGATCACGTGATCGGATCGGGACATCCCTATAAAGTGTTGCCGTTTTTCCGGTTCTAACAGATGATAAAATGGATGAAAGAATGAACTTTGGCTGAATGTGTTCGACTGTCCTACCTGAATCACGTTCTTTCGACTGGATTTCTCTGTTGTCCACTCGATAATAGCCCCACACAGATCCACACCATCTGCTTTACCACCTGGTTTCTGTGGAGAAAGTACAATTACATTAACATGTTTGCCAAGATACTAATAGAAACACCACATTTTTCATGTCTTACGTGACTTTGTGTAATAATAAACAATTTAAAAACACAATGTTTTGATACAGGACAGATCGCCTATTAAATCAAACATTTTTTAATAATAGATGACATTTGTCAGGAGATTTTCACATTTATATTCAAATATATTCAATTGCTTTGTATTAAAATAATAAAAAATAAAAAAGCTCCACGTCAGGCTTTTAAGCTATGTAAAGAGGCATTTCATACAGTCCTACGGTTTTAATGAGGTGGCAAAAATACTTAACTTCATCCTGATAACCTCTGTGTGTATCGCCCTAAGAAATGGCAGAGAGCTCGGGGGCTTTATGGCCACTTGACCATGAGTGATGTTGAAACTAATATGAGTTGACCCCATCGATGGCCTCGGCATACCATTTACAAGCATGTGAAGGTAGTAAACCTTTATTCTTCTCTACCTCATTTTCTCTATCACTGCAACATGCGGCTCAAATCAGCAGAATAATAATATGGCTGTAAAGTCCCGTGCATGATAAGTATTTCTTTTTTCAGCAGTGTTTTAAATAGTCGGCATCAAAGCAAAGTTAAGAATTGAGACAAATATGGAAATCATTATGTTTCCCCACCCAGTTGCTAACAGTTATGCTGCTTAACTCCCAACTGTAGCTACTCATTCAATTCTTTTGTTTTATTTTTCTGATTTTACATATTATTCAAGTATTTATTTTATCATAAAGGTAACATTTATCAGTTGACAAACATTTGCTCATTGATTTTTCCCCTAAATACAGGTGCAGTGGGTGTATGCAAATATGTGCCGTGGTCTTACCAAATTTGCAACAGCTTCTTGTTTGCTCTCTTTATAGAATAATAGTTGATTGGAGCAAAGAACAACCCAGGTTGAAGTCCAGTTTTTTCTGTGAAAATAACTGAGGTTATTACTCACGGTAAAACTTTAGTTAATAGTGAATATATGTCACCAAACTAGTTGTTTATTAGCTTGCATATTACTAACATATTGGCTGTTTTTATTATTTATAAAGCACATATGAATGCCTTATTCTGCATGACCATATTCTACATCCCTTAATCCTACCCAAAACCTAAACTTAACCACAACAAAAACTACCTTACTAGCTAGTAATAAGCAGTAAAATAGGAGTTTATTGAGGTAAAACTCGTAGTTAAGAATGAATACGTGTTCCCCAAAATAAAGTGTGACCAAACTAGATACAGTAGATAGATAGATAGATAGAGAGAGAAGATAAATAGATAGATAGATAGATAGAGAGAGAGAGAGAGAGAGAGAGAGAGAGAGAGAGAGAGACAGACAGACAGACACAGACAGACAGACAGACCGTAATTTCTTTCCTCCTTCAGCAATTTTGGCTTTGTTCAAATATTCTCCTTTTAAAACAGTCTGTAAAAGAACAGAAACACAAAAAAATATTTAGTCTTCCAGAATAAAAAAAAACCTACAGTAGCTTAAAAACACTCTGGTTGGCTGCTGCATTTTAATTTATTTTATTGGTTAATTTGCTGGTAAAAAAAAAAAAAAGGTTTTGGAACCATGCTTCCCATTTCTTGTGTAATGAAACTCTCACTAAACTCTGTTTATACAGCTCAGATTTCCATTCTTCAAAATAATCATTATATTATTAACTTTTGTGAGCGTAAATCATTTACTGCAGGCTCTTCTGGCTCCCATATAAAAAAACAAAACAATTTTATACGATGGTGGTAGTGGAGGAGGTACGATAGATCATACCTGCAGCCCAACAGAACCATCAATGTTATGCTGAGACTGGTTCCTCCGGTGACGGTTGATCTAAACAAAGAGCATGTGTTGCCTGAATGAAATTATGGACCATGATATGACCAGAAATGTTTTGTAATTTACTTTAAAATTATTATTATTATTATTATATATTTTTTTTTGAGTAATACACATGGATCTTTCTTAAATGTTCTATAAAACTACAGATTATTTCCTACCAGGTCATTTGATTTCTCCTACAGAAAAAGGTTTGGCTTTTACAGTCACTGCACTAAATTGTATTTTACATGCATGTTACATATTTCTACGTAACATCTAATATTGAATTTAATTCCATCGATATTTAATTCTGGTTACAATTACAATTTAGTGAAAGGTTTTTTTTTTATCATAAAAATGTACATACCACACAAAATGATTATTATAGTAACAAGAAAGCAGATTATTAAGCTGCTGTTTTTAAGTTTTGTGTTAGCTTTAGTTTGATGAAAATGGCAGTAATAGCAGCCGGCCCTGTGCAGCAGTGCTGGCCTGCCCTCTGCTGTTCTGTGTCTGTGTTTCTAAAAACAGCCAACGCAACAGGAAGCTGCAAATAACATGGTGCATGTAGTTTCACACACTCATGCAACATACTGTAGATAGACAGTTAATGTGTGATTGCGCTCGTGCTCACAGGTTTCTGTAGTGTGTCAGGCTCTGGTAAGACCATAGACTTTGTCTGGCTGAGTCTCTCTCCAGAACTGTTCTGAGAGCTCTTGATCCTCATCTGAACAGCTCCAGGAAGCACCAGTGCTGGCTGCTTTTGCATCGCTGACACTGAAGAAAAAATAGCAATAACACAAAATCTGTCATTTACAATTTTTGATTGGCTGAAAATGTGAACAATACATCAATCAGCCAGACACAAAAATAATCAAAGGATAGTTTTGGCCAACAGAAACTTCAAATTATAAATTGCATGAAAAAGTGACATTTTATGAAAAATATCCTTCCACAGTTCAACCTTTCTGTTAAAAATTGAAAAAACCTTTCTGTTAAAAAAACAGGTCCGAGGCTATTAGCCCAGCACGGTCCGTTTAAAGCCCTGGCTCGCACTGGCCTGACAGTGGAAACACGGCTAATGAAAGCAGTGCATTAAAGGCTTGTTAGAATGGTGTTTAAATTGACTTGGAACAACCTGTGCATTAAACATATTTATTGCACACCTTCCAGCCAATCAGAATTGAGTATTCAGACAAACCATGGTATAACAGTAGAGAACGGCTTTTATCAGTGGCACTGGTTCCAGAAGAATTTTTCATTCATTTTCCCATAGGGATTTTAAAATAGTCTTCATTAAAGGGTTATATGAACCAAGCCATTTTTGAAAATCGGACAAAAAGACAAAAGGCAGAAGATTGTGTACTTAATGGATTTAGTGAGGGAAGGAAAGGGTTAAGGGAAAGGGAAGGAGGGAAGGAAAGGGAAGGAAACCCTTAAAGGGTTCAACATCAAATTAAAAAGGATGGAGAAATATAAAACTACTCATTTACAAATGTTGATTATAAAAACAATATATTTTAAGTTTATTGCAAAATAATATATATATATATAACAAACATTATTTTGAAAGCATAGGGAGATTGACTCGATTACATCATTCGAATTTAATGGTACTTTTTTTCCTTTGAGTTTTTCGTGTACAGACAACAAAGTTGATGTGGGAAAATGATTAAAATGCTGCATCATGCATGCCAGAAAGGTAGTTGGCAATGCCACATTGTAAAGAAAAAGTATGCCCCTATAGACTGAACATGTTCACGTAATATGTATGAGCATGACGTCACCGTTTTCACAAATTTTCAAAAATTACAAAGCGTTTTTGTAGTTTACATGGACACAATAATAAAGTTTGCATTTTCGTGGTGTGATGCATATTGTACCAACAATATCCATGGTTGTACCGGGATTGTTGTGCCTGCTATTTAGTGGACAGGGAATGTTTTGAAACGAAAATGCTGTTTTCAAATGTATCCGGATTAATGTGGACGTAGCCTTAGAATAAACCAAACAATATCATCCACTGCTGTGGACACTTATATAGTTATTGTTATAGTTATCTTTGTTGTTATCGTTCTTGGTGTGAGCGGGCCTTTAGAAGAAAAGGTTCTATATAGAACCTTAAAGGGTTCCAATCATGGGATCATTTTATAGATTTAGTTTTAATGAATTAATTTGGTTTGAATTCATTTTTAATTTTAATTAAGTTTTATAAGTTAAACAGCTCGTAAACACACTTAAAGTAGAAAAATGTAAATAAATAAAAACGTAAGACCCGGTTTCACATACAGGGCTTAGATTAAGCCAGGATTAGGCCTTTGTTCAAATTAGGATATTTAAGTAGCTTTTATAAACGTGCCTTTAAAAAACATTACAGTTGTGCATTTCAAGACAAAACAATGGCAGAGACATATTTTAAAAAATGTCAATGCAAGTTGCTTTTAGTTAAATCAGCTCAAACCTGCATTTTAGTCTGAGACTAGCTTAAGCCTTGTCTGTGAAACCAGGGGTAAATATCTTAACCATTTAAGACATTTCTCTTAATAAAACTTTTTGTCATAAAACAATGGGTTATATACAGTATAGAACCCCATTGAACATTTTTTGTAAGAGTGTAGGCCCGGTCACAACTTCCCTTCTTACCTACCATTAGTTGGCTTTTTAGTAGCACATGCCTCAGTAAAATAATGTTTCAGATTTATTTTGCTTACAATGAAAATGGCAGACATCAAACTAGAATTCCATTGCATCAATATATTTTAAAGTGTTACAGGTCTTTTCAAGTTATGGACTGAATTCACTTCCTGAAGTTTGAGCTTTTATAAAATGTTTATAAAACGCAAAATGTTTAAGTGCATATAGACACTACATTTGGATGTGTTCTTCTGCATATTTCACTATTGTGTCATTATTTATTTTGCTGTCTGTTAGCAGCTTTTTATATACGTTTCTTGTGAATGTTTCGACAGAGTAATTGCACCATCGGACAGAGAGTGGAGGAAATGATCTGTCAAGCCTTTTTTTCCACAGAATCTAAGCTTCTCAACTACTACATTTTAAGCTACAGTACATGCACATATATTTATATAGACTCTAAAACAATACAAACGTTTTTATATTTTAATAATTTGTCTTTGAATGGTTGACGTCAAAAATAAACAACCAGCTCTTGCAAAATTCTATAGTGCACTTCACACTAACAGCCATTTCTGTCAGTTCTTAACAGGTTTTAGACAGGCGATAATTCTGTCAGCCACTATTTAAATTTTTGTGAAATCACTTGGACTATAATTTGTAAACAAGCCATGGTCAAGAACATCATGGTACAGATATCAAGATCAGTGGCAGTTTACAGATTTATGCAAAAATCCCATTTTGTCTTCAAAACTGTTTCTATGTGTATACTTATTTAAAATGTTTCTGTAGCTGGTAAACCATGAAATCTGCTGCCGCTATGATAACACACTGTAGCATGACAGGAAATAAATAAATCTTCAAAAAAAAAAAAAAAAAAAAGCACAGCGGAAACAGTGCCACTTTCAGTCGTGTATGACAATTTGCCTTTCTTACAAGAGTGGGCTAAATGCAATATCCTCTGTTTAAGGGGATTGAATTGCCAATAAAAGTTACAACTGGAAGAAAATATTCTTAGTATTTTTTTTTTTTTAAAGCATCTTATCAGTTCTGACATTTTGGCATAAGTTTTGGGAACTTTGCATGCAAATACTTAGTTCACATTTAATCAAGGCATCACAACATTTCAGTTAAAAAAACACAACTTCTTTAACTTCTGACCTGACAAATTGTCATATATTAAGGCAAATAATACTATTATATTATACACTTTTAAATTTATAATCAAAATAATTAGCTCTAGATATGCATGTAAAATAACACATATCTGTCCCTCTGCGTACCTACTTTTCTTTAAGCATAATTTATTTGATATGCAGGATAGAGATATAAAATCAGGATCAAGATATAAAATCAGGATCAAGATCTAACTTAGAAACAGGTTTGCATCTAGCTTAGAATGTAAGCAACCATCAGTGAATCTTCAGTAACCAGCTGTCAACCAGAAAACATTTCTTTAGTCGCATCATCTCTGTTCATTTTCTTAAATATTCTGTCATTCCCCAGTGCTGCCGTCCTAAAAATGTATAAAGTGAACACTCGTACCTGGTTCTCTGTCGGGTTCCGAAAAATACTGCTCAAAACCTGTTTCAGCAGAGACAGAGAGAAAGTGTCGTTTGGAGGAAGTGTACAAGTCACATGGGACAGTCAAACTACGTCTTTCAAGATGTGCAAGCATTAGTGCATACATGGGGCTTCTGCAATCACACACTCTTCACTTCCTGAGGCCTGTGACAACGGTTTCAGACAAGATGGCCGCTGTTAGAGCTCACAAGGACAGATGAAAGCAGATCAGCACCATTTCAGCCTGAAAAGTCTCCATAGAGATAGATATGATGATCAGACTGGCTCTTATTTTGGAGAAGATTGAATAAATTAGACCTGGTTTTTGGGGTCAAATCACTTTGATTTTCTGGTCTTAATGTTGAAGGTAGTGATTTTCTATGTAATTTTTTATAAATTTTCTATAAATTTTATATAATGACTTTCTTTGTATCTTTTCTTTTTTACTTTCTCTTTTATTAAGTCTAACCATGACTTTCAGTTTCAATTGTCTGAGGGTGTACATTTAAATATATCTTTTGGTGCACCATAACCCTATTTGGCTCGGTTCAAAAACAGGAAACAGTATAATAGCATGTGGTTTGAAGCCCATCTCCCCTTCTCAGTCTTTGTGATTTTACAGTAAAATAAAATAAAAATAAAATAAAATAAAATAAAATAAAATAAAAATAATAATTAAAAAATGAAATAAAATAAAATAAAATAATAATAAAAAGGGGACCCACATCAGACCAGAATACCTTGCAGATTTGGGTCTCCTAATAATAATAAATAAATAATAATAATAAATGTTATTAGAAAAAGAATTCTAGATATTTCCAGAAATGTTTGTTGCATTAATGTCAAAAGGTCAGCTATGGTCTTCTCTTTTTCTCTAGAGATGCAGTGTAGTACAATATAAGCACCTAAATCAAACGTAATGGTGATAACTGCACTGTAAAAAAAAAATACATCCCCAAGTCAAAAATTTCAAGTGACCGATAACATCTAAATTTTTCAATTAGTCTGACGTATTATTTCTCATTGAGCCAATGTTAACAGACTATTGCAACAAGAATTTCACTTGGGCCAATTGAAAAATGTAGATGTTATCGGTCACTTGAAAATTTTGATTTGGGAGGGTTAGAAATTTTTTACAGTGTGATAATACATTATTTAATCATTTATTTATTAATGACAATATTTTGTATATTTTTTAAAGCTGTAATTATTTCTTTAGATTTACAATCAAACTACAATAATGACATGAGGAGTTTAAATGTTCACTGAATGCAGAGCACAATTAGGCCACTAGATGGAGACCATAAATTTAAAGAGAAAGCAACAAAACATTTTATAATGTAATATAAAATACATTATAATATAACCGACTTCAACCTTTTTAACAATGTGTTATAATTTCTCTATATACATATGTCAATATACTAATATATTTCTGCACCCATACAACTAATAAATGGATTAAAGCAAGATATAATAGTAAGGTTTACTACAGCTGGACAAATCCACGGTCCACAACATCCACATGCAGAACCTTAATTCAGCCACTAGATGACACTCTCACAGAACGAAAATCTCACCTTTTAAACCATAGCCTTTTATATATAGGCCTAAGTCTTTTTTTTTTTTTTTTTTTTTTTTCTGGTTTTACTATTAGTATTTTTATTAAAAATCAATCTATAATAAATTGAGAAGGGCACACTGTTAAGACCAGACCAGATCATTTCTCTGATTGGACTGGGGAAGAAAATTTACATGATAGCTGGTTATAAAATTGTCATTTTATCTTAAATTATAAAACATTACATGATGACGTGATATAGAGAGGCTTCCTAAAATTTGCTCATGCAGGATTGCAGTAAACAGCCTAAGCATGTGAGGTTACATGATACTATGTAGAGCAAACGTAGTGCAGTAAAGTAGTATTGAACATAAGCATATGGGGAAAAAAAAGGGTCTCAATGATACTCTGGTTATTTTATTGGCAAAGAACTGGATAAGAACTAAAATAGAAGACATGCAATTTACAGATAACAGATTAATAATATTATTATGTTTGGTGATGCTTGCCCTAGTTCATTTATTTTGAATCTGGATTTCATTTTTTTTGTCCCATTTATCTAAAGCGTTATTAAGACGTGTATTAATCATATTGGCAAACTTTCCCTCATTAAAGAATGAAAGCGTGGACATGAGCTAATTCAGTGTGCAGGAGGTGCGGGACAGTTTTTAGAGAATTAGAGACAGGAATGTGCTGGAGTTCACAAACAATGTCAGATTGTATTACGCCGCAGGGGCGTCACCCTGTGAGTGAGGTGCTGTGTGTGAGTGGGGTTAATCCAGTGTTTATGAAACACACAGGGTGAATAGCCGGCCCGGTCACACTCAAACTCCACTGCTGTGTGATGTATGTTTGCTCTGTCACTTCATCTTAGAGAGAGCGGACGGGTAAAAGACAGAGAAAGAGAAGAGTCTTTTTTCTTTCTCTTTAACAATGACAGGTGAACAGAATCTTTAAACCCGTCGATAAACGAGCAACTTTTGAGACAAAGCTGTGAGCAAATAAAAAGAGAGCGGTTTCAGAGAACACCTTTCATCATGAATATCTTGAGAGGTGTTTAGGTCTAAGGCCGAGGCCCGGTGGTGTGGTCCGACCTCTTTCCGTGTCTCCGCCGGGACATATGGCCAGTGCTCTCGGTTCCCATGTCTGCGTCTAGATTAAACCCTGAACCAGAGGTGTGTTAATCCCAAACAGCACCTCACATTGACAGAACTGGGGCTCTTTGATCAGACAAAGAGAAAGAGAGAGAGATTGATTGGATGAAGGGGTAGAGAAACAGAGGGATGGGATGGAAAATAAAGGGCTCAAGTAATAATAATTTGTACCAGACGGTAAAATCTCCTAAACATATATTCATAAAGCTCAAACGCTTACCCAAATCCTAAACCGAAAACTGTTCCTTTTAATATGAGCCAAGTTGTATCTTACTTATATAGTTGTGGAATATTTTAATACTTATATTCAGCAAGGATGCATTAACCAAATGTGACAGCAAAGCAATTTTCAATGTTTCTAAAATGTTCTTTTGAACTTTCTATTCATCAAAGAATCCTCAAAATATTGAGCTGCACAACTGTTTTCAGCATTGCTAATAGTAATAATAAATCTTTCTTGAGCATCATATCAGCATATTAGAATGATTTCTGAAAGATCGTGTGATACTGCAGACTGGATGACCGCTGTAAATTCAGCTTTGCAGGAATAAATTACATTTTTAAATATATTCACATAGAAAAGTTCTTTTAAATGAGTTTGAAAATGTCCAAACTGAGTTGTGAGGGCATTTGAAGTGGTCTTCAATGTTGTCTTTATAAATCATGCCAAAGCATTAAATCTAGGCTACTAGGCTATAGACAGATTTGCGTGAGGTTATGTTGAATCATCAGTGGTGTGTGTGTTTAAGGGCTTATAAGGCAGCAGAAATGAAGAGAACTGTTATTTCAATAGCAGGAAATGGAGCTCTCAGTGAGTACAGACATAACTATGAGGTATGGCGTGAGAAACTCTTGTTCACAAAACTCACACATTTAATGCCGTTCATTAGCATACGTAACATAAATGAATATATTGAGAATAATGTTCTGCTCCAAAATCTATATGCAGTGACACAGAAATGCATTAAATTTGATCAAAAATAAATGTGTAAAACTATAGGCCAGATTACAAAGTAAAATGTTTCAAATATTCAAGGTGTGAAACCATCGTCAGACTGACAGTGATATACTGGTTATCCACTAGAGGGCAGCAAAGGCCAGAACACACGACTACTCTCTCTACCTTTCCACAAACAGACAGATGGGCAAAATGGATTTATATTGGTGTGTGTGTGTGTGTGTGTGTGTTGGGGGGGGGGGGTGAGGGGTGAGGGGGGGGGGGGTGCGTGTGTGCACACGTGTGAATTTTATATATGCAAGTCAGAGATCATAAATGTGTTTTTGTTAATATCCTGCCTTGTCAGGTTCACTTTTACTCTGAGTCACTCTGTTGAGTGTCTCTCTTCGCTTTAACATGAAAGGAGAAAGTGTGATACACACACACACACAAATATATGTGCTCAGGTTGGAGTCCATTAAAGCCGCAGCGCCCACTCTAGTAGACGTCCAGTGTGACAGCAAGGTCACAGAAGGTCAAATCTCCTCAATACAGCTCATCTTGTCACAGAAGCAAACTTCTGCCCCTGACCCCCCGACAGCTTTGGCCTCTGACCTCATGTTCTTAGGACTTTTTTTTTTTTTTCATTATGAGCGAGCAAACAAAGCCGTTCTCTAATCATTGTCCGACAGACAGGACAGGAGGTAAAAAGATATTATTATCTACTTAAAAGGGCTTTATTCAGCTATCATATGACCAAAAACATGGAGCTAAGTGTGGACTGCATATTTGCCTGCATATGCAATGAAAAAAGTGAAACTGTTAATGTTGTCGCTCTTCAGGTTTAAAAAAAGCACAGTTTTCACATATTACGTATTTATGTTGATAGATTAAATTAAGTAAAGAAATATTAATACATTTTTGCTAAAGAAATTCTAAATTGTTTGAAAAAGTATTTTACTTGACTAAAATTATGCAATTGTGTTAAATCAATCAGAGTTAATGGACTAAAAATAAAGAATATAAAATACAAAAAAAATTAAGGCAACAAAGTCTATGATATTATGATATATTTATGTCATGATATAACAAATAAATATTGTAATTTACTTTACTATCAAATTTAAAATACATATAAAATACATATACAAAACACATTATATAGGCCTATCTAATAAATATAATCAAAACTTATGTTTATTACTTGTATATAATACCGCTATTAATTGACTATTACGGAGGATTTTTTACTTCCGGGTGGATCACCTATACTATTGGTCCTCCTAATTGTCAATCATTCTGGTGAATCAATCAAACTTATTCAAAAAGTGGAGAGGGCGGGTCTTATCTAAAATTCGGAAAGATCCTCCACTATACCTTTAACAGATTTGAAGCTGTACTGTAACTGCCATGCCATATGAAAATAAATTCTGATTTGGTAACCTATGTGTGTATGTATTCTTAATCCAGGGTCTTAATAATTGAACTATAGCGAACTCATCTCATGCGCTTTCCTTACCACGTGCAGCCGCATAGTAAACACTCAAAGGTTTTTTTTTTTTTTTTTTTTTTTAATGACAACCTTCTTGTCACTTTTACTTTGTCGTACCTATTCATACAAAATGCAAACGAGACATTAATCTCCATAATCATTTATAAATATGACTACTCAAACGCATACGTAACCTCCTCCATCACAGAGCCGTTTAAAAACTCTTTCAACAGCTCCATAGTTAGTTCTGACTGGTGACGCGGTGCGCAATGACAGTTGGGTGATTTTTACTCTCCACTATCGTGAAGTGATGTATCAATGTTCCCTTATTCCCTATGATGTTCACAATACCCTTCGAACTGAAAATGTTCGCTCCCTCGGATTGGAATCTCACTTAAGATTCCAATGGAAAGCACCTTTAGACTACATTTATTCAGCTAAAAACAAAGACAGACAAAATAACAAAAATACATAAATAAAAAAATAACACTGATTGGAAAAAAACACAATCTAATTCTATCACTGTACCATGGTTCCCCCTCATTACTTTTTGTAAGGGTTTTATTGTGTTTTTTTCTATTAAATTGTATACACTGTTATCTATTATTTGTCAAAAAGCCAAGCCAGGGAATATGTCTGTCTAATTTATTAAGGTCAATCGGGTAAAAGTTAGGCCTCACACAAACTAACTGAAAAATATTTTTCTTCAAACCGAGAGCCATTTAGACAGAGTGGGACTCTCTGTAAATGAACTGAATGTAATATTTTACATAAGAATGGTTTTACAAACAGTTTACACAGAAATACATTCTGCTCGTGTTTCATGAATGAGGCACAAGGTCAACGTGATTTCAAGATAAAGATATGTAAACTCCTTGTTACAGTTTCCAACAGGGTGAGCATTTTATCATTAAAGTTAGGGTAGGCAATTTCAGAGAGGCTAGAATAGCAAGCTAGCTAGCCTTCAGAGCAACTCCAAAGCCATGCCTCCTCCAAAACGCAAGAACAGCACAGCCAGAGCAGAGTTTGCAAAGGGCGTTAAATTACTTAATGTCCCAAGCACAATGACAATCAACGTAAACAAGCTCTGATTGCACAGGTTGCCAGCAAACAAACAGCAGCCATATTTTGATCTGTCATGACAACTCTCTGAGATATTGGCATGGTAAAGATATGACAATGTGAATGTATTTGGTCTTGGCGGAATAGATCTGCTATGCTGCTGCAGCTTAAGAGCAAGCACAGAGACTTGCCACTGCCAATACATTCACAGACATTTTGCTGTGAGCATCTAAGACATGAGCATATAACATACATTAAATAACATCCCGTAACAGATCCATACAGGTGGAGCTGGGGAAGAGGGAGGGTTTCTGAAAGTGCGCTGCAGACTGCTAACAGCAACACTACCGGTATTTGAATGTTGAACCGCAGCTCATTGGCCACTGATGCAACAACAACCAATCACCTGCGCTATGATGACGATGCGACCGCTTCCAAATTGAGTTAAGGGCATATATTTAGACCACTTCTATTATTGCTATCAGGATGTGAGGAGTGTTTCAACCAGTATAACAAAATTCCAAGATTTATAATTAAAGGTCCCGTTCTTCGTGATCCCATGTTTCAAACTTTAGTTAGTGTGTAATGTTGTTGTTAGAGTATAAATAATATCTGTAAAATTATAAAGCTCAAAGTTCAATGCCAAGCGAGATATTTTATTTAACAGAAGTCGCCTACATCGAACGGCCCGTTTGGACTACATCCCTCTACTTCCTTCTTTAATGACGTCAGTAGAACCGTTTTTTGACTAACCTCTGCCCACAGGAATGCTCCCTCAACTCTACCGAAATTCATTTATGTACTTGCGCACTTCTTATAACTTACTGTTTTTACTCAGCTCTTACAGTGATTTTCTGAAGTAAAACTGATGCTTCATCTTTTGTGTGATGTACAATAAACTTTATTAAACTCATCAGTATATGTTTGATCATCATTCGGACCTGGTCCGAAACAGCAGACTTGTAGGCTATTAATAAATAATGGATACATACAAGCAGATAACATATACGTTATAACCACCATAATTAAACTACTAAACTATACCTGTTTCATCTCTTTACAGCACTCTGACTCTGTAGGCATTATTGTCCGACTCGAAATGAACACCGTTACTGAGAGTTTCTGATATTATCATCATTCCGTGAGATGAAATTGTCCTGATAGACTGAGCGCGAGCTCGTGAGGCTCCGCCCCCTGGGTCGTCCAGCAGCAGCTTATTTGCATTTAAAGGGCACACACTAAAACAGCGCGTTTTTCTGAGCCCCAAAAAATGACAATTTAAACATGCTGTAAAAAATGATCTGTTGGGTATTTTGAGCTGAAACTTCACATACACACTCTGGGGACATCAGAGACTTATTTTACATCTTGTGAAAAGGGGCATAATACGGGACCTTTAATATAATTAACTAACTTTACTAACTTTAATAAAGAAACAAAAAATAAATGATTAAAAAAAAATCACCTAAAACAAAGATTACCTTTATGTCCTGTCAAATAATGTGATGCAGTTTTTCATGTAACAGACAAGAGAACAGAGCTGGTATGTGAGTAAAGGGACATGGGAAAAGCAACGATGGAAGAGTTTCATGCAGACACCCCTCTGAGTGGCCCGGAAACAAACCCACTTTCCTCACACATCCAGGAAACATTGCATGGAAAAGAAAGGCTGGGAAACTGTAGTTGTCCAATGACCCATCATATATACATTTTACTATGCCATTTTGAATTGATAGTGACAGTCCGAGAGGTGACAGCAAACAATAAAGTGAAGATGGGGTTGTGGGAAATTACCCCGCTACTCAGTTCTCGAGGTGCCCGCATATAAGTGCCATCATGCAATGCTTCAGAGCATATACAACACCTGCCAGGCCACATCTCTGACCTCAGGACTGCCTTGAGTGCAGAATGCGGTCCGTGCAGCGACAGGTGTGTTTTAGTGACATATTCTGCTTATATAAAATATACTCTAGCTATTACAATTTCTGCCATTTTGTAAAAATGTACAAAATAGGACCAAAGACTCTTAAATGTGTTAATGTTTTATTTTCTATTAATTTTTATGGTATTTGCAATTTTTACTACCAAAAAAATTGAAACTAAATCTATCTATATAGTTGTATTAGATTTAGATTCATACATATATAGCTGCACGATTGGATAAATTGAGAATAACCAATTTTGTTTTAAAATAGAGATCACAATTCTTCCACATTTCTGAACAGACAACTAAAAAAAACCCATGTCATTTACTAGAGGTACTGACAAAATGTTAATTGCTGCAGTCTATTTTATAATATTTTAGTAATTTGAATGAGTTTTAATTATTATGAAAATTTGATTTGAATGAATAATTCAATGACTTGTTTCATTACTGGATGAATCAGTGTTTTTTTTAACGAATCTCTTGAATTAATGGTTAAATGGCAAATGCATTTTATAAGAGTAACTTGTCATCACCTACTGGTGTAACAATGTAATTGATAGAATCTTCATTTGAAGTGTCTTTCAAGTTACTGATTAACGGTGATTAAGGTGATTAACTCTTATTTTGATTGCTATCGTAGATATCAGTGTTCATATCCGAACTATAAACTTTTATACAAGTACTTCTGTGATATTTTGGATTTGTAACAGAAATAATGATATTGTGTGTGGTTGAAAAGAATAGTTTCAAAACTATTTGTGACAACTGCTCTCGCTGGGTCTATTGACAACTACAACTATAACTAGGTCTATAGCTATAACAAAAAAGGGTTTCTTTGTGTCAGGGTAGGGCAGCACCTGGCCAGGTGTGTGAGTGTGTTTGAGGCGTTAAACCTGATTATCCCACCTGCATCCCATAAACCACCTGGGGCAGTGGTCAGTCGTCCAGTAGATTTGTGTCTCACTAAAATCTGCACATTGAGCAAATGTGAACTGGAGAAAAGTTCATGCTGACCAGCAAAGTACACCACTAAAAATCTTCCCTGTAGAGTTGAGTTATTAAGTCGGCCTTACACAATAATTTAGGGCCGGTACAAGAGGTCTCAGTAGTGAAAGTAAAGATTTAAAGTGTATGGCCATTTTTCTTGTAGCTTACTCTGTGTGTGTGTGTGTGTGTGTGTGTGTGTGTGTGTGTGTGTGTGTGTGTGTGTGTGTGTGTGTGTGTGTGTGTGTGTGTGTGTGTGTGTGTGTGTGTGTGTGTGTGTGTGTGTGTAAAAAAATAGAGTAAAGTACAAGCGGGACAGAGTGTGTTAGGGCTTTAAAATAATGTAGGAGTTACTGAGATCACATGAGAGTTATGTGATGGCAAATATATTACAGATCAGTTTATCATGAATCACAATTTACACATCAAATAGATTAATAATAAAATAAAAAATGCTCCTAAATATCTGATATAAGCTTTTATTTATTTATTTTTTTAGTCTTTTACATTTAAAAGCTTTGATCTTAAAAATCAATACTTTAAAAGGCACAGACCATCTATAATTTTTCCTCAAAATTCAGGTCCAGTGGACAAAATCAGGTCAGCAAAAAAGCATTCATACAGATAACATTAACTCTGCGCTTACTGATTATTGATAATGTTAAATATTTCTCTTTGAGTCTCGTCTCATCAATATTTAAGGGTCGCAACCGTCCATTGATCTACTTTCTCACATTCTTGTCTAAGCACATCTCCATTCGTTATCATTATCTGACCATTTTATGCAAGCGAAGAAAACAATGCTGTAGATCTGCAATGAACGACCTGGGAGAATTTCAAGCATTGGTTGCTGATACACTATCATGTGTTACAGTGAGCAAACACAGAAATCTTTTGCGCCTATAATGACTCAGTGGAGAGCTTTTAGGGTCACACACACACACACACACGCACACAGGTGGTATGTGAACTGAGAAGAGCTGTCTCTCGCATGCCTGATTGTTATTGTGGGTCCTGCTGGTGCACCGTTGGGCTCCTGCATTAATGCCACAGCGACAGGAAGTTAGATATTGTGTGAAACTCTACGTGCTTTTGAATTACTGCAGAGAGAAAAAACACACAGGCATTTTCTCACTCACTCAATGGACTTTTAGCAGATTAAAGGACATTCTTTGCCTTATCACAAATGGCAAAGCTATGAGAGGTGTGTGTTTAAGTGTGTAATCTATTATTGTGCATCTAAACACCTGAAGAGAATGACTCTCTTCACTTTAAGGTCAAGCCAAGTCTGATTTTAGGTGTGCGTGTGTTTGAGCCTTACTCAAGAAGGTCAGCCATGAGAACCAACTAATGCTGTAATGCACAAAACAGGAAACCGAGCAGATCCAGGCATGACATAATGATGTTGTTGGCTGTTCTTCTTTTTGTATAATAACCGTGTGTGATGTGTACTAATAATTGCTATTTAAAAGCACACTTCAGCCCAAAATATTCTTTCAAGTTGATGGAACACCTAAGATGATGTTCAGTCGAATGTTCACCACCACAATTCAAAAGTTTGGGGTCGGTAAGATTGTTTAATGTTTTTGAGAGAAGTCTCCCATGCTCAGGACTGCATTTATTTGATCAGTAAGAACAATAATATTGAGAAACTTTATTACAATATAAAATGAAAATAATTATATATATTTAACTATTTTTACTATATAACTTTTTTTTTTTAATGTAGTTTATTCCTGTGATGGCAAAACTGAATTTTCAGCATCATTACTCCAGTCTCCAGAGTCGCATGATTCTTCAGAAATCATTCTAATATGCTGATTTGCTGCTCAAGAAACATTTCATATTATTATAATTGAAATTAGAAACATTGCAAATAGTTGTGCTGCTTAATATTTTTGTGGAAATGTTGATATTTAATGAATAGAAATATTAAAAGAACAGCATTTTTTCTTAAATATATATTTTTTGTAACATGATTGTAAAACGCACTTACTTTTGATCCCCTTTTGATCAACTTTGATCAACAAAGTATTGATTTATTTCTTATAATTTTTTTTACTGACTGTTACTGAAAGTGAATAGGGACAGACGGAGGTCCAAAAATGGCAAAACAAAAAGCATTACATTAGTCCATATGATTTGTGTAAAATATTTTCAGAGAATATATGTTAGCTCAGTGTGAGGAAAAGATCAATCTTTTATCAATATAAATTTCTTATTATTGAATAAATGGAATATTCCTGGTTTCAATACAAGTTAAAAGCATTTTGGAGAGTTTAAAAGCTGAAATGTGAAGCTTCTGTTCTCTATCCTTGCATGTTTCATTGTTGACTTTACTGGTGTTATTTGGAAATGTCTTATAAATTTCTGTGTTTCTGGTGGATTTAGTTTAGGTCTAAAAGTTGCATATTTAGTCCAAATAAGGTGAGAACTACGACAAAATACTGTCAATGTTCTGAACCCGGAGTATTCCCCCAAATGCCCAGACCTCCCGGTTTCTTACAGTGCTTTATTGCTTTTCACACCTGCATCCCTCTGGCAATAGAGTGTGTGTTGGGGTGTGTGTATGTGAGACTATATTTGCCTTTTTCACCGATACCTCAGTTAAAGCCTGCTGATATGTGCTAGTGTGTGTGTGTGTGTGTGTGTGTGTGTGTGTGTGTGTGTGTGTGTGTAATCTAATCCCGTTCAGAAACTGTGTCCTTAAGTAACAACAACACATGATTGCACATTTCAGATTCCCTCTCCCAGTCTCTCATAAAAGAAAGGAGAAACGTTGGCTAACCCCATCATTAAACATCTCTGAGCCCGTCCTGACCCTAAACAAAGCCCTGGAATGTTGTCCCACCGGCAGGAATGCTCAGGAACGAGGGGGAGGAAAGGAAAAGAACGGGAGAATGAAAGTGTGAATCTCCTTTTTTTCTGACCCTCCTGCCAAGCGAAGGAGGGCGTCAAAGAAAAGGAGAGAAGAAATAGAGGGACAGAGCAATAGGCCGCTTGTCTGCGCGTGAGAAACGCATTGTAGCTACACGGCTCCTGGCTAGCATTGCTAATCACAGGAATGAACGGAATGAGACAAACCATTCAACATAAAAGAACATCCACACGGCCCACAGTTCATTTAGACCCATCAGGCAACCCTAAGGGAACCGTAGACACATCAGTGAATCTAAATATCTCAATTGAAACCACATTATGCTATTCTATTACATTATTTGACAACCCACACGTCAAAGATGACTGAATGTTTGCTACACTTAAGCATGAACTCTATATGACACATTCACCTGCTCTAAAACTTTTCCAGAGACTTACTTATATATATATGTAAGGGATAATGTATAGCGAGGCGGTTGTTATAGCGAATACAACCCCGACAGGCTGATTGGGAACCCGACGCGAAGCGGAGGGGTCTTGAATCAGCCTGAAGGGGTTGTATTCGCTATAACAACCGCCTCGCTATACATTATCCCGCTTATTACATGGCTACCTAACAAATAAATCAATAATTTGACTCAAAATATTGATTTAAAAAGGAGTTTATTGATTTAAAAACGATTATATTGCCAGAGTGAACAGAACTGCGTCCATAGCAACGCTCTGTTTTTCATGGCAACAGTGTGTTATACTTCGCAGTGGTCTGTTATCAAGAAATAACAGACCGCATTCTACATTGGAATTCAACCAAGCCATGTAATATATATATATATATATATATATGTTACAGCACCACCTAAACTAAGGTGGTGCTGTACAGTCATTTCAGATATATATATATATATATATATATATATCTGAAATGACTGTACAGCACCACCTGGAGTCACATATTCCAGTAACATCAACAGACATTTTACTAAACCAACATTACACTAACTAATGCAGTTTAGGGCTGCTTCAGTCAATTAATACTCTGCTAAAAATTCATTACTTCATGCACTGCCTGTATGTGTGAAATTCAGTGTGTCTCTCTCCATCTGAAATCTCATCCATTATGGGTGAGTGTATGCCAGAAATAATCCTCTAGTTAGAGAATGTAGAAATTAATCAATTAAACATCATATTGAATCATTGGCCTATTGAACATCTTCGAGCAGCTCAATGAGTCACGGCAACATGTTTTTCCATTACTCATCCACATATCAAGTTTCAACTTCATTTTTTAAGATATACAAGATTCAACTCAAGTTTTAAAAGTCAGTTTAAAATAATTTAAGCTTAAATTATTTACCAGTTACCAATTTGATTAGGCTATGCTTAAAAAATGCAAGGCAGCAACTGAACTTAAGTTTTAAATTTGTTTTAAAGAGTGAAGCTTTGATTTAAAATGTCATTGTGCACCATTTTCAATTCTGAAAAATATACGCAATTCTAAATAACTGGGAAATAAAGACTATAAGAAATAAAGTCTCAAATTGTAAGACATGAAATCACACAATGAGATTTAGTTTAGGATGAGCAAGTGTTGTTTAGTAAAGATTTTTATAATTACAATTGTAAATAAATGCTGTTCTTTTGAACTTTCTATTGAGGAAAGAAAAAAGTTTAAAGTTTCCAGAAAAATACTAAGCTATATATACTAAATACTATATTACAATGATTTCTGACTAGTACTGTTTCAGCTTCATTGTCACAAGTTTATTCACACACATTTTAAAATAAAATAGAAAACAGTTATTTTAAAATGTAACAAGATTTCACAATATTACTATTCTTACTGTATTTTTGATCAAATAAATGCAGCCTTGGTCAGCATCAGACACTTTCATCTTCTCACAATTATGAGAAACATTGCAATTGCAAGATATACAGTGTGAAATATATATCAATTTTAATTTAAGTGGGAAAAGGCAGATTAAAAGCTCATCAACTACTAGTTACATTAAATAAAATTTGGTCATGACTAAATGATTGTGCTACCAATAATTGTTTTATAGCACAAATATATCTGGTGATCTTAAAGCACTTGTGTGTGTGGTTCTTTATCTGTGTGGCCTGGGGGAAGGGTTGTGTTTCATGACAACAAAGTGAAGTATATCACTCCACCTGCTCTTACATCAGCCCACAGGAAAACTGTGTGTGTGTGTGTGTGTGTGTGATCGTGATCTATGTCTAATCTGATTTCACTATTAAAATGCACATTCTCTCATACTCATACGACCCTGCAAATATTTACAACAAGCACAATACAGTCCATCTGTTGCATGTGCAGTTGATCTGATATCGCTCTATCAGAACATGCAAGCTGAAGATTAAAAAATCTCTCTTTTGTCAAAAGATCTGCAGGAATTGTTTCTGGGTGTGTAAAGTTTACACTTTGAAACAAATGTAGACATAAACAATGAATGTTTGACATATTCAGAATTCACATAAATATGTGTTACAATGTCAAGAAGAGCGCCAAAGACACAAAACGAGAAGAAAAAAAAAAGGAGGCAATTGTTTCTATATTTTCTCTTATAGCTGGCAGTTCCGACAAATGATCCAAAGCAACGTCATCACATTTGTTTCATTGTTTTAAATTGTTTAAACTCACATACACATTGACTGACTAATATTTGAGTATGATTTGAACGATATGGCTACTATTTGATACAGATGTAAGATGCTGTGGCAGTGTATTCTTTCAAGTCGAGTATACCTCATATTCATAAGCCAAATCAAACACGTGGCATTATATTAATGACTGTTTTCGTTCAACACCTGCTATGTGTATTTGTCCACCGTATTTGTCTAATTTTCCTTCCTCCCGCCAGCAAGGTTCATGTAGCTCTCTGTCATCCCTCGTTCACATGAGAGGGAGGAAAGCTAGCTCTTTCAATCACACGCTACACAGGAGAAAAATAACAAAATGAGAGTTGAATAACAAGAGTCAGGATATACCGTCGCTCCTAGACATACACTAATTCATTACAGAGAAACAAAACAGAGTTAGCGTGCTTTCAGCAAGCGCTCAGTTTCTCACACAGGGTGACTGAGACGTAACAAAGAACGATAAAAGAACGGATGGACGAACATGAGACAGAACAGCAAAGGCCAATTAGCTAATTCACATGTTAGCCTAGCATATGACCAATTATATTGTTTGAATAGTGAGGGAATTGAAAGAGACAAACTATATAGAAAAGTGGATGGGTGAGTAGAAGAACAAGGGAAAGTGAGCTGATTAAGAGGATGTTGGGGGAAGGAAAGAAAATGAGGTGAAAGACTAAAAGAAGAGAGGGGGTCAAGAAAACTGTGCAGTAAGAGCGCTGATCCTAGATTAGGTCATGTCATCCTTATTAGCCAGAGAAAGAGAGAAAAGAAAACAAGGGTGAATGGACGACAGAACAAAAAAAAAGTAATCAGTTCTCAGGGTTTAATCCCAGAGAACGAGTGCGATGTAACGTCATAATGGTGGTCTGATGAATGCCGCAGAGATCAGGCGTAATTTTCGGAAAGAATCAGAACACTTTGCTGAGGTGATTAAATGCGTGTCTGTCCGCTTGCAAGCACGCTTGAGTTTAACCTGAGGTGAAAGTTACCGGTAGCAGCACTCTGCTGTTTTGACCTGTTCTAAGATAACCAATGCAGCAGATAAGGCACACACACACACAGCTGATAACATCTTGGGATGGGATTAGTGACAATGAGGGTAGATTTGGGGGCGAGAGGGGAGGTCGAGGGGCAGTTTGGCAGGGGAGGGGTGTTATCTTTGTGTGTATTCGTGTGTGTGTTTGTTATCTTTGTAAGAAAAAGGCCTTTGTCCATGTCTTACCCGTGCCCACACTGAGCTCACATATGGACATTTATAATGGAAAGGCATTACAGAGATCAATATAGTATGTACAATATGTTCTATATTAGTATTTCATCATATGGGGGTTTCTTCAACTCAAGGCACTTTTGTTAGCATTTGTTTTTAAATGATATTGTGTGTGTGTGTGTGTGTGTGTGTGTGTGTGTGTGTGTGTGTGTGTGTGTGTGTCAGGTATTCCTTACATTATGGGGACAAAATATCCTTACAATGATGGCAATACCAGAAACCTTTACCATTTTGGAGACATTTTTGGTCATGCAGAAAGTTTTCTGTGATGGGTAGGTTAAGGGGATAGAATATACAGTTTGTACAGTAATATGTCTGTGGAAAGTCCCCATGGAAACCCAACTTTTTCTTCTTCTTTTTTTTTCTTCTTTTTTTTACCATGCCTTCAACATTTGCTATTATTCTATTATATATACACCTTATATAATTTTACCCTTATCCTAAAATATGAAAATCCATCAAGAAAGTATGAATCACAACCTTTAAATAATCAAAACAAATTTCCATCACAGTCATTTCCATCATATCCAAAATGTTAGTAAACACAATACATCATACTCTTGAGATGCCTGTATTTTTAACTTTGTCACACTGTTATTAATTAAATAGTGATTTGTATATAGTCACTAATATATTCACTAATAGTGAGTTTATTTCCTAAAAGTCCAAGGGCAATAGCTGAAACACCCATAAGAAAATCAGATTTGAGAACAGTAAGAAGTCTCAGACACATATGCCTAATTTACTTTGAACTGGGGTAAGCCTAGGAAAGTGTGCTTGCAGGTGTGTGTGTGTGTAGGTGTGTGTGTAGTGGCTCTTTGTGTTTTTGTCCCAGGCTGTAGAAAGCTACAGAGGCAGATCTCCATTGATAACAGGAGCCAGCACAGGAAACAACACAATAGCAGGAGACTGACCCTGTAAGCAAAGAACCTTAAGAGAAGGACATTATTTCGTTTAGGGGGGGGGGGGGGGGGGGGGTCATGAATATCAACTGGCTAAAAATAATAAAAACTTCATGGATGTAATATTTGTCTCCATTTCAAATTTAGGTGAAGTCAAGAGACTTTTTTTTTTTTTTAAACAAATATCCAACTTAATTTTTAATCTCGAAATTATTGGCACTTGCTGTTCTGTTTTTGGTGAGTAAAATAATTGACATGCATATATAATTCTATATAGCACCGCATTTTGTACTGTCTTTATAAGCTGGACATGAATAAATATTTAAAACGAGTCTCCATTCCTTTCGTCTCTCGTGAGAGTCAAACACATCAATTTGCACTCAAAAAAGCACAAACAGAGGACTGAAGTGTGTAGAGCGAGAAAACGGCTCCTTTATTTTAACTTCTAAGCAGTTTCACCGCAAATTGAAGCGTGAAGACGACAGCACAATTAGCGGGCGCAGAAGGAGGGATGGGAATGAGCTTGTGAAAAGCCGAGCGAAAGAAAGGCAAAAGGATACAACTTATTTGGTGCACTCTTAGCCTCTCGAATCCCACCACCAAACCCTTCGTGAACGCGGACCTCGCGAAACATTTCAATCCAATAAAAACTAATGAGACGGCATTTGAATCCCAAAGGCAGAACGGAGGAGGACAGGGGGAAAAAGAGATGACAGAAAGAGAGGAAGGTCCTGGAGTGAGGGTCTGCCCCCTGCAGATCATGCCATTCTACCTCTCGCCCCCTTTTCTCACCCGCTTTTCTCTCCCATTGAGCTCGGCGGACCTCGCCGTCTCTCAATTGGATCTTTTCTTTCCTTCACTCTTTCTTTGCATGCCTAATCCGCAGAGGAGCTGAGAAATACACTCATTAGTGAGGGGGAGAGAAAGAGAGAGGAGAACATATGGCTTTGACTTGCGATCACACTAAAAATCCCTTGTCTTTCGCCGGTTAAATAGTTTGTCTGTTTATCGGCCTTCTCAGAGAGAGGAGCATATCTGAGAGCATCACAGAGAGGAAACTGTTTAAAAATGAAACACGCTTGAAGGAGAGCCACAACAATGATCCCAGAGCACTTCAGAACAAAGTCTTCCCGAGGGAAAGAAAAGGTGTTTGAGATTTTCTGTCTCGGAGAAGGAGAAAGGGCGAGGGGGGCGAGGGGTGCGGGGGGTGGGGAGGGGGTCGATCAAGCAACAGAGAGTAATGTGTATGCCACCTGTAAATGTTTCTCTGACCACTAACATTATCAGGTTTCACTTGAAGTCTCCGGCTGATCCGGCGGCTCCTTTGAACGGAGGGAAAAAAGCGTCTGCCCAAGGGTCTGTCCCCTTGATTTCCTCTCTGTTTTTCCTCTTTTTTCCTTTCTTTCCTTTCTTCTCCTTCGCTTTAACTATTTTCAAACACAGTGAGAGAGTCAGTGTTAACGCATCTGAACCCCAGTGCTGTCAAAGGTTAACACACACACACACACACACCTGAAGGAAAACCTTTTAGCACAGGTATAGGGAAGGCATTCCCATGAGGCCTTTCTGCAGCAGCTGCTGGTTAACAGTGTTGTGACATGTGAGGACAAAAGAGGCATCTCAACTTTAACCTGAAGACAACAAAAACCAGAGGGATGGATTACAGACAAGACCAAGATAAATATTTCACTTCTGAAAGAGCTTCAATACTAATGCTGGTGTGTTGTCAATCAAGAGAAAGTCTGGAGCAGCGAAGAGCCATTAATGCAACAACTTTACATTTTATAATGTGCCGTACCAGTCAAAAATGATCTTTTTTTATTTTAATATAATTTTATCAAATATATTTAAAATGAAGGATGAGTCTGTGCTGTGGAAAGCAGGTTTGCCAGGTCTGCATAACAAAACCAACCCAATTAGCTAATCAAAACTAGCCCAATTGAGGCCAAAACTAACCCAATCTCGCACCGGGGAGCGGGTCGTTTCAACTCGCAGACTTAAACAACAACCCGCTGCAACAGTGTAAAAGTAGCCCAATTGCAGCACTGGTGGAAAGTTTACAGGCTTGTGAGGAAAAAAGTCGATATCCCGACCTTTTCCCTTAATTTTCTGCCTCCACTGTCCTATATAAGATTTAAAAAAAGCCAATAATAATAATAATGTTAATAGTAATTCATTTTGTTAATTTATATTAAATTATATTGCAAAGAAAGAAAGAATATATATATATATTTTCATTCAAATTAGACTCTGCTTGATTCATCATTGTTGTGGATTTAGTATCCCATGATCCTCTTTGGTGGGTGTGTCTCAAGAGCAGCGTTCCACACCGGTGGACGTTCACTCTACCACGCAGGGACTGATGGGTAAGTGATTTCCTCTACTAATCCCTTTAGAGACAAACAAGTATTTTACCTTTCTTCTTTCTTCTCTTCTTTCTTTCTGACTGTTTCTACTTGTAATTTTAGCCTAGCCTGATTCTAATTCCAGTTAATTTTCTTTCCTCCACATGCAAACTTTAGATGAATTTAATTTTGTAGATGTGTGCAATTTCTATTTCTGAGGATTCCGCAATGAAACCAGCAATATTTAGATACAAATGAGACACACACATTAGTTACACAGAGACTGAACCCTTTAGGACATCTATTGTGATTAAACCTCAAAAACTCATCTCATGCAGTTCAGGGCTCATTTTATTGCACTTATCCATCTCTCCAAGCACCTTCCTTTCCATCCCCTGCTGCCCCGCTGTCTGGAAGAGTCCTAACTGAGTGTTAAAATATTAACAGACTGTGGCTCATTAAAATGCTGTTGTGTGTTTCACTCATAGAGACCTTTTGTTCAGCAGGACACCAGCAGCAACACCACCAGACCTCCAAGACCACTGCTGCTGCATCCTCTGCCCAGCGAGGGGCCTTCACCTCAGGCACGGACAGCAGCGTACATCCCCCCTGAAGCCTGGACAGAGAAAAGGAGGGAATAAAGATGGATGGAAGAGTCTAAGCCTGTGTATGTGTCCATAATGTATTCTGATCCCTTCCCCCATCTTCTCTCCTTTCCTTCCCTCATTTCACTCTCTCTCTTTCCCGTCGGTGATCCCCTGTGCTCTAAGTGTATCCCATCTCTCCAGGAGTCGTTGATATGGGGATTAACTCTAAAGTGTCAATCAATTCTGTTTTTCTACCTCTCTTTCTTTCAGCGCACAAGTATTTAATTGACACAGAGAGCCAGTCAGTGTTTTGAGTCTGTTTCATCCCTGCGATCTGCTCCAGGTCATGGGATTTAGAGATGGAGAGAGGGTGAAGAAAGAATGAAAAGTGAACCGAGAGGAGAGGACTTTTAAGTGCAATTTTCGTGTGCACTGTAATGTTAGAAATGCATGTGGAAACTCCATTTTGATTGGCCAACTCTTCTAAAAACCTGTTTGTGATGAATGACTGAAGATTTAAAGCTGAAGTGAGCAAGTTTTTGGATGTTAAAAGAATTTCTCCTATCCCTGCTTAATGTGTAGAGACAACTGTAAGAAGGCAACTTGTAGGCTGATTTCCCAAGAGAGTGTAAATAGAGTATGGTGGCGCAGAAATTACACACTTCAGCTGTAAGAATATTTTTAGCGGTAAAGAATGGTTCAAGGTTAGTGATATTAAATATAGAAGACCATCATTGTGATGGGGCAATAGTAATACACTAAATCAAGGGAAATTGTAAAGTTTAAAAATACTATTTTAAAAACACCAAAGAAAAAAGAACAACATAAGTGAGAAATCAACAGTAATAATATTAATTAAATATAATTATTACTTTACAACTTCCATAAAACCATTTAAAAAAAAAGGAAAAATAGATGAAAAATTCCACACAAATATTTACCACAACTGTTTTCAATATTGATGATAATAATAAATGTTTCTTGAGAACCAAATCAGCATATTAGAATGATTTCTGAAAGATCAAGTGACACTGAAGACTGGAGTAATGATGCTGGAAATTCAGCTTTGCCATCAGGAATAAATTACATTTTAAAATAGAAAATGTAAACTTATATTTTAAGTTGTAATGATATTTCACAGTGTAACTGTTTTACTGTATTTTTGATCAAATAAAATTCAGCTTAAGTGAGCATTAAATTTCTTTCATTAAAAAAAAAAAAACCTTACCAACCCCAAACTATTAAACAATAGTGTATATATTCACTCAAATTTATTTTAAAATTATGTAGAGAGAAGTTAAGCTCCCACACACAGCATAAAACAAGGAGTGGAGTGTAAGCTCAGTCAGCTCTATACTAATTCATTTAATCAATGACAGGCACTCTCCTCTATCTCTCCGTCTGTCCTTCTATTCTTTTCCTCCTCCTTTTCACACCTGGAAACCCTTTCCCTCTCTCTCACCTGCTAACAGGAGTTATTTCAGGTTCATTAATCTCTGTGACCTCCTGAGGAGATGTCGTAAACACACAGATGTGTGTCACCTGGCAGCAATGCGTGAGTTGGCTTTTCTGTGTCCACACACACACACACACACACACACACACACACACACACACACACACAATAGTGTGTCTAGTTTACTATCTTTGCGGGGACTCTCCATAGAAGTAATGTTTTTTATATTGTACAAACTGTATATTCTATTCCCTTATATATTTTCCTCATGGGGAACAAAATTTCCAGACAAGGATTTCAGATTTTGCCATCCTTGTGGGGACATTTTGTCCCCATAACGTAGGGTTTACCAGGACCACACACATTAGAACAAACCTCTAAGACAAAGTAGGACTCTAAAGGACGAGCAGGACTCTACAGTCCTGTTTACACCACTGATTCAGGCAATCCATTCAAAATGAGACAATACTAAATGCAGATGTAAACAAGGTCCAGTATACTGAGATTCCTCAGTATACTGAGGAATCTCAGGCAGTCAGAAGCATTTTTGACCATGTTATGCTTGCAGTTTGATAAGGACTGGTTATTCTTCTGTCAATCAAAAAATAAACTATAACAAAACTTTCAGGCGTTCATGCAGCTTTAAAAAAAACTAACAACAGCTGATTATGTTGTGTTTAAGGCAATTCCAGAATGCAGCAAGCTTATTAAAAATATATAAATTCAATAAAATAAGATTTAGCGAGACATTTATGGGAACAATACTTTTGAATGTTCTCTGAATGTTCTGAAACAAGTAGGTTATAACTCCATGTTATAACGCTGCCTATATAGGCAGCAAACAGCAAGGAAGTTCACTAGAATTTGGAGCACATGCGGATAATGTCTTCCAGGATTCCCTTGTGGCTAAATCTGTTGTTGTTTAGATGCATTAATGTCTTAACGGCTTAGTGTTAAACAGCCACGTACAACGGTTAACACAACAAGCTTTAATAGAAGCCAATCTCCCTACACACACAACAAGACATTGTTAACACCTCAAGGCTGAGGATGTCTATCGATATAAAGTAAAACATCCAGACAGTCTTTTAACATGTTTTATAGCTGGGCCAAAGAAAACATTTACCCAACAAATACCTCCAAACCTTAAACTGTGAGCACCAAAACAGCAGCCGTTTCTCATGTAACCCGTTTCAGAGTGGATGATTCCGGTAGATTATGAAATCTGTGA
Source organism: Abramis brama (assembly GCF_963993115.1). NCBI lineage: Eukaryota > Metazoa > Chordata > Actinopteri > Cypriniformes > Leuciscidae > Abramis > Abramis brama. The sequence continues at coordinate 27,779,550 of NC_139970.1, forward strand.
ACTTTTTCCCACTAGAACAATAGTGAGCGGCATGGCGGAGTGGACATCAGCTCAAGCTCTCAGCAGCAAAATGAGGCTGACCTGAAGAAAGCACAACAGCACAGTGAGAACCAGACATGCTTTCACCTCACAGCCGGGCAAATAAACATGATCTGGCAAGAAAAACAAGAAAGATAAAGCACAGAACGAGTGAATGCTGTGAACATAAAGCGTTTGTTTGTGCCTATCAAACATTGTGTGTTTGTCTGAGGGTAATCTGGACACCACGTGTCTTTTTGTGTGTGTGTGTAGCGCGGTAGACAGCAGGACCGGACGTTTGCATAGCGATCTTCATGAACGTTATTTCAGGTCATTGGGTAAGATTAATGTCACGTCAACATCACCGCATTGGCATTAATTTGCAAGACCCTGGTAGTTTTGCAAACTGAGAAGCCCTTTGGGGTCGTTCATGTTATCCGCACAGTCCATTAACTATGACCTGTTATACCATATTACACATCCGATTTTTCTAAACCGAAGATTAGAGGATAAACTGAACCCATAGGGAACTGTATGTCAGAAAAGGTCAGTGAGCTCAGCGTGTGTGTTTGTGCTTGTTTGTGAGAAAGGAAGAGACTCAGACAGAAAGAGTGTGATCAGGCATGAGAGAGTATGCCAAGTGTCACAATTAGAGGATCAAACTGAACTCTATCAGATGACCTCAGAGGTCAAAGGTTAACGTGGATGTTCAGTAGTGTGTGCGTGTGTTTGAACAGGCACAAAGAGAGAGAAGATGAGGAAGACATAACTTTGGTTCTAAAATTTAGTGAGCTGCCTACAAGATATAAAACAAGATATTAAAGACATCACAGATGTTCTCCCAACACAAAAGCTGTTCAAAAAGGTTGACAATAACATTAAACTCTGCCTTTTAAGATAACTTTTACCAAGGCAGCATCATATCCTTCCTTCAAGGAAAAGGTAATCCCGCTGCAACAAGTTAAGTAAAATAATTTATTGCATGGTTGAAAAAAAAAAAAATCCAACTATTTGAATACAAATATAAATATAGACTTCTGAGGGGTGCAGATAATCCATAAACTCCACAGATATATAGGTATATCATATGTATATAGTTTTGTAAAAGAGTAGTATGGAAATCTGTGGAGTTTATGGAGTTTATTTTCCTTGAAGGAAGGATATGATGCTGCCTTAGTAAAAGTTATCTTAAAAGGCAGTTTAATGTTATTGTCAACCTTTTTGAACAGCTTTTGTGTTGGGAGAACATCTGTGATGTCTTTAATATCTTGTTTTATATCTTGTAGGCAGCTCACTAAATTTTAGAACCAAAGTTATGTCTTCCTCATCTTCTCTCTCTTTGTGCCTGTTCACACACACACACACGTTTGACCAAGGGAAAAAAGCTTCTGGGGCTGGTGTTTGGCTCGAGGTCATGGTGCAAAGGACCCTAGGTTGAAATTACTCCGAACCATCCCTTTAAGAGCACTCACAGTGCATTTTAACATATTTTACCATGATTAACTAGCCTACATTTTGAAGAATTCCTCAAATTTACCTAAAAAAACATACATCATCTTGATTAAATATAGGCCTGTTTTTGAGGTTCTATTTCAGTACCTTAGGTAGAAGGTAGTTGCAAGTAGATAGAAGACAGCGAGGCAGCTCAGTTCAGAGTTAAAGAGAGAGTTAGAGAGAGAGATGGAAGTGGTGATACAACTTTTGGAACTGCTCTCCAAATTAGTATGAAACAGGATTTTCTGCTTAGAATCTCATTCAAACAGAACCCTCATATTTCCTCAATCTGATGAATCAGTCTTAATCAAAAAGGCTGTTTTGTGTTGCTGGTTTCCCCAAGTGCTGATTGAAATCTGCAACGGTGCTGTTGTGCTTTGAAAAACAGATGATCTCGCCATGATTAGGTTTGGTCTGTTATGTTAGAGGGCAGAGCTTAACCTGTGGATGTTACCACTCAGCAATCAAACCTTGATCTCGCTTTTCTCCGTTTTTTTTTTTTTTTTTACTTTTTCTCCCAGGCCAATGTCTGAACAGAATGAAACCACAGTTCTCAATTTCAGATCTGTTTAGGATAGCCACTGGCAGTCGGCACACCAATGGAGAGCTCTGTTCTTCCTGTGTTCTCTGTGAATAATCATAACCATCCATCTCACTTATAGAGTCAACGTGACTGGAGGAGAAACGGAGGAGAGGAACAGAAATACACATTTGTGAGAGTGTAGATCTCAACTTTCAATTCTCTGGAGTTATGCTGCAACAAACTGACAAATAAGGCACTTAACATTTGTGCCACTTTTGTGCATATAGTATTTCAGTGTTCCTATCACTACACAACACCTTTGCACCAAAACAGATTTTGTGAGCGTGTTAGCATTACCTAATGTGCATAATCCAGTTAGTGAAGCAGGCGCTAAAACAATGCAGACAGTGCATGCAATTAAATGCAAATCAAGCTTAGTGAACTTCCCCTGATGTATCAGATAAAAAAAACACACTAATCACTGTTCTTGATAATGAGAAATCCTTATTAAACAAAATGCACAGCTGTAACCTTTGGTGAGAAACCTTAGGCTACATCTTAAATGTATGCAAAATAAATGCCAAAACTGGAAATTAACAAAGTTTCAGGATTTTGACCAAATAAAACTAATTAAAACATTGTTTTAAAGTAGAATCACAACTCTCTAGTACAGTAATGTCTGTAGAAAAATTAAAATCATATAACTTTGAATCCCTGCATGGTGTCTTGGGCTGGGCAGGATATGCTGGTTCCATTTTGATGATGTTATAAATTGTGACATCCACAACTGCCCCATTAAAAAGCACTGACAACGGCACTGGCAATGTCACTCGCTGTAATTAGTGCATGTGTGTTTGTGGGTTAAGGATTTGGTGGAGTTTGTGGAAGCCATTGTAACCTCCAGATGTTTCCCAACCAGAGAAAGAGAAATAAGGAGAGGGCAATAAATCTCCGCAGTAAAATAGTGAGTGTCCATTTGCACTAGTTTGGGCACTGTGTGTGGGTTGTGAGGTGAAAACACACACAAACACATTTTACGTTCCTGTTAAAGCTATTTGCAGTGCTGTGTTACAGCAGTTTTGTGACTTTTAGATGGTAATAAAATGTTTTTCACTGTTCAGCCAAAGATGAATGAGAGAGTTACACAGAGAGGGAGGAATATTGGTTCTTATCAAACTTTCTTAAGTTCTCAGTTTGTTAATCTAATAGTCTCAGTTATTTAACAAATTGCATTGTATTTTAACTTAACATTACTAAATACTACTCTTCATCTGTTTATATGGTAAGTTTAACTATGGTCTTCAGTAGATACTGCTTTGCATAATTTAGGTTTAATCAATTTGTATGAAAATTCAATCCAGCTGATAAGTAACTATTTATGTTCAAATATAGGCTATATAAGCTGCTTGTGCGTTTTCTGGCAGCGCCCATAAATATGCTATTGTCCTTCTAATGCCATCTGATGATGCATATTTCACCTCTTTTGTTTAGATTCCTGGATGTAATGGTGCGGCGAGAGATAATTAGGTATGTACGTGGTTCTGCTCGGCTGAGTCGGTTTGTCCAAAACACATCCTTTATCATGTTAGTGAGAGCGCTCTTCCGTTGAGTAGCTGGACATTCCACTCTAATGAAATACTCTGCGCCCTTTAAGAAGATATTAAAGTTTATGGTCATAATAATCCGTGAGAAAGCAGGAGGGCAAATTTCATTTTGGTAGCACTTTTTAAGTCTGTATGTATAATACATTACAAAGCTATATAAGTATACATAAAGGGATAGTTCACTCAAAAGTAAAAAAAAATCTAATTTATTCACCCTCACATCATTCCAAATTTATATGACTTTCTTCTGTGAAACACACCAAAAACAAAGATATTTTGGTGCATATTTAAACTTTTTTGTCTATAAAATAAAAGTCACTATAGGGCTTAATTGTGTTTTTAATTTAATTTAATTTAAATTATTATTATTTTTTATTTATTTTTAATTTAATTTAATTTGAATTTAATTTAAAACTTTATTTAATTTTAAATTTAATTTTATTCTTTCATTATTTAATTTTATTAATTTAATTTTGTAATTATCCCTTTAAAGCATTGGCAAACATTCATAATGCCATTTAATACACCTCATAATCAGTTGCATGCTCTAATCATGATCATAGTTATCTATGCATATTTACAATTTTTAAAGGAATGTTAAAGCATTAAAACGCCTGATCAACAACAGCGATATCATGCGTTTACAGGTTTTATACGTTTAAAAAGTGAAGTGTTTGTCTCCGCATGCAAGGCTTCTATAGTGTAACAGGACCCGAGACTTTGTCTAATCCGTCATTACTCCTAAATCCAAAAACAGGCTGGCCCATCGGAGGCCTCGCAGAAGTGATTTGTAGCAATATTATTTCAAACATAAATCATTTGTGGCGAGAGGCGAGCTGAAGACAAGGGTTTATAATTTGTAACGTTCAGCATTTTTCCCGTGGTTTTTAAAAGCATTGGGCTTCCACTTGTATATCTTTGCCTGGCCAGCAATATCCCCTACGTAATTTAAAAACAACAGCGTCTGAGAGCCGCCGGGCAGACAGGATCAGCAAGTCAAACAAAGCCTTGAGCCCCCAGTGCCCCCTCGAACCTGCTCTTATTCAAACAGCCATTAGCATTTCCGCAGTGGTAATGACTGGAGCTGAGAAAACACCACGGAAAAACTCACGGCTCACTTCCCACACAGTCACACACACGCTTACTTAACTCTCTATATAGGGACATACCAGTGACAGAAAAGACATTATTTAGTATACCATTTTCAATTTTTATGATGTTCCCAAAACTGTTCCTTCAGATATAGCTGACATTTTTTTTTAGCAGATGTGTCCTCAAAGTACGGCATAAAAAAATGTCTTAATAAAGCATCTGCTAAATGAATAAACGTAAAAGGCAAAGTTAGAAACACACCCACACTAATATACATCCTCTCTTGTGGCTTTCTCAAGGGTAATGCTTTCTGTTCACTGACAGTGTTCTTAGAGTTCATTAAGCTTTTGGAAAAGGAACGGGATTTGCAATGTCCGTTTCTAAATCAAATTGTAATATCCCGTTCCTTTTCCAAAAGCTTAATGAACTCTAAGAACACTCTGATGACTAAGATTGACCGCCCCAATAATCCTCTGAAATGAACTGTTATATTTGAGATTTGCTATGGCACAGCTCCAGCGTACAATATAAAAATAAAATAAAAAGTTGTAAATAAAACAGATTATTGGTGTATGTTTTACAAGAAAATACTATTTCAGTCTTTCTACTTCAAAATTTTATTTCATGTTTCTACTTCAATGTTTCAATGTGCTACTTGCTATCTCTTTTGTAAGAATTTACTAGCGATTTCTAGGTGAAAAACTCTCCAGACCAGTTTAGACCTGCTGCAGTTTATAAAACCGACAACAGGTGTCACTGCTAATTTAGGTCCCTTAACCCAAAGCAGGGCTGACACTTAAGTTCACAGGACACACATTTTAACATTTTATACTTAATGCCAAGATTGCCTGCTGTGGGCGTATTGATGTTTGATGTGGCATCCTCAGACACACTGTTGAGGGTTATTATCGTATTGGCTATTATACAGGAGTTTAACTTTAACGCATGCAGAAACAGAAAACAGTGTCGGGCAACCTGTAAGACGCAAATACACATTTCTTGATCAACCATCAACAGGCATCTCCTTGATCAGCCATTTGTTGTTGAGCTGTCTTCAGATGTCACTTTTCAATTATTACAGTGTCTGTTTTCACACTTAAGACTTGCAGAGGTGATTGATGTACAGTAGAGTGTGGGAAACTAATCAAAAGGTCACAGCCGTGTGTCTCTGTGTTGTGAACTTTTAAGTCCTCCTACCTTAATGAAAACATTTCATTTATACTAGAAAAGGAGAGATCTGTTCAAAACACTAGTGTGAGAGGCCTCATTGTCTATTGCCTAAGACAACTGCCTTCTAAAGCAGCATAACGGAAACGAAACCTCATAAAAAATGATTCACATGTTGCTAAATTAATGACATGATAACAAATACATAGTACTAATAAAAACAAACAATGAAATTAGGAATGCATGAGATCAGCATCATCTCGGCTATCGGTAAATATTATAGGTTTTTCTTTTAAAGATTTATTGCGTCAGTCGATACTGGATATTTAATTGTGCATGCTTATTTCTACTACTTTTCTACTTAGATTATGTTTCTCATCATCTAACACTGACTTAAAGTTAATCTTTAAAAACAATAATTTAATAACACTGTAAAATGTAATATTTAGCAAATCTCAAAATGAATAGGCCTATCCATTTTCATACTGTACATTATAATTCTAAAATGCCTAAATTCCCTTAAATCATTTTTAATGTTAAATAATTTCACTCATGTTCAAGTTGGTCACATGAATTTGTGCACTGACCAACAGAAAGATGCTTGTTTTGAAAGTGGCTTTCAATATAGGAAGACGCACATAAATCATGGTTATACACACAGTGAACTCAAACTGACACATTGTAAAGACGGAATGAAACGTTGCATGGACATATGCTCAAAGGAATCAATAGGAACATGAGCGCTCGACTAATGGCTCATATGTACATGATTAGAGAAATGTAATACTGTCTCAAGGGTTTCATGCCTTGAGTACATGAATGAAATGGAGAGTGTTAATGGTGTGAGATGCATGTGTGTGAGGTGTGCTAGTGATATACTCACAAGCAGCATATATAACAGCATAAAGGGGAAGACCGTAGAGGACAGATGGTGCATTCACTCACACACACACTGGTGGCAGACAGGTCTAGGGCTACAGATGGTGACATCACAGTGGGGGTGTGAATGACAGAAGCCTTGCAATGAAGGAAAGTGGAAGAGGGCAGCGTTTTGAGAACCATGTTCATATTTGAATCTGTTCATATATTTGTGTGCTGACTAATAGTGGTTAATAAAACTAGTTCAACATGGAAGTGTCAAGCCAGGCTGGATGTTATTTTGAAAAACTTAAAACTTTCCCGCACTTTATGGACGGATTTTGCTAGTCAAGCTTCAATTGAAAAACAATTTCACCGTATAATGCATGTAAATGACTTTACTTTTGTTAAACGTCTAATATTGAATCATAAATTAATTACCGAAGGATCTTTTGCCATCATATATTGATAAATGGGTGTTCTCAGTGACTTTTGTGTGTGACACTTGTGCTGCAGCACAAAAATCTAGCTTTGCCATTACATGAACAAAGTACTTTTTTATTATTTCACAATGTTACAGTTTTACTGTATCTTAGATCAAATAAATGCAGCCATGGTCAACATGACACTTTTTCCAAAAACGTTAAAGAAAATCTTACCGACACCAACACACACTTATAATCTTACAGACACTTTTTTTCTGTCAAACTAACAATTCTTTCCATATTTTACATTTAATTTAATCGCTTCTTAATTCAACTGAAATCATATTATGCATTCAATTACACTAGGCCGCTGTCGGTAGCCTAAAAGAGGCCTAGAAATAGGGTTTCGTTCCACCAGGTGGGGGACTACCTACTTTTTTTATATTTAACATCAGAAATATATAGAGATTCCTTAGGAATAATTTCTTCACACACAACCTTGCAGTTTTTGAGAAAAATGATGCTAAAGGTGCCCATTTTGAAAAAAAGGGAAAACATAGGGAATTTTGCACTTTCAAACCTGTTTATCATATAAACCCAAAAATGCCGAATTACCACTTGAAGTACAAAATAAACCAGTTTGAAATGTGTGATATACCTGAAGTTGCTATCTAGGGACAGTAAACATGAGATTAAGATTATCAAGAAAACTTCTACTGTAGCATTAACATCCCAATTACTTCTCATTATGTTGTTCCAATTCAAAGGTAATATTTGAGGTAAAATCTGAATAACAAATAGAATTAAGCCAAAATATAACAGAGCTGCCAACTCTCACGCATTCACCGTGAGACTCACGCCATTGACACTTTTCACATGCACGCTCTCACACCACACATCCATTTTCTCACGCACAGAAAAATCGCGAAGCAAAGAGGACATGGAGACCAACAGACTAGACAGAGCAGGTTAGTTATGATATGAAAAAAATCTCAGCTCTCAGATTCTGTCAATTTTATTACGAAATTCAAACAATAAATACCGTTTTGGCGTTTGTAATTGTGACCCGATCATCTCTACTAGCTAATAGTAAATAAACACGAATGAACAATGTTGAAAGAAACAGTACAGCTTACCGAAATGTATATTCTTCATACATAATATCGATCAATCAATCAAACAAAGGGGTCAATAAAACAGCTGGAGAACAATTATGTCACATAACATTTACCTCAGGAAAGCCATTTACTGACCATAATATAGGCACGTTAGTTGGCTAGAAAAAGAGCTATAGAGAGTATTTTGCTAAATATGTGTAGCCTACTATATTACATATTTATTATATTTGTACTTATATCATTAAATAAAGTTGTTATTATAATAAAAAACGCATTATATTTAATTTGAGTTATTTTTAACCTTAAATAATACTACCAGCTGATAGGGCTGTCTGTAGCCTATGTATTTTTTTTTCTTGAGAAAAATTAACGCCTATATTGTGTACCTAATATTTATCCAAATGAGTCAATATTAAATCAAATCACAAGAATTGAATTGAAATCGTGAAATTTGTTTCAAGAAATTAGTAAAAAAAAAAAAAAAAACGTAGCTTACCAGAAATTGTACCATATAAACATTGTAACATGTTGTCACTAAACCTAATAAAATTCAGTTTAGTTACTAAAATGTTTTGACAATCACAATACACTTATTGTGATGCAAGTTTTTTTTTGCAAACCCCCCCCCTCCCCCCCTAATCTCCCCAAATCTCCCCAAATCTCACTCCAAGTTAAACTCAAAAGTATAAAAAAACACTTTTAAAAATAACACATTTAATGGTGAATTGTTAATTTGCATACACGAGCAGTAACTGCACTACATGTACATATTCACAGGAATGATTATTGTAAACAAGATTTAATTTTGATTTATTTATTTACCTACCCATCTCTCTCTCTCTTTCACACACACACTAACCCGACCCCTAAACCTACCCATCTCTCTCTCACACACACACACACACACACACACTAACCCGACCCCTAAACCTACCCATCTCTCTCACACACAGACACACTAACCCGACCCCTAAACCTACCCATCTCTCTCTCTCTCTCTCACACACACACACACACACACACACACTAACCCGACCCCTAAACCTACCCATCTCTCTCTCTCTCACATACACACACACTAACCCGACCACTAAACCTACCCATCTCTCTCACACACACACTAACCCGACCCCTAAACCTACCCATCTCTCTCTCACACACACACACTAACCCGACCCCTAAACCTACCCATCTCTCTCTCACACACACACACTTAACCCGACCCCTAAACCTACCCATTTCTCTCTCACACACACACACACTAACCCGACCCCTAAACCTACCCATCTCTCTCTTTCACACACACACACACACACACACACACACACACACACACACACACACACTAACCCGACCCCTAAACCTACCCATCTCTCTCACACACACACACACTAACCCGACCCCTAAACCTACCCATCTCTCTCTCTCACATACACACACACACACACTAACCCGACCCCTAAACCTACCCATCTCTCTCACACACACACTAACCCGACCCCTAAACCTACCCATCTCTCTCTCACACACACACACTAACCCGAGCCCTAAACCTACCCATTTCTCTCACACACACACACACACACTAACCCGACCCCTAAACCTACCCATCTCTCTCTCTCACACACACACACTAACCCGACCCCTAAACCTACCCATCTCTCTCACACACACACACTAACCCGACCCCTAAACCTACCCATCTCTCTCTCTCACACACACACACACACTAACCCGACCCCTAAACCTACCCATCTCTCTCTCTCTCTCACACTCACACACACACACACACACACACACACACTAACCCGACTCCTAAACCTACCCATCTCTCTCTCTCACATACACACACACACACAGCCATGTTTATGTGATTTGTGAGGACATTCCATAGGCGTAATGGTTTTTATACTGTACAAACTGTATATTCTATCCCCCTACACTGCCCCTATCCCTAAACCTACCCATCACAGGAAACATTCTGCATTTTTACATAAAAAAAAAAAACACTGCTTAGTATGTTTTTAAAGCCATTTGAAAAATGAGGACACCCAAAATGTCCTCATATATCACCTATTTTCCCGAGTGTCCTCATTTGCAGGTGTGTTATCATAAAAATGTCCTCAGTTGTCATGAAAACAAACTCACACACACACACTAACCCGACCACTAAACCTACCCATCACACACATACACACAAGTCAAGCGTTTTTTGTCTATAAAACGCCGATAGCAGGCCGGGTGAAACCCGTAGTTGTTGGGACATCAGAGACCGGTTTGTCCAGGAGAGCAACATGTTTATTAGCAATAGCTAACGTTAGCTCCGTAGTGTCCGACGTTTTGAGCCATTCCTACGCACATTGCTTGATTTTTTCCCCATCGGACTTCAGTAAAGGGCTGCGGACCTTTCCCACCATCTTTTCCGACATGAAGAATACACTTTACGGGTGTTAATCGAGCTTGATCGCCGCTATCAGATGAAGATGCGCTGCTTACGTCCTCCACCATGTTTACATGTGCGTAGTGATATTGGCTTGATTTCGGCTCTGACCTACTTACATTTTCGATGCTGATTGGTTGAAAATCTAGCTCAACAGTTTTATATGTCTCAATACGCAGTCAATATAGTGCGCCAATAAATTACACTTTTCTCATTAACTGCAGGATAATGCGTGGAGAACTTTTTGCTTGGATACCTTTTATTAACGTTGAACATATTGAGCAAAAGAAAAAGTAGTGCTCACGTACAGCGGCCTACACATTGTGTTATATATACTTGGACACACAGATGAAGATTGTAGCTTTACACAAAAAGTACAAGTGTTGTCATGTCATGCATTTTCATGCAGATTTGCAGGTTTTGTTCAATATTACGTGTGTGTCATTGTTCTGACTTCACTGTCAGTTCTCAGGTCCCTCCTTTTGTATAACTTCCTTTAAACCACAAAGGCCAGGCTATTTTAGCACACACCGACCTTCCTGAATCACATATAACACTGCTTGACCCTCCCAACACAGGCTGACAAAAACACATTTGGGGATTCTGTCCAGTTTTCACTATCATAACACTTTCAAAACACAATGCACGGCACATAAACATTTGACCAACTCCTAATATCATAATTCAGAAATATAGAAATCTGCATAAATGAACTGATGTGAGACCTAGGCCATGCAGCAAACAAATGCTGCTATAAAATATATGCAAAATGTGAACTTCTGTTAGAGCTGACTGTGATACAGTGTGATATGTGTCTTTGTGATTATCCAAAGTTTTGGAGACTGCACTTGCAGCCCATAGCTTTGGCATATGCCTTTTTAAGACAGGACAGCGACTCTGGAGTGATGGTGGGTGATGTAATGGGTGGGGAGGATATACCGTGTGACGTGTGTGTGCTGGATGGACAGTACGTTTGTATTCTTTTTCCCACAGCATTCTAAATCTGTGACTATTGTTCTGCGTGTGTTTGTGTGTGAGAGAGAGTGTTGCCGTCTCAGGCGATGTAATTGTGTGTTCGCTTGTTTCTGTCTCTTGTTTGTTGTGCATGCTATTATCATCACATCACATCACACCTCTGTCTTTCTCTCAAACTGTGATTCTCCATTTGTCTTTCTGGCTTGCATCCAGTAATTAAATAAGCACATGGACCGTATGATGGTCACACAAAATGACAGAAGACTCTTTTCCTTCCAGTAATTTTTCCCCACTCTCTATTCTATGTACAAGAGATTCCCACCATGAGACACAAAGCAGCTGTAAACAATAGCAAAAAGGAAACAATAGATGAGTGTGTGTATGTGTGTGTGTAGCAGTCATAAATGTTCTTTGGATTGATTGCTGCAGGAACCTTTGAAGGTGTTAGGTAGATCTATCTTATGAAGTTTTAAGTAGAAGCATACAATTTTACATGCATAAGTCACCTAGGCGTCTATTCTGTGTTTATGTTTTCATCTGAAAAAAGTAACAGAACTTTTGGGGGTATGTAATGAAACAAAAAACAACCTTTTTAAGATGTTCATCAGATGTTTATAATAACACTTTTCTAAATGATGCACCCTTTAACAGACATTGTAGCACATGTGCTTACTTGGAACGATGCATAAAATGGGGAATCATCCTGCAAAAAATAAAAATATAGTCTGTTATACAATTGTGTCACAGTTTTTAAAAATGTTTAATAATGAAAATAAAAGCCACCTTTGTGCAGGGGATTTCCTTGTGATGTTCGAGCAGAAAGCCCGGAATTGCTGCCACAACGTAAACGCACAACTGGTTCAGTGCTTACAAGAACTCATTAAATAGTACTGACACATCCATTTTACACTGGACAGTTTCCTCAGGTCAGTAAAGTTCAGCAAGACTGCAGATTAACAGTCGCAAATCTTCGAACACAAATCAAATCAGAGGTTGATTAAAAATTAGACAGTCTGTTTACGAAATAAAGATCTCAAACAACAAACAATTTACTACAGTGCTTGTGAGGTTCCTCAAACATTACATTTTTAATAATCTTTGTCAACATTTTCTGCAATTAATTCAACTTGAACTGCCTGAATGTAATGTTTAGTCTTAGGGGTGCAATTCAAAAATGTGTTATGTTTGAACGACCCCTTAATGTTCAAAATGTAACTGGCAATGAAGTCAGTGTGATATTTGCATACCGAATTGCAGAAATAAATTCTTAATATTTGTTATTGCATATTTATTTCTTATATCTATTTAGCCTGTTATAGCCAGGGGCGCATTAAAGCACGGGCTTCCATGGGCTGAAGCCCAGGGGCCTACACTGGGAAGAGGCTTACTGTCTGCACGAAAATTATATATTTTTTTAATAATTCTTTGCATATATGGGAGTTTGCAGCAGTGACAGCAGCATTCTATAAATTAACTCATGCCCATAAATTTTCAAATTTAAAATGGCCAATAGCATTTTCGGTAAAGCCCTGCTGTGTGAACGGAACCGGACTGGACAACTATAGTTTTCTGTTACGTCATTCAGTGCAAGAGTGCGGGTTGAGTCACTGTGTTCCATCGGTGCTGCTTTAAAGCCTTGGGTCCAATTTTAATTTCTGGATGTTTTAAATCTGGGGATGGAAAAATTGCTTCAATGTAATAATTAAACTTTAAAAGGCTATGATTTAATTAGCACTGCATGTTTCAAAATAAAGACGCAGTGCTGTTGTGCATTCTACGTGCTTGCGTCTATAGAGCAGTTTGCAATCACCAAATCGGCCACATTTATGCCAAGTGATTGTTTTGATCTACTGCTGATAGATAACAAATATTTTGTATAATTTATGGTGTTTATATCATGAAGCGGTACCAATAAACGCGCATTTCGGCCAGGAAAGTTTTGATGGCATTTTCTTTTCATATTACCTCCATATAAAGCCTATAATGTAGTGTTTATAAAAGCATTTATGCTTTGTTTGCGTAACCGCTATAAGTCTGCTGTTCCACATGCGCCACCTACTGGCAAAGAGTGAATATTCACCTATATTTGTCTCATATTTTTACACAGCATACATAGTGTTGAAAATGTTAAATGTTATCAACGATAAATTTTGACAGGAAAGCTTTTTTTATTTATTTTTTTATCTGGGGTAGGGGGCCTACTGTAATGCTGTAGCCCAGGGTCCTTTAGTTATCTTAAGGTGTCCCTGGTTATAGCTGCCTTTATACTGCAAAATACTATGTTAGATTTCTTTTTTTGGGGGGGGCTCAGCCAACAGAAAACTTACATTTTCTTATAGTAAACAGCAATCAAGTAGGCTATATTATTTAGTCTTATTTTAATCAACTAACATGCCACAATATAGATATTGTACAACTTAATCGCATACTACCCTTTCAGTCTGTCCTCAAGGCCCTCATGTTGAATATATGTGTGTGAATGAGTGTCAGTGTGTTGCCATTTCTGTACTTTGCATATCTTATCAACTTTGACTGGTGGCAACAGATGGCAGAGATCACCTGTGATGAGAGTGTGTGAGAGTGTGTGACAGGCAGATGGGGAATGTGAGCAACTGACTGAGCTACACACAACACAGGAATGTCATCTATTGATGATAATCATAATTATCATTCATTATTTTTTAAGAAAATGCAGGGTTTGAGGGTGTTAAGTTACTGAGGGCAACAGGGGATCCTGATAAATTCAACACACACAAAAACTCATCTATAATTTGTGTTTGAATTTGTCTAATCTCTATTGTTGTTGTTGTCAGATGGGTCTCATTTTAGCATGGCACATTAGATTGAACAGGTGTAGATGTAGTATGTGTGTTGCACTGGAAGAGATAAAACTGTTATCTGCTGCAGATACGTGGGAACGAGGGGTGGGAGCATCCTACGCAAATGAGCCCAGTTTAGGGAGGAGAGAGTGACTGAGGGTCACATTCGGGTCAACATCAAGTCACTATTACCACCCACTTCTAGTTTAGATGGATGTGTTTGTCCATGCATGTGTGTGTATCTGTGGTAGGGCTGGAATGCTAGAGTTGTATATGTAGGTTCGCAAGAAAGAAATAAACACACACACACACCCACACACACACCGGCAGCAGCTGTCTCACCCCATGAATTGCCACCTACATACTGAAGGTCTGGAAGGTCAGAGGTGCTCACACACTCAAACTACTCAAAAATATCAGCCAAAGTATCTCACTTCTTATACACCAAACTCGAATCCCTAAACACAAGCTGTCTTCACCAAATGCCTCTGTTGCTTTCTATTTTGACCTGCTGCACTTGGCTAATAAGCACATCAAAATCAAGTTTTCAGAGTATGTACAAAGAAAAAAGTACTTCTTGACCACTGAAGTATGTTCTTAAGGTATGCAGTACGGAACCCAGCAATTCATTGCTTCACTTTATTTAGTTAAATCATGGTTATATAGTACTAATTTATTCCCTTGTTTGAATTTAGTTAAATTGTAGCCAATTTAACTGAAACGAGGTAACAAATTAAGTTTTAGGAACAAGTTCTTAATTTGAGTTCAATATATCTTGCTGTCCCCCTGTGTCATGTGCAGGGCTCCGTAATGCATTATAGTAGGACAAATACATTCCCAGACATACTACATCCATCATGTTGGCACTGTCCTTTGACCTGTATGTTCTTTAAGCTATGATGTATGATCAAAATCTGTGAAAATAATTCACTCGGTCGCTGTTAAATAAGTACACTTGAAAGAGACACTCAGCTCACAGTTTTACACCATTTTTTTGTTGCTTTTCAGCTTTTCGAATCTGTCAGCTCTTCAGGTCATGTGGTCTTACGGGATAGAAATGTGTCCACTATTGCGCTCTTCAGAATGATTGCTGTATTAAATAGCTTTAATGAATCTTTTTATAGATGTATTGCTTATGGCTTCTCTGCTGTTTGTGAGCGTGTATAATACAGAGTTGGTGTCAGAGCAGTGGGTTAAAGGGCATCCTTTAAAGTGATCAAAAGAGTGTGGCAGAGAGTGTCAGCGCTAAGCAGCTCCGTGTCACTGTGAGGTGATAGAAGGTGAAACTTCTCACTCCTCCATTTAGAATGTAAGTGTCACATTGACTCTCAGCCTTAATAGAGCTGTCAATCACACCTGACCCCAGCGGTCAATAACTAGACCACGGCATGAGTGGCTCACTCAGGGACAAGTTGAGCTTACATTCATAGACACATACAGCAGAGTTAAGTTTTGACAATTAGTTTATTATTTTTTTTAAATCATGTAAAACATTAGAAAGATTCATTTATGTTCAAAATAATGGTAGGATAAATTCTTGTTTAATTAATTATTTTCACCATGTACTTCAGCCCTTATTGTCTACTGAAACACACAAACACACACATTTACTTTGCTAAATGGGGACATTCCATAGACTTCTATTGGATTTTATATACAGCTAGCTAGCTACTTTCCTCATTTTTACAATTAAGTTTATTTTTATACCATTTTTACAAATGAGGACATCCCCAAAAGGAGGATTTGGGAGGGTTTGTCAGATTTAGCTTCCCCAAAATATGGTATAGGCATTTAAACACACACACGATTGCGTGTGAATTAATTCTAGTGAAGCTGTGGGATTTAGTTACTAAGAAATGTATTCCAGAACTTATCAGTTTTTAAGCTATTTTATTGATAAATCACAGAACAGTGTTGACAATACATTTCTGAGCTACTGAATGTTTTGTGTGCACGCGATCTGCATGTATTGTGCGAGCTACTGTCTGCATGTGTGTGCGTTACAATGCAGCAGCACATTCGTTTAGAAAGGCGATTAAAACGTGCATTCACCCAATCCGTTTTGAGCATCCAGTTGGTATAATCAAACATCTTTTTGAATGCTCTCTGGGTATGCATTTATTTGTCATTTTGACTGTTGGAAACGGAGCTGGACTTCAATGATTTCTTATCCAGTTGCGCCATTTATAGGCCATGATCAACTAGTAGTCGTCAAGCTTAAAGCATCAATTAAAGGCAGAGCATTAAAGTCGACAAGTCGACTAGTCTGTGCAACCCCTAACACACACACGCACACATATAATTATAGCATATTATTTTCCCAGAGAAGATCAAATATGCACATAGCCTATATAGGTACCTTATTTTCATTGAGAGAATGGTTCAAATCAATTTCCATGTTTCAAGCGATACAATAAACCTAAATCTTTCACCATTTTCTCATCAGAATTATAGTATGATCCTCCCTGAGCAAAACCTTCAAGCTTTGGAGAAGAAAAAAAATTGACAATAAAAAGTTTGTGACACTATTACCTCAAGACAACAGCACACATACACGTACAGATACACAGCTTCAAACTGCTTCTCAGATCATAACGATATTCATATGTGTTTGACATGAGCAGGCATGCATGTGCAAATGCAAACCCCAGCCCACTTTAAAACCCTGATTCATTGAGCGTCAGTGAGACGGACGAGGTGAGAAACAAAAGGGTGGTTTAGTGACAGTCACACGCACACGCCGCATGAAAAAGGGAGTGGAGACTGAGAAGGCAATGGCAAACTGTGCGCCAGACAGCCGAGGTGATGGATATAATGTATCAATCACATCTAACTGTGATGCAGGACATCAGTCAAACATGAGGAACTTTCATTGTGCGTGTGTGTTTGTTGTACAAAGAGTGTGGCAGGGTCCTAAGGGGGTCTTTAAGGATGCAGGGAATGAGCAGGCATTTAAACAGGCATTTAAAAAGAGTTTGATATTGCGTCACAGTATTCATTGTCCACACAGTGTTCAGAGTCCTTTACAAACTCTTTTGGCGATGGCTATCTACTTTACAGTATTTATTATCTAAGATTTGTAGAAGTACATACATTCAAATAGTTTCTTGTGGAACACGACTAACGAAGAGTAAGACTAATGAACATATATGATCTTTCCAGTCATTTGTATAGGAGCCCCTAAAGTGAGGGGAAAAAACAGTGACACTTCCATATGCTCACATGAAAATGTTTGCAATTGCAAACTTCTGTGGTCATTTGTTACCGTTATCTGGTTTATGTCTACTTTTACCCATGGCAACGCAAAAGGTTTCCCATGCATGCAAGTGCAAACCATGCAAGTTTTTTGTGCACACTTCCCACACTTACTTCTCGCACTACTTGATTCCTAAAGATTTCAAATAAAACGATTTAAAATTTTACTTTATGGGGTCTGTACATTTGTGATAAAATGGACAAGGACTTTTAGAAATCACTTTAAATCCATCTGGCACACAACAAAATCATTAAAACAAATTTGTGAATCAGATCAATTGATTCGTTTAAACAACTTGAATCAAAATATCTTTTCCAGGAGTGTAAAACACAATTTCAAAAGCCTTTCATGGCCGTGGAAAGTTCTGGATATATCCAGAACACTACAAATTATCCATGCTTTTCATTGTGTGGTCTGTCGTGAGGATGTTTGTACAGTTCCGTTAATAAATTATTCTGACCATCAAAACATATGCAAGTAATGCATGGAAGCACATGTGTGTGAGCTCACACATACACAAAGGTGACGTCAGCTTTAGAGCCTCGTTTCTTTCCTTGCAGAACAGTCTCTCACGCTCGCTCTCTCTCTCTCATGATTATTCATTCTGTCATTCCAGCTTCCAGTCTCAAGACTCAGTAGCAGGAAATGGCCATTGTTTCTAGATCAGGTAAAGAGAGAATGGGACAGAGAGTGAGATGAGGAGAGGAGGTCTGGAGCCGTGATGGATGTGGCTCTTTTCCTGCAGGGACTTTCTCAGGCTCTTTTTCCTGTGTTGCCAAAGTCTCACTGCCTGCCGTTTTCTTTTCTCAAGGATCTTTTCGTTGAGATTAAACAGTTAAAAAAAGGGAAAAGGAAAGAGAGAAGGGTTAAATAACTTGGTTTTTTAATAAACAGAGGAATCTAGCCTATTCTTCCTTCTTACCAAGAGAAACAAGAGAAGAAACAAGAGAAGGAACAGAGTGAATGAGACAGACCTGTACATTTCATCTGTGTCCACCATTAAGGTCAATCGAATACTGCAGAAATGATCTTTCACCTCTTTGCTTGGCCTGTCACAGCCTTCTATCCATATAGCCGTCTATTATGAAAGAGGGTCTTAGAGCTCAATGCTTTTTTACAGAGAGCTCTCTAACTCCCTTCTTTCTACAATGACAGAGGCTTTGGGTCCACGTCTAATGGATTTAATAGATCGGATCCATATTTAAACACTTAACACTTATGAAGGGAAGTGTGTCACTAGCTGCACCAAACAGAATTACAATCTGTTTGTTTGAAACATAACAACATTGGCTAAACTACTGACAGGGGTTGACTGGACACTCTGTTTGGCCGAACAATAGAGGATGTGGGGATTGTCTTGTTTGCTGCTGCTAGTAATTGGGGAAGCACTTTAACTAGATTCTTACATTTTTTATGAAAGTTTGTAGCTCTTGTACATGCAAAATCAATTGCCACAACTATATAATGTTGTGGGTGGTTATTATGTGGTTGCTAAGATATTCTGAGTTGCTTTGGTGTGTTTCTATGTGGGTCTAAGAGCTCGTCCACAAAAAGCAAAAACGTGAGACGCGGGCAGTGGAATGGGGAAAAAGGCAAGGTCTTGAGACGCGTTTTTTAAAAGTTGAACTGATTTCAACTTGAGCGCTGAGTTTTTAGAACGCAGTGTCATGCACGAGACGCTACAATAGACGCAAGACGCGAACGCAACAGTCATACATGTCCGTCTAGCACGTGTTTACATTGAAAAACAATAGAAAATAGCGCGTTGTAATGGAAAAACACGTTCTGTGTGAACTAAGGGTGTTGGATGGTTGCTTATACTGGCCAAAGATCCCACCTGCAAATCTCTGTCTCAGTACTGAAAAACGTTAATAAAATACATTTAAAAAATAATGTGTACAATTCCATTCAAAAGATTAGTTAATTTAAGTTAAGATTCTTATGCTCACAAAGGCTGCATTTATTTGATTAAAAAAATACAGTAAAAACAGTAATATTGTGAAATATTATTACAATTTAAAATAACAGTTTTGTATTTTAATATATTTTAAAATGCAATTCATTCCTGTGATACAAAGCTGAATTTTCAGCAGCCATTACTCCATTCTTCAGTGTCACATGATCCTTCAGAAATCATGCTAATTTGGATCTCAAACAATTATTATTATTATGTTGAAAACAGTATTGCTGCTCAATATTTTTTGTGGAAAATTGTACTTTTTTTCAGGATTCTTTTATGAACATAAAGTTCAATATATATATATATATATATATATATATATATATATATATATATATATATATATATATATTCGTACACTTTGTATATATGACCATGGACCACAAAACCACTCACATGGGTTTTGAAATTGAGATTTATACATCATCTAAAAGCTGAATAAATAAGCTTTCCACTGATGTGTGGTTTGTTAGGATAGGGCAATATTTGGCCGAGATACAACTTTTGAAAAGCTGGAATCTGAGGGTGAAAAAAAAAATCGAAACATTGAGAAAATAGCCTTTAAAGTTGTCCATTTATGTTCGTGATTGTGCTCCATTCACTCACAAAAATATATGTTTTATATCTTTACGGAAGGAAATTTACTAAATATCTTCATGGGACATGATCTTTACTTAATATCCTAATGATTTTTGGCATAAAAGAAAAACCCATACAATGTATTGCTGGCTATTGCCACAACTATACCTGTGCGACATGTGACTGGTTTTGTGATCCAGGGTCACATATATACTTTTATATACAAGCAAAATA
The DNA here is from genome assembly GCF_963993115.1 of Abramis brama. Taxonomy (NCBI): domain Eukaryota; kingdom Metazoa; phylum Chordata; class Actinopteri; order Cypriniformes; family Leuciscidae; genus Abramis; species Abramis brama. The sequence continues at coordinate 27,800,112 of NC_139970.1, forward strand.
AAATACATTACAACTCAAATTAATCAGCACCTAATCGAAGCAAATCAAAATCAGAATTGACTCTCAAAAAAGAGCCTTCAAATTAGAATTAAATCAGTAAACTGATATCTAGCCCTACCCGTAGCCACCCTTCAACCTAAAATGTCAAATGGGACACAATAAGGTCAGACAGGCAAACATAACAGCACGATGTGTATGTATGTGACAAATTTTAATTCTTAGGGTGAGAAGTTTGTTCAAATCACTAAGTATGAAAGAAAAAAAAAAGTTATGTAAATTGTTATCCAATGTAGGTCAGGTATACAGTTTTAATGGTGCCTAAAGGAATGATATATCTAGAGTTAACAAACAACTGAAGCATGTCAGCCTGAAAAGCTTCTTGAATTTCCATGAAACCACACACACAGACACACAGTAAGGTGACTCTTTGCAGAACCAACCCCAGGAGACTTTAAGAAGTCGGTGACCAAGATCAGTCCAGTGACCAACAACACTGGAGCTATAGCCGGTATATGACCCTCCCCCGCTCAACACACACACACACACACACACACGCTGCATGACGGGTTAAAGAAATTCCTCCTGAGAGCCTTGTTCTCCCTCTCTCTCTCTGTCTCAGCTCTTTCTCTCCTTTCCTCTCCTCAATGGCTCTTTGTGTAGGGGCCCTTGGGACATCAACATGACAATGTGCCCCAGCGGTGGGATCCTGTGTTTGTTAAGTGCCCTCACCCTCAAGAGACAGAGGCTACGGCCAACTGAGAGGAGAGGTTAGCCAGAGAGGAGAGGCCATCTTTGATCAAACGAATAAAAAAGGGGGAAGAAAGAGCGCAGCGACTTTTCATTAACTCGAGTAGCATGAAGGCCATTCATGTTGGGAGAGCGGGAAAAAGCAGTGGTATTATCCTGCTCAACTAATCATTTAAAGATGAGGTTAATATGTTTGAGAATTGTAAAATGGCTTGATTGAAAGAGAATGGTCTGGCCTAAGGTAGCAGTGACGTCTGTCTTTTGTGTGACGTTATTCCACTGGAAGGAAATGCAGTGATTCTTAGTGTAGCAGCTGGGAAGTAAGTCATTTAGTTTGATGCTTATTGATCATGTCTGACACATATAATACTGATTGACTTCCTCTGGCAAACAATAGACATCAGTTTGCTTGTGTTCATGAATTTAACACAAAAAAAGCTGGCTTCTTCCTCAAGTAAAAGCAAATCCCTAACATCTACCGCTATTACTATGTTGCTTTTCAGGAAGTGAAAATGCTCTCTCTTTCTATTAGCTTTTCTGAACTACATGCCAAAAACTTTCACTTCAACAGCAACTTCCCAAAATCTGCAGTTGCATTTCAAATTCAGTCTAAACTGACAGCATTCTCCCACTTCTCCTGGATTATTCATCTAAGCAACTTTGTGCCTTATTCTGTCACACAATGATGACCATGAACACCGAACTAACTCATGAAAACTTTCTCTCGTTCTCACTGAACATTTTTTTTGATGAACGAACAAAGTAAGGTTATGTTGGTAACACTGAGTGTGAAGGTTTGTCCGATATAGCCGATACTATTGCCTCATCTTACTGATGGCAATTGTCAATATGTTAAAGGCACAAAGCTACAGTGCCCTCCACTAATATTGGCACCCTTGGTATATGAACAAAGGAGGCTGTGAAAATAAATCTGCAGTTTATCCTTTTGGTCTCTCATTAAGAAAAATTCACAAAATTCTAGCCTTTCATTGAAGTAAAACAATTGGATGTGGGGAGAAACTCACATTAGAAAATAAATGTTTTTCTCCAATGCATGTTGGCCACAATTATTGGCACCCCTAGAAATGAGTATATTATTAAAGTATTTTATTCTCATTCATATTTACGTTTTTTAACACACCAGGGTGACCAGGAGGAGCATGAAATTGTCCAGCCATGACTTCCTGTTCCACAGGAGTATAAATATGAGGAAACACAAAGACCAAATTCCCTTAATCATTCATCACAACGAGTAAACCAAAGAATATAGTTCTGATGTGCAGCAAAAGAGTGTTGAGTAGAAATTGGCTGTAATAGAAAGTGGCTGTAAGAAAATATCTAACACATTGAAAATCCCCATTTCCACCATCAGGGCAATAATTAAGAAATTCCAATCAACTAAAGATGTTACAAATCTGCCTGGAAGAGGACATTTGTCTACAGTATATCGTCCTAATGCATGGTGAAGAGGAAAGTTCGAGTGACCAAAGACTCTCGAATGATCACAGCTGGAGAATTGCAGAGATTAGTTGAGTCTTTTGAAAATGTTCAAAATAGCACCTACATCACAAGTTGTTTGGGGGGGGTTTCAAGAAAAATCCTCCTCGCTCATCTAAAAACAAACTCCAGCATAATCAGTTGTCAGACACGACTGGAACTTCAAAAGGGACCGGATTATGAAACAAAAAAAAATAGCTTTTTGGCAGCAAACATACTAGATGGGTTTGGTGCTAACAGGCATAAAAAAATACCTCATGTCCACCTACAGTGCTATGCATAAGTTTAGACACCCATGCTAAAGTTGACTAAAAAGAGGAATAAAAAATCATCTTTGGGAAATTGAACTTAATGCCTTAATTAAAAAAAAATAGGAAAAATCCAACCTTTAAGGACACCAATTTTCTTTGTGAATGAATAATGTATCGTAAATAAATAAATGTTCTTCCTTAAAATACAGGGTGCATAAGTCTGGACACCCCTATGTTAAATTCCCATAGAGGCAGGCAGATTTTTATTTTTAAAGGCCAGTTACTTCATGGATCCAGGATACTATGCATCCTGATAAAGTTCCCTTGGCCTTTGGAATTAAAATAGCCCCACATCATCACATAGCCTTCACCATACCTAGAGTTTGGCATGGTTTTATTTCAGTTAGCCTAATAGCTGGTTTGATTTGCATTGAGAGATGATCTTATGGAAAGTACTCCATGCCAATCTCTAGGTATGGTGAAGGTGATGATGTGGGGCTATTTTAATTCCAAAGGACAAGGGAACTTTATCAGGATGCATAGTATCCTGGATCCATGAAGTAACTGGCCTTTAAAAATAAAAATCTGCCTGCCTCTATGGGAATTTAACATAGGGGTGTCCAGACTTATGCACCCTGTATTTTAAGGAAGAACATTTATTTATTTACGATACATTATTCATTCACAAAGAAAATTGGTGTCCTTAAAGGTTGGATTTTTCCTATTTTTTTTAATTAAGGCATTAAGTTCAATTTCCAAAAGATGATTTTTTATTCCTCTTTTTAGTCAACTTTAGCATGGGTGTCTAAACTTATGCATAGCACTGTATATATACTGCTGAATCTTTAATGTTGTGGGTGTATTTTTTTGCTGGACATCTTGTTTAGATACATGGTATCATGGATTCTAGCAAATACTAACAGTTAAAAAAATCAAAACCTGACGGCCTCTGCTAGAATTCTTATAATGGGCCGTGGTTGGATCTTTACTTCAATGAAAGGTTAGAATTTGTGATTTTTTTTTAATGAAAGATCAAAAGGATAAACAATGCAGATTTATTTTCACAACCTCGTTTGCTCATATTTACAATGGGTGCCAATATTAGTGGAGGGCACCGTATGTGTGACCCATGACCTGGAAACCGAGCTTCAACCATAAAATCAAGTGCCTAAATATATAAAGGACAGTTAACACAAGCCTGTATGCCTTTCTCCGTGTTTTGGAACACGAAAGAAGAAGGGCTGGGTGGTAAAGATCATGGTGATAATTTAAAAAAAATCAATTTATAGAGATTTTGCTAAATTGTTTATTTTGCTGTACATATCTGTCCAGCGCAGTAGTACTTAAAGGTGCCATTGCATGGATTATTTTAGAATGTTTCCTGGGGTGCCCTTATAATGTTTTTTAAGATAAAAATTTGTTATAATTTAGAAATAAAAGGCATTTTTCCTAGCCTGATTTTAGCCTCTGATTTGAACACTCTGTTTGAAGGGGCGTGTCTGCTGTGAGACTTCAGTGTAAACGCCCACTGCTGTGATTGGCTGCTGTGAGACTCACGTGAATGAAGATCTTATCATTGCAACGCAGTTTCTTTCTGCACTCTCACTAATGATTTCACCAGTGCAAACATGATGTATGTACAGTCAGAGCTTCGTTGTGCAGTGTAACAGCGTCATTGATTTCATAACGAGTTTTGGCAAGTGTCCAGATAAACTTGCGCTGTGTGATTGGCAGCTTGGGCCATTGGAAAGGGATTGTACTTTGATCGCTATCTGTATATTAATCACAGTTTAAGTAAGATTATTTTCATCCTACCAAGAGAAACGATGTGAAGTTGATCGTTTAGTCACTGGCTTGATTTACTGATGCATAAACAGTATTGAATGACTTTGAGAGAAAGATTATCTGTCTGAACTTGAACAATTTCACATCAGAAATTCACATAACCCACTGGTTCTTCAGAGGCTCGGATGAAGGAACTAAAAAAATACTTTTGTGTTCATTTGTACATCCAAACACTGAGCAACTGCCATGCTTCGCTCGTTTGCAAGCCATGATGTCTCTCGAAGAAAAATGATTCGGACGATGATCCGCCTGGCCTTGAACATGGGCTGGCATATGCAAATTTTTGGAGGCATACATATTAATGATCCCGACTGTTGCGTCACAGTCGGTGTTATGTGGAGATTTGCCTATTTTTCAGGGGTGTTTTTCAAAAACGAGATTTAAATAAGAAGGAGAAAACAATGGTGTTTGAGACTCACTGTATGTCATGTACATGTACTGAACTCTTGTTATTTAACTATGCCAAGGTAAATTCAATTTCAAATTCTAGGGCACCTTTAAAGGGATAGTCCAAAAATAAAAATGCAGTCATTATTTACTCACCCTGGTGTTTTTCTAATGGAGTATGACCTTCTATCTTTGTCCGACTACAAAAGGAGAATATAATATAATGCCATTATAGAATATAATGGCAGTGAATAGTGACCAGCTTTTAAAAAAAGATGCAGAAGCATCAAAGAATGATCTCATGCGACTTGTGCCGTATTTTCCTAGTGTTCTGAGAGGAGGGTTTGGTGAGATAGAAAGCAATTTTTTTATTATTATTTAGCGCAAATCCTGACTTTTGGTCTGCACTCCGGCTTGCCCAAGAAAAGCACACAAGCGCAACATTTAGAAAAATCAAGATTAATCAAAACACTAAACTGGTATGTTACGTTAGAGCTATAAATAAACTAGCATTATTGAGAAAATAAAACATAATTTTTTTTCCCCTGTATTATTTCTTTCTTAATTTTAATGCACAAAATATGAATGATTCAAAATTCCAAACCCAATTTCATTTCTTGGCATGCCAAAATATGAGAGAAAGTCATTTCTCTCTCTCTTATCTTGACTGGATTTCCTAACAGAGTCACCATGGCTTTGCTCATGTGTGTTTTAAAATAGCCCTGGCTAAATATTTTTAGCCTGTAGTTTTTCAGAATAAGCAACTGCCTGTCACAATGCTCCCCTGGAGTTCGAATGGGATTGAACCTAAACTTAGAATGACCATTCTGTCAGCAAATTGGCCTGACAAAAATAAAGTTATGAATTGGTCTTCATATAGAGCTAGGATAAGCTTATCTCTCGAGGAAAACAACAAAAAAGGACAAGCAGAATGGAACAAGAAAGATTTAGTCAAAAACAACAAGCCAAGAAAATTATTATTCTTTTCTGGAACGTATGGTAGAGGTTGTTGCAACTAAGTTGTTGTTCTCATGTGCACAAATCACCCATCAAATCACCCATTAGAAGGCCCAAACAGAATCTGCTCCCAATGAACACTACAAAAAGCTCTGCATTCTTGTCATTCACAAAGTTCCACACATTGCACCACTTGCATGCTTGTCTTTTATATTCTGGCTAATTTTATTATGATTTCAGCTACCAATAAAAGCGTGGAACTCTCAGCTCCATTTGACACATTTTACAATGTTTATAGCCACTCAGCCTCCCCAAAAATCAGCGCAGACAATGCAAAAAGGTCTGTAGATTTTGTTCTGACCTGCCCATTAGAGAATAGCTTGCTAACCTGCAATTTCAAACTCTTAACATCTGGAAAGTGGCTATGTTCAGAATAGCATACTACCATTCTACTCTTCCTACATTTTCCAAATTGTGCAGTATACTATAGTAATTTGCTTGACTTAGCCTATCATCTCCACTGTGATGGATGAACTGTGTAGTTAGTAATATCTACCGTGATCTTTTTCTTTAGTTGTTTGATTGCCTTATGTCAAAAGACAATTTTCAGTAAAATGTAATTAAAATGCCAAATTTATTTCCAGGATGGTAACTGAAATGTCACTCACTGAATTAAATACGCAATGTGATGAGGTCATATGACAAATAAATTGCACAAATTACTGTTTAGTGTGGAATAATGCCTACAATTTCACTACTTTTTAAAAATAAACAGCATCCATCTTATATTCTAAAATGGAAGTAAGTTATTTTTTTGTGAATATGCGAGATTTCTGATTTATTCAAAACAACTAAAAGAATAACAAAGTGCAGTAAACGGTAAAAAAGTGCTACAAACCTGTGTGTTTCTAATTATGACAATACATTAAAATAATGTGGCAAAAATACTAGTTGATCAAGCAGCATAATGAGCTGTTTTGTATACGCCTAGAAGGGGTGGATGACACCAGAAGCCACATTCAATTTACAAATGCCTGAGCCTGCTCTTACGTTAAAAATAAGGTGGATAAAATATACTACCCACCGTTACACTCAACGGCTTATATAAATAATATTCATACTAGAGCAAAGGTCTTCAACCCTGTTCCTGGAGACCCACACTGTGTTCGAATGTGCCTACTTCCTTACTATATATAGTAGGCTAAAATCAGTATGTGAGAGTAGGTGAAAAGTACCTGGATGACTTCCTAGTCCTGTGCATCCGATGGACACTTTCCTATCCCATGAGGCCACGGGAAAGGATTTGTGAATTTGCAGGATGATGGGACTCCAGGAGGAGGGTTGAAAATCTCTGCTATAGAGAACTGCTGATTACATATTTTTGTGGGCCAGCCCAGAAGTTAGCATCACCCTGGTTTCATCTGCAAAAACACAATCCAACGTTTATGAATTTTGAAGTTATACAATCACCAAAAGTAAAAAGCTAACGTAGACTAGTTAGTTAGAATAGTTTGAAAAGGCACAGTTATCAACACAATGAGGAAGTAAACCCAGAATAGTGAGTAGATAAGCTTACCTGTTCAGCTTGATGATGTTCACCTCTATAGTCCCATTGGCCGCTTGTTGGCAACCACCTTTTTCACAAAAAAAGTAAAAGCTTTAAATAAATGACATGGGGTTTACTGATTTATTTTATGTCATAGAATAAAATGTGAAGATACTTTGCGCTTGTGTTAACCACAGACCATATTTCAGGCATTTAAACCAAAATCCATTTAAAAACTCCCTAGATGTGATAGAATTTTCATACGTATATGCTATGATATTCTATGCAGTTTTATTGTATAAATACTTTAAAAAGTGTTCACACTGAAAATTCCAAATACGAAAAAGTGAACTTTAATTACCAAGACGATGCATGCACTAAATTAAAAAATCAAGTGGAATGTTGGACACTTCATGCACTCAACGGAGGCTATCAGACTCCGATGTTCACCATCATTCGAATGACAAAATAACTTGTTCATTCAAACACTACACGGTTGAGAATGAGAACATAGTGCATAGTGTAAATGCATAATGTTTGGGACGGTGAAAACGGAAGTGTTAACCCATTTCCGGGTTTTAGCCTACAAAAATATCCCTTCAGCACATGAAAAGAAAATAGGAAAAAATACTAGGCTAAATCGTGCGCACGATTTACAATTTTGTTCCCTTGATTTGCTATATCGTGTGCACGATTTATAAATCGAGGGAACAAATTCGTAAAATGTCCGCACGATTTAGTGAGGGAACCATAGATAGACTGTAAAAGGGGGGAACGAATATTATTGCATATTAATGTGCGGGGCTCCGCAATTTCTGTTACAGAATGTATAATAATACAGTATAATACTGTGGACGGTTACCATTTTTTTCCTGTATTCATAGCACACAACCTGTATGACCTTTGGATTTACTAAGATATGTAGACAACCTCAACTGTATTGTAGGATGTATTGTGCAGTACTAAAATACTGCTGCACTGCAGTATGCAGTGTTTGAAACTGCTACTTTGCAGTCACTGACAGCGTTTTGTGTGAAGATACCTCAGATTAGCTTGGTGCTTCCGTAGACGGTAGACGCCCCAGACTCGTCGTGTGTTCCTCCTCATTCGGTATCAGCCCGGAGATATCCGAAAAGACCCGAACTAAGCTGATGCATTCTGGGAAAAGGAAGACTGAGGCGGTCGCCATATTGTTTGATTCCGCAGATTCACTGGAGCAGAAAGCAACGAACATCCTTTTTAAACGAGCTTATAATAAACAATTATACAGGTAACCGTAATATAATATTACACGAGGTCGTTGTAGATGTTACTGCATTCATAAGACCGTATTTAGTAGTGTCAGTCGGATTTATTCGTGCAGAATATGGGTCGCTCCCGGAGCCGCAGCTCGTCCCGGTCCAAACACTCTAAACACAGCCGCAGACGGAGCCGCTCCAAATCCAAATCCAAATCCAACAAGAAAAGGAGCAGATCGAAGGATTTGAAGAGGAGCAGACGGTCCCGCTCGAGATCCGGCAGCAGGAGGGACAGGGGTGGCTCACCACCTGACCGAACCGACATGTTCGGCCGGACACTGAGCAAGAGAAGCAACGACGAGAAACAGAGGAGAGAAGAGGACGAGAGGAGAGCAGAGATAGAAAGGCAGAGGAAGATGTAAGATGACTATTATTGTATATATAAATATATATACGTGTGGTGTGTGTGTGTCTACTGTCTAGACGTGGCCTTACTCACTTAAGCATGTATGAAGTGTCACTTGGTTGGGCAGCACTATCACTTCAGTTCAGTTGTTTCATGTTTCAAGTAGCAACTCTTTGTTGTTTAATATTTATAAGAACCTAATATACTGATCTAGTGTGCAAAAAAAGGTGACGTTTCATGTTACCTATCTGTATTCACTGAACTTTCATCACTCCATGGACTCTCATAGGCAGCTGTCACACATCAGGTCATCTCATCACTGAAATCTGCTGCCTGTGTAAGCTGATATGCTTTTGTAACTATCACAGATTGTTGACATCTCTCTTTTGTGATTGGAGACCACCAGTATAATGTTAAGAGGTTTGTGGAAGGGAAGGAAGGGGGAATGTAGTGAAAGAACAGGAAGAGAAGTGCTGCAGCCCCAGGCCTGATCTTCACCCAGAGTGCATTGTAACCACATTCAGGGTGTTTTAAACTCAAAGAGAGGCCCTGGATCGAGTTTCATGACACTGAAATCAAATCAAAAGATGGCTGCTGTTGTTTAATTTTTGTTTTGGCTTTGGGCAATGTAATGGTCACTTGGTTCAGTATTGTGTCTGTGTTTTTGTGTTTCTTCTTAAGGCCATGTGTGACAGCTTGCTCTCCTCTAATGGTTTAGTCATGCTTAAAGTGTAAATAAAGGTAAAACATGCTTTTGTAATCTTGGCCTTCCCTTTGAGGGGCATACTTTCCTTTATGGGTTTATGATGTCAGCGTGCACATCATGTTTAATTTCAGAATTATAGATGACAGGACAATATCATCTGCCTCTTCTGGGCTCAGCAATGCATTTTGTGAAATGAATTTCTTTGACATTTGGTTGTGAAATGTGCTTATCTTTTTTTAATTTGCCTGCTAGGTAAAGGTTATCAAAGCGGCTAACATAAATTACGTTTTAGTGAAATTACATTAATGATTTATAGTCTTGGTAGCATCAGTAAGATTTGGTTGAAAATTAATCAGTTTGTTTTGCTGTGTATAATTTTGCATGTTAAAAGTGTTCGTTTTTATGACTATCTTGGAGTTTCATTGTATAATTATAATTGTATAATTGCTAATTTTCTTTGAAAAGAAATCAATTGTTAAAATAAAAATGTATGTTAGATATGTGTGAAAATATTTATATATATATATATATATATATATAAATATGTATATATAAAATATATATATATATTCCAAAAAACTAAATACAATTGCAAAATTAAAAGTTTTTCACATTAACCCTTTTCTGCAAAAATAATTAAATAAAAATATTACATTTTAAAGTAAATATTAATTAAAAAATATTGTAATGTATTATTTTAAATATAAATATTATATTTTTGAACTTGTCTATTTTGCATTAAAAAAAATTCAATGGGGGCCAGTCAAATGTTGTCAGGACAAGGGACTACTGGCCCAACTTGGACCTCTTCTTGTATGAGTTGTTCTTCACTCTACATGTATAATTTAAGGGTCTGCCATGTTTGATCCTCTCTTTCTTGTTTCCTCCACAGCCGTCAGCAGGAGATCGAGGAGCGTCTGATTGAGGAGGAGACGGCGAGGCGTGTGGAGGAGCTTGTGGCGCGGCGGGTGGAGGAGGAGCTTGAGAAGCGACGTGACGAGATCGAGCATGAGGTCTTGCGGAGGGTGGAGGAGGCCAAACGCATCATGGAGGCACAGCTTTTGCAGGAGCTAGAGAGGCAGAGGCAGGCGGAACTGAACGCCCAGAAAACCAGAGAGGTAACGCTCGGTCGTTCGGAACACAGCGGAGAGCAGCCGCAAACCGCACACCCTCAGCCGTGGCACAACCTGACACTCGTTTTCCCCCGAGACAGAGCAGGAGATGCAGGGTAGCTGATGGAAGTAAGCTCCATTGATTGGGTGGGGAATGAAATAAATTACAGAATGCAACATTTTCAAGGTGTGATTTGATGCTTGGAGAAGTTCAGTCAAGTTGCTAGGGAACACTAATATTTAAGGTCTCGTTTACTCTGTTGATAGACAAGCTCTGTGCTTTTTCTGTAATGCTTTAACACTAGAACTACCGGAATTTCATAACTACTAGAACGACCACGTTCATACTTTGACGTTCATATGGCCGTACTGAACGTCATTTTCGTCATGTCATATCTATTGTACATGTTAACCTTCTCTTTTCCAATGAAGCTTTTAATTCCTGTCGTCATAGCCCTTAAAACAAGCACAAAAGAAAGATTCCCCCGACAGGTGCTGTCTCTATTTGAGGAACGTTTTGCGTCAAAATAATATTTTTTTCACCGCACTCACCACGTGAATAGACATGCACAAAAGTTAGGAAACGTACAGCCCTGTTTGTAAATAAGTTCAATAATCAATACAAAATCTAAAAATAAATGGATCTACAATGATAGGTAATAATAAACAGGACACAAAATTTTAATTCAAATGAATGTGAAAATGTATACAAACAGGCTAAGAAAAAAAATGAACATTAGCTAAACAAGAAAACGAACTGCTTTAGAATGATTCGTTTCAGTGAACAAAAAATATTAACAAACAAAATCAGGTTAACTGCCCATTTGAACGGCGCAAACACCCCGCATCATTGACGCTTACGCACATTCCACACAGGTAAACACAGCCTTTCGTGTGCAGCTCCCACACACTTTGTGACATTTGGCACATGTCTCCTTGGTTTTATTTTGTTTGCAGTTCCTCCAGTTGTATGGCTTTTGATTCCATGTGGTCGGAGCGAAGTTCGCTCGCCAGTCGTGTGATGAAGTCCCTCCGCGAAACTTGCAATGTAGCGGACTTATGATATTTATAATGCGTGCGGTCAAAATGACCGTTATGGTCATTCTAGGTAGAAATAGTCAGAACTGTTGTGTGTTTTGTGATTTTAATAAAAGAACAGAGTCAGAATAAAATATACACATATTTAGGAAAAGTCAGAGTCCTACAGCCACATTTATTTTATTTTAACGAAGTTATTACACTGTAAAATTTAAAAACGGTCAAAATGACCGCCTTGGGAGTTCTAGTGTTAATGTGATTTTAATGAATCTCACACACCTCTAGTGCACTCTCAGGGGTTTCAAGTGAACGTTTTGCCACGGCTGTAAGGGACCAATATAATGTTTCCCATGTGTTCTCTCCCCTTTTATTTTACTCTCTTTATTCCATGTCTTTTATCATTTTACTGTCCCCAATGTATGAAACTGTTTGTCTTCAATAAAACGCTTTTCTTAAAAAGGTCACTCGGCATTCAAACCTGGCCTTTTTTGTTTTTTCCAAACTTTTTTTTTTGTTTTTTTTGATAGCTTACCATAATACACTTTACTACCGTAATGTGGTTTTTGGATGTTACAAACACACAAGACCACACTTAAACTAGTTAATTTGCTAAATCCATAGCTTGTAATTCCACCCATACCATAAAGGAGGGTTACTGTGCTCTAATTGTAAAGATGCAACGAGTTATGAAAAAGAAACTAATTCCATTCCACAAGCACACACAAAATTCAGCGGCTCAGCACTAATAGGGTTAGATATGTGCCCTCCTTCTGTACGTTTTAGATTTGTCCCCATCATTTGTAGCCCTGGTACTGAACCATTAAATGAATCTGTATTGTTCTACATTTAGCGTTTGCACATGATTTGGTCTTCATTTGCACCATCAATCACAAAACGCTCCACCCCTCTCTTTATTGCTCATTCATTTCTGTCGTCTGTGTTTTAAATGTATTAATTACAGATTTTTTTTTTTCTAACTTCATTTTTCCTTTGACTCTTCCGTTTTGACGTCATTAAAAGTGCAGTGTTTTAAATGTACTTCTGTGTCCTCACAATTTGCTTTTCCTCAGGAGTGCTGGCGTGCGGGTACACACAGACACACACACACTTCTACATCCACACTCAACGTTACTGTGCCATTGAGCTTAGACGCAAACACATCACTGTTTTTGTTTTCAAACAAACACATCTAACGAATGATCCCACCTTTGTGTTTTTGCAGTCTTTAACATCCTTTAACGTTAATAGCCTGACGTCCCCACACGGTAATGTTGTATGATTACCATAATTCATTTTCTTGGACTGTGCTATATACTGCATGTGGTGTTGCTGTGTAAGAGCACTAGCTCGTGCTAGTAGCTCAGAAATTTTTAAAGGGGAGGTGCTGCGCTGTCCAGGACGGGACACACGGGACCAGGCAGTAAATACTCACCCCTTTAATCAGCAGTTGTGTAGGTACAGTACACAGTCAAAGGAGAAAGGCGTAGGTATACAAGCATTGGTGAGCCACTACTATTCACTCTCTCCTTTATTTAAGTTAATCTTTCTTTGTCTCTCTCATTTTCTTTTGAAACTTCTTGCTTATGGTTGCTGATAAAAAAAAAAAAAATAGAGAGAGAACGAACTGATTGATTTTTTTATTTTTTATTTTTTTCATCTGCAAACGAATGAGATTCTTCGTTAGTTGTCGATGTGTTATCTTTTACATACCTGTTCTGTATGGATCCTAATGAATGCGTAAATGGATGTTTGGATGTGTATATATATATATATATATATTTAAACGTGGCGGGGATTAAAGGTGTGCCTGAATACATTCGTGGGTGGGTTTTTTTTGCTTATTGTTGCATACATAGAGGTTAGCTTCAGACATTTGATGCTGCAGTTCGGAATGTGAAATGTGGAGAGCGTGTGTAAGTACATGAAAGATTGTGCGAGTGTCGCTGGCTGGTACCTGTTTGTGCGAGTGTAGACGTGTTTGAGTGTGCAACTGGGTTTATGGGGACCTATTTCAGTGGATTTGTCTGCCTGCCCTAACATGTCACCGTGTCACCCCTTTAGGAGGAAGAAAAATCCAAACGAGCGGAGCTGGAGAGAATTTTGGAAGAAAACAACCGAAAGATTGCTGATGCTCAAGCTAAGCTGGTACTTATTTATTTGCTTTATTTTGACAACAAAACATATGACTCATTCTAGAAGATGAGAAACAAAAGCCAAACACAGCAAAACAAAAATGAATGTACTCCTAAACATAAAAGAAAAATATGTACATGAAACAAAAATATTTAAATGTAATAGTTAATTAGTATAAATCGACATGCTCTCTCAGAATTGGTTGTCCACACAAAAAGTATTTTCATTATTTATGTAAATATAAAATATAGCAATTTCTATAGAAATTTTGAAAAATATATTTATTTATTTTCTTCAGTTTTATGAATAACGTTAATATGCAATACCGCCACCTACTATGTTGAAGTGTCAAACAGATGGTTTGACAGGTGTTGAAATATTTTCAATGTTATTTAGTGTGGTATTCATGATATCATTTTTTTATATCAGGATTACCGCCAGTAACGATGCATATATACACCTCTACCCGGAAATATCAGGAAATGTTGATATGCAGGCCTGAAAATCAAATAATTCTTGGAAATTTCTTTAGGGAATAATAATATTCTCTTAAATATTCAATTTGTTTTAAATAGATCTTTGTGAGTGCAGTTTCTATGAAATTGTTCAAAATCCTTATCCAATTATAGCTCTAATCTGGAATGGTGATGGAAATTCATTGATCAAAATTGGTGGGAACGCTGATATGAGTTCACAAGCCAGTGGATTCATATTGAAGATTATGTCCACTGATAATTAAAAGCTCTTGAAGAAGCTTTTATTTCTCATTTTTGATAAAACATTTGTGGTGATACTTCGGTTTTTGTGTTTATACATTTCAAAGTCATTACAATCATAGGCTTTTGTGTGTCCGTAAAGTAGCTCTCCCTCAAAATGGACAGAAAATGTTTTTGCTTTAAGTCATTGTGAACACTGGAGTGTTTTTTTGCACTTGCACTTGCACTTGCATAGTGGTACCTGTCCTCTCTGAAATGTTTCAAAATGGATGCTTGGCAGTGCCAACTAGAGCTGCACGATTCTGGCTAAAATGAGAATCACCATTTTTTTGCTTGGAATAAAGATCACGATTCTCTCACGATTCTGAAAAGCTTTATTATTTTAATGATCTACAAATCCTGAACATTAGGTTACCAAACAAGATACAAAAAGTAAACAAAAAGAATGTAATATTTAAATAAATAAAAAATGACAATTAAACATTGACAACATTCAAAGGTTTTATGCCAGGCTAGACCTATTAAAGATTCTTAGCAAGAAACACTATCAACATTTTTGGGTATGGTGTTGCGTTGAATAGCGTTGCTTTTACAGACGTTTGTTCCGTCTGGCCGCTGGTACTTTGTGATTGAGCAGTTTTGTTTTTAACCATCTCATACTGTAGTTTAAGATAAGTGTTTAATTGAGATAAGTTTATAATAACTTTGCTTTTCATTTATTACTTAAAGCTCAGTTGGAAGTTTTTCGATAGCTACTACATTAAAAACTACTAGCCTAACTGATAAATTTCACACATTATTTAAAACAAGTGAACAGTCAGAAATAAAATAAGAACAAATACACAAATTACAAGCAGAGATGAATACTAAATAACAAAGTTTACAAAGTCTAACAGTAGGCTATATTCAGGTACAGAAATTAATAATTAAGCCTAAATGTAAAATAACACTATTTGTCACTGTATAAATTAAATATAGTTTAATCTTTGTTAAAGCTGTATTTATTGTTTTATTTATATCAATGACACAGAAAACAGTGTGTGTATATATATATATATATATATATATATATAATATTAAGTGTGTGCTGTCACTTTGAGACCGACTGCACGGACCGAAAAAAACTGACAAATATCCGTTTCTTTCTCAGCTGTTCACATATGACATAAACGAGAGAATACTTGTCGAGATGGTCATTTAGACCGGTATTTTGACAATTTTGTGTTTGTGTCCGTTCAAGGGCAAGGAAACGCGAAAGAGGAATCAATTCTGCATTCGAGCGCTGTCTGTGAAACGCGCCTCTCTCTCTCTCTCTCTGCGCTTCGAGTGTGTGTGGCTGTGCGCACAGATAACGCGCGAGTCCCGGGTTTCGGCTCTTCTTCCGCGATTAAAATTGTTTGAATGTGTAAATTGGCAAGTCAATACACGTCCAAATTATGAACTTTCACTCTATGATGGTTAAATTTAGCAGTTAATCCGCGAATCACATGTGTGCCGAACCGAATCTTGTGCGATCCGTTCCACCCCTAGCGCGTTATCTCGTTGAATATCATTGGCAGAATCGTAGAAATGCAGGATTAAGATCGCGTGGGGGGTTGAATCGAGATCGCGATCTTTTAACGATTAATCGTGCAGCTCTAGTGCCAACCATGCCCCCATTTTTTAAATCTATATTAGGGGTGTAACGGTACGTGTATTCGTACCGGACCGTTTCGGTACAGGGCTTTCGGTTCGGTGCACGTGTGTACCGAATGACCGAATGCAATATTTTGTGTGCGGAACATAGGTACATTTTCGTGTTTCCACACGAACATATTAAGTGGCGGAAGTCTCCGCGTTCAGCGCAAATCCCGCCCTGCAGCTGATTCTAAAGTTTTACCAGAGCCCGTCTACGGAGAGCCTGCCCACTCCCTATTAAGCCCTATTGTACCGAATTTTGGTTGTAGTTCCACCAGAGTTCCACTGGGGGCGCTCGCCATGAGTGCAGAATGAATGGGAGTCAATGGGGCTAGACGGCTAAATTTGTCTCTTTCACCCGATTGCCGTTGAGAAATCTCAGATCTGATTGTAGATTTTGCAAGTTCAACATGGGTTTTAGGTCGAAAGTTGAATGAACGAGTACTTATGTCGTTTTGATTTCTTACAGGTTGAGTTGTTGTTGCCCATAACACGCTAGCATTCTGCTAATGACGTCAGCATTCTGACGTCATTGACATTTTGAAAGACTTTTTAAAGCAAATAAGTGACTCTAAAAAATCTAACACCCAGCAATGTGTAATTTCTTTGCATCTCCTTTCGAATACAACATTCAAATTACTAAACAAAAAATTATATCCTGAGAAAAGTGGATTTTTATTGGTATAGCTCCATTGACCTCCATTCATTCTGCACTCGTCCTGTGAGCGCCCTCATATGGAATCAGAGTGGAACTGCAACCAGTTCAGAAGCCGGAAGTGTAGTGAGAGTGAAACTTCTCGCCATATTAGACATTCTCTGGTTTTACATTCTCTGGTTTTACCCGTCGTCACTGTAACCTAAACCAATGAAATCGACTGCAGGGCGAAAAAAAGCTTTTCCGCTCCGTGTGCGCCGCCGCACTCTCCGTTCCGTGTGTGTGTGTGTGTGTGTGTGTGTGTGTGTGTGTGTGTGTGTGTGTGTGTCGGCGCGCTGCGCTCTCTGCTCAATGTTCAATGTTCGTTCGACTCCGTGTTTGCGCTGCGCGTTCTGCTCTGTCGTTAACGGCCCAAACACTCCAATCATGTACCGATCACGCACTGGAAAAGCAAAGTCCGCTCAAATAAGGTGAAATTTCTCAGTAGTAGACTTATGTTTGCTGAGCTGGTATATGCTGGCAACAATGGTAAAATGACCTGCTCTGATCACGTGCTCTGGTAATAATAGATTTGTAGGACTATATTTTATTTTGATAATTAGTAAAAAAAAAAAAAAGAAAAAAAATCTTAAATTGATTATGTTGATTGATTATTGAAAAATAATAATACATTAATATATGTATGTTTAATATTATTTTAATATAGGGCTATTTTCTGTTCCTTTTTTCCCCCTGTGTTTCATTTAATTAGGTGATTCTAAGTTTAATTATTGATGATAACAAGCTTGGAGGAATTGCAATTAATTACAGTAAATTGTGCAATTAATTAGTTTATTTTTTTTAATCGATTCCCAGCCTTAATTTTTAAATATGAGCAGGCCTACAAGCTGGGATTGGTAATGCTGCACTGTAATCATAGTTATTTATTTAAATTTTTTCATTAAATTTATTATGTGATATTGGTTTGAGACTGAGCATTTTATTTAGTGGAGAACTTTGCAGCAGTATTTTATTTCTTATTCTTTTTTTAAATTTATATATATTTTATTATATTTTATTAAAAAGTGTTTAAAAAAGTGTAAACAAATTGTTAAAAAAGTTTATAGTAATAAACAACCTGCAGTTTAATGTTTGCATTTATTTCCCTTACTGTACCGAAAATAAACCGAACCGTGACTTTAAAACCGAGGTACGTACCGAACCGTGATTTTTGCGTACCGTTACACCCCTAATCTATATGGTTGGATCAAATACAGTGAACATTGTTTTTTCATTAATGCTTGTTAATTAAGGTACATTTTCATGTATTAGTTTATCAAATGACCTAAAATGAACCTATTTATGCCTTGGCTGATTGAAAAAGTCACTTTTGCTCGTGTTTGTTTTAGGCTGAGGATCAGCTACGTATAGTAGAAGAACAAAGAAAGATCCACGAGGAACGCATGAAGTTACAGCAGGAGAGGCAGAAACAACAGAAAGAGGAACAGAGGATGATATTGGGGAAGGGCAAGTCCCGACCTCGCCTCTCTTTCACTCTCAAAGCTACAGAGTGACTTCTCTTCTCTTCTCTTCTCTTCTCTTCTCTTCTCTTCTCTTCTCTTCTCTTCTCTTCTCTTCTCTTCTGATGAGTGCTTCATGTTGAAGTGAATCGGAGTCTCAAAGAGAGGTCTGCCCTGTGCGCTCTGCCCACATAAATTGGTCTTCATAAACCCAGGGAAGGAAAAAAAAATTGGAATCCTCACGCTTCATAACTGGACTTGCAGCACCACCACAGACTTACAGATCAGCTTGCCATCTTTGCTTCTTCTTTTTTTTTTTTCAGTGTGTTGTAGTGATATTTGACATTATTATGCTGGATGCACCTTTAGAATTTTTTTTCCCTTTTCAATGGCAAGCAAATAAGAATGAATAAGTGTAAATATTTGTGTATATGAGTGTGCGTGGTTGGTTGGTCAATATATGTCAGTGGTTTGGGAGCTTGAATGGTACAACCCCAGTTTAACTACTGTACTTTCAAAGCATCAGCATACACAAAAATGTTTTTTTTTTTTTAAATGTGAGTTGGCAGACTTTTTGTTTTATGCTTATTAGTGAACGTATGTGTGGGAGTGTGAGAGTATTTTGTATTTTTTAGACTGCAGACTGAACACCTCAAAGCATATAGTTCCTTAAATGCTGCTTAATACATAATCCCATAATCACCTGAAATGAGCTGCGTTTATAGCATTGTAACCTAGATCATATTTGTCCTTTTTGATACACTTTACTCAAATCGCTCATTTTGAATCGTAGAACATATGTGTGACCAGAACTTTAGCATTCACAATACAAACATTTCAGTGAAAAAAAAACGGTTACAGTGTTACAAAGTCTTGTAATGTCTAGTGCTCTGTTGGTACCTTAAGGAAATCGGGAATCACAGGTAAGACTAGTTAGGGTGTGTATGCGAGCGAGTTTGTGTGTGTGTGTGTATGAGTGTGTTTGCTTGAGGGTGTTCTTGTATTGTGGTAAATTACCCTTTTCCTTGTGAACTGGGACATTTAGTGTGTTGACCAATAAATCCCATGAACACAACATTGGCTGAATCATATCTCTTGTGCTCTCCGCAAACCACAAAATAGTTTGTTTAGACCCTTAATGTTCTTTTCTGGGAATTTGCTGCACTCTTGTTTAATTTTTACCCATTATTTTAATTCTGCATATATTGTGCAACACGCCAGACATTTTATTGAATGGACAATTACAGTCAAATCTAAACTGGAAAAAGAAAAAGTACTGCCGTTTTGTAGATTTAGTTACTATAAAATTCAAAGTCATGCAGATTGTCAAGATTCCAATTGAACGTTAAATTAATATTATAATTGTCCTATAAAACATTTGCAGCACCATAATCCCAAGAAACAGCCCTCATTAAAAGGTATAGTAAGGTCATTTCAAGAAAAGGGTAAACTGGTTACCATTATAACTGCCTTTAATTAAGATGAAAAACTGGCAGGTTGTGAACTCTTCAAGGACAAGTAAGCATAAATTATTTGTTATTTTATTTTAAATTTGAAAGTTAGTAATGAACAGTTTTAATTGTATGTTACAATGCTTTTGTACAGTAAGCAAATGATAACTGAAAACGTGTTTATAGAAATATCTGCATGTATATATCTTTATAATGAACACTTTGTAGTGTCATGATCTTTTTTAAGCCACAGTTACATCCCAACAATTAAAAAAAAAAAAATGTTTAAATTTAGTTTATGATAGTTTTAGCACAATGTTATTTAATAAACCTTTTTTTTTGTAGCAGAATTTTAAATCTCAAGGAATGTATTTTTAAAATCACCTTTTCTAGCCCTTTATCGTGTTGTTGTGAACTTTCCTTCGTACGAGTTAAAGACAGAAGTGAGACAATCTGCATTTCAGTTTATTTCTGATTCCTCTTATCATAGATAGACATCGAGGTTACTTCTGGTCGCTGCCTACGGTTCTCAGGTGGCCTGTGTAAGACTTAATGGGAATGTTGGCAAACTCTTCTGTCACAGACGTGTGGTTTTTTGACGAGCCCGCATGATACAGTCTCGCGTGTATTAGTCACTGTCAGCTTTAACAATGCAGCGCTGATGAACTACTGATGTAACGCCGAAACTGTGCTCGTAAATCCTGCTCGGCCCTGCGCGCGCTGAACTCCACAATTCCTTTATTGTTATACATAGTGAATAGTGTTAACCACAAAACAGAAGTTATAACAGCTATTATGATCTGCTCAGAAGCGATGCGTAAAGTTTGACCAAAACTGGAGAAATGCGCATACTTGACTGTTGCTGTGTGTAAGGAGGCCAGCAGCAGGTGTGTGTTCTCGTCAGTGAAGCTACTTTGTTTGATCACGCTAGGCTCCGTGAGATTATTCGCGTGCAACTGAATAAACATCGATCTGACCCTGTGATTTCAAAGAGCTGAGAAGTTGCTCAGAGTTTATCTTTAAGGTGTGAAGCGTTGTTTGTTTTTAATTTACGGAGTGTCAAGACACTTTGGGAACGTTTAGGTTGAGATGTTTAAATTGATAATGAAAATTAGTTTAAATATTTAAATGTCAGGAAAACTATTTCAAGTTATAAAACAAAACAAGTTATAGCCTATAGTTATAAACAAATTGTCTTTATTAGAAATGGTTTAATATGTTTCCATCAAATTGTTTATTAGCTATGCACGTGCAATAAGATTAATATAAATTTAATGGTAGTTTAAGTTGTTAAAATTAACTAACGGTGTTTGTTCTGGTAGAGAATTCAAGAAAAGAACATATCCTAGAAATTGCACGTTTACTTCTTTACCAAGATACTTAACAGCTCATCTGTTGGTTATTTTTAAGATAGCTCAGGAAATCGTCGTTTCCGTGTTTTCCCGTCGGGAAACCTTCTGGAATTGTGTTAGCTCGTCTTATTGTTTGCTTTTGTTTGGTAGTGTGGGAGCATTCTCAGAAACAGACTACCATTGCACAAAGTAAATAATGTATTACCCTTGGACGCTTGGAGCTCTTTGTAAGTGGTGCTTGAAACACAGTTTTAAGTTGTCTATTTAATTTTATTATTATTTTTTCTTATATTGGCAAAATATGTCTTTATGTAGCACAAGAAGTGTGGGCTAATCTGGCCTACATTAGATGCCTGGACAAATAGATGTCATAAACAGGCAATTGGCGTTGCTTTGATGTAACACGTTAATACAGCGCTTTATTAATGCACAGCAATCATTTAGTCTGTGTATTCAGCATGTGTAGTGTGTTAATTATCGCTTCGATGTGGAATCTGCTCGTTTGATGGTCTCTTAAACCAGGGAAGAAATAGGCTACACACCGATAACAGTAAATGCTGATTCAATTACAGACTTTGGAAAGTGTGAATGCTTTTCACACCGGCTTTCTTTACACTTGCGTCCTAATTTATCTTTAGGCGTGCATGCTTCCTAAATACCAGACATGGCCGGTTTATTAACTTAGTAGTTAAAACAGTCTGAATAATATAATATAATATAATAATTAATGTAATATAATATATAGCTAGTTTATAATACAGTTTGAAAACAGGTTTATTACTTTATTACTACTGTTTATACTTCTAAAAGTTTATTATTTGTATTAAAATTATTTTCTTTATATTGTTCCGTTTGCGAAAACACAGTACAGCATTTGACAACTGCATCTGACAAATTAACTATCCAGATAATTTTACTATTTAAGAGTAATGTAGGCTGTGTATATCATCATATAGGCTACTCTAAATTAAATTGAATGATTTGATATTTTGTCAGTTTAAAATACAAATATAGTGTGAAATTGTCGTAATGAACCTGTTCATTTAATGGATACATAAACAAATGTAAGAAGAATAGTCAAATGTACTTACTTAAACGCTGAGTTGGTTCTTCATGACCGCTAGTGGGCGCTGTTGACTGCTGAATCAATCCCTCTCGCATTCAGCAGGCAGCTTTCTCTCGACCTCAACCTAAATAAATGCCTTTATTTTAAAATTATTGGCCATGAGGGAGTGGGATTGCCGTGGAACACATATAATAAAATCAAATATTTAATAGAAACACAATGACATTATAAAGTATGTTAACGAGAAAAAATAGTGATTAAACATTACTCCAAGTACCAATTATTAGTCAGCATGAAGGTAGTATATCATGAAGTTATTAGCAGGCTACCTAATAGTTATTAGTACGGCTTGCTGTTTTTTTTTTTTTTTTTTTTATGTCGTTATTGTAACAGTTGCGATTATATACATTCTATCACGAGTTCTCTTTGAAATGCAGAAATGTCATTAATCCCTTCAAATCTGGGTTGGCGACCTGAAGTCCGATATATTCTCTCATTGCTCGACCAGTCGCCGGGCAACCGCTTGATTGACAGGCTTCTTTCCTCGACCAATGGGAGACTAGGTGGGAGGAGTCCGCGAAAAACTCGCTCTGACAAATATTCCGTGTTGTAGACGCTAGCTGTTACTTGCAGTACAGAATCGCGCAGAGAACGGAGCAGTCCCGCAATTCACGCGCACAGCATTTCAATCCGGACCTGCAGGGTTCGAGCCTCAGCTGTTCTCTGCTACTGTGCGGGTTCCACGGCGACCCATGAGAACTTTCATTTGACTTCATTCTTTCATTTTGTTTTATTTTTATTTTAAACCATTAGTCATTCTTATTTTTTTTATTTTTTTTTGCTTCATCAAACAGGCTACAATTATTTCATTCTTGCCTTAATCATTTTGGGAACTCCGGTGGTTTTTCCCTCGTTTGCCTGAACGGAATACCTCGTATTTGGAATTGGTACCTGCTTGGCTTGTTATCCACACTCCGGGGGGATTAACTTCCATGTCTCCACGGACATCCAGCACTACGGCGGCGACGACACGGGTCGCCTTCCTGTGAGGAATGTACGTGCTCCCCACGGCCGTTTGATCGGAGAGTGCTCCACTCAGTCGTATTTTTCACCGAATGAGAAACTGTCCACTGTCCACGGTGCTGCTCTATCTCATCTCGAGCAGGACTAATAGAGGAGTAGCTCTTCCCAACGGGATGGTTCACTTCTAACTGGGCTCAAATTCTGCATTTTCTTTTTTTTACTTTTCTCCTGGAGCGGGGAAATTGAGTTTGGATTGTCACAAGACGCACTCCACAAGACGCTTTCTTTCTTTTTTCGAATTAGAAATTCCCGCGGAAACGGAATTTGACCGTAACGGTCGTAACGGACCATGGGCGACTCTCTGTGGAGATATTACTTTGGAGTTTTATTCATCGCGTGCAAGGTGAACCTGTCCCGCGCGCTCATCCTGGACTCCATATACTGGAACACCACGAATACCAAGTAAGTGCGCGAGGCGGTAGAGCTCCGTCAGTCACATATAACCCTCTCACACTGCCTTAGAGCAACACTCTGAAAGTGGGTGATGTCTGTAAAAGAAAAAATACACTTAAAGGAGGATAAATGCC
Source organism: Abramis brama (assembly GCF_963993115.1). NCBI lineage: Eukaryota > Metazoa > Chordata > Actinopteri > Cypriniformes > Leuciscidae > Abramis > Abramis brama. Next base: position 27,824,001 of record NC_139970.1, read on the forward strand.
ACCGTACGGTGTTAACGCGTTCATCCATTACTGTAAAATGAAAATTAATAGCAGGTGATGTGGATCATCGAGCAGAGGGGAGTGAGTGACGCGTTGTTGTTTCCACTCACAGGGGTTTAGTACATTAATATAACAAAAAAAAGTCTTGTTTCACAGTAATTAATAGTTCCTGGTGCTAACTTGTAAATTTGAGGGAGAAAGGAAGAAAAATATATATATTTGAATGGCCCCACAGGACCTCAGGTCATCACTCTTGAGAGGATTTTTACCCACAGTGATGTGAATTATTTCATGTCACGAAATGATTTAGACAAAAACAATTAAAGGAAATCGTAGGAGTGGTATTTCATGTTTATAAAGACAAATATGAAACGGTCATTGTACAAATGTTGGTTACATTTCCAACTGAGGCATATTTTTTATTGAACGGCGTAACGTTAGGCCCAAAGTCCTTTAACGTTAACTTACCTCAGAAAATGTTTGTGTAATTCTCACCATCATAATCCTATGATATTAAATCAGGCATCCAAGCAGGTTTTTGTGTGTGTGTGTGTGTGTGCAAATGTTATTTTTTTCATTGTTTTCATGATCTTTCCTAGTCCTGGTTTAGGCTACTTTAATATGCCACCTTTGGTTTATTCTAGTTTTTAGGCGTGATGAATAAGCCTATCAAAGTAATTGCGTGTACATTTTTCTAAAAAGCTCTGATTCATCTCTGAATTACCTTTTTTTTTTTTCCTGAAATGTAAAAGTAGTCGCATTCAAAAGAGGCATGTTTTTTTTCTTCAATCACTGCTAAGTCAATCGTGGAAATGTAAAGACGAGCACGCGCATAGCACATCGGCGCTGAATCATGCATTAAAACATCGAAACATCAAGTAACGCTGAAATCCGAAGGGGTCTCGAGCGCCGCGCGGGAGTCTCGAGCGCTTCTTGGAGAAACTCCACGCTCTTTTAATAATTCAGCTTTCGCTCTCGGCCCGTTTTTTTAAAATAGAAAAAGACTCCTCTCTTCTACCCCTGCATGTATGGGGCAAGGGGCAGGAAGGATAAACCGCATAACAGGTGCCCTGTGTTGATAATCACGGTCTTTATTACAAACAGTAATAGAGCGGCTGTCTTTAGTCCTCTGGCGGTGTCGCGAGTGTGCTTAAGTACGTTAATTAATAAGAGTGTAATTGATCTAAAAGGCTTTGCTCTGCACAGGATGAGCAGCGATTGCATTGTTGAGAGGATCTTCTTACAGATCCTATCCATCTATCTATCTATCTATCTACAATACATACAAACAGCCAGTTCCAATTATTGTTTTGTCTAAATGATCTAGAGAGAGAAAACACGTTGGTATGGATGCATGATGAAGGAAAAGGCGACTGTTTGTTGCTGTATTTGTAAGAAACTCTGCCGTGAGGGGATGAAGAAGATGACGTGTTGCATTGAGAGATTGGCCCACTCTACTTACTTTTACTTTACTATATACGACCTTCTTTTAGACTTTTATTTTTTATATAAAATACTCTTTAGGGAACTTTAACAGTTAAAATTACTAATGTTTCAACCATATTATACATTATATACAGTGAATATACATTGAATATACATTTTTATAACTTGCAGTGTTTTAAAATATGTATATTTCACAAAATTATTGCATTATGTCCTCTTGTAGAGTAAAATGTAATTAATTCAAAGATCAGTAGAATATAATAAAAAAAACATTAAGAACTCATGGCAATTCTGTGGTAAAAAGTATTTTAGATTCCTGTTATAGAGCTAAGTAAGCTTGTTAATTACATTTCACATTTGTGTTCAAACGTTTATGGGTGATTACATATCGAAATACCAAGTAGGCTAATCGTACTTAGTATGTAATTATATTATGGAATAGTTTGTAATTTTAATTACAAAATTATTTCAATTCATTAAATTTGTATATTAACTTGACACTGAATGTGAAGTGTCACCATCATGTTGTTATCTATTGTGACATCTTCATTGATGTAGACCCCGAGTGACCATGAATTGACTACTAACGGCATGTCTCTCTATTGTATTTCACTGTAAATATGCAGGCCTCATTCTCCCAGGCAAGCTGGCGTTCCATGGAATTGCTCACTGCACACATTCCTGCCGTTCTGTTGGGATAGTTCAGTGTATAGTTCTTTGTAGCGCAGGACTAAAGGGTGATGGCACTAACAGCATTGTTAGCGTTGGCGGCTGTATTTTTACCACCAGACAAGATAAACAGCAAAACGGTCGGGCATGGCAGGAATCTTGTTACACTTTCTTTCTTTCTTTCTTTCTTTCTTTCTTTTCTTCCTTCTTTATTTCTTTCTGCTTTCTTTCTTTCTTTTGGCAATAAAGTATTTCATGATATGAATTCATTTTTAATAATAGATGAACTAAGAACCTGACTCCCGTCTTCTATCGACTCCGATTTCATTTTAGAAACACGAATGCTCAATAAATGCTGATGATTAGAGTGAAAATCCCATAGGTACTAAGTTTGTGAGTACCGAACAATGCTATGGGACATGCCTTCATCTAAAGTATCAATGATGCATAATGGGAGGAGTGTGCTTAAAATCCGAACTCTACTCCCTATGGCCTTCTGTACATAAGACAACCGTCACGATCACAATACTGAATCACTGAGCTGTTTTTTTTCTTTCCTCCCTTTGCAAAAATGTGTGTCAATCTAGTGTGCACTGCTGTTTACCCCTCCACTACTTTACCTTGGATGTATCAGGCATGTAAAGACCCCCCCCCCTCCCTCCCTCTCTCCCTCTCTCCCTCTCTTTCTTGTTCCTTCTGGTAATCCATTTTGTCGGAGGTGGAGAAACAAAAGCAGTCTGCTCTACACGTTTTCAGTCAAAGGAGGTTCCCCCTTCTCTTCATTAGGAGATTACATCGCTTAGCAGGGTTCTGACGGGGGCACATCCATGGCTTCATACACATGCAGATACAGCATGAATGAACGAGGGGCGAGTGGGCAATGAATAATAACTACCCCTCCCCCGCTTCTGCGTTTAGGGGTGCAAGAACTTAATGATAGACTGCTGGCGAAAGGCTGTTATGATTTAGATGCTGAGTTAATAATTTTCCAAATGTGTCGTCATCATGTTAGCGGATGGGTAGGATTGTTTCGCTGCTGGGAGAGAGAGAAGAGAAAAAGGAAAGGGAATGAGGGAAAAGTGCGACGTCTAGTAACGCAACAAAGAGAATAAAAGTTGATTATTAAAATGGCGTTCATGTTGCTCTGAAATGTGAGAGGAGAGCGGACTGGGTCTTTCGGGATTACGGATTGAATGGATGAGAAAACCAGGAAAGAATGAAGGGATAGGGTGACAAAGGAATAAGGCGCCTGTCTGGTTGCTTTGCCTTCTCACCCGACGCAGGTCTCTGCTGCAAAGCATGATGGAGGGATTATAACGCGAGATGTCTGTCGATTTCTTTTGTCCACCGCTTTCCATCCACGTCTTTCTATGCCCAATGAACCTCCATATTGATCTGATGATTGAAAGTCAAACCAGCTTATGTTCCCTCCGCCCATATGCGTCCGTCGCCCTGTGTTGTTTCAGATCTTTGGGTTAAAGCGCTGTGTTCCTATTGGGGCAGGATTAGGCTACTGCTGTCACTGTGTCACGGCTCGGCCCACACAGCTAGAGATTAACATGGGAAAAAAAAGAGAGAGAAAAGCTGATGGACAAAGATTCATATGTAAAAGCAGTATTTAAAGAAAGTGAGATTTATGAAAACATTGGTTTAAAAAAATATTGAACATGTTCATCAGGAACATATGTGTTGGTTTTAGCAAATTAATCTGTATTTTGACCCCTAAGAATACCTTCAAAAAAAGGAAATAAAAAACCAGATGTCTTATCCTTTACTCTTTAACGTCTTTCAGCCGTCCATCCAGCCCACCTGTTTCTCAGCTTCAGTTTTATATTGTGTGTAAGTTGCCAGAGAGAGTCCTGAAAGTCTTATACTCATTAGCCGCTGTTAGTAAGTTATTTTCTTTTCCTTTAATGTCTATGGCCAACTTTATTTAAATGGCTTCATTTTGTAGTGCTTTTAGAAATGCTGCCAAAAATGAATATTTCAATCGGAGTTTGAGTAAATGAGTCAGTGGAAAGAAGAAAAAGAGAAAAGATAAAACAGATGCAAAAAACAGAGATATATGAGGGAAAAAATGTGGATCACAAATTAAATTGCGTAGAAACATCCTCGAGTGGCACGGCCATGTCTTCTTAGATGTACTGCACATGTCTTGACCGTTCGCTCTTACACACACGCGCGCCTTTTCCGACTTAATGGCTTCTCTGTGTGCAGCTGCAGTCTTGTTAACAGAATGAGCGGTCTGTGTTAAACGTGTGCAAACCCTTATTCTGTCATCCTTTTCTTTTTCACATTCACATGTCCCAGAATATTTATGACCACTGGGAGAATCACCAAGGCTAATGTTGGGGGGTTAAAGCGTGTCTTTTAGACAAGGATTAAAGCCATTTACAAACATGAGTGTGACCTCAGGCTTTATTTGTTCAACTACCCCCCGCTTTTACAACCTGTTCCCTCAAAACTAAAACTAGAATGTTTTAGCAGCAGCCCCTGTAAAATACAGACAAGTAAAACACCCTTTTAATAGCAGAATGTGTGTGTATGGGCTGCGGGGTGACCTTGTATACCCTGTGGTTTAGGATAATGACTGTGGGCTGCAAGATGTCTATCGCATCTAGCATGCTGCATTTGGCCTATATCTCTCCCTATTCACAGCTCAGTTGTGCTTGTTTGCCCATTAAATGCAATAAAATAGAAGTTAATAGAATTAGCATGTGGTATAGATGAATGTGTCACTCTTTAAATGTTCTTTATTGGCATCGATTTGTTCTATGAAAGAACCTTTAACATCCATGGACTGTTTCTTCAAAGGTTCTTCAGATTATTAAAATGTTCTTCATATTAAAAAAAAAAATTCTTCACTGAACCCAGAATGGTTCTCCTATGTCATTCACTGTGAAAAGAGTGTAAAAAGATGCTGTGAGAAAATGTTTCAAGCAATTTCGTTTTGGGAAAACAGTGCAGATTTGTGGTTTTATAGGTGTGTGTGTAAACTTTTGAGGTGTGAACATGTTTTACTTGGGGAATTTATGAGTCTCGCCCTATTCTTTTGAACGATCCCAAGGCAAATATTCAAACACACCACAAACATATGCAAGCAAACTGTTCTTGGCTTTTTAAATAAGCTAGCGTAAAGATAAGACATGAGCGAGATAGCAATCCAGTGTTCGGCTCCAGAGGATTTGCGTGGCTAGATCTGTCGTACAGATATTCCTGACAGCTACCCCGTTGCACGTCAAACACACGCACACAGTTTTCCCATCTACTCCTGCGTTAGTCCCTTGAGGCGGATGGCTGGGAGCGTCGCCTGATGCGAGCTGCTGCACTTTTTCCTCCTTATTTCTCATGACATCATTTTCTTTTCACCGCGCTGCTGTTTGAGCACTTGGCATCAGAGAGACTATTTACCTTTATTCTTAAGTGTGAGCCATGAGTCAACACCTTTGTCTCTTTCTAGCTGCTCCATTTTCTTTTCCGATTTCTCATAAAGGAACTTCAAAACACTCAAGCATACAGTTTAAGATCGTCTCAGTCTCCTACTTTTTATGATCCAGCAAGTTTTTCAGAACCTGTTTTATCCTTTATAGTCTCTGCTAAATAATTGATCACCCTTCTTTTAATTATTGATCAACACCATGCTTCATGATCCAGCGTATTTTTGATCCCGAGAACAGTGTGAATATGATTTATCATCTGTGGTGTGTCTCACTCTCTCTCTCTCTCTCTCTCTCTCTCTGTCTCTCTTTTTCTCAAAGGTTCGTGCCAGGACAGGGTCTGGTGCTGTATCCGCAGATCGGGGATAAGATGGACATAGTTTGTCCACGCGTGGAGGGTGGTTCAATGGAAGGAGTGGAGTATTATAAACTCTATATGGTTCCTCTGGAACAGCTAAAGTCCTGTCAGGTCACAAAGGCAGACACGCCTCTTCTCAACTGCGTCAAACCGGACCAGGACGTTAAATTCACCCTCAAATTCCAGGAGTTCAGTCCAAACCTTTGGGGCCTGGAGTTCTTCAGGGGGAAAGACTACTACATTATCTGTGAGTATGATGGCGGTTATATCTGTATTCTGTACACCACCGTTGCCGCACCGTTCTGGCCAGTTACATTTGCTTGGATTTGTTTATGTGGTTTTTAGTATCGGGAAATGTTGACATTGCGACGTGAACTACATTAGTTATGTTTTAGTGAGTCATGGTGCAAATAATGACACGTTTATATCACATTTGCTAGTATTTGTTTACATGGTTGTTAGTTCCAGAGCTACAGAGATGGCAAGTTTCTGTTTTTGAGTGGCATTTTGCCATGAATGCGTACATCCACAAATACAAATGACTTCTCCTATTTGCCTTGTATCGTTTTGCATGTGGGTTGAACTTTCACATTTGCGAGAACAATAACTGCTCACCTGTGCAACACACAAACTTCAGGCTCAAAGCAAGCTGTATAAACAGCGGGTGAGGTGGAAGAGGAGCACAGGGATCTAGCAAATGGAATAAGGCACATACACACACACACAAACAGAGACCGCTTTGATACACAGCGTCAAACACATTGCCCAGACCTGAGCCGCTCTCTCGCTCTCTCTCTCACTCTCTCACTCTCTCTCACAATGAGAGTTCACTTCCAGCATAAGGAGAAAATCCAATTTTGCAGTTCTGGGAAAATTTGCTCCTCCTTTATTTTGTTTTCTCTCAGTTTCTCTTAAGCGACTCTAATTTGTGGAGAGAAAAGTGAAAAGGAGAATAAGGAGGTGGAGAAAGAGAATTGAGTTAATTTTGCTGCATTGTAGATGATAATTGCCCTGGTGTACAGCTGGTGTGTGTGTGTGTGTGTGTGTGTGTGTGTGTGTGTGTGTGTTGTGAAGCGCAGAGACGTATGGCTGCTGTGTGTGGTTGGGGGGTTTATTCGATAAGTCATTAATTAAAAAGTTTAATCCTAATAGCTCAGTTTAATCACTCTGTCTTTATCAATTGGATCTGCTCAGAAACCAATCAGATGATTTCAGCCCCTTATAAATGTGTTCAGCAAGCTAAACATCTGTCTCTCTCTCTCTCTCTCTCTCTCTCTCTGTGTGTGTGTGTGTGTGTGTGTGTGTGTGTGTGTGTGTGTGTGTGTGTGTGTGTGTGTGTGTGTGTGTGCATTGGTATTAAAATATTAATATTAATCATTAATATTATGTATTAAAAAAAAAAACATGATGTTCTTTTTAACTTTCTATTCATCAAATCCTGAAATGTATCATGGTTTCAAAAACAAAAATAGTTTTCAACATTGATAATAATAATAAATGTTTCTTGAGCGCCAAATCAGCGTATTATAGATGATTTCTGAAGGATCATGTGACACTGAAGACTTGAGTAATGATGTTGACAATTCAGCTTTGCCATCACAGGAATGAATTAGCCTACATTTTAAAATACATTAAAATAGAATGGTTATGTTAATTTAAATTATAATCATGTTCCACATTGTAACTATTTTTACTGCATTTTTTTTTATCAAATAAATGCAGCCTTGGTGATATTAAGAGAAATCTGTACACTTTAAAATAAGGTTTCATTAGTTAACTAATTTAGTTATCATGAACTAAGAATGAACAATACTTCTATAGCATTTATTGATCTTAGTTAAAGTTAATTTCAACATTTACTAATACATTATTAAAATCAAATTTGTATTTGTTAACATTAGTTAATGCACTGTGAACTTACATGAACTAACAATGAATGACTATTTTTATTAACTAACTGTAACACTTTATTTTACAGTGTCATTGTTACATGTTACATGTAGTTACTGTAGTAATAACTATAAATTATGCATAATCACATGCAACTAACCCTAAACCAAACCTTAATCCTAACACTATAGTATATGTAGTTACTTAATATAACTCAGTACTTAAATGTATAATTACAGTGTAACAAAGACACTGTAAAATAAAGTGTAACCTAACTAACATTAACAAAGATGAATAAATACCGTAACAAATGTATTGCTCATTGTTAGTTTATGTTAGTTAATAAATTAACTAATGTTTATAAATGGGACCTTATTGTAAAGTGTAACCAAACATTCTTCTACATCTTGACTGATGTGTATATAAACACACTTTTGCTGGTTCAAAATATGTACATGATAAAAACGTGCAGTCGGTCAGCTGGCATAAAACTCACCCGCACTGACCCCAGGTCATCGTACATTTGTATTGCTTTATTGTTGAGCCCTGGTGTGTGTTTGTGTGTGCGGACCAAACTTTAAAATGGCTCTTCTATTGTTCATATGCAGCCTGATGCTGATGACTCTGATATGATTGTGTGTGAGTGTGTGAACATGAGCTTGATGTGATCTGGTCTGACAGATTGCCCTCGAGCTGGGAGCAAGAAGAGAGATACGTGATCTAAATATGGCGAGAGAGAGAGAGAGAGAGAGAGCAGGAATGTTTCATTAAAAAAAAGATCTGCAGAAAGATGTGATAACTGAATGCAGAGACAAACTACATCTATATAAATCATAAAGGTGCACTCAGTAATTTTGTCCCTAAATAATAGAATAATAGTTCATCATTAGTAACCAAAAAAATCTGATTGCAATTTGCGATGGAGGTTTCGTCTGCAGTTTTAATTACTGTTTCATCCGTTTCAATTATAGGACAGAGTCTATGAGTGGTTATTCTTGAAATCCATCTATTGTGCCAGTCTAATACAACAGTAATAAAGTTTAATGTGTCCTGCGATTGGTAGAAACACTCGGCACGGCAGGTATTTGAGTTGCAGGCTAAGGGCCAGAAACAGAGAGAAAGAATTCCACCTTCTCTGAATTTGTTTCCAGACTTCCCCATACTGAACGATGCCCCTTAGCAGCTAGTTATGTAACATTGCCTGAGGGAGACACCACCGATGATGAGCATTTATTACTGATGGGTGTTAAGTGATTTATAATATTAAATCTTCTATTTTCCATTGTATTCTATTTTTAACCTACATTTTCCCCTTTTTGTTTCATGTTTTATTCTTATGTACTTCATTGTTGTCATTTCTGTACTTTATACGCTTATATACGGCAATATTATAAACGTTAACAATCATACCAATAAAGCATTATTGACTTTGAGAGAGTGAGACACAAAGTGGGAGACGTGTTGTTTGGCTTTGTTCAAAGGCAGTGAGGGTTTTTCGAAGTGCCATGCCACATCTTATTAGAGTAGATGTGCAATGTTTGTGTGTGTGTATTGTTGTGTGTCAGCTCTCATTACTGGCCTGAGTGCTGTTCACCATTCTGTGACCCTGACGCCATGTTGATCAGGTCAAACTCCGCTACAACAGCTTCAGCTCATCACAAATCACAATCAGATTTGAGTAGCTGTATTGCTAAAGCATTACACAAAATAAAAAATTTAAATAAATGGATGTTTCAATTAAAATAATTATTTGTTTGATACTATGCAAATACGCATTTAATGCCTATTGCACAGTGTCCGTTTCTGGTCCTGTCCCACTGGTTGCCCTTTTGTCATGGCAGGACTTTACATACCTCACAGCCTGTTTGAGCTTGATAGGGTTTCACCAAGCAGGTTTGAGTGTCAGTATCGGGTTTTTTTGTGTCTACCTTCAGCATGCAGACACATTTATCTCGTTGGAGACATAACCTAGTCTCCACTAAGTCGTTTTGGTCACACTTTAGTTTAGGGTCCAAGTCGCACTATGAACTAACTATTAACTACGGCTTTTGCCTCAATAAACTACTAATTCCTGCTTATTATTAGTTGGTAGTTGTTACGTTTAGGTATTGGGTAGGATTAAGGGATGTAGAATATGGTCATGCAAAATAAGGCATTAATATGTGCTTAACAGCCAATAAACAGCCAATATCCTAGTAATATGCATGATAATAAGCAACTAGTTCATAGTGAGAATTGGACCCTAAACTAAAGTTTTACTGTTGTTTTTATATAAGACTATATACTGCAGACGAACCCAAACCCAAATCCTACTGCTAAAATAAAACCATTTCAGCTTTAGTATACAATTAATTTATTAACAGATTTTATTTATGAATCTTTTTTTCTTTTTTTTTCCAACTGAGGATGCCCTCAAAGGGAGGTTTTTGTCATCGGACACTTTTCATTGACCTCTATTGTTTTTAGACTGCTCTAATTTTTTCAGTCTTTTTTTTTTTTCAATTAAATTATTAAGCTATTTATTAAACCTGTTTTCCTAGTTTAAGTTAAACTGAAATTAGACATGTTTTTTTATGAGAGCTTTATAGGACAATATGCGCCTGTGTGAGAGGCCTCTTTTGGTTACAACTCACCTATGAAGACAGTTTTCAAACTTTTCAAACAGTCACTGAAACTAAAACTAAATGACATGTGACGGTGAATATACTGTTGACCTGGAATGTGAGATCATCATGTGATTATTGTTTAGTGATGTGTTTGCGTTTGTGTGTGTGTGTGTGTAGGCTCATTTGCCAGATTTATGAAATGAACACACTGAAAGGAACGCAAGCTTTTAAGGAGCTTTACATGTAATGAGCTTGTGTTCTTCTCAACACTAGCCATAGGTCAAAGAACTAACAGAGAGAGATGGTGTCAGTCTGCAGTCCTTACAAACAGACAAAGAAGAAGTAGAATCAGAGAACAGAAAGATCTGTCACATGGCGCACATATAAACTCACTTGCACTCCATACGCTTCATCAAAGTGGCAGCATTGGGGGAAAAAGTGATGATGGGGGGACAGGCGCCTCATAGACTCCAACATCACCGCCCTCCCCTGTCTCACCCTCTCTCTTTTTCTCTGAATGCAGGCCACATTGTTCTGGACGCTGACCAGACATTAAGCCCTTGGCAGCTCGTTAGCTCTGTGTTACTGACCCAATAGATCGCAAGCCTGCTGGGCGCGGACACACACAACACACACACACACACACGCACATGGCATAGCTGCATTGTTCGGTTAAAAACCCACATGGGACACGTGGGACCAGTGGCCAGAATACTGCTCTTTATTTCAATTCTGCTTATTTTAATTGTGAAATTAAATTTGTTGCACGTAGTACATCAAATTGCATGTAGAAAACTAGTTTTCATCATTTTGTTTTTAAGGCCAGTCCAACATCTGCTTAAAAAAATGGAGGACTGTTTTTGTTTTATTATTATTTAATCTATTTTGTTCTCACTCACTTGTTTCTTGACAAACATCTGCTGTGGCTGAAGCGTTACGCGGTCTTAAACACACTCCAAACCTCACATTCATTAATAGCACTCTCTCTCCATGCCTTATTCGCTAAATTATTAACAACCGCTCCTGGTGCTAGAGGCCTTTGCCTCGCTGGTGAACAAAATCAGCTTTTTATTATTCCTTTAATCCTTCTTATTTCCTATTGAATTGTTAAAGAGCAATGCCGCACTTTCAGCGGGGGCCCTGACCATTTCATCTTTCACCATCAAAACAAACACATTTTGCCCTGTACTTAAACATCTAATTCAAAAATGGCACAATTAGGGCCGCTAAAAGTTTAGATTCATGATTTATGAAGGTTCTGCACAGAGACTTGACTGTTTTATAAAGCTGCATGAATATTCATTAGTTATGTTAATGTTGCAGTTACATCATGTAGATAGCTTGTACCATCTTTGATCAATCTCAATGTATTTGCAACTTTGCATATATAATAGCAACGCATGTTGATAGTATGTTGCTAAAGCTGTTTTTGTCATCATCTCTCAGCTACATCTAATGGAACGATGGAAGGGCTGGATAATCAGGAAGGAGGGGTGTGTAAAACCAAGTCGATGAAAATCATCATGAAGGTTGGACAAAGTGAGTAATCTTTCCATTGCCGTGTGTATGTGGGTGTCTAATAACTGTTTTACTGTGGGCACGAGGGTGTAAAACAATAGCAAAGCCCTTCGAACCTGCTGCAGACCTTGCACTGTAATTAATGACAGTGTTAATGAATTTATAAATAACCTCACCAGTGACATCCGTAGTAATTACCATAGGCCACACCCAACAACACAAGCAACTGAATATCACAAAAATACAGACACATGCTGAAGTTAACTAGATTAATCTTGGCTGCTTGTTTTTTACTGACACACACACACACTCACTCTCATGGCCGCTATCAGTCACACATGCACACTTTTATTATGCTGAGCAGTGTGAAAGTAATAGCTCTCCACATGAAAATGCATACATATATCAGAGTGATGAATGTGTTTCTTATCTATGTTTTGCAGACCCCTCCGATCCCATTTCCCCCAAAGAATACCCCACCAGTTACCCTCCCAAACACCCTGACACAGGGGGCAAGGACACCAAATCGAATGAAGTACTTGACAAGCAAGGTACGTCACACACTTTATCACCTCAGACACCTGTAAGGGGATGCTCACTTATTCATCATTCTCTCTGCTTTTTCATCCCTTTTTTGCTGAGCAAGTGCCAGCCCTCTGTCACAACGACATGCACACTGATTCGTTCTCATAAAATCCTTCTGACAAGCAAATCGTTAATGTGACAGAACAAGATGGACGTTCTGGAACACATTCATTTGTAGAATTCAGCTTCTTTCCCTCCACTTAGAAGCATATGGACATCAAAGTCATTTGAGTGGAGTGTCTTAGGCTGTTTTACAAGTGGATTATTGTACCTGAGTTTTAGCAGCTCATCTGTTCAGCCAGCCTCAGGCCGCCCCAGACAAACTCACTGGAGACCAAAGCCGTGCGAGGTCACTCTGTCCACTGCTTTCCATGAACACAGAGTGTTTCTGAAATGTTATCTGTCCTTAATATGCATTTTAGAGAGTTCAAAATGTCTTTCAGAAAACTGACGACTTCCACAAGTACATAACTAATTCATTTAATTCATCTTTCTTTTCTATATTGCACTTACGCTTCTACTCAAGCTTTGTACTCTGGTTTCTTCTCAAAATTTGTTTTCACGGCACTGCTAATACCGTCGGCTCTTTTATGATCAATCGCTTGTGTTTTCGCTCCTTTGGAAGTTGCTTTGGATTAAAGCATCTAAAAAATAAATACATGTTAATTTATTTCACCATACATAAAAGACATTTTATTTTGTGTCAAGGCATCTTTTTAATTGCTAATGAGTGTGCCACTTCCTCTCTTGTCTAAAGTCCCATTCACACCAAGAACGATAATTATTCAAATAACTATAAAGATAACTATATTTGCGTCCACACCAACCGACATAACGTTCTGTTTATTATAAGCGTGTGCTGCAGTTATGTCGCCTGCCACTTTAAAAGCTCAAGCTTTTTAAAGTCGGGTGGATTCTGATTGGCTGTCAATGTGCTGGAAAAAAATTGTTCTAGAAAATCGTTCTTCTTTGATGTTATCATTATAGGACTTCCCTTTTCTCAGAAGTAGAATGATTATTAAAAATGTATAGTTATCGTCCTTGGTGTGAACGACCCTTAATACTAGTTGCTCATTGCTTTTTTGCTAAGTTTACATTGTTATTTTCCCTCTTAGATGCATCTCATCATGGAGAAGACAAGGGAGATGGAAATAAATCGTCATCAGTCATCGGCTCAGAGGTCGCCCTGTTCGCCTGCATTGCTTCAGCCAGCGTCATCGTCATCATCATAATTATCATGCTGGTTTTCCTCCTGCTGAAGTATCGACGACGCCATCGCAAACACTCACCTCAGCATGCCACCACGCTGTCGCTCAGCACGCTAGCCACGCCCAAGAGGGGCGGTGGCAGCGGCAACAACAACGGCTCGGAGCCGAGCGACATCATCATCCCACTGCGGACTGCTGACAGCGTCTTCTGCCCACATTACGAGAAAGTCAGCGGCGATTACGGGCACCCAGTTTACATCGTACAGGAAATGCCGCCACAGAGCCCAGCGAATATCTATTATAAAGTGTGAAACCGGACGCGCTTCTTTTGGACGTTTTAACTCTAACCCCTCACATGCCCCTCGATGAACCCCCTGTAGGCAGCATCGATGCCCAAGCTCACCCTCGTCCTGCCCCCTCTTATTTTTTGTGTTTCTTGTTTATTTTACAATAATCCTGATTATTACTCTCAGTATAGATGTTGCTGATGGTGGAGTGATGCTCCTGATTCGCTGCTCTTGCACCTGCAAGAATGAAACAAACAAATCGAAAATGACAAAATGGAAAACGGACACCCTTTCGGGGGATTGATATGCACTATTTTGGATATATAGTGTGTGTACGAGGGAGCGTGTGTGAATCAGACGAGCTGGGAGAGGGGGGTTGAGGGGGTGGGCGTGAAAAGAGAGGTCAGGAAAATGATTCTTCTCTTTTGTCTACTACATCATCTCCCTTAAAGACACAACACATGGAGATGGAGAAGAGAAGTGACATGTCAGTATCACACAGCAAGAAATAAGAACTTGAGCTGTTTGTTTAGCTTGGCCGATTGGCTGATCCGTCGCAAAACAGGAAGTGAATGCAGCCCATTGGTCACAGCTACAAAAGTGGATTTAACGAGGAAGCAGGAAGCTCTCCGGAGCGTACTGCTGGACATTTGAATGGACACCATCTGTTTTTGCACGTTCACTCGTACTGTTTTCATTTACGTTAGCTCCTCATTTACTCACCTCTACAAAATGACTCACAATGTTTACTTGAAGTCTTTTGTATGGTCATGCATCGTACTTGCATTTCTTTCTGTCATTCCCAGTGAAGTCCACTTGCAGATTCATTTGGTAGAAGACTAATTGGTATCGTCATAGAGATCCTTTTGTGCTGGTTTATGTGCCGTTTAGTAGTGTGGAAGACACATACACATTTCATTTTGTAAACGTCCGCTGCCTGGGCTGGAAGAACGAGAGAGATAGAGAGGGAAGGAATGAGTGAACGTCAATATTTGGTACAGTTGCCGACTGTCCTGTTGCCTGCTGGGAAGGTGGAGGACCCACATGAACACTTTAGCAGCACTTTGAAAGCCTCATCACCTTACCCACATGCAGTACAAACACATTAAAACGGAGAGATCGCAGGGAGCGAATCACTCAAGGCTTATTGGCAAAATCTGTCATTTTTGACACAAAATGGCCGCCTTCCCCAGGCATGTGGCTGCAAATGTTCCTGTTTTTCTAGTATTTCTGCCATCACAAACACTCTCGCTCACCAGTGGCCAATGCAGGCCGTGGAAAAATGTGGAACTGCTGCTCTACTTTTTTGCTCAAAAGCACAGGGACATCAAATTGTGTCATAATTATTTCGTTTTAAATGAAACAAAAGAGTTAATTAGCCTTTCTTTATGGATTTGTTTAGCTGTAGATGAAAACGGTTGGAAAAAGTTCACATAGAACTTATTTATGATAGCATACAGACAGGTCGGCTTGAAACGACAAGAAAATGAATAATTTATGGCGAATCTGCACATTATGCAAGCTTCGAGTTATCCTTTTCGTTAACAGATATTTCTCCATCTCAATTGTGTAGTTTTTTCATCGATCCATACACGAATAGCTGCCTTTTCACCACAAACACACACACATACCCGCACAAAAAGCACATGCGCTCATGGCCAGGGTAGGGGCGGCTTTGGAAGGAGCCCTCAGGGAAAACAGCATGTTGGATTTTAAAATAGCCGAAAGGAATGAGAGAGAAGGGCCAGAAACGGACCAAAGGAAGGGCATGTCTGACAGAGTCCTGACTGAACCAACTTCTCCGGCCTGCCTGTCTCAGTTGATGAAGCTCAGATGTGCTCTGGGTTGAAATTAGGCCCCTTAATCTGGAAGGAAAGCAGTAGACGTGGGTTAGCAAGCATACCAGATGAGAACGAGCACAGGCTAAATGTAGTAAATTGCATGAAATGGATCTTTCAGGCTCAAATTGTGGGAGGTTTCTGGAGGGGAAAAGACACATTATAATCGATGGAGGTCACAAGTGGATTTAGCGTGCGTTTTAGAGAGGAAGTCACCGAGCAGAGGCCAGCGTATCCCATAACCCGCAGCTCCCAGTGGATTTCAGAACTCCTTGCGTGTGTTGTCATTTGTGCGAACCGCTTCGTGAGCAATGCCGCAGTTATCTTCATTTGTTTCTTACATTGAAATTGAAGTAATTCACCAAAGGTGGACTTTGAGATTTGAAAATGTCCACAGTCGCACATTAACTGTTCATCCATTTTGTTTTCACTTGTTCATGGAGGTTCTTGAATCTCACCGAGAAGCCAAGCCTTGTGTGATCGGAGCTTTGTGCCTCTGTAAGAGGCCACGAAATCTGCAAATATGCAATTTTTATTTATTTTTATAACAATTGAGAAAAAAAGATGATATACGTTCACCTATGGAAAGTGTTCTTAACCACTGAAAATTAAATGAAACAATACAGCATCAGAAAACACTACAACCCCGGTGTGTTATTATTATTATTACTATTACTTGTTTTTTTTTTTTAGTTTGTGCTGTAGGTTCGAGGTAAACTGTGAAACATGAACACTTACACACACACACACACGCACACACACACATACATACATATTGAAGACTGAGCAGTTGTTTTAAACTAAAGAAGACAAACATACTACAAAAACTACAAACATGTTGCTGTTCGGTTGCTGTCCCATATGGGCTAAATATGACAATCTCCTTAGTTTCTTTGAATCCGAAGACACTGTCCCGGCAAGCTGGTTGCAAACGTTCCTGTAACATTTTAGGAGTGGTAGGACATAACTAGTAGCGTAAGATGTTGCACCGATGTCGACGGAAGGTTTGTGTAACGCTGGGAGAAGTGTCTTCGGCCCACTGTAAAATGCCTTGCTTGTATGGTCACCCTGAGTTCACAAGACTCTAGTCTTTGCACCGTACATCTGTAGGTAAGAGGCTGTAAATACGTTATTGTTTGTATTGTATATGGATCCCCGGTTGTTACAATAGCCTTATTCTCACATTTCTAGCAAATAAAAAAAGTTATGAAAAAAAAAAAAACATGAATCACTTCAGTTAAAAGAGAGCATACTAATTTTTTTGGTAAATAACTTGTGTAAATATTGACGACGAACCCAATAAATCTTTTTTTATAAACTCTTAAGTAAGATGTTTTTGTATAGAATTGGAATTTTTTGCTATGTATTTTAGCTAGCACTCGTCAGACCCCTCCCACTCAACCCTTTTGCACTGTTCCTATGGTGATCTGGTTTAAAAATGAAAATGAGATAGAGAATTGCCAAACTGACTGCTTGCTGCATATTTGTGCCATACGTGTGTACCATAGATATTTATTTAATTAGTTCTTTTTTTTTTTTCTGTTCTGGATTCTTCTACCCAGTTTGTAAACAAGCTCAGTATTATCATTTGAGTTTTTCCCCCAACTTCTCAGTTCCCTGTTATCTTTCTGTTGCTATCGTTTCCTGATGGCCCATCCTTCTCTCGCAGTAAGATCTGGTCAGGACGTGCAACCTTATAAAAGTCATAGAAATGAAATGGCACACATTCCACCAGTCTGTTACAAACTGAAAATGTTTTTCAATAAAATGTTTTTCCTGTGGAATTTTCAGTTCTCTTTTATGTTTATTCAATGGGGTTTGACACATTGTGTCAGGCAAAGGTCGTTTGTTTTCAATTCGATTTTTCACCATCTCTTTGTCTGACGTTCGTGAATGAAAACCTGCCCGGACACATTTGAGGTTTGTTCACAAGCTGTTAACAATATTGTGGTGCAACGTTTGATCATTCTCCTCAACCATGAACATATTAAAAATACAAGTTCAGAGTGCTTCATAATCTTCTCAAGAAACAATATCAGGTTACGGCTCAGTATCGACTTGATTTCGATTCATTTGGGCATATTTTAGTTGTGTAAATGTGGGAAATTCTAAAATGATGAACCCATGAACATTGCAGTTATAAACTTTAGATTTTTTTATTAAAACAATTGGCTTGAATCAAAACACACTGGTTAAGCTATATATTTTCATTCGCTAAAAAGTCATGTGTTCATGAATCGGATGTGCAATGGATTTTTCCTAAATCTGACTATCTAGCGTCTACAAATCGACACTTAATAACTCTTATACTCTAGCTCTTTGCGTCTTCCGTCGACAACTGGCTGAGTCTCTTATCCTAACTTCTTTGCTGCGCAGCATAAATAACAAACGAGACAGACTTCAGTAAATGTCCCTCAGATGGTTTATTCAAACGGCCGGGAGAAATTGAATCATCATGACTAACATGTCACGCTCTATCAATATGATTGGTTAAATTGTTTTAAAGCAAGATTCAGCATTGCGCCACCATTCAAAACAGTACAGGAAACTCTTGCAAATAGTATATCTTCAAATGAGTATCATGATTAATCAATATTTTTACCCAGCCCTAATTATTGTAGGTTTTAGTGGCAGCTGTCAAATGTCAATGCCTAGAGGTGTTACGCACATGAATTTTTCCATGTCTTTTGTTGCCATTATTTAAGGCAAAGTTCATGTGTAGCCTACCATCTGCGTGCTTTAGCACTTGAGGGGAAACAAAAGAGGAAGTGAGGAATTATACTGAGTGTGTTCCTTCTCTCTCCTCAAGTTTATCTGAAGATCATCGCTCAGGCTGTACAAACATTCGCTTCTTTGACTGCACGCTGAGTTTTGTCATCCTGTGCTCTTTCTTGTTTTTCCATGGTGTGAAGCAGTGGAGTATCTACATGGTGGTCTCCCTAGAGCACTTCCTTCCAGCACTCTGGAGAGCTTCTTCATCTCTCTTCTGTCTCTTTACACATTCTTCCATATCGTTTTCTCCTTTTGAAGTGAAAAATGAATCAAAGAGGTCTTTATAAAAGGTTTTCTTACTTTTGCGAAGAATAAAGGAGCATTTTAAAGAGGTCATGAGTTTCAAGGTTCATAAATAGTCCCTCAAATCAATGACTAAGCTTCTTGTGTCACACAAACAAGATGAAACATGATTAAACCTCATCCTGATCTAGGGTGAACAACTGTATAGTTCCAACTGTTAAACCACATTTTATTCATTTAGCATACCTCTGATTATACTGTATATGCCTAAATTAATTTTGAGAGCTTGAAGTCCCTGGAGATCCACTCGAAAATAATCTGTGCCGAATGCCGATTACTTCTGGAGGAGCCTCATGTCGCAGTTGAGCTCTTTGTTCCGGTGGGAAAAAATACTGAGCAAACATAAAACTGAGAGAAGGATAATAATATTATTGTTTCAAAACGTTGATTCTTTCTTTGTATATTATTAACACTAGAGACCATCTCTCTGGGATTTGCCATTCAAGGAGTGTCTAGTTCTCTTATCACTGGATGTGTTGATAGTTCAGGACTGTCAATGAAAGGCCCAGGATGGATGTGAATTGGGAAACAATGATCGTATTGTCTCAGACCAGGACCAGAGGTGCATCGCAGTCAGCATTACCGACACCAAAACACATTTTTTGTAATATCATCCAAATATGCTGTATGATTCAAGTAGAAGGCCTGTCCATACACATATGGCTCATGACAAAACCATTTGTCAGTGTTTACACTAAACACATGTAGACAATGTCAAAACTCCCCACTTGACAAGAGTCATCACTGCATGAATAATCCGTTGTTTTTGACAACAAAAACACTGAGATTGCAGTGAAGCAAATCGGGATAAAACGAATTTAATGTCCAGAATGTGGACATCACAGTTGCTCATCTCCACACCTCGGCTTAGGGGAACGTGGCTGACTTTATTTATAGCCATTGGTTGCGTTTCACCTCACTCTGAATCCTGAGCCTGTTTAACCGCTATTGTGCACCTGGACATGACAACACAATACGCCCTCCACTAGAGAAGACAAATGTTGAGTATGTTTAAGCGCGCGGCCTTGTGAGAGGTGCATTGGGTGTGTTTGGGTGTGTGTGGATCAGTATTTGCTTTCAGCAAGTGCAGTTTCAGGTTGGCCAATGTGAAAATGATTATCTGTCACTAAAATATGCTGACACATGAATGTAATATGACTAAATAAATACAAAACCAAAATCAATCCCACAGGATTGGAGGTGCAGCCCAGTATTTGTCAAACTTGTATCTATGTGCAATTACACCATGACCTTACTGGATTAGCACTGGAGAATGCTAATCCGATGAGTGAGTCCGATGGTGAAACATTGGAAGAAATAGTTATTCAACCCAAACCTCCATCGCACGGACGACTCGAGCAGGACGTTTCTCCGTGATACGCTTCTCAGTTTGAGATACATTATGAGATGTTGCAACTGTAATTCTTCACCATCGGCATTAACAAGTTGTTAATATTTTCTAATTTCTTAGGCTTCACTTTTGACTATTCTTGTGTAAGATTGCCTTTGTGTAACTTCTTTCCGTTATATGCACATCATGGACACATCTAGACAAAACAAGATCTAGGCCTTGGACACACTTATACACTCACATGCAAACAGGAACTTAAGACACGCACATACATTTGAACATCTGACCTCTCTTATTTGTTATTATATTTATTAAAATGCCATGTATGGTAGGGGTTGATCTTTGAGTGAATGGGTGGACTGGACATCGTGGATGATTCTGCTTTATCTTGTGTATAAATATGACCCTTCTTCTCTAATAAATTTGAGAATATTATGGTACTTCACTGTGTCGGTGTCTGCTTGATCATTCTCCCGAGATCTCGTGCTGCTTGTTTCCAACTGATGACTGAGAGCTGCTTCCAGGCTGCGGATAGTCTAAATTTAAGCCTAAATTTTAATCTAACAGATCTGGGGGCTCGTCCGGGATATTCCCAAGAAACACGAGACTGAAAGTCATCCTCCTTCATAGATGAGTTGCTTTTAATGTTTTCCTGTGTTAGTAGGATTGATTGTATTAGGTAGACGACTACATAAGCCTTTGGGGCTTAAGACATCCCCAGTAGGAACAGGAAGATTTGTCTTAAATGGTACTGTTTAAACACAATTACCAGACAAATATTTTGGAGTTGTCAATCCCTCCGTGTGAGGAGGTGTGTCAAAAGATATCAAGACCTTTACAAGGGGAAACACCACAGTTGTGGATATTGGACAGAACCATATTTATCAAATTAAAAGGGGTGGACGCTATGAATGGTATGTCCATCAACAAACCGGTGTGTATATTTCTAATTTATTGCGGTGCACATGCGGGAACTGTATCAATAACACTGCATACTTTAGCACTAACGTGAATGACTGATGTAAAAGTTTGCAAAACAAATCTTGCTCCATCCTTTATCTTTACTCAAACTAGTAAGAACGACAGACAATCTGCATTAATAGACACAGTTTTAGGTAATAGTGGCCCACAGCAGATTTGCATAAGTATTTCAGTAAGACAGTTATAATGTGAGTTAACCGGTTAGGCAGAAACGTACACAATATAAAACACAAAACTATGTCTTTGAACACCCGATAGAAAATATATACATCAATAATTAATCATACTTACAGGTTGGGATTCTGAGGAGCAAGCTGGTCCAAATAAACTAACCCATCTTTCCAGGGTACTACAATACTATTGGACTACAATACCATTTTGGGGTCAGTAAGATTTTTTTTCAAGAAAAATTATTATAATATTACAAATGATTTCTGTTAATATAAAAAGTAACAGTCTACACAAAATATTAAGCAGCACAACTGTTTTTAGCAATAATAATAATAATAATAAAATGTTTCTTGAGCACCAAATCAAAATATCATGTCACACTAAAGAGTACAGTCTAATGGCTGCTAAAAATTCAGCTTCGCCAGGAATAAATTACATTGTAAAATATATTTAAAAAAGTTATATAATAACAGTTATGTTATATATAACAGTTATTAAATATATTTAAAACAGTGTAAATTTCCCCTCATTATTAATGAGGTTTTTAAATTATAATAATATTTCACAATATAAAATTGTACTGTTTTTTAATCAAATGAATGCATTCTTGGTGATGTTTAAAAAAAAAAAAAAACATTTAAAAAAATCCTACCAACCCAAAAAAAATGTATGATATAACAGTGTGTATATATTCAATATACGATATATATTAAACAATATGAATACTAAATTATTACATTTAAATCAGTTCTGCAGAATTCCACAGATTTCTCCCAAAAGTCAACTTACAAAATGTAAATGGCTCCTCAGACTCCGTCTGGGCTTATTAGTAAACTTAACAACACTGTTTACTGTCCTCATTCCCACAGTAGCTCCTCTTCCACTGTCATGGAGTGTCAAACGGCCAAACGTCTAGAGAGCTTCAGCTTACTGAAGCCTACCAATCAATGTGATTGACAGCTCTCAGGAGGCGTGTCACAATAGATACCCCACCCTCTGTCACTTCCATCTGTCACTGAAGAAGCTTTGAGCTGTCCATCAAAACATTGCCATAACAATCACACCATTTCAGTTTGATGTGAAAGAACTTTAGCTGATGCTTTAACGCACACACACAACAATAATCATAAAACCTTATTCCAAAGCCCCCGTGAGACCACCATACTGCTCGAATAGCACAGGACACACTCTGTCTGTCCCCCTGTGCGCGCACATTCAGGCAGAATTATGCATTTATTAAAATCATTTTATTTCTAGAATTCCCTCATGTGTGACTAAAGCTGAGGTCGGGATTTAAGGCCACGCTGGGGTTTGAGTGTAAAAGATCTGAATTAACACACTGATTCTCCGCTCATTTGCATTGTTGGAATAACGGCGGTGGATCTTTGCATACATAAATATAAATTGATGAATTAGCTCCTTGCCTCTGTGATTAGATAGTATTAAAGCCTTTGATCATATGAGCTCTATGCTAAAGTGACCTGTTGAATTCTCACACTTCATTTGTGTATGTATGAACTCTTCACACAGTACTACAGACTATTTATACGGAAGAGCAATTGATTTTTAGATTTAGATTTCTTATAGTATGTGGGGGGTTTGTCTGCCCTTCATCTTAACCACATTATTCATTAACAAAACTGTGAATTCATCTAAATACAGTTTCAGTAAACTGTCGTTGAGACATGTTTGACATGAATTACATTTTTTTGTCATGTGATCCACAGAGAGCTGTCAATCTGAAAGCTATCATACCATATAATGTGCCTCATTACGTGTTTGTGTTTGTGTTTGATACCTGCGTCACATAGCGAGTCTGAACATGAGACCGTAATGATTTACTAATCAGCGATACAATAAAGCTCAACATGAAAACTGTTCAAATGAAATTTGACGTTTGAACAGAGGACATCTGTGATTCATGTACTGATTCAGATGGGATAGGGATATCATTATTTTTTACTAAGATGGGAGTGTCTGTCTGGATGTGAGCATTATGGAAGGTCAAGTGCATCATGAAACCTATAAACAAGACTTATATGTGTGTGATATATTTATGCCATTAGGCTATGTGTAAAATAATGGAAGGGATTCATTAAGGTGAAGATTGTGGGCTTTTTTGAGCAGTTTGATTAGACTCTCCTTATTGATTTCATTTTCTTTTTATGTCGGATGGGATGCCAGCAGTACTTGAACCACCATCTGTCACTTTACCATGAAACTTGGCAAAAAGTCTAAATCCATAATGAAGGAGCACCAGGCAGCGCAACAAGAAAATTTAGATTTAGTTACGGTATTCATGAAGGTCAAAACAAACGAGGAGATGTGGGAAAAAAGATATACTTCAATCACAGACATTCCTATTTGGGACCCCAGAGTGAGCCAAATATTTCCCAGTGGACCCTATTGAGCAGGACAACAGCAGGAAATTTGGTCTATAATTTTTATTGAAGATGTGCAAGAAAAACACAGACATGTTTGATTCGGACAGGATTGAAAATGCATCTGTCAAACACAAATTTACCTGAGCTCCTCTGGGCCTATTACTTATTTTATTAAATACACCTGCATGATGAAAATAAGAAATATCAGTTTAGTGCATAATTAATCAAAGACAAATCACAACATGTCACAGTATGACGTATATAAAAGTTGAATGACCTCTCATAAAGTATATGTATACACATTAAACAAAATACAATATTTTGTATAAAAAATGTGTGCTGTCAAATTGATTAATTGCATCTAACAAAAGTTTTTGTTTATATAATGTATGTGTATATATTTTTTTTATTATATTATATTATATTATATATATACTGTACACACACATGTATTTGTACATATATTGTATATATGTGTGTGTATATATATATATATATATATATATATATACACAGGCATACACACACATACAATATATATTCTATAATAACATAAAAGTTTTTGTTTACATAATATGTGTGTGTGTATTATCGCAATTAATTGATTTGACAGCACTTGATATATATATTATTAGCTCATGCTGGTGAACGCACCAAAGTTTTTGGCTGTCATGACTTTGCATCTTCTGCATCTGGAGTCAGCGTGAGAAACTTCTCTGTTGATTCATTTTGTATTTCTTAAAGAAAGAATGACGCCCGGTTTGTTCATATATAAAGTTGAGTTCTTTTGAAACCTTCTGTCTCTCCCTGCAATGTGTTTCCAGTTATATTGTTCCTCCTGTCTTTATAAGTTGAGTCATGTCTCAAATGTGACGTTTGTCATGACATAGCAAAAGTAAGGAGTAAACCGGCCACTCATTTAAAAATGACACATGTAAATGGTGAATGTAGGAAAGTCAAAGCTGTACTGGTAAAGTTTCGCCTTTATTTAATTTTAATTTTAATTATTACTTTTAATGACAATTGTTATTGAAACTGAGTTTAGACTCTTTCCCTGGTTAAGGGTTAGCATGATTACAACATTAGCATGCATTAGCATGATAATATTCTACACCATTCATTATATTTTAGTTTAAGTTCTAGTCTACTAACCAGCTTTGTTATGACTGAAGCAGGTACTTTTAACTCAATTCTTCTCACATTCGTGCTGTGATGGACATCACTATCACACTCCTGTCACACTCCTGTCAGTCTGTCATCTCATGGCAGGTCATCTGAAGACAATCAGGTACAGAGAGAGGAACGGAGCGAGGGAACGCAGTGAAAGATGAGTGTGAGAGGAGGAGAGGAGAACAATGCGAGGGCTGTTGGGTAAAGAATCACAGAACAGGACATTAGCCAGGAAAAGACAGACTGAGAGAGAGAGAGAGAGAATACTGAAGATGATGGTACCAGATTACACTCTAATGGAATGAAAGGACACCTGTGGAAGATCGAATCTGGATGTGGGAATCCAAGGGTGTAGTATTAAATTAAAATGCCAAATTATAATAAATCTAATTAAATTATGCAAGTAGTAAAAAAATCTATATTAAGGTTTTAGAAATTAAATTAATTAAGCTTGATTTGTTGAATTACCTTCCTCAGACATCAGTCAATTTAATTCACATTTGCATCAAAATGCATTTGAACAGAAAAGTAAAACTTTTATTTTAAAAATTATATTATATAACATTATATAACACATTAAATTATATCATATTTATAATGTTGTGATTTAATTAATAATTACATTTTCTGCAGGTTACATTGCTACACAAGTAGGTGGCTGTTCAGAAACAGAATGTCATTGAATCATTCACTCAAGCGATTCGTTCAACAACTGATTCATTCATGAATGAAACGCGAAGGTGAATCTATAAGGTGGAACTATTTTCGTTGGTCTAAAATGTAAGTTATTCAGTATCAACTTCTTGTTTATTGAACTGTTGTATACAAGCAATATTGCATTTGCAACAGTAGACCTACAACCATTGCTGAAGTTCTTCTAAGTTTAATATAGCTCCTTTTTTTAAAACGTTAAATTTTTGTTTTATTGTTACTCACTTGGTTCATTGGAAATATGCAAATTTGTTTGTGTGTATAATGTGGGCTATAAATGTCAGTCTCACAATGGGCAGCATTGTTAAGACGCATACGCACACACACTAATATATATGCAAACAGGAGTGAATGGAGACAGATGGAGGAAAAAAGGGGGAAAATGATGAATAACTTTACAGTAAAGAGCCGTAATGCCTTCCAGCTTTAGCTCGCATTTCAGTGCTTAGATAGCATCTCAAAAGCGCTGAGTTTAATCTATAGGGTCATATACGTTTTCCTTTTATTTCCATCTCTCTGCATTATAAATTCGGCTGGAGAAACGCCACTTAATAGCTAAAACGGGTGTTAGCTACATCAAGAGACTTGAGCGGTAAAACTGAAGCAGCTGCTTTTAAATTGGCCTTAATGAGATGCTGTTACTGACGCATGGAGCTCTGACACGCAACCGTACACAGACACACACACACCTTTTCTGCCTGAAGATGTCTCATATTTTCTTGCATGGTCAGAGGGTTTCTTCAAAATTCAAACCCACATATCATACCAAGTTCACGGTGCTCTCTTTCATTTTCAGAGTCAGACATACACAAATGAGACCCTCGGCTATGTTTTAGCTGTGGGTCTTACACCTCTCTTGTTGCCATGGGTACACTTTGGACTGTGGAATCTACCCCAGGAGTGTGTGTGTGTCTGTGTGTGCGTGTGTGTCTGTGTGTGCGTGTGTCTGTGTGTGTGTGCGTGTGTGTGTGTGTGTGTGTGTGTGTGTGTGTGTGTGTGTGTGTCTGTGTGTGCGTGTGTCTGTCTGTGTGTGTGTGTGTGTGTGTGTGTGTGTGTGTGTGTGTGTGTGTGTGTGTGTGTGTCCAGAACCCAACAGAGATCAGAAGAGCATCACTCTCAAGTTAAGATCGATATCTTACCCCCCACTCTTCTGAACTTCTACACCTCATCACACACACACACACACACACACACACACACACACACACACACACACACGCACACACAGATGGGTATTGTGCATGCCGCTCATGAGCACAGAGTCTCAGGATTAGACAGAACACGAGGACAAAAATTGTTGTCATGAAAATGAAATAAGGAAAGGGAAGAAGAAACTGGATGGGTGTAATTGCAATTTATTTCCACTTCAGAGCCTGTGGGGAAAAAGAGAGAGATAGAGAGAAAGAGAGTGAGAAATAAAGAGGGGAATCCTTTAATATTCACAGCCTTGATATGAGATGGGAGAATACAGCCATACCTTCAGGTCCATGAACATAATGAGCTTTTTATTTCACCCTGTATGTGTGTGTGAGAGAGCTTTGTGGTCAGGAATTAGGATCATCCACGTCTGAATGCTCTGCGCAGTCATTTGATTTCTGTGTTCATGGAAGCATCTGCCTCTATCTCTGTTTCTGTGTAGAAAAGTCGTGGCTGTTCATTTACAGAATAAAAGTGAAAGAGCGGATGTCATGACACCAGCAGTCTGAGAAACCTTATTCACCGATGGATTCTTTGAAAAGTCATTGTCAACAAAACATTTCTGAAGAATGGCTTATTTAACATCGACAGATTAATTAAGTTACTGAAACCTTGTATATATATATATACAGTATATATATATATATATATATATATATATATATACTGCTTACTGACCACAAACCTTTGAATGGGAGATATACGTAATAAAATACCTGAAGCATATAATATAATTACCTAAAATATAAATAAAAAGCATTTTTACCAGTAAAAAGTAAAATACCATTTCAAAGTTTGATGCAACGTGTTATATGCTTTCAGCAACAAGTTATTTGTCTTCACACGGAGCATGACATTCAGCTAATCATATTTTGTGTTTATTGTACAGTTCTGGGTTGTATATCTCAGTAGATTTTGGTCCAATGAGATTTCACAGTGGGCGGGGCTAACCACTTTGACACTGCAGAGATAAAACACCAAACGACTGACAAAATGTCATTCGTTGTGGTTGGTTAGAACAAAAACTCATGGAAGAAAGCTTTTATTGCTTGTCACTTTCAAGCCTGGTTAGGGCACGGTGTAACAGCATTAATAAATCGTTTCTGTCTCCCTCCCTCTGTCTGTCTGTCTTTCCATTTCACATGCTTCAATAGGTGTATGCTGTGGCGTTTGTAAATCAATGGAGCAGCGTGTAATATCTCTGACTGGTAATGATCGATCACTGTGGTCTTGTTATGTTGCATTAGTTTGAGACCAACCGCTGACAGGCACTTTCAAACTAATCTGGTCTACTGGGAGGTCTTCATCCTTTCAACTTTCATCCCATCGATTGCGCCCATTTAAACGCACATGCGTTTATTAGTGAAAATGTAGGCTACTCAACTTGTGAATATACCACTCATTTGCATATAATTGCTGTAATTATACCAAGAGAAATCTATTTGATGTCACCAATGAATAAGAATGGTAGGAGTAATATTGCCTTAATTTACATAAAAATGTGTTTATATTATATTAATATAATATTGAAACTTAATGTGAAAATAAGATTTTTCAACCCTCAGAGAATTAATATGACACTGGTTGACAAAAACAATAAAATAGGTAGAAAAAGTGTCATTAAGGATTTTGGTTTTCTGCTCTGCTGTCAGTTGTCTGTACAGGCAACTATCTGTCAATGTTACTCAGATGATTCCACAGCTGAATTTGAGTGTGACATTAGCATGTTGCTAAGCTAAAATCAAACAAGACAGCTCACTTGGTTTTAGAACAGAGCCATTATGTAGTGTGTGCCCTCTATAAATGTTTCAACATTGTTTTGCTCTCATGTGCTCTTTGTGCAAAGAATGAAAAGCAGAGACAAAAAAATTGAAAATGAGGGTCTCAAAAATTGAGAACAGAGAGACTGGCTGTTTTTTGTTAGAGAGCATAAAGAGAACCTGGAAGAGTGTTTTGGTTAAAACATTTTGGAGTTTTGAGTTGATTGTTAAAAAGAAACCAGTGACTTGATCTCTGCCTGGACTCGATTTGTGAAGCAACCCACACTTAGGTGATACCCTACCTCTCACGATGCCACGATATGTATTCCTTTATCTGTCTATCTATCTTTTTATTTGTTCGTTTGTTCATTCATTCAGTGTAATATGCCTGATACAGTCAGCTGTATTCTGTGAAAAATGACACAAAACTATTTTGGAAAGTGACGTTATCGCTTATCTGCTTACAGTAATTTAAAACACTGCACTTCTGAATATATTCTGTTATGAAATTCTAGATGGCGCAGGCTGATGGGTCCTTAACGCAGCTGATGAAATTTACAGCCTCAACTACCTAGCACAAGCTGATTAGCTCATGTCGCAACTGCAGCCATTGAGCTGCTGCTCAACATTTAAATGTGGTTACCATTCACTATAGCATTTTGCAGCGTGCTTTAAGAGTTCAATTAAAATCCTCCATCTCCTTATCCACCAGTAGAGATCTGCTATGGGTAATTTACAAGTTTTTACATTTACATTTATTCATTTAGCAGACGCTTTTATCTAAAGTGACTTACAAATGAGAACAATAGAAGCAGTGAAACTAACAATAGGACAACAATATGCAAGTGCTATGACCCTTCCCAGTTTAATCTGAGGCAGTACATGTACTTTTTAAAATATATTTTTTATAAATAGATATAGAATAGAAGATAAAGTGTTAGTATTAATGGATCAAGTGTTGCCGAAAAAGATGCGTCTTCAGCCGTTTCTTGAAAATGGACTCGGACTCAGCAGCTCTGGTTGAGTTAGGCAGATCATTCCACCAGCAGGGAACAGACCAGGAAAAGGCCAGAGAAAGAGATTTTGTGCCTCTTTGAGATGGCACCACAAGACGACGTTCACTTGCAGAGCGTAAGTTTCTGGATGGCACGTAAGTCTGAAGTAATGAGTTTAGGTAAAAAGGAGCAGAGCCAGTGGTTGTTCTGTAGGCAAACGTCAGCGACTTGAATTTGATGCGAGCGGCAACTGGCAACCAGTGCAATTTTGTGAGGAGAGGAGTGACGTGTGCTCTCTTCGGCTCATTAACGACCACTCTAGCTGCAGCATTTTGGATCAGTTGCAGAGGTTTGATAGTGCAAGCTAGAAGACCTGTCAGGAGAGCATTACAATAGTCCAGTCTGGATAGAACAAGTGCTTGGATTAGGAGTTGTGTAGCGTGCTCTGATAGGGAGGGCCTGATCCTCCTAATGTTGTACAAGGCAAATCTGCAGGACCGGGCAGTTCTAGCAATGTGGTCTGTAAAGTTCAATTGATCATCAATCACAACTCCAAGGTTCCTGGCTGACCTTGATGGAGTTATGGATGACGAACCTAGCTGAATGGAGAAGTTGTGGTATAGCGTTGGGTTGGCCGGGACCACAAGCAGCTCTGTCTTCGCAAGGTTAAGTTGAAGATGGTGGTCCTTCATCCAGCCAGAAATGTCTGTCAGACAGGCTGAGATGCAAGCGGCTACCGTTTTTGAATCACAGATCCAAGTGATGACATGTAGATGGAAAAGAGAAGTGGTCCAAACACTGAGCCTTGAGGCACCCCAGTAGCTAGATGGTGGGTCTTAAGACACCTCACCCCTCCACGACACCCTAAAGGACCTACCTGAGAGGTAAGACTTGAACCATTGGAGTGTGGTTCCCGAGATGCCCTTTGTCTTTAGGATTGACAGGAGGATCTGGTGGTTAACTGTGTCAAAGGCAGCAGACAGATCCAGCAGGATGAGAACTAAGGATTTGGAAGCTGCTCTTGCCAGTCTCAGAGCTTCAATTACAAGAGCAGGGTAATTAATATATGCTATTTGTGCAGAAGTATGTCTTACATGCTCACAGCAGTTTATTGCTGTGTATGTATGTAATGGTAGTAGCAAGTCCCTGTACTACAACAACAGCAATAATCAACAGATAAATAATAACAGAACAGAAATAATAATTAATATAATTAAATACATTTTCCTTAAATCTACAGAGTAATGACAATGAAATATAGAAAATGAAAAAAGGCAGAAAAGAGGGAATAGTATACTGACTATATCTAAAGTCTCTCTCTTTTAGTCTCTCTCTGTTCAGAAGTAGCCCTACAGCACACTTGTCTGTTTCATACTACAGGTGGATGGGCTGATCTCATCCTAATATACATTCATCTGTGTGTGTGTGTGTGTCTGTGTCTGTGTGTGTGTGTGTGTGTGTGTGCGTGCGTGTGTGCGTGCGTGTGTGTGGTCCTGGTAAACCCTACGTTATGGGTTTTGAAAATGTAAAAATGCAGAAAGTTTTCTGTGATGGGTAGGTTTAGTGGTACGGTTAGGTGATAGAATATACAGTATTGAATATACAGAATTTGTACAGTATAGAAATCATTATGGCAAAGGAAAGTCCCCATAAAACATGAAAACACAACCTCTCTCTCTGTGTGTGTGTTGAAGAGAGCAATCTCCTCTCATAACAAAGAGAACAAGTCTCTATTGTCTTTTCCGTATGGGCTACAGGCTTTTATATTTGAAATAACTGTGTGTGTGTGTGTGTGTGTGTGTGTGTGTGTGTGTGTGTGTGTGTGTGTTCCTCATGGCATGCTTTATTCAAGCAGCACTCAAGCTGATGAAAACAATTTTCCTCTATCCTCTCTCACTTCTTCTCTCTCACTCACACACACACACACACACACACACATGCAGGTATATGATGACAACATGGACAATGCTGAATGTGTGAGTCGAGTTTAACAGCCGGTAGCGGTAAGATAGGACGACATATCTGCTGTCCGACCCAGAACATTCCTGTAATGTAAGAATGACGTTGAACTAGGACACTTCACACATACACATACAGTAAAAACTCCACATATCCACATTGTGTGTGTGGAGGGATATTTGGGTGTGTGAGTTTCATCCAGCCTGTGGGAGTGTGTGGGAACCTGTCACAATAATCGGAAAAGTGGTGTAAGGTTACACCTAACTGCTGTGTTCAGTAACACACACACACACACACACACACACACACACACACTTTCTCTCGCACAAATGCACAGTCACTCAAAACCCCAAACACACACTTTCACCCCAGACCCTTCAGGTAGAGCGCCAGTGTCACATTACAGTGTCTGTGAGAAAACACTCACTAAAGCTGTTTACAGTGCTAAGCTTTGGTTTACTGCGATAAAGAGACTGATAGAGCTCTCTCATCTGATGCCATCACAGAAGGGTAATCAAACAATTCACTGGATTTTAGGATTGTATAAGTGCTTGAGTGAAGTTTAGAGTGGTTCAAACTCTTTTTTAATGCTAGAACCCACATATATAATGTTGAGACCCAAATCAAAGTGAAATATGACAGATTTTTTAAAACTATTTATTATTTAACATTTTTAAATAATTATTATTTCCGTTGTCATATTGTATACAATGTAATTTTGCTTTTTGACGATTCTATAGAAATAAAATCTACCTGGCTTGAAACCTTCACACTTCAAGCTTTTAAAACTACTTAAAACTTTTGGCCAGGCTTTCAACATCAAATTTTGTCTTGACAGGCTTTTTTAAATCTTGGTAGAAAAATAAAATACTACTCAGTTATGACTGTACTTTAGTCCAGTAACTGAATATGGGGGTAAAATGAAGTCCAACAGAGATGTGTGAATGTTTATCTATCTTCATTTTTGGGGTTAGATGATATGTGCCTGGCATATTCTTGACTTTTACACAAAACATCATTGTTCTCTTTAATACTGTAAACAGGGCTTAAAACTTTAAGAGTTAATTTTGACCGACAACTCTGTTAAATGTGTTTATATATGAGTGACTATAAACATGAGGGTTTAGGTGTGTTGTTGAGGGCAGGATTATGTCGATGGATTATAGCCCCCATAGAAATGCACACACAGTGTGTCATACACTCTTATTATTATGCTAATACATAATGCACATACACCATATACCACCATCTAAGGTTGGCCTGGTAACCATCTCATTATTTGTTTTGTTTTTATGACCTCTGACCTCAGAAAGAAACCAATTATGACACATGGCTTATGTGCAGCTATAGTGTTAAAAATAACAAAATTGTGTGTCTGAATGGGTGTAAATTTAAGAAACTGCTCAGACTGTTAAAGCAACAGTACTTCATGTACAAAGAGTTATTTACGAGAGTGAAAACCTCATTCTCAAGTAGTGACAGCTAAACTTTCATTAAATACGCATGGTGTGTATAGAACATTAAGTAACGCACCAACGCTTGAACTGAGAAAAATGGCATCAAAGTTTATTGATTGAGAATTAAATAAATTCAATACTTGAAATTCAGTTCTTGTTCAATGCAAATTAGATTCATTCTTTTCATTTATTATAAACTGCTTTTGCAACTTCAACCTCATATTCCCACTGATTTCTTATAAATTTTCACTTTCCATTTTTTAGTTGAGCCATCGATCACAAGTCAGATCATAAGAGATCAAAATGTTGCTATATCACTATCAAGCATTGCGATTCTGTACACACACACAATGATCATTTTATGTAATTCACTCCCACATTTTAATGCATTTGCCACTCCCAAAACTTGGCAGTGTGTATGTCGTGTTTGTTACCTCTACTTCTGTCTACAACACACACCCACATTTGCATTTGCTATTGTGTAGTTTCCATCATCTCTCTGTCTAAAGCTGACTGAAGTGTGACTAAACACATTTCCATAAGTCTCATCTCTCCACCGCACGTAATCTTCCTCTGCCTCTCTGGCTTTCAGTTCACTTTAGCTTCTTTGTTTGTGAATGTTCAGTATTCAATGTCTTCAGAATATCGAGATCTTCACACACTATGTGATCTATCAGACTTTTATGGCAGTGGTCCTCAGAGCTTTAATTGTTTACGATGGTGGAGAAGATTTTATTTGGATCAGGTATGTCTCACTGTGCTGCTAGAATTTTCATAAAATATGCATGTGTTGTATATGTGTATATGTATGTGTATGCACGCCACACATAACGGTGGATGATGGAGGCAACGGCAGCTTGTGTATTTGCCTGATTAAGTAAAACATAGAGGTATCTTAAATGGATAAATCACCTTTACTCATCCTTATTTAGTAGCAAACCTGTAAGAATTTTTTTTTTCTTCTGTGATAAAAGGAAATTACATAAAAGGAAATAATTTGAAGAATGTTGGTAACCAAACAGTTTTGGGTATTGACTTCTACTGTAGAAAAAAAAAAAAAAACACTTTACAAAATATTCAAAATATCCTCTTTTATGTTTCACAAAAGAAAGTCTGTGGTTTGGAACGACATGAGAATGAATAAATGTCTTTTTGGGTGAACAATCCTTTAAAGCTGCAGTGTGTAATTTCAGAGCCACTATGGCACCAACAAAATGTCTGCATCCGAAATCGCATTCTCTCAGAGTAGATATTTCTATGTGATAGGCCTCATGCATGAGAAATGGCTTCTTGGGATAGTAAAGTGTCTTTTGAATATGCACTTCAGAATCTCACCGCAAGTAGTAAGTCATCCAGGTACTTTTCCTCCACTGTTTTATGAGTACTGCTTTTTCAGACATGCTTCTCTTTTCACATACTTTTTTTGTTGTTGCCTATACTATATAGTAGGTAAGTATGCACATTCAGGAGCAGCAAAAGCCGGTTTTCAAACAGGTTTCCCCAAAATGCCCTTAGTCTTCCATTTTTCAGAAAAACAGGTAACATCTCAAACATTACACACAGTAGCTTTATGGTAAAATATATCAATGGTATGGCAATATAATCAATGGTATAATTTGCACAGCTGCTCCAGACATGTAATTATACTCTATAGGCCTATCAATTATCAGGAAAAAGTGAAGTTCATCTTTAAGAAAGCTCTGAAGATGGAATGATGGAGATTGTGACGATAACAGTAATAAATCACATGACACTTGATTTAACTCACTCATGTTTTGGAAGCATGATGATTGTTTTGATTCGGATGACTGTACTGTTTTGGATGTTGTCTATGATCCTACGCCAGCACACAGGACAGAAGGATCCTGTCTTCCAAGACAGCCTGTCACTTAACAACAAGATTAACCAATAATCTACCTGCAAACAATCCCAAACCCAAGTTTAAAGAGATTAAACAACATCTGTAGTATCTCTCTGTCAAACATGGATGAAAGGAATGAAAAGAGATGAATGGAGAACCTGAAGAGGTAAAACTGAAGAGAAGAAAAAGACTCATGGATTTAAATGTATATAAATACATACATTTTGTTTTGCCCACAAACCTATACTCTGAATAAAAGGACAAGCTCATGATGAGCAACACAAATACCCATCACACACACACACGTTATGATGTTTGAAAGAACGGATCAAGATACATTCAACAAAATAATAAAGACTTATTTTAAAAATGTTTTAGGCTTGCATAGCATTAGCATGTCATTAAATTGATAATTATAACCTTACATTTATTTTTTCCTTGTAAATTATAAGCAGAAAGACATTGTAATTTTAGCATTATTAATGCACTTTTATATATTTTTTTCATTTCAATTTATTTCAAGTTTTAGTAATTTTGTTATTTACTTTTCTAATTTCTATTAGTTTTTTTAGATTGTGAATATTTCTATTTAGCTTTAATTTAATTTTAGTTTTATTAATATTAGTACCTCAACTTATTATTTCAGTTATTTGCCTGTATTTCAATAAAACATTTTTTTTTATTATTGTTTTAGTTTTAGTTAACAAAAACAACATGTGGAAAGAGAATCACAAACTCCTCCTCTTTCGTGGCGCAGGAGGCTGTGGGATATTTTAGCATGCACAAACGCACTTTTTAAAACTTCACCAGAAATACACCAGCTTGCTACTTTTCATTACTGTTTTCAATGTACTATGAATTGATACATACTAATTATAATCTCTCTGTTTGTCTTCAGCGCACTTATTTTCACCTTTGTCTTCCTGTGATTCTTATAAAAATGGTTTTTGAGGGGGAAAATCTTCTTGCAGGTTAACAGCAATTTTGTTCTACCTGTCAGCATCTGCTTTAGGTGACATCAAAGGTTAGATGTGGATATGCATATGGTTGGACTCACAGCACACAAACACAAAACTGACATGTTTATGGACCGGAGAAATCGACACAGTACTAGAGATCAGAACAAAGGACCCTGGGAAAGTTCAGAGGTCACTGACAGCTGTCGCCCCTCACATTAACACCTCGAGATGTGGGGAAGATTCTGATCGGACACGGTGGTCTCCTGGGGCACAGGTACAGGAAGAAAGTCTGTCATCGGATGGGTCAGCTGTACAACAGAGACGAGCCTAAAGACAATTGGTGATGAGACGTCTGACTCATTTCAAATTGGAACCTGATAAAAAAAATGTCATTGTCACATTTCCCTGTGTCATGTCAAGGATCCATTTATTAACTCTTTTTCCTCCCCTGATTTATCATCCACCAAATGAAATTATGCCCAACAGCTTCAGAATCTCTAACGCACATTAAAACACACACACTAGTCTCTGATTTTTACACTGACTGGGTAAATCATGTTCCACGTGTCTCCATTCACTACTGCATGATCACACACACACAAATGCACTCACACATAGCTGGGTCACATTGCCCTTATTCAGACAGGAAATGACAGAAACATGTTATGATGGGAAAATGTAAAATACATGTCAATCAATTTGACAAGCCTGTGACAGAATGCAAATGAAAGAGGTTGTCCTCACATTCTTGTGCATGTGTGTGTGTGTGTGTGTGTGTGTGTGTGTGTGTGTGTGTGTGTGTGTGTGTGTGTGTGGTGCGATTGAGCCTTTGGTAAAAAAAAAACATTCCAAGCTGAGTCAGTGTTTGTAATTGTGTCTGTTTTTAAATTGATATTGAGCGAAATGTTCTCTTGCAGAGGCTCAAACAATATGATGCTCAGCTTTCAGTATCTAACCTCATCACAAGACAAAAAGAAAGATAAAGCTATTGAGATGAGCCCACCGCAGACACTCAGAGAGAGAGAGAGAGAACAGAAAGGTTAATGATCAAAAACACATTGGGACTCAAACAAGCTGACAGAGGCAAAAAATGGACAGGCGCTGGAAAATAAGTGAACATGAAGAAGCAAATTGCACAGAAAATGCTCAATCTTTCCCACATTCTCTCTCTCTCTATGTATTGATCTTTTTCTTTTGATTGATGAAGTCAAGCAGAGATGATAAACAGATGCTGATGGTTTTCTCTGTTAGCACAGCTCTGACTGCGATGCGAACACACTTTACACAGCAGAATAAGAACTCTGACAGAGAGGAATGCGTAAAGATGTATTTTAAGAGTGTGCAAAGAGACAGAGCATTCTGAAACCCAACTGAAATTCTGGGAATTGGATTTTGAAAGCTCAACTGAACTCATCTCTCTGATATTCTCAGTGATGAGAGTTCTCAACATTTGGTCTCATCGAATGAAAAGAATCTTTTTTTAATCAGATTTGAGCTAAAAAATGAATATTTATGATAAAATGTTAATCAGATTTTCAAGTAGATTCAAGCAGAAAGGAGCTCTACTTGCTTGACTGCATTATCAAGATGGCCGCCAAACAGTCTTAAGGTCCCGCTATACTCATGGTGAAGATCTTTTTCATTCTTCACTTAGGGGTGAAAAGAAGTTTGAAATACCTTTTCAGCAATGTATTGTTAACAAACATCCTGATGCCACCCACGCTGCAGAGATCAGTGTTTAGATGAATATGTAAAGCATCTGATCAGTGATGTGAATACCTGTATGTATGCACAAGCTGTGCAATTCAAATCTCCAGTAAAGTCAAGTCACGTAATGTTTATTTATATACCACTTTAAGCAATATATTGCTTTAAAGCAAGCAGTTTTACAGTATTAAACATGAAAAACATGTCCATGTCTCTTTCGACAAGAATTAAAACATTTCTACAATAAAGCAGCTCTCCAGCAGTGTGTATGTTTTTACTGGTGTCTGACCTCGACGGAGGTCAGAATAAATCAACCAGAGAAGACTCTTCCACAACAATATGACTTATATTCTTCATTTCTGCCATCACCCTCACTGTTTCTATCCTCCTTGATCTTCAACTAATTCCTTTCTTACTATAACCTTATTTTGTGATGCACTGCCGTCCCTATCATCAATACTTTCTGGAAAAGGTACAGCTTTTTTCTCTCTGTCTTCTATAAAACTTACTATCGTCAACCTAAAACACAGGCAAAAAAGCTATTATACTGCCTGCCAGTACTGAACAATAGTGCCAGCTACCACAGAAAATATGTTTCCCCTAAAAGGGCTTTGTCATTTATACATAACGCACAGATTTTTTGTTCTTTGAGTTATTGATTTTACAAAATGTGCATTAAAAATGACCAAAAACTTTGGATGTAAAATTATATATTTTTTAAAGTATCTAGTCTAAAATGAACTCACAATGGAGTATAGACAGCATGTGACCTATGTCAAGCACATGGCACATAGATTTTAATTTTATTAGCTGAAGGGGATGTCATGATAATACTAAAATGTAATTTTTGTTGTTGTTGAAGATTATTATTGTATTTTAAATACAATTTTCTTTATAAATGACGATACAACAGAGGGCACATTTTGGCCTGACTTTGTTTGAAATTATGTCACACGAGTAAATTGAATGTGTCTGGTTACCAATCATTTTTTATAACTGTACAAAACAGCTCATTATTCTGCAGAAAATAGCTAACTTCCCCGTTGCAAAATAAGGTGATATCGGGACATTAATCATTTAAGTATATCAGGCAAATGCTATGTGTACAATGTGTGACACAAATTTCCTCATTTCCTACTATGCGTTTACAATGTGGGTGGAGATAGATTTTCCAAAGCCCAAAGTACACTTCAGTTTTAACACAAGCACTTAGCGTATATGTACAGCCGAATACATAGCCTTTCAAAGTACACTTCTTGCATATACACACTAGAAAATGTCATCCTTGTTCATTGTCTGCGCCATTTCTCTCCAGAAGTTATGAACAATACAAATGTCTTTGTGCTCGTTTAAACTAGAGTTGCGGTTATCTCGTAACCCCCTCAAACAAGGAGTTCATTGTTGTTGCCGTCTCTTGTAGTTTGTTGTTGTTCCGTATTATGCTGATGACAAAATTTACATTACATGCACTGTACGCATACTCTAGCATATGCATACAAAATTATTATTGGGCTTAACAGTGCATACTTTGTACGGACTTAACCAGTAAGCGAGGTAAGCGACCACTTAGGGCCCCGGGGATTCAGGGGGCCCCATCTGATATTAGCAAAACAGATTTGGCAAACTCTCCAGTGCGTATTTGAGTTTGCGCTCAAAGGTTTCTTTTTACAACGTGCTTTGCAGTGTTGAGCAATGTAGCCAATCACAGACAAATCTGTTGGTTTCAAATACTTGAGTGCTGAGTTATTTGCACCTGTGAATCCTCTCATTGTAACAAAGAAAGTGTAGACATGATGTAAATAAGAGATTCAGAATGCAGTGTAGAGAGCTTCATTGCTTATAACGGAACTTCATGAGGTCCGTGTGTGACAAACTGAAGTGTGTGACAGCTTTTTAGTGATTTCATTATAATATAACAAATTCATTATAAACAACAAAATGCTTAAATGTTTAGTTTTAAATGATTAAACTAGTTGTAAATTAAATCATTTTAATTATTAACACAAAGAAAAGAATAAATGTGTTAAGTATGACTGTCTGACTGTCTTACAACAGAGATATTCACCTCAGAGAAGAAAGTATACACATACTTTTGAGGCTTATAGGCCTCGTGTTTTGTGTCATGATTTTATTTGTCTTGATTTCTCGCAATCATTTTTCTTGTATGCTTTACCTGGGCGTGAACTGCCACGCACTCGCATGAATGTACACAGGAGAGCAACGACTGAAGATTTTCCCTTAATAATATATTATTCTGTATTACTTCAGAACACTTGAATGAATAAACAGGAACTGACTCAACAACAACTCCATAACAACAACTCCTTAAATGTGTAAACATAACGAGAACCGACAACAGATTAAACATAACAGGGAATATTTATACAATGAGTAAATGAGGAACTAAATCACCTGGTGCCAGTTGCATAAACTGCTAAGACTAGTCTTACAAGTTAGTCATCCAATTTTTTTTCTTTAAGACTGTTAATAACTTTTTAAAGTCAGTAACATAAAAACGTACATTGGTCTAATTTGATACCGAACAGTAAGACTGTGTAAAAGTGGATCCACTGGAGGCAAGTGTAAATGAGAACCCAAGTGCAGTTTATTATAAACAAAACCAAACATGAAACAAAAACATGGCATGGCATGGCATGGCATGGCATGGCATGGCATGGCATGAAAACTCAAAACAAGACATGAACATGGACAAGGACAGAACTCACAACAGTGATTACAGGAAACAACACTTGACAAAGACACATGGCAAACATGAGGGCTTAAATACACAGACTAATGACAAGACAAGGGACACCTGTGAAGAATGATCAGACAATTAACCAATGACAAGACACATGGCAGGATCACATGACAAACAGGGAATCACATGACAGACATGGAATCACATGACATGAAAATGTTTTAATTTGTACAGATTCAGTTTCAGTTTTAAAGAGCTTGAGATCTTTCAAATCTAGTCACCAAGATATTCTTTTTAATATACTACATATACATTCAAGAATTGTCCAAAATGGTATATCAATCAGTTTTATGTGGATTCCAGCACACATAGGAATAAGGGGAAATGAAGAAGTGGACACATTAGCAAAACAAGCTTTACAGAAAGATATAATAGAGTTACAAGTTCCATTAAGTAAATCAGAGATGAAGGTTTTAATCTGGAGTAAATTGATAGAAGAATGGCAAGTAGAGTGGAACAATGGGACAAAGGGTAGATTCCTTTTCAGCTTATTAAACAAGGTAAATCAAAATATAAAGTGTATAGGTAAGTCAAGGAAAGAAGAGATTATTTTCAGCAGAATATTATTAGGGCACTCAAATTTAAATAGCACACTTAAAATAATAGGGAAACACCCAAACGGGTTATGTGAAATCTGTAAGGTAGAAGAAACAGTAACTCATGTATTTCTTGATTGTAGAAGATATGAGCAAGAAAGAGGAACAATGATAGAAGAAATAAGAAAGAATGTAAAGCAGGAAATACATTTTAAGGTTTTAATAAAATGGGCAAGTGAAATAAATAGTAAAGTCTTCTTCGATTTTATTAGAGAAACGGGTTTGGTGAATAGATTGTAAAACTCTGTTCCACACTCCGGAGCAGAAGGTGGCAGTAATGCACCTATTTAAGTTGGTTGCCAGCCGCCGTTAAAAATCAAAAAGAAGAAGAAGAAGAAGACATGACATGAACAAACCCAAAAACAAAACCGTGACAGAGGGGACAGGACATGGGTCATGGCATGGATGGGCCTGGGTCGTGGCCTGGCGTGGGCGGGCCTGGGCCGTGGCATGGTGGAGCAGGCTGTGCAGGATCCAGGGCGGATCCGGCAGTGCAGCAAGCCTGGGTAGACCAGACAGTTCAGGTAGCCAGGTGGAGCCAGGTGGAGCCAGCAATTCAGGGGACCATGGGGGTGCAGCCTCCATGGTCCTATCAAGGACCCTACTTGAATTTTTGTTGTTTCACAGTTAAAAAAAGGAATAGATGAGATGAAACAACAACAACTACTGGAGATAGCAACAAAAATAGATGCTTGGTTTGGATTCTATAGTTTTAGGTTGACACCTAGGCAGGCACACAAGCACTTGTGTGAGAAGGTTAAGTTTAAATGAGTACAAAGACATTTTATCACTCATAGCTTCTGGAGAGAAACAGCACAGACACTGGACAAAGATGAAACTTCCTAGTCTGCATGTGTCTAACACCTGTGTTCATGTACGATATCAAATGGAGTATACTTTGAAAGGCTAGCGTGTGCATTCCAGCACTTTTTACACACACACACACACACACACACACACACACACACACACACACACACACACACACACGGCGTATCTCACAGAGGAGCTATAAAAGGAGGAGCAACGACAGTGAAGGACGAGAGAGCACCAGGCCTGGACATTTATGTTATGTTTTATTTATGTGTGTGTGGCAGTCATCTGCGAGGGGCTGTTGCTTTTACTTTCGTTTAGTGTTTTGTTTATTTTTATATTCACACACACACACACACACACACTGTGTGGAGTGCTCAGTTAACGATCAAGATCTGTTAGTGGTAGACTTTCTTCTACACATTTCAACTGCCAAGTGTACAAAATCAAAATGTATTCCTAGATAATCCATCAGCAACATCAAACCAGGCCCTGCAGGTCTGAATGTGAAACCACAGCAGAACACATTTGTCAATAGCATATAGGCCTCAGGATTAGGAAACTGATTTCTCAAATGGCTAAACCCGAACAAAGGGAAGTTTTGTCAATTAGTAAATGGAGTAAAAATGAGTTAGAGGAGGTCTGATCGATCATACCACCATTCCCTGAGCATACACAGAAAATCATCCAGAAAACAGAACTAATTTGAGCTGACAAGAACTTCAGAAAATTCTTTTGCAGAAACAAGGGACCGCAGCATTAAGCGCAGGACAGTACAGGGGCCAAAATATAATGATTATTTTGAGGTGAGAGGAAATTAAAAGGCTGAACCATCTGAACAGTAAATTAAAGGATAAAGAAAGGACATGTGTCACTTTTCAAGCCACTAAATATCAAATGACTTAATGATCAACCATTAAGGACCACCATCAGAAAAAATGAAACCTTTTTCTGTCAGGATCATCTCAACAATGGCCTCATCAGATAAAGCCGAACTCGCTTCATGTCTGAACATCAACACCTCCAGAATCTCAGTGGAATGAATAATCACATTTTCATAATCCATAATACAGTGTTTCCCCACCGATCCCAGATCTCATCAGTATCTCATTATAATGTCTCCATTGTCTCGTTGGAGAGTCGAGCGGTGTCTCGCTTGCACCATCTTAACTGAAAATATCAGAGATTCCCTGATGGCTCTAAGAGTGTTTTGTGCATGTGGAGAACTGTGTTATTCTGTTGAGCAGTGTCATTATTTAAACCAATTACTCTAGATGCTTGACGACATGCAGTTGAAGTGAGAGAATCATCGAGACGGCCAAAGGAGGAGAGAGAGATGGAGAGAGAAGCCATCACTTAGGTTTTGAAGAGAGATAAAACAGAATGAGAGAGAAAAAGCAAAAGAGAGGCAGTAGCCTGGTTTCCATTACAGATTTGCGCAAAACTTTTACGATATTTTCTAAATGTCGATAAAAAACTATTGCAAAATGATGGCATTTCCATTCATATCGCAGCCACCGCATTGGCCATTATTTTTAATCAAAGGAGACGTAGGCTTGTTATCCAAGCATTAATGGCAAGGAAAGCCCCTTATTTAGGAGCGGCCACATGTGAGGTGTTTCTCCCTCCTATCTGCTTGTATGTTGTTTAGAATCCAGGATTCTTTTGTCTTTTATAAGTTTTATAAGTCACCGGTCTCGTATCTCTCACAAAGGAGCGGAAGCTTAAAGGAGGAGCGACGACAGTGAACATCGAGAGAGGCCAGGCCTGGATTTTATTTGTGTTTTGTTATATGTGACAGCAGTCATCCGTGAGGGGCTGCTGTCTTTACTTTCATTTTGTATATGTTTATTTTATTATTAAAATCTGTTGAATGTTCGCTGGTTCCCGCCTCCTTCTTCCCACAATAACGAACTTTGCTACAAACTCTGTCTCTTCTTCTGTCCAAACATGCCATCTTTAATGAACGATCAACTTTTACGTATGCCAGGTAACCTGTAAATGCGAAAAAGTGCGGAATAGTCCTTTTTCGAATTGCCTAAAAAAAACATCTCATGCGAGCGTAAAAACCTTTTTGCGATATATGGGAGTTTTTGTGAAATTGAAGTGTTTCCATTGGGTGTATTTTTAATTCGAAGGGTAATGGAAACGCAGCTACTGTCAGTGTTCAGAATGAAATGCTAGCATTACTGTACACTGCATATACTATGAAACATTACATATTAGTGTGTTTCTACATGTTTGATTTAGTCAATTTGTGTGAAAATGTACCTTTACAAAAATATTTTAAACGTCATTGT
This sequence comes from Abramis brama, assembly GCF_963993115.1. Classification (NCBI taxonomy): domain Eukaryota; kingdom Metazoa; phylum Chordata; class Actinopteri; order Cypriniformes; family Leuciscidae; genus Abramis; species Abramis brama. Next base: position 27,868,051 of record NC_139970.1, read on the forward strand.
ATGAATTCGTACGAATGACCTACCTCTGACCCGCCCCTAAACCTATCCATCACTGGGGTTAAGACAAATCGTACGAATTCGTACGAATTAGCCACCTCATACTCACTCATATGAATTTGTACGAATTGGTCGTGAGATAGCGTTGGTTAATCTACATTAATTTTGAGGCGGTAGGGTTTCTAGTTTTTATAGCCTATTTCAGTAGCAAATCTATTTTGCTTATTAAATGACTGTGTAGTGTTGATTAAAGTGTCCGGAGTTTTCAGTCAACTGTTTAGAATTAGAATTAGCGATGAATCATACTTATGAGTCGTTCCTTGCAATAAAACGGTAAAATGGTTGGGATTCAGTCTGAGTCACACAGACAGTTCACTCTTTTGGAGTGGTTATCTGTAAAACAGTAAAGATAACGTAAACACACAAAGAACAAAACAGTGTTGGATGAAGTAAGTACTTGCCTATATGCACATACTGCATTCATAATAAGAGCAGTATAGAAGTATGCTACAGTGTTCCGCACATTACCACAGTTGGTCTGGGGTGAACTGATGTGATCTTGACACAATCATCATGAAGGAATGGCAGAGGCCATTTGGCTGAATTACACACGACAGATGAGGGAGTCTGTGATTTCACAAAAAGGTGGAGGGCAAGAGTGGGAGGAGAGAATAATATTACTCAAGAGAAGAGAACAGACCTTCAAGACATTAAGAGGCAGGAAATAGCCTCACTCTGTCCTGTCAGGATCTTTAGAGGCTGACCCTTAAAGTGACTCTTAAAACAACCCCTCAAGACACTGCTGTTTGACCCATTTCAGGAAGTCATGATGGTGTAAACGAACTAAATGAAAGGAATAAAAGATTGAATCACACTCACACACACATAAGTGCAGGTGCCCTCAGCTCTCTCTGGGGGTGTGTTTAATAGCCTGTATCCCCCGATAGCACCTTGCAAAGTCGACTTCTTAGGGAATTCTGCCATCTTAAGAGATATTTCAGGTACTATAACGTTCAGTCTGAAGGCCACTTCACACAGCACAGGGAACAAGTGTACATCGATATCAATTCACAGGAACTGGAGAGAGAAAGTACACAAAATGAAACTGTTAAAATACCATTATCAGGACCATGGGGTATGTATAACAGTGAAGACACATACATAATATAATTTAACCAAATTTTATTCATTTTCATATTAAGCACCACAACATTCCTTTATCAGTAGTAAATTTAAGGATTTAGAGAATTACAAATTAATACTAATATAAATAGCCTATATACAATATATATATATATTTTTATAATATATAATAATTGTTTATAATTTTACATTAATACACATGGAGGTATTCACTCATACATTGTGTGTGTGTGTGTGTGTGTGTGTGTGTGTGTGTGTGTGTGTGTGAGTCATCTTACATGAAACTCATGAGTGTATATGGATCAACAAACATAGACAAACTATAAACATAGAGACACTCTGAATAGGAACACTGCTTCTGTCCCACTCTTTCCTGCTTTTATATTCCAATCATACACAAACACTCAGTGTCCACGTGGGTCGGCACTACATTCAACCTGAAAAGCCTATTTGATCAGTCTCCACACATTTCTGATCTGTTCTGATTTCTGATTCCCCCCCCCCCCCCCCCCCCCCCCACTCCCCTCTTGTGCATTTTAGCTCTTTGGAATTTTGTGTTTCAGCTGTGTGTTTCTCCGAGAATGTAAATCAGAGAGTGTATATAGGACTGTGTATGTTTAACTTTGCTCTTTGCTGCATACGCATGTACACACACACAACAAACAACCGCTAACAGCACAGCAGCGATACACAAAGAGCCTGCTGGAAGTAACCTATGCAGCCAGCATGTTAATGTCATCCAGCGTTAAGGAGTCGTGTACGTGCGTGTGTGTGTTGGTATGAGTGTGTGAGTGTGTTTGCTCCTCAGCGTCATGACAAACAGAGGGCAGAAAGCCGCCCAGTGGCCATGTTAGATGTGCTGTTCTCCTTAGATTTGGAGAATACCTGCCGATTGCCCCCCACAGCGCTAATAAACCCCGTGACCTGCTGCTTTGCTCATTTGTGCTTGTGCACTCTTTAATATTTATGCTGCCATTAAACATTAATGCCTGGAGTCAACATTACGACAGAAGCTCCAATCAAATTCAACTTACTTAACTTTATCTCATAAAGTTGCTATTTGTTTCACTGCTGCCTCATTATTCTGTGATTTACAGTCCACAAACATGATGCAGAGTGTGGGTTTGGTTGGTCTATTTATGGAAATCTTCCAGCGTTAAATTCATGAAATGTGTGTGTGTGATAGTGATGTTTCATTTATCTTTCCCTCTATGACAGCAGTGGGAACCAGAGCACAGCAGAAGTGAGGTCACCTTCCCATCTGAAACAACAAGGACATGTTTGTTGGGGGAGGAGATGCACAGGAAGTGTGTGTTAAGTGTTGAGGTCCCTCTGGATAACTGGTCTTGTTCTCACGGGGGTCTTAATAGCGTCTCAGGGGAGTGCATCCTGATCCGTTTACCTCGTGTTGGCTCTCGGACACCCCTCTCTTACTGACCCTCTCTTTTTCTCTCACTCTGATGTGACAGATGCGACAGGTAAGAGAGATTGACGGCGACGGGTAACACGGAGCGCGTCTGTGTTCACGCACGTTCCCAGAATCCTGCTGGGTTGTGAGTGGCAGGTCAGCTCCTGATAGCTCCTGCGTCCTGCTGAACAAACAAACTTTTATAGGGTCGCAAACAACCTCCCTCACACAAACACACGAGTAAACATATCTGACCCCTCTTGAGTACTGTGTGAATAAAGGAATGTCCGCTCACACACATACATACGTTTACCTAGCTGTTTAAATTAGGACATCAATAAACTTCTATTGTTTTCATTCAAAGCTGGTTATAATGACTACAGACTTACCCACACTCTACCCTTAAAATATAACTGAAGAACATGATTTACAGGAAGGCTTTGTCAGATTTAGTAAACTTCTGAGGGCAATTGACCCTTTGCTAACCCCTGCCTTCTAGACCAATACTACTTTAGCAGCTGTTGCCATCCACCATATTATCAGATACAGTTGAATGTACATTTATGGGGAATCTGTGTGTTTGTATAGTTTTAGGTTAAATTTATGGAAATTACCAGTAATATTTTGGGTCACTTATAGTGGCACAAGGCATACAAGTTTGTCCTCATTCCCAAATGAACCTAAAACTAAATAATTAAAATAGGCCTACACTGAAAAGAAACTTGTTGCCTTGAAAACCTTAAAGTCTGAAGGGCTGTAGGCCTTGATAGATTACACCTTACACCTGTCGGCCACATAAACAGACTAATGATAAACACACACACACACACACACACACACCTTACACACCACACACATAAACAGTGTAGTGCTGAATGATGAGGAATTAGGAGGTAAAAAAGGACGAAAGATGTGAAGAACCTGTGATGATAGATGCACACACAGAGTCATTCACATAGGCTTATAAATGTGTGTGTTTGCGGAGCGTTTAGAGTAGAATACTTAAATAAATTCTTCTCTAAGTTCATCTCCGTTTGATGTAGCTGCAGAAAACGAGTGAAAAGAGATTCAATTATTTACGATGATGAAGTTTCAGCAGGAAAAGTGCAGCGTGTGTGAGACAAAATGTGTTTAAGAAGCAATGGCTGATATATTTTTTATTAAAATACATGGAATATTTCAGTTCCTCTCCTTAGTTCACCCAGCACCACACACACACAGCGGTAAGTGGTTGAACTCATTCAGCATTTACCAAACAGTGAAGTGCAGAGATAAGCAGGATTAGTTACAATAACAGCTGCTCGACTTGAGATGGAGTCAGTCTGTCAGTGTCTCTCTCCTAAGGCAACAGGAAACTTCAGAGACGGGATGGTTAACGTGGCTCTGAGTGACAGAAGAGAACATGAGAGATGGGTGGTGAAATAAGGAAGGGTGGAGAAAGAAAGGGGGAAAAAAACAACCAAAATATCCCCCTCCTTCAAGAATGGAGACACGGGATGTCCTCAGAATGGGACTGAAGTGGAGAGGAAGAGGAAGTCAAAACTTGCTGACCAGTGCAGTTCATTTTTATGTCCACATACTATACAGAAATGTATTTCTGTATATAGGCCTACTTGATAAAGTATAAAAAAATATCAGGATTAAACAAAATAAAGATTTTTAAAGATTAATTTTATATAATATAATATGTATTTATTATTAATATAATATAGGCCTAATATATAGGCCTATATTATTATATTAAATAGTTCATTTAAATATAATAAATTTAACATGAGGTGAATCTATACTTTGCTGTGAACAGATGTTATATTTTTTGCCATTTCTCAAGGTGCTATGCAACTTTTAACACAAATAACAATTAATTAAGAAACTTTCCACTTTCTAAATTTCGTTTCCTTTCTCAATAAAAATGTTTCAAACAAAACATGTTTTTGGGGGAGAGTGTGATCCGCAGTGTGTTTACCTGTCCTCTATATTACTACCTTACCTTCCTGTTAGCCTTTGGAAATATACCTTTAAATTACAAAAGGTCATTATGACATCAACTTCCAGGAAGTGACATCATTTTGGAGGGAAAACATCTGCACGGGCTTCAGGAAGCACTAGCAATGTTTATCAATTATACTCACACAAAACATGAAACGCTGCAAATACCACAACGGAAATGTTTCAAGGTGACTCAACAAGAACCTGTATGGCTGGGAAATGCTTATTGTTCAATGTCTATACTCGTCAGTGGTGTCGTTGATGTCAAGAAAGGTGAGTTTTTTTGTGTGTGTTTATTTTAACATATTGTTTGTATGTGCGTTGTGGGTATTCCCAGGTAGCAAACAGAAGTTGGGCCAACGTCAATATTGGTTGGTTACGTTGGCCCAACCTATCTGACAGAAATACAACGTTGGGCCAACGTTGGTATGGTCAGCTGCAATTTGCGCATTGAAAGAGCAAATGAGTGACTTATACGGAATTATAAAAAAATGATATAAATTTAACTATATCTTATAATGCATAGGTCTTAATGAGTATTTATAAATACATTTATAGAATAGTAATATTGCTCATAAAAAGTATAAAAGGAGCTATAATTCATTATGAGCATGGTCTGCATAGAAAGTGTTACCATATTTATTAAATAAAATTAACCTATTTGTCACAATAAAACAATGCAAATGGTTGACTGATTTGTTTTGGTATTCATCAGTGATGTATTTATTATTATAAAAAAATAAAATAATTATACTAATAAATACATCACTGATAAATTATATACTTGTATATAATATTATATTTCTTAAAACTGCAAAAGAAAAATTATAAGTAATACAGGAGATGGTGTCATCACGTGATTAATTCTAACCAATGAGACTGCTGGAACTTTGCATCGTTAAGGAGCTGTCATTCTGGATTCGACTGGTACCGCCCAGCTTTGCACCAAACAGGTAACGTTAAGCTTTTTAAATTTCCTTAGTAATTTGAGTTTTCTATTAAAATAAGTGAAACGGGTCAAAATGGTAATTAATTAATTGGTATTAAATTACACTCATTTTATTGTTATGATAGGCTATACATAGCTTAGCTAACGTTTCTCTGCTGCTGTTTAAATGAAACGGTAATAACGGTCGATTAACGTTAGCTGCTCAGACAGTCTGACTTTTGTTAATCTCCGAGGTACACTTTAATACTGCATGAATTGATTACCTGTAAGTGTTTTACACTTTTGGTGTTATTATAATTTGGTTTATAAATTGTTTTCCGTGATGAATAGGGCCGAGCTGCTAGACACAAGGGCAAGTCATGTCTTAGTCTTTGTTTTAAAGTTTTAAATAGCGATGTAAATGAGGATTTATGTAGCGTAAATACAATACATAAGCTACACACTCTTATTACATCTTGTTAAATATGATTATGACCGTTAATAATTGACCGACACTGCGCGCTGACAGACAGCAAATCAGTTAACGTTAACGTTAGGCTATTTAAGTTAACTTCCATAACGTTACATTGGGTCATAACTATCATGTTAACGTGACCTAAAAACAACAGAATTTACAATTCTATCTTTAATTGATAACTGAAATGAAATCAACCATCTGTAATATTTAATTAACTTAATTATGTAAAGTTATAATAGAAGTAAAACATTTAGTCCATGAAATAGCTGCTACTATTAATTCATTTAATATCATTAATGTAATAATTTCTTTTGAATATATAAATTTCATCAGAACGTTTGTCCATACAGATACTGTAAATATTTGACTGAAATATTAATGTTTGTTTCTTTTTCTCCCTTTTCCTTTGCGTGTAATCAGATAATTGGTGCTGCTCTGTGTAAGTATTCTGTTGGAATCACTGTCTGACACATTCTCAGTGTTTGCACTGTAGATTTGTCATAGACATTTACAAAAACTTTATTTGCACCATATAAATAACTGTATTTTCATAAACATTTTGCTTATGTTATGTTAATATTTTGGGAATCAAATTTTTGAAATGAGATGTTCCTCACCCCCTGAACAAATACTGTATTTTAAATGTTGTTTGTCCTCTCTCTTTTCAGTATTTATTGCCATCTAATCCTGATTGCAGAATTGAGCTCCAACCCCAGTTAAGCAGACCTGAACCAGCTGATCGAGGTCTTCAGGATCAGCAGACACTACAGACAGGCTGGAGCTAAACTCCTCCATGACCAGGACTGGACACCACTGCTGTAAGTGATCGATCTAGTCATGTTCAGAACATTTTGCAGGGGATCTCCGCTCTGGCCCTTGAGGACCACTGTCCTGCAGACTTTAGCACCAACCCTGGTCCAGCACACCTGAACAAGCTAATCGAGCTCTTTTGGTTAAAAGAGCAAGTGAGATTGATCAGGTCTGGACATAAACTGCAAGACAGTGCACTTCGAGGACCAGAGTTGAGAACTCCTGACATAATAATTAGTCAATAATCACTGATCATTTTTATTTGTATAGATTAATGTAATATTTGACTAATATTCAGTTGTCTTCTCTCTTTTTTCCTCAATTGTGATGCCACTCAGGCACAGGTCACTCTTTGTGTAAGTACATTTTTGACTGTCAGACACATTCTCTGTATTTTTTTTTTTTTTAATAATAATGGCATATTCAGGCTGCAGGTTAAAGCTATCAATGATTTCTTGATAAAGACATTAAAAGGATTGTTCTTCATGTTGTTCCAAACATGTATTTTCATTTTTTCTGTGGAATGTATAAGAAGATATTTTGAATTATGTTTAATCTGTTTTGTTCATACAATGAAAATCCCATTGGATCCCATTTACTTTTTATTGAGTCATTTTTCAAAATATCATCTTCCACAGAATAAATCATGCAGGTCTGGAATGACATGAGTGTGAGTACTTGTTGACAAGTTGACAAAATTATTCTTTACATTGTGTTGATAATTTTAGTAAATTGTTCTCATGCTCTCATTTCATCATGCCCTCAATTGGTTCACTCTCTGTACGTTTCTCTTTCAACTACACCGTCTAAATTTGTTTTTAATAATAATAACCAACACCTGTAACTATTTTTCCGGAACTCAAATTATCCTCAGGTTTTTCCAGTCAAAGTGCATTTAGAGGTTTTCAGAAGATTATTTGTTCCCTGAGGTGGAAATGTTATATACTTGTTGCTACGATGCTGACGATGCTGGCTACTGAAAATTAATTTTTAACATCCCAGGAATAATTACATTTTTGTAATTATTGTAAAAAATGTAATTATTAAAATAGATTAAAACAGAAACCAGTTATTTTAGGTTGCAACAATATTTCAGAATATTACTCTTTTTAATGTATTTATTAAATAAATGCAGCTTTGATGAGATGAAGGGATTTCTTTCAAAAGTATTTAAAAAATGTTACTGACCCCAAACTTTTGAACGGTAATGGTAATGTATTGTATTGTGTGTGTGTATATATATATATTTTACATGACTGAATAAATGAAATTATTTGAAACATATAACTTCTAATGTACTACTTCGACTTTCAACAAGTGCAATTATTTTGCATGTATTGTGGCAAATGTAATGTACAACCAAACTAATCTTGTTGTTTGTTAAGGCCACAGGTATATTACAACACATCTTTGCATTGTCCACAGTATGCCCACACTTTTCCCAGTGTACCCACAGTATGCCCACACTTTTCCCGGTGCACTCTACTTAGTGTGGGCCAGCCCACACTTTGGGCTGTCCCGATGGGGCACATGTGCCCTGCATTTCACGCCGGTATCTGGGCCCACAGTGGGCTGCCCGCAAGGGCCCCATTCGGGCCCCAAAGGAGCAATTTTGCTGGGAAGGTTCAATCTCTCCTTTAAAAAAAAAAAGTACTTTATTTATTATTAAATGTTATGCTAAACATATATTTATGTATATAAACAAGTATATAATATCTATATAATGGACTGTGGAGATGTTTTAACATCCTGAGTTTTGGGTGTTATTTATGTATTATCTAATGTAGTCTGCTGTAGTTTTTCCAACAACAGCACCACAACACGTTAACTGCATTAAACTGCAATAAGTAAGTTAATTTTGTTACCAACAAATAGGTTCATTTGTATAACCAATTCAGTTTGTCTGTTGTGCCGTCTCTTAATGCAATTCAACAATGAATAGGCCATGTCACAATCTTAAAATTTGAGTGTAAGGTAGGTAAAGCCTATTTATTTATAAGTTTGCAGATTTACTATTTATGAAGTTGGCAGATGGTTAAAATAGGCTATATTTTTAAATTTGTTAGAAGGTCTGCTGGCATGGTTGGCCCAATGTTGTTTTAGTGGTTTTTAAGTTGGCAGAAGGTTGGTAAGGTATTTTTAGGTTGGCAGAAGGTCTGCTGGCCGTCCAATAACATGGTTGTTTGCTACCTGCAGCTGTATTTTGTTGCGTTGTGAAGTTTTGCCACTCGTTTTTGTATTTGGTTGCGTTGTGAGTATTTGCAGCGCATGTGTTGTCAAACTGGTGAAGATGTTTCCTTAATTTGCTGGTGTTTTACGTTGCTTCGGCTATTTGACGGATGTATGGTGTGGAAGTGCCATATTTTAGTCGTCAAAACGAGCGAGAAAGGTTGACATGGAGCCCTAAATCTCGAACCTTCGTCTGTTAAGCCCCGCCCCGCAGAATAGAGGAGAGTGAGAATCAACATTGGCTTGGGTTTTCGGTGAACTGAGGGATTTGAAAAACGGAGATGGCGTTTTATTACTCAACAGGTGAGTAACGTACTTTATTGAACAGATGTGAAGGGTCATTTTAAGTTGTTGTTGCGCTGTGATGAAATTTATTTTCAAGGAAGTCTATTACTGGGTATAGCTACACAGCAATGTCTTCAGCTAGTCAGCTTGAGATCCTTTCCATCTAATCTGCTCTGCTGGTTATATCTCTTAAAGGTGCAGTATGTTTTTTCTCAAAGTCGAACATTGTTGATATTTGAAATCTCTCTTCAAAGCTCACCCTCCAATTTTAACTGCCCTGCTCCGAGTTGGTCTTGAACCCCAATCAGTGGCATGCGACTGCGAGGCTGGTGCACTAACAAGGACGCTAACCAGTACACACCGCATTTGCTAGCAGTCATCAGCCTGTAGAGCTCTCACTAGCTGGCCTCCATAACACAATCAACGCAAGAGTGGATGTCTGTTTATCGTAGCAGAAACACAGCTAAATAATGCTTCTCAAAAAATAAAGCGAAGATGACGAACAAACAACAAGGAAGCACAAAAAATTAGGCTAACATAACGTTACGTACACAAGAATAAATACTAAACAAGAGTTTGTTGTTAGTTGCCAACAGCACAGCAGCTCCAGACAAACAATGACACTCAAAACCAGTGTTACTCGTGTATGGAACGGAATCAAAGCAAGCAACCTCCGTGTCTGTTTTCAGGCCTTCCCTTCCCAGGCGCTGGAAAGCTTTTCTAATTTTAACGTGGGTACTAAAGCTCTTTCCTGACCATTACACTAATATTTTTATGAGCTTTTCTCTTTTTTAATGTCTCTCAGCCATCTCTCTTTCCACAGTCTTTTCTCCTTTCTCCCTCTTGCTCATTCTCTTTCGTCCACCTATCGCTTAGCCCACCTTTAAAGGGATGGTTCGGAGTAAAATCAACCTAGGGTCCTTTGCACCACGACATCGAGCCAAACAGAGAAACTTAAAAACACTCTCAGTTTGATCCCAGATTCAACATGTAACACCAGATGCACAGAATTGTTCATTAGTGCACTATTTGCACTTACACAAATACCATTTGGCAACTTGTTTGGTGAGTTTAGTGTTTTCTGACGTCAGCAAGTTTTAAGCAAGTTAAAGTAAGACTGTCAATATAAGTGATGCCTCATTTTGCGCATTGTTTTCATTGTGTTTCATTGAGTGCTAGGTTCATATATTTGAAGTGTTCTAAGATGAATTGGATAATGATAGTTCTCTTTCACCCTGAAGGAAAGGTGTGGGTTAACTTCAGCACACACACAAACTCATGAGAAAAAAAAAAAAGAAAAAAGAAAAAACCCCTTTTCACCTTACTTTTCCGCAGTAATGTGCACAGCACACTTATCACCACCTACACAAAAAACATACTCCAGTCACAAGCTCTTTTATCTTTACACTGTGTTACAACTTCTTTATGAGCAGGTTTATCAGCCTATTGTGACAGAAAGCGGATCCAAATATTCAATTTGTGACAGTACTTCTTTAACACGGCACATTACAGCAAATCCCAAAAGCTGCTACTTGAGATTAGCAGCACATTTTAAGCATAATGTTGGTGTAACATGCTCTAGTTGAGCTGCAAGAATGTTTTCATGCTGTTGACAGACTGATTGAGTTTAATTATTTCGCCCGACGTGTCGGGTTTGGTTTTGTTATGTCTGCGAGTCTGTTGGGCCTGATATCCGTCACTGAGGTGCCGTGGGGAGGCGCATGTAAACATGACTGACACGTGTATGGAGGTGAAACGCGAGATTAGAGAGTTCTCAAAGCTTTATGACCCTCACTTCCCCTCTGTGGTTTTGAAATGCATTGATCTTTGAAGGTTTCTTCTTTCTGAAATGTTTAGATTTGTGTACTTCCGGGGGTCCTGACGCAAGACAAGCAACATTCCCTTTTCCATAGTTTTCTGTCACACATTTATCACTTTCAGAATCTGGCTTAATGGATACCCATCCAAGTATTTCCTTTCTCATCTTCTCTCCTGTCCTGTATTCTGTTCCCTCATTGATGCAAGAGTTGTCAAAATTAAATGAGAGACTCAAGACTAGTCTGCCTATTCTGAATTAGATATGGCAGGTTGTTAAACCAAGTCGTCTGAGCGTGGAGAATTGGCCAACCAACAGGGTTTGTGTCATATATCTGATATTATTCTGCCCGACCAAAGATTTTCACATCCAGCCTACAACGGTTACTGTAATTATATTGTCACCGCTCTCAAAAGGAAGTTTAGAGACTTAGAGATCTTTGTCAGGCTTTTTAGATGCTTTTCATTATATACTGTTGAAATATTATTTATATACTATTGAAATATCAGTTTAATGAATGCTTCTCATCCTTTTCGACTCCAAGACCCATTCAAAAGTTTAAATGACCCATAAAAACAATTACAATTTAAATAATTACATTTCAGGATTAGATTTTCAAGAGCTGAATGTTTTTCAGGGTTCCCCAAATTACCCTTTTAACCAACAACTTTACGTGAATATTCCAGTTGTTTGTGATTTACTGACTGAGGATATTTTTTTTCCTCACAATTTCCACCCAATATAATATTTTAGAGCTTGTCATAACTAGTAAAATGTATATTCATTGTAAAAATGTCATTATCAATGGCTTTTTAAGATTTTATTAGTTTGCATTTATTAGTTTGCATCAGACTTTTAAAATGACTGTATGCTTCTTCATAGGGCTGGGTAAAAAATTATTGATTTCTCGATTTTAATCGATTTTCATTTTTACAAAGCAATATCGATTCTTAAATCCCAAGAATCGATTAGGCTAGTCATCCTGTTTTCAGTTGATGAATGAATGGAACATTGTTGCGCGCATCCCATCCAATAAATCGCAATTATCTTTGTGCTTTGTTACTATTGATGTGAAACAAAGTCTCATATTTCAAATTGCGTCCATTTTCTTACGAAATTCAAAAACATAAATACTGCTTTGGCACTGTGGCGTGAGATAGCTCTGGCTCAGCTCAAGAGAAGCAACATGATCTTCTCTTCCGCATTAATAATACCAGTTACAGCGTGAAATAAACATGAATGAGCATCTGAAAGTGTGTTAAAACATAGAGTACAACTTATCGAAGTCCGTATCATGTCACATTGAATCGCTCAATCAGTGTTTCAACCGTGGAAAGACGTCAGTAAAACAGCTTGTAAACAATGTCATGTAACTCACACTTACCTCAGAAAAACCATATCCAGCAACCATAAACTCGTTAGTCAGCTAGAAAAATTAACTCTAGAGAGGAGCATTTTGCTAAATATATGCACCATATTACATATTCATTATAATTTTTTAATGTTCTTCAATATTTAATGCATCTTTGAATAAATCTGGCAAGTTTTTATGACAGCCACCATTTAAATGTTTATATTTTATATAACTTTATTATTATAAAAATAAATAAGTGTAATTGAAGTGTTTGTATACAAATCAGTTAATTTGTACCTTCAATAATAGTAGGCTACAACTGAGTCCCATGGTTTACAGCATTAGTTAAGAGATTTGTTTTCCTTGAGAAAATTTGCCATGTATTGTACCTGATATCCAAAATAATCAATATTAAATCGAATCGAAATCGAATCGAATTGCAAGCTTGTGAATTCGGAATCAAATTGTGAAATGTGTGTCAATACCCAGCCCTACTTCCTCATATGTTTTTGAGGGGGTAGTTAAATTAATAAATGTCTTGATTTGTAGCTGTTTTTGCTTATTTTAATGTGTCTTATTCTTAATCATTTATCATCTTAATGTCCTGGCAAATTTTTATATATATGTATATATATATATATATATATATATGCATGCGCGCTATCACTGGGTGCAGGTTATTTTCAATGAATTCCTCGCTAAGTGTGAGTTTGTTTGGACAGATCAGACTGAGATAGAGACTCTTGTTGGTGCTGTGAAAAAGTCCATGCTGACAAGCTGTCGTTTAGCTTTCCTGTCATCCCGTTTTGAGTGTTCCCCACACCTCATTCATCCATAACCCTAAGGGTCACAGGTCATTGTACTTCACCGCTTCAAGCCAGAGGTCAGAGGTCAATACCTCCTTTCAGCATGGCACAAGACACTGTAGACATGCTTGTAATAGCAATGTGATCCAGATGTAGAGAGAGAGAAAGAGACAGTTAATGCCTGGTACAACCCTTAAGCATCCTGGTGGGGTTGACCAACCCTCTAAGATGGGACCTTTGGTGTTGGCATGGTAACCGCCATGGTAGCAGAATGTGGGCGGAGTCACAAGGGGTGTCGGGTGAGAAATCGGCTCCATAGCTAATGAGCAGCTGCTGGCAGTTTCTCTGCAGGACAGCAGACAGGCAGAAACAATATTTCAAACTCTTTCAAATGAAATAATATGATAACAAAGACTCCTGGGGCAATGTGTGTGTTCTGGAACGTGTTTGGACAGGGGGTGCAACTCCTCCTGGTGAATAATCACGCACTGGCACACACACACACACAATGCTTTCATACCTCTCTCACTACTGATGAATGTGTATAGACTATGTAATTAATCTAAAATTCATAATCCAGAGTGTGATCTGACAGATGGGAAAAATAGTCTCTTAAGAAGCCATGCACACACTCATACTCATTCAGGAGCATTTTGGACGGGAAGGCAAATTTTAATTATGGATGGATTAGACGTTTTGAGTAGTTTATTTGTTGTCCAAAAACTGAATAGTTAATTATATATTTTTTAGTTTATTTATTTGTGTTGGTGTTTTATGGCAATGAATTTAGGGATTCTACATCTCAATGAAGATTTTAGAATGCTGATAACATGCTGCCATTTAAAGCAACAAATGTCAACATATAAACACATTTTTTATTCATTAAAATTTAAATGCACACATGCAGCAGACCATAATAAGTGATAGTGAGAGTTATGTTAGTGGTCTAAGTTTTCTTTGTGAGGGGACCTGGGTTCAAATCCTCTATACCTATGTTTTGTATGGTCAGCTTCAGCTAACATAACCTTAAATCATAAATATAGCAACAGAACTGCAGAAGGCTGCAGGGGAATATGGCATAAAAAAAATTCTTTGTAAATATTAAATGCCAGTCTAAGTCAGGGAATTGGCTAGTGCTGTAGGTGTCAGCACTAAAGACATTTTAGACATTTTAGAGATTAAACAGAGTTTAATCATACAGAACTGGCTAAATCAGCTTTTTAGGTTGTTTTTTTAATATAGGCTGTTTAGAATTAGAGTAACAGCAAATCTCAAGCCTAAAGTTAGTTAATGGTTGCACTTGCAACTGTTCTCAGTTCAGTGTACTGGTGACTTGAAAAACTGTTTTGGACTGGGACATTGTAGTGCCTGCATATGGGTATTGTTGACACTCCAATTGTTATCATAAGAGTATGTGGTGTAATTCAAATATTTTATTTAGATAACATAACATGACGTCACCTTCCTATTCTAAACAAGGGCTGATGTAAATGGACCTTTTTGGCTGTTGTCTAGTATCTTGCTGTTTTTTTTCCTCTCCCTGTTGCATGTTAAGTCTTTGCAAAGTCACCCCCTTCTAGACCAAGGGTTAGATATGATATGAAGACAAAATAATAAATTATACTGACGGCGAACAATTTCCCCACCCTTTATTAGCTTCCAGAGAAACGTTTCAGTTCCGTTTCAATTCTGTTAATTTGCATAGTGCTTTTTCGCAATAAATATTGTTCTAAAGCACTTTTACAGCCCTAGTGAACAAGATAAAGGCAAGAATAAAACAATTATTGCAATAATAGGGGCTTTCGCACTGGAGGAACCTTTTTATAGTTCCTAGAACTAATGGCAGAAGTACCCGCTTTTTGGCATATTCGCACCGCAGGATCTAGGAATGATTTTAGTTCTAGGAACGCCTATTGGGGGAACTAAATTAGCTCCTACTTCAGAGTAGGGTCTAAACCAGCTCTATAGGAACTACCAGTGACATAAGTTACAGTTAGCGACATTGGGCATCAACCACACGGCAAACGCTAATGCTTTTTCATATACTGTATACTTTCTTTGTATAACAGTTCTATCTAATAACGTTTTAGACAGGACTGTTTCAGACAACCGGCGACTAGTCAACATTTAAAATATGTAGTTTTGCACATCCCTAATTTTCAATATCCTTGACACTTCATCAATTTCCAATTACAGTCTCTTTCTAGTTTTCTTTTCAAACGCCCACTCTCTTCCTGAGTATTTTCAGTGGTTTTTCCACTCATTTTTGGCATCTTTCCTCTCACGGGGGCAACTTGACAATCTAGTCTGTGCCAAGAACAAGAGAGTGAGAAAGAGAGCGGTACTCCAGGAGCATTCATCTGTGATAATTAAAAGTCATAAATCTGTGATGGTTTCTGGCAATAGGCCTTTAGACCTGATGTTCTTCAAAGAAACACAGAGACAGACCTCAAACACAGATGACATAGACACTCCACTATTGATTTTAAACGTTCTTTGAAGTCCAAAAGATGTGGTCTCATAATGGAAGAAGGAAGTATATTTTTAATGCCTCGCCCCTCCTTTTCTTGCTTTAGGGGGGGAATTCTCTAACTTTCTGTCACGGATAGGGAGGGAAGGGCTGAAGCGAGGGAGAGAGCTGAAAGACAGGGCCTCATTGTTTACACAAGGGCACCAGGGTTGAACTGACGTGTGCATTCATCTTTAATGTTCACGCTTAAAATATGAACCTGTGAGAACCGTGTTGACAGACACACACGTACCTTCTCTCTCGCTTGCTTTCTTTTTTCTTTCACTTCACACTTGCATTACCATGCTGCCGTGTTGGACTGAGGGATTGCAGGCATCTGCTGGTTGGAAGAAGTGAAAAGACATGATAAATAGTTAAAGGAAAAGAGTTACAGAATTGGACCTGAAATAACAAAATATATAACTGAATCGCCTCTCTATGTAATTTCCTATGTCGAGTCCGACCCTTTAAAAAAATATGTTGTTTTTCTACAGTGAATGCTAATTCGTCAATAAGAACACATTTCCAAGCAGGTTTAAATAAATAATTTCTCTTGAGGTCTGTGTGTGTGTGAGAGAGAGAGTCAAAAAGCCTGTATTGTTTGGTCATACTTTAATAATTATGCAGTGAAACATAGTGGCAATGAACAAAAATTCAAACTGTTAGAAGCACCTTAAAAAAAGAAAATAATCTATAATGCAAAAAAGTATTTTTTTTACTGATCTTGTTACATTTCAGCATGGTTTGTTTTGTAAATCTGTCCCAATGTGATTTAGAGAGGCGTTTATTCAAGGGTCAGGATTTAAAAAAAACAACTATATTGGTCTTGAATGAAAAACTACAACTTGCGAGAGAGTGTAGAGAGTATCCACCCAAAAAATTTAAATTATCATAAATTATCATTTATTCACCCTCATGGAGTTCCAAAACTGTATGACTTTTTCTTCTTCTGCTGAAGACAAAATAAGATATTTTACTAGGGATGCACCGAAATTTCGCCTGCTGAACATTATGGCTGAAAATTGCATTTTCGTTTTTGGCCGAAAGAGAAAAAAGGCATAAAATATAAGCTGAAAATATGCTGCTATATAATATATATAATATAACTATATAATATAGTTAACAATATTACTATACAACTTAAGGCTGTTTGAGCTTGACGAGCCATGCGGCAACTTGATGCTTTAATATATAACGTGTAGTGACGTGTGCATTTATCGGCATTTTACAACAGCTTTACATATGAGAATTTAGTGCCAAAACTCAGTTTTATAATGAGCATTCTGACATAGGCCTCATATAGTAATTAACCCCCCATAGCACCCGAACAAAGCTCTGTTAATGCCCCCTGGGCCAACAGAGGGTGTGCAGCATGGTGTGTCTGACAGAATGGGGTGATAATGATGATAGGGAAAGAGCTGCTGTATCCGTCTGCTGTGCTGTCTGTTAAAAAGTGAATCTCTCCAGGACAGGTTCCTTGAAGTATCGGTATATTGCTGTTTTTCTAAAGTACCATAGCACTTAAAGAGATTCTTCTAAGGCATTAGAAATGTAAACTTTTATTGTTAAGATTTGTTATTCATCTGACTTTAGCTTATATGCTTCTCTGGAACTCATGTGCATACAGATACTTTGCAGCAAAATTAGTTTTGCACTTTGTCCATTGACTTCTCTTTAAAATCACCAAATGTGTTTGGCCCATTAAAGTGTCTCTTAAGAGAGGAGAGGGATGTTCATTTGTCTGCACACTGCATTACTGTAATCAAGAATGTTGTGAAAGCTGACATTATTAACAGTGCCACATAAAACAAGCAGTTACAAGCATCTCTTGCTGCCCTTGCTTTGAAACCTTAAAATAAGATTTAATAGGAAGTGTAGTTGTAAAAATGCTATCAAATGATAATTTAGTTATTATAAAACATGCCCTTTCTGCTGCGTGCCCTTATATTTATTTATTTTAATCATCAATTTAATTGACAATTAACAAGTTTCTACATTTCACATGATTGAATTAAATGTGAGAAATGTATTCCTGAGCAATTTTCGCGTTTGTTACACAAACTTTATAATAATTTCAAAACAATCACTGTAAATGCATTGCCAGTGCAAACACACTGGCAAGTGATTCAGATACAACATCACTCAAATAGAGTTGTGGAATTCACCACACATTTAAATATTGCTTTTTCATTTTGAGTATTATAAAAAAATATATAAATATGATATGTACAGTATATTATACTGCATTTTAATGGATCTGCAACAGCTTTTTGGTTGGAATGATTGGGAAAAAAATCGTAATCAAATTGTTAAATACAGAATTGTATAAAGCGGACAAATATCAAGATTAAACATGATGTTGTTCATAATGTTCATTTTGACACTCAAGTGTGAAATGTATCGAGTGATGTTTTTTGATGTTGTAGGCCTATTCTTGTTAGTGCAAGTCAATGTCTGTGAAATTTTTGTTAGTCTGCTTTGGCTTTTTTATTAGTCTGCTTTGAACCATCTCTGGTTGATTGATCGATTTATTGCCTAATAGACTGGTTGACAGGTTGTTCGGCCTTTGTCAGGGTGTTATTATTATTCAGGGTGTTAACTGTCCTTGTGAACCGAGACTTGAATTAGTCAGTTTATGAGGAATTCATGAGTCATGAGGTGCATTTGAGTGAAAGTAATTACAAACAAACATTAAGAGTTCATATAACAATCACAACGTCTGTGACGACAGGTGTCATCCTTAAGAGAGTGTGTGTGTGTGTGTGTGTGTGTGTAATACAAAGACGCCACGAGTTTTCTGATATAAAGAGAGTTAGTTTGTTTCCCCAAATAGCCTGGAGGTTGAATAGATCTTTATCTCTTCAATCATTTACAATTAGTGAAGTGAAGGGCAATCATTTAATTTCCGTTTAACTCTCTTTATCTTCCCATCGGAGCTGACGTGATCACATTCATTCCATTGCCACGTGGAAAGTCCCGCATTCAATCTAAAATTCTCTCGCTCTGTAATCATCTGTTAAACATGATGTAATGAATCTTGATACTAGATAAGATGTTTTTATGCTTTATTCAGAGCGGCACAGGTGTCATGAATGACATGCATAAATGTATAAATTTCCAAATTTCCAGATTTCCAAAATTGCAAACCTCATAGGCTTTAATATGAATAGAAAATAAAAGCACTCATTTAATATCTAGTTTTACCTCAACATTTTCTTAAGTTTAAGCAGCTCATTTCACTGACCGTGAAGACTTTTTTTTTTAAACTCTATTGTGTAAATCTTCCTCATGCTTTCATTTCAATCTATCTCTCGACTTCTTTTCAAGTGAAATCAAACATAAAAACGAGACAGAGACAGCATGTGGGTGTTTTATGTATTTTTCTGACTTTGAATCTTATCAGTTAGGATGATCGAGGCTGGGTATCAATAGTCTGTCCACCATGCATGACCCGCTGGCAGCAGCTGGAGAGAACAGAACAAACAGGCCTCTCATTTCAGCTTTTTATCCTGGTCTGTCAGCTGCTGTTAGGAACAATCACTTTATATTTCAGGTAGTTATCTTTTAACAGTAGAATTTTCAAATGGATTTATAATTGTGATTTTATTGTTATTTTTAATGGGATTGTGTTGTTCTAGTATTATTTATTTACTATTATTGTTTTTATTAATATTTTGAATTAGATTTTATCTTTATATTTTACATTTTTAGTAATTGTTGCATGATTTTGTCCTTTTATTAGCTTATAAAGTCTATTTATTTTGGTAACACTTGATTTCGATGGTTCACTTTAGACATTCTACCAACTATATAGCTTTGCAACTATATGTCCTTACAAAAATAAGTATACTTCAAGTTCATTTGAGGTATACTCAAGTTATTTAGTAAGTATAATAATATCAATGTACTAGAAATATCCTTGTGAGTGTACTTTTTCAATACTACTTGGGACTAAATTGGCCCACTTTTTTTTTAGTATATAATAGTATGCTTTTAAGTATACTATAAGTGTAACAGTAATAAACTGAGTACACAACTAGTTTACAACTAAGTTTTTTTGTACTGCAACTATACTACAAGTGAACTTATAGATATGCTGATAGTTTACTAGTCAAATACTTTTAGCACGTTTTGTAGTTTGTGAAAGTAAACTTTGAAGTACTCGGTAAACTATAGTTTATTAGTTTTATACTGCCAGTATACTTGTAAGTTTTCATCACATAACATCATACTTATAGTTTACTATTTAGCCTATATCATTTTTGCACTTTAAGTATACTATGTTTCTATTTAGGTATTCATTTTTTTATACTAAAATATGCCTCTAACTGTACTTTAACTCTAAAAATACTTTCTTAAATCTGTCAGTGAAATAGTGTGTTTAGCCTACCTTTTTCCTTTAGCACAGGCCAAGTGTGTTTGCGTGCAGCTGCGTGTGTGCATACTTGCAGCCTTTTCTTTTAAGAGCCAAATACCATTAAAAGGCAGTTACAACAGATCCTCATCTCAAAAACATGCAAAACGGTTACTTAGACAGTGTCTGTAATGACTTGTTGGGTTCCACTCTTGTTGATTGTTGCCGTTCTCGGTTTAGCCTTGAAGTCAGATTCCTCTGCCCGCACTCAAACACATACCGTATGAATATTATGGAGGTATGGCGGTTCAGGAGGAGTCATGGGGGAAATATGCATCTCTTTGATGCTTGTTTAATGTGTTGAGGAAATAAATACAAATGTGTTATTGTGCAAGTAACACCATGCCTCTTTCTATCTCTCCGTTTCCTCCTCTGAGGCTTCACTGTGGATGAACCATTGCACATCGTGTGACCTCAGCAAATCGTGGAATGAATGCCTTATGATTTTTTTCAAAGTGTACATTTTGTTCAATAGGCTTGTTGGAATGCCTTGAACCATATCTAACAAAATTCGAAGTATGCATTATCGACAATTATCGACATGAATTCTGGTGACCTCTCGAGGCCAGGAAAGTTTGAGTGAGCTTAAGGTGGTTCTGTGTACCCTGTTACACAGTAACCTAGATAAACAGAAGAAAGAATTTCTTGCTTGTATCACTAATATGGGCAAAGAAACTGACACAAACCTCTTTGTACTTGTGCACTTTCATGTTGCATCGGCAGACTTGCTCTGGGGCATGCTTTGAAAAACACAGAGTAAGCCTTATATCTAGTGTGCAGTCATGTTTTCACACAGTATCACTGCAATTCAGCAAGTGATTTATTCCCTTTGAGAAATTCATTTCAAATAAAGTTCCAATTTATTGCACTAGTTCTAGTCTATATTGGATACATTGCAGGTTTCTTTTGTTTTTTGTGGTAGATTTACTGTATGTTAGCTTGTCCAACCAGTTCACTTGTCTGTTTGATTAGTCTTATCATGACATATAATCACCCTTTTTTTTTTTTTTACTTTTGTAGTACCTGCCACTGTATGCCTATCCAAATATATCTAAGAATATTGAGTAAATATCTTGTAACATGACAGTTTAATCTGAACTATATGGTAGGCTTATAACCATCTGTGTGATGTTAATTCCTAGTGTTGTTTATACACAGTGTTAATAAACTTGTGTTGTGTACCTCCAGTTAAATGGTATTCCTACAAATAAGCTTGTTTGACACTCTTTCTGTTTTTTATACACAATATGTGAAGTGAAACATTTTGATAGTTTTATTTTTGTACGATAATATAAACGTTTGTGGTCAGTAAGATGTTTTGAAAACTTTTTATAGTCTTTTTTGAGACTGCATTTATTACAAATTCAGTAAAAATAATATTGTGAAATATTATTTTAATTTAAAACAGCATCATTACTCCAGTCTTTAGTCACATGATCCTTCAGAAATCATTTGAATATTCTGATTTGCTACTCAAAAAAAAAAAAAAAATCTTCTTATTAATGTTAAAAGCAGTTGTTGTTCTATATATATATATGTGTACATTGTTAATGTTTTCTCCAGACGTCCACTTATATTAGTAAGGGGATTTCTTTTTTTGCCCCTTAAAAAGTCATTATTTTAACATTGTTTTTTTCTGCTATGCTTTAAATGCTTTGTCATTGTATTTGCATGTGGAATGACTATCAACTCTGCATTTTTCGCACAGGCTGCAGGTTTGCACTGACCCATCCTTCAATAACAGCTTCTTCGCAAAGTCTTAATCACATTGTGACTGGATCACAAACACAAACAAAACAATCTAAGATCAAATTGAAATGACCAGGGACCTTGTTAAAAATAACAAAAATAATCTTCAGAAGGATAAGAAGAGCAATGCCATGTGTTTATGAGATGTCAGTGCTTTAATATAAGTTTACCAAAGCCCTGTTTTTTTTACTCTTTGACACGCTTTATTCTGCGCTTCTGGAAGACACATTAACATCATAGTTTGAGCTTTAAGGAAAGAAGAATGAAATATGAAAAGCTGCATGAAATCCTTCATCCAATCCTACTAATTATCCTGACATGAGGAGGAACATAGCAGGATAATTACAGTGTGCGTTTTGATCTCTGTGATTGTGTGTGTGTGTTATAAAGACTGGAGAGGGTCCAGAGAAAACAGGATTATGGCCCAGTCTCTATGGGATGTTAGTCACACATGCTGGAATTAGTGTCCAACAGTCAGAACCAGCACTGAAACTTTGGGCCGTTTTCCCATTGGGTGAGTTCAGAAGAGTGTGTGTTTTTAAGGAAAACACAGAGCGATTTTGTGTGTGTGTGTGTTTTACATGTGAGACTCTGAGAGGCGCGTTGAGGCGTGTTTCTGTGCCATCTGTGGGTTCTGTTGTAATTAACATGTCAGATCTCTCTCTCGTGTTCAGTCTAGCTCGTTGTGTGTGTGTACTCGTATGTGGTAATTAAATGTTTTCTCACTGGATGAGTGTGTGTATGAGTGATAATTTAGATGTCATGTGGTACACATAAGCAGTAGTCATTTATGTGTTGGTGTGAGCTTGTCTTTAATTGTTGATTAGTGGGTTTGTGTGCCGCTTTACTAAACTTTGAAATCTCTCAAAGCGAAAATTCATCCAAAAATTCAGATTCTGACATCAGTTACCGACCTTCATGTCGTTCCAAACCCATTTGACTCCTTAAATCATTGGAATGTAAATGGAGAATGTTTTTCGAAGAATGCTCGTAAACAGTCAAGTTCCAATTATTAATAAATAATTGTTTCCAAGCTGAACAACTTTATAATTTTTATTATGTATGTATTATCATATATTATAATTTATATTAAAATAATTAAATCATTTTAAGTAATTTGCTTTGGAAATTTGCTGAGACCCCCTGTTTGGAAATCACTCTTCTAAATGGATCATGGAAAGTAGTTCATATGACTTCCAAATCTTCAGAAATAGACATGTACTTTATTATATTGGTACCACATCAGTATTATATATTTTCTTTTTTAAATTGATCAGTTTTGGTCAAAATGTTTAATTATTTAATTAAATATTAAGTAAATATTTAACTACTAAAATATTTAATTACATTTTACATTGAGATTAATTTTGCTGTCGAATAGTCAAAGTTAACCTTTAACAACAATAATTTAATGACACTGTTAAGTGTAATCTTTAGCAAATCTCAAAAATGAATGTCCACATTTCGTAGTGTAAAATATAATGTTGTAATGCCTAAATTTACTTCTGCGTTTAAAACGATTGTTTTAAGTCTGTTATTTTTTCCTTTTATTTTGACACAAAAATAGCTAATATTAAAGTTTTATACAATGTTTTTTTTTTTAATCTTTGTATGAGGAAGATTAGCATTGAATTATGACCTTTTCCTCTCATAAATCATACGGCTTGCAATGTAGCACACTTTACAAACTGGTACTTCCCTCTTGCTTTCATTGTATGGAAAACAGCAACATAAACGATGGCAAATGTATCCATTTATGTTCCGCATGAAGTCAAACAGGTTTGGAACTACATGAGTATGAGTAAATTATGAAAGATTTAATATTTTTGGCTGAACTGTCCCTTCAGAATCTCAAGATGTTTTTGTGTACCCTCAATATCAGTCAATGTCAAGGTTTCAGATGTAGACGTTAATGCAAAGAGCTGGTTGTATTCAGATTGTCATGTCGAGACGGTTTCTCCTTCTAATCTTCATCAGACCAGGTGTTACCTCAGTAATCTCTGTGTCTCTGAGAGCGTGATATATTGGTAAAGCTCTCTTTTAGCTATAGCAACTGTGGAAATGGGAGTTACTAGCTGTCATAGTTTGGCGCATTATGAATGCTTTAGCACTGGCCTAATAACTAACTGTCAGAGTTGACCACCGGCATTAAGAGATCTCGCTCCGACAGCAATTTTTTATGTAGTCTATAATAGTAACTGTGTATCTTGGGGCAGAAAATCCCCTTATTGACTTTTAGAAGATGTCAGAAGACAGGAGATTTGTTAAGAGTTTGAGCGTGCCAACAAAAACTAACAATAACAGAGTACCATGCCTTGTTTTGGTCATTTTTAGAGATTTTACTGAGAGGTTGTCCATTTATATGTCATGTACTACTCATATTTTGAATCATTTTAAACAGTCATAATTATTAGTGTAGTAAGTCTACAAAATGATCGTCAAACAACAGTGATGTTATCATGCTAGCTTGCAGGCTTGTTTTACTGCACACAAGCACTAGCTGATGAAATATTTCAGAGCAGAGCAAAACTAGAAAGTCTGTATTCACTATAGACATTTCAATGACTTTTCCGTGGCTTTCTAAGATTTATACTTATATTAGGTGCTTTGGTCTACCATGACCGTGGGAACCCTGTGGATTGTTTCAGATGCGTTACATCAGTCTGATTGTATTATGAGTTCCTCTGCTTCCTTATTTTGTCAGAAAACTACCCAAGAGATTTTATATTTATCTCCATTTACAGACGTATACACAAACTCAAGAGCGTTCCAGCTTTGAAGTGCTTATCTCTGACCACAAACACAAAAAGCACAATGTTGCTGATCCGAGTGATTTTATTCTTTCCGAAGTGAGAGAGGTTTGAAATAAGTAAAAGGAGAGTATAGTGACAGTCTGTTCATCTGAGAAAACTAATTTCTGTGAAAAATGCACTGTTCATGACTCAAGAGAATTTGTAAAAAGGCAACCTTGGACTATTTTCTCTCTTATTTGTTCATGTAAACCTATTACGCTCTTCTGAATATAAAAAAGACTGACATATACATCTCTTGTTCTGGAGCCCTTTGGTCCTAAATTTGACAGTAACAGAACTTCGCGTCGCCCCAGTCTGCATTTCTGTACCGTCATCAGAAAAATGACTAGACATGTCTATCCACATTTAATATTCAAATATTGTAAGGGTAACTGTGTAAAAAAAATAAAAAAAAATAAATATTGCTCTGTTTGTTTGGGGAACCTGAAATATCAACTTCTGACTCAAACAATGGTGAGAGTTTGGAAACTGAAATTAAAAATATTTATAGTATTATATAGTATAGTAATTTTAAATAGCCTATAGTATTTACATATTTTTTCCAAATCATGCAGCCCTAGATTTTATCCTCCCAAGACCCAGCTGTTACATTGTATTAGACTGAAGATAATAGAGTTGTAAAAGAGTCTTTTATGCTATTATGCTAGAAGAGTGTTTTTTTTTTTTTTTTCATTTTCATTAAGAAAAAAAACACCAAAAATCAGGATGCAGCACAGTATAGAGTGTGTATGTTTGCATAGAGCTGCATCTGTGAGTGGGAATGCCATTGTTTCCATTACTAGCTTACCTAAACATCACACGAGCATCTTGTCATTAAAAACCCATTTCAACATCACGAGTGACGATTCTCTCTTTAACCTGTGACCTTTCCCACCGCTGTCACCAGCATTGCTGGGCACAGTTAGCATCCTGATGATAAGAACGTTCGCACTTAACATTTTTTTCTGCAGAATGACGGGAAAATCGTTGTAGCTGTCAGTCATTTCCTATTCCGTGCTGGACTGCCAGACCATTGACCCCTGACCTGTGAATAGATCGCAGATGCGAGTTGTTAGGAGGTTATCCAGTAGTTGCGTGTATAGGTTATCAGCAGGTTTAGTGCAGTATGGCAGACAGAAGCCACACACACACGCACCCTAATGAGAGAGAGTTCTGTTAGTGTGTATGTGAGTGATACGGGCAGAAGCTGTGAAGTTTGTTTACATTCACACACAGTGATGTTCTGTTATAAACCTAATGAGCTGCCTACATCATTTTTTTATGTACTGGTATTTTGTAATGAAAGCTGGAATTTTCTAATGAAGAGTTTTATGAAAAACCTTCCAATGGTGTGCATTTAATTATTCTGCCTCCCTAGGGGTCTTTTTTTTTTTTTTTTGCCAAATTCTAAAGGTGTGGTCACATTTGGCGTGGTCACGCCATCTGGAATTTCATGTGAGGGTGAAAAATGTTCCCTTGCAGATTTCACAACAAGTTGGTCAAGTGACCAACAGAGAGCTGCTTGGTTTGAAAGTGACTACTAACAATAGACAATTAACCTTTTTTTTGCCTGTAAAATTTCGCTAATGTGACCGCACCTTAAGGCAATATGTTTTCTTTGTGGCAATGCGACAAGATCAGACATATCCAAGATAGCGGACAAAACAGTTTAGTGTATTTAAAAATGTATTATTTTACCTAATATTTGTGTGTGCTATGTATTTTATATGCTTTAGAAAAGGGCTGCACGATACTGGGAAAATATGCGATATTGTTGAGCATTGCGACAATGATATTTCTTGCGATATAACATTTCCCTAGAGAAATGCTATTTTTATTAGCCATTTAAAAAAAATCATTTATATATGATTTACGACCTCACGTTTACACACTGCCTCCGAAACTTTCGTCCTTCGGCTCGATTTTCTGCGTTTTTCGCATCCCTAGCAAGCATTGGGAGGTGTTTTGACAATTCAGAGCCACCGAATGACGAATACGAAAAAAACGCATACGTGTGTTTTACAGTTACAGTGTGCAAGGACCTTTACTTGGCATTTCGTTAGCAGTTTTGATAGATTAGGGCTGACACTTTTTGAAGTCTTCACTAGCTCCCAGTGGTTGCGTTCCAGATGACTGTGGAGATTAGTTGTATCTCCTCTCGACGTGGCCACAATTTTTCGGCACGACTTACACAGTACCTGCATTTGTGAAATGTCTTCTCTCTTGAAGCCAAAATATTGCCATCTTTCAGACGTACAGTTCTTTTTAGGCACAAGTTCTTCGCTGTTGTCATTTTCCTTCCTTGCTTGTTTCCCTTTGGACCCGGTCTCGCCTATGGCATAATAGCACCTACTGGGGAGGCGGGTATAAAGATAGTAAGGCCTCATCTGATTGGTCAAATTTGGATAAACAACCTATGCATGCAACACACAAATGCTTGGCACATAAAATAATTTTCATTTATCGCACCTCTCTGCGATACGGATATCGCATGTACTATTATCGCGATAACGATAATTTTTTAATATATTGTGCAGCAATACTTTACAATATTGTGCTGTTAGCATAGCACCATGCTGTCAAACTCCACTGAAATCAATTGCAAGTTTGCTGCGTGGAACGATATTTGTGTGGGTCACAGTCTTGCAAATGAGTCCACTTCACCACACTGTAAAACTCCTCATTCAAAGTTATGTTTTTGTCTGATGTGTATGATAAATCTTTGTTCCGCTCTGCTCAGAAGGGAAGCTTGCGCAGATAAGATCCTCTCTGTGTGTCGCTATTGTTACCATGACAAACAGAATGACAGAGCTACGATCGTTATTATCATTATCAAAAGAGGGTTTGATTACCTGCTAGCACATACTGACTGCAGCAGCTGTGGCATCGTGGGATATCAATGAGACACTCTGAGCACTCAATAGAAGGATAAGAAAAATTACCGGCGTAACAGATAAGGCTTTATGAAAGCGCTGAAGATGGAGATAAGGACAATGACAAAGCATGAATGTACACTGAAAGTACTTTATAAGTGAAATTTAAGCACTGCTTCAAAACCTAGTGAGCTGCCTACATAGACAGCTGCCTTCTAAGGGAGTATGCTAACCATTGAAACTTGTAAGTGACAGATTTACACATACTATATGCATCAACTGTGTGACTAGGGGTACATGTTATGACAAATCATCATATGATTTTTTTCAGGCAGGATCCTGATCCACTATCTTATTACGATTCTTTTTCCATGTTCGATTTTAAGACTATTTTGCAAGTCACTGAGCAGTACAGCCAAACTAATTTTCCTATTTAAAAAATTTAGCCTTACAAGGTAGCAAAAATAAATAAATACATAAATAAATTCACAGACCATTTCGGCCAAAGTAGGGGTGAGTGATATGACCAAAATCTTTTTACTTGATTTTATCTTTGTTATTAAAAAAAGAACGAATATGCAAATTACAAATAATAGGACATTTACAATATATGATACAAATGTAATAAACAGTACTTACATTTTTTTCAACTACAGTAGGTGTTTAAAAGTGGTGAGAAATTGAATAAACAAATGTAAAAATATTTTTTTTTTTTTTTTTTTTAAAGTAAATACTACATATAGACTTCACTGTATGAATTTTATATACCCCTATTGCAAACCCAATCGAACTTTGTCAGGTTTGGTTGGACTTACTGACCGAATAAACAAGAATGAGCCCAAATGAGTATAGCAATAAAGTCATCTACATAAATGGTCACTGAATGAATCATTGAACGAATCTGTTTTTTTTTCTTTTCTTGTGAAAGAATTTAAAAGATTTGAGTCTCCCAGTGTCATAGAATGTATATAATTTTTTTCCCCAATTTATTTTATTTTCCCTTTTTTTTATTTCATCTGTTGAACCTTTCACAGCAGAATCAGTGTGTTTTTAAATGTATAAATCATTTTATTTGATAACAGAATATCAAAGCAAGTAGCAGTTATTTGAAACATTTTACAAGCAAAACGTCTTATATTTTTTCCCCTTTGTTTTAAAACAGGCATTTTTAGCATTTCATCTCTACTGGGATGCAGGTCCCAGCATAAAAATACAAAATAAAATAAATCCACATATTTTTCATTACAGAGTTATATGTGCAATAAAGAGCTGCTTCATCGCTGACAATCCATAGAACACATTTGCAAGTTTTGTTTCCTGCGATGGATTGTAGGCAAATGTTCACCACCTTATCACTCTTTGTTTTCTGTCTTATAGAAATCGCTGCAAATAATTGAGTGCCTGAGTGAACTTGTATGAATCAATCAAACTGAATCACAACCAGTTTTAGACCTTTTTGCAAACCCGTTTGAACTAATTAGATATTGTTAATTGTTCATTCTGATTCTACAGAGCTGATAAAAACACACACGACATGATTGCTGAAACATTGCTATAACTGAGATTTAAAAGTTATATTTTACTGTGTACAGCAGTAGTTCCTTGGGAAATACATATGCCCCAGTAAAAGTGTTTTTGAAATGACAAAACAGATATACTGTTCAAAATGAAGATAAACAGTATTTAGTTAATGTGATGAACTGTACTTCTGGCTACTTCAACTAACTTCATATATCCACTCTAAATGACCTTCGCATCAGTTATACACACCGTTGGAGAGAAGAGAATGGAGTTTTATTATATTCTCAGTGTTGAGGAGTGATTGTGCATCTGAAGGTGAATTGAACGGTTGGCGGTATGTATTTTTCCCCAACAAATGCTGTTAGCGCAGAGAACAATCTAACCACACACACACGCACGCACGCACGCACGCACGCACGCACACACACACACACACACACACACACACACACACACACACACACGTTCCAAAGCATATAAACACAAAGGAACTGGAAGAAACTGCTGTGCAATTAGTGTCATTGTTGTGTCATTTTAATTCCAGCGGTGAAATTACACAGATTCTTCATTTATCTCACCCTTTCTTCTCTACCTCTGCAGACGAGGCCAATCGCTCCGTTTCTTTTGTCTGCACAAATCATCCTGTGGTTCTAAAGCAGGATGGGCCCAAATCACAGGGGACGAGCAGCAGATAATGAAGTCAATCCTCTCTCTCTGTCTTTCAATCTCCGGTTCAGTTTTTCTATGCTATGGCTGTTTTCTGCCTTTATTTCTCTCTCTCGCTCTCTCTCGCTCTCTCTCGCTCGCACACACGCACACACACACGCACGCACACACACACACACACTTGTTTAATCCTCTGCTGCTCTGTGCTAAATAATTTTTTTATCTTTTCTTTGGTAACAAATACACCAAAGACTGCTTGCTTTCTGTCACGTTGTGTTTCTTTTTATCATTATTCTCATTTTATCTCTCTCCATGCCTGAAGTTATGGATTGATTTGGCCTTAGAGCACACTGGGACTTTTACATACACTACCATTCAAAAGTTTGGTCTGTAAGTTTTTTTTTTTTTTTTTTTTTTTTTTTTTTTAAAGAAATTAACACTTTTATTCAGAAAGGATCCATTAATTCGATCAAAAGTGTCAGTAAAAACATTTATAATGTTACAAAAGATTTATATTTCCACAAAATAATTAAGCAGCACAACTGTTTCAGCATTGATAATAATAAGTAATGTTAGTAAGTAATTGGTGAGCATAAGAGAGAAAAAATCTAACCGACCTCAAACTTTTGAATAGTAGTATACATAAATACAGTTAACGTAAAGATTTAAATGGTTAAAAGGTTTTGACATTGTAGTTTTTTTCTGTGCTCTCAGGTTCAAAAAGTTTATATCATATTGTCCTCATATTTGATTTCACTTCTGAAACCTAAAAATTATACACCTGGTTTCTAGTGAGCTGTTCCTGTTTTCTTCCTCTTCTTCCTTTTCTCCATCTTTTGTTCTCCATCTAATCATAAGCATTTTTTTTTTTTGGCACAGCTGTGAAACGTCTAGAAACTCCTCATTCTTCTCTCTCATTACACACAAACCTCAACACACCATGACCAATATGTGTTCAGTTACCATTACAAGACATTTGAGGTAATGTTTGTAACTCAAATGTTGCACATGAATGTGGTCTTTTGTTATTTATTACTTATTCAAATGTATGATGTAGAAAGTCAAATGTAATTGAGTATGGGGACTGATGTAGCTTCAGCTTCCTGATAATTGAACAGCTTTTCCTGCTGCGAGAGCACAGTACTTGGTTATTGTAACATTTCCTGCTTAATGCATTTGTTTGTTCTGCTTTATTAGTTTCTTCCTTGGAATGCTGTTTAGTTTTCATTTTCACAGCTGTCTTTCAGTTTAACAGGATGAATAATGAGACTTAAACTGTGGGGTTTATTCTAGAAAATTTGAAAAATGTGCTCTTTATTTGAATAAATCACAAGTAGCGTCCAATTACAAGACATAGTTCCCATGAATCCAATTCTTTCAGTCTGTGTAAACCTAGAGTTATGCAAATTCTGTATTTCATTTTTCATATTTGACAAGAATATATTTTCTAAAATAAAACTAATGCCATGTTACATTAACTATGAATTGTGTTGAATCAATAATGGCTAATTCAGTTAAAGGGATGTTCCGATGAACAAATAGCAAAGAAGAGGGAAAAGAAGGAATGCGCGAAGTCCTGAATTTATGTCGTAAAAGCCTTTGAAAGGTGGCGAGAACTCCGCCGGCAGAAGGGCGTTCATGACTGTTTCATGAAGCATGGAAGGGAGGGGGAGGATACGGTATGAGGACGAGGGAGGGTCGAGCTGGCCTTCGTTTTGTTTGACAATACTTTGAACGTCAACAAGAAGTGACGTCACCCAACATCGCTTAGAGCATCTTTAATTGTCAAATATTTGAACATTTTGAGATCGTCTGCCAATTGACAGAAGTGGTCATTCCACATCTGTGAATTTTTAGTAAGTATTGTCTATTAACTTCTTAGAGTATTAATTTATATTTAGAAATGTGTATGTTTCATTTGCCATCATTCAATTGTATTATAGCCTTTATGTATCATTGACATCATATTATATGCTTTCAGCATCTGCCATAAAAAAACACACACATTTTTAGTGTTTTTCTGATCAAAACTTTAGAGTCTGTAAGATTGTTTTTGAAAAGCATCTCATATTCTCACCAAGGCTGCATTTATTTGATCAAAATACAGCAAACGTTGTAATATTTTGAAATAGGATTACAATTTAATGGTTTTCAATTTTAATACATTTTAAAATGAACTTTATTCATGTGATTCAAAGCTGAATTTGCAGCATCATTACTCCAGTCTTCAGTGTCACATGATCCTTCAGAAATCATTCTAATATGCTGATTTGTTATTCTTTCTTATTAATAATATAAATGTTGAAACTGATACTTTTTTTACAGATACTTTGACAAATAGAAAGTTCAAAAGAACAGCGGTTATTAGAAATATAAATATTTTGGATCATTATAAATTTCTTTACTGTCACTTTTGATCGAAGTATTCATTGTCAGAAAAATATATGAATCTTATTGACCCCAAACTTTTAAATGGTAGTGTATAAAAAAATATCACAAAGATCTAAAATTGCAAGTTTGGCTTTGCAATTCAGTAAAATGATTGATTAAATCTGCTAGCGGTTGGAATCTATACTTGTGTGCTTACTGAGAGAGAAATGATTCATTCTCTTTGCTAACTGTGTGTGTCCTGTTTAGTGAGTGCAGAAAGCCATTTTAAAATGGCAATGGCAAAGTAATGGCTCATAATGCACTTTTGTTATTAGCGGTTAAATAAGGCATTTCGTTGTTTGTGGTTGAACAGGCACCATGTAAATGCTGAGCGCACACATGATTAATGATGTGGAAGGCTCGGAAGGAATATTCTTTCCCTATTTCCCTCTGTTTTGACACTGGATTTCTGAGCTGTTCTGCTGGTTGCTGCGTTTCGGATTATTCCCGGCATCACCCGAGGCAGTTACATTACCCCATCTCGATGTCCCAGTGGCAGTTCATGTTCTTTCTGAGTGACATGTTTATTGGAAGAGGAACCAGAGTCACACGCAAACACTCTTTACATTCCTTTCCTGCCCAATACACACAAACATATAAGACATCTCGTCTCGTTCTGTGTGTATATTCATGTTTAGTGTGTGTATTTACTGTCTCACTTGCATAAATAAATATTCATACATCACCGATTTGGTCGAATATGAGAATTCTGTTTGATTTTGTAATTGCACATTATACACCGCAAAGAATGTAGTCGTATTCCAGGGAGCTTGATGAACTTTGACCCCTTACTGCAGTTCTCAGGCATGAAACATAATGAACATGATGACACAACCTCTTAAGCAAAAGATTATTATTATTATTTTTAAGATGAGGCTTTATTTCATGTTTGACAGTGTAAAAGTGTTGATTTTACAGTAACGGTGCAGAAAATATAAAGTTATACTTTTTTTTGACAGGCCAGTGCAGCACTCCTGAAACTCCACTAATCCACTACTGCAAGTTTAATAAAAATGTATTAATGACTCTCATGTTTCTGTCACCTCCATCGTTTCTTTCATCTATCTGTTTTCTTTGATGTAATTTCCTCAGTTTCTCATCCTCCTCTACAGCCTCATGTCTGATTCTCTCTCAAGGGGCATTCACTTTGACAGCGATTTGAAGTGACAAAATGACTGGTAGTAATTTATTTTTAAAGAGACTTGAGACCATTGGTGATGTGATGTGGGCGTGTCTTAGTGATGTGATGTGAACTTTATGCTAATGAGCAGTGACGCAATGTTCTTTTCTGATACTTTAGTCAACTGGAGTATTTTAAGGAGTTCAGAGACGAGGTGGAACAGGTGGTCATTTTGCTAACATATCCCACAGGGATATATTGAAATTATTTACCAAAATCAAAGACATTTCAGTTGAGTTTGATTTGTAGATTGATAATCTATTTGCTTGAGGCATATGAGGATTATACACTACACTACCATTTGAAAGTGGAAATTTGTTTTAAAGTGTTCTGTTTTAATCTATTTTAAAATGTAATTTATTCCTGTGATGGCAAAGCTGAATCTTCCAGTCTTCAGTGTCACATGAACCTTCAGAAATCATTCTAAAATGCTGATGCTCAAGAAACACTAAAACGCATGCTGCTTAACTTTTTTTTTGTGGTACAATTAAAATTTTCATCCATTTAATGTGTCCTTACTAAAAAGTAAAAAAAAAAAAACTTACTGACCCCACTTTTAGACTTTTAGTAGTGTAGTTTAAACAAAACACTAGTTATGTTTCCATCCACGCGTTTTTATCCGAATTAAGTGATATCGAATGAAAAATGCCTTATGGAAACAGTAAAATTCGATTGAATTTCATGAATATCGACTCAAATGAAATGCGTTCGGTCTCATCGGATTTTATCTTGATCGATATACGGCTTATGCGATAAACGCTGATGGAAACGTTATTTGCCGAATATCGTCGGGCATTTACGTGCATCTGCATCATCATAGCAATGTATTGATAGCGTCGTTGTTTTCTTATTATATGTCGCTATCAGCTGGCACATAAGCACTATTACAACTTGTGCAATATTGATCATTTGTTGGTAGATGGCGCAATCCATTTTGTCTAGCAAAACTTTGTTTGCAAATGTTTGCTTGAATTTTGTGCGATTCAGTGCGAAAATGAATGGAAACACCTTAAAATGTCTCAAATCAATTCGATATACCAATTTGATCGCAAAACAACATGTGACGTTTTAAAGCCGTTGGATGGAAACACACTTTCACCAGCTTTATTCGCAAGAGTTTTTTTACCGAACTTCAGATAATTCGATTGACAAGTGGATGGAAACTTAGCTAATATCAGCTCCAGAATTGTACTTTTCAATGACAAGAAAAACAAATTTGTTGTCAAAATAAATTTGACATTATATTGCTACAAATAAAAGCTACAACTAGCAAGAACCACAGCTAGTTATGCAGTTTAGACCCTCTGTGCCTGTTGTAATTTAAATCTACAGTTTGAATTTGTTCCACTAGTGGCACCAAACAGAATAGCTGTAATAATAGTTGAAAGTTTGTCATATTCATAGTGTTTATGCATTGTGAATATCTTACTTTTAGTTGTCCCTGCACATTGAGATAGGAGAGAGTATTTTTTACATCCGGAAATGAAACTACTTTAAATAACCCCATTATAACACCTCAACACAGGTGAGAGTGTGAGCAGAGAGGAAGAAATTCAGCTTTCAGGTGTAGGAGTTAATTTTAGCAGTGCAGTGTGATGTTTTTCCCAGTGTCATGTGAAGGCTTTTCACATTTGTCGCCGGCTCCCATGAACACCTGGGTTAGATGACAATCTTTATTTATCTGTCTTGCAGGAAGTGTGTTTTCCTACAGGAGAGAAGTGTGTGTGATGGACAGGTGATTATTTGAGGGGCAGCTTGTGTCAGCATCTCGATTGTCAACGCCAAATATTTACGTCTGTGGCGGACAGTCTCCTCTCCAACCGTCTCCATTGTAGCTTAGGGTCAAAGGGTCAAATGTTGTGGGAGTGTTTCCCATAATCCTCCCACCCACTCGTATTCTCTATTTTGTGCACTGTTTCTCTCTTTCAGTTTCCCTCTCATTTGTTTGCGTCAGTGTACATGTAGTTCTCACACTTCCAAGTAATGAGATCCGTATAGGCGTTTGACTCATGTTACGAATATTAAACACGCAAACAGTCTCACGCCCGTCTTGTTATGATCATAATCCTGATGCACGCCCGTATGGACACACTGGTTCTTCCTCTCTCGCTGGGAAAGGAAAGGTGTGGTCCCTTGTTTCTAAATAAGACCAATGGACACTCTATATATAGGTGCTGTTTTGGTAAACACAGGAAGTTGAGTCATGCCAGTCAGGCCTGTCTGTGTGTGTGTGTTCGTCCATAGAGACCTTCACTCCTCAAACCACAAACTGATAAAGCTAAAGATAAAACACAAAAAAGTGAAGTCAACACAAAGAAAGTCCTCGGAGTGTTTTTGTAGAGTGTTAAAGACACGGGATGACATGTGAGAATGTTAAAGGCCCTTTTTGGGCTGACCTTTGACTTGCCCAGGAAAAAGTACATGTACTCGCTTTCATAATATAGCATGTTTTGTGGAAATTAATAAGTAAAGTAAACTGATGTATTGAGAGGATCAACCCTTACTTAAAATATAAAATAAAATAAAATATTATAAAATAATTTGAATCAATTTTTTTATTAGTTTTAATAACTAGTCATTTTATTATTTAGAATTAAAACACTTGCATATCAGTCTTTAAAGTGTGGGGGAAACTATCACTAATGACCAAGTTAATGTGGCATTAATTACAATAGGTTTGTGTGATGTTTTGAAATTTTAAAGTTGTTAAATGTTTGATCCTATTCAGTAATTGTTGTTAAGAAATGATACAAAAAATAGATATCTGATAATTTGCAAGTTCAAAAAAATCACAAACAACTATTTAATAGAGGTATCAGTATTGGTATCGATGATAGCTACATTGGCCTTGTTATTACTATTATTAAAATCAGTATCACCCATTCCTGTAGAGCATGTTTTGAGGAAATGAATGCATATGTAAATGAAGCAACAGTGATGCATCACTCTGTTAAACGAGTCTGTTTATCTCCAGACAAGTCTGAACAAGTCACCTCAGTGGAGGCACACAGGTGCTGCTGCCCTCTAGTCTAGTTTGGTGAAAATGAGGAGAAAAAAAAGGCAGATTCTATTTTTACCGTTTTACTTCTCTAAATAAATGTGAGAGAGTGATAGAGCTGCTGTACATATGTGACAGAAATAGAGATGGAGATAGAACAAAAGCTGGACAGCTCATAAAGGCCTGCCACTTGTTTATTTTCCCTCATTGTGTGTGGACAGTCATCTTTTCTGTTTGATTGATGCTCAAACACAAACAGACAGTGCCTGGAAGAGAGACACGAGAGAGAACAATCATTTATAGAGTGCTACAGAGTGTCTGCACCAAGTCTCATAGTTAGTTTTAAGCTGCATGTGTTTGATTCAATAAAAAGAACCAGCTCCTAAAATGTAATTGTTTTGTAATCCAACTACACTGCTCTGTTTCATGCTGTAGAATCAGTTGCGGTGTTGCCATGCCATTGTATTGTAGGGATGCACGATACATCGACCACATATTGATATCGGCCGATAAATTATCATTTTTTATGTTATCGTTATTGATCCGATAAGAAAATTAGGCCGATATATCAAAGCCTATAGATCATAGATTATTTACTTCAGTTGAGAGATGCGCGCTGTTCGTCGTGATGGTTTTGAATGATTGGAATCACTTCGAAAAAGAAGATACAGTTAAGTGCAACATGTGCAGCACAAATCTGTCATATAAGCTTCATAACATTATAATGAAAACACGACTGTAAAAGAATGTCGTGGATTCTTGTTCGCCAGTGCTTCAGGGCGACGAGTGCGTTGTGGCGGAAAGAGCGCGTCTATGGAGTTAAGCCTTCATGACAAGCACAGTGAAGTTCGCTTGAGTATTCGCAGCATTTTGTGCCATTGTAAGTTGTAATATGTTTATTTTGTGTGTGTATCTATATCTGATTAATCTCAAATAGAATGCGTTTGGTTAAGTTAATGAACGATGCAGTAAAGCGCTTCTGGTGATCAACTTTAGCGTGCGCAGCTCAAACAGCAATTCACATTTATATCTATAATTGGGACTGTCATACACATGCCATTATAATGAGAACACTATTGTAATAAAACGTTGTGAATTCTCTGGGTTTAGTTGCCGTTTCAGCGCGTTGTTGTGGAAATGGCGCCTCCAGAACATGCAGGGATTACACGTTCTGACCAGCACAGTTAAGTTTGCTTGTGCAGCATTCACATCATTTTGTGCAGCTAAGTCGTAATATTAAGTTTATGTAATATAAATATCTGATTAATGTCACATAGGATGCGTTTCGTTGAGTTAAACTTCCCGCTAGAAAAGTTCTTCAGTTTCCCGGTGCTCATTCTCTTCAGGTTCGGCGCGCGCGATCAAACAGCAATGCAAAACATTAAAAGCTATAATTGGGATTGCATATACAGATCATTATTTTTGTAATAAAATGGTTGTAAATTCTTTGAGTATAGTTACGTTCTTCATCAACCGTTGAGTTGATTAACCTTCTAGGAAAGCGATTCAGTTTACAGCTTCAGCGCGTGCAGCTCAAACCGCAATGATATAAATTGAAACAGTAAGCCTAATATTAAAGATGTTTACTATTACTGTAATATTAATTTTTTTTTTTTTTTTTCAAAAACATTGATGTGTTATTATTAATAACTAGCACTTTTTTGTTCTCGTATTATTTTCATCAACAATATGGTTTGATTAATCAATTTCCTTATTGTCTGTACAGAGGCGATTCCATTTTATTTATCCATGGCACATGCATTTTGTTTCTTTATATGCAGCCCAATGTTATCCAATGACTTGTTTGCATTATTTATGCATTTTATTTTAATTGTATTTACATTTTTTGTTAGGCAAAAGATTTTTTGGTAACACTTTACAATAAGGTCTCATTTGTTAATGCATTAACTAACATGAACTTAACAGAGAGCAATAGCCTTTTTTAATGTTAGTTAATAAAAAGGGAAACAAGTCGGCACACCACGGCTCCAAAAATGTGAAAAATTTAATGATAGACTCGCACCTTTTTTTTTTTTAAATCAATTTCCTTGTTGAGCACCCAATTTGAGCAACATATTGCTTTGCTGTGGATGTGCGTGCTTTCGATCTGATTTTAATGTCAGTTAATAAAATATTTGTGTTCATGTTAGTTCACAGTGCATTAACTAATGTTAACAGATACAGCTTTGGATCTTAAAAAATGTCTTACAAAATGTTGAGCTTAACTCAAATGTTGAGCTTAAATGGTGAACCTTTTGTTTTTGTATTCAGGCTATTAAAGTATATAAAAATTTGAATTCAGATTTATCGGCCAATATATCGGTTATCGGCTTTCAAATGTAAAGAATTATCGGTTATCGGTATCGACCAAAATTTTCATATCGGTGCATCCCTAAAGTATTGCAGGAAACTCTATTTTAGTGAGGTGTTTCATCTGCATTGTGCAATAACCAATGGAACGCAATGTTGTTTGCAACCCTACTACTGAACAATGGATCACATTGAGGCATAGCCAGCTTTTATCTTGTCATGCCTAGTTAGGACCCTTTAAGTCAAGTCAGTTCACTCGCTGCCGGCCATTGTGGTAACATGGTGACAAGCTGCTTTTTTTCTGCTTACTTGAATGAGGTTCTATAGTACATGTTATATTATTATATATGACGTGTTGTGATTTATCCCCTTTGTGTCATGTTCAGAGCATTTGGTCATCCTGCCATAGATTCAGTGCAAATGTCAATTTTTTACTTGTTTCACACTCAATGTGAGACACATGCACACATGAATACATATATATGTTCCCTCACTTTCCTCATTCCACCTGCCATTGCAGCCCTCGATATTTTGACAGAGAGAGATTGAATGGTTTGAAGTGAATTAAAGGAAAACTGACAGAAGAATGGATGAGTGGAAAGTGTAAGAGAGAGATAGCTGATATATGTTACTATATATATCTGTGCAGACCCAGAGAGAAAAGGACACAAAGACATACATGCACATAAACCTCAGAGCTGAATGGAAGACAGACATGTGACAGTTGAATGAAGCTAAAGAGAAAGAATGATAAAAGAAAGAACAGAGGGAGGTGAAAGAGAAAGAATGTTCCGCTCATACTCTGATGGTGATTTATGGGTGCTTCTGCCTTCAGGGGAAATAGTTTGAAAATTATTAAATGGTGGCAATTAAAGTCATAAAAATTGAGGAAAGAAAAGTGGTGGTGGAGATGAACTTGACGTCTGTCTGGTCTACAAGATTTAATAGTGTCTGTCTTTGTTTGTTTTCTTTCCCTCTGTTTCATTTCATCTCGCATTTTTAGTTTTATAGACTTTTACTTTGATTACAAAAGTATATGTCTGTTCTCTCATATTCAGTCGTAGCTTCTGAAAAGGCGGATAGTGGCTGTTTTGTGCTGCTTTATTAGCAGACTGTGATCGCTTTGGGCATTTTGGCATCTGTGAAAATGTTGTGGGATTTGTTCAATCAGTTTAATGCAAGTCAGAGTTTTGACTCCTTCAATAAAAAGCCTGTAAAATGCTGAAATACAATGGATATTGATTGAAGTCCTGGATATATAGACTTTGAAATCATGTGCGCACACACACAATCTGAGAAATCACAGCATTAATTAGCGAATGTTGCTGGTTATTCTCAGTAATGATGATAACCAGTCACTGCCCATCACACCTGATGTGGGTCAGGCCCTATTTATACTTGATATTAAGGTTCACCTAAAAATTTAAATGGTGTGCTTCTCATTTACTCACCCAAATGTTATTCCAAGGCTGTGTGACTTTTGTTCTTCTGTGGAACACAAAAGGAGATGTTTTAAAGAATGTTCACTATGTTCTTTTCCATACAGTGAAAGTGAAGGGGACCTTATTCCAATTCTTCTTAAGCCATATGATAGCTTTCTCATGAGAAAATTAATTTACAGGGTTGATTTCCTATGAATTCATATGATTTGATTGGTATAAAACGTAGGACTTTGAATGTCTGCCTCTTAAACCTAACTCTCATTCAGGTGTAAGCAGATCATACAAAAACATACAAATGACATTATACAAATTCATACGAACTGTCCACCAATTCGCCAAGAAAAACATAACTTGTTATGAATTTCCAGGAGAGTATGTTGTGAGGAGCAGACCAAAAATCCTCCATAGCTACCAAACCTCATGAAACCTGAACGAGTTATTCATTCTAGTTGAATTTGTAGTAAGTATAACATTTAGCATCTTATGTAAACCTGTGTATATTAGGGATGCAACGATACCATTTTTTCAGAACAGAACCGATCCGATCCGATACCAAAAATTCTGAGT
Organism: Abramis brama; assembly: GCF_963993115.1. Lineage (NCBI taxonomy): Eukaryota > Metazoa > Chordata > Actinopteri > Cypriniformes > Leuciscidae > Abramis > Abramis brama. The sequence goes on from NC_139970.1 coordinate 27,908,745, forward strand.
ATCGGCCGATACCGATCCGTACCGATACCAGCGCAGTTTTTTTTTAATCAAGTAGAATTTCTATAACTCTGTGTTGAACTGATAATAAGAACTGAAAAAAAGAAAAACAACAACAAAAAATATATGATCATAATCTGACATAAATGCTATTATAAACTAGATTAGTGGATAATTCAGCATTAAAATTTAGTCTAGAAAAATCACGAGTGCACAATAATTGTATAAAATTTGAACATTTTTGTGAAAAAATTTTTTTAGTGGGGAACAAATTAGAGACAATAAGTGTAACACTAAATCTGGTAAAACTTTACACATTGCTCTTTGTATTGTTGTAAAATACATTCATGAAAAACAACAACAAAAATCAAAAATATAAATTATTTTATAGCCTACAATAAAATTGAGACATTTTTTTAATAAACAGCTGTTTAATGAGGTAGCAACATAATAGATAGGACAGAACAAGAACGGCTATTGATAATGTTTCATTGCGTCACTGTATTATGATATGAAAGGCTCCAATACAGTGTGGCACAAAGCGCTTATGCGCATCCCGAGCGCAGAATGATGCGCTTGAAGCAACACGAGTCACAGCGCGCAGCGCGTCGAGTCCGCATTGAAAAGTTTAAAGCCTGTTTTATACTTCTGCGTCGAACTCACGCCGTAGCTACGTCGTAGGCTGTGTGTAGCGCGCGTACCCTACGGCGTACCCTGACGTGCACCTCTCCAAAAATGTAACAACGCGTCACTTCTACGCGGACGCAAAGCGCTGTGATTGGTCTGCCAGAACCCCTCCCTCGGGGTTTCACATGCTCCCTAGGTCGGCGTCAACGCGGACAACGACGCAGAAGTATAAATTAAAACCAGCACATTGCCTACGGCGTATAGGCTCCGGCGTAGGTCCTACGCAGAAGTATAATGAGGCCTTAAAGTACAAAGAAAATACATATTGATGCGTAGTGTATTATACAGTATCTATCTATGCAATAGTCCATTCAGCATTTTCTTTTAACAGTTTTAAATTTCAGTTACTGTGCGCGTGAAGAACAAATAGTACCTGACTTTACTCCAGTGTTGTGATCTAACAGACACCCTTAGAAAGTAACATGATTAAGGTACAGCAATAAAGTCCAGCAAGATAAAGTTGTTTTATGCGAAACCATAGATTTATCTACAGATCAAGTATAATAATAGTAACATTGAATCATCTTGGAGAGAGTTTCATCGTGTTAACTGTCGTAACCGAACGCGACGCGCTGTTTGAGTGCTGAATGGAGAATGATTGACAGCCGCAGCTGAGGGAAACGTTTACGTGATCTTGAATTTAACGACTTAAATATTAATTTATATCTCACATTATACTATATAATGGCTTCAGAACACTTATAATATTGTGCACGAAAACTTATGGTGCTTTATAATGTTTGTGTGTCTTTTGTGGGGCTTAACAATAACACTGAATAGTATAGGCCTACGCACAATATCGGATTTGGATCGGCCTTGTCTGACCGATACCCGATCCGCCAAAAATGGCAGTATCGGAGCCGATACCGATACTGAGTATCGGATCGGTGCATCCCTAGTGTATATGATGACAGAGTTACATTTTTGGGTGATTTTATCCCTTTAACATCTGCCTTAGGGTGATCAGATCACAAGTGGTCAGCGGAGACCGAATGATTTATGCTCTGTTCATGCCAAATGCATGTCAGTCTGTGTTGAAAAATCAAACTGTTGCTCTCAAATATACTGTTGATTTCGCCACAAATGTGACATTTCAAGCTTTTTTATGTTTTGGTTTTAAAGAGGAAGCACATATCAGGCAAACCGGTGATATTCCAGAGATAGTCTTGTGTATGTATAAATATGGAGCTTTTCTAAGAGTTTGATTGGACGGTTGTTTTCTTTTAGAGCCGTGCACAGCTGGAAAAGTTTAAAACTCATGTCTTGGTGGAATTATTACATGTTTCACAAGTAATTCGATGTTGACCAGGATGCATCAGGACAGATTAGAGTTTATACTTGGCCAACGTGATTTATTTTCGACTACATCTGAAAGTGAACGTGGTATAAGTGCTCTGTTTACACCTGCTGCCCACTTTTGATCAGATCACTTGGGATGGATGTCAATAGTAGATGTAAACAAGGCCTAAGTGGAGTGAGAGAGAAACTGAGGTTTTTGCATCTGACAGATGTTTTCATGTGCCCTGATCCATAATCCAATCTTCTCTTTAGTACCTCTTCCTCACGAATCTTTGTCTCGGCTCATCTCTCAGAATCGCATCCACACATGGCCGATCCCAATCATTATCCTATCACATCCATCCACCGCCCTCTGTGTCAGTGGCAATACAATCAGAGCCATATGGTAGCCACATTTGCTAGACCCCGCACTTCCTGATCGCTTCCTTTCGGGAGGCGGCGCTGGGCAGACATGCGGGAAGATGTAATCAGACGTTTGGCAGAATCTGCAGCAATCAGGCACGCCATCAGACACTTTTTGGTCTTCGGCCACCGGGGCTTAAGGGTATCTGTGGGGTGTGTGTGCGGGTAACATCAAAGTTCCTGGATAAGAGAAAGAGTTGGAGAGAGAGGAGATTACATGGATTAGGACGGAGGGGGAAAGAGTAATGTAATTAAACACTTGTCGAGATTTTATTCCACCCCGTAGACATGTGAGAGACTCTGTAGGGGCTGATATGCTGATTATAACTCACGCTGCTCCAAATTTGTTGACAGAATACTGTGTGTTGGGCATTTGCCCTGGGAGTGACTCTTAATGCAGTCATATTAGAAAGAAAGATGGAGTATTATAGGAGCATAAATGTGGCGAGACAATGAAATTGCATTCCTTCTGAGTTGCGCGCACACTTTCCATCTTTCAGCACCCTCTGTAATGTTAATGGCTGCCCGTCTGTTGGACGCTACCTTTGTGTTCCAGCTCAAGCGAGGATATGATGTCATCAGGGCTTTTGTGTGTCTAATCCAGTGCAAACATTAGATGTCTGGAGTGCTGATATATGTGTGTACATGGTACAGAACCTCAGGTATGCACATTTCTCACATACAGTGCCGCTCATTGATCAGCTCCAAAGAGCCATATTATAGATTTTGTGTATTTGCAAGGCATCTCTGTATTGAAAGTTGTCTTATTATTTACTGTATCTTCTCCTCCTTAACATACAGACTGCATTCAAATATTATTTGGCAAATTTTACTAATTTTATTTATAGGTGGATCTCAGACTAGGGCTGGGCGATATATCGCATGACATTGTTACGTCCGCGATAATTAATGCGATATGGCTCAGCTTGTCAGTTAACTACGGCTCTGTGTTGTAAATGCCGCTCCATCTGAAAGCAGGTGATGGCGATTTACTATTAATCAAGGAACCGGCTTTACTGACGAGATGCGCCTAACAATGTCATGCGATATATCGCCCAGCCCTATCTCAGACCCTGGGCTGGGTAAAAATATATAGTACCATTCAAAAATGTGGGGTCGGTAAGATTTTAGTTTAGTTTACATTTATTTTTCTGATTATGTTCTTTGTTTGAACAATCTCAATATCGATACTTAAAACCTCAAGATCAGTCTTTTACATATTTGTACAATAATTCCCATCCTACAGATGCCACTGCATTCTGATGAACTAACTTACTCAGCCGCATAATTTGGACCCTATTGTTAATTTATTTTTTAATTAATGTGAGTTTGCAGTCTGTATTGAGTATTATGCTAAACAATTTGTGTAACCCCATTTACAAACAATAGACTCATATGAGCCAGTTCTTTATAGTGAATTAAAAGCCTACAAATGCAACCAGTGTACTGTAAGTCTAATTGTTGAACTGAATGAGTCTTTTGAGTCAGAATTTACAGTATGTGCACTATTGAGTGAGCTTGAGCTGTGAACTTGACCTAACCGCTCAACACAAACTCTCTTCTGCATGTGTACCTGGAGGACACATTATTCTACACATTCACACCACTAGCTCTCTTCTCAATCCTTTCATGCTGTTGTATCCTTATCTGCTGTTATTTCATGCCCGCAGTGTTGCCTCAGGTGAGACAGGCCTCGGGTAAAAGACAGTAAGCATCTTGAGTCCACATCCACACAGTATATTATGTGCCAAAGATGCCTGAAAGAGATACACACCATCCCATTTAGATGTTTTCCTGGTAGGAAAAGAAGTTTATTTCTGGTAGTACAAGACTTCCTCTAAATTGCAATCTACGGCTTAATTTAATTGTGGCACAATACTTTTAATGGACAGTGCTTTTAATCACGCCATGGCCTCTTCACAAAGCTTTAAAACACTCTGTCGATTGATGGCCTACTGTCATTTTCTTTTAATGGACACCCTGTTCTTAATGCTGCTGTCACTTCCACGTTAACATGTGCACTCTTGTTTTACAGCCTCGAACAAGTTAGTGGCCTGCTTGATGTTTGGTTTTCTTGCTTATCCAATCGGTTGTGTGGTAAATATTAGAATGACACTGCCAATGTTGTTACAATGGAAAAATGTGTTTGGCTTTAAATGAAACATGTTTGTTCATGTTTTAATGTGTTTACAGCTCACAATCAATTCCTGTTTGATGAAAAGTGCACAAACTTGCAGACAAAATACACCCATAATTGGAGCGTTTCATATTTACAGAGCCTTTTTTCTTTTATGAGCATAAATTGCCTTTGTGATACATAAACACGTCTGCGAACATAAACACTGATAGTATAAATGACTCGGCTGCCATTGCAAATGACAAAGCAGTGCAAACAGACTGTTATTGTCTACAATAAAAATAATCACTACATACTTTGCCTCGACAATAAAATGCATCTTTGTTTCCAAATAGACCATTTTTGTGGCACTACTGAAGCAGTGGTAGTATGTTTGGCGAGAGCGTCCCCTGTAAAAATTGTAACTGCTAAAAATAATGAATTAATAAATAATGCATGAAGAGTAAACAGTGATCCACCTGAGGCTTGTTGTTTAAATGTAAATACTGGGTTGCGAGAGGCGTGGTGGGTTCAATTACCTTTTAAATCCACCCACTTTAATCACTGTAATGTCTTGTTTGATTTACCGTATTGTTTGGAGGCTGTTTGGGAAAGTTTTGTAACAGATGGCTGCATTAACACACAAGATGGATCTAAGATTAATGTTGAAACTTGTTGCACCTAGACAGATTTTCTTATCATTCCATTCCATTCCATTTAACTCTCTCAATGCACTCGCTTGTCAACGCTGATGCTGGTTTAAAATTCTCTCAAATAAATCTTTCAAATTCTTCCTTGTTCTGTAATTGTTTCTTTTAATTGGCAATTGGAGTAAACACAAATATGTATTTAAAAAATCTGACATCAAGCTGAAAACTGTTGCCTACTTTGTCATAGACAATTGATGTTGATCATAATGGAAGTTACGCAGTTTTACGTCACTATGACTGTGTGTGGTGTAAATACAATGTCATTTTAGGTTCATTTCAATTGACAAACAATGTCAACTTGACAGCCTAGACATCAATGGTCAATGTTGTATGTCTTTAGGGTGTTTTACGATGGCTTCAGTTGTGGTTCATCTAATCATTCTTAGAATGTATTACTGTTCGAGTCTTTCATCGTTTACTCAAGTGTTACATAAAGTGAAGAATTGTGATGGTAGACTAACTTATCCTTCATTGGTTAGAAATAATCTTATCTTTTGATTTGCACCCAATAAATCCCACATGAAAAAGAAAACAATCATTTGTAAACTATTTACTTCACTAGATCACCATAAAAGCTAGGAAAATGCTAACTTAAATGTCACATTTAGTATGATTTAATACATTTTCAATTTTAACCAAGCATATGAATGCAACCAAGCACTAACAAAAAGATATGAATAAAATATAATTGGATTTAATTTTTTGGACTGTGCTGCAGGTATTTCCCAGAGTGTTATGTAGTACTTAAATAGGATGTGGTGTTATTTTGAACCTTTGCCATTGTTGGAAAGCACTTGGTATTCGCTGTTGGCAAATGCCCCAGCAGCCAAAACAATTACGAATTACCATTCTAAAAGTGCCATAATTATATATATATATATATATATATATATATATATATATATATATATACACTGTAAAAAAATTCTAACCCTCCCAAATCAAAAATTTCAAGTGACCGATAACATTTAAATTTTTCAATTGGCCCAAGTGAAATTCTGTAAATTATAAAATTAAATTTACAGATTTTCACTTGGGCCAATTGAAATTTACAGAATTTCACTTGGGCCAATTGAAAAATTTAGATGTTATCGGTCACTTGAAATTTTTGATTTGGGAGGGTTAGAAAGTTTTTACAGTGTATGTATATATATATATATATATATATCTATATATATATATATATATATATATATCAAAATTTTTCTATAGATACCTGAGGCAAAATTCAGATGCAAAACGGTTGCACCATCAAAGATGAAGTGCAATCAAACTAGAATGTGGCAAGACAAAACATGGATACCACGGCTTTCTCCTCAGACTCTTGTAGACTGTTAACACTCCTTTGAGGCTCAAAACACGTTGGGTGGAGTAACTCTACATAAGTTGGAATACTGTCATTTTAGCACTTGTTGCAGTACCACTAGCAGCCCACAGGTTGTACCAATTACATAGTGTAGTGGTTCTCAACTGGTTTAGCCATGGGACACATTTTCCCATGGTTGTTAAGCGCCAACCCAAATTGTTTGATTTTGAACCAACGGTTAACACACACACAAAAGTAACATCCCACTTTACTTAACATATAGATAAATTGTAAGACTATCGCTATACTCATTACACTGATGAATAATAAAACGTCCCAGAGTAGTTAGTGCAATAAAGTTAGTAATTTGGTATAGAGACACCAAAGTCATAAGAAATATAGAAGTGGTGGTATTTTAGGTTAAGATTACGGAATCAGGTTACAGTTGCCATGGGTAAATGCACAATACTAACATGAATGCCAATAAAACATATGGACACTGATCCTGATAGATAGAATGAACATCATACCTGCATGCAAATCCTTCCCAGCTAACAAACAACGTACCACTTGCGTAATTTTGAACTGCTTTTAATTTGAGCGCCGTGTTTTTAGAACTTTGTGTCATGCACGAGACGCTGCAAAGGATGAGTGCAATGGTCAAACACATCTGACAAGTATGTTTACATAAAAAAAAAAAATTAAAAAAAAAAATTGAATTTTAGTGAAGTGGAATGGAAAAATGCTTTCTATCGAACAGTCTTTGCAGAAGAGTCAAAAGAGTTCAACCTTCTCACCTGGTTGAGAAACAGTTTTAGAATTTTCACCCCCCATGTATAAATATCTTTTATGTTCTACGGAAGAAATAAAGAAAGAATGTCAGGTTTGGAACGACGTGAGGGTGAGTAAATGATCACAGAGTTTTATCATTTGTGGATAAACTAAAACAGAACAGATCTTAAAAAGTTACATGCAAAAGGGGAGAGTTTGGTAGAGGGTTTTTGATAATTGCTTCAGTTTTTATGGCTGCAAAGCTGTACGTGCAATATTATGCCACAAAAAAATAGCAATTATACCATTTTGTCACAGCTGCTCATCTGCAAAATTAGCTTACTGGAAATCCTTGCTATTTTCATTGCAGCTGAGCTACAGTAACTGAAAAATGTAGTTACGTTAGAAGTGTCTTTTAGTATACTTCCCCAAACTGCTGCATTTATTCTGCTACCTTGATATTATAAGAGAGTAGTCCCTGGAGTCATTGGAAAGCAGAGAGTCAGAGAGGGAGAAAAAAATCTTGACAGAAAACACTGACATCATTACAGCATGCACAAAATTTGAAAGCTATAAGGAGCTTGTCAAAAATAATCTGATAACATGAAAACAATTTCAGAGCTGAGAAACGGAATCGACATTGTTTGTGACCCTCTAACGGGTTTCAACAAGAAATAATGTTAAATGCTTCAACCCGAACACTGGCCTGCAGTGACAACACAATGAGGAGATAAACACTTCCTGGGGTACCATCACTGAGAGACGTAGATTTGGTGTAGTATCCGGTGTGTGTGATGCATACTCTATGATGTTACAAATTTCTGTCTGCACCGTGAAGATTAAATGAAGCCTCTTAAGTGTATATCCCACTGTTATTGTATCAAATTTCTGAAAAATTCCCAGCAAGCATTTCACACGGTCCACTGAGTGACAGCATAAAGTACTGCGGGGGGAATACCTGCTGTAAGGCAATACTCTACCACGACCGCTTGACTGCTTTTACACTGTGTATCACAGGACAAGATTGAAAATGCAGTGAAATGAAATGGAATACTGGTATATTGCGTACTGCACAGTATACTACCTAGTTTTTTTTACATGTATTATGTAAAAATAATATGCAACGGTAACCGTAGTATGCATGTTAATTCAGCAGTTGTCCTCAGGTTATCATTTAGGAAATAAAGACTTTACTTTAGTTTTTTTTTTTTTTTGCATGGGGAGGCTAGCAGCAATACATCAGGTACACTTGACACATCAGTTCCTTCAAATGGAAACTGTGAATGCTTATGTGTAATTTGTAAACATATACAAAAGGTAAAAACGTGTTCCCAAGAGCATCAGCAAAACTATATGAAATTAATCATTTGAATTTTTTTGTGCTATTTTAATTTGGTTATTAATGCTTGTATAATTTCTTGCTAGAACATATAATATAAATGTATCTACTAAGTAAAAATTAAAAATTAAGAATCATAAAAATATCAATGGGACCACATGGCTCATTAGTACAATTATTTTAAGTGGTGACAGATGTCTCCATTTCAAATCTCTGAGAAATGTTGTCTTTTTAATAGACAGAGAAAAAAAATGTATGTCAACTATAAACAACTATGCAATTTTGTGAAAAAGTCAAGAAAAAGATTGTACAGGTTTTACTACTACTGGTTCATTCGTCACATTGAAATGGATGTTTTCGCCCATTGCATTTCAGTATACGGTGTTCCTCAGAGTGTGCTTTGTTGTATACTGCACATTTTAGCATATATATATAATTTTTCTTTTTTTTCTTTTCTTTTTTTTTTCTTTACATGCAGAAAAATTGCATACAAGGCATTCATACTGCGTACATAAGAAATAGTACGAATAGTTTGGTAAAATGCTTTTCCTAAGATAGCTACTGTCTTTCTCTCCCACATGGTTCCTCAAGTATATGACCTCCCAGCGCAACTGAAGAACTTCTCAGCTTGAAGGACGCGGGCAGAGACCGAGAGCCAGGTAATCTCGGTTTTCCTCAGTGACAGCTCAGGTGAGACACAGAGCCACTCTTGTCTCTGATCTCCTGAAGAGCGGAGCATGCAGTGCTTTTTCTCTAATGCACACACCTTCGTGTCCGCAGTATCAAAGCTTCTGAGAGCGAATGAGCTTTGAATTATCTTTTCCTGTGCCCTAGGAAACTACTGTTTATGCAGCTGTGTCAAAGGCACAATCAGGGCTGGGTTGAGTTTTAAGCCTTAAGCCTTAGATTTAAGATTTAAGCTTTTCCTCTAGGGCCGCCTTGACTGTGACACTGGCAGTTGAATGGTCGTGTACCAACAGGGCCTGAAGGTAAATATTGAATGGTTGTCATTGTTGGGTTGGGTTGGCGGATGGTGCATTTGGCGGACAGCCCAGAAGCGCATTGAAACCGAGTCCCGTATGAGAGAGACTGATCACTTAATCAGAGTATAAAGCTGAAATGGTAGAAAACACAGCATGGAAAGGTTGAGAGGTGAGACAGAGGAATCTAATTCCATTTCCCACTGTCTCATAATGACTTGAGTTTATTAGGTGAAGAAACATTGGACTGGTTTATTCATGAGACTGAAGCTCAGCTAAAGCATTTGGATTTAGTTTGATCATTGTGCCTTTTGTTATACCTGAATGCAAGTGAGAGATATGGCTCTGGAATTTGTTATTTGTAACATTTTGTTGATGGGTTGTTTTCACTCATAGAAAGCAGCAGCGGTAATGTTCTCTTCAGCACACATGATAATTCAGATGTGTGCTCTGATCTGTCTTGTTTTCCATGACTCAATTAGTATTATGTCAAAAATAGCATCTTGGGGACTACATTTATTTTTCCAAACCTGTATGACACATTTTCTTATGGAACACATATACGAAGATAGTTTGAAGAATGCAGGTAACCAAACAGTTTTGGTTTCCATTGACATCAATTGTATGGACAAACAAATAAAAAATTTAGAACTTTGTTTTGACAAATAATTTCAGTTTTACCATAAATACCAGACAAGACATTTTCCACTACAGACCTGATTTCCAGATAAATACATTACATAGAAACAGAGAAAGATCTTAAGTTAAATTATCCATGTGCAGCCTAATTAATATGCATGAATATTAATATGCCGTAATTATTTTGGGATGACAACCAGCATGTCTGTTTATCGACTGTTCCCACTTTTTAAAACGTGACTCATGTCATAATAGGCTAAAAGTTTTGATTTGTGAATGAATGTCCAGTAGTGGATGGATTTGTGAATTTTATTATGAAGAGTTTTTCAAGAGTTAAGATGACTGTGAGAACAGTAATCAGCAAATTCTACCGTAACAGTAATGGTCACTCCTCGTATAACACTCAATTGAAGAAGCTTTTCCAGGAAGAGCTGTCATCTGGGCGAATACCACCCTCAGTGTTCAGAGGCTATCATTTGACTGTCTTCATTTGTTTAACCAAAGCCCTGATTACGTGTGTGTTTGTTGGGTTTGATAAGCAGTAATGCAGCTTAGCACTTGTTTCCTCTTAAAGAGTGTTTGCTTTTTTATTTATTTAATGAGGGTTGGCGGGTTAGCAATATTCTAAAATTATAAAAAGCAAACAATTACAGTGGAAGAATCATCCGATTTGTCTCTCAGACGTTTAGATAAGTCTAAAGGAACTTAAATGGTCTGCAGTTGACTGGTTTTAGGTGGTTTGACCATTTGATTGCACAAACAGAAATTTGTCTAAAAAAAAGTCATCCCTAACTGTAGAGGACAGGCCACTGACGGCCCAACCAATCACCCCAGCTCCGTATGATTAATTTACTTAGATTTACTGAGAGGATGAAATCTGCCTCAAGCTCAAGGCCTCTTCACGCCAAGAAAGAAACAAAAAGCACTCTGCTCATTCTCATGCTCTAATGCAAGTACAACCCATATGACAATTTGGATTTCACTCATGTTAATGGTGTTGTAGGACTTGCTAACTTTTTCTAGAGGTAAAACCACATCTTTTTTGGCTGTTAGGGTTAGATATGATTTCTCTGCATATCTGTCAGCCAATAGGGATATATTATGCATGCTATTCCATAAATGTTTTAGCACCTTTAACAACAAAAATGAAACTTATTTGACAGAAAAAGACTTCCTAAAACAAAACAGCCAACAACTTACCAGAAAATTATCATTTTCACGATGCTATTTAATGCAAAATTCAAACCACCTGATACAAATTTAATTTGCTGTAGTTAATTTTTTTTATAATAATATAATATATAATGTAATGTAATCAGTGTAATATAATATTTGGTAGGGCTGCACAATATATCGAAATAAAAATCGATTCCGCAATATGCGATTGTCAAAACGTGTAGGGTGCGATTAAACTAAGCAGTTACATGTGCTACCAGTTTCAGAGTGAAGCGCGTCATTTACACGCGTGTAATTCATGATATAGTTTTCAAAGTAGCAGAATGGCTTGGTTCATTTACTGTGACTCAAGCCATTCTGAGATGCTGTGAGCCACATACGTGTAAATAAACATACAGTGCCTTCACTCTGAAACTGGCAGCACATTTATTTATTTGCTGGCAACCCATCAAAATAAAAGCTTGATGGTATACCATTTGAAAATGAAGAAAATAAGATGTAAATATTAGGGTACGTTTACATGACAACGATGTACTAAATACGGAAATGATTTTCCTTTGCGTTTTCCGCAAGACGACAGCAATGTCAAAATGGATCCACGAAAATGCTGTATTATGAATGCCAGGCCAGTAGTTCTTCACTTTGTAAAGAAACACTTCACGCCTATAGACTGAACACATAATACTTATATGCATGATGTCAATTCGCATTAACGGAGACGATAATGGTATCGTTCTTAAAAACTTGCACTTTGAAAACCGTTTTCAAAAGTTTGCATTTTTTTAGGCCCCCAAAACGCATGCAAATTTTGTTTTGTAAATGACCCCTTAGTATTGTAAAAAAAAAAAAATATATGTTTAATATAATATAAATTATTACAATATATTTTCAAATTTGTTCAATTTATTTTAATAATGAAAATAAAGCCATAATTCATAAAATCATAAAAATCTAAATACTTATTGTAATAAATTCAATCTTTATATATTATATGCATTATTATTTTATATTATACTGAATTGGTCAAAAACAGTATGAATGTATCTTATGAAAATAAAATTATACAGAAAAAAAAGGTTCATTTTATGGTTTGAGTTTGCTCTTAGTAAACCCAAGTATGATGAACACCCAAATGTTTCAAGTTTTTCCCAAATTCTTTCAACTTTACTTTTCAACGATTTCTCATTTAAAAATGTCTTTAATTTCATTCGCAGATGCACTCACTAACAAAATCACCCCAATCATTCTACAATTATTAATTCTTTCCAAATAGAGCTATTCAAGTCAGCTGGCTTTTTTTCCACAATTACAATACATATTTGCAGATAAACAAAATATCACAATGTGTTTTTTTGTTTTTTTTTCCAATATCATGCAGCCTGAATATTTTTTTTATATTTATTAATGTTTCATAAGATATACACTACCCTTTTTTCCAGCAAGGAATCATTAAACTGATCAAAAGTCATGTATAATGTTACAAAAATATTTCAGTTTCAATTTAATGTTGTTCTGTAGAACTTTTTCCCCTAGTTTCACAGACAAGGCTTAAGTCTAGTCCCAGACTAAAATGCATGTTTGAGCTGTTTTAACTGAAAGTAACTTGCACTGACATATCTTAAAATATGTCAGTGCCATAGTTTTGTCTCAAGATGCACAGCAGTAATGTTTTTTTCTAAGGCATGTTTATAAAAGATACTTAAATGTCCTAATTGAACTAAGGCCTAATCCTGGCTTAATCTAAGCCCTGTCTGTGAAACTAGGCCTTTATTTATCTAAGAATGCTGAAAAGGCCAGTATCACGGTTTTCACAAAAATATTAAGAAGCACAACTGTTTTCAACATTGATAAATGTTTCTTGAGCAGCAAATCAGCATATTAGAATGATTTCTGAAGGATCATGTGACACTGAAGATATTTCTGGCTTGTTTGGTACCATTATGGATCTTGTAAGTTTCCTTGATACCAGATCCAGACACGTCACTGAAAAGATGGATGAACAAAACATTTTTAAGTACTTTTCTGAAGGTTGTCTTGTTTATAGGGAATATTGAGTCTTGGTGTGAATATTCCTTTCCCTCACATATTTGAACAAATACACAATACCTTTTTGAAACTAAAGATAAGAGAGGCTGACAGTTAAAGCAGGGTTTCTGGCTAAACCCTAAATGCACTGCAGTATCTGCTTCCACAACACTGGTTAAAAAGTAATGCCTTTAGACATGGTGCCATATTTACACCATGGATTTGTTCCTTGGAGTTCTTCTTACATTCATTGAGTACCATGTACACGCATATGGTTATCCTTTAGCATACACAAAATAAAAGGGTATTACCATCTGACACAATCACTGTACTATGACACCACCATAGTGTCTTCTGTAAGGGAGAAATCACACACAGAATTGTTGGCATACTTTTCTCTTTGTGTAGGCCGCTGTGTAACAAATCCATTGCAGCAAGTCAGCCGAGCAGAGAAAAGACATTTGTCAGAAATGAGATGGCCAGACACAAAGCGAAGGAGAGCGGAAATGTTTTTCTGATAAGCACGCCTCCAGGAGCACTCCGCTGGCCCTCGGTGATTAGAGACGCGCTGGAGTACGTCCAGGACACGTCAGGCTGACCTTGACACGTGCTTCATCATGCTGTATGCGTGCACTCCAGTGGGGCTGAGAGCTCAGGAGTGGATGACACAACAGGCTGTGTAATCACAAATTACACCTCATCCCCCCGAATACGGAGTTACCACCGACCGCCTTCTCCACGTTTGAAATATCCGCTCCCATTCGGCATTCATGCGACTCGCATAACGTTTATTCATCCACCAAATGCTGCATATTCCGTTCTATACAGTGCATGCCAAGCCTGCGTGTCTCAATCTGTGGTATGAGCTCTACAACATGCTATCTAGACAAAGCATGCTTGAGAATCCTAATGCTCTATTGATTGACTCAGGCCTAAGGCTTTGAATCATATAGGCCTGCCAAAGGTTATCATAATCAATACGCAATAACCGTAATAGCGCTCTCAGGCCGACTACAAAAGAATAAAAGAACAATCATGCAAATTTGCTCGACCAGGGGTTATGGGCCGATGATATCAGTTGTTACAAGGACAGGGTCCCAGCGTTCCTCTAGCTAGTTGAGCTCCCAAGTTTGGCTGCCATGGTAACCTTGACAAAAAGTGCCGGTTTGCAGAAGTGGGAAAGGAAGTGTCTATTTTTACCCACAGGATAGAGAGGGACACATAGCTGATTTTGAGGATGAGAGATGTCGATGAATATGTTTAGCACATTTTTAGAGGTTTGTCTCTGTTTTGAGGGAATGGAACTGCGTATGTGTGTGTGTGTCAAGGTGGGAAATAAAGGTTTCTCTCATTGTGGTGTTATAGAAGTGTGACTGTTACACCTTTCCTGAAAGCTGTAAATTGGTTTTTACACTAAACGTCTTGCCTTAATTGAACAGAGTGTGCTGATACGACTCTTCAGAAGACGTGTTTAACACACATTTGAATGGATGACACTCCTATAAACTGAATGGCTGGACCTTAGGAGAGACTGGAACATTGCTCTGTTGACATACTCTCATTTTCATAAACACACCTGTAGAGGCCTTGGACATAACTGGAGTCAATTCTGGTTTGACTGGTGTTGTCTAAGGTCAACCATCTGTCTGTCTGTCTTTTAAATTTATGGTAAAAAAAACTGGCAACTACCAGAAATTCACCGTAAAAAATACTGTGACAATGTTTCCAGTTTTACAGGATGTCTGTATATTTTACAACTTAAAACTATTAAGCGATATAATGTTAATATACATACTTTAACTAACAAAATCTGCCTTTTTACCTTAAGATGTAGTGATAACCACCACAATAATACAGGTGGCACACCTTCATCATAAGTGGCCTGTTTATAAAACATTGACTATACTCGTACTGTATGTAGACGGTGCACAGGGTCATACACATGACACTAAAATAATACAATAGACATTAACTAAATAACATAAAATGTTACACAAAATGTTCATTACTATTAAGAACACAAATGTTTATTACTATTAAGAAATACAATTATTTATAAAAATGTAATCATACGTGATTCTTGAAATGTCCTTTTACTGTTGTTTTTTACTGTAAATTATATGGTTATTCATACTTTTTACTTGCAAAAAGTACAGTAAAATTACATGCACTGCTGTTAAACATTCACATTTTTTCACCGTATATGGTAAGGTACTGTAACTTAGTTAACAATTAATGTTTTTACTGTAGCATTTTTACAATATTTTTTCTGTAAAAAATTACTAAAAATGTTTACAGTAAAACAAAAACAAAAAAAACAAACACTTTACAACAGTGGTCCTCAACCTTTTTCACTCCAAGGCCCCCCTTTGTCCAAGACAATGTTATGTTATTTTTATATATAATGTCAGTTTATTGTTGTAAATATTATTTTTGTAGCATTTTAATAAGATTATTTTAATAAAACTAAATTTTACTCCTTTTAAAGACTCCCTGGTACACTAGTATACAATAAAACCTCATTTGTTAACGTTAGTTAATGCGTTAGCTTACAAGAACTAACAATGAACAAAGTTTTATTTTGTTTTACAGAATTTAGAATTCTTCATTATTATTATTAATTAATAAAAATACAATTGTTCAAGTTAATTCACGGTACATAAATGTAAACTGATGCAACTTTAAATGTTTAAAATGTTTAAGTAAATGTTGAAATTAACCTTAACAAAGATTAATAAATGCTGTAGAAGTGTTGTTGATTGGTAGCTCAAGTTAAGTAATGTAATGTTAACAAATGAAATCTAATCGTAAAGTGTTACCAAAAAAAGGTATTATAGCCACTAAAACGGAAATTGACTTTGCGTCATGCTGGTAGTTTCTGATACAGAGATGCTATCATAGCATCTTGTCTCTTTTGTTGTTGTGCTTGTTTTTGACAAATGCACATGAGCTCTTTCTGAGCTCTTATAAAGGGGTAATGTGTTTTTTCAATGTCTTTATGTAATGAGTGGAGTCCAATGGGAGAACTACTGAGAACATTGATTCTTGGTTGTAGACCACAGATCAGAGTAACTATCATACAACACTTGAAGAGGCTCGGGGGGACAAATTAATTGTGCCCACTGATAATGCCGTTTATTTGGACATGCAGACTGTGTTGACTCAATTTTAGGGTTGTATGCAGATCAATGATACTAATAATACAAATTATGATAATAATAATAATAATAATACTAAATAATTGCACTTTATTAATTGCACTTTATTGACTCCTCAAATGAATATAGAATATCTAAATATCTAAAGATCTAAATTAAGTGTTTTTTTTTTTGTTTTTTTTGTTTTTTTAGATATTTATGTTACATAGCTGCTTAGTGAATTCATGGGAGAAAGAGAGACATATTTTCAACCTAAAAAAAAAAAAAATTCCATAATTGATTTTTGGTTCAGATGATGTGAGAACCGATAGTAAAGACTGTTTATGTTCTGTTCTGATTGGACTCAGAAGTGTTTAATTTTGTGCAGTTCAAGAATGTCATAAAATGAGGTCTGACTTTCCTCATATTTGGACACCCAGAGCGAGAGTCGGGGTTCCTTCTGAAGACATCTGATGAAGCACAATTACCACAGACATCTGTCTATATTTAGGATTCAACAACTAGTGTGTGAGTGTGTTCAGTCTGCTCCTGTTTTACAGTGAAAGTAAATGAGGTTGTTAAATGTTTCCCCTTTGACCTCTATAAGATGTTTATAAGGTGAGAGTTCACATTTGGAGTTCATTGAAGCATTGACAGGAAGTCACGTCTCCCTGAGGATTGCGGTTTGGAGTTCAGTATTGAGGTTTAATGGTTTTAGAAGGAAGTTGGAAGAAAAAAAAAGTGTGTGATAATGTATGCAAATTTCTGACTATCGTCATCAATACAGAAACGTGATGAATCACACATCATTTATGTATGTTGCCCTGCATTCCAAGCGAACGGTCCTTGAGTCTTCTACATGTTAAGACAGACAGTTTTGTGTGTGTGTTTAAGCCCGAGGGTTTTCTAGTTATGCATTAACATTTGAAAGGAAGGTCAAAAGCACATCTGGCAAGAAGTTCATGTACAGAACACACATGAGGAGACCTGTCAGGGTCCTGACCTCTACACATACACACAACACACACGTGCAAGTCAGTATAAATTCTGCATCAATTTTATTCATCAAAGCTCAGTCAGCTATGATGAATACTGCATGATAAAGTACATCTTTGAGTTTTAACACAGACACACAACCTCATTTCTGTCCCTGTATGCTTGAAGTGTTTCCGTGTTAGTTCAGGATCAATGGGGGGAAATGGAAGCAACCAAAAGATGATAGATTAAACATTTGTAGAGTGGAGGAGAGATAAAATAAAATAATATAGAAGAGCCTGAATGGCATCAGAAATGAGAGAGAAGCATACCTTTTTATTATATGCATGTTCTTTATTGTAGTATTGCCATATTTAGTAAAGAAAAAAAACATGTCTAAAATTTCACATCCTTTATGCATGGTTAAAATACTGCATCATTACTGCTTTTTTCCCTTTTTTTGTTTTATTTTATTGTTTTCATTCATTCATTCATTCAATTTTATTACATATTTATTCCATTGCATTTTTTCCATTTTTTTTAAACTTATTTTGCACTGATTTGGCATTACTCATGTACAGTTTATATCTTGCCAGTAACGCATAGTAAATTGAGAGTGCGAGAGAGCATGTGTCTTTGAGAGAGCGAGAGAGAGAGCATTGAATTCTTCAGCTTTAAGCATATTGTCATTTTTCAGCACATGCAGTCATGCACAATGACACAGAGTGTGTGTGTGTGAGAGAGAGAGCTGGTACTGCTCTCATATTGTCAAGGCCAGAGAGTTGCTTTATGAGGCATCTAATCTATCAAAGATTCCTGACCACAGCTTTCAGCCCAACCAGCCTCTGATCTCAAGTGTTTTTCATTCAACAACTTTTGCTCTTTTAGATGATAAAACTCCCACTCTCACTGCAGCTAAGAATGTGTGCTCTCTGAAAGAGCCACGCAGTCCATTACAGAGCCACTCGTTCACCATTATGTGACTGAATTCCTTGAGCGCTAACGCGTGTGTTGTCATTAATGCTTAACAGTGATATGAGCATCCACACACTCCCGCTTGTGCCTTGTTCATCGCTTTATCATCTTCTATTTTTTATAGTGCCGTCACATTTTGTTGGCAAATTACCAATGTAAATTCAAGTAGGCTAATGCTAAATTATTTCTTTCTAATCCTGTGGCCTTCAAACTAGTTCTGTTAATATTTTTGAATATCAAAGAATTGCAATTTTTGAGCAGTCTTAAGTGCAGTATTGTCGCTGAAATCACATTAAGTGAATTTCCACCGTCAGTCTATCAGTGCGCTCACTAGCGTCCTGTTAAATGAACTGAGCTAACCTCAACGGAGAACTCGGCAAATGCTGGCATAGCAAAGTTCAAGTGCTGTCGCATGTGACAGCGGCATTAGCGATGTACTGTCAGGACCCAAAAGCACTTCACTTGAAATCCGTGAATATAATATATCTGGGCCTGGTCCATTAGAGCTGTAATGTCTCTCTCTCTCTGTGTGTGTGTGTGTGTGTTCACACACTGTTAGCTTGGCAGACGCTTTGAAAAAGTGTCCACTCTTGACTTCACGTCATGCTGGTAGTTTCTGATACAGAGATGCTATCGTAGCATTTCGTCTCTCTTTTGTTGTTGTGCTTGTTTTTGACAAATGAATGTAAGCGTGTAGGCGTCTAGCCTGGGCTGTGACGTCACCTTAATTAGCGGGTGTATTTGTTGCCTGGACAGTGTCTCATTAAATGAACAGGTTTACCTCTCTATGGAAATTAAACATCTCCCACAGCCAATTCATGTTCATTTAAATATTCTGCTGACTAACAGAATATGGCTGTGGTTTTATTGAACACATTTGTTCTTCTGAACTGCTATCAGATGATCTATAGAGATCAATTCATTGTTGTCTTGAGCGCTGTCATCTTTATTTTTTTGACTCCTACAGTATGAAAAATCATTTGTGAGATATTTTGAGATTTAAGCTCAGCCTGAGGCAGTCAAGGACCTCTAGAGGTTTCACCAAAGTCCCTTTTAAAGACCCCATTAACTTGCTTGACAAGTGCAGTTTTCTTTTCTGTTAGAATTCCGATTGAAACAGGACATTTTGGTGGGACATGACGAACTATGCTGTGCTACTTGCTAGTTGGTTTCAGCTAGTGTTATGTATTAGGACATTCTTATCTAGAGAGCGTCTGATTGGACAAAAAACTAGAGCTTGGTATTGACAAATTTCACAATTTGATTCAATTTCGATTCACAAGCTTGCGATTTGATTCCGATTCAATTAGATTAATTCAAAACGGTACACTAACTTTTACATGCTTGCTCTCATAAAAACTTTATGTATCTATTCAAACGTGCATTCATTATTGGAGAACAGTAAAAAAATATAATGAATATGTAAGCTGGTGCATATTTTTAGCAAAATGATCCTTTCTAGAGTTAATTTTTCTTGCTGACTATATCGAGTTTATGGACATTGATGGCTTTTCTGAGGTATTTATATTTATAAATGTGACATTACATCACATCATTTACAAGCTGTTTTATTGACGTCTTTCCGCGGTTGAAACACGCATTGAACGTTTACATGATATGGATTTTGATAAATTGTACTATATCTTTTAACATACCTTCTGATGTTCATTCATGTTTATTTCGTGCTGTAACTAGTAGTAAAGTGGAAGAGATGATCAGTTTACATGCTGCTCCGCACTGCTGCTTCACTTGATCTGAGGCAGCTACAGCGATCCATCACACAACATTAAAGAGCGCCAAAACAGTATTGTTTGAATTTCAGAATAAAATGGATAGAATTTGAAATCTGAGACTTGATTTCATATCAACAGTAACAAAGCTTATTGCAATTTATTGTATGGGAGGCACGCTACAATGTTCAGTTTTTAAAGAAATTAATACATTTATTCCACAAGGATGCATTAAATGGATCAAAAGCGACAAAAACATTTATGATGTTATGCAATATGTGTATATATATGTATATGTATGTGTGTGTGTGTGTGTGTGTGTGTCTGTGTGTGTGTGTGTCTGTGTGTGTGTGTGTCCTTCCACCTAATTGCACATGTTCGTTCTACAGCAATAACACAATGTTTTGCCTTTACCAACAAGAATGGAAGAACTTCTTTGCTTCTCCCATTTAGTTTTCCACAAGTGTCACCTCCCCCTATACTCTCTCAATTCTTATATTAATCTATAATTCAGCTGACAAACAAACACATGTGTATTTACGTTCTGTCCACATGGATGACCTGAATTACTTTGATGCGTGACTGAACAGACTATTGCGCGGAGTCTCTTCAGAGAGATAGTGAAGAACACTGGTAAATTATTGAGAGTAGAAATACAGAGCAGTCCCTCCTGCATAATGAAACAAAAATAAATGAGGAAAATGGGACAGGCCTTGTAACTGGAGACTGTGCTTGTGTGTGTTTGTTGATGCAGTCAGGTCATGATGCATCTACTTCAGCCACATTAAATGTCAGATTTTTACTGAGTGTCTACAATAGTTAAATACACATCACAAGCCATTCATTTTCTAAGACAGTGCGGACTTTACACAGAACACTGGCCTTTGCAAAAAATGACCTTCACAGGCCTTTCACACATGTGCTTGAGTGTCAGTCGGAGATATGTAGAACCTATCATGTTTGCACATCTGATTAGAATATGATCAGAACCATAAAGAAATCTCATATTTCATTGTCATTCAGAAACTGCCGATCCTTAGATGTTCTTTTATGCTAATCAGTGTCTACTGTCAACGGTACACACATTTCCAGGCCCTTTGAGCCTTCTCGGCAAAAAAAATGCCCTAAATTATTTATGAATTTCCTGAAAATTTAAATAATAAAGTGAGATGTCGTGGCCTTTCTGAATCCCTCCGTCTTTAATAAGCTCTGTGGCGTATGACACGGAGTACCACAGAATAACTTTACAAGATTAAAGGCACTGGGTTTCCATATGAAGTGGATTACTGTAATCTGAATTTATTGAGTTTTCTCTATACTGGCTGATGTGGAAAGTCTTTTAAGATTTTGTAATGACATAAAAAAAAAAAGTAAGTGGTTTGAATTACAGTTTTAATTTGACTTAAATGAATAACTAATTGGGTTTTAGGTCAGAATCAGGGCAGTATCAACAAATCGTTTCAATTGCAGTTTTTCTGCTCTGGCACATTTAGAGTAAAAATAAGAGTAATTTAAAGGTAGTGTAGGCAATTTTTTTATAAACACTTTTGTTATACTGGTTGAAGTGCACATCATATCCTGATAGCAATCAATAATAGATGTGGTCTTGGTATAATTTTTGTGTATTTTTTTTTTACACATCTTCTGTGGAAGTCTCAGGACCAAAAAATGTCCATCCATTCATTGCATTCGGTCCGCAAACAAACAGCAGCCGCTTTTTAATGTTTCTCCTGGACCAAAACACCCAGCCTATGCTGAGTTTACACCATGTCATAACCGTAATTACAACCAGTGACGTGCTACCCGGAGCTGTTCACGTCCTCTGACATGGATTTGTGCGTTTCTATTTTAGCGCTATCCATGCCAAAATGAAACTGCAGCAGTCAGGTGGTACAAGTAAGAGCTCTGTAAGTTGTTTACATTCATTTTTTATTTTCTTTGAGACAGGAGGTAATTTACGCCATCTCTCGTCTCATGACGCTTTGAAGACTCTGATGTGTGCATTTATGTGTTCTGGAGGAGACTTCGGAGAGTGCTGTAAAGGGACGGTGGGTTTATGCTTTCAAAGCTAGCTTGCTATTGCTAGTTTCTCCTAAATTGCCTACCCTAACTTTTAAATATATTATTATTTTTACTTCATGTTTTGGATTATATTGGTACAAACTGATCACTGAAGATAAATCTAACAAAATAATGACAAAAAAATAGATAAATCTAACAAAATAATGAATAAAAAATACCATGGTGTTATCATGTATTAATTTCAAATTATTTTATATATATATATATATATATATATATATATATATATATATATATATATATGTATATGTATATGTATATATATATATATATATATATATATATATATATGTATATGTATATGTATATATATATATATATATATATATATATATATATATATATATATATGTGTATATGTATATATATATATATATATATATATATATATATATATATATGTATACATATATATATATATATATATATATATATGTATATATATATATATATATATATATATATATATATATATATATATATATATGTATGTACAGTGAGGAAAATAAGTATTTGAACACCCTGCTATTTTGCAAGTTCTCCCACTTAGAAATCATGGAGGGGTCTGAAATTGTCATCGTAGGTGCATGTCCACTGTGAGAGACATAATCTAAAAAAAACAAATCCAGAAATCACAATGTATGATTTTTTAACTATTTATTTGTATGATACAGCTGCAAATAAGTATTTGAACACCTGAGAAAATCAATGTTAATATTTGGTACAGTAGCCTTTGTTTGCAATTACAGAGGTCAAACGTTTCCTGTAGTTTTTCACCAGGTTTGCACACACTGCAGGAGGGATTTTGGCCCACTCCTCCACACAGATCTTCTCTAGATCAGTCAGGTTTCTGGGCTGTCGCTGAGAAACACGGAGTTTGAGCTCCCTCCAAAGATTCTCTATTGGGTTTAGGTCTGGAGACTGGCTAGGCCACGCCAGAACCTTGATATGCTTCTTACAGAGCCACTCCTTGGTTATCCTGGCTGTGTGCTTCGGGTCATT
Source organism: Abramis brama (assembly GCF_963993115.1). Taxonomy (NCBI): domain Eukaryota; kingdom Metazoa; phylum Chordata; class Actinopteri; order Cypriniformes; family Leuciscidae; genus Abramis; species Abramis brama. The sequence goes on from NC_139970.1 coordinate 27,932,093, forward strand.
GTCATGTTGGAAGACCCAGCCTCGACCCATCTTTAATGCTCTAACTGAGGGAAGGAGGTTGTTCCCCAAAATCTCGCAATACATGGCCCCGGTCATCCTCTCCTTAATACAATGCAGTCGCCCTGTCCCATGTGCAGAAAAACACCCCCAAAGCATGATGCTACCACCCCCATGCTTCACAGTAGGGATGGTGTTCTTGGGATGGTACTCATCATTCTTATTCCTCCAAACACGTTTAGTGGAATTATGACCAAAAAGTTCTATTTTGGTCTCATCTGACCACATGACTTTCTCCCATGACTCCTCTGGATCATCCAAATGGTCATTGGCAAACTTAAGACGGGCCTTGACATGTGCTGGTTTAAGCAGGGGAACCTTCCGTGCCATGCATGATTTCAAACCATGACGTCTTAGGCCCTGTTTACACGAGAACGCTCGCGGGTGAAAACGTAAAAATATTTTATCAGATGTGCCTTTCGTTTAGACGGCGACGGCGTTTTCGGAGCTTAAAAACGCAAAAAAGTGAAACCACCCTCCAGAGTGGAAATCTTAAAAACGCTCCACCGTCGCATTTCCGTCTAAATGGTAAAAACGCAAAAGTTTGCTAGACAGTGAAGGCACCGATCAGTGCTTCACATTGCCACCTAGCCGCCTGGAGTGCATACTACATTGAATTTCACACACTTTTGCGTCACCATATGCACGCAGATTTCCCCCGATAACGCTCGTCTAAACGCAGAATAAAAAGTGATCACTTTTGCGTTTTCTCTTCAGATCGTTTCCGTGTAAACGTAGCCTTAGTGTATTACCAACAGTAACCTTGGAAACGGTGGTCCCAGCTCTTTTCAGGTCATTGACCAGCTCCTCCCGTGTAGTTCTGGGCTGATTTCTCACCTTTCTTAGGATCATTGAGACCCCACAAGGTGAGATCTTGCATGAAGCCCCAGTCCGAGGGAGATTGACAGTCATGTTTAGCTTCTTCCATTTTCTAATGATTGCTCCAACAGTGGACCTTTTTCTACCAAGCTGCTTGGCAATTTCCCCGTAGCCCTTTCCAGCCTTGTGGAGGTGTACAATTTTGTCTCTAGTGTCTTTGGACAGCTCTTTGGTCTTGGCCATGTTAGTAGTTGGATTCTTACTGATTGTATGGGGTGGACAGGTGTCTTTATGCAGCTAACGACCTCAAACAGGTGCATCTAATTTAGGATAATAAATGGAGTGGAGGTGGACATTTTAAAGGCAGACTAACAGGTCTTTGAGGGTCAGAATTCTAGCTGATAGACAGGTGTTCAAATACTTATTTGCAGCTGTATCATACAAATAAATAGTTAAAAAATCATACATTGTGATTTCTGGATTATTTTTTTTAGATTATGTCTCTCACAGTGGACATGCACCTACGATGACAATTTCAGACCCCTCCATGATTTCCAAGTGGGAGAACTTGCAAAATAGCAGGGTGTTCAAATACTTATTTTCCTCACTGTATATATATATATATATGTATGTATGTATGTATGTGTATATATATGTATGTGTGTATATATATATATATATATATATATATATATATATATATATATATATATATATATAATTATTTTATTTTTTTACACCATAGTAATGTTTTGTTTTTGGACATGTACTATGCTGCCCTACAAAACAAAAAGGCAGTAACTGCATTTTTGGTGAAAAATGAGTTATTCTCATGACATTCAAGGCATCCTTTGTTATGTGACAAAACATACATTTTATCTCAAATGTGTGTTGTTTTGGAGAAAAATGGTAATAGTTTTTGGAGAATCTGTAGTTACTGCCTTTTTCCTTGGTATGGTGCCACGTTTTTGGTAAGTAATACAAAGCAAGTTTACAAAGCAAGAATACAGTAACTGCAAAATAGGGGTAAAATATCAAATGAAATATGAGGATTGATATGTACAAAGAATAAGCTAATATAAAGTAACAAAACAGCCACATGTCCAATGATCTACCTACAACTACTTAGGCTGGATGACAGGATAACTTTAAAGTCATTTTTCTCAGTTCTGCACTCTACGTAGTTACTGCCTTTTTGCTTTGTAGGGCAGTATGGTAGTACCATTGCTTTTTTTTTAAAGTAAATGTTGTAATCTTTTAGTACCATGCTATATATCATGGTACTTTTGGGTACCTTCTTGCATTGTTTAAAATGATATCTATTGTAAGTCACATTTATTTTAAATTATGCATTTGGCAGACACTTTTATCCAAAGCAACTTACATTTGTATTGAAGGTATACATTTGATCAGTTCATGTTAATTAACTTAGTTTCACAAAACTACCCAAGTGCATTATTGTCAGTTAGGGATCAAAACTTGAGCCAGTGACAGCCCAGTGACAAATTCAAACTTAAAACCAATTTTCTGTGTTTTCAGAAAAGCACCAGAGATGCTTTTTAGATTTTCTGCCGAGTAGTTATGTTTACACCTATTGTCAGAAGCAAGATGCATTGTTTCAGAGATGGAATAAACCAGGGCCAGATTTGTCATTGAAAGAGACCTAGCCCAAAATCAAAGAACATGCAGTGAACTAAGTAAATATGCTGACTGTTGAATCGAGAACAGACTCTATGAATGTAAATGAGCTCAGTGTGTGGCTCAATGTATCTCTTTTCCTGAGGGAAAACCCAGTGAACAGGGCGAGATATGAATTGTTTGAGAGTGAAATCTATAACTGATATGACCGTCTGACTGTTTGCATTCCGACTCCAATGAACACTTCCAAACCATACTCATAATGTTTCCACACACTTCTGTGGCGACTTTGTGTTTACAAATGGTTCTGTTTGGACCAATACAGATGTAGTGTTTGATCAATAGCATGGTGTTTAAACACTTTTTGATTGTGATCAGGTGTTCGTGAAAAACAGACTCAAGTTATTGTTTAGGCTACTGTCTCAAATATTTGTATAGTAAAGTTAGTAATGTGATGGGCTGTACATCAGCAAAAAAAAGATCTTAAAGGTTGACGTGAGCCTCTTCAAAGTGACAAAGAGTGGGGAATTCACCAAGAATTTGCACACCGCGATAGCGTTGTTTATTTGCATGTGCTGTCTTGTTTTTTTTGATTAATCGACTCACTCAACGGAACTGCGCAAATCGGGTAATGGCACAAACACGGCTAAACATTTAAAGCTGAAAGGAATTTAAACAGCATTTTTTAATCATCATCGTTTGATAAATATCTGCTGTCATGATCAATAGAAATGTAAATAAACATCTACTTTTCTGTTAATTGCGATTTGTTAATTTTGTTTAAGGCTTTTATGTACTTTTTTTTGTACATGTGCTATGGTAATGACATAGCATACCATATCAAAGTACTTTTAGCAAGAGTTTTCAGACATGTTTTAAAACAATGAATAATGAGTCACATACTCAACCCACAAAATGCTTTTTGAATATAGCAGTTTACCTAAAAAGGGTGTATTTGTGCTTAAAGAATCAGTCACAGAGTGACACTATTTCAGTTTATTACAGTTTTTCACAATTGCTAAGAGAAATTTCTTGAAACCTTTACCCGTTTTCTCACAACATTAAACCAAAACAAAAAAACAAATCTTCAAACTACATTCACAAAACCCCTGACTCTTCTGGCAAAATCAAACGCGCCTTAAAACCATTTCACCTGTTCTCAAAATCATACAAAGCTTTCAGGTCATACACACATCAGTCAATGTATAAACACTACAGATCATTCATTAGACACTACATTAAAAATGGGAGAACACCGCATCCAGAACATGTTGTTACAGAACAGAATGTATATTGTATACAGTAAACAAAAAATAAGTATATATTACATATACTTTATGTACTGTGAGTATAGTTTTGTATTGAATATTGTATATTGAATGTCTGCATATTCAGTACTTGCATACTGTAAAAATACAGTAGTCCAATTGCAAAAGCACAAAAGATCAAAGAAAAAAAAACTCTAAATGAAAAGTATGTTACAGTACACTCAAAAACATTGTGCAACTACGAAACCAAAGTCAATGAGAGATTCATTCTGCCTCAGCATCACGTCTTCGTGTTGGGTCCAGCCTGAGGACAACACTCTCCACACCTTGCTCTTTCTCGTCCTCATCCTCTTCCTCCTCTTTTGCAACACAAGTGCATCACAGTGCAAAAGGTGTTTTAGTGAGTGAGAATGTATTTAGAGTTTTGCAAAAAAAGAGTGCATGAGATTTGCAAATGGTGTCTAACTACCTGAACTTTTTTTTTAAGGTTTTGAAGAAAGAGTATTTATTTGACAAATGGGTTTAGGCCTTTGAGAATTTGGTTCAGAGAATGGAGTTTAGTGTTTTAGCAATTGTGAAAAAAAAAAAAAAATGTAAGCACCTGGTTGATGATTTACTGAAGATGGTTTGAAAAAGTTTCAGGAAATTCATACTAAACTTTTCTTCTAAAGTAGAAGAAAATTATAGTAGAATGAAACAAATCCAGCTTTGGTCACAAATTATAAAAGCAATTTAATTATTCATAGAAATAATGCTACTACCACCACTACTACTACTACTATTAAAAGTATTTATGAAAAAGAATAGAGCAAGTTAATTAAAATCCTGCTAATGTCTTAAGTTTCATACACCATCTAAACTTTGACCTTGAAACAATTACTAATGAAGGTCTAATCCAGATCATTACCATACTAATGACCGTAACCATCTTCCCCTTCCCTCAGACATGACATCATCTGGCATGATGGTGTCAGAAGCGTCTGTGGAAACACAGTCCAGAAATGTTCCTCACGCCAAGCGTTTTCAGTCGTTCCGGTCGGTGAAGAATGTCAGATCATCAGAGAAAATTACCACGGTAATTAAACTGATGGATACTTATATTCCTGGAGTGACTTTCCACTCCCATTTAAATATCAACTCTTTTAATACAGCCTCTACACAGAGCTGAAGAGCAGAAGGTTGGTGTTGCTTTTTATATGTGGTTTTTCATTGCCCTCTCACCCCGCTTAAAATGAGGTGGAGTTAAAATAGATGAATCCAGCGCTCTTTCATCAAGATGTGTTGATGAGTGTCTTTCAAGTGACTTAGGGTTGCTATTTGGAAGTCAGTATTGCAGTACATGTATAAAATTGTGAAGCAAAACAAAAATACAGATTTTCCAGCCATATCAAAATATGTTCCTATGGAAAAATTTCATATTTTGTAGATAATTTACATGGTGCTTTACTTCTCAAGCCACTTTATTGTTCATTATCTGTTGATCTTAAAGCAGAATATTAATTAAAATATTAGTAACAATAATTACTTTATTATTATTATTTATGAAGGTGATTTTACAGTGACAATTAGATGAATGTATTTGGAAGATGTTTTTAAAAAAAGTGTTTTATCAGTTCATATAAGTTCATGCGTTCCTTAGCAATATAACTCATGATTTTGCTTTGCTGTGGCATTGATTTTAAAGTGTTATCAGGTGCTGCTTTTATTCAATATTACACACAGTAAAGAGAGAGCTGGAGCCATTTTTGGACTCAAGTGTCTCACTCTTAAGGGTGCACTTGTGAGATTTCATCTCACAGTCTAATTTAATTTAACAAGGAACCCTGACGTGAAATTAAGAATATGGCTTGTGATTTTAACAGCTGTTCTACATAAGCACACCAAACAAATAGTATTGCTCCTACTGTTAGTGTAGGCATTTTGTGTAAATAGTTTATTGTTAATTATGTAATAAGGACTACTGCATTACTAAGCCAAATCTAATGCTAATTCTGCATTCTAGTTGTAGATTTAAAGCATCACTGATGAAGTCAAGAGCTCTTGATTTTAGAGTACGCTCTCATGTTAATCTCTCATTAATGCTTGGAAATCCATCAAATCTTGACTTCGAAATGATTTGAATGGTTCCTTTGGTCCGCAGTCTTATACGGACATATTTGGGGGCAATTATTCCTTGGGGAGATCTGGAAGACATTATCCCACCACAGTGAAAACACCACTCTTCTCTCTTCTTCAGCTCACATTTTTAGCCTGAGAGCATTTAGACTACTTGTTCTCGGAACTGTCTCGCGCTCAGCACTTTGTGCATGTTATATTTAGATTTTTTTTCTTCTATTTACAGTCTGAATTACATCCATAAATCAGTTTAACATGACTGAAAAGTATGAATAGAGCAAGTACCCCTTTTTTCATGAAAAAAAGGAACAAATCTCATATTTATTCTGATAAATCTTAGATATGTTTGATAATGGTTATCTAGCATAACATTAATTAAAATAATGGATTTTTTTGGCCTGTCCCACCTCAGGGGTCTTGACTTTCTCAAATTAAAATTAAAATCAGTCATATTTTGACAAATTGAATATTTTCTTTCTTTCTTTCTTTCTTTCTTTCTTTCTTTCTTTCTTTCTTTCTTTCTTTCTTTCTTTCTTTCTTTCTTTCTTTCTTTCTTTCTTTCTTTCTTTCTATGACCAATAATTTGTTTTACTGTTTGATTTACATTTCAATAATCTTATAAAACAGAATCTTATAAAAAATGTCTTATATTATTTAATTATTATGTAAGGATTTTTAATAACTAGCATCTCATTCTTGGTAATAATTAGACATTGTTCACAGGTAAACGCATAGGTATTACAGCGAGCTCTCGAGTGCTTGTGTTTTTGAAAACGTACACTCTTAATGAACAGATATTTAAACCTCTTGACGAAGAGTGTTTAAGGCTTGACTCCAACACGAGTCGAGAGCGTTTGAGTTACGGGCAGTGTGAGTGTGTGTGCACATTACATTAACTCATTTAGTGTGTCTAATGGGCTGATGCAGGGGTCTCGCACACGCCATTACACCCTGCACACTCAGTGTCACCACACACACACACACTCACGGGGCATATGGTCAGTTTGACTGCGTGAGCTCATGCGATTGACTCAACTCTTCAGAGACCAACCGACAGAAGTCCTGTAATTGCCATAACTTCATTAGCTGCGATTAGAGCACAAACACTTACTCAGGCCGTGAAGACTAGAGAAACTGATCGTGATGTTTTTAACGGTGACTTCACAGGGCAGAGGACGTACAGACATCTGTTTCTTCTCAACATCAGGGACACCAGAGGAATATGGAAATAGTGATGAAGGCAGTACTGAGGGAGAACGAGCTCATTCTCTGAGCGCTCAGCTGGCTATTTTTTTGTGTGGCTGAGCCCCTCAGTGGTCTTACAGGACCACCCATTACACACACACGCACACGCACACACACACACACACACACACACACACACACACACACACACACACACACACTGGCTCTTCTTGGTCCTAAAAACTCGTTTTAAAGGAAGACTCATGTAGAAATCTTATAAAGTACTTTTAAATTGACCATCTACACATCTGAGGCAGCATACAAAGATGTATGGCTGATGTCTATAATTATTTGTGGGAATAAATTATGTGTGTGTACTGAATTTATTTATTTGTGAGAATTTATCATTTTACTTTCAATGTGTTCTGATTCTGAATATAGGAGTCACACTCATAAAGGTCAGCATGATAACTAACAACAACATTATGGCATCTTGTGGCTGTCAACAAGTAACATACAAAGTTTAACCTGGCTTTTGGCTTTTGCTTTTTTTCGTCAAAGTAATGTTTAGTGATGTATTATCATCTAGTTTTCCCTGATGAGAGCAGGTAAATTTGCATTCCACAGATGTAATTAATTAGTGATTTAAATTCCAACCAAACGCATTTGTATTTGTCTCACGCATCCTCTGAAAAAAAGAAAAAAATATGGAACAAATCTACTGTTTTTCAGCTAATTTAGGAGTCCTCTGAGAAAAACCAGTCCTGTCTGGAGAGGAATATTGTTTTTAATTATTTTATTACTAATTTCTGATTTTGCCAACTTTTTGTCTCAAATACATTTTTTTTGGGGAGTCTGATATCTGCAGTAGTAACACCAGATATGAATTAATTAATTTCCTTAAAGGTGTAGTTCAACTAAAAATTAGCTAAAAAACACAAAAGAATATATTTTGATACAGGTTTGAGGTATAGCCTACAGGTTGCAAGTCATACAGGTTTGAAATGACATGGTGCATGAGCAAATAACGACACATTATTATTGTTGTGTATTTTAATGGTTTTTATTATCCAGACACCCGTATTTAGCAGCAGTGTGTGTACAAGGTCTCCAGCCACTGTATCTCATACAAGCACTACCTTCGTAAATGGAAAAAAATAAATACACCACATATGACATTCAATCACAAAACTTCACACATAATATTAATGGTTACTCAGCGTAACCTCGGTTCCCTGAGATAACGGGAACGAGCATTGCATAGCTTGCCGTGCTGCTGCGCTGCCTAAAGTGAGCTGTGCTAAACCGCTCCTCAGTCGAAAGATCTGACAGGTGGGCATTTCTGCACTGCTTTATAGGCAGCCGAGCTCGCATGTTTTGGCGGGCTGAAATGCCATTTGTCTGTGTAATTCACAGACGTGAACCAATCAGGCTTCAGAATTCAGAGAAAACAGGAGTTTTAGATAACTGATGCAAGGCGAGTGAACTGTATCGAAAGGGAACCGAACGCTTCCATCGGGACGTTCACGTTATAAAAACGTATTCACGGCTGTTTGCTCTGTGATGTTATGGAGGCTTTCAGGAGCTATTAAATCAAAACAGGAACTTAAAAGCTGAATTGGCCACAAAGGGTAAATGAAAAAGGGGAATTTCCACACAAAACCTAATCGCTCATAAAAAGCGGAACATTGCGAGAAAATTGCTGCTATTACCGAGCCACTGCAGGAGTCAAATCCACATTATATCTGCAGGATTTTTTTTTTATACCAATGGCACAGCTTTCTCTCTCTCTGGCTATGTTTGGAATGGCATACTTCTATAATTCTAGTTTTGCAGTATGTATGCACAGTATGCATATGTTCTGTATGCATGGAATTCCAATATAGAATCGCTGTGTGAAGTATACTACCAGAGCACACTATGCTGGATACTGTATCCTACAATTCAATGTGTTAAACTTCCATTCCATTCCAAGTGTGAGGAATGTATACCACTCGTTAACTATGATTTTGAACTAGATTTTTTTCTTTACTCTTGATTGCCTAATTTATTACAGAGACAGTTGCTAAATTCTACACACTGAACATTCAACATAGTATGTGTCATGTGACCACTATTCAGTATGCTAGTGTTTAATCTTGAACATTGCTCTATCCATTCATCCATCTGAGAGCTATGCTAAGATGGCTTGTACAAACATTTTAGCCCATTGTAACTTTTTAAATATATCTTTAACTTTATATCAGCACAAGTTTGTCCACAACCACTTTTATGGAAACCATTCTGAGGTAGATGGTGTAAAATCAATGTTTAATTAGCACAATGGCTTTTACACTTTTTTTATAACAGGTACAGCTGGCACATTTTTTTTGGAATAACATGAGAAATAAGTGAAGAGAATGTAGAGAGAAGTGAGAGAATGAAGGTGTGAGATTTGGCCCGTGTTCTCACAGCTGTTTTTGAAGTGTTTTTTTTTCACAACAGAGTTTGATCATGATGAAAATATGCAGTGCAAGAGAGAAACATGAAGATGTACACTAGAGAGCTAAAATATAGAGAAGTGATAATTAGAGAATGAAGTTCATTAGAGAGGAAATGTGATCTGTGCTATGGTCAGATGTGTGAAAATGTGTGATCTGTGCTACGGTCATCCCACCTTGACATGCAAATGTAACTTATCTAACCACAAACACAGACATTTAATATTTAGCAGTATTCTTGACTGCACTGACACTATTGGATGAGGACTGAATTGAGATGGATGATGATATCACTGTTTTATATTTGTTATACACTCATTTCATAATTTATGAACTTTTAAAGAGTTATTAATCTGAACTGAATCAACACCGAACTGACTTCAGCTGAATTATGAATATTTACTATTGCCTTCTTTTAGAGCTTCTTTACAGCAGATTTGAATTCTGTTTACATCATTGATCATTATTTTCATGTTTATCACTGTAAAGCTGCTTTAAAACTCTGTATTGTATAAAGCTATATATATATAGGCGACTTGAGATCTAAATAAGTACATTTACATTTCTGTTTTTATATAAATGTAATTTTCATTTTTATACTTATATATTGTTTAATGTTTTTCTGTCTATCTGTCAATTATTTATTTATATATATATATATATATATATATATATATATATATATATATATATATACATATATATATACATATGCACATATACATATACATATACATATAGAATTATTAATTGTTTTACCAATCACTTTTTCGATCAACTGCAAATGGATGCGGATGGTAGAGGCTTCTGCTTTGTCTGGAATCCGCTGTTTTACATTTACTGTTTTACATAGGATACATTTTCCCCACACAGCTATCAGTCAAAACAAAGCCCTTAAAATATAATGACGAAGGTGCACCTTGGTGACATTTGTTCTCAAGCTATACACACACTTACAGTGCTTGTGGTAAATTTTTAGGATTTTTTGGGACGGCATGGGAAAGGGAGAAACAGATACAGACAGCATTCCTGCTAAACGATAAGCAAAAGTGAGAGGTCATTCATTTAACAGAGCACAGTGTGTGTGTGTGTGAGATATGCATACTGATATCTAAAGCTATGACTCAACCTAGAAAGCATCAGATCAGATCACACAGACACACACACTGAGACAGAGAGAGATCAATGCGGCTTGTTATCGCAGCTGCTTTTCCTTTATTTATCCTCTTTTGACAGAAAGAGGGAAAAGATGGCTTGAAAGAATGCGAGAGCGAGGGAGAATGAGGCATCTGAGGACGTGTCTGAATACAGGAAGTTATTTTAGAAGATCTGGGCGGTGGAGGAGCGCTTGTCTCGATCTCAACACTGGTAAAGTGAGTGACGTCATCCTCTCTCTTGACAACTTAGATACAGCTGAGATCATTTGCCCATCACCATGAGCACTGTTATTTAAATCATTAGCCCACGTTTATTGTGGTTGAGCTTGTCGTTTTAAACAGTTTGCCAGAATTTTGACTTTTCTGCATAAAATCTCTTCCAGATTGAAGTTCTTGTTCAAGTATGCTTTTTATTTGAAAGGCTTATATAATTATTATATTAAATATTATAAAATAATGATTGACTTGTTGGTATTAACCAGAATTTCACTAATTGTGCCAGTCCTGCACCTTGTAAAAATGGCTGGTCTTTTCAAGTTTTATGCTCAGTGTGCTTCTATGAATGATTGTGGGTGGTCCTGGTGTGTTGAGACTGAGACTATTAACACGTGTTCTTATAATTGGTGATATATTTTATCATTTTGAAACAGCAATACTCCAGTCTCTAATTAGGAAAACCAGTGCAGTGCAGATCACCATGTTGTTTTATTTTTAAACCAGTTGTCCTTGGCAGCCAATTACAGAGCCCTGAATAGAGTTTATTTGACACACACACACACACACACACACACACACACACACACACACACACACACACACACACACACACACACACAGAAATCTTATAATGTGGCCTGAAATCTAATTTCTTCCTCTGAAGTGACCCGTGAAATAGTGTGAGCTCTTTGCTCCCTTGCTCTATGTAAAATCATCAGATTGCCTATTTCAGAATCCAATATGAACCCTCTCTTGTGCTCTTTAAACACACATACACACACTTACAGTAATGGGTATTATGGGCCCCTCCTGACCTGTTAGATTACAGAGGAGAGGGAAAAACAGATACGAAATGAAAGACCAAAAAACAACTCAAATACTGAGGGGACGAGAGGATAGTGGAGAAAGACAGAGCACAAAATAAGATTGAGGAAGTTAGTTACAGACAGAACAATCAAAGAAAACAAAGGATTTGTTGAACAAGCAAGAACTGATCTGAGCAGATCAGATAATGGGAGCATAAAGCTCATGATAAAGATGATTGGGGAACATTTTACAATAAGGTATTGCTCATTGTCAGTTCATGTTAGTTAATAAAAATGCAGTAATTCATTGTTAGTTCACAGTGCATTAACTAATGTTAACAATACAACTTTTGATTTTAATAATGTATTAGTAAATGTTGAAATTAATATTAACAAAGACTAATAAATGCTGTAGAAGTATTGTTCATTCTTAGGTCATGTTAACTAATGACTCCATACAGTATGTCAAGGATTACTATAATTTATTAACTACACTACACAGAAAACTATACAATATATACTAATGGTTTGGAAATGAGAACAAAAGAAACCATATTTTGCCACATAAAACATAATCATGGCTTAAATACATTAATCGCATCATATTATACAGTGAGGAAAATAAGTATTTGAACACGCTGCTATTTTGCAAGTTCTCCCACTTAGAAATCACGGAGGGGTCTGAAATTGTCATCGTAGGTGCATGTCCACTGTAAGAGACATAATCTAAAAAAAAAAAAATCCAGAAATCACAATGTATGATTTTTTAACTATTTATTTGTATGATACAGCTGCAAATAAGTATTTGAACACCTGAGAAAATCAATGTTAATATTTGGTACAGTAGCCTTTGTTTGCAATTACAGAGGTCAAACATTTCCTGTAGATTTTCACCAGGTTTGCACACACTGTAGGAGGGATTTTGGCCCACTCCTCCACACAGATCTTCTCTAGATCAGTCAGGTTTCTGGGCTGTCGCTGAGAAACACGGAGTTTGAGCTCCCTCCAAAGATTCTCTATTGGGTTTAGGTCTGGAGACTGGCTAGGCCACGCCAGAACCTTGATATGCTTCTTACAGAGCCACTCCTTGGTTATCCTGGCTGTGTGCTTCGGGTCATTGTCATGTTGGAAGACCCAGCCTCGACCCATCTTCAATGCTCTAACTGAGGGAAGGAGGTTGTTCCCCAAAATCTCGCAATACATGGCCCCGGTCATCCTCTCCTTAATACAGTGCAGTCGCCCTGTCCCATGTGCAGAAAAACACCCCCAAAGCATGATGCTACCACCCCCATGCTTCACAGTAGGGATGGTGTTCTTGGGATGGTACTCATCATTCTTCTTCCTCCAAACACATTTAGTGGAATTATGACCAAAAAGTTCTATTTTGGTCTCATCTGACCACATGACTTTCTCCCATGACTCCTCTGGATCATCCAGATGGTCATTGGCAAACTTAAGACGGGCCTTGACATGTGCTGGTTTACGCAGGGGAACCTTCCGTGCCATGCATGATTTCAAACCATGACGTCTTAGTGTATTACCAACAGTAACCTTGGAAACGGTGGTCCCAGCTCTTTTCAGGTCATTGACCAGCTCCTCCCGTGTAGTTCTGGGCTGATTTCTCACCTTTCTTAGGATCATTGAGACCCCACGAGCTGAGATCTTGCATGGAGACCCAGTCCGAGGGAGATTGACAGTCATGTTTAGCTTCTTCCATTTTCTAATGATTGCTCCAACAGTGGACCTTTTTTCACCAAGCTGCTTGGCAATTTCCCCGTAGCCCTTTCCAGCCTTGTGGAGGTGTACAATTTTGTCTCTAGTGTCTTTGGACAGCTCTTGGGTCTTGGCCATGTTAGTAGTTGGATTCTTACTGATTGTATGGGGTGGACAGGTGTCTTTATGCAGCTAACGACCTCAAACGGGTGCATCTAATTTAGGATAATAAATGGAGTGGAGGTGGACATTTTAAAGGCAGACTAACAGGTCTTTGAGGGTCAGAATTCTAGCTGATAGACAGGTGTTCAAATACTTATTTGCAGCTGTATCATACAAATAAATAGTTAAAAAATCATATATTGTGATTTCTGGATTTTTTTTTTTTGATTATGTCTCTCACAGTGGACATGCACCTACGATGACAATTTCAGACCCCTCCATGATTTCCAAGTGGGAGAACTTGCAAAATAGCAGGGTGTTCAAATACTTATTTTCCTCACTGTATATAGTTTACTCTGCAGTTCCTTTTGTACTAATAGACTTTAGTCAGGGTAGTGCCATATGTAATTTTTGACAGGAATGCAAATGAGGCTGTGAGGGATAGAAGTGCAGTGAGTTCAATGGATTGTACTGTGGTTTAACAATATACTGAAACTCAATAAAACAGTTTTGAAAGTTGTGAGTTGTGAAAATTACATGGTCCAGATCTAACCCTCACAGCTTCGTTTTCATCCGTGTTAAATACAATATGCCATAACCTGACTAAGGTCTGTGGCATCAGAGGAGAAACCTATATCTAGTTGGACATTAGTTGAATTATTGGTGGTATATTTGATTTTGGACATATAATTAAATAAATAAATAAATAACAGCACTGATTTACCTTATTTGATTTTGTAACCAGGTTGTGTAAACGAACAGATATGGTCTTTATAAGGAAAGTGAATAATTTTGCGTTAATATTCACAGTGGAGTTTAAAAGTAGTATAGAGAACTACACTATTTCACCAAGGTCCACTCACTTGAAGATTTCTGCTCTCTCAACTGCTTCATGTTGACCCCCTTACATTATATCTTGAGAATGAACAGGTTGAGAGGTGATATCATGTAATATCACACGCATGAGTTAGGATGGAGCTAACTGTGTGTTTTGACATAACCTTTCAGACTCTGTCTTCACCTTAGCTATGCTTGATTTAACAAACAGACACTTTGAGTTATTTTGAAGGTAAACACACAGCTATGCCATACATAATTTAAAAATAGTCTCTGTTAGCAATAGCGTAGCTTTCCAGTACGAGCTAGTTTTTCCAAAAAGTAAAAGTGCAATGTGACCAATCGTTACATTGCTGGAATGTTTCGCCGCATTGTGAAATGCACAAAAGTTTAAAGATAAATAAAACATACTCTTCAAAAGCACGCTCATCTGATATTGAAAAGTCCAACTAGCCAATTTGTTTGTTTCGACAGTTCACACAGTTTTCTGTGATGGGTAGGTTTAAGGGTAGGGTTAGTGTAAAGGGATAGAATATATAGTATAAAAATCGTTGTCTATGGAATGTCCTCCTAAAACATGAAAACACAATGTGTGTGTATGGCTATGACTCTTTTATAAATAAATTATAAATAATTTGAATATTACCAAACCAGCTATTTATTATTTAAACTAACTAATCCAAAAATAATACACAGCAAGCTTATATTAGCAACTACATTGTAGCTATTTATGGGGGTGAAATCTTTTAAACTAGATTTGCTTTTAAGGTGGCTTCAATATTTAAATCCACTCTAAAAACACAAATGAATGGCTTTTGTTGACCATGTCAAAACGTGGAGAAATAAGCCTCATAATAGAGCTGTTCTTATTTAAGTATTCTGCATTTGTTTTTGTCACTCCACAGGGAAAAGCCTCCCATTTTCATTGCAGTCGATGAATCCAATCTCTAATTTAACCTTCCCCTGTGTGTCTTCCCTCATTCTATTAGAGACCAATGTAAATCACAGCGCTTCTCTGCTGCTCGTTATCCATAGAGACATCTCTAAACGGATGCTGAGTGCTTGTAACTGTACAGCAGGTGACAGAGGCTTGACAACAGAGAGCGCTTGTGACCCCAAAAGCCCTGAACCGGTCAAAGAGAATCAGAGGCAATAAAAGTGGGCAGAAATAATCCAAAATAAATGAATTCATTAATTAGAAATGAGTGATAATTAATGGTTGTGCTTAATGAGCTTCAGAGAGAAGTGGCGACCTAAGGGTCAGATCAGAAAAAAACTATTGGGGAAAAAAATGGGAGAGCAGACGGATAATGGATGACAGAACAAGCATAAAATTGTCAAGTGCTTTAATTAAAAAAGAAGAGCAATTGTTTGTCATTCTGATAGTTACACTGATATTAAACCATATTTAATCTTTATAATCAACCTCTGCTTCTCAAGCTTTTAAAATGTGCAGTTTTCTATCACTCCTCTGGGAAGAGTTTACATATACAGTTTTTTAGCCTGCATCTTTTTGCAGATGTAGCTGAATATGGATTTATAGATGCTTTGTCATTTTTTGGATGTTAAAATACTTTCTTCTGTCTCTGGTTGACGTAGAAGCCATATATTGTGCTTTCAAAAGCATTGCTTTGTTTTGAGAAGTCTGATGTGTCATCTGTCTCAACCAATAGCATATTTGATGGGGCTGAACAGTCAGGCAGAAGGGGCAGTAGGGAAACAGTTTAATTGTTATTAGTCAGTTTGTTGCTAATGATATGAATTAGTTTTCCTATTCACAATTAAAACAGTTTTAATAGCCACATGAATGTACCACCATTCAAAAGGAATGGGGTCATTAGGATTTTTTTTTCTATTCTATTCAGCAAGGATGCATTAAAAAGTGACAGTAAAGGCATTTATAATTTTACAATAGATTTATATTTCAAATAAATGCTGTTCATTTGTACTTTCTATTCATCAAAGAATCCTTAAAAATGTATCACGGTTTTCACAAAAAACATTTCGACATTGAGAATAAAAGAAATGTTTCTTGAGCACCAAATCAGCATATTAGAATTCTTTCTGAAGGATCAAGTGTAATGATGCTGAAAATTTAGCTTTGCCATGAAAGGAATAAATTCAATTTTAAAATTTATTATAATCTTTCACCATATTAAAATTGTAACAATTTGTAAAGGTTTATTAGTTCTTTTTTCTGTATTTTTGATCAAATAAATGCGGCCTTGTGAACATAAGAGACTTCTTGTGGACCCCACACTTTTGAATGGTAGAGTACGTTTGGAAATGGCACATGCAAAGTAGGGTTTTATACGGTGGCCGAGAGAGCTCAACGCGCTGCAACTGAAGAAAACACATGCAAATAGAAAAAACACCCGCAAATTAAGAAAACATCTTCATCAGTTTCACAACACATGTGTGCTCCAAATACTCACAACACAACCAAATACAGAAACGCGCTGCAAATAGGACAGAACACAACGGAAATGTTTCCTGGGAACCCAATAAGTGACGGACGGACGGCTGGGACGTGCTTATTGCTCGTGAGCTTTACCTATGCCCTACTCTCTTAAAAGGGCAGACGGCAGAGCCCTTGAATTGGGCACTTTGGAGGGAGCGGGGCACTTGTGTGCCATTATGTTGATGAAGGGAGCAACGAAAGACAACGTAATTTCCTCATTATTTTTACCTGGGATGTTCCCATGACAACGCAGCGCGTGTCCATCAGCTGAATAGCTGTCTTACCAGAAATATAGTATTATTGCTGTTAACATAACTGTTGCAAATAAATATACATTTTATACAACACAGTTTTTAAAATATGCGTTTATATCTGTGTGTGAGTGTCTCAACTTTAAAACTTGCCTTCTCATATTTGGACCTATAGCTGCATTCTAACATTTCTTATGAAACTTATTTTAACATAACATGACAAAATGTGTACAATGTAACTGATGTATAGATTAATGTCTTTCCCTCATGTTCTTTTTCTCTATCTTTTTTTATTTATTTATTTTTTTTAGTCTTCAGCTCATTGTTCTTTTTAGTATTCTTATGACATTGAACATATTGTAAATACATTTTGTATATTGTATACGAAGTTGTATGTCATAAACGTGTCATCTCTGTATGTTTTGCAAAAAAAAATATAAAAAAATAAAAGTAGACAGCTGTAAGCACGTCCTAGCCGGGTCCGTCACTTATTGGGTTCCCCGGAAACATTTCCGTTGTGTTCTGTTCTATTTGCAGCGCGTTTCTGTATTTGTTTGTGTTGTGAACTTTTGCAGCGCGTTTCTGTATTTGGTTGTGTTGTGAGTATTTGGAGCACACGTGTTGTGAAACTGATGAAGATGTTTTCTTAATTTGCAGGTGTTTTTCTATTTGCATGTGTTTTCTTCAGTTGCAGCGCGTTGAGCTCTCTCGGCCACCGTAGTTTTAGAATCAGCATAAATCATTTTGTGATGACTTTGCATTTATAAGGGACAAGACTAACTATGAAAACATGTTATTCAGAATAATTAAAATGTTTTGAAATCTAGGGTGTTTCCAAACTTTTGGAGGGCACTGTATGTCTTATGTGTTCTCTGTACAGTATTCAAGTCTAGAGTACTTTTTACTGGACAGTGAACAGCTGTTTTCTGACTAAAGTTGAATGTCTTGGACTGTGCTTCACTGTACTGAGCATTGGAATAATATGTTATCTGTCTCTTACACGCGTTTCTCAAAGATGTTTAGTCAACACATTCAGCCCAGCCAGGAGCCCGTCAATATCAGCCGAATATTCCCACTCCCTCCAGATTTCAGCAGCAGCAGTCATGCCGCTTGTAGGACTGAAATTGAGGGTCCATGTTTTTATTTTTCTGCTTCAATGCTCTAAGGAGAAAGCAACAATGGCCATCGATGCAATCCAAAAATTAAATGCCCATTAGATTTTTACTGGTACATTCAAATCAGTTACAAAAAACTATTGCATTACACTATACTGTCATAGCAAAGCTGAATTTACAGCATCATTACTACAGTCTCCAGTGTTACATGATCTTTCAGAAATCATTTCTTATTATTATCAATGTTGAAAACAGTTGTGCTGCTTCATATTTTTTTTATGAAAATCATGATATAGTTTCTTCAGGATTCTTTAATGAATATAAAAGAACATTATTTATTTGAAATAAAAATCTTTGGTAACACTTTAGTTTAGGGTCCAATTCTCAACTAGTTGAGACTAGCAAAACTAGTTGCTTATTAGCATGCAAATTAATAGGATATTGGCTGTTTATTAGTTCTTCTAATAAAGCACATATTAATGCCTTGTTCTGCATGACCATATTCTACATCCCTTAATCCTACCCAAAACCTAAACGTAACACTTTACTATTAACAAGCAGTAATTAGGAGTTTATTGGGGCAAAGGTCATAGTTAATAGTTAGTTAATTGTGAGAATTTGTTCTCTCTCTCTCTCTCTCTCTCTCTCTCTCTCTCTCTCTCTCTCTCTCTCTCTCTCTCTCTCTCTCTCTCTGTCTCTGTCTCTGTCTCTGTCTCTGTCTCTGTCTCTGTCTCTGTCTCTGTCTCTGTCTCTCTCCCTCTCCCTCTCCCTCTCCCTCTCCCTCTCCCTCTCCCTCTCCCTCTCCCTCTCCCTCTCCCTCTCCCTCTCCCTCTCCCTCTCCCTCTCCCTCTCCCTCTCTCTCTCTGTCTCTGTCTCTGTCTCTGTCTCTGTCTCTGTCTCTGTCTCTGTCTCTCTCTCTCTCTCTCTCTCTCTCTCTCTCTCTCTCTCTCTCTCTCCTTGTCTCTCTGTGTGTTCTCCATGCCTCTCCCTTGGAACCTTTTGGCTTTGTCATGTACAGAGTTCGCAATTAAGACTCCTCCACCTCGCTAGGAGTGCAGTGTCCTCTCAATCTGTGTCTCGCCCCCTCTTTCCCAGCTGTTCTTCTGCCCATCTCTCTCTTTCTCTCTCTCTAAAGTCCTGAGCTGAGATTTCTCTGAATGAGACAGCGGATCTGAGATCTGTCAGATGAAAGCATGATGTGAAGCTTCTTCTGAAGGCCTCTTGATTTTGAGGGTTGACGGGTCTGTGTGTGTTTGTAAAGGTTTGTGTGCCGATGAATGTGTCTGTATGTCAGAGTGTGTCCAGAGTAACATGTTATTTCTTAGAGTTTGCTTTTAATGGAGATCTCAGTTATGTGTCATTTGAGCATCAGATGTACAGTTAAGTAAAAACAATTGAGCCATTTGTAGATATAAAAGAAACCGTATAGAGCTATAAAAACGAATGTGTATAGTATCTCAACAAATCTGAGCACAGTTTGAGATGAGTTGAAATCTCTTCTGAGTGGATTATGTTAGATTATGGATTGGGATGTGCTGATATTGAATATCTGAAATTATTTTTGTTATGGCAGAAAACATAAGAGTAAAATTCTATACTATATTATCTAAATAAAAACTAAAATACATAAAGTACATTTTGTAACATTTTGCAACAATTTAATGTTTGTATGCTATAATTTGTAAGGAATAGTGTACGATAGGAAGTTGGATTATTGAAAAAGAATACACACTCAACATTTTTGCAAACTTAAAATATATAAGTAAAGCTAATTCTATATGAATACAATCTATATTATTATAAATATAATATTAAAATAACACTTATGTATATCTTATTCTGTGGAGAAACACTGAAAAAGCAGGAACTAACGCAACAAATCTCCATTTAATCACCATGTAATCTCGCAGCTTGGAGAAACAATTGAGATGTTAAAGAGATCTTTCCTGGAGGTTGATCTAAAGTCCACGGCTTATTCTTTTCTGAAAAAGGATGTTTATGTGAGATTTTTCAGATAAAGATATGTGAGACCTGATGCTTTGGAGAAAATGATGGTATTTGTTAAGCTCTGTGTCAGAATTATTCTATTTAATTGTGTGACCAGTTACATTTACATTCACGCACCGTATGCAGTTCAGGTGTGTGTGTGTGTGTGTGTGTGTGAAAACCTGGGTGATGTAGAATTAACTGTAGTCGTATACTCTGCGTGTGGCCTTGACCCTTTAACACTCACGTTTGTACTGAGAAATCCACTATTGATCCTCCCGTGAGCCCTTACCAGCGATCAATGGATGCTGACTGTGTATGTATGTGTGTCTCCACTGGCTAAAGTTGGTTTATCCAGGGAATTGAGTGTCTAATCACTGTTCCTACACTATATGATGGAATCAGAGAGAGAGAGAGACGCTTGCCAAGAGTGTTGAGTTATTAATAAAGCCGTCTGTCCCCGTGGAGATGAGACAGCGATGTCATAATGGGTTGTGGTGAGGCAGAGGGCGGCAGTCACAGATGGTCTCGTGGATCATTACGGGCTCTGTGGCGTTCTTCCGAAGGTCGAGTCGCCGTAGCAACGTGGCATTTAATCGCTCTCTTACGTGTTTTGCTACTCTTTAATGCATGCATATGCGTGTTTGTGCACGTCAGTGTTAAATAGATGGGAAAGACAGATGGGGAATTGATGCTGAGGTTGGTGCGTGTGTTTAGAAAAAAATGACACAAAAAAGCATCAGAGGCAGGTGTTGAGGGGGGGGCGGCTTTGAGGTGCTGAGACAAGGTAAAACAAAACACTGTAGAGTAACAGTGTACACACACACACACACACACTTTGTGATGTTCCTGTGGAGAGGTGGCATGCGTTTTCATTTTTTGGCTTGAGCCAATTGCAACCCTGAGCTCTTGTCAACGGTGGTATTTGAAAGTGCTGACATGTACGTTTGAAAGCGCTAGACACTTTATTGTGATGATGTAATGATGGTTATTCTCTGAAAACAGCAGACACCACACATGCACTGCAGTCGTTTATCAGGGAACTGCACAGCTGAAGGTCAAGCATGTTTCCGCCACACATATTCAAAGCTTCAGTGTTCAGACCCTTATCTGAATGTTAAAGACTTCATGGAGCCACTGGTGGGAGTTTTGATCAATGTCTGTTCGCTTTGAGGTCGTCTAAATGGTGATGTACTCCAAAAGAAACTTTTAGTGAATAACATTAGCAATTAGCAAACCATGTTTCATGGCCAGGGTGGAATGCAAACTGAAGTCAGTTGACCACAACAGTGATTCTGTAGGCAGGTTTGGATTTAGAATATATTTTTCCCGATCAATTTTCCCCATAGTCCAAAAGCACAAGCCTTGAAATAAACCAGCCGGCTTTAAGATGAGTGACAACATTTGATTTTAAGCAAGACACATATGAAAATGATAGCTGTTTGAGAGACTTAGTTTGAGTTTAACTGTTATTCAAAATGCTTTTTAGGAGCAAGTGGTAACTTTTGAGCTGTTTTTTTTTATTTATTATTATTATTATTATTATTATACATACACTACTAAAGTGTGGGGTCAGTCAGTATCAAATCAGCATATTAAAATGATTTCTGAAGGATGTTACTGGAGTAATTGCTGCTGGAAAATTCTGATTTTCCATCACAGGAATAAATCACATTTTAAAATATATTAAAATAGAAAACATTTATTTTAAATTATTTTAAATTAATTTTACTTCAGTAAATTAAGTTTCTCTGTAATGTAAGTCTGTCGTGAAAGGTCAATACATTATTAAGTCTATTTTACTTTGTAGAAAATGAATGTGATTTCACTTTCAGTCTCAGACTATTGCACTAATAGTCATTTATAATTAGCTAAAGGACAAGTACTTCAATATGTTTAAATGGGAAATACAACGGCACAAGAAGAAAAAAACAACAGCATTTGTTCATATAATTTCACTGAGTTCAGGTGAGCTGTAAAGTTCAGGTGAGAAAAAAATTGTGAATTTCTTACTTGACAGCTTGACAGTAAAGTCAAAAGATTTCATAGAATTTGACATTTTATTGTATGTACAGTAGAATAAGTATATTTTTTCTTAGATTATCGCAGGGTTTTCCAATTGCAGACATATCACACCTTCAGTGTCTTTCCACAAGGCAATCAAACTGTGTGTGTTGGTGACCCCAGTGTCGTATTAAAAAATTGTGTATTGTTTGAAACCCATGTTCTCTACTGTATTGTTAGAGAGAGAGAGTGTGTGTGTGTTAGCAACAGATTATTCATTTCGTCCTGACAGTCCTGGTGAGAGGAGAGCCTCTGGACACATTTAGACTGATTCTGTACCTTATCACCTTCACACACATACACACACACAGAGCGCAAAAGACAGAGGAATAGACAACCACTCTGTCTCTCCGAAGTTGTTGAAGGAGAAAAAAAGAAAGAAGGACATATTTGAGGAGAAAAAGGGGAACAGGAGGGAGATAAGGATAGCACTGCATTGCAGCATGGGAGCCGAAAGAGAAAAGACAACGAAAGAGGCAACGTTTTTAATGATGCCCTTGGCACCTTGACTAATATACATCCATAAAAGAAGAGTTGACTTCATCGTTCAAATTCATTAAGTGTGTTGGAGTTAATGATCTCTCTCTCTCTCTCTCTCTCTCTCTCTCTCTCTCTCTCTCTCTCTCTCTCTCTCTCTCTCTCTCTCTCTCTCTCTCTCTCTCTCACTCTCACGTGCTGCGTCCAGTGCAGGGTATCATTATGTCAGACAGTAATGTTCCACACTTCCACTGAGAGCTGATTATACATCACCTGTGCCACACACACACACACACACACACACACACACACACACACACACACACACACACGTTTACTCCTGGCCACTGACAGTGTAAAGGTGTGTTCAGGGGTTTTGAGACCTTCAGAGAGCAAAGCTAATTACTCTCAGTGGTAATTATAACAGCTACAGTCACAATGACCTTCCAGTATGAGGGCGCTCGTGCGTGTGCATATGCAGCGTGGCGTGGCTCTGTGAAGCGTTTGCAGTATTCCTGGGAGTATCGAAGAAGTGCTGACCTGTAGATGTTACTCAGAGGACAGACATGACATGGTCTAAAGAGTACTTTTGTGCATATGGTGTTGAGGAGGGGCTTTATAAGCACATCCCCATGAGACATTTCAATAGTTATTTTTATTGGTCGACAGCGGCTACATTTTTAATTTCTTGTAATCTTCTATGGTCCAATTTTGGTGACTCTGCAGCTACTGCGTGATGCTATCATGCTAATATGGACCAAAATCTCAGAGTAATGTGTCTAGCACCTTGTTGAATCTATGCCAAAAATTAAGGCAGTTTTGAAGGCAAAAGGGGCTCCAGTGTGTGTATATATTTATGGCTGTTAAAATCTGTTTTTACTTTCCTTTTGCCAGATGTGGCAAAAGTTTTGGACCCTCACTGTGCTACACATTTACACAGCAGTTACACTTGCACATCTTATGTGAACAAAGCCCCATATTAAAGTCATATATCATTGCATGTCTGGGACCACATTTCTCTTTCTAATGAATAATTCTGAACATGATACATTTTTGTTTTGTATATTTCCAGTGGCGTTAAATGTGTCTGAGCTTAGGCAGATGCTTAGTTTGAGAACATTCAACAGCACTGACGACATTACAGATTGCTGTTGTTCAACTGTGTGCTGCTCTGGGTCACACCTGACATGCTGCTCATTTTACATTGTGTTCTTGCCTGGATAACAATCTTTCAATACAGGAGGATTTATGGATTTGCACACACAAAAACAAGTGGTTGTCCAAGAGGCACACATGAGCATAGTGTTTCTCATAGAGGGTTGACAGAGCATGCTAAAGTCATTTAACAATTTTCCCCGTAACTCTGTCTTTCCCCATCTTTTCTCTGACGTAAACACGCTCCTGAGGCAGGACAGATACTGTAGAAAACATGATAGAAAACATGCTTGATTAGTCAGGGTTAAAGTGCAATGACTGCCTCTTACAGGGGGAATAGCACAGCACTGAAACAAATCAAACTGAACGTTAGTGATTGGGATCGAGAGAGAGAGACAGGGAAAGGGGGATGGGGTGCAAGAAAGTGAAATCAACATAGCAGCCTTGGTAAAAACAGTCAAGTAAGGTTCAACTCAAACCAGTAGAATGTTATATTTCTGTTACACATTAAATTTGGTTATCCTGTACGTGACTGATACAGTAACTGTTGTGCTGCATGGCTTTACTTTCTCTATCTGTCTGAAAAGACAATAGTATTGCGATACTCCAAGACATATGGTAAAAGGTTAACAAAAAATGTCCTTTTGATTTAAAATGCTAAATTTGGTATTACATTGGGGGTGGAAATGAATAGGCTTGGATTTGGTGCTGGTTACCCAATGCAGAGGACAATGGTGACACCAGAATACAAATATTCATGATTCTGAATCTGAAAATACAGATGGTTCAGTAACCACTTTTTACTTGTAACAAAAGACGTTTGGCATTATCAGGACCCACAAATATTCCCCCATTGCATTATTATACATTATATTCCAAATTATATAGCGCAATTTAATGTAGTAGTAACACCAAAACTTTGTAAAAATTTTTTTTCACACAGTAATTTTCATTTTTGGGTGAAATATACAGATTGTCACTATATCCACGATACATATTGTTGTATTTTTGTATTGCAATATATTGTGACACAATATATTGTTACACCCCTAATATATATGTATACGTTTTGGGACAGTGAGTGAGATCCCCCCCCCACCCCCCCCCCCCCACCCAAAAAAAAAACCCCACAACAACAACAAATACTTTTATTCAGTAAGAATTCATTAAATTGGTCAAAAGAAACAGTAAGGATGTTACAAAAGATTCATGTTTCAAATCAATGCTGTTCTATTGATCTTTCGATTCATATAACAATCCTACAAAAACCAAATGATCATGCATCCATGAAACATTAAGTAGCATACTTCTTTTTTTCAGCATTGAGAAGAAATGTTTCTTGAGCATCAAATCAGCATATTAGATTATGACAGATCATGTGACAATAATGTGAAATTGACGTGAAAATTAAGCTTTGTCATCGCAAAAATAAATTGCTTTTTAAAATATATTAAAATAGAAAATAGTTATTTTATATTATAATAATATTTCACAGTACATATGTTTTACTGTATTTTGGATCAAATAAATGCAGCCTTGGTGAGAATAAGAGACTCCTTTCAAAACGTTTTAAAATCTTACCAACTGCAAACTTAATTCTTTTGTTTTTTTTAAACTTTTTTTTGTGTAAACGGTTGTATGACAATTGTACAATATTAGCAGCATTGAACTCTCAGCTGATTGATATTTGGTTTATGATATATAGAGAGCCTTTGCTTTAAAGGGATAGTTCACTTTGAAATAAAATTTTTGTATGTTTTAGCTTACCTCAAGGGCATCCAAGATGTAGGTGTCTTTTTTTCCGCAGTAGTTTCAATTTTGATATTTTTAGGTCAAACCGTTCTTGTCTGTCAGTCATATAATGCAGGTCGATGGTCACGGTCTCAAAACACAAGCACAGAGTCCAAATTAAAACAATTCCCCATCGTCCAAATTAAACAATTCCCCATCGTAAGTACACATTAATGGCCTAAGACACGAAACGAGCGGTTTGTGTGAGAAAACGAACAGTACTTATATCGTTGTTATCTCTTGAACACAGCACACGTCCAAATGATCTGACGGCGCGGGCGGGTATAGATAATGTAGCCAAGCGACATCTAGTGTATACATCTATACCCGCCCGCGGTTGGGTATAGATGTATACACTAGATGTCGCCTTCGCTACTGCAGTTCATTGGAACGAAACCGTAGCCAAGGCGACATCTATGTATATATCTATACCCGCCCGCGCCGTCAGATCATTTGGACGTGTGCTGTGTTCAAGAGATAACAACGATATAAATACTGTTCGTTTTCTCACACAAACCGCTCGTTTTGTGTCTTAGGCCATCAATGTGTACTTACGATGGGGAATTGTTTAATTTGGACGATGGGGAATTGTTTTAATTTGGACTCTGTGCTTGTGTTTTGAGACAGTGACCATCGACCTGCATTATATGACTGACAGACAAGAACGGTTTGACCTAAAAATATCAAAATTGAAACTACTGCGGAAAAAAAGACACCTACATCTTGGATGCCCTTGAGGTAAGCTAAAACATATCAAAAATTAATTTCAAAGTGAACTATCCCTTTAAATATAGACTCAAAATTATTTGGAAATATGGTGCTGCTTCAGTCCCTTCCAGTTTAGACTATTATGCATTATAAAACTGTGAAACAACTTAAAGTTTTCAACATACATCCTCTCAATTTAAGCAGTGATTATGCAACTTATAGGCATACCAATATCAAAAGTACATAAAAATAGACTTTTATTGGGCTGCATACACTTATTGTTATGACTGCTTGTCAGCAAAGGTAATTCAACTCTAAAATATTAACAATATGTTTATATGTTTTTCTGATTGGTTTACCTACCTGTTTGTGTTTGGAGTGTATCAGGGAATGATAAGACCAAATAGAGGTTGTGGTGGGGTCAGAGGTGAAAGGGGAAAATCCTATGTGCTGTGTGTCTTCCTCTAATCCTTCTCTTCTCCCTCTGACTCTGTTTGACTAGTTAATCCTGCACTCTGTTCAGGCCTGCTGGATTCTGAATGGGTGATTTAAAACTTACACAGCAACTGTTCTGTGTAACTGATGGACCTCCACCCTCTGACAGTCTGTCTGCTTGTCACACTGGTGTGGGATTGTTGTATTAGGAATTGTAAGTTATGGCTTATAAACCGGAAAGAAAATCGGCTCTAAAACCTGACAGAGTTAAGCTATTGTAAACTGAAAATATATGTCACAGTACAGTAAATCAGTTAAATTAGGAATGAATTTGGCAAGTCTACATCTAAGATGCTAAATTAAGCTAATGCAGGGGTTTTCAAACTTTTTGATGCCAAGTATCCCTTATGATGATCCCAACAACATTAGCAACATTATATAATTTCATGCATAGACCCATTTTATACTATTATACTAAAATTAAGTATATTTTAAAGATTTTCTTCCTAAATTAAGTAATTGATTTTTATATTATCAATGTACTGAAACAATAGACTGGGTAAACCCAGCCTGATCTGCCAGCGATTTGATTTTGCCCTGCAACTCAGGCTGGAAACCTGTACATTTATCTCTGCTGCTTCCTTTACACATTTGCGGGAACCAATCACAAACTGGCTTATCCACCTGGCGCGCTATTGGCGGGTTTAATCCAATCCAATTCCAGAGCCGTTACGGCTCTGTCCAATTCCTTTTAACCTCTCGACGATGCTCAATGGCTTCTTTTTAGCAAACAAATAGCTCGAGTGGGTGTAAATACCACTAACTTTCATGTTTTTTTCCGCTCGATTCCATTGCTGCTTCTGCAAACCGCTGATCAACACGTTTGGTTACACATTTCCTGCCTGGAGTTTTTGCGTTGCTGCAAAGTACGTCACCCGGATCGTTGGTCTGATTGGTTGAAGGACTATCCAATTGCGTACAGAGTCATTTGAACTATGCCCGTTGATCACGCCTCTTGTGCAGTAGAAAATACATAGCAGACTCCCCAGACCAATGTTCAATCTTAAAAGATTGAGCTTGGTCTGGTGATAGCCAGACTACTGAAACAAAGGGAAAGTATTAAAATATTATTAGAGAATATTTACTTATTAATTAAGTTACAGCATGTCATTTTTCTCCAATTAGCCTAATGTTAGATTATTTAAGTTTCTTACTGTTTATGGATTCTATCGTTCTATAAAAGTATAAGCCTCGAGAAATTGTGAATTATTGTGAATTTACATTTTAGACTCTTCCAATTTCCAATTTGAGATTAGAAAACAATTGACATTACTGTAAGCTTAATCTTAATCAAAAGTTTGATGTGACAGAAATCGAGTATATACTAGAAAAATATATAATTCATAGTACAAATGTAAAATTTCAACACTAATATTTAAGTTGTATTTCTTCATTTGCAAATGCTAAAGATTATAATCAGTCTATAACTTGAAACATGCTCACTCACTGTAATCCTCGCTGCGAGTGTTGTTAAACTCATTTCAGTGCAGAAAACACTTATGCTAGTTACATGTATGTAGTCAGTAGCCTACATGTGAAATGCTTTTCACAGACAGTTTCCATAGGTAAAGCATGTAAAAATTGTTTCTTTAAGTGGATCAAAGTGTAGTGTTGGCACTTATATGTTGGCAGGTAGCCAAATGCACACAAAGGAATGAAAACAACGCACTCTTTATGTCTCTGAAAGACAACAGCGCTGAGTTGAACAGACGATCACAATTAATAAACAGACCTGAAACGGCCTTTTGTGACATTTGAATTCTCCGGTGCAATGCAATCTCATGCACAATGCAGCACAGTGATTGGGGTACACGAGTTTCTTCTCATTAATAATGCCGTCCAAGCCGCTTAATAATGAACCGAGTCACTCGGAGACCCTTGTACAAGTCGCACGCGCTTCAAAACACGCAGCGCATACTTAATTCAATTGTGGCCTTTGTGATTAGAAAATTGCACTAAGCAATGTCGCGATTTCTATTTAATGTTGGTATATTGTGCGGCCGTAGACTAAACTGTGTGTGTGTGTGTCATTCACTGAAACGCATATTTAGCTGCAGCCAAGTGACTTTGCGCGACCCACCTTTTACCACTCTGCGACCCACAGTTTGAAAAACCCTGCTCCTTTTTTTTTTTTGCTTTATTTTACAGTGGAAACTACTGTTCTCCATTTGGACACAAATATATTAGCTAAACATGATTATTATGTATGTCATGATGTGTACTAACTCTTCTCGCTGAGTAGAACGATAATAGCCGTTTGCAAACATAGCCTACCAAGCTAGTTTATGTGCTTTCTTTCTCATTCAGTCCATTTCCTTTATGTACCCTGCTTGTCACTGATGTGATTTGTACAAGCAGCAAATCTCAGCAAATACAGCATGATTTAAATGTTTCTGTCAACACTGAACCAAGTTCTGGGAGTACACAATGCATCTTATGACACATTTTGTAGCTCAAACAAAAGCCTCCGGTTCTGCCACCTGACACAAATAGAAATGAAAATAAAGTCAGAGAAAGAGACCCTTGTAACTCATTTTTTAGGATTCAAAGATAACACATTGAACTGAAAAGAGAGGGGAAAAAAATGCTATAGTAGATTTTACCAAACACCCTCTCTTCCTGTTCCTGTACAGTAGAGCTAGACAGGGAAAAATATGACTGTGATGAGTGTTTGTTAGTGAAATTACCCCATGATTGCTCTATTTCTTACCAAAGCCTTTGGAAGCAAATTAATGAGTTCAGTGCTTATCCACATGACCATCGGGGGACAAATCCAATTTCGCCTGTAAAATAATGACAGCCCCTTCTTGGACCTCAAAAGAGACAGGCCAAATTACAGCCAACACTTGATCATCTGCTTCAAAATGACCATGTATTTCTCTAGAGGGAGGCTAAAACCGGCTTTGATAGTTTGCCTCCGGACAAGGATGAATTTGTGGTAGAGAAGATGCTGTTAATATGTGGAGAATGCCTGCTTACAAGTAAGGATTTCCATTTGGGACTTGATTAAGGTCAGTGTTTAGGGTTTGTGGTTTAAATATACAATTATTTGTTTACTATTAGTGAAATTCAAAAGGATAGACTATAAGAGCTTTGTGTCTTTTGGCATTGTTCAGTGATACACTGAGCATCAAAAACTGTTTTTTTTTTTAAAAACAATAACAACTTATAAACCTTTCTAAACAGATACAACTGGATCTAATTTTTGATGTTGGTTTAATACTGTTCAAAAAATGTTGTGGTTAATATGATTTTTTAAAAAGAAATGAATAATGTTATTCAGCAAATTGTCATAAAAAGTGCAGTATAGACATATTTTAAACTTTTTAACTTTATTTATGAATAATCTAATTTATTCCTGTGTCAAAGCTGAATTTTCAGCATCCATTCAGTGTCATGTGATCTTTCAGAATTCATTCTAATATGCTTATTTGGTGCTTTATTATTATTATTATTATTATTATTATTATTATTATTATTAATGGTTACACTTTATTTTACAGTGTCCTTGTTACATATGTTACATGTACATGTACTAAATTATGCATAATTACATGCAACTAACCCTCAACCAAACCCTAATCCTCCCCTAACCCTATAGTAAGTACATGTAGTTAATCAATATTACTCAGTACTTAAATATATAATTACACTGTAACAATGACACCTTAAAATAAAGTGTGACCTTATTATTTTATCAATGTTGAAAGCATTTGTGCTGCTTGATGTTTTTGTGGAAACTGTAATGCAATTTTTTTGCAGGATTCTTTGATGAAGAGAAAGAAACCGCATTTATTAGATTCTTTTTTTTTTTATGTAGACTTTTTTTCACTACTATTTAATGCATCCTCGCTGATATCTTACCCCAGCTTTTGATCTGTGTAGTTGCTTGTTGTAATTTTTATTATAAAATCTACTTTGTGTTTTGCTCAGGAACATCCCTCAGCTGTGTAAATTCACATCTTGCTTCAATATGCAGCACTGCATCAAATACGCTTAGACCATCTCATGGCAGAACAACAAATAAAAGTCATTCCACTCTTTTTGTGAATGTAGGCTTCAGTGATTTCATTTAAAAATACATAATATCTGTCAGAGGATGCTCTTCACATCAGGAGGTGAAATATTGCCTGAAACATGGGTGAAGTAGATTATCTCATTAACTTTAACAGGCTCTTTTTTTTTTCTCACTGAGATCTAATGGAGAGGATTCGGTCAGTGGATTTTAGAGGAGGCGCCTTAGTCCCGTAACTGTGTTTGTGAGAGGAGGTGATTATAGCAAAGAAAGAGAAAGACAGAGGGAGACACATTTGTTGTGGGTTATTAACTTGTGAATGAGAGAAAGTGAATCGCTGTGTTTGTATGGAGCATTACCTCCCAATTATGCAGTGAACGTCTGCGTATGTGATTATCACAGTTAGTGCTCATGTGATTTGTCTTTAATTCTATCTATCTATCTATCTATCTATCTATCTATCTATCTATCTATCTATCTATCTATCTATCTATCTGTCTATCTGTCTATCTGTCTGTCTGTCTGTCTGTCTGTCTGTTTGTTTCTTTATTAATAGCAAACAGCAAAATACACTACGATACATGAAGATCTAACCATCAAGAATATTTAAAAGTTACGAGTTTATTCCTTCCTGTGTTCTCAGCATGTGAGTGTGTGGGATGTTTCTAGCTCAGCATCATATGTGCTGTCACACTATAATTTAAGGAACTAAAAGCTAAGGGCCAGTAGACTGTCTGAGAGGCCATCTAAGAAAAAACCTGCAAGCAATTGAGCTGCTGTGAGTTCTTCGCTTTAAACTCGCCAAACATTGAATCAGCCAACCGCTGTTCTGCTTGGAAACCTCGAATCTGACAGAAAAAGTAACCCAAGCACACCTCTCCCCAGACCAAAGGCGTTAATTATGTTTAATTGTAGGATATTTCTTAGTAACTAACTTTAATGGGTAACACTTGTCAAAGTCAGGTCCTGCTCAGTTGGGTTTTGGTGTACAGTGCCAAAACTCTCTGTGTGTGTGTGCGCGTGCGTTTTCCCTCAAGAGATCTTACACCATCTGAAAGCAAAGGAGCTCTTACTCCATCAGGAGATCTTACACCATCTGAAAAAAAAAGAAAAAAAAAAGAATAATCTTTATTGTCATTGTATGCACACAGTAGTACACATCAATGAAATGGAGTTAGCAGCTCTAAAAAAAGACGCATAAAACCGTTAGTTATCAAAAACTTTTTGGAGTAACAGGCTTAAATTTATTTAAATGTTCACTGAAAATCTTTAAAAGGGTGTGGGCACCATTCACTTCCATTATATGGAAACAAGCAGCCTGAACATTCTGCCGAATCGCCTCTTTAGTCATCCGCAGAAAAAAAGAGTGTTCACTTTCGAGTAAATTGTCTCTGATATTTTCGCTAATGTTTCTTGAGTTTAATTTATGCTGTTTGTCATAATTCTGCTTCTTTCGTGAGTGGCACGTTTGCAGTAGTGTGCAGCATGGTCATGCCATGTGGTCTGAGTCCAGATCAAGTTCACTTCCACTTAACTCTGCTCCATCAGATCAAGTTTTAACACCCCCCATCCTCTGTTTACACACACAGCATTTCGGATTTGAAGTTCCAATTGGCAGCATGAATATTGACCTTGAGTCTCTCAGCACATTTCAGATCATGCCCTTCTCCGGGTGAGTCTGGGCTTATGGTGATGATTTGCCCATAGGAGACGAGTTGGAAGGATTTTTTTTTTGCTCTGTCCACGCCAAACTTATGGTTGACTATCTCGTTTTTTAATTACACCGCCCTTTCATATTTTCCTTTCACACATTCTTTTGTTCAGCCAGCACGTTTAATTATCTCTGCTTGATTCTGGTATTATTTTACAAGAATGAAGACTTGACTGTACCCTCAACCTCCTAATATTGCAGTCAATCCAAATGAATGTGCTATATTGGCATTGCACGCTCTCTCGCTCTCTCTCTCTCTCTCTCTCTCTCTCTCTCTCTCTCTCTCTCTCTCTCTCTCTCTCTCTTCATCAGGCAGAGTATTCCCTCACTGTCCACCCTCGTTTCCCACATCAAACGTTGTAGTGCCACACATTTCTCTCTCCTCACCCTTTGGGTCCAGCTGGCAGCAGCAGTCTGTATGCCATATGGGCCACTGCTATATATAGACCAGCACTTTCACGTCTACTGTAAATCCCTCCATCTACTCTATAGGGCTGATGAAGGTCATGAACTTACAAAACGTGCAAAACAAGAAGATGTCTATGGAGGTTAAATCCCTTAGCACGAGAAAGCGATAGAGACAGGTGGATTATCTAACCTTGCCGTGTGTATGCACCTTGGTCAGTGGACGTGCTGTTAATTCATAGGATTAAGCACCGTAATATGAAATTGTTTGTACAGGGCCTGGGATATGATCAGGCCATGTTTTTTTAAACTAATTGTTTGGAGGAGAAGAAAGCTGGAAGGTTATCTTTGGTGCAAAGTTTTAATTTCCTGTGTTGTCTGGGAATTTCGACCTGTTGAAATAAGGCTGAACAATTTTTCGAAATAAAATTGATATTGCGATTATGGATTAGTGCGATTATCAAATTTATTTAATTAAATGTGCTGCAGTTTCAGAGTGAAGCATGACACCATGTTCTATGTGTGCGGCTCATAATACAGGGTTTTATCATTTTAGAGCAGCTCGGTTCATTTACTCTGCTCCAAGACCACCAAAATAAAAACTTTGAAAAGTTTTTATTAAATATTCATTTGTATTTGACAGTCTCATTATTACAATATTTTTCTTATTTTGTTTAATATTTTTGATAGTAATCACAATAAAACTGATAATTATTTAATAGTCATAGCCTATTGAATGGGTTGTTAAAACAGTTCAATACTGAAACTTTGTGGCAAGAGACATTTGTTGACTTTAAACATAAAATCCACATTTTTTAAGTTTTTCCCAAATAGTTCAGCTTGCAAAAAAAGTAATCTTTCAGCTTTTTTTTTAAGATAGTCATTTTTCTATGCACCTCTCTACAAAATCTCCCCGATCACTTTATGATGATTATTTCCAGTTAGAGCTATTCAAGTCATCTGGTGAAAATTCATGCATTTTATTGGTTCGCGACTGCTCTGTGTGGCAAACGTTTCGTTTCGATCAGTTTGCTTTGTCATAAACAGCATAATGAGTGTTTTCATTCCATAAGGAATGCCAGAGTTCCGTGCAGACCGGCGCGATCGGGTGGGTGAATTTGAAATGGGGCAGTGAAGGAAAACCATCAGAGATTCCATATATACTGACGTTCCACATACCGACATGGGCTTCAGTACGTGGAAAGATCCATTCAAGACGCTCATATTTGTGTTCTTTTTTTTATTTTATGAGACAGTGATGTTCCTGTCTTCAGTGCTTGGATTTTTTTGGAATTTATTTAGTGAACTCAGTATGCTTTTGGTGGAAAAGGGCAACTGTGAACCATTAAAAGAGAAGAATCAATAACTATAATCATACTATATAAGAGTTGCTAGTTTGCAGCACATGAACCTGATTTTCAGATTTTGCCTTTTTCTTTGATTCGTCTGATTTTGTTTGATGTATTGATTGATGTATTAGTACATCTAGATTTTCCCGACAATGCCATATTTATTTCATTATAGAGTTGTAACGTAGATCCCATTCATCTGTCTGTTGTAAGGAGCACATTTAAGCAGACAGAGAGAGAGAGAGAAATGATAGATGTCGTCTTATATCTGCCGGTCTGTATCGATTAATCTGTCACCATCGTTTGCTCCGTACATGCACATTGTTAGCGTGGATATATATGGCAGGGTGGTTTCTACTCCAAACACACACACAGATGATTTGTGGGCCGGATTATGGTATATCTCTGAACTGTTCCCCTGTTGTTCTGTGGTTCGAGGCTCTACACCAACACACACATGGAGTCGGTTTGGAGGGGAAGCATCCTGTCCACTTTTATGGGTTGACCAGTGCCAAAAACACAGACCAGGCCTTCATTCTCCAGATAAAGGACATTACTGTCTTAAGTTTATTTTCATGTCCAGACTTTTTCATCAACAGGTCTGGATTCTAGAATTCAGTCCAATATATGCCTTATAACAGTGCAGGAATGTTTACTTAATATAAAAAAAAAAAAAAAAACGAAACTAGAATTAAACAGCATATCTTCTGTGACTTTGCACTGTTGCCTATATCAGTTAAAAGCACATAATATGGAAAACAAAACCCTCAATTAATTCATTATTAATAATGGATTTCAAAGCTATCATATGACTTCAGCATAGTCGTATGCTCAGTAACTTTAATGTTACTTTTTGTAACAATACATCACCATCCTTGTAAGAACAAGAGTGCTGGCATTCTGCCTAAGATCTCCAGTTGTGTTTCATTTAAAATGTTAAATGCTAAAATCATAAGGGGGTTGGAACAACACGAGGACGGGTAAACGAGGACAAAATCGTCTTTTTTAGATGAACCGTCTCTTCAAAGGCTCATTGAGCAGCTCCTCATGGTAGGTGGGCAGCAGCTGGCACACGGGGACAGAGGACACAGCAGTTGTCTCTGGATCAAACGCACTGGGCATAATCAGTCTGAGAGGATCACATTGATTCTGCATTCCTCCAACTTTTGCAGAGGATTTAGAGCACAAAGGCAGATCTCTGTGAACTCTACTAGACAGAATCCTGCACACACATGTATTTATCTCTCTGCACAGCAGTTCTTTTGTTCTTTACTACATTATACCCCAAACTATAACGCCCTGTTTTTAGCTTTTCTTTTAGATTTAGTTAATTTTGTGAACGTGCTTCATAGACTATTTTATAGGATGAAGCCACAGTATTTTGTGTTTATCATTGAAGATACAGTTTTTCTTATAGCATCATACCAGGCAACGACAAACTCGGGTGCTTCTGAAATGAGAGAAATGATCTAGTGCCAGTATAAAACTAGTCCAGTACAGTGCATATTTCTATGGTAAAATTACCCGTATAAAGCGCATAAAAATGTTGCTAACAATGAGTCTGAATAAATGAACACAGTTTCTATCTATCTATCTATCTATCTATCTATCTATCTATCTATCTATCTATCTATCTATCTATCTATCTATCTATCTATCTATCTAATTTATATATTATTATTTATATATATTTTTTAGATTATTACTATTATTTATTCACCAAGGATACATCTTTGGAACTTTCTATTCATCGTGGTTTCCACAAAAGTATTAAGCTGTACAACTGTTAAACAATATTTCTTGAGCACCAAATTAGCATATTAAAATATACAGGAATAAAATAGAAA
Organism: Abramis brama; assembly: GCF_963993115.1. Lineage (NCBI taxonomy): Eukaryota > Metazoa > Chordata > Actinopteri > Cypriniformes > Leuciscidae > Abramis > Abramis brama. The sequence goes on from NC_139970.1 coordinate 27,968,376, forward strand.
AGGGTTATTTACCTTTTTTTTTTTCCACAATATTTCTTTGTATGTTTGATCAAATAAATGTAGCCTTGGTGAGCAGAAGAGACTTCTTTCAAATACATGAAAATAATCGGCAAGCATGTATTAAGTTTTCTGTAGGGACTATAGCTTTGTGTAGTTCATTGGTAGCTAAAGTTTGGATTTGACTATCTGAAACTGTTCCTAGATCAGTGGTTATTATGGGCAGATGTATCTTGGAACAGCAAATTAAAGCAGTTAGGTTGTGGATGGATTGCTACAAAATGTTGTATATGCAAGCTGAGGTCATAAATCAAATGCCATCATGTGCATGTTGGAGGCATGAAAGCAGAATGCCACGACTGCAAATTATGAGGCTGAATTGCAAGATCATGCATGATTACTAGTGTTGATGCCTGGATTTTGTGTTTGTTCTCTGGGTCAGCGAAATCCGTTTTGCCAATGTACATTATTACAATTTGATCTGAGAGCGCTCCCATGTAGAACTGTGCCTGCATCATGCACAAAACATACTGTAGAAAGAGAAGGGACAATGGATGAAAGATGTTCTTGTTCATCTCAGAATGAAGTGGCTTAGTGTTTCAGAGTGTTTTAGCCCACCTGCCTTCCATGAACACAAACACACTCACACATCTGCTCCACTCATGTATAATTATCTCTCTCTTAAGTGCTTAAGACCAACCATATACCTGCAGCTGCAAATCTTACAGATGGGATAACAGGCAAGGATCCAACACGTATTGACACACAATAGATTGGGTGGATCACTTCAGGTGTACAGCCAAGAAGAATAAAAAATTAGACATTACGTTTAAAAAGATGAAAATCTTTGCTTATCGAGTCCGAGAATATTCCCTCATTCCTGTGTGCATCACACACATCAACAAATGATTTTGTGTCTAGAGCAAAGAGCCATTGATACACTTACTATGGAAGTCTAGAACAGAAATGTGAAGCTTTTTTGTTAATGCATTCACATGAAAATGTTTGTTTTGAAATGACAGCAGTTCTGTATCTATAGAGGCTGTAATCTTTGCCAGTCATGCCATTTATCCCTTTTGTTATACATCAACATAATTTTATTTAATTTTATTTAATTTTATTATTTTATATATATATAATGTAAAATATATATAATGTAAAAAAAAATAAAAATAAAAATAAAAAATAAAATATATATATATATGTATTTAGTCTTACATGAAAAAATATATATAAAAAATTACAAATTTTATTTATTTTAAATTATATTTATTTGTAATTTTATATATATATATATATATATATATATATATATATATATATATATATATATATATATATATATATATATATATATATATATATATATATATATATATATATGTATATATATATATGTATATATATATATGTATATATATATATGTATATATATATATGTATATATATATATATATATATATATATATATATATATATATAAAAAAAAAAATTATTATTATTTTTTTATATATATATATATATAAAAAAAAAATTTATTATTATTTTTTTTATGCAAGGCTAGAGTCGAAAATTCTCTCTTTTTTTTGGCCTGGGAGGTAATGTTAATTTCTGAATAACCTACTGTGTGTCATGATCTCCTCAGTGCCTTAAAGAAACCTTAAATTTATGGTGTGGGTAAGCAGTCACTTTCCGTCTAATTAAAATAGAGTGCTTGTGTTGAATGGCTTGTTCCATCTCTCTCTCTCTCTCTCTCGCGCGCGCGCTCTCTCTCGCTCTCAAACACACACACACACACACACACACACACACACACACACACACACACACACACACACACACACACACACTCTCTCTCTCTCTCTCACACACACACACACACACACACACACACACACACACTCTCTCTCTCTCTCTCACACACACACACACACACACACACACACACACACACACACACACACACACTCACACTCACACACACACACACACACACACACACACACACACACACACACACACACACACACACTACGAATTTATAAAGATGTAAACAACCTCAGTAAAGCCATATGATGTCTGGTTTTTACCAGAGTACAGAAGCCTGTATAAATAATGTAAACGATCCCCTGACAATTCAGTAAAGAACTGGAAAACTGCTCATGAACTTCAGTCTCATGATATACTGGAGCCATTAACCAGGAGTATGTTTGAATGTGTGTATATTGTGTGTGTGTTTGATGACGATTAATGGCTAGGGTTTAGGCGATCAGGAGGGTTAAAGGTTACATATCTGAGCAGACTTGCATATATTTTAATGTTTCTGACTCTCCTTCTCTGTGTCCTGCTCTTTTTACATCGGTGGCTCCTGAAATCATGCCTCTCGAAATCTGAGCTGAGCTGAGTGCAGAAATAAAATCATAATGGTGATTTGTCAATGAAGTGTGTGTGTGTGTGTGTGCGTGTGATGTGACTCTGAACCCTAAAGCCGACATCAATCTAGATGAGACAACTCCAATTTGTTTTCATCAGTAGAAACGTGTGTGCTGACTCAGTCACATCAGCTCCTTTGAGGCAGGACCGCTGGGCTGTTTACATCACTATCGCCATGACAACTCCTTCCCACCACACACACACACAAACACACACACAGTCTGAGCCATCAATCATCTCCAGGAAATGAAACTGCGTGCTGATCCCCACACTGTTATGTTTGACACAGCATTCTCACACACACAGGTACACTGTAAAACATGTTAATAAATAAAAAGGAAAAGAATGTGCAAACACTGCTGTAAAAACCTTTTAATTGCTAGCTGCTACATTTTAAGAATAAAATACATTATTTTACTGTAAAGTACTGTACAAATTATTTTTTGGCAAATATATTTGCTACCTTCTACATTTACCTTTAATATTAATTTATTAATGTAATAAAATCAAGAATCTGTGATTTGTTAATTCTCTTTAACCTTGATTTAACTGACAAAAGTACAAAAGAAAAGATTTTCAAAGTTTTCACTGATTTTGTAAATATAAACAAATTTTGATTTTGATAGCTGCAACACAGTCCAAAAAAGTTGGGACAGAGGCATGTTTCCCACTGTGTCACAGTTTAATTGAATTACACTTTTTTTTTTTTTTTTAAGTTTGGGAATTGAGGATACTACTTGTTGAAGTTTTACAAGTGGAATTTTTGCCCAATCTTACCCGATACAAGACAGTTTGCTCCACAGTCTGTGGTCATTGTTGTCTGATTCTCCTTTTCATGATGGGCCATACATTTTCAATAAGAGACAGATCTGGACTGCGAGCACACCAGTCAAGCACGGTGTAGAGTGTTTAGAAAGCACTCTGTTGTAGCATGTGCAGTGCATTGAACAGATGTATAGCTTTCTCCTGAGCCCAAATTGCTGTATATATAACACATTAGCATGATGGTTTCTGATGCAATGCCATCTGAGGGCTCGAAGGTCATGTATGTTCAATGTTGAATATGTCAATGCCTACCTTGCCCTACATGGACTGAAATTTATCTAGATTCCCTCAATCTTTTCACAATTATGTATGGTAGTTGGTGAAAAACCTAAATACTTTGCAATCTTGCAATCTATTTTTATTGTTTGACGATTCTCTAATGAAATTTGGCACAAAGTGGTGAGCCATGACCCATCTTTGCTTGCAAAGGCAGAGTCTTTGGTTAATGCTCCTTTTATACCCAAACATATTACCAGTTCACATACTTATTGTGGACTGTTTCAAAACAGTTTAACTTGGATATTATATAAGCTTTCCACTATTACTTTGCCTCTGTCCCAACTTTTTTGCAGTGTGTTGCAACCGTCAAAATCAAAATGTTTATATTTCTAAATTTAAATGAATTTGGCCAGTGAGAACACTGGAATTTTTTTCTTTTTACTTTTCCAGTTAAATAAAGGTTTAAGAGAATTAACAAATCACAGATTGGGGTTGCATTTAAAAAAGATAATACTGTACACATAATTTTACATGTAAAATAATGATATTATAAAGTACCAAAAAATACAGACACCAACAGCACTTAATTCCTGAAATGATGTTGTCACCATATTTTACTTTTTGGCACGTACAGCAGAATGTTCTTATAGCAAACACTTTATTATTATTATTTTTTTCATATTTAATAGTGTACATCACTACCCCCCTAGTGTACATCATCTCCAAAAAGCCACTGGTGTCATTGTTTTCTCTTCTTTTATTCTTTTCTAACCTATTTTTTTTTAATTAATTAATTCATTTTATTTAGTTAATTAGTTTCTTAGTCTTGTTTGCTTGAGGAGAAATTAACAGAATAATTAATTTGTTGATGAAAGTCATTGGTGATTTAAAATGAAAGTATCCTTTTTTTTTTTTTTTTTATAAAAACAGTGTTTCAAGGGCTTTCATATGAAAATAAGCCCTGTGATAATTCAGCCATCTGAAATGTCTTACAGACACAAAAATATGACTTTGCCAAGAAATGTGATTAAATCAGATTCAAACTATTTCACTTTCAAATCACACATTTATTTGAGCAAGTTTTACATAAAAAGGATTCCTTGTGTGATCATTATATTCAGAGCAAATGCCATTTTTTTGAAGCAGGAGAAAATGGTTTCTGAACTGAGAAATGAAGGACTGTAGACCAAACTGGGAAGCACATATGCTTTCAAGAAATTTAGCATCAATCCACTTTTAATGTTCAAAATTAACAATTTTGCCATTAATAATGTAATTTCTTTGCACTTTTAATTACACTAAACAACTCCCAGCTGTGGTTTTAAGTAATTAATTTCATATCATCTTTTAATGCGCACGCATTATCTTCAAAAAACACACATTTCCTGAGTTAAAGCAGCATTTTGAGAGGATACAAGCTGAAATCACTGACGCTAATGATTGCTCATTAATCATATGTCTTGATAAAGTTTTGACAAGACAAACTCCTAGACTCTGAGAGAGAGAGAGAGAGAGAGAGAGAGGATTTTTCATTTTTACCACAATGTGTTAGCCTGGTAATACCAAACTCTGCTACTTCGCTTTGCTTCGTAGACAGAGTCTGGCATGGCATAATTGAAAAGTGTTTTCTTTCTCGCGGGGGGGGGGGGGGGGGGGGCGCTTGTCTGAAGTTTAAAATCATTGGTTACCCGTAAGCCAATCACATAACGTTTGGTTATGGCGTGTGTTATGCGCATGCTCAGCCGCATCTAACTTCCACTGTAAACACATGTATGATATACCGGAGTGAACATGGCTGTGAACGACTTTTACAGATTATGTGAAGTAAATCTACGCATCCACGGTACAATCAGCGTCTACGTCACGGCTCTCAGCCCGCCCTCTGTTCGTTGATTGGCCGGCTGTTTTCAGGCCGGAGGAAAACGGAAAGCTCTGACGCTGTCTCAGACTGAGTACAGAAGCAAAATGAAATTGAGCGGAAGTACGAAGTCTGACGTAGTCAGGCTAACAATGTGTTGGCTCAGCAAAAAATATTAACACAACAGTTTTTTTTTTTTAGTTATGACAACTTTGAGTGAAATTACGTTCAATCAACAAGAAACATTGAGTTAAATGAACTAAGTTGTAATAAGTCACTCCAACTACTTAAAGCTGCAGTCCATAACTTTTTGTTCAACATTTACAAAATGCATATAATAAGCAAGTACATCATAAATCCATGGGTTGGCACCACTGCAGAGTAGCCCATTATGCATGACTCGTCATAGATATAAACAGAGCGAAGTAGCTCCTGCTACAGTGTTCTTCAGCAAGACACATACAGTTTTGTTTATTAACCGCTAAAGCGCCCAAAGTTAAGGACTGCAGCTTTAAGTTGTAGCCCTGGAACCAATTAATCGTATCTTTCAGTTTAAATCCACAGCTATTATAGCACATGCTTAATGTAACTTATTTAGCATGTATATCTATTTAATAAGCAAGTAAGATATTACTTGTCACTGGCATTCACACAGTCATTACTCATAGTCTTAGTGTTTACCTTCATAATACTCTTCAGCACAATGGTAACCACAAAACGTCAACATTACAGAAACTCTTAAATGTCAAACATAACGGTAGCACTTTATTTTACAGTCCTGTTCCCTATGTATACTATGTACTTATTATAGTTATTACAATTAATATAATAACTAAGTAACCCTCCTTAAACCCAACCGTAACCCATGTAGTTACCTTATATATATGTTCACTTAAGACATAACAGATAATGTTTGCGTGAATACTCACCTAGACAGATATTCTGAAATGCTGTATTTCTGTGTATATATCGGGATCGCGCGCTGTCTGAGGCGTCTTTGTGCGTACGCTTCGGATGTGTCAGTCAGCGCGAGTAAGCTCATTTTATTTTGTTCAGCATGAGTTTGAAAATCACATTTCATTAAGACTCATGTCATCGAGAATTTGCTATGAATATTCACAAAGTCGGAATGCTGCACTTTAAAATGATACCAAACTTATGCTGAGAGAAAGCGCCAGTCATCGAGAAGTGAGCAGAGAATAAACTGCATTTTTCATGGACCAGGTAAAAGTATTCCTCTCAGAAAACGTACAAATAAAGATACTTTTAGATGTTTAATTGCTATTTAGAGCATTGGGATCACTAGACGAGGGCTTAATGAACTCATTTTTGTGAAAACCTCAAATTCGACCAAAATGTAAATTGTTCACTTGTTTTGCCCATAGCTCGTAATAAGCCTTTGTGCATTGACTCATTTTGCCAGCACGGGTCACATTTGTTATTACTACACCAACTCAAAGCATGACATAATGGATGCATGTGTATTTAACACGAGAATTCATGTTAAGACAATAATCTTAAACTAGCAGACATACTGATGTTGGGTTTCAGTTTGAGAGAATGTTACTTTTTCATTACTTTGTCATTACTTTGTACTGTTTCCAAGAATGTCATTACAAACTTTCTTTGAATTGCAGTTAAATTGCTCCATATCGATTCAAATTCCAACTCATGAAGACTAGCATATATTAGACATAAAGATGTTGTATTTCAACTATAATGGATTCCACACACACACACACACACACATACTCACACACAGAAAGGAAGGCCCTTCCCATCATGTTGGGGCCGGTAAGGAAACAGGAGATAAATGTGAAGGGGTTAGATAAACTGAGATCTGGCACATAGACCAGCCTGAAGAATAATACTCACATAACAATATACCCATCTCATAAATCTATAACGAATGAGAAAGAGAGTGATAATATCCCAGCAATGGAAGCCCTTATGAACAGTGGCCGATCATAGAAACAGGGAATTTGAGCTTGTAAAATCTCCCTATTTACTGTAGATTAGTTCCTTAACAACCTTCAGTTTTTCTCTACAGAAAGAGAAATGCTGAGCAAAGTCGCACATTCATCAGGCGAAGCACCTTGTTTTGACAGATACTTTCCTTCCTCCTTTCTAGTGCAGTGCAGTGTGTGTGCATTTGTAACTGTGTTTGATACGTTATTTTGATAACTTATTTTTTTGGCTTATGACTTATTTTTTGGGCTTTTGTATAATGTAATTTAATATCCTATATTACATATTGAAGCACTGCAGTTCTTTCTGTCATGTCATTTTAGCTGAATGTTTTGAGAATTAATTTCTCTGTTGAACATTATAACATTCAGGTTCATTCTTTCAGTGCCATAGAGAAACCGAAGAAAAGAATCTTGCAATACGTATGATACTACAATGACTAGGCTAATAGCTCATCAAATTTGCAATAATTTTGCAAAACAATCCAGAAGAGAAAATAATTGAATAATGAGGGGACTAATGACAGTAGAAATAACAGTGAAACATTCATTCAGGATTCATCAAACATGACTGTATCTGTTTGAGGTGACTCAGTTTTAATAAATATGTCAATAAAATCATGGTTTTCTTGTTGATATATGTTTTCCCACGTGCCTTTTAACCTAAAAAGAAAAGTGTAAACAGTAATATTTGGATTCTTTTTTTTTTTTTTTTTTTTTTTTTTTACAATTTAAAATATTTTAAAAAGCTGAATTTTCAGCAGTCATTATGCCAGTGTTCAGTGTCACATCAGATTATCCTTCAGAAATCTAATATGCTGATTTGATGCTCAAAAGAACAGTATTTATTTAAATTAGAATTTTTTTGCAACATTATAAATGTCTTTACTGTCACTTTTGATCAAATGAATGCATCCTTGCTAAATAAGTATAATTAAAAATAAAATAAAAATAATAATCTTAGTGACTCCAAACTTCTGAACAGTAGTGTTTTCAGTATATAATATGTATTTAATAAATTAACTTTTCTTTTATGGACCAAGGTGGAACAACACTTTATTTCCCAGAAAGTCTTTACTTTTTTTCTTTGAATTACTGCTGGAATTGGTCTGTTTGATTCAAATTCCAACACATGAAATGAAGGAGACCCAATTCACAGATTTTGAGCATAGACGCGAACACAGATGTTTAATTTCAATATGAGGTAGCTACGGGCGATCAGGTGTAAGTTTGAATGAAGACAGTTGAAGATGGATACCTGCCTTTCAGCTATCAGTCTTTGGAAGAAGAGAACAGACTGAAATGCATCTCCTGTGCAACACTCACTGCTGTACTTCTCTCATTTCACTTCACTTCATTTGACTTCACTTCATTTGAACTTCTGCCCTGCTGGTGCAAAACTCATACATTACTGCACCATCACACCCGTTCTGTCTATTCAATTCAATTCCAATTCATTCAGTTACTGTATACCACTTTGGATTATTTCATGGGACTTTTATACTGCTTCATCGTCGCATTTTGGAGCTTCAGTGCAGTAGTCACCATCTGTTTTTGTTTTATGGAAAAGAGCAAAATGACATTTCTGCAGTATATATTCTTTTGCATTTGACGATATGGCACGATATAAAACTCACTGCTTAAGAATTTCTTTGTGCATTTACTCTGGTATCAAAGGACTCTTGCGTCTGCGAATAGTGTGATTTTAAAATCCACACTCTCTCTTTCCATTTGTCAAGGTCATGTCTGTCTGCTTTCACATGTGAACATTTGTTCTTTAATAGATTGCCGTAGCCCTCAGAGGACAAAGCACACTTTGTAAAAATCTGCCCGTTGTTTTAATGGCACATTTTACTATTAATATGTGTTGGGAGTCTTTATGAATGTATTCTCCACACCTTTTATTGGAACTACTATTACATCATTTCATAGCGGTCCATCCCAAGGTCACCTCTAAGATGCTTTATGAGAGTAGTAAAAACATGGCTTTAATGAGAAAACGGCGTGTACAAGTGAGTGTGAGAGTGAATGTCTGGAATCTACAGTATCAGCCCTCTAGTGTTCATGTATGTTCGTGTGTAAGCTGTGTGTTGTGTGTCCTTGTCCATTAATTTCTGATGTCACAGAGGACACGGTTTGGAGCTGCTAAATGTTTGTTGCTAATGTTATTGGCCATCAAGTATAAATAAAGCACATAACCATTCAGAACACTTATTACACTCATGCAATTGACAGGCAGTATTTCTCTCTCTCCACAAAACACCGCCATATGACTGACAATATATTTAGTGCTGTTTGCTAATGCACTGTGGTTGACCAGCTTCACCAGCCAAGTTTTGCTGGTTAACAGCATGGCTATGCTCTTATACCGTCACCAAACCACACAGACTAACCAGACTGGATCAACATGGAAAATTCAGGGTGGGATGGAGTACAGTCTGTTCAAAAAGTTGCACCTATGTCTTAAGTCTAATTTTTACAACTTTTTTTTTTTTCTTGAATGTTGTCTATTGGAAGTTTTTTTGGAATATGTATGTCAGTGTTTAATCATCTGAATTATCAACACATTTATCAGGACAGAGCCTTATTTTCATGTGTGACAAAAAATATATTTTTTTCTCTCATTTTTTATATAAATAATAGCATTTATGCATAAATAATACAGTTATGGTATGTTTCATGCACTAAGGAAATAGAAAACTGCACAGCAATGGGTGAATTCAGGTTAGTTGGGACACTTTTTGCCATTTGAAATGAAGTGTCCCAAATAACCTGAATTCACTCCTGTGCTCTATGGAAACATATACTTTAAACATGATACTTTACAGTATTGTTTTTTAACAGTTTCAATTGTGACGTAGATGTTTCCAAAACCTTTTCCCCTTTAAAAATGTTTTATTTACATTTAAGCTGTTATTAAATTACATAGTTACATAATGCATAACATAGAGATAAATGTTGAGAAGAACTCTTATACCTGTAACATCATGAAACCATCTTGATTGCAGTATGAAAACTAATGCTCTCTTCTCTCTTTCTCTTTCTCCTCCAATTATAGGTAAAACTAGACAGGACAGATGAGATTGTGGGAAAAAAGGTCAACATGTGTTGGTTCATCAACAGTATAACAGCGCAGTCTGCCAGAACACTGACACCACACGGATGAAGAGTGAAAGAGAGAGAGACAGGTAATCTCTAGCATGCCTAATCATTCTGCCTGTCAGAGCCTAATTTCCCAGTAACCTCTAAAACCTTTCCTCATCTGCATTAACAGCAGCAATTGTGGAACAACCTGCTCTTATTGTGCCTAACAATGCGGTAAATGAGTTCATTAAGCACCTAAATTACCATCTACAGCTTTTCTTTCTATCATTCCTTCATTTAAGTGAGAGGTAAAATGACATGGCCTAAATTAAGAATATGGTTCAGAGTGTGTCTTAGGAAAGTGATACATGGAAATTCAAGGCTTATGGTAACACCCAATATTTTATATAAACAAGATGAGTGAGTTATGTGTGACTTGCTTCTCTGGGCTAACACACACACTCACACACACTCTCTCTCTCTCTCTCTCACACACACACACACACACACACACACACACACTTTTCCCTTTGGCTGCTTTGAGACAAATGACGTTATTTGGCTAACTAGCAAGGTCAATGCACGGTGCTGTTAATATATTTACGGATTTGAATTTCTTTAAGGTCAGCAGCTCACTTTACTTTAAGATGTGTTTTAAATGTGTTTGTACCAGATATGCGCTCAAAGTTTAGAAATGATTACTCTTAATTTTCAAACAAATTTTTTTTGTGTGCGTTTTTCTGATGTGAAACAAGCGTTTTTAATGGTTCTTTCAGAAGAGCTCTTCAGGACCGCATTGACTTTCACACACATACACACACTGAACGGATGGGCAGCAGTGTTTTTCATGTCAGCATGGTTATACAGAGGTGTAGTAAAACATTTCCTCTTGTTTGTTGTTCTTTGAACTTTAAAACAGCGCGATCGTTCACTCACACACACATTGTACAAGAGGAAATGTGCAAAGTTTGTTCAGGGTGCCAAGAGTTTCTCAGCCAAAAGTAGGCCTACATCACATGCACACATACACATCATTTTTAAATATTTCCTCTGTTTGACCACTGTGGTCGCCACATTGACAGCAGTTTGACATTTTGTCAAACATTTAATAAAAAATAATTTGTCTCAGTATAATTTTGAGACTTTTTTTCAGATTAATTAAAGCACACATATACAGTATTTCTCTAAATGACAGTATTTTCTCAGAAGGCTTGTTTTTACATAATGTCTTTCTGTTCTTTCCTTTGAGGATTAATTTGACTTATGGCTGACAGAATAATATTTTTTTTTTGACACAGTCATTTCTTAATATGCAGGTGATATGTAAAGCCAGAATACATTTTTTAAATGTATTGTCAATGTTAAAGGGATAGTTCACCCTAAAATGAAAAGTGCCTCTAATTTTGAAAATTACTCTACTTGTTTCTTGTTCTAATGGTCTATGTACTTCTTTCTTTTATGGACACAAAAGGAGAAAAAAAAAAAAAAAAGTCCATATAATACCAGTGAATAGCGACCAGCATCAAGCTTTTTTAAAAAAGATGCAAAACTATCACAGAATGATCACATGCGACATGTCGTATATTCCAATTGTTCTCGGGGTTTACAATATGAAATGCATTGTATTATTTAACAAAAACCCTGAACTTGGCCATTCGTGTTCTGCTATGTGACGTGTGCGTTCATGTGACACTGTTAGCGCTGCAGTTCTCTCTGTCTCACCCAGAAAAAGCACACAGAAAAGTTGTGAGAAATCAAGATGAACAAAAACGCGACACGAAATACAATCCACGTACCTACCTTCTTTTCTGAGGTGAAAATCTCTTTAACAAGAAGTTATCGTTTTCTTATGTTTAATGTATCATCAGACAAACCAAATTCTGGTCCGGTGATATTTGACTACACGGATACATTTTTTTGTTGTTGTATTTCATGTCACTTATTTATTAATCTTGATTTCTCACAACTTGTGTGCTTTTTCTGCACTGTAAAAAGTGATCAGTTGACTTAAAGTGAGGAAGCCCGTTGCCTTAAAATTAAGTATATAAACTTCATGTGTAATAAAAAAAATAAAAAAAAGTTATCTGGAATACGTGCTAATAGTCACTCGAACACGAATGGACAAGCATGAGTAGGTCTTTTTTTTTAATTCTCCTGGTGGTCCATAAAAGATAGAAGGGTATATGACATTAGAACAACACAAGGGTGAGTAAATTATGACTTAATTTTCATTTTAGGGTGAACTATCCCTTTAACATTGACAACACATTTAACATTTTAATGTCTGAATTTAATGTCTATATGCAGTGCTATATCTGTGCTCTGACTAACCTGTCATCCATTTTGTACTTATGGAAGACAGCATAATCAGTGTGAGATGATTTGGCCAAAACGCACACAAACACAAACCATATACTGACGGATCAGCCTGCTTGTAAAAGATGGATGATATCTGCTGTTGACCTTTGAGCTAGTCATGGAGAAAGTCAGTTTTGCTGGGCTTGGTGAGAAATTGATTCAGTTATGTGTCTGACCTCAGCTGTTGGCAGAACCTGCATAGTATATTACAGATTTGCACCATGAATATTCATATCTTTATCTAATGACACCTTCTGTCTGCAGTTTACATCTGTTAATGTATAAAGCAGCATTTTACTTTTTCTTCACCACAATTTTTAGCAATGAATTCAATTTAAACTATTTGACGTACAGACTCAATTAAAAGTTTTTTGTTTGTTTTTGTGTCTGTTTTTAATAAGCGTTATAATATTTTGTAAGATAAGTCAAGAATTATCAACCAATTGTCAGTTCTGGCAGGTCAAGTAACGTTAGTCAAGCTCGCATCAGCTGACTCTCAGCTGATCCACGTCTACCTATAGGAATACAACGCCTATCATTGTATACATGTATAAGCTCCTTCAGTATTATCAGCAGCTATCGCGTTTCTCAGGAGCTAATTACCCTCCTCCATCCCCAGCTCCTCCAGTCAGTCAGGATTTGGCATTCTGATTCCCCTTGAATCAAAATAAATCAATAAAATGAAAATAAATCTCCTTGAATCATGTTGTACTTTAAAAATCTTGAATTAATGAAATCTGCAATACATTCATGTTGATTCTGTTGTGTTTACCCTAAGGGGGGTTATTGCTGATCTCCCTCTTATCCATGCTAGGCTGCATGGACGCGCAGGGAGTTCTTGCCCAGAACAGAACCTTACCGCCAATCCAAACTGTATGCTAATTGTCAATGATATTTGACGATAGTGGTCCTGACAGAAATACATTGATAATGTTCACCATTCAAAAACGACCCGACATTGATGATATCACTGGAATATTTGCATCCTGAATTGTAATTTGTCTATTTAAATTCTTCTTTGGCAACCTTTATACTGACGGTGTCACATGATGTGTTTATTTTCATGCAGAGCTGACAGGAAATAAGACGTGTGTTGAGTATAATGACAACGGCAGTTTGTGGCGGCTGTGATAGCATTTAATTTACACAGAACTAAAAACCTACATTTACTGAAAACATTATCACTATTTGCTGCTGCTCTGAAAGTCCAGATATTTCCTTCAGGAAATACGAGTCTAGTTCTGTAAAATGCACAAATGATTAGTTTTGAAAACAGACAGAACTGAAACTGACTGGGAATGTTTATAGATGTTTTTTGTTTTTTTTTATTGTCAGCACATTTATGAGAGGCCAAATCAGTATAAAATAGGGTTTGTTGTGTGTGTGTGATGCTTTTGGCAGTGAAATTTGTTTGCACTCTCTCAGCCTCTCTGCCTTAAATATATAACTGGCAAAAAACATTAAGTAAATTAAATCCAATAAAACGTAGGCTTTAGCCTCTCTCAGATTTGGCCCTGACTCTCCCCCCTGCTGCCCAGTTACACTAATTAAACAAATAGGAATATTCATAAATACACAAATGGACGGCAGAAACACATCTACATCAACGCCTAAATCAATAAACTGCTTCCAACTGTTAGCTAAATTATTACCATATTTAGTGAGATTCGGTGTACTAGTCGAATGAAATGCCAGCTCTCTAATGGCACAGTTTCTATAATGATTTCAAATCCATGCAAAATCAACTGCTTAACCAGTCATTTTTGCCTTCAGGAACAGATGTAGTGCCGGATGCAAATTTTATGTGCTATGCATTTTTCGTCCTGATGAAAATTTTAGATGATTTTTGCCTTATGCTGTGGGTCTGAGATTAACAAAAAGCTTTTGCTAACAGAGACGCATCACAAGCTAATTAGTGTGTGTGGTTCTGTTAAACCCTACTTTGTGGGGACCAAATGTCCTTACAAATACAGTAATACCAGAAATTGTTCACCTTGTGGGGATTTTTTTGGAAAACAGCTTATAAATCATACTAGGTGGTGTTTCTTGAAAATGTAGTAATGCAGAAGGTTTTCTGTGATGAGTAGTTTAAGGGGTAGGTTTAGGATAAGAGGATAGAAAATGTCATTAGCTCAGTATAAAAACCATTACGCCTATGGAATGTCCTCATAATGATAGTTATACCCAGGGCCGTCGCTAGTGGGGTGAAAGGGAGTGACAATTATAGGAAAAACGATGAATTTGGTGGAAGAGCCGGAGACTGACTGACTGAAAAATGTAACATAAATCAGGGTACCAGAAACGCCATGAAAAGGAGAGGGAGGCCAGGAGAGTTGTTGTATCCCAGTAAGATCAAGACGTTCTTAAAGACAGGTTGTATTGTTATTTAGCTGGGAATAAGAAAACTACCGTCTACAGCCTGTCGGGTACTGTCACTTTTCATTATCGGTGATTTCACCACAATCAACCGATCGATTAAGTGGTCAAAATTCCTGTCTTATTACACTATTGTAAAAAGAGTTTAAAAAATTGACACGAGTCACGACACATTGCATTATGCACCTGACCTGCCGGCTGATGATGTATTTATTACATCAAGAAAACACGAATAGAACACACTGCACTTGGATGAATACATTTATTAGCTTTATTTAATAATATTACCAGTTCCATATTATTTTTATAAAAAAATAAGACAATAAATTATTTTATTTTTTTAAATTTGACTGCATTCTTGTCAATTCTAAACGTTTACTTTTTGATTTATGAATTATAACAGACTTATGGGAAAAAAAACAACAACATTATTTTGCTATTACTTTTTTTAGAATTGGTTTTATTATTATTTAACAATTTCTTGCTTTTTGTTTGTTTTTATTAGTTGTAATTTTTATATAACATTTAACTTTTAAAATAAAGGTTTTACAACAACATCACCATCTTCTGTTATATGTCTCCATGCTCATCTATTATACAGTATATGATATTGGTGGAGGGTGTTGGGGGGCCCACATCAATATTTTTTCAGGGGACCCCGAATCCTCTAGCTACGGGCCTGGGTATATCAACATGTGTTTTTGTGTGGGTGTGCGTGTATACCTAGTTACTTTTGGGGACAATTTTGTAAAGGAAGTGAGCTGACAAAAAAAAAGAAATCTGACAAAAACAACCAAAATCTCCTTTTGGCGACGTCCCATTTCTAAAAATGGCATTCAAACAAAGTTTAAGTTTTTTTTTTTTTAAGCATTAAAAAATAAATAAAAATCTGTTAGGGTGTGGGTTAGATTATAGTATTTTTAACTAGCAGTGCATAAAGCAATATAAATATATGCAATGTGCCCATTTAGATAAGCTATGTTTGCTTTGTGTATGTTTGCAATCATTGATCCTACTTTCTTGAGGTGGTCAGTCCTGCTCTTGGAGATTCAGTTCAGCTTAATTTAACTTTCAGGCTTGGGCGCAATGACCAGAACTGAAGTAAAACTCAAACAGGTCCTGCTCACGCTCATCCATACTGTAAATGGCAGTGAACAGCGACCAACTTAGGGCTTTAAAAAAAGATGTTTAAGTATCATCAACATATCAACAACATACTTGTATATTTCAAGGGTTCTGAAGGCATGCAAATAAAATAAATAAAAAAAACCCCCCTGAAATTTATTTTTTTTTTTTTATAATTTATATCTGACCTTGGCATTCATGAGTATGTAAGAGCAGGCACGGGCCACAAATCCCACGAGTACAGTTTGCAAAACTAGGAACGGAATGCGAAAGCATGGGCATGGATTGGAAATTTGTGGGTACGGTTTATTAATCCGCGTGCATGATTTAATATATCGAGGGAACACAGGTCACTTTCTGGACCCCGTAAGGTTGAGATTTTCGCCAAATAATAAATTAAATTTTGTTTTGGATGAACTATCCCTTTAAGACATTTCTCTTTGTGAACGATTATGTAGTGTTTACACAAATCACAAAGTTTGCAAAGTATTATGCAGAATGTCCAAAAGGACATTAGAAACCCATCAGTGCCATCTCTCCAGCTTCCCTCTGACTCAACTGGTCGAAAGCAATCCGATTCTTATTGACCCCATGCCAGCTCAACATCACTGTGTGGCCTGACGAGACCGCTGAGAACATAATGGCTGAACCAGAGACTAATTAAGCTTCATCTAAAGCTTAACCTTCCTGAATGCTTCTGGAGGGGGAAAAACACAATTATAGAGAAAAAAGGGAAAAGCATTTGGACAAGGTAGAAAAAAAAAGCACAGTACTGTGTTTTCAACTGATGTTTATGGGAAAATCAAAAAAAGTAATTGCACAAACAGATTAGAAACTGGACTTGTATTTGTGTTTGTGTGTGTGTGAATAAACATCTTGAAAGGAAATAGCATGAATCAATTCTTTGTTTCATTTGGAACTCAATATGAGACTAAGAAAACACATTTTGCTTGTTATTTGTGCTTTTTGAGCATTGAGCAGAGTTTATCTATCTATCTAGAGTTCCGTCCGTCCACCCGCACGCACGCACGCACGCACGGATGCATGCATAAATAAATGAACCAACAGTTTCACATTTATTTTAAGTCAAAACTGGTCGCCTAGTTTCCAAAAGACAATAATATTATGATATATTGGCCAATCCTATTAAAGAGACATTTTAAAAAGTTTAGGATAAGACTTTGTGTTAAGCAGACAAAGAACATCTGTGCCTGAGCATGACTAACATTTCAAGTGATATTAATCTAGACATTGGCTGCATACAGTAGACAAAATATCAGCAGAAATATAGTTTAGTGGTGGTTTCTTTGTAGGCAGACTCAGACATACAGTAAGCACAGAAACACAAGAACACAAATCCTCCTGATGTCAGAGCTGCTGTGTTTAGGTCGGCACCAATACGGGATCAGTGGGAAGGTTACACTAACACCTTCATGCCAAAGTCATTATAGAGAAACTACGGGTGCTGTTTAACATTTTGGCTGACAGATGCTGGTGTAAATTTGATATAAATCCAATATAATCCACTTTAGATATCAACACTGAAGTGTGCATATGTGTCTGTGTTTTAAATTATCTTAAATTCATATGTGGTTAAAGGATAAAAAAAATAAAAAAACATCTGTCATGGTTTATACCCCTTTATGTCAATCTATACCAGTATGTGGTTATTTTAGGAATCTGCACATGTAGGCCTATCTTTTAAATACAACATCAGTGATTCTGAATTGTCAAACACTAAAAAGGGAGGAAGGGAGGGAGGGAGGGAGGGAGGGGGGGGGGGGATTTCTTGTAAAATCGAAGTCCATGACTTGGGATCTATATATCCCAGGTATTGTGGAGCCATACAACAGCTTTGGGTGAAGAAAAGACCAACATTTAAGCCAGTATTCACAAATATTTCACAGATAGTCATTTTAGTTTTTTTTTTTTTTTATATATATATATATTCCTTGTATTTTGTCTTTTAGTTAAACATTTCTTGCTTTTTTCTAGCTATTGTAACATCTAATTCAGACTGCAGAGCCAGTAGCAGAATAAAGATCAAGGTCATCAGAGCTGGAGGTCGTCCCTTGTCCTCTCTCTATCTCTATCTCTCTCTCTCTTACACACACACACACACACACTTTTTTTTCTTTCTTTCTCCTGAATACACACACTAGCTGTACTGTATAGAGAAACTGCTGAGGTGTACTGCTAAGTATGTGAGGGTACCATTACAGAGCGTCTGATGCTTTGACACGCAGCTGGAGAACAGCATATTTACTTTTAAATTGAGTTCAAAGGAATCAAGACAGAACCAGCAGGGCTTTATCCTGAGGCTGGAAGGAATTGCTTTGATGGGTTCAAGAGAATGATGATATGTCCTTAAATATGTGTCCTGGCATGTGTGTCATGGCAAACACACCGGTCAAGGCAGGTTGATGTATATCCATTGTGCATGTCATGTGATGCTTGTTTGGCAACATGCTTTACTGAATGATTGTCTTCGATTTATTTTTCATGGAATTTCCCAGATAAACAGGTTTCTTCAGAGACTCATTAGGAAAGGACGAGGAGTGACCCATTGTGTTTTTGTTTTAATCCATGGGAGTGTCAGTGCAGTCATTTCTCTTTAGCCACAGTGGGTGGAAATATGTTCCACAGCTGAGACTTTTGGAGCTTGTATTACTACCTTCAGAACAGCTCTGGGTTTTAAAAGACTCTTGTTGGAACAATAGCAGTTGTTCAGAGGAGGAAAAATAATCATTAACATGTTATCAACATGTTATTATATAATATATGTAATATAAAATAAATTGAGTGTCCTTTTATATAGTTTTTATTGATACATATTCATGCATATTTATTTGTTTGTTTATTTTATGATTAGGTACTGGTAATCAACATATGCAAGTGTTGTTGATCAAAAACCAAACAAATGGATTATTAAAGAAACAACAACAATAATATTAACCCTCAATGCAGAATTACGGCTGTTCAAACATTCAGTTAATCTAATATGGATTCACAGTCTGTTGTGCATAAAGAATTGTTTATGCTTTTGTAACATGTACTGTTGTCATAAAAATTGGAATTGAATTTGAGACTATTAATTTACATCAGTAGCTAGGTAGTTGCATTAATTATCATAACTAGAAAGAAATATGAATAGTGTTAGCAGGTATGTATGAAAATACCGTAGAGCTCCTGATGCTGCTGATTGTTGGATTAATAGCATCTTAATTGTCAAATCAATCAAAAAAATAATCAAAACGTTCTCCGTGCTTAAGTATATGTACAGAATAAAATGCAAGCTTACTATAGTATACTGTATACTATCTTTTTTAGTGAGTGAAACAATAAGCATTATTCTACTACAGTAAGCATGCTACATTCCATTATCACATGACCTGACTAAGGCATTTTTATACGATTTTATGTAAAAAACATATTGCAGCTTTTGCCAGTCATGGAAGAGATGTTAATGGATAGGATTGGATTATTTATTTTTTTTTTTACATTTCTGAAGACATTTTGAAGTGTAGCATGCTATAGCTGTTTTATTCATTGTATGACAGATCGTGGCTTCACGTATAATATCTGCCCTGCCTTTGCCATTTCTTTAGCTGACGTATTCTTCCCAATCTATAAAACAGATTAATTGTAAAATAATAAAAATTGTAATTGACCTCCACTAATGGTTTACAGCACTTGAATTGAAAATGACTGGGAATGTTAATAATTTAATCAATTAAGCTTATCGACCGTCAATTAATCAATTTCAACACAAATGCGTTCAGTAATTATCCCGGCAGTGGTCCAAAATAATGTCTTTACGGTCATCTGAAGACAGACTGCGCACTGGAGCTCACACTGCACTTCAGGCCACTACATATGCCTGCACTTTTAGCTTGTAAAAATATTGCAATAATATAGTAATATATCAAAAATATAGTAAATATATAGCAGATTAGAATACATTATAAATTATCTATAAAAATTAAATTATTTAAAATCTGATTTTTATTATTATTATTGGTTTAAAATCATGTCTATCAAACAGTTTAAGAAATGTTTAGCTTATAAAGTGTTGTTGTATATGCACTTTAGGGTGTACACACTACTACACACTCACACATACAATCAGAGTCTCTAAATTACAGGGTTCACAGCTGCACATAATGCCCTGATGCAATGATTTCTCACCCAAATCCTAAAGGATGGCCAAGTTACCCACAATGCACCAGGAGTAATATGTAACCTTACCCTGCTGTGGCTTTCAGTTTAACATTTTTAATGACCAACATTACTCAACCATCAATTGTGAAAGTAATCCCATCTAACCTTTAAGGATAAGGACTACAAGACCTAAACTTCCCTTTACTTCTGTCTTATTTGCCAATGTAATGCAGTGAATATTGCTTTACAATTTTTTTGGGTTGCACATGACACAGTTCTAGTTTGTCTCAAAGGAAACTCTTAATTAAAAAAGAAGACAAGGCCGTTCAACAATTTTTCTGACTGCAACACACACACACACACACACACACACACACACACACACACACACACACACACACACACACACACACACACACACACACACACACACACACATAAACACTTTGGCATCAGATAATTTGGCTCAAAGATTTCTCTAATAATCTCACTATCCAATTCTTTATTGGTTTATTTATTTTCCTTGTCACATTTCTGCATTTTAGAGATTTTTTTATGATTGTGAGGTTCTGGCATTCTCTTGTAAATGGCTCACCCAGTCAAGGAATAAAAGTTAATGACCAAAACATCTTATTTCCAGAGCCTTTGGTAAGGGTGGCATGCCTTTAAAAAGCACCTCAGCGAGAGAGTCACACATCCAAAACGAGAGAGTCACACATGCAGGGATTATGAAATGGAGGGATAATGAGCCCCACCATTACTGTAAAACTGAGAATGGTTGCACCTCATAAAAACAGACAGAGCGAGAGAATGAGTGGGGACTTGATGAAAAAGAGAATGGGAGTGTGGGAGGGCAGAGGGCGGCTGGGGAAGATTAGTGCCCATTATTTTCTCGTTGTGTCGTCTTGATGGTGAAGTCTGTTTTTTTCAAAGTTACATTACTGACAGGAGTTTTGATTTCTAGAGCAGTCAGGCCCTGTTTGATGGAGAAATTAACCTTTTTTTATACTAAGTTAGTGCACACTGTATGTTTTGTTTGTTTTTTTACCAAAATTTTGCTGTGTGAAATAAATTCAGGCATTGTAAAATACATTTTGGTCTGTAGTCCTGCAGTGCGTATACTTATTGGATGGCTGTCTAATGAAAAATCAATAGGAAAACAGCAATTGAGGATGTTGATGTCTATGTGTGTGACATTAATTTAAAAATGTTTATGTATGCTTGTCTATATGATATGCAACTAACAATGTGTTAATATCTCATTCCGTTTATGTTATGATTGGAATTACTTTGAGTTCTCTCTAAAGAATGAGCATAAATTCCCTCTTTCATCAACCACGACAGACTCCAGTCTTTCAAATGAATGCAAGGGCTTTCTTATGTTTTTTTGCGGTACCATTTAAATTTTGCATGTCAATGAGAATGTCAGAATTTGACGTGACTGATGATAAAACGCAGAATCAGTCAATCATGACCAAAGTCTGTGTGAAGATGTATATTGTACTGTCTGGAATAAAAGAATGTTAGTGTCTGCCTTGGCTTTTACCCAAGATCTCACTGGGGTCATATAACACAATCTGACAAGTAACAATCATAAAGGATAGACAAAATTGCACAGAGAGCAATAAAGCCTGAGATGGATGGATGGATGGATGGATGGATGGATGGATGGATGGATGGATGGACAGGTTGGTACACAGATGGTTAGACAGGCAAAGGATGGATGGATGGATGGATGGATGGATGGATGGATGGATGGATGGATTGATGGATAGACAGACAGACAGACAGACAGACATAGTTAGTCAGTCAGTCAGATAGATAGATAGATAGATAGATAGATAGATAGATAGATAGATAGATAGATAGATAGATAGATAGACAGATGATGGTTGTATGGATGAATGGCTGACTGCAGCAGATAGTGCTTCTCTGCTGTATAGGGGATACTTCCTTTCTGATGCTATCATTATGTGTGATGTCTGTCCTGTTGTGCTGGGGGCTAAAGGTGCAATGAGGCTGTGGAGTGGATGTTGATAATTGTTCATTACTGGACTCCAGCTCTGCCACTGGCCTTCACAAACAGTTTTTTTAGGTGTTTGGAGTGTGCTGAGATGTTGCACAGGAAAGAAAATACCCTGGCTACTACAAACAGCCGTATCACTAACAACCTGCACACACCGAAAGGTCTGACCTGCAGGTCTCACCATAAACGATATCCTTCACATCCTCCTCCTTTAAGCAAAAAATATTGTGGTGTTTGCAAAGGCACATACTTAGGGTTAGCAAGCAGCCATCTAGCAAACACCCAGAAGCACTAATGCTAGCAACTGCATGGCTACACTTTGATCTGATTTTCTTTTAAACGGATTCAAAATCAAAGATTTGAATTTATATCAAGATTTATTTTGATCAAGATTCATATTCTTTATTACAGCAAAGTCATCGACAAACATTTGTGCTCACTTCGGACAGTCGTGTAAAGTACACATCTGTTAGCAACAGGTAATTTGGCTCTGACATTTAGATGTGCTACCTCTCAAAGGCTGACATTAATCCAAATCTGTTCATTATGAAGAGAATTTTAACGCAGTTCAATCACAGCATGATCACCAGCAGCAGCAAAGTTCTAATGAGAAATCCAGCATGCGAGTAGCTGTAAAGTTGCTAAAGAAGACAAATGTTGTCTGTTTACTTTTGGCTTTTATTCGAGCCAGCTGTTGTTTGTTGTCAGTTGTGTTGCTTGCCCAAACTAAATGCCACTTAATTGTGATCTGAATGCAGTGATACAACCGCAGAACACATGAGAATAATCTATAAAGTTTGGGTTCTGTAAGATTTGAATACATTTTAAATTATAATTTATTACTGTTAGGGCAAAGCTGTGATTAGCAGCTGTTACTTCACACGATCCTTCAGATATACACGTGTGTATATTGTAATAAGCAAGTTTGATTATTAAATCAAGAAATTTGTCTTCTTAAATATGAATGGAGACATAAAAAGGACATTGTACTGTATTTTTGGCAGGCTCAGAATGAAGTGTTTGACATAATGTTTCATTCTTAGGGTTGTTGGACACCAGTAGAATGCAAAATAGAGAAATAAATACAATATAATTTGCCCAAAATTGAGGAATGGGGTTTCACAGGACAGCAAAAACATTCTGGCACAGTCTTGCGGTTTACTTTGCAAGCTCCGCTCTATTCTCTGTTCTGTTATCACTCTAATCAACAGCTCTAACTCAGCCAAAGCCAGACTGAGCCCCTCCAATAACCCCACTCTTCATTTTCATTTAGAAATATGATAATGCTCTAATAGTGCCATCTGTTTCATATTGCTGAGCTTCTGGTACAAACAATTTAAGTTCTGATGAAGAGTACAAGAGAAGGAAAGCAGACCAGCTTTTAAGTAGATGTTAAAAGTTGCATTTCATTTCATATTATATCTTCTTTTTTTTACTTAGAAAATATTACATGATATATAACATATTTATTTACTGAAATAAGACATGTACTATTTGTGTTTGATGGTAAAAAAAGAAATGGAAGTTATAATGCATCTTTTTGTTAATTTTAGATTAAAGTGAGCTTTCCATCTGCATGTTTTTTTTCTGCTGTTAAATCTGTTACTCTTTATATAATTTCTTCATCTCTCATGATCATTAACCTCCACTGGATGAAAAAAATAAAAAAAACTTTACACATTTTCCTTTGATTTCTTTGAAACACAATTTTGCAATTATCTTTATTGTGTTTAATTGCGTTGACCAATATTTTTGGCTACATGTAAAACCATTTTATGAGTAGAGTAGAATACCAGGACCACACATGTTTTGGAGGGGGGAAAAAACAGCAGAAGTTCATCTGAGGTTGGTAAAGTGAAGTGTTTTAATGTAACATTGCATGCAAACCATATAATGTTTCTTTTCACTCAAGAATTCTCTGCTGCCACTAGACGAGCTGGAAAATTGGTACGCTCTATATACAGTGCAATGCATAAGTGAATACACCCATGCTAAAGTTGACTAAAAAGAGGAATAAAAAATCATATTTTGGAAAATGAACTTAATGCCTTAATTAAAAAAATTAGGAAAAATCCAACCTTTAAGGACACCAATTTTCTTTGTGAATGAATAATGTATCGTAAATAAATAAATGTTCTTCCTTAAAATACATGGTGCATAAGTGAGTACACCCCTATGTTAAATTCCCATAGAGGCAGGCAGATTTTTTTTTTTTTTTTTTTTTTTTTTTTTTTTTTTAGGATACTATGCATCCTGATAAAGTTCCCTTGGCCTTTGGAATTAAAATAGCCCCACATCATCACATAGCCTTCACCATACCTAGAGATTGGCATGATTTTATTTCAGTTAGCCTAAAAGCTAGTTTGATTTGCATTGAGAGATGATCTTATGGAAAGTACCCCATGCCAATCTCTAGGTATATAACTATTTTGAAAGTCATAACATTCCTAATGCCTGTTGTGACTATTATGCTGGTGACTGTGTATCATTCCTGAATTCTAGCTGGTTTAACATGTGAATATTCAAAAAAATTGGCCAATAATGTGTATAGCAGAGAAACATTATTTTTAGCTCTTATTTTTCAAAGCTAACACATGCTTCTGTGCTCACCTCCGAAAACTGTTGTGTATTTAGTCACCAAATATGTGACCCTGGTCCTCAAAACCACAAGTCACAAGTCGCATGGGTATATTTGTGGCAATAGCCAACAATACATTGTATGGGTCAAAATTATCGATTTTTCTTTTATGCCAAAAATCAATAGGATATTAAAGCTACAATATGTAAGATTTTTGTAATAAAATATCCAAAAATCACTTACACAGTCTGATATATTTCCTGCATTTGTGTACTTACAATATCCCAAAAGTTCCCAAAGATTTTTAATTTCAGAGAAATTCCAATAACATTATAACTTTCAACACTTTCAACACACTCAAATGCAGTTTAGTGTGATAGTGTAGACCAAGTGAAACAGCGCTGAGTTACCTCACAAGTTTAATTCGTCAAATAAACTGACCTGTATGAGTATTAATTCAGCACTTGCGTGTAGTTCGGTAGAATGAAACGTCCTTATTCATTTATATCCACGGGACTCGCGTGTGGCGCTGATATCTGTCTCTCATTAGCAATCGCGCCCTGCTTCATACCACGGTTATGTTAAAAACATCAATGTATTCACACATCCATAAACATTATTAGATCCATCGGCATGACGACAAGTTCCATAATTCCGCTTAGTGTCATCAACCTACGCCTTTGTTACTGTGATGACCCTTAGCGGTGAAAAAAATTACATATTGTTATTGTAGCTTTAAGTAAAGATCATGTTCCATGAAGATATTTAGTAAATTTCCTACCATAAATATATAAAACATTTATTTTTGTGAGTGAATGCAGCACAATCGCGAACATAAATGGACAACTTTAAAGGTGATTTTCTCAGTGTTTCGATTTTTTGCACCCTCAGATTCCAGATGTTCAAATAGTTGTATCCCGGCAAAATATTGTCCTATCCTAACAAACCATACATCAATGGAAAGCTTATTTATTCAGCTTTCATATGATGTCTCAATTTCAAAATGGTGACCCATGTGACTGGTTTTGTGGTCCAGGGTCACATATGAGCATTAATCAAATGGATCCCTCACAAAACTTCAGTGTCCTGGGTCTTAATGCTGAATAGACAAAGACAAATAAACAGAACTTTCTTCTAGAACGCCTAAGTAGATGCCAAAGTTCAAATAAAACATTTATTTCTATTTATATATAATGTTTGTTTGATTGTTTGTTTATATTTTAAAAGGGTTTGATATTACATTTGGTCCCCATAACGTAGGGAACACACACACACACACACACACACACACACACACACACACACACACACACACACACACACACACACACACACACACATTCTGATCCAGCTGCTGCCCACCCGTAACTTGCTTGCTTCTTATGATCTCAATTGTAAAAACTACACTAGTTGGAGGGACATCAAAGAAACGTCCCATCACGGCTGTTAAACTTCTCTTGTCAGCACACCCGGAGGACTGTGTGTCCATTTTTGATGCTTCTCCACGCATTTTGATCGTTTATATCTTGGCGACATTGTTTTCCAAGGCTGTGTACAAGCTTTTATAAGAAAATCTGGTCTCATTTGCCCAAGGGTGAACAGAAAAGGAATGTGAGGGGGAAATTATCTGGTTACAGACGGTGCAGACACACACATTTATCTCAATAAATGAGAATAGACTTATGGGGCCGTATTCACAAAACATTTTATCTTACAACTATAAGTTCTCCTAAATAGCAGTAAAAAAAAATGTAGGTAAGAATTTTCTCTTAAAACCTATTCACAAAGCTGCTGAGACCAACTTTTACTAAGGAATAGCCTAAGAGAAAGGGCGGGGCCTTGACCTTGTTGCTATGGATGATGTCAACCCACTTACTAACTATGCCCATAGTGATTGGCTGATGGAATTTATGTATTTGTCTTATTTTTGTTTATTCAGTGTACCCCCCTGACTGGAGTTGTACTTCTTTAAAACCAATAATATATATAAAAAAATAAAAGTGATTGGCTGATGGGGGAGGGTTCTCTGTCAGTATAAATATAATAGAACAAAGTATCATGTTGCCATATTCAAATAAAGATTTTAAAATAAAAATGTTGCCATATTCAAATAAAGGTTTTAAACCCAACAACCCCCCCCCAAAAAAAATAAAATAAAAAATAAAATAAAGGGGGTGGATGGGATCGGTAAAGGTCCACGAGCAAAAACTAGCTGCCCACAAGGCTATCAGCGCCGACGATGGCACATTATAGCAAAATATTTATTGCATTTATGAAGAAAAGGCTCAGCACCCAAGGCCCTATTGCGTCAATGGCGTGAAATACTCTTAGAGCAAACATTTAGGAGTCCTACAATTAGGAGACACTCCCTTTTTTTAGGAGTTTCTTCTAAATCGGCAAGTTAGGAGCTACTTGTAGCCTTAAGATGTTTTGTGAATACGGCCCCAGATGTTTTTATGAAAGGCTAATTATGATTACTACCAAAACTAAAAGAATAAAGTAGCTGCACTATTGCTTTTACTGCTTTAGCAAATTAGCCTTAAATGGTTCGTTTCAATTAGTTTTCAAAGAAAAGAAAAAAATAAACAAAAATAGAAATTCACAGATCAAATTGTTCACAAAGTCCATGTAGAGTATACATTAAGTAAATTTAGTGAAATACTGATATTTATAACTATATTTTTAATTCATTTATTTGACTTAGTGATTTCTTATCTTATTAAATTTTTAATTTTTTTTTACTTTTATTTAACTTCAAGTTAAATTAATAACACCGTAATTGCATGGACAGACACCTTTCACGGAAATCTAAACTGCACTAATGTCAGCAAATATGCATCGTTTAGTCTGAAGTCAGTCTATTTAATGAAATAATATTAAAGTGATGCTTTTATCTTTAATTCATAGATTTGTTCATTTGTGTGCTTCATTCAAGCTTTTTTGTTTTTGCAAACATGTAAAAATATTTTTTCTCTACTTTTACTATCTGCAGGTCTTCTGTAGATTATAACCATTTCAAAAAGAGTCTGAAAAGATGAGAGAAATGGTTATGTGTTAAACTAAGACTCTGTCGGCTAGGAGAGGGCCGTGTCTGAAGATGAGACCTCCTTTATTTATTTTCTGCACTTCCCTTTGATCTCGCTATCTGCCTCCTTCACACCATCTGATTCCTCTCACCTTCAACACGCTGAACACGACCACTATCATCTCCTCATCTCACGCTTTCTAATTCAGTTTAAACGCACGCGCACAAACACATCAAAAGGTGTTGATTAAACACGTCTCAATTTGGAGTTCATTGCAGTCTGTTTTAATTGAAAATGGTATGCAGGATTCAACCTGTTCATGAAGAAATGCTCTACATACAGGAGTCTATTAACACCCCCGACGGCCTTTTGGGATTTCAGGTTTTTAAGCTCTGCAGCAGCATAGTCACAAATACATTGTTACTTGCTTTCACGTTGGTCCTCTGGTGGAAATGATGTAGAAAATAAGGGAAATGTTGTATTTATTTATTTATGTATTTATTTAAATATACGTTTTTTAAATATAATGATATATTTGGGGGGTTTGAATTAGGATGATTATACTACCTTTTAAAAGTTTGGGGTCGGTAAGATTTTCGTAATGTTTTTGAAAAAAAGTCTCAAGCTCACCAAGGCTATATATTTTTTTTTAAATCTAAACTATGGTAAAAACAGTAACATTGTTAACTGTTCTACTGTAACTGTTTTGTATTTTAATATATTTAAAATGTAAAAGTATTCCTGTGAAAAAAAAAAAGCAAAAAAATAAAAATAAATCATCCTTATTTAAAACATAAATTGCATAAAGTGCACCAATTTTGTTTAATCACTTTTTGCATAACCACAACAAAATGTTAAACTATAAAAGTTTTTTTTTCTCTCTTTACACACACACACACACGCACACACACACACAAACAATTATAAATATCAGTTGTTAAATCAACTTTGTGAAAATTAATAAAAGTTCATGAGATGAAATACATAAAATTACATATAAAAAAACTCCTTGCATGTGATGACCTCATAGATCTAGACAATTTTGCAGTGACAGATGGACAGGTTCGCTTTGGTTGTTTGTGTTGTAATGTGTTTAGAGAGAAACTGCAATCTTTTAAAAGGGCTTTTAGTCCCATTGTATTTGTAAAAATACAGAATATTTTTAGTAGTTGATTGTGTGATAATGGCACAGCAGTATGCGTTTTAATTAGATCTGAATAGCTTTCATGCCAGTATTGTGACTGAGAATGGCTCGGCGGTGGTTGCACACTGTGTGTTTAGTCTGTAGGGCTCAGAGTTATGTGCTCTCCTGTAGAGAACTGACTAAAAGTGAATCTTTCACTTTGTGCTTTGACCGCTATCAACTCAAATCAACCTCAGATTCTAACTCAATCCAGACCTCTTTATTATTTCGGTCTCTGTCTTTCTCTCTCTCGCGCTCCTTGGGGTACGAAATACTTTCATTAATACCCAAAATTCTTCCCAAACTCCGCAAAATGCTGGTTTAAATTACCTTTGTTAGTTCCCTTTTTCTCTAAAGGCGGCAGTTATATCGCAGGTCATGCTTGTTTAGAGAGACTGCAAATAGGAAACCGAGACAAAAACGGGGGCCGTGAGACCACTGCAAAACAAATAAGGGTGGATTCAGATTGGCTGGCGCCAGAGGAAGTCGGCCTCTAGGCACTTCCTAGTGGCTAGGAACCAGCACTGGCGGCCATCTTGGCTCACAGGCTGGCAGTTTCCTCTGGCCTGCTTTCAGGAGAGAGGGTCCTGCGTACCACTACACTGCAGATTGGTCACGCTGCTTCAGAGGTATCTCATGTATTACTGGGGCTTATCAAAGCCATTCATTCTGCTCTGGGGAAATGTGTATATGTGTGCGTCTTTGTTTAGAAGGAAAGAGAGATCAATCAAAACGAGACTTTACCTCTCACAGAAATCCGACATGCACACATTGGATGTTTTACGTTTAATTATACTGTGATATTAAGTTAATATCTCATTAAATATATTGGGCTATTGTAAGTAATGCACTATATATTGTACATCTGGGTAAAAATGTATTAGAGTACAGCCCCAAGTCATTCAGAGCTTATAGTGTTACTGGTGCTTCTGCTGTTCTTTTATAAAGGACACTGTTATCAGGAAAATCGTTAGTAATTTCATCATTTGGCATTTTGAAGTAGTGAATCATATATTTAAATGTAATAATTTACCAGAGCCTGTCCAGTTCTCAATATATGCTGTTCTAACCACTGATCTTTCAGCTGATCCGACTTTAATTCATTCTCCAGGATGATTCTTTTTCTGCACACACAGACGTTTGAGCGAGTGGATATGGCGTCGTTTCCTGGACTGGCTAATCTTGTGCTTTAAGTAATGATTCATGGTTCAAAATAGCTATTAGGTTTGGACTAGGCTTAATATATATCTGGGAAGCTTTGCCCTAAGGGTAAAATGATGGCAGGGAATGAGTCGGATCTCTGGAATCACTAGGATCAAACTGCAACCTCAGTGTGACCTGTCGGGATACTTATCTTCTTGAAATATCTTTAATAAATGGAAAACTTTTCCACGTTTTAATAAATAAAGTTTTAGATAACATTAATACCACCTGTTGTGTTCGAATTAGGGACCATCTGTGTGATTTCTGAAACTGCAGATGTAATGGTTTCGATGAAGTTCATGTGGCAAGTCAATAATCCAAGGTTTTGCCTGTACAATGAAAGTCAGTGGAGTCTAAAACAACATTGGACCCCATTGACTATCATTTATGGTTCATGTGGCAAGTTAATGTGGCAACTTCCTAGTAATGATGTCAATAATCCAAGCCCTGCATCTATGAATCATAGGCTTGTTTGGACATATTTACCCAGTTCCAAGAAAATGTGAAATTGTGTCATATCCAGGTGCGAGGCCACATGAGGGCCAAGGTGGTATTAGTCCACCCAGATTACCCAATCAAAGCTTCCGCTACTTTTCAAAAGTTTGGTATGTATGAAATGAATACTTTTATTCAGAAAGGATGCATTAAGTTGATAAAAAGGGACAGTTAAGACATATAATATTACAAAAGATTTCTTCAAATAAGATTTTGTTTCAAATAAATTCTGAAGTCATCTAAGAATTTTTATTATATCAAGGTAATTTATTAAAATAGAAAAGTTATTTTAAATTGTAATATTATTTGACAATATTATTGTGTTTACTTAATCAAATAAATTAATCATTAAGAGACTTCTGTCAACTTTTCTGACTTTTTTTAAAATCTTCCTGACCCCAAACTTTTGAACAGTAGTTTAATAATTATTGCAATGCATAGTGTCACATTCCTGTTGTATATACTGCATTTAGTTTCAGAACTGTATTTTCATTTTAAATAACATTTTAAATGAACTTATATGATTATAGAGAATTGAAAGGAGTCATGACATGCTGCCCAGTTTATATAGAAGTAAATATTTGTCTCTCAATAATATGCAAGTCATGATGGACACAAGAAACTGTCATCATTTACTCACTCACGTTGTTCCAACCCGTTTCTTCTACACAACATAAAATAAGGTATTTTGAAGATTGTTTTGACTATTTTTTGGAAGTCAATGGGGTCTTACACAACATCGGACCCCATTGACTATCATTAAATGGATAAAAAAAACATTAAAGCATACTCTAACTTTCCTTCAGTCTTTTTTCTCACACACAGTCTGATGTTTTGCTGGTCTCAGCATTATTTGCTCTTTTGTCTTTTAATCTTCTCAAAACCCCCACTGACAGGAAAACAAACAATCTCTGGTTCTTTCTAATTCCCTGCTGGCATTCATGCGTACACACACACACACACGCGTACACACACACACACACACACACACACACACACACACACTTCTTTCTAATTAATAAACAATTTGTCTTGTTTGAGAGAAAACACTCATATGGGAAACAATTAATCCACAGAAATAGCTGTCAAGCACAAAACTATTTTCAAAAGATTTTCTCACCTACTAAAGAGGCAGAGCCAAGAGTGTTGCGTCTCCACGGTACATTCCGTGAATTCGTTATCCATCATTAACAAACCTCTTTATTCTGACTTAACGACGGGACAGGTGCTTATCAGAGACAATTTGGCTCTGCATCTATGCGAGCGTGTCAGTTGCGTTTGCTTTCATTTTATTAGCATCATCTCGGGTGATGACGGGGCGCCATATGCTCAAAGTTGTAATCGAGTGATTCATTTCAAAACACAACTTTTCCACGTCTGCTTACTTCCTCCTTTCTTTTCCTAGTTCCTCCTCTTCTTAGCAATATCTGTCCTACGGGGGTGGATGCGAACGGTTATTCACGGAGCAGAACACCGTTAAATTGGTTTGTAAATAATGCAATAAGCGAGATTGCTCTCTTTCCTCCTAAAAATGATGGCGAGACGAGGGAGAGAATGAGAGATTAGAGGAGAAACCTCCTTTCAGGTGTGGGCAGCACCTGTATTCATTTGGAGAGGTAGATGGGTGATTTATCCGTAATCTACTGCACCGACGACACTTTAGGAGTGAACGAGAGAGAGTTATTGAAGGAGCGGTGGGAGGAATGGGCTGATAGATGGACAGATTGAAAGGGAGAGAGTGGGAAGACAGAGAGAGGGAGGACAGATGTTTATTTACGATGCTTATCTTTGCATTCCTGCGGTCAAATGCTTGGAACGGGGCTGTATCAGAGATTGCATCACGGCTCACACATACAACCAGAACATTACAAACAACCTGATTATATATATACAGTGGCATACAGTATAACATATCAAATCAAGCATCTGCAAACAAATGATAGTAGGGCTTTTTTTTCAGAACTAACTTATCTAAACTAGTTTTGCAGTGAGTTTTAATTTGCAGCTGGTGTCCTCATCGAGTAAACAAAGGTGTAGTGAACATGATCCACTAACTTTTGACAACCTGAAGTAAATAACTAGGCCTATTTATTCTACCTATATTTACATATTATCTAATTATGTCTAAATAACAGCATGTTCTGTATGTATGTATATATATATCAGAAACGAAACACCTTGTCAAACTGTCAAAAGTTTTTACTTCACGACTCGTCTCCTCTGGAATGTTTTCAGTTCTTCTTTGTTTGCTCAGACATATTCTCCTGGTTTAATCATGAGCGACTCCCTCCTTCTGTTTGACCCGGGCGGGAGGCAGTAAGTGGAAGTTTCAGGGTCAAACAGATTAACATTTTATTAAGCGATAGCAGGGAAAGCTATTTATTTCGTTTCACCCCTCTGCCCCGCTTGAACTGTTTTAAAAATGATTTGTTTATGTGACGCAATCTTGGTTTCCTTTGTTCAGCATTCTCGCACTCGTGTCCTTGGCGTCTCCTGACAGAGGCGGAGGGAGGGCAGGGTTGGGAGTGCAGTTCTCCAGGGGAAGCTCCTCCAGGTGGCCCCGTTCTCATGCGCACCCTCGCTGGGGCCGGTGCTTAATCAAGCCCCAGGTTTTGATCCCAGAGGGCCTGACTCGCCTGCTCTACACCATCTGTACAGAAGAGTAGCTAATAAAGTGTCTGTCCTCCCATCTTCAGTGTGCTATAGTCCCCTCAGTACTCAGACAGGACGGTTTATGGTCTCTTTCTCACAAAAACAGCAATTTATACCACTTTTGCTTCTGCTGAACAAAAACATTGGAGCTGTTGATATGCGTTTATGCTTTTTGGTGAAAATAAAAGTGTTCAAGTGATTTAGAATGGTGCCTTGGCAAAGCCCTAGACAGCATGTTATGTCATAAATGCTTTTGTCTTTCATGAACATATCATTGAAAATCGGAATTTGTTTGCTTGTTTTAAATAAAAGAGTATGATATACTCCAACATTTGCATATCAATTCCTATTTGGCAACTCAGATGGGAATATTTTGACTCATTTCACATGTGAAGAAGATAGACAATCACAAAAAAAATAAATAAAAAAAATTAAGTGAAAGAAATGATTAAGGAAATAATTAAAGAATTAGTTAAATTAGAATATGTCCCTTTAATCATTTCATAGCCTTGTATAAACTCGGAAGACTTTGAATGTAGCATATAGACTATTAGTGATATTGTCTGAGATAAAGTTTGAGAATGGTAACTATGAACTGTTGTTGAATGGAAAAGGTGTGTGTAAAGATTCTTCGAAATTACTCTTTTTGTATTCCATAGAAAGTAATTTACTTTCTTCCATACTTTAAATTCTACCTTTTGCGCTGAACTTTTCATCACTTTCTTCCCGTAATCCCTCTGTTTCACTGACTTTCCATTTGTAGTCTCGTCTTTAATGAAAAATCAGTAGGGGAGCACAAAATAAATGGACACATGAGCAGAGAGCGAGGGATGCGGTATGAAGAAAAAGAAGAATGGATAGTGGCAGCTGGCAAATGATACGTCTAAAGCCCAGGATTTAACAGTGAGTGGAAAAGAGGAATTCTATTGGACCAACCTGTGGATTGAGTGTCAGTTAATGCCATTCCTTAATGCCTGTCAACAGAGGGAGAGAGAAAAAGAGAAATGAATGAGAAACAGTGGAGGGTTGGATGAGGGGATGAGATTTTGCAGTATGGCGAAATTGAAAATGTGTGGGAGGGCACGAGAGAGGGAGGGAAGGACGAATGGATAAAGCAGTTATTGAGTTGAGTAATGAGGGCTGTTGTTTGTCAGAGTTTTTTTTTCCTTTTTTTTTTTTCCATTTACCTTGTTTCTCAATGCAGCAAATGCGAGCGGTGACCCCCATTGACCTTTGATCTTTGAAAGGGATTAGCAACGCGAACGCAGAACTGGCCACACCACACACGCCATAGAGTGAGAAATTAGATATCCTGTTTTTTTTTCTAAAGGGTTAATTTCAAGTTTACATTATTGAGTCTGAAAACATAGTGTGTGTGTGTGCGTGCGTGTGCGTGCATGCGTGTGTGTATGTGTGCATGCATGCTCAGACAGACCTATCTGTCAGCTTAGTGGAGTTTGTTTGTCCCATTCTCAGAGAGGAAGCTCTTGGTCTTGACTAAATAAACAAAAGGAAGCTCTCACACAGCCTCTTACCCAAGGGAAACAGTGTATTTGCCTTCTTAGAGTGGTGCTTTAATGGCAAAAACATCAGAGATGGAGACACACTCTAGTCTGTGTGTGGTGCAGATCACTTCTACACGCATCACATTCACAGCCACACCTCTCATACCACACGCTTACTGACCAGAAACACCAGTCGTCTCCATCCACACACGTGATCTTTTTATGACCTCCACAAGCCAGACTGAAACATAAAAGTCTACAGCTCTGTTCCAAAGGCAGCTGCTTTCTAAGACAGCATCCAAACTAGAATGGAACCTCATAAGTTGCTGATTTGGAGTATTCTACTTATAATTACATTATGTATTCAAAATTGACGAGGAACAATGCAACATTAGGGATTTTTTTGTTTGTTTGTTAAATAATAATTTACTAATTATCTTAGATAATTAAGTGTTTTCTGTACTGTACTTTTTTATATTATATTATATTATATTATATATGCATTTGGCAGATGCTTTTGGCATTTTTCCACTTACCTCTTCACAATGATGCCATGATGCCTTATGATGATTTAAAATACTGCCTACTAGGCAGCTGACTGGGTTTCGGAACAGAGCGAATGTTTTTGCACTCGTGTTTTGCAGTGAAGAAAAAAAGCTGCTCCCCCTTCTCTCCACTAGGACATCCCATAACAGACTATGTTGCCTGAGGCCACGTTGTGGCATCAATCACGGTTGGGTCAGTGTGGTCTAAGCCAGCTGAAATTGACTCTTTCTTTCAAATCTGTAAACAGATTTCCCTGAAGTCACCTACAGCTCGAGGAACCGACTGAAGCCTCTTAACACACTTTCTCACAATCTGGTTGGCTACACAAGAAAAGTGAGCGAGCGATTGTGATTGATTAAAATATTATCTTTGTATTTTGTCAGTTTTTTTAAGGAATTCATTCTTTACCAAGGCAAAAACAACTAATACAGAAGACTGAGACCACTAGTGAAATTGTATCCGTTTTGCATTTTTCTTATTTAAAGGGGTGGTTGATTATGATTTCACTTTTCTAACTTTAGTTAGTGTGTATGCTGCTGTTTGAGCATAAACAACATCTGCAAAGTTTAAAGTTCAAAGCAAAGGGAGATATTTGCTTTTAAAGAAATCACTTTTTAAGGACTACAACAAACGGCTGGCATGCACTACACAACATTCCTCCCAGGTTAGTGACATCACCAACCCTAAAATTTACATAAACCCCGCCCCGGAACACAATTTATATGCTATATGCAAGACAGAATTCTAATCAATGACTAGAAGATAACTACACATCAGCTACATAAATTCATCAGCTAACCATTCAGAAATGTCCTTTTGCATTCTGCATGTTGTCACCTCTTCTTGATTCTCTCCATCATTGTCTGAATCCGGTTTGAACATAAAAGGCTGAAAGTTTTTGAAATTTTCAGTGAATGTCTGTGTGAGGTAAAAGGATACAAACTGTTGTCGCTCTGCCCCTGTGCAGGGAGCAGCAGCTCATTTGCATTTAAAGGAACAGACACAAAACGGTGCGTTTTTGCTCACCCTCAAAAATTGATAATTTTAAAATGCTATATAAAAATATCTGTGGGGTATTTTGAGCTAAAACTTAACATACACACTCTGGGGACATCAGAGACTTATTTTACATCTTGTGAAAAGGGCATTATACCACCCCTTTAATGCATTTTATGTCATATAAATTATTTCATGCAGTTTTTATTTTTTTTATTAGCAAAACAAGTTCAAATGGTTAATTGAAAAAATGGAATTACAGAATTTGCTATAACATTTCTTTCGTTTTATTTTTTTCCCAAAATACTAAAACTTATGTTTCGTTCCAGGATTACATTACATTTTTATGAGGTCTCAGACTATATATTAATGCAATCATCTCCTGCTTTGTGGCATATCAGTTTTTAGGCCAATGAAATGCGGTTTAGCATTCCTAGTATCCTCTGCCACCTACACTAATAAAATATTCTTTGGTTAAGTAAATACTAGAGAAAAAAGAATGCAATTTCTACACAAAAAAGTTAGTTCAGGCAAGAATTCAACTTAGTAAATGTTAATTAAATTATATATTAGTACTCAATTCAAGCTTGTAGAAATTAAAGCATAAATATCAACGTTATAAAATTAATTAAAACAACTTTTCTGATACTGGAGTTCCCATCATGCACTGGGGCTTGAATAATTAATAAGGTTGATTTTTCGCTGTTTTCCAGCTGTATTTACACTGTTTTTTATTGCTTTTGTTGTTAGGTTTAGTAACTTGCCATTTTGTGACATTTGGAGTTCATTTTCTGCTCAAAGTGACACATTCATACTCAAAAACCATGGATCGAATGTTACTGTCATTGTGTATTGTGCACCAAGTATTGAGGTCTCTGTGTTCAAATGCTGCGTTACTTCTATCATGTAGATATGGTGTCTACACAATATCTATTATTTACTTAGATGTTTCTGAGTAAAGCATACACTTTAAAAGCGTGATTTAATTCAGTGTTATATTGTTTGAGTAAAAAGTATTGCAAAGGAAACTTCAACTAAGTATAAATTACTCAACCTTTTACTGGCCAAGTTAAATGTAATTATTTTCTTTGTTAATTTTAATTAACTTAGTTAAGTAGAATTTACTTAACTTACAAATCTGTGTGCAAAAACTCATTTTTTTTTTTTTTTTTTTTTTTAAATTATTATAGTAGCATTACCATGTAACAAATCAAGGTTTTTTTCTGGGCTGCAATATAAACTTACTAACTTTCTTTCTTTTCTTTTTTTTTCTTTTTTTTTAAGCCAGAGTCCTTCAATATTTCCTGCCCCAACTTCCTGTTTCAGTTGGAAATATGTCAACATAGGTCAGGTCAAACCATTTCATGGGTTTATGAAATGTTAAAAGGTGAATTTAACAGCTTGGTGAGTCTCATATTCGGCAGAGCTTCTTTTAAAATGTGTTATTTGACCCAAGAGTCAGAGTTTCATTTAAACCAAAACCTATGGCACAAAGGAAGAGCATCAGCTTTTCTGCCTCATCCCCTGAAAGCAGGCCACTCTGAAACTATCGGAGCGAGTTTCTAGCCGACAGTAAACAAGCACAATAAAGGGCTGAGATTGAGTCTTGAGAGGGCTTTTTGTTTAGTGTTGTAGAGCGGTGCTGTCAGTCCTCCCGGTGACTACCCAATAGCATTTTCCTTTTCTTATTTTTCATACCATTTTTGGAAAAGACAACGGGCAGAGCGTATAGCCTGGTCCACAGCAGACCATCCATACCATAAATGTCGTTATTGTGTGTGTAAGTGTGTGTGTATCTGGAGTCGTCCAAACTCATGTCCCTTTCCTCTTATTGTGTTATTGCAGGCTGCTGACGCAGAACCAGCTGTATTTATTTTCTTTGGCGAATTGAGTTGAGAGGCGTAACTGAAACTGATCTCTGGTCAGTCCGAAATCACCATCTCCATCTTCACTACAACCATGACATTTCACAATAGCTGCGTTTCCACTGTCAGGCCAAAAGCGGGCGTGCTAGTGCGTGCCAGGGCCAGTCGCGTTTCCACTGTCACTTCCGGGGCTTGATTGGGCCTCGTCAGGGCTTCCTTGGGGCCAATGGCCAGGGTTTTCTGGCCCACCAAATACCTTGGTCCAAAGCGGGCCAGCTCGGGCTAGAGGAGTGGTTACGAACGGAGGCGGAGCTTACCTGAGCTGGGAGACGGCAGCGCCAGATGATTCCATATACCAGCTAACATCAGCATTAAAGACTTTTAAAATCATTTACCTCAAAACTCACTTTCATGTTTGAATGCCTTCTGTTTGTGATCCGATGTGGATTCTGATCACCGTATAAGGTAGAAATATTTATACACGATGCAAAAGACTATGCACGCTAACCATTTCCATAGTAAACATTGTAAATATGAATGCTTGATATCGTGAGCAGGCGGGGGCGCCATGAGTGCTGAGCCCCTGCCCCTTTTGTCTCAAAATGTATTGTGCCCCTCTCTGATAAATGTTAATAATAATAATTATTATAAATATTATAATAAATAACAATACACTTATACACCATTGCCACTAACAATAATAATACAAAACAATATATATTTTTGGCGGAAGCGAAGTGGAGTTTCCTTTGCAGCGCTAGCACTACAGCAGTTCACCGTGAGTCTCCAAACTACACGGGCAGCAGGTACATTTACATTTACATTTACATTTATTCATTTAGCTGACGCTTTTATCCAAAGCGACTTACAATTGCTATACATGTCAGAGGTCGCACGCCTCTGGAGCAACTAGGGGTTAAGTGTCTTGCTCAGGGACACATTGGTGTCTCACAGTGGATTCGAACCCGGGTCTCTCACACCAAAGGCATGTGTCTTATCCACTGCGCCATCACCACCCTAACATTAAGCTAATACGGAAAAGTTACATTTATCCTACCACGTTACTGTAAAAGTTGCGGCAGCATGCGAGTTATGCTTAACTATAATAAAAGTATAACTCGATGTCAGCCGCATTCTGAGTTTGACAATGTCATTCATTTTTTATCCAAGGCCATAGCAAGTGTTATTGGCTTGGGGAAATATATCTAGTGAAAGGACATTTTATATAGTAACAATAAGGTTAATTTGTTTACTATTCATATTAACCAACATGAACTAACCGTGAGCAACACATTTGTTACTGTATTTGTTAATCTTAGTTAATAATAATACAACTGTTAATTGTTTGTTCATGTAATGTCACAGTCAGTGCATTAACTAATGTTAACAAAATACAACTTTTGATTTTAATAAAGTTTTAGTAAATGCTGAAATTAATATTAACTAAGATTAATAAATGCTGTAGAAGTACAGTTCATTATTAGTTAACAAATTTAACTAATGAAACCTTATTATACAGTGTTACTGATTTCATGATATCTAACACTTTAATGAATACATATATAAAATTTACAACAAAGCTAAACTAAACAAAACATGAATTCCTCATAATTACCTTCTTGATTCTCACTGTTTTGTTTGCTAAAGTAAATTTTTTTAAGCATACCCATCTGACACTGGGTAGTTGCACCCCTGCCTACTGGGAGAGAGTGCTAAAGCTCATCAGGTCGTATTTTTGTTGACATATTTGTAGAAATTATCATTCTTTCTAAATGTGATGTAAATATGTCCTGTAACTACCAAATAAACAGAAACAGACGTGACTGAATAAGTAAGTCTGTCCTCTTTTTTTTTTTTTTTTAAATAGACCTAACGGTAAGCCACTTTATTTCTGTGTGGCTAATGTGCAATTTTGACACAAATTGATTCATTATGATCAATGTATCACTTTTCATTGTAAACCTGTGGTAAAACATCGATTATTGGGTTTTAAATATTCAAGTAAACAACAAAAATGCCAGCCAATGGTTGCTTTTTGTTTTGCGATCACGCTGTTTGCAGTGATTTCTTTCTGATTAGTTTTCTGATAAAACTTCCATTTGTTGGTGAAATTATGGGTTTGTGTGACGTTGTTCCAGAGAGGCGTGTTTTAGTGAAGCGCTGTGGAGCTTCTGGCCCGACAGTGGAAACGTAGTTTGTTTTGGGCTCGGTGCTACAGGCCCGGGGCTTTTAAAGCCCTGGCTCACACTGGCCCGACAGTGGAAACGCGGCTAGTGTGAGGCGTGGAAAATCAGTGCAAGGAGGCAAAACGCTTCACAATAACTGTCAAACGAACATGATGAGAATAAATAGAGAGCGGCTGAAGGAAGCTGGTATAATGTGCACATAGGATGATGGTGGGAAATTTTCCTGTAGAAAAATATGTCACTGTCATTACAAAAAAGGAGGAAAAAACAAATCTAATTGTGAGAATCAGATATGAGCTCTCAGCGAAGCTCATTTGTCTGGTGCTGTGTTACGATGGCCTGATATGAAGTACGGCGTTGTTCGGTTATTTAGAAAGATCAAGACCAAACGGAAGCATTTCTTCCTTTTATCACATGGAGAGGCTTTTAGTAGCTTGCCCGCATTTCCGTTCTCTTTCTCTCGCTCTTTCCTTTTCTCCCTGACTCTCCATGCCCCCGCTTCCCTCTCTCCCACGGTAGCGTTCACCCTGGTAATCATGGGTAATCTTCACCATCCCTGCCCTTTTTATCTCCTGTCATTTTCTCTGATAGTGACTTTTTCCTCCTTCCTTTCAACCTCCTGCATGCAGTCAGGATTGAGGCCTGATAGAAATGAAATGATGAAGAAATGAAATGAAATAGGATTGCCAAACAAGCCATGGGCCAGAGTCATGCCCGTCTGCACTGATGCCTTATGTGTGTTTATTTCCATCCATTTCCATGAGTCCTGAATTTATCAAAGCAACCCACTCCGATTCGATGATGGCTTATGTACTTATGCATTAGGGTTTGCATACTTTGCAATATCATTGATGATGGATGGATAGATGACGGATGGAATGATGGGTTGTTAAACTAAGAAGACCTTTATGATCTTTTTGTATTTGGTCCCATCCATCTTTTAAACCAAGATTAGGCCTAAATTGCTCTGTGAAAATAACCCTTCTGCATATCTTCAGAAGCATCAGAATGAAAATTACGATTATGACGATAACTCTGCTTACCCACATAGTCAGTAGGGCCAGGAATGTTATTTCCCCTCAAATATAGACACCGGTATTTAACCCTCCTACACTGAGCCGTGTTGCTTGTAATTACGCTGCTAGTCAGTGAGAGGTTGTCCATTTCCTGTGCCCCACTGATTGGGGAATAGGATGGATACGTGTGGCCGCT
Organism: Abramis brama; assembly: GCF_963993115.1. Taxonomy (NCBI): domain Eukaryota; kingdom Metazoa; phylum Chordata; class Actinopteri; order Cypriniformes; family Leuciscidae; genus Abramis; species Abramis brama. The sequence continues at coordinate 28,010,252 of NC_139970.1, forward strand.
GCTAGACCTTTATTACCATTCGATTCCAACAAGAGGAAGGAAGTTTCTGCGAAATGACAGACACCACCTACCTAACCTGTGTGTGTGTGTCTGTTCAGCACATTGAATGTTTGAGTAAAGCTAGTCTTTGTATAAATAATTTGTTCTGTAGACTTTTTTTATTGAAAAGGACGTGTCAAATTGAAACAGTTCCAATATATATTTGCTTAGCATGATAGAATACTTAAGTGAGGGGAAAGAAATAAGGGTATAGGTCTTTATTATATGTTAACACCCTAAGATTTACACACAGCTCATTTTGAGGAGGGATGATACTGTAGGCACTTTTTTCTTTCAAAGGAAGGCTTCGTCACTGAGTGAAAGAAATAATTTGCAAGACAGTTAGCTAATACTTACGGATTCTGCCTTTGAGAAAAAGAAAAAGGTGATAGTTTGATGAAGTTTGTTTTAAATATAACGTTACATACAAATTCACTTTGTGAGATATAGGGCCAGATTTACTAACAGCTTGTGCTAGTGCAAACCCTCTTTTGGCATAAAAAACAAACAAAAAAAAAACTACTGTCAGGATTATTAAGGTCATAATTATGAAATGTAGTTCATAAGAAATAAAGGAATAAAGTATTTAACTGTGAGATATAAAGTTGCAACTGAGAGATACACTTTTGTATCTTTACATTTCTGTAAATTTACTCCTCTGTACCAGTTGTGAACCAAAGCTGCTGTGATTGATTTAAATTTGAACATAGCAATAAAAATATATTTTTGAAAGAAATTCATACTTCTATTCAGCACAGACAAAAAATGATCAATGAAAACTTTAAAAATATATATTTCTAATGAATGCTGTTCTTGAGATCTTTCCATTCATCAAAGAATCCTGGAAAACATGCATCACAGTTTCCACCAAAATATTAAGCAGCACAACTGTTTTCAACAATGATAATTTTAAGAAATGTTTCTTGAACACCAAATCAGCATATTATAATGATTTCTGAAGGATCATGTGACACTGAAGACTGGAGTGATGATGCAGAAAATTCAGCTTTGCTATCACAGGAATAAATTGCATTGTAAAATATATTACAATAGAACAGTCATTAAATTGTAATATTATTTTACAGTATTACTGTTTCAAAATCTTACTGACCTCAACCTTTTGTATTTTGAATCATCCTGCACCTAAATGGCAGTAAAAACAAAACAGACTGTGATTGATTTGCCAGTCATTTGAATAATGTTGCTTTATGTGTTTGTCACACACACCTTTCTTGTCTAAGCATTTCTAGGTATTTCTTAGGCCAGAATAAGCTGGAAATTGGGCCATGCCAATAGTCAAAAGTCTGGCTGCGCAAGACTAACTGCCATCTGACCCTTCATCCTGAGTCTCAGCGAGGCTCCTGTGTTCATTGCTCGTGGAGGATTTGCTTCCCAGTGGCTGGTAAACAGGCAATCGATCAGAGCTGCTTGCATACAAACAAACCTGAATGCAGGCTCACACCTCACTATAGGGAAGGGAGAAAGATTGATCGTAATTGGTGGGTGGGAAGAGTTTATGTACAAGAGTGAAACGTATGCGAGTGAGAGTATGAGAAGAAATTTGGAGATAAATGCGGAGGTTATTGAAGGGTCACATCCAATTCCTAGCACGACTCCCTGCTTCTGTGTTTGCGTGCTTATTTATTTATACGAGCTCAAGTTTGATGATAATGACTTCACGCTTGCGTGTGTTAGTGATGGGAAGATTTGCTTTCATGAATGGGTTCTTTCAAACTGTTTGTTTAAATTAACTGCTTTAAAATATCTAATATGATCAAATTAAGCCACATATGTATGCATATTTTGCTATTTCTTTATTCTTTTTTTCAGTTATCTTATTAATAGGGGTATTTGTTTGTATTTTCATGTGTAGCCTACCAGTTCAGTTTGTTGCATCATGATTCATTAATTTTAATATAATATACAATATTGGTCATGTCCAAAACAATGAACCATTGAGTCATTGACTGAGGATCACTCTGACAAATTCAGTCTGATTTGTGAACAGGTAATTCAGACAAGTTTTGTGAACCACCTGATTCTTTGAAAAGATGTTTCAGTAAAACAATGAATTCATGAATCAGACATTGCGTGCATGTGTGTGTTTGTGTGTGCGTTCGTGTATGTGTGTGTGTGTGTGCACAGAGTCTTTATCCTTCAAAGAAAATGTTTACCTCAACATTTCTCAGTTTCCAAGGGTGGCATGGTTCTCTCAACAGATTTCCGATCAATAATTATGTGTTTGTGAACATCACACAATATCTCTCAAATACATCAAAGTCAGTGAGTATATGTGGTTTCCCTTTCTACTCTTTCTTTGTGTTTCATTCTCTTTTTCTCTCTCTTTTCTTCTTCCATGACTCATTTTAGCCAGGATCGATTTTCCTGCAGGCTATAATCAGGGCAGGCCTTTCATGTCAGCCCTTTGTGACATTAGGGGAAGGTGCCTGGACCGCTTGAAGGACCCCATGTGTTTTCAGAACAGGGTTGGCCCTACAGTGATTGTGCGCTCTTTACCCTCAGGGTGTGGCCTCATGTGTCTGTGCCACATTTTGGGCTAAAGTGTTATGATTAAGTATCATATCAACAAATATCATACTTAAAAAATTTGCTCTGCCAAATCCATATATATATATATACAGTGTGTATATATATATATATATATATATATATATATATATATATATATATATATATATATATATATATATATATTTGTGATTGGTTACAATGCTCAACTGCTTTACACAGCAGGACTAGACCTAAATACAATGATGTAATGGACACTTTTTATAACATCTCAATATGTTGTTTATAGTTTGGGTTTGAATGCTAATGTGTGTTCTTAGTTTCATATTTACTGCTTCTGTGGCCCGTAGCAAAGGAAATGTTTTGTTTTTCGTCTGACTGCTGGTTTAAACAGATTGCTCTAGACAAACATCACTAATGTGCTTATTGCTTTTTCAAGTTTACAAATGTTTCCTAGTATTTGTTTAAATCCTTCTTTTCCTGCTCTGTACTCACCACCCCATGCCACACAAATGCTAATGCATGCTTTCCATCTCCCCATGCTTCCTCGAACCCTCACGGGAATAATCCCAGCGGTTCAGAGGTCAGTCTGGAAGAGAGTCCCCTGGCTAGTTCATATTTCGCGTTCCTAAAGCACATAATATCTCTCATTACACATTTCAGTGCGAAGGTCATTTAGGCCCAATCTTAAACTGAGAAGTGACAACCTATATAAGAACCCAAAGGGGGAGAAGACCCCACTTAGCCCAGGATCAGAGCCATTCCTTGGGTTAGTGGGCTGACCCATGTGCCCCGTCTGGACTAGCTGTAATTATATTAGCACAGGCGCTAGGAGCGTTAGCTTAAGCTCCGAGGGTCTCCCAGACTTTGGCTTTTCAACACCAACTGATATGAGGGGCCCTGTATTTCAGGTTATTATGGAAAGCCCCTATCATCAAATCTATTTGTAGGACAAGGTCGCGCCACATCACAACGAGATGAAGGGATTAAGATCGCCGTCTCTTTCGCACTCTCTCACGTTTTTTCTCAGCTGCTCTTCACAGGGCGGTTTTGTGACGGGGATAAGGGATGATTGGCAGCTGTTGCCCACACGGGATGGGGAAGACAAAATGTGTGGTCAGTTCTCATACATACTGGTTGCCTATAACACGCAATCTTGGCCCTTACACCTTTACAAAAAGTACTGCGGTGGTACCATGGTGTGATGTTGATGGTAACAGATGTTAATTGGCCAATGACAGATAAAGAGATATAGAAGAGATTAATACAAATCGTATTAAAAAAAAAGAAATGTAAAGTCATTGTTTTTAAAATATTGTTTTCAATGTAGTAAGTATATTTTTACAAATATTATGAATTGTTAATTCACAAATATCAGTTGTGCAAGTTTTGTAAGCTGCACCATGTTTTACATCCTGTTAAAAACATGCTAATCATACGCATGTTCAAGGTTTTGTGTATGAATTACATTTTTGTTTTGCTTTTTAATATTAGTGTTATTTTAGTCTTATTTTTATACTATTATGGTATTTATTAATATTGTGAATTAGATTTTATTTTATTATGTTTTCAGTTTTCATTTAAATTTTAGATTACGTTTTGGGAATGTTGTTATGCCTTTTGTTATTTTTTATTTCTAATTAGCTTTAATTTATTTTTAAGTTTAGTTTTTAGTAATTTTTGTACTTCAACTGAAACTTTCAGTTTTTTTCAATTTTATTTTATTTCAGCTTTATTTCAGTTAACAAAAACGATTTTTAACTGATTAGACAGGACAAAAATAAAGACAAACCATTATACTAAATAATTTGCATAGTCACAATCCATTTTAGATCCATGTTAATCAAAAATAGTTTAAAGAACACAGTGGTACTTCCATGGTCATGTCAAATACCATGTTGTATTACTTGGGCAATGGCTTTTTGCTAGTGTAGCCTGGATCAAAAATCACTGTGGTTAAATTTATACATTCAGGTTAACTCAATGGTATGTCATGTGGTTGAGTTTGGTTAAATGACCAGAGGCATGTTCTATGACCTCTGGGTACCTCTATAGCCAAGTGATTTGACCTTTGACCTCTGCTGGTGAGAGAGTGAGTCCTATTCTCTAAAGAAAATTCACATCATAATGGACCAATCAGTGACGGACCCCCCAAGGGGGTCTATAGACCTTATTCAGAGCAGCACCATGACAGGTATGAAAGCAAGACTGTGAGGGATAGACTTACTATGTTTTCAATGGTGTCCGATGTAAAAAGCTGAATAAAGCTCCTAGATCACTTATAACTTTCCTCAGCTCATGTTTTTTGTCTACTGAAATTACTTGAAAAGATATTTTGCAGTGTTTCATCAGCAGAACAATCCAAAAACACATTAAATAACAGTACAACCCACTGAAGAGATGTATGTCTATCCCTCACAGCCTCGCTTTCATTCCCGGTAAAAATCAAAGCGCTCCTGTGAATAAGGTGTAAAATACCTGGAGAAAGCTATCCGGTAGCATTCCCATTTATCTCAATAGAACTTGGTCAGCTGGTGGAGGACCCCCCCAGTTTTGCTCATGGACGCTCAGCTCTAGACAAAAATTTTTTTGAACAACTAAATATTCTTAATACAGAGCTAAAAAAAATATTCTTTTCATCCTAGCTTTTAACTAGTATTTTATGTATTATGCTGCCTTGTGTTTTATTTAATGTACTTAATGTACTTAATGTTTATGGTTTTTGTGTAATGCACTTTGAGTTGCATTCTAAATATAACGAAATATTAGCTATATATATGTTGTTTTTAAACAAATGTATACAGAATACATGGTTACTTTTGAAATTGTTCCCATAATAACACAGTGTTCCTGTAGTCAGTGCTACTGGTTGAGGACAGTGCCAACAATGCCAAAGTCTTTAACTGAAATCCAAGGGAACACATTTAATGGTAAACTGAGTGCAGTGTAAGGCTCTTTGGATAAAACACCTGCCAAATGCATCAAATTAATTACTGTTATGTGTAAGATTTTTTATATATTAATCACTTTTTTTATTGCCAACAATTGTGTGATCAGCTTGTAATGAAACTTTAAAAAAACGAGACCCCTGACTTCCTGACTGTTTATAAAAGCCTGTAGACAGATTTTTATGTGAAGGACTCAAATTAAAATCAAAATGATATGACATTTACACATGCTCCCAAGAGCCTCTCTTCCATTCAGTGACGCATTAAATTAATTCTTACAATGTTCAGAATGTGCAAACATATCCACATCGCTATGATAAGATGCTTTCTTAACTGTTGTTTTCTCACCGTGTTTATTTTGTTATTGAGAGGAATGTGCACTGCAAATATTTACATATAAATGTCACTCTCAGCAGCGTGGACAGCATTTAGATGTCCGTTAACAGTATATCACTGCAAAGTTATTTCCAACTTCTTTTTACTTGTAAGTGAAGAACGATAAAAAAATAAATAACAAAAAAAACTTTGCAGTGAGTGTATCAGGGCCTTGAATCGTGTTCAGTCGCTTATATGTTACGTGTGCACGAATGCAAGCAGTTGCTGGCTGTAGTTCACTTAACGGCCACCACTGCCACTAACAAGGGTTTCTGAATTCTACATATAGGTTATAAGTAGTATTCAGAAACCCTTGTTATTAGCAGAGAAACAAGCTTTAATGGAGAAACTTGTTTTTTTCTCCCACAGTGTGTAGTTGCAGCATCTACCAACAGAAGCTAATGTGGCTATGCTAACTAGCCAAACCTTGAGTTCTTAAACCCTCTAAATGGTCTTTTTTGTGTTTCTTCATTATTTTATTTGTGTGTTCAGACACTTCCATCTGTTTTTTCACTCACATACTTCCATAAATTACTTCTGCTGTCAATCTTCCTGATTTTCCATTTGCTTGTGTTTCATCTTGCTCTCTCTCTTTCTATATTTCTCTCCATTCATCTCCCTCTGTTTTAACTGCATTTTGAGAACACAACTGCAGGCAGTGGATCAGGAATATCTCCAGTGAATAAAATGTGGCGTGGCTTGAGAGTTTAATCACGCTCTACTATCTGTACGTGGCAGTTGGTGGTGTGCTACATTAGCGTGTTCCCATAGGATGTGATCAAAATGGAGCTTGCCTGTCTGCTAATTACAAAGCTTCTGCAAATTACAGCGACCTTTGTCAACCCCATGTTAGCGGTACTATAAGCGAGGAATGATTGCTTCATATACAGTATATAACTGCTGTATCTGCACGTGAAAAAATTAGAACTATCTACATTAATTGGAGTAGACAAAGTGCTTTAATTGTGTGTGTGTGTGTATATACAGTATGTATATATATATATGTATGTATGTATGTATATGTATATGTATATGTATATATATATATATATATATATATATATATATATATATATACACATACATACAAACAACTCGGTTAACCTATCTTTGTGGGGACTTAGTAGGCGTAATGATTTTTATACTGTACAAACTGTATATTCTATCCCCTAACTCTATCCCTAAACCTACCCATCACAGAAAACCTTTTTTATTTTTTTACATAAAAACAAAAAAAACAAAAAAAACCCCACCATAATTCTATGTTTATTGATCCATTTTCCTCGTTGAGACAGCTGGCTGGTCCCCACAATGTAGGTGATCTCAGGTTTTACTATCCTTGTGGGGACATTAGGGTGGGTTAGTTCCCCACAATGTAAGATAAACCTGTACACACACGCACACACACTCATTCAGTGGATATTAATGACATGAGCGAAAGCAGTGTTAATGTGTTATTGGTGAAGCCATGCACTGCTTATCTGATGCCGTAAAAGCTTCGACAGTGTTCACATATGCACTTATGTACAATTATTCTGCTAACATGCTGCATTGGTTTAATAAATTAGCTTCTCTTTGTAGCAGCAGGGCTGTTTTGGGGAGCACTTTAACATATTTATGGGCATAATCACAGTAAAGCCATTACAGGTGGATGCTGGATGAATGTGGTTTGTTAGACATACAACAGTTTTGATTAAATCCAACAGACTAGAGTTTTGTGTGGCTGAATCTCAGCCAATCACAGTAGCCTACTTGAAGATTAGCTCCAAAAGCATCACAGCTAGCAAGACTGTTGCTGCTTTTTAAATCACATACTGTAGTGGGTACTACATTTGTTTAGAAACGTACTTCGCGACCATTAAAAAAGTATATTCTATATAGAGTAGAGTGGGGGAAAACGCCCCTGTACTGTTTCTCCCAAAATAACCACTTGATGGTGTCAAGTTACGTTTTTGTTGTTGCTATGGACTACGTTGACAAGAGTGATGTAGGAGCATTCGCTGTGAAGCATACACTGGTGACGTACCTGAGAGAAAATGTATTTCACATTAAATTATTTAATTTTCAGCTGTAAGAAAAAAAAGTGTTTTAAAGCTTGTTTTTTTGCAGAACATATTATGATATGACAACCCCTGGGGTCATTGCTTCCCAGTGTCATAATTACTGTAGTTACCATAGTCTGAACATCCTTTTTGTTTTTGTGGGGGCATTTTAACCAAACTGTTGGTTTATAATTTATATAATTTTCACTGAAAACTAGGATAACTATTCTAGACACATTTAACTTTTGTTGCACAGAAAAAAAATTACACAGCCCTTAAGGGGACCGTTTTCCCCCAATGTATGTAGTTAGTATGAATGAAATTCTGATGTACTAAATCCACCATGTTGTCACTGTCATGTCACCAACGATGTCAGTTGTGTTGCTTCACTACCATTCACAAATCCTCTCCCATGGCCTCATAGGATGGTATAGTGTCCAGTGGATGTGCACTTCCGAATCTTGCTGGAAGTAGTAGGTCATCCGGGAACTTTTCGCCTGCTGTTTTAAGAATACTTTGAATGCGGACATACTACTCGATTTACATACTGTTTTTTTTGTGTGTTTTTTTTGCCTAATACATAGTATGGAAGTAGACATATTCGAAAGCAGGGTCTGTCTAGTATCTACTAGCAAGGTGCTGTCTAATATCTGTTTTAAATGGTATAGTATCTGAGAAGTAGTATTTTAAGGGCTCCTGGATGGTGTACTTTGTCTGGTAGATTCTTAAAGTGCAGTTATTTGCATGCTTTTCATGGTAATATTGCCCTTTAGGCAAACAAACCAAAAAGTAAAATAATATTTTTGGAGGATAACAAATTTAGCTTTATGCTATTGCATTGGCATGCTTTGAATGCAAACTTATGATTGTGGATTAATTTCATACTACATAGGTAATCAAAAGTAAATATATACTTGTTAGTGTATTATATAAATATGCAAACAATGGCTTTATACTCAAGTAGACAGATTATTTTTTATTTGTTGTTTCACATCTGTAAATTCTGGTTTACTGAACGTTGGATCTCTTTAACTGTTATTGTATGGGCAAAAACAGTTTTAAAAACATTCTTCAAAATACCTTCTTCAGTAAATGACAGAATTCGAATTTTTGAGTCATGGATCCCTTCAACACTGTAAAAATAAGTTGCTGCCTTAATTTTTTTTAAGTACAATCAACTTGGATGTCATTTCAATTTAAATTACATTAAACTGACTTAAAATATGAGTTGAATCTTGTATAACTTGTTGAAAATTGCTTAACATATTTTGATAAGTTAAAGCAATTAAACTTATTTAAAGCAATTTAACTTATTGAGCAGGAGGGACTATAAGGGGCCGGTGCTTAGTGGATCGGGCGGCAGTCGAAGGCGGGGGCCTCGACAACCCAATCTCTGGACACGGAAACTAGCTCTAGGGACGTGGAACGTACAGTGCGGTTTTCGTCCCGGTCGTGGAACACTGGACCAGCTCTATACCCTCTCCAGGGTGCTGGAGGGTTCATGGGAGTTTGCCCAACCAATCCACATGTGCTTTGTGGATTTGGAGAAGGCATTCGACTGTGTCCCTCGCGGCATCCTGTGGAGGGTGCTCTGGGAGTATGGGGTCCGGGGCCCTTTGCTAAGGGCTATCCGGTCCCTGTACGACCGGAGCAGGAGCTTGGTTTGCATTGCCGGCAGTAAGTCAGACTTGTTCCCGGTGCATGTTGGACTCCGGCAGGGCTGCCCTTTGTCGCCGGTTCTGTTCATAATTTTTATGGACAGAATTTCTAGGCGCAGCCAGGGGCCGGAGGGTGTCAGGTTTGGGGACCACACGATTTGATCTCTGCTCTTTGCGGATGATGATGTCATGCTGGCCCCATCAGACCAGGACCTTCAGCGTGCACTGGGACGGTTTGCAGCCGAGTGTGAAGTGGCTGGGATGAGAATCAGCACCTCCAAATCCGAGGCCATGGTTCTCAGTCGGAAAAGGGTGGCTTGCCCACTTCAGGTTGGTGGAGAGTTCCTGCCTCAAGTGGAGGAGTTCAAGTATCTTGGGGTCTTGTTCACGAGTGAGGGAAGGCTACGGAAGATTGACAGACGGATCGGTGCAGCTTCTGCATTAATGCAGTCTGTGTATCGGTCTGTCGTGGTGAAGAAAGAGCTGAGCCACAAGGCGAAGCTCTCGATTTACCGGTCAATCTACGTTCCTACTCTCACCTATGGTCATGAGCTGTGGGTCATGAACGAAAGGACAAGATCCCGGATACAGGCGGCCGAAATGAGCTTTCTCCGCAGGGTGGCTGGGCGTTCCCTTAGAGATAGGGTGAGAAGCTCGATCACTCGGGAGGAGTTCAGAGTAGAGCCGCTGCTCCTCCACATCGAGAGGGGCCAGCTGAGGTGGCTCGGGCATCTTTTCCGGATGCCTCCTTGGACGCCTTCCCGGGAAGGTGTTCCGGGCATGTCCCACCGGGAGGAGACCCTGGGGAAGACCTAGGACACGCTGGAGGGACTATGCCTCCCGGCTGGCCTGGGAACGCCTCGGTGTCCCTCCGGAAGAGCTGGAGGAAGTGTCTAGGGAGAGGGAAGTCTGGGCATCCCTGCTTAGACTGCTGCCCCCGCGACCCGGCCCCGGATAAGCAGAAGAAGATGGATGGATGGATGGATGTATGAAATGACCCCTATAAAGCCTATAGCAATCAAATTATTTCAGCCGACTCTTTGACGTGTGAATGTGACAAGCCTTTTTTCCTGCAACTCACATGTTCCCTGATTCCTATTATTCTGATTCATCGACTTCATGATTCATCTCAAACATCTGATGACCCAGTAGCACTGATATAAACATGCTGGAGTCAGATGAGAGACACAGTGAGACATCAGTGCTGTTGCTTTCAGCTTGTCACAGAATAAAATGCTCTACTTGGAGCATCACAAATCTCATGATTTATTCACAACATTCTGTGGCCCATCTGACTCATTGGCACGGGTGGACATACACACACACACACACAGTCTCTACTCAAGAATGCATATCTTGCTGTAGCCGTTGTTATATAACATTCAAGTAAAATGTGCAGTTGTATTAAAATGTCGGTTTGAAGTTCAGAGACAAGCTGTCCCCATTTTCTTCCCATGTCCTTCACATGTTTCAATACACTGGCAATGGATGCTGATATGAATAGAAGCGCTAACTAACACTCTTGAGTGTGTGTATTTGTAAAACTGACGTCAAACTGCGCTGTGGTTGAATTTTGGCCATCTCTAAGGGTTGTTTACATAAACAGATGGTCTGCATCTCCTTGATTGACACACCATCTGCAAAAAAGTTACCATGGAAACTGATTTACAGCCATAATCTCCAGTAATTTGCCTCACCTTCTTCTTAGCCACGTCACCCTCAGCATCTTCTCATCTCTCAGGTTTATATGTATTTTTTTCCTAATTATTGTATTAAAATGTAATAAAGCCTAAAATGTGCTAGCTGTAACATCTAAATTAACTAAAATAATTACAATTAAAAATATTATTTAATATGACTGAATCAACCTGACCACATTAGATTGAAAATGTTCATTATTAAATGGGTCAAATTGGTGTATGTATGCATGCATGTATTTATTAATTTGGGATTGACTTACCTGTTTGAAACTGTAAAATATACAACACACACACACACACACACACACACACACACACCTGTCATTGTCAATTCAGTTCTACATTAATGAGGCAAGTTGCTGTGGCTTGCAACTGTTAACAGCCTAGTTAGTAAAAAAATATATTATTTTGCACAGTAATTGCTTGTATGCTCTTTGTTGTTATTAATATTATTATTATTAAATGCAATTTTTATGTGACATTGTTGTTTTATGATTATTTATTGTGTTGCATGTGTTTTCCGGTCATTAAAACAGTGAATACAGCCTTATACAGAAATAAATGGAGTATGAAATGGGTTCCCTAATGTTTGTATGTATGTTAAGTTTGAATTAACACAACATTACCTTAAAATACAGAGCCTCTATTTTTCCTCTTCCCACCTGTTGGGAGAGACAGAGATTCATCCACTCCGACTACAGGAGTTGTGTTGAGACTCCAGTTACACTTGTCAGTGGTGTATGTGTGTATGGATGGCTGCTTCTAACACATGCTGCCTTTATGACTTTTTGACACTTTGTGTGATTAAGGATCCCTGTTTTTCTCTTTCTCTCGCTGCCTGTCTTTCTCTCTGTGTGTGTCTGAAAGTGAGAAAGGCCACAGTGTCTTCCAGTGCCTTGGGCTACTTTGATAGACAGATGGACAGTCTGTGAGAGACAGACTTCCCTTTCAGCCAATGGGAAAACAGGACCCCTGCTGTCGGCATGGTGACAGTTGCCATGAGTGATTGCATCCGGACCTACAGTTGATGGTTTGGGGGTTCGACCCGTGTCTCTTTAGAGGTGAAGGGTGGAGAGGGCAGTGCTGGCATCGATCCCCTTAACGTTTCCATTAGGCCGCGTTTGCCGTTGTGTTTTCGGGTCCATATGGCTCAAAGATGCCCGTCAGACCCCTGTCAACCCCACGCTGAGGGTCTGCAAGAATTTAACCCAAAACTCTGGGTTTATATTTAGACAGAAACAAAAAGGATGAGAGTTTGCTGGTCTTCAGTCCCTCATGCCTAACTGGCAGTTGTGCGCTAGTCAGAAATCAACAGGCTAAATGTTGTATGTTAAATCGCATTTAAGTAGAGAATTAAGGAGAGAAACCCTTTCTGAACACACTGAATTAAATTACAATTAGCCTACTCTTGATGTTAAAATAGGTCAAATCTTGAAAACACAATATGATGTGGCATGTCTGGTGTTATAGTAACATATTCACTTACTGTATATTGTTCAACTCTCAAGTCAGTGGAAATGGGGTCGGTTTTCGAGGAAGATTCACAACGTTTAGGTAGACATAATCTGTGCCTGATGTTGAACACGTTTGCTTTTTCTCCCTCACAGCCCTCAGTCACTCCATAAATCACGCACATCTGTTCCCTTCAGCCTATACCCTAAAGAAGACAACTGTGTGTGAGAGAGGACCTTTCATTATTATCTTTAATATCAAGATATAACTCACAATTATAATGATGCTGGTTAACTAGAGTACTTCTGCGGTATAGAGGTACCATCTCACTGTTGTGAAACCTTCCTCAATTTAAGTTCCCCTGTTATTTGAAAAAAGGTTAATTTGGGGCTACAACAGCATGCCACTGAGACAGTATGCTCTACATGTATTAATAATGCACTCTTTAAACTTTGCGACTACATGTCAACTAACTCTCATTAGAGTATTAGTAGGCTGTCTGCTTAATATCTGCTAACTCTTTATTGTGTTGGTCCTCCAACAGACTTTCTGCTGACTATAAGTAACTTTGCAAGTGCATGTCAACTTATTCTAACCCTAACTCTAACCCTACCAGTCTACTAATACTCTACTATCACTCAAATGAGAGTTAGTAGACATGTAGGTGCAACGTTACTTATAGTCAACAGAATGTGTTAAAGGGACCATCAAAATAAAGTGAAACTAAGTCACGAAATATCAGTTAATATTTGCTAAATAATAATAATAATAATTGTAGAGCGGAACAGATTTACTATGGGTTACATTTCATAATATATTAGCTATAATAATTATTATATATATATAAAAAAAACTATTGTAGAATTGTAAGATCAGATTTAAAATTTAAATGCTAAAAAATATATTTTGGTCTAAAGGAATGAATCACATTGATCAAATGTGATAGTAAAGGATTTTATAATGTTACAAAAGATTTCTAATAAATGCTGTTCTTTTGAACTTTCTATTCATAAAAGAATCCTGAAATATTGAGCAGCACAACTGTTTTCAACTTTGATAATAATAAGAAATGTTTCCTGATCAGCAAATCAGCACATTAGGATCATGTGATGCTGAATACTGGAGTAATGATGCTAAAAAATCATTAGAATTATAGTAATAGTAGTAGCTAGAAAATATTATTTCACAAAATTACTGTTTTTACTGCATTTTTTATCAAGTAAATGATGCCTTGGTGAGCATACAAGATGTACAGTGAGGAAAATAAGTATTTGAACACCCTGCTATTTTGCAAGTTCTCCCACTTGGAAATCATGGAGGGGTCTGAAATTGTCATCGTAGGTGCATATCCACTGTGAGAGACATAATCTAAAAAAAAAATCCAGAAATCACAATGTATGATTTTTTAACTATTTATTTGTATGATACAGCTGCAAATAAGTATTTGAACACCTGTCTATCAGCTAGAATTCTGACCCTCAAAGACCTGTTAGTCTGCCTTTAAAATGTCCACCTCCTCTCCATTTATTATCCTAAATTAGATGCACCCGTTTGAGGTCGTTAGCTGCATAAAGACACCTGTCCACCCCATACAGTCAGTAAGAATCCAACTACTAACATGGCCAAGACCAAAGAGCTGTCCAAAGACACTAGAGACAAAATTGTACACCTCCACAAAGCTGGAAAGGGCTACGGGGAAATTGCCAAGCAGCTTGGTGAAAAAAGGTCCACTGTTGGAGCAATCATTAGAAAATGGAAGAAGCTAAACATGACTGTCAATCTCCCTCGGACTGGGGCTCCATGCAAGATCTCACCTCGTGGGGTCTCAATGATCCTAAGAAAGGTGAGAAATCAGCCCAGAACTACACGGGAGGAGCCTGGTCAATGACCTGAAAAGAGCTGGGACCACCGTTTCCAAGGTTACTGTTGGTAATACACTAAGATGTCATGGTTTGAAATCATGCATGGCACGGAAGGTTCCCCTGCTTAAACCAGCACGTCAAGGCCCGTCTTAAGTTTGCCAATGACCATTTGGATGATCCAGAGGAGTCATGGGAGAAAGTCATGTGGTCAGATGAGACCAAAATAGAACTTTTTGGTCATAATTCCACTAAACGTGTTTGGAGGAAGAAGAATCATGAGTAGCATCCCAAGAACACCATCCCTACTGTGAAGCATGGGGGTGGTAGCATCATGCTTTGGGGGTGTTTTTCTGCACATGGGACAGGGTGACTGCACTGTATTAAGGAGAGGATGACCGGGGCCATGTATTGCGAGATTTTGCGGAACAACCTCCTTCCCTCAGTTAGAGCATTGAAGATGGGTCGAGGCTGGGTCTTCCAACATGACAATGACCCGAAGCACACAGCCAGGATAACCAAGGAGTGGCTCTGTAAGAAGCATATCAAGGTTCTGGCGTGGCCTAGCCAGTCTCCAGACCTAAACCCAATAGAGAATCTTTGGAGGGAGCTCAAACTCCGTGTTTCTCAGCGACAGCCCTGAAACCTGACTGATCTAGAGAAGATCTGTGTGGAGGAGTGGGCCAAAATCCCTCCTGCAGTGTGTGGAAACCTGGTGAAAAACTACAGGAAACATTTGACCTCTGTAATTGCAAACAAAGGCTACTGTACCAAATATTAACATTGATTTTCTCAGGTGTTCAAATACTTATTTGCAGCTGTATCATACAAATAAATAGTTAAAAAAATCATACATTGTGATTTCTGTTTTTTTTTAATTTTTTTATTATGTCTCTCACAGTGGACATGCACCTACGATGACAATTTCAGACCCCTCCATGATTTCTAAGTGGGAGAACTTGCAAAATAGCAGGGTGTTCAAATACTTATTTTCCTCACTGTGTTTCAAAAAACAAATTCCTTTCAAACAAAACTATAAATTAAATGCATATTTGTTTTTACATAGTTGTCCTAGTGCCATATGCCAAATTTACACTGTTAGTTCTATATGTGACATGATGGTGCGCATGGAACTAACTCTAGCGACTAACTCAATAATCTCAATAATCAGGCAGTAAATATCTCCCTAAACTCAGTTAGGGCTCCTCTAATGTTGAGAAACTAGCGCAGTTGACATATGGTCTCTTCATAAAACACAGCCAATCGATGCTGATTACAGTCCACATTTGGGGTCTCATCTCTGCCGTCTATGAATCCTTTGTGTTGCTTTGCATGTTTTCTCAAATTACAGTGAAGGAGCTGGTTTCATCAGTAGCGGTAGGGCACAATGAGGCTATTATCTCATGTGTTTTGCGTCTTGTGCGCTAACCTGTAATATCTGTGCGATGAACACGGCTATTAACTTCAGATGAAACCCCATGGGACATTCCTGTGTGTGTGTGTGTGTGTGTGTGTGTGTGTGTGTGTGTGTGTGTGTGTGTGTGTGTGTGTGTGTGTGTTTGCGCCGATGATTGATGATGCTGTTTTGAAGAAGTGAAAATGGACGTTGTTCCCCTCAGAAGCATACCAGAGGGGATAAAGAGCGCCATTGTGGGGCCTAATCCACTCTGCAGGGCCTTTCACTGTGTGTGTGTGTGTGTGTGTGTGTGTGTGTGTGTGTGTGTGTGTGTGTGTGTGTGTGTGTGTGTGCATGTGTGGTGGTAGTTTAGAGTATCTGCCAGTCATTTTTTGCCGTTATGTCAGTCAGGTTTGTGCGAGCGAGCGAGCTGCTAAAAGCTTCTCTAGGCTCCCAGCGGTACACGTCTGTATAGAGTCCGTCTTCATCCAGCCGCCGAGGAGACAAACTCCAGCAGGGCCGATGACTGACGAAGAAGAAGCTTCTTTCTCTCCTTCTTCCTCTCCGTCTTTCTCCCCCTCTCGTGTTCAACAACTGTCTTCTCTTTCGTTCTCTCGTATTCGGTTCATCTATTCATCACTCGTTTCTATATCCAGGGCTTTTCCATTCTCATGACTTATCCATTTGTATCTCTCCCTTTGAATGGAGGGTAACGTGAGGAGGTGAAAGTGGCCCTCCGAACTGATGCATTGTGGGGGCTCTATTGTGCCCCGAGCAGGAGGGAGTGAGAGAAAGGGAACGAGGGATTGAGAAAGAGAGAAACAGAGCGAGAGAGCTAAGGTGACTCGCTGGCCTGGCACGCTCGATAAAACGGGTCAGCTCACCTTACTGCTGCTGAATGAGACCTGTGTGTGTGTGTATGGTAGATCACAAGAGTAGACTACAGACGGGACAGAGAAAAGATGGATCGATAGAGCTTGCAAGAAAAAGAGACACAAAATAACGCATGCGATTGTAGGTAGGAAAACAAGTGATTTAATGAAAATATGGAATAAAGTGATGAGCTATGTGGCTAATACTAAAAACACTAGCCGTGTTTCAAAATCTAGATTGTCTCACTGCCGTATAAGGGCAGCATCCTAACTGTCATGAAACTGCATAAATGACCGATTTGGAACAGTCCAGGTATAGTGTAGGCAGCAGCTTACACTAGTGAACGGAGACTTGATCACAATCGTTTTCAATAGAGTGTGATGTTAGCATGTTGCTATGCTAACTGTGTGATACACTAATAAACATAAAATACATAGCACACATAAATATTCGGTAAAATAATGCATTTTATTTATATCAAACTTTTTTTAATGGGCATTTTTTCAATAATGAAGTATAAGTTATAAGCAACATTTCTCTTAGAACAACCTTTGCATGTGGCATATTTAAATACTACCTTCATAGATTTTGGAAAAGAGAAAATATCTTTTTGAAGTAGCCTATACATATAGGTAGTATATATGTATGTAAACTACATATTCTATATATATAGTATATATAGTAGAATAGTACTATATATATATATATATATATATATATATATATATATATATATATATATATATATATATATATATATATATATATATATATGTATGTGTATATATATATATATATATATATATATATATATATATATATATATATATGTATGTATATATATATATGTATGTATATATGTATGTGTGTATATATATATATATATGTATGTATATATATATATATGTATATATGTATGTGTGTATATATATATATATATATATATATATATATATATATATATATATATATATATATATATATATATGTGTGTATATGTGTATATGTGTGTATATACTGTATATGTATGTGTATATATGTGTATGTATGTGTGTATGTACGTGTGTATGTATATGTAAAGCGATTATTAATCCAAAATTATGTCATCGTTTTCACATTATCATGTTGTTCCAAACCTATTATTCTTTCTTTGGTGGAACACCTTTTTTGCAGAGATGTTTTGAGTGTTGTTTGGTAACCACCATTCCTCAAAATATCTTTTATATTCCAGTGAAGAAAAAAAAAAAAATCATGCAGATAAATAATGATGATAAAATTGTATTTTTGGTCAAACAATCAACAATAATGAACAATCCCTTTAAGCATCTTTATCAAATTCTCAGGTAAACAAAAATAGACACAAATGAGTCAGTTCTTGACATACAAAATAGTACTATGAAATGAATATAGAAAACATTATTCGGACAATTTGGTCAAGTCAGGTCACCTTAATTTATATAGTGCTTTATACAATACAGATTGTTTCAAACCAGATTGTTTCAAAGGATACAGTTCTGCTGTAAAGCAGCTCTAAAACGACAATATTGTCATTATTCAGCTGAAGTCAGTTCAGTGTTGATTAAGTTTTTTTCAATAACTTTGTAAAGTTCATCAATTATAAAATGAGATCAGTTCATCTATAAAGCAGCTCTGGGTCAATCAAATCAATAATGTTGCTGAATATTAAGTGTCCCCAACCAAGCAAGCCAGTGGTGACAGCGGGAAGGAACCCAAACTCCATCAGGTGACAGAAATGGAGAAAAAAAAACACCTTGGGAGAAACCAGGCTCAGTCGGGGGGCCAGTTCTCCTCTGGCCAAAATGTGGTCTTCAGTATAAGATCAAATTTAGATCTCTGACTTTTGATTTCACACTTTTGGTGTCTTGCCACATCTGAACACATTTTGAACATATGTTGGGATCTCTTCTAAAACTCTAGAGGAGACACATGAGATTATTATGTTGATTTTCTGAGGAGAAACCTCTGAGAAGCACTATGTGCTTTAAATGAGCTCAGTTTAAACCTGCTGGAAACTGTAATTGAGATTAAAGAGATATAATTTGGGATTATTTAATTAATTTCATAATACTGTAAACTATTGCCATGTTACATGTGCATCCAATCACACTGATTTCAAATAAATCGTCTCATTCTTATACAGTATATGGCATTTTATAAACACTCAATAGGATATGATGTCAAGCTTGTTTCATGAGTAATTAAGAATGTTATAATAATTATTACATTAAATAAATAAGATTATTAGTTATTAGTTTCAAGTGCAAAATGCTGCTGTTTGTTAGTTTCAAGTGCAAAATGCTTCCTGTCGCCTCTTTTTGAGCGCAAAATTGTCTGAAATATTTTTGGCTGTTCTGTCACTCTTTTTAAATGCCACAGACAGCCTGAAATGACACGTAACCACAAAAACGCATACACACAGGCGAAAAGTTTTCCCTCCATTAGTCCGACCTGCTGTCTCCGCTGTCATTTCTAAAAGTCAATCGCTCCATTTCAGCATTCCAAATGTGCCTTTCATGAATATTGCACGCGGAAGTCAATTAAGAGTGAATTATTAATTTGCTAAGTGTCAATATTTAGTAAACAATGATACTGTTGCTGCCGCAAGGAGCTCCCAGAGCAACTCTCTGTCTCTAAATGACTGTTAGTGCACAGAAATGAGACGGTAGAACACACACACACACACACACACACACACACACACACACACTCAGCAGTATCTCTTGAGGGGATTAAGCAGGTGGTATACGCTCACAGCAGGAGTGCAGCGAGATGTTTCTAAAGGCGAGTGATGTAGACAAGGGTAAGCGGAGTCTAGACTGACTCCAAGAGAATTATAAACATAGAAGAGGGAGTGTTGTGCCGTTTTCAAGTTTTATGAAAGGCCTGCTCTATCTGTCAGCTCACCTTTCGTGTCGACTACACTGTTCTATATGATTTCTTCATCTAAACAAGTTACTAAAGTTATCTAAACAAGTTACTTCTGTTGCTAAACAACAATAGAAATGAAGTTCCTAAGCGTAATTTCAGGAGGAGTGAACCCATCTAATCTTTCAATGAACTCCCGCATATATAAGCAGCAACATTATATAGGCATCTTGCTACCATACTCATCATCCAAGCATTAGCCCCACTGGGGGGTATATCTAAGCTCAAGTTGAACCTGCTTCCTTAAGCCCCTCCACTGCGGACAGCAGGCCATGAGCTGACGTGAGTTCACGTAGTGTAACAGCACAGCGCTTCTTGGCCAGCATCACACGCATCACACACATGACCAGCGTCGCCCAATAGTGAGCCTACGACAACCCAGAAGCGCTGCACTGTTACACTATGTGAACTCACTTAGAGGCCCACACAGAAGAAAATGAATAGTTGAAAAAAGTAATTATTTTTGTTGTTTTTTCACACAAAAAGTATTCTTGTCGCTTGATAAACTTAAGGTTAAGCCACTGTAGTCGCTTGGACTATTTTATTAACAATGTCTTTTATGGCAGATATCGATTACATAGAAGCCATATGAAGGAGTGAGCCAGCTCTCAGATTTCATCAAAAATATCTTAATTTGTATTCCGGAGATGAACGAAAGTCTTACAGGGTTGGAACAACATGAGGTTGAGTAATTACTGACAGAATTTTCATTTTTGGGTGAACTATCCCTTTAAATGCAAAGATTAGTTAAGTGTATTATTATTGTATACATTATGTGTTTATTATATTATGAGAGGCCGTACAAGCCAAAATCCATTCTTCTACTTTCACACACATACATTTCTACTCTCACACACACATACATTCTCCTTTCACATACATACATTTCTACTCTCACACACATACATTCTCCTTTCACATACATACATTTGTATACGCACACACACACACATTCTCCTTTCACATACATACATTTCTACTCTCACACACATACATTCTCCTTTCACATATATACATTTTACTCTTATGCAATTCAAAGTATGCATTTAATATTATAAATAATAAATATATGTAAGAAGAAAATGTATGTATGTCTGAAAAAATGTGTATGTAAGAGAATAATGTATGTATGTGTGAGAGAAAGTATAGTGGAAACGGAAGGCGTATAATGGAAACGGAAGGCGTATAGTGGAAACGGAAGGCGTATAGTGGAAACGGAAGGCGTATAGTGGAAACGGAAGGCGTATAATGGAAACGGAAGGCGTATAGTGGAAACGGAAGGCATATAATGGAAACGGAAGGCGTATAGTGGAAACGGAAGGCGTATAATGGAAACGGAAGGTGTATAGTGGAAACGGAAGGCTTATAGTGGAAACGGAAGCGTATAGTGGAAACGGAAGGCGTATAATGGAAACGGAAGGCTTATAGTGGAAACGGAAGCGTATAATGGAAACGGAAGGCGTATAGTGGAAACGGAAGGCGTATAATGGAAACGGAAGGCGTATAGTGGAAATGGAAGGCGTATAGTGGAAACGGAAGGCGTATAGTGGAAACGGAAGGCGTATAGTGGAAACGGAAGGCGTATAGTGGAAACGGAAGGAGTATAGTGGAAACGGAAGGCGTGTAATGGCAACGGAAGGCGTGTAATGGAAACGGAAGGCGTATAGTGGAAACGGAAGGCGTATAATGGCAACGGAAGGCGTATAATGGAAACGGAAGGCGTATAGTGGAAACGGAAGGCGTATAATGGCAACGGAAGGCGTATAATGGCAACGGAAGGCGTGTAATGGAAACGGAAGGCGTATAGTGGAAACGGAAGGCGTATAATGGAAACGGAAGGCGTATAATGGAAACGGAAGGCAGGTCTGGCGCGATCGGGGTCACCGTAGGCTACTGTGGTCAAGCAAGCCGCGGTTTGAAAATACACGGTCAAGCCAGCCGCCAAAAAAAATCGGTGTGTGCCTATTAAACCGCCTTTCCACTGCACACAAACGACAGCCGTCTGACCGGAAGAGGAGCTGCGTGGAGTTCCGATCAAATGCGATTGCGAATGTCTTGTTCAGTGGAAAGGCGGCTTTACTATAATTACGGTAAATTCAGGAACTGCAGCGAGAGAACATTTTTCATCCGACTAACGTTAGCTACTCAGGAGGCTGATGTCCATGGCCGCGCTGTCGGATGTCGTGCGGGAGATCGCGACTTGACAATGTTTAAAAGAGATTAATTTTCAGTGCACTCAATGTTTTTGTAAAGAGAGTTTACAGTTATAAAGTTAAATAGCTATATTAAGTGCTTGTATAGAGTTGGTGTATGTTAATTGGGCTTTATCTGATTCTGATTACTGAAATGTCAGTATTTATTTGCTGGAATACACGTTTCATTTTTTGTGACTATAGGGTATCAGATAAATGTGTAATGAGAGTTTATTGAAAGAGCTTTTCACTTTTTGACATGAAGTCACACTGCCAGCTATTTCAACACTGTGAAACAAAAACTAATTTTTTGTTGAATTTGCAGATTGTACAGTGTGTGACAGAAATAAAAATTATATGTGCCACCAGAAAAACAGCTTGTGTGTGCAACAGGACATAACTGTTCTCAGACCTGATTATTTGTCTGGATTCATAAGCAGTCCGCACTACATTTAGACATCCATATAATGACTCAGATGTATTTACTGCTGCTCTATTTCTTGAATCCTCAACAAATCTTGAGACTGACAGAAATCCACATAGGGTTTGAATGTGATCACAGAGATCTCAATGCAGCCTATCATGGACAAAATAATCTGTTTCTCTTTGCATTTGGTCAATACATTGGTCAGCACATTATTAAAAAAATGTCTGATTTCATGTTCATTGCTACTTACTCCAAAAAGTAAAAACTGTAACTGAAAAGAAAACAGGGTTACTTTGAATAGCATTAGCATCATTGTAAAGTTGTGATGAAGAGCTGAGCAAGTCTTGCATATGTATTTCTGGGTCTGAGAGTGTATGTATATATATATATCAAAGGAGAATGTATGTGTGTGTGAGAGCAGAAATGTATGTGTGTGAGAGAGTAGAAATGTATGTATGTGAAAGAAGAATGTATGTGTGTGTGTGTGCGTATAGAAATGTATGTATGTGAAAGGAGAATGTATGTGTGTGTGACAGTAGAAATGTATGTACTGTATGTGAAAGGAGAATGTATGTGTGTGTGTGACAGTAGAAATGTATGTATGTGAAAGGAGTATATATGTGTGTGACAATAGAAATATATGTATGTGAAACGAGAATGTATGTGTGTGAGAGTAGAAATGTATGTATGTGAAACGAGAATGTATGTGTTTGAGAGTAGAAATGTATGTATGTGAAAGGAGAATGTATGTGTGTGAGAGTAGTAGCATGGATTTTGGCTTGTACGGCCCCTCATATTATATATTTTATATATATATATATATATATATATATATATATATATATATATTTATATATATATATATATATATATATTTATATATTTATATTTATTATTATTATTATTATTATTTATTTGTTTTGAGTATTTTCTGGTTTATTTTTCCCTTTGTTGGTTCTTTGGTACTTTAGATTTTGTTTTGTTTTGTCATTTTTGGGGGCACTGTATATATTCTACACTGTGGACAAACCTCTCTGACACTGTAAATAAAATCCACCTTGCACAAAGTGCTTCTGCAAGTGCGCCATCATTTCTACAATCCTTTACGAACTCACATTTCTCCCTGAAGGCGAGTTGGTGGGAGTGTCTTCATCACAAATTGATTTAAAAAAAATGACAAAAGCACACAAAAAATTACAAAAATTGAACTAAAAATAAAAATATATTAAAATAGAAAATATATGGTATTGAACATATAAATAGAGGCTAAAACTAATATAGTAGTATACAAGTAATATTTAAATAACACAGATTCATATTTATTTATTAATTATTCATATTTGTTTACATAATTTATTAATTATTATTATTATTATTACATTTATTATTTTGGACAACAGTTCCTTCAAGGCAACTCAGTTCACTCTGTAGCCAGTTCAACGCAAACCTTGCCCCACAGCCGATTCAAAATATTTCCTTGGTCATGTCAATTACAGTGCCGTTTACAGCCTAAATCTGACATACTCAGTACTCAAAAAATGACTACTTCTCATCTTTTAGACTCTCTCTCTCTCTCTCTCTCTCTCTCTCTCTCTCTCTCTCTCTCTCTCTCTCTCTCTCTCGTGTTCGAGGTGCATGAAAGGCCATAATCATAGATGTCACACCCACACGCACACAAGGCTAAAGATTATGCAGCTCTTTTGGGAATATTATAATTCTGGTAATAACACAGACAACGATGATGATAATTTTACAATGTCAGTCACTCTTTTTGACAGGACTGGATGAATATTTGGAGCTTATGCTCTATGAAAGTTCTGAAAGAGTTGGAAAAGGAAGTGCAATATGTGCAGCAAGTATAAGCTTTGAAGTTTATGCTTTTTTAATGTGGTATACAGCCAGAGGCGCAAGAGAGAAGGAGAGGGAGAAAGGTTTGTGAATCTCTTCTCTATGGATCTTGCTGTGAGGTCCCTCTGAGAAGTCTTGATGATACTTAATGGTGATTGGAGCCAGAGATAAAACGCACACACACACATACACACACACACACGCAGGATATCTGGAGCCAAGAGCTTCGCGTCACAGTTCACCAGCACTATAATCTAACCCATTTCAATGTGTGTTTTTAGTGGCTGTGACATATTGAGAGCGCTGTGAGTTAGACATGCCGTCTGAGTCGCCTATCATCCAGCTCTGAGCCAATCACCATCAAGTAAAGTGTTTTTTGGCCAGAGCCTTAGTTTCTATCGACAAAATTTAAGCTGTTTCGCTCAATTAGATCGCAGGTATGGGAATGTTAAACACGCATTGGCCAATCACGGCTCCAGAAACAGAAGCCTATACATTTACAATGATGCGATAAAAATGTCTAGTCTTTCCATTTAGTTGAGAAACAAATAGCCATTATCGGCGCTGGAGAAATGGATAGTAGCAACGACTGTGAGGTATAAAAAAAAAAAGGAAATAAAGGCTGTTTATATCAGCCGTCTGCAATCAAGTCGGCCCTTTCAGGAAGTTTTCCAGGTGGTTTGAAAGAGTAGAACTAAGCAGAGCTCTTACCTGGAGCGATAGCATTCGAAAGAAGCACTTTCACTCACCGGTTTCAGTTTGCGGTGTGTGGAGATTTGACTAAGAGATACGCAGAGAACAAATCTGCCTTTTAGTGGGATGGAGGCGAAGGGAAAGGGATTTCAAGACATGCTCGGATAAGAAAAGGTTGTGATATGCGACAGTGAGTTTTTGGCTCCATGAGCTGTGAGCTCTTGATGGTTGTAAAGTAAGTTTGATTTACAAGCCCGATACAAATATGTACTTTGCCAAACATACACATGTTTGTTTCATTATATTAGTGAAGACATTACATAGACTTCCATTGATTTTTATTTCAGGTTAATGATATGTTCTGTAAACATAACCCTCACAGAAACATGTGCAAAACAGTAGATTTAAATAAAAAGCCTGTTTTGGCCAATTTATAAGCCTTTTTAACGAGTGAGAAGCAGTAAAATGTCCTTACTAGTCTTCGGTCATAATATTTCACTATTTAAATGTGTCTCCTGAAGAACCTAAGTAGATCATCTCATATGTTTCTCTCTCTCTTCTTTTCTTCTCAACTTAACAATTAAAGTTAGTCTGTTCTTTATAATACTATCACAATAGCTATCACAATATAATAGGTTCTATGAACTCAAAATGAATGCGTTTTACTTGTAGATCCAAGTTCCGTTAATATGTCATGTTAATAATGGCATTCATTTTACATAGTGAACTTTCTTAGTTTGTCCAACTTGTGTATCAGTTTGTGGATCAAATAAATGCATCCTTGTTTAGAATAAGAGACTTCTTTCAAAAACATTTATTTTTATTTTTTAATCTCACCAACCCCAAATAATATAGACCCCAACCCCAAATAAAATAGAAAATGTATTCGTTAATTTCCAACAAATGTAACCATATTATGAAATATTTTGTTACAGTGAAATCAAATTACTCATACTGTGATTTGAGATTTTGGTCATACCACATTGTGCACACAATCTCATTGCCTTATTAATATAGTACAATTACAGAAAAAAATTATGGCCCCTTGAGGCTGAAGGGATCCTGCTTTTTGCTCCAAAATTGAGTAGTCCTGCCTTAGCATATTATTTTTATTTCTCACTGCTTTACTTAATGATATTTGCACAGACCCCAGTGTTTCGACAATCATCTCTCTTTTTCTCATTCTCTACCCACCATGCCTCCCTCCTAAGGCCAATTAGTCAACTTAAAATGTCTCCATTTCTCATTTTAGTGTGCAGTGATCAGGATAATAAGAATTAATAAGCCATTCATATTGCGCTCAATAGAGAACGTACGCCTCTCATCCTGCGAGAGCTGGCTGCCGAGATCTGCACCAGAGATCAACACAATGCTTGTCTCGTCAAGAGTGGGGGTCAAGAGTGTACACACATACACACGCTAATTTGTCCACAATTTACATAGTCATTATGCAGCAGATATCTTAGTTGATTATGTTGCTTACCATTTTATTTACATTTTTTTTCGTCATGGCTTCTAGGAATTAGACGACATGTTAACTGCTTTGAAAGGCTTTGTCTTCCATTCTGATAGACCTTGAAATTTGGTCAGTGCTTTTATTAATAATTGGATAATGCCATATTGGAATTTTTTTGGGCTGTGTTTGAATAAAGAACAGCTTTTGTTTTGGCATATTCTCTGATTCTGAGGCAAGGAACAGACATGAAACGGCATTTGAAAATGGCATTCATCTTCTCACATTTACTCATATGTTGGATGAGATATATATATATATATATATATATATATATATATATATATATATATATATATATATATATATATATATATATATATATATATATATATATATACAGTACATGTATATGCAATTCCAAATATCATATATATACATATACAAATGAAAATGGCATTCATCTTCTCACATTTACTCATATGTTGGATGAGAAATATATATATATATATATATATATATATATATATATATATATATATATATATATATATATATATATATATATATATACAGTACATGTATATGCAATTCCAAATATCATATATATACATATACAGTGAGGAAAATAAGTATTTGAACACCCTGCTATTTTGCAAGTTCTCCCACTTGGAAATCATGGAGGGGTCTGAAATTGTCATCGTAGGTGCATGTCCACTGTGAGAGACATAATCTAAAAAAAAATAAAATCCAGAAATCACAATGTATGATTTTTTAACTATTTATTTGTATGATACAGCTGCAAATAAGTATTTGAACACCTGAGAAAATCAATGTTAATATTTGGTACAGTAGCCTTTGTTTGCAATTACAGAGGTCAAACGTTTCCTGTAGTTTTTCACCAGGTTTGCACACACTGCAGGAGGGATTTTGGCCCACTCCTCCACACAGATCTTCTCGAGATCAGTCAGGTTTCTGGGCTGTCGCTGAGAAACACGGAGTTTGAGCTCCCTCCAAAGATTCTCTATTGGGTTTAGGTCTGGAGACTGGCTAGGCGACGCCAGAACCTTGATATGCTTCTTACAGAGCCACTCCTTGGTTATCCTGGCTGTGTGCTTCGGGTCATTGTCATGTTGGAAGACCCAGCCTTGACCCATCTTCAATGCTCTAACTGAGGGAAGGAGGTTGTTCCCCAAAATCTCGCAATACATGGCCCCGGTCATCCTCTCCTTAATACAGTGCAGTCGCCCTGTCCCATGTGCAGAAAAACACCCCCAAAGCATGATGCTACCACCCCCATGCTTCACAGTAGGGATGGTGTTCTTGGGATGGTACTCATCATTCTTCTTCCTCCAAACACGTTTAGTGGAATTATGACCAAAAAGTTCTATTTTGGTCTCATCTGACCACATGACTTTCTCCCATGACTCCTCTGGATCATCCAAATGGTCATTGGCAAACTTAAGACGGGC
This sequence comes from Abramis brama, assembly GCF_963993115.1. Classification (NCBI taxonomy): domain Eukaryota; kingdom Metazoa; phylum Chordata; class Actinopteri; order Cypriniformes; family Leuciscidae; genus Abramis; species Abramis brama. Next base: position 28,038,154 of record NC_139970.1, read on the forward strand.
CTTGACATGTGCTGGTTTAAGCAGGGGAACCTTCCGTGCCATGCATGATTTCAAACCATGACGTCTTAGTGTATTACGAACAGTAACCTTGGAAACGGTGGTCCCAGCTCTTTTCAGGTCATTGACCAGCTCCTCCCGTGTAGTTCTGGGCTGATTTCTCACCTTTCTTAGGATCATTGAGACCCCACGAGCTGAGATCTTGCATGGAGCCCCAGTCCGAGGGAGATTGACAGTCATGTTTAGCTTCTTCCATTTTCTAATGATTGCTCCAACAGTGGACCTTTTTTCACCAAGCTGCTTGGCAATTTCCCCGTAGCCCTTTCCAGCCTTGTGGAGGTGTACAATTTTGTCTCTAGTGTCTTTGGACAGCTCTTTGGTCTTGGCCATGTTAGTAGTTGGATTCTTACTGATTGTATGGGGTGGACAGGTGTCTTTATGCAGCTAACAACCTCAAACGGGTGCATCTAAGTTAGGATAATAAATGGAGTGGAGGTGGACATTTTAAAGGCAGACTAACAGGTCTTTGAGGGTCAGAATTCTAGCTGATAGACAGGTGTTCAAATACTTATTTGCAGCTGTATCATAAAAAATCATATATTGTGATTTCTGGATTTTTTTTTTTTTTTGATTATGTCTCTCACAGTGGACATGCACCTACGATGACAATTTCAGACCCCTCCATGATTTCCAAGTGGGAGAACTTGCAAAATAGCAGGGTGTTCAAATACTTATTTTCCTCACTGTATATGTGTATATATATATATATATATATATATTTTTTTTTTTTTTTTTTTTTTTTTTTTGTTAGCATGGTTATTTAAAGAAAATAGTTATAATAATATTTCACAACAGTACTATATTTTTGATCAAATAAATGCATCTATGGTGACCATAAGAGACTTATATCAAAAACATCTTACCAAACCCAAACTTTTGAATGGTAGTGTGTATATATAATGTTAAGATGAGCAATGGCCTCCAGTAATATTATTGGGTTTGCGTGCTGTAACCGCCGCCTTCAGATCCCACCAGAGATTTTCTATGGGGTTCAAGTCATGTGACTGTGATGGCCACTGTAGAATCTTCCAGGACTTCGAGGGTTTACTGAACCTGCCTTCACAGAAATCTGGTTGCAGCCGTTGATAGCTTCCTTTTTCTGCCCCGTCCAGGTAGTGTTACTGTTCCTTTAACTTTGAACTCGCAAACTATGCTTCCAACTGTGTCTCTAGGAACATTTAGTGCCTTCACTATCTTTTTGTATCATGTTCCTTGTTTGTGAAGGGCGATGAGACCTTCTCTTAACTTTTTGGACCATTCTTTTGACTTCTAGCCAGTTCAGATATTTCATGTGTTCTAGCTCAAGCATATGGTGCAACTAAAGCCCTTGATTAGTTATATTAGGTGCACTTGAGACAACTGTTTTGCAGATTTCTGCTGTTGTGAGGGATTCTATTCAGGGGGTTGAATAATTTTGAGACTGCAGAAGTCATTAAAAGTTGCATTTTCAGTTGACTTTGGGGAAACCACTTGAAACATTTGTTGTGTTTGGGCAAATACTTTTGTTTAATTTGTTCATTGCAAACAGCTGGAAGTCTGTACATTTTACAACCTTCAACTTGGGGTTGACTAATTTAATTAAAAATGTATTGTTTTTATACTTTTATATTTTACAATTACTTTTCATTCTATAACATCATTCACAATGAAAATACTGTCAAAAATGAAAATACTGTAATCCGTTAATCACCCTCATGCCTTTCCAAACCTTGTTTTTGCTGAGGAACACAGAAAAACGTCTATTAAAAACTACATTTATCAATTGAAAGTAAAATGCGGTCTAGTTAGTTTTGGACCTGACTAACTTTAATTGTATGGACAAAAACATTCCTCAAAATATCTAGTCAAATATTATGAATATCTTCATAATAATAGTCATACAGGTTTGGAACAACATGATATTTTGTTTTTGGGTGAATTTTCCCTTTAAGTGTCTTAATCAAATCAGGCGATGATAGAACATGGATAAACCCTCATGGTGCTCAAACCTACCCTTTGGGGACTGGGCTAGGTCTTTAAGGGCCAGATTTATTAAACAGGGAGAATTAGCGTGAGAGCGCAATTCCAAAAAAGCGTCGATGGGAGTGGAAAGTTCTGACGACGCGCAAATTAAAGAACACGGACGCAGCCGGATCATTTCCATTATGACCAATGCAATCGACCAAGAGCAGCGCAAATTAGCGAGGGTTTGCCCTGGCGCAAGCTTTTAGTAAAAAGTGTCCAATTGCAGCAATGTACATGTACAATTGAGATGAAAATGAATGCAAAAGGTTTGTTAAATGAATCAAAACACAGAAAATAAATCTGATGGAGGTTTCAAAAAGCACATGGACTAATTTTCAATATATCAACCTGAAGTCAGGATGCCGAGCCTTGACAGTGAACTTTGATGTTCACTGATGGTCGTGATGCACTACATTACAGCTGAAGTGCATATCTTTCCTCTTGAGCTTTTGATGAAACATCCTCTTCATTTCTTTTCTCTATTTTGCTCGAGTGTGAAAGTTGTGAACTCTCCTCTAGTCTGATAAAAATAACATCCACACAAGCCTGAAGAAGCTCGACCATCTGTTGCTGTGATCTCAGTCTTTCTTTCTCACACCCCTTCCCCTCTTTTTGTGTCTCTTTCTCTCTTCTCTCCTCATCTCTCTTTCTGACTGACAGCAATTCACAATAGAACACATTTTTAATTTGTGTTGATTGATTGGAACTAATTAATTTTTATGTGTAACTGCTTTTTTATGCAATGAATAGCTCTGGTCTTAGTTGCTGATTGGTTAATACACTGTTCCAGTGATGCTAGAATTAAGCAAAAATCACGATCAAAAGCTTTGCACTGAATATCAGCACACCATGAGACCTAGTATATTTCTTGTGTACAACAGTTAAGTAAATATGAATTAACTAACATTTCAGATCAAATTTGGACTAACTTGTGTATATAGTTTGCACCGTTCACATACTCTAATCTGAAATGCCACAAACAGGGTCAAGCGGAGTGATAAAAATCAACATATTTCCTGATGTGTTTTCTGATTTTTTTAGCTGACACTATTGTCCAGAGCCATTTAGAGAAAGCGCTCTAGTTTTCAACAGTGCTAAAAGTGGTCAGAATGATAGCTTCACCTCTCCCATGCGTGCACACATGCTGTCGTGTAGGATGCTGGGAGGAATGCATCTGTCAGCATTAACAGGATCACAGACAGCCTGGAGGAGGATGCAGGAGAAAAGAGAGTGTTTATTTCCTCCATGTTGCCATGCACACAAGCTCCATGACGACGGGAGTAGGTGGCTGCTGGCCGCAAGACTCTCAGACTGCAGCATCTTCTCTTCTGACATCTACACTGATCTCTCGTTTTCAGCTCTTTTTTCTGTCTCTTATCTCTTCTGTGCCGGCAGTTCTCTTTCTAGCCTCCTTCTCATCTCTGAAACTGTGTGTGTGTGTGTGTGTGTATACAATGTGTGTGTGTGTGTGTGTGTGTATGTATGTGTATATGTATATATGTGGCCCTTAAATGTACGAAAAAAATTTTTTTCCGTTTTTCTGCAGCCTGACCCGCTAGATTTGTTCCATTTATGCTAAAAACACCCCAGAAAAAAATGGGGCAAAAATATTAATATTTAGAGGTAGCTCAAGCGCATCAAAGTTCGCTGTTTTTGTAGGCAATTCTGCAAGTCAGCAAAATTCTTAATTCTAAAACGTTTAGCATTGAGCATTGTATTCAATACTATACACAGTTTGCAGAATGCATCAAATCACATAGCCTATTACTTGATCACAGTTCAATGTGAGTACTATATTAATTATTTAACCAAATATATCTTACACAACATACATTTGACTATTATAAGATAACTGATGATACGCATCTTTTCACATTTAGTCCAGGCAAAGTAACTAATTTTGGAGCCAAAAATAGAACTAATTGTAAAATAATTTTTTTGCAGCTTAGATCATTTCTATGAGGTGTCCAGAACAACATACTAAAAGTCCTAAGAAATCCTAGTTGAGGAAATATGTTAAATTCTCATCCATCCGAGATGTGTGCCAATAAGGCCAGGCAACAATACACCCCAATGGGGCTATTTTTTTCCTTTACTCCTATCAAAATGAAACTTTACACAATGAAAGTACCCATGAAGAGTCAAATTTTTTGTATTACAAGTTTCTTTGAAAATGAATTTGAATATGCAAATGAGCTATACACTAATCGAATATAGGCTACCCAAAATACACCCGCATAGGCTTAATTTTTTCCTTTACTCCTACCACAATAAAACTTTACACAGTGAAAGTACACCTCATAGAAATGATCTAAGCTGCAAAAAAATTATTTTACAGTTAGTCTGTCGTAAAACGCTACTTTGCCTGGACTAAGTTTGCACAGTTCAAAGTCAATAGTTCAGAGTTTCTTAACACCACGCATTTCTGTGAAAGTGGCTTCGTTAGCCCGTTGTTAACACAATTTATGCTTCTGCAAGAAATGCATAGAATATATTTTGTGCAAAATAGGTGTAAATTCAGAATTGCCATTAAATAAGCAAGTATGTAATTTAAATAGTTTAGATAAAATTAGGCAAGTGGTAATTATCACAAATTGAGCATAATAACTGATTATACAAAATTTCAATGTCATCGAGCCACCTCTAAATATTGTTCAAATGAGCTCATATTTTGCCTGAATTATTTTTTCATGTATTGGAACAACTTGAGGGGGTCAGACAATTATAAATCAAAACTTGAAAAATAAGGGCCACCTTAATATATATATTGCACAGATCTCTAATACAGTAGCCAAGCTACTGTACATTGATTTTAACAGTTATATTGTGTTACATTCAGTGTTATATTACATTAAAGGGATTGTTCACCCAATAATTTAATTGTTCCAAATCATGTAGTTTTTATAAATATGTTGAATAAATTTACAGTATATATTTTCCATTTTCATTTTACTTTTAGTTAACGTTTTATTCATTTTGTTTTTGTCATGTGTAGCAGTTTTTTTTGTAATGTCTACATAGTTTTCATTAATTTTATTTCAGTTTTAGTTAAATTAGCAAACACCATCGCACACCTGCAGGTGATGGGTGCGTGGGAAAAAAGACCAAATAAGTAGGTCAAAAAATCTACAAAAAAAACAAAACAAGGAACTCCCACACACTATCAGTACTTGCAAATGAGTATCAAAATTTTATTAGCAACGTTACGTAGTTTTAGTTAAATTAAAATAAAATGTTTCACTTAATGTTTATTTTAATTCAAGTAACAAATTCAAGTTTTTTTAGTTAACTATAATAACACTGGTTTCAAAACTGTTGGAATTTCTTTCTCAAACCTCAAATGCCAACTAGCATCAAACCTCATTGGTGGCCAAACATCATGATGTTTGAGCTTTGTGTTGCCATATTTTATGTAGTCTCTGAATCTATATTTCCTCAATGTTTTGATCTGATTTGAGAGTAAGGTTTGAAGGCAAACTTGAATGATCTGTTTATCATTTAAGTTTGTGTGTCGCTTCAGAGTCGGAATCTACCATTTGAGTCCTGTTGCTTGACTTCACAAGCAACCTTGAGACAAAGTCCTCAAGGACTTTATGTCCTTGAGATAATTTTCAAAAATATCTTCTTTTGTTCCACAGAAGAAAGTAAGTCATTCAAGTTTGGCAAGAGTGGCACGAGCATGAGTTTGACAGAAACAGGAACTATCCCTTTTAAGATGTTAGGAAACTGCAAAAGACATATTCTCAAAAATACACAAATATAAATAACCAGTTGGTTAATCTAGTTTTTCATTCTCATCCACAGTTGCCAAGGTGATTTAGTTGTAACTGCGCGCCACAAGCCCAAAGCCAAGAATTATCAGTGTCTGATGAATGACGCAGGGCTGCAGGTCAGGACCGTGGCAGGAGCTCAGTTTTGGGAGAGGATTGCAAAGATCTGCGGGACGCTGATATGGGAAAAACCCATGTGTAAACACTCACACACACACTTCTAACCCAATCAGCTACACTTTGGAATCTGTCTGAATGCACCTGTGTTGCTAAGAGCAAGTTTCTGATTGGATGTGGGTGTGCAGAGACAAACCCTGATAATAACATGAGCACAAAGACACATCTGTCGTGTGGCATTTAACATCCCCCCTCGTTGAATTAGACCAGGCCATCCTAAACAGATCCACTACTTTACATTAACTTTAAGTCAATCACACCATTACAAGAGACTCAAAATCCTCCCCGAAGCACAAAAATGGTGTCAGAACATGTGACAGATGTGTTTTTTCGCCCAGAATAATTGAAGTAGAATTAAAATCAAGTCTCAATCAAATATTCATTACCGTTGCTCACTACTGCTCGGAGACATGTTTTAAACGCACACGCGGGACCCGCCAGTGATAATCAAACTAAGCCAAAGTGTCAAACTCCATTAGGCACCACGCCACTGGCAAACGAAAACTCTCACATTATGAATATAAATAGCAGAATTAATAAATAATACCCAACTTATATCAGTATGTAATTAACCATGCTAAAATATACTTTATTTTTTTTAATACAATATTCTTAAAGTGGTCAGAATGGTGCTCTCACAACAAAAATGCAACATATTATCAAATTATGGTCTCAAATGATCATGTACCGATGATGATAATGATGGTGATTACTTATGAATAAGCACTGATCTTCATCGTCATCATAATTATCATCTTTTTTAATGGATGAAGTTCTCCAGCTCACACTGAGCATCAGGACTTTATGTAAAAATAACCCGCTGCGTGAGTAATAACTTAAAGAATGTGTTTCAAATTAACACATCTTAATAATCAAAATACGCTTCATTTGCTTGAACCATTCCAGCACTTCATCTTGATTAGGGTTTTTGATATAAATTAGATGAAAACATTTAAAGAACAAAATCTACTGTTCATATTATAACCGACATATTAAAACATGCAGATAGCTCATACAAAATATCTCAAGTGTTTTTATAGAAACCTAGCTGTTAAATATTCACTTCGCACCAGTTTTTTTTTTTTTTTTTTTTTTTTGTCATGACAGAATTAGAGCAGAAAGTTTTTGCATGTTGTTAACTAATGTGACATCGCACTGCTCAACATATGTCTTATGTGTGTGTCTCATGTCTTATTTAGCTGGCCTGTGGACCAAACAGATGTTCTCAAGTCATTTGCATAACATGTAAGAACATGCATGCTTCTTTTTTAATCAGTCTATTGCAGTTTTATATAATTTATAGCAGACTCTTGACATCAGTATTTTGGATGGAAATTACCACATAAGAAGTGAGCATACATAATTTAACCAACGATATTTGTCTTATTCAGAATTTTGGCACAGAATTCAGATCATTCTTTTTTTTGCATGATGCTAGTAACATGAATTTTTCTTCATCGTAAGTTCACACATCAAGGCAGTCGTGGAGGTTAGGGAAGATGCAGGCTGTAAGTTACTCTGTCCTCCCTAACATTGATTTCACTTCTTTTTTCATTTGTCCTCACAGAAGCCATTATTACTTTTATAGCCGTTTTTATGGCCCACCGAAGACTGCTGACCACACCGACACCCATCAGACCTCTTGTATCTCTCTCTTGTCTCTTGCGATGAATAGCTTTAGGCCCCTCTGACTAATGAAATATTAAATACGGGTGTCCGTGTCACTGAGAAATATGCTTAGGAGTGTTTATCCAACTTTTAAACAACAAAAATACTCTATTTCTCCTTTTCTCTTTCAGCCAACCGCTATTAGTTCCTCAACACCAAGCAGCTTTCAAGATGGAGCTCTGTGGCACATTTGAAGAGCATTAATGAGCTGGAGATCTCTGTATAGCATGTTATTAATAGAGCTGCAGCAGAGATCGTCCCGTCCACACTCACTCACTCAGATGCTTTCCCTCAGATGAAACGCGTGTCGTTGTTCTGAAACATTCATAAATGCGCAATGCCGGAGGCCGGCTCAGCAGAAAGTGATGACAATCTGTGGCGGGAAGTGATGACATGTTACATGTGCCTGCTAGCGATGGCCGCGCTGCCATCAGCTGATAGCATGTTACTCAGAGAGACATTAATAATCATCTACTATGTGTATGAGAGAGAGATTTGTGTGTCTCATTCACGCTTAAGTTACCTGCTGGTTAACACAAACAAGGTATGAACCTAACCCTTTTTCAATTAATAGTCACAAGAGGTGCCTTTAGAAAATGTTGATCGTTACGCTCAGGAAACAGTTATTTTGTTATTTTCAAGTAATAAATATAACGGGTTGAAATCAAGGGCGTAGATTTGGCTTGAACATTGGGGGGGTTGAAGTTTGGGTATGCCTCCTGATGCCTCCTTTTCATGTGATCATGGTATAAATATTGGGGGGTTGTAATGCATAGATTTAAATATTGGGGTGGTTATCTACCCCCAACCCCCCCACAAATTACGCCTCTGGTTGAAATGGTTGAGCTTGAAGAATGCAGTCAACATTGCAATTTAAAAAGAAAAAATGATAAAACGTAAGGAGATTATTTACTTAATTTACTTATGTAATGTGATTACTTGCATCACCACGCTTATGCTGTATGCTGAAAGGGTACTACTACATTATGACAAATCACTGCTTTAAGGGGGGATAGAGACATTGAGATATGTTAGACAAAAATTTGTTTATTAGCCTAATCTAGTAGATTTCACATAAAAATTGGGAATCTTACATGGGAATTGTTCCTCTAATACTTTTGTTAGCACTTGAGCTTTTTACATGGAATTTGACATATTCAAAGATGTTAAAGCAGGATTTCACAAGTCTCAATATTCTTTTTTGTATTCTAATGGCTCGTTTCCACTGAGCAGTACGGTACGGTACAGGACAGTACGGTACGGTTCGGGTCTGTTAACCATGATCTGGCTAGCGTTTCCACTGCCAACAGTACCCTTACTTGATAGGCGTGGTGTTAAGATCGACTTCATTTTCGCGCGAAGAAGAACATAGTAAACTACAATGGATGACATACAGCAGATCTTGTTCTTGCTCCTCGACATGTTTGTCACAAGAAGACAAGCGCCGACATTAGGCTTTTCTCAATATCAAGTATGCAAAGTTTGTACTTGCCATGTGCGACTCCTAACTTACATGCAAATGGTACAGCGCGTTCTTAAAAGCGTCACTCAGCTCGCTCTGCTACTCCGGTTATCTCTGTTACTCTGTATGTACATTAAGCAACAATAAAACGAAATATGTTATAAAACACCACTCTGCCTCTTTTCGTTTTCATTTAAATAATTTAAACATTATAGGGACACAAATGTGGTTCATGCGCAACGCATATTGATTCACTGCACGTTATACGTTATTCTATAACAAAACGAAATTTAAAACACAACCGTTACCTCTTTTCGTTTAAATAAAAAAAATAAACATATTCCAGACAAATGTTGCAATAAACATCAGTGATAATCTTGTAATAAAAAAATTACAAGAAACCATATTTCTTTTTGTAAAATTTCAGTTTTATCAATAATAGCCAATATAAAAGTTTAAGTAAAAGGTACAAGAAGCTATACAATAAGAAATAAAGCAAACAATTCAGTCAAATATCCAAATGCAGCGCTCTAGTCTAACATTACAACAGTAAAGTTAAATACAAATAGCCTATAATATGAAACTAAACTTAGCCCTCAGCCAAAACGATTGACAGGGAACGAATTATATATTCACGAGACCAAAGATCGCCCGTTAGGTCTACACAAGACGAATTATATCTCATGTTTAACCACTACCGTCCGAGTCAGCGGCGAACGTCAGAAGAACTAGCCGAGGAAAGGCTCATCCAGCCGGGAAACATGAGCGCCGAGCGCCCGCTGATCCCATGGATCACAACCGGGGAAAAAAATATCATCTTTATAAATAAACCACAGATTTGAGCTTTTAACAACTACATTCTCGCCTGAAAAACTCTTAAAATTACATTTCGTGACACAGTAACAGTAGTATTATATTAAACTCTATATTAAAAAATGGCGCTTCTTATGTTGTCATTCCCCTTGTAGCACGCGCAAGTGACGATTCTCTGTCAACCAATCAACGTCCTGCAGTGAGTCTAGCTCCACCTTTTAGTACCATACCACTGTGCTAGGTACCCCAATGGAAGGGTACCTAAAAAGTGGTATGGTACGGTTCTGCATTTTGGTACCATTCTCAACTTTTGATAGTGGAAACGCAAATAAATGCGTACCGTTCCGTACCGTACCGCTCAGTGGAAACGAGCCATAACTCTGAGTTTATTTCTCTCTCTCTCTCTCTCTCTCTCTCTCTCTCTCTCTCTCTCTCTCTCTCTCTCTCTCTCTCTCTCTCTCTCTCTCTCTCTCTCTCTCTCTCTCTCTCTCTCTCTCTCTCTCTCTCTCTCTCTCTCTCTCTCTCTCTCTCTCTCTCTCTCTTTCTTTCTATGCGTGTACGTTTAAAAAATCTAATTTAGAATCCTCTTTGTTATACCGGCGCTCCATAAAAGCTGTCTTGATTAAAACCTCTGTAGAGGAATGTTCTGCTTTCTCTATAACAGCATATTTGTTGTGTAATGTTGATTAACACAGAAAATAATTTAAACTCGTTTATATATACACCAAATTCTAAAGATAATGTTTGATTTATATAGAACATGGAACATTCATTTAATTAGACTGGAATTTCTATGGTGCTTAATTGATGAGAAAGTCTTTTGTTTTACATGCATGCACACACAAGTTACAACTGATTATTTATCATCATATAATTATGCACAGCAGTACAAGGAAAGGCTGATTTGGGTCAGTGTCCTGTGCAAATCTTGAACCTGTCTGATCTGAAATGTTGTCATGGGAACACAAGGAGCTCTGATCACAGTTTATTGCTGAAAAGTCCATAGAGAGAGAGACAGAGAGAGATTGTCTGACAAATGTCTTGTTCACATGAAGGGTATGTTTAACCTTTAATGTTTTCCTTGTCTGAGATTCCTTAGAATGCATAGAGAAAGAATTATAGACATAAATAAATTACTTTGGGGTGGAATTTTTCTCTCTTATCTTGGACCACATAACATATTCTAACATAAATAATGCTGCCCACATATAACATATAACATATGAAAAGTATAGGTTATATAAAAATTGGTGAACTTCTTGTTTGTTTTCAAAACTCTCGGAATTCCTTTGCAGGAATTGTTAGCTCACCCGAAATTAAAGTTTGTTATGTCATTCGAAAGGCCCGTTCACACCAAGGACGATAACTATAAAAGATAACGATATAGATAAATCGTTCTCAGTATTAAAGAATAGCAGAGTTTACACCACAGCTATAACGATAACGGCACAGAGAAACATTATCGTCTGAACGATTTGATCCAGCTGATGAACGATAAAAACATTGACAGCCAATCAGAATCCACCCTGCTGCAACGAGCTCTAGCATTTAAAGCAGCAGACAAACACGCGCTTAGAATAAACAGAACTATATTGTCCACTGGTGTGGATACTAATAAAGTTATCTTTATAGTTATCGCTCTTGGAGTGAACAGGCCTTAAACCTGCGGCCAGTAGCGTAAACTTCTTAGACTAATCTTAAAAGTGAGTCATACATTTTTTCATCAATTCTAATTTCGTCTAATTCGAATTGGAAAAGTTAGAAAGATTACCCTTGGTTAAACTAGTTCTTAAGACGCAGTCTACCTGGCCCCTATATTTCTTTCTTCCCTGGAACAAAAAATGAGAAAAACATGACGGGTGTAAATCTTTCGGAAACATGAATGAGATTTGAGTTACATGAGGGTGAATAAATAATAACATGAAGTGGTAAATGTTGACAGAAATAATGTGTCTGCACTAGAAATCAGAGCAGATAGTCACGAAAAAAATGCAACTAAAGCTTGTTTGGGTAAATATTTTTGGAGTAATTTGATTTAGAGGCCAATAATTGTGAGCTCAGCAGCCATGCCACACGGGAATCATGGGAAAAGAATGTCGAGGGCTCTCTGTTCCCAATGCTGATCATATCAAGGCACAGGAAATGGCATTCTGGGTAAAAGCCAATGCCAGGGGGACAGAGGCGGACAGTGTGTTTGTGTGTGTGGTACTGTGAGTCAGTGGCACCAGACAGGGATGTTGTTTTGGGACAGATACCGCCGAACAAGAGGTGATTTGACGAGGTGACGTCTCAAGAGAGATTAATGGATAGGGCAGCAACACCAAATGCCTTGGACCCGTCTGTGTGTGTGTGTGTGTGTGTGTGTGTGTGTGTGTGTGTGTGTGTGTGTGTGTGTGTGTGTGTGTGTGTGTGTGTGTGTGTGTGTGTGTGTGTGTTTGGCTGGCCTTGAGTCATTTTCCACACAGGACCTGAAAGTCTTAACTTTACATTTTGTGTTCTTGGAAGGCACTTCACACAATAATGATCCCAAAATTTTGCATATAGTTAAGGACCATATGTGTGTGAGCTGGGGACTTTAACTTGCAACACAACTTTCCATTAAGCTGCTTTAATTTGCACCTCATCACACACATGCTAAATTTACAGAAAGTACAGATGGCGAGAGCAGAGCGCAGCTGTATCCCTTTGTTTCTGATCTCTTCAATCTAACTTTATTTGCTGCTCAATTTGTGGCACTAGATTTATATTCTGCTTTCAATTTACCATACACACCTGCCCCCTCTCCTCAACCGCCACACTTTGATTTTTATGGATATACTTTAAAATACAGTAAGGATTGCTATTGTAAATCAATTGTATAAAATACAGCACATAGCAATTATAAGATAATTATTCTGTGTTCAGTCCAAGCAGGTCTAACACCTGGAGAAGAGATCTGTTAGCCCTTAGCAATGGCAGTTACTGCTTTGAATCTTTGATCATGGGACCACAGAACTTTTGAGCCAATCAATTACCTGGGGCTGGTTGAATCTTCTGTGCGCAAGTTTAACCTAAGCATAGTTGTGATGTTGTAAATTGTCACAAATGTACTATTTACAGTATGTAGTACTAAATATTTGAATGTTGCATACTGTATATACTTTACGCCATAGTGTGTGTGTATTTAGATGTATATTCTTATTATATACAGTGCATGCAGAATTATTAGGCACGTTGATTTTCTGATCAAATTTTACCAATTCCAAACCACATTAATCTTAATACTATTTTGTATTGAATCATTTATAAGTGATATATAATTGTTCATGAAGGCTGGAAATGAAAAACGCCTTATTTTCAGGTGTGCATAATTATTAGGCACGTTTTCTTTTACAGATAGACTCTTGAAAGACGAGCACCACATCCTCTTGTACCACTGTTTGAAAAATTCATCTTCCAGAATCTGGTAGTAAGTTTTGGGAGTTAATTTTTAGTCCATCTCTGCAAAATGGACTTCAGGGTAGGAGAAGTGGTGCTGGTCCTTCAAGAGTCACTCTCGCTCTGTCTGTCTACAAAGTCTATAAAAAAAACAGTCTTGTATTTTACTACACTTCAGCTTGTGATTCGCATTAAGTGGGGGTCATTTTTTAGGATTCTTTACCTAACCTAAGTCTCTGAGATCCTGACACCTTGCACTTCTGGAGACTCCAGGTTGGTTGCAGTTCTGGAAAATGGTGGCGCTGGAGACTAAAGGGTTCCTGATGGTTTAATTCTTCACCTTAATTCTTAATTGTTTTGCAGTTAACATGTGTCTTTTCTTTTCCACCTGTTTTTGCCTGACCCTGCATTTTTGTCTGACCAATTTCACTGTCCAGTGGTCATGCCTTAACTGCAATTTCTGGTATTGCGTCCTTCTCATGGGCATTTAATAATTTTGGACTTTTCAGTCTGAGTTAAATCTCTTTTTTGGCTTATTTTATCTGTCAAAGAAAACGTGCCTAATAATTATGCACACCTGAAAATAAGGTGTTTTTTATTTTATTTCCAGCCTTCATGAACAATTATATATCACTTATAAATAATTCAATACAAAATGAATAGTAGTTATTGTATGTGGTTTGGAATTGGTAAAATGTGCCTAAAAAAAAAAAAAATATGATCAGAAAATCAACGTGCTTAATAATTCTGCATGCACTGTACAGTACATATGTAAACATACTTTATAGTTGATGCTTATGTGATACAAAATAAGTGTGAAGCATTGATAGCAATAAAAAGCTCAAATGTACAGCTTTTCCAGATTGCAGACAGTCTCATATACAGCTTATTTTGAATGGTTGTCAATGAAGAAAATCGGCTTATTAGGTCCAGATGAATGCTAACCAGCCAAACCGTGGATGAAATCAGCAGTATCCATCTGTGTCAAAGGTTGCATGTTAAACTGAGAAGCACAATCAGCTCTGCTGCGTTTTACGACGATGCGCTCTTGGTGTAATCCTAGGGTGACATTTTATGCTGCTTATAGTCTGATTCATATCTTACAGCTTTGGCATTCAAAACTAAAATCAATAGGAGCACACAGACAGAGAGAGAGAGAGAGAGAGAGAGAGAGAGAGAGAGATCAGAGAGAAGGAAACATTCACATTAAACACACTCAAGATGGACAATAAATCTTCAGACTGATGCAGATAAAAGACAATTGTCAGAAACATGTCAAATTCAAGTGCAAAGTGAGATAAAGACTTTGAATCTTGAGCAGATGAATGAATATGATAGATAGAAATGGAACAATATGAGCCCTATTGTGTCAGAAATCACAGCAGGCCTCGTCCTCCAGGAAGCGAGAGCTAGGTTAGAAGTAAAACACGCTAATTAAAATACACACAGATGCTTTGATATTGTACGGTAGCGTCCCAGTTTAACGTTGTAAATATTGTTCTAATTGGCAGTTTATCCTACAAAGCACCATGGGAATGTGCTGTTTTGTCTCTTTTTCTTGTAGAAGCGTAGTACGTTTGATGGGGGTGCTGCTGTGATGTTTGTTTAGAGTAAGCTAGTTCTGTGTTTACCTCAGAAAATCTTCCCTGTGAAATTACAATGCTATATCACTGATTACCATATTAATTTACCATGGTATTAATATGGTACTCCAACAGTGTCACTAACTTCACTAAATGTTTTCAGTAGTGTGATAGTATCAGCTGCAAACAGTGTAGTATTAGCATGTGCATAGCATTTGCAGCTAAACTGTAGCTACACAATGAAAATCTGCAACTTTCACAGCTATTCATACATTCAGACAGTTCTTGAAAATGAACAGATTCAAAAAAAGATTCCTAAATGGCATTTTAACTATTTTTTAATAGTGGAGTGGCTTATGTATATCATCACTATGTTGTTGACTCATTTAAATTATTATAGTTTTTAGTTGTATTTATCTGTTTGAGTTTGATGCTGTCACCCTATTTGAGATTGTATTTCTGTGCTTGATAACAAGGTTCTGATATACAATGACTTATTTAATTGGCTAGTGATATATATATATATATATATATATATATATATAGCTTAAGTGTATACAGTATAGCTACTTGTTGTTACTTTTTTAGTGTAGTCACCATGATATACAGTGAGCTCCAAAAGTGACGACATTGAACATCTAAAAAAAAAAAAAAAAAAGAAGAAATAAACAGAGTTTCACTATTTTCAATCAATTGAAAGGAATTAAAGGATGCATGCATTGAAAGGATGCATGCATTTCCACTTGTCCTAGACTTTTGAACTATTTTGTGCTTATTTTCTATGCATAGCACTTTGAATTGCCATAGTGTGAAATTTGAATTCCTTTCAATGTAAAGCATTTTGAATAACGGTTTTCATTTTCCTTGCTTTTATTTTGTGATTATTTTTACTTCTTTCTTTGTAAAGCATTTTGAATTGCCATAGTGTATGAAATGTGCTATATACTGTATATAAACTTGCCTTGCCTTGCCTAATCAGTAATCATGTGATCATGAACTTCAGGCCTCCACAGTCCAGGATCGCTCAATGTTTTTTTTGACATAACAGTTACACACAACACCGCTTGTCTTGGATGGCCAAGTTGTGCTTCTACACTGAGCGATGCTCTGTATGCTCACGAGTTATACAAATATACCCATGTTTCAACACATCTGTACATACAGCACACACAGATAAATATGTCCAACATAAAGACATAGACGCAGTCTGAAAATAAACGCGAGGGGATGAGGAGGAGAGAGTATATATAGAGAGAGAGACAGATGAGCTGATGGGGCAGATCTCAGAGAGCTGTGTGAGCTGTTTATTATTGCAGGCTTCTAAAACAATCCCATCCTGCCAGGAATGCACCCCGTCGGAATTTAGGCAGCGTCTGGATCGCTGGACAGTACTCGTTCATACAAATATGCACTCAGACACGATTGAATATGAAGAGAGGCAATTTCTTGTCCATGTGTGCCTGTGATTTTAACACCGAAATAGTGTGTTCCAACATGACTGTGTCCTCAATATGAATAGGCTTTTTCCGTTGTCAAGCATGTCAAAACACACTCAACAGGGTCCACATCTTTACAACAAACAATTTTTGCTTCAGTTTTACACTAGTATTTTCAGTCCTGTCACATTCCTTTGGGTCTATATTAGTGTGCCTGTATAAAAGTTTTGGCTTTATGAAACCTCTAGGACTCTAACCAAAATGGGACCTTAAATTGCAACGTTGGACTTGCCAAAAGTATGCTGTACAGATCTGAGGCTGTAAAACTCTAGAGGGCCATGCAGTGCGGTTTGAACATTCATTTTGTTTTCATTTAATATCAGGTACAGAATTTAAGCTTAAGGGAAAAGTTTGTCTCTGGTTGAGCATATTGACCTTGTTTTTTTTCCCTTTTTTTTAAACAGGAGAATATTGATGTAGGTAAACATAAGGTCATGTGTATTTTTTTTTTTTTTTTGAAGGTTGTGGTGAAGAATGGTCATTTAAAAGCAGATATTCTTTACATTCATCAGTTTTGTATTCTTTTTTTTTTTTCGTATTCAACACTGCACTTCAGATTTTCTAAATGATAACATTAGTTAATGCAATAGCATTATAAACAATAATTTTACATGAATAAACAATAAACAATAATTTTACAGCATTTATTAATCTAGGTTTCTATTATCTATTTATTTAACCTTACTGCAAACTGTTACTGGATGCAGTTTGAGTTGTTGCCCTAAAAAATGCTGTATTTGTATTGAGTTTTGAGCTGAATTCCTGCATTTGCCTTCGACTTAAGCGTCCATTTACAATATTACACTGTAAACTCTATAGTTTGCCTTTTATTTATTCATTCTTTTCCATCTTTTGGGTTGTGGAAGAGCTTAGCCCAGTGAAATGTGTTATTGGCAGTCAGTATTAATGGATGTGGATTAAAGGGCTCTAATTCTCATAACCCTGCTCCTAATGGATTGGAGCGGTGGGTTCAGCCATTAAACTTTCTGACGAGACTTTTACTGCTGCTCTCAAACTCTCAACCCCCGAGTTCCCTCATCGGCAAGGTTATACCTGTATTATCCCTGCCAACACTCACTGTCGAGTATG
Source organism: Abramis brama (assembly GCF_963993115.1). Lineage (NCBI taxonomy): Eukaryota > Metazoa > Chordata > Actinopteri > Cypriniformes > Leuciscidae > Abramis > Abramis brama. The sequence goes on from NC_139970.1 coordinate 28,055,690, forward strand.
TTCAAAACACACACTTGATGTCCCACATTGACTTTAAGGTGCACTAAGTCATTTTTGTTTGTTTTGCTGGCTGATACAATTAGCAGTGATCTTGAACTATACTGACATTTCACTGTGGATACAGCATTGGTTACTGTTAATGAAATACCCTATTGGTCATATCTTAAATCCATATGTCATAGGTTGCAGAAACAATATTTTTGTAGCTTCTCTTGTTTTGTTGGAAGCCATGCATGTGCCAATATTATATCTCAGTTACCTCTAACTATTACGAACAAATGGTAAACCTGCTTGCCTCTTTTCAAGTCATTCGTACATAATGTATTATTTTATTATTGTTCTGGGTAAATCTTTTTTACTTTTTCATATTAATCTTTCTTAGTAAGACTTTTGCTGTCATTTAGCTCTGAATGAATTTGATTTTGTTGCAGAGAGATATGCTAGAGAGCAGAATATGACTATGCTAGAGAGTTTTCTTTTTTTCTTCTTCTGGTTTGTATTACTACAGTGTAATTTTCAGAAAAAAAAAAAAATTTGTTTATGAAGTGTGTTTTTGAAGAAAAAAAAGAAGAAGATATTAACCCTACATATAGTTGAACCCATTACTCATTATATAAACAGATTTATAATGCCCCAAAAGTGAAGTCACACTTGTATGAATATAAATGTATCAAGTGTTAAAATATCAAACTACGTGCAATTTATTTTCATGAAGGATGGCACAAGCACCATATTCATAAAAAAGTTTGTCACTGAGTTTAATATTTTATCTAATGCATGAATCCGTGAGCAGAAAAGTTGTGTGCTGTGCTACTATCTCACAAAACCTGTCAAGAGCAAGTTTAAAGTTCTGGCTATATTTCATTCCAAATAGAAATAAAAAGGAGGAAAAAATAAAATTGTTCGGAACATCAACATATTTTACATTGTAGCATTATTTACATGTACATAAATTATATATATATATATATATATATATATATATATATATATATATATATATATATATATTGTGTCTAATTATTTACTTAAGTGGCATGTAGCCGTGTAATAAGTGGGATAATATACATCCAGCCTGTGGTTCTCTCAAAATAACCCCCTTCAGGCTGATCAAGACCCATCCGCTTCGCGTCGTGGTCCTCATCATCCTGTCGGGGGTTTATTCTGAGATAACAACCGGCTGGATGTACATTATCCCTTACATAATGTATATGTGTATGTGTCTATGTGTGTGTTTATTATAGATTATACATTTATTCCAAATACTTTTTTGTAAGTAAAAACTATTAATTACCATATAATTTACAGTTAAAAACAGTAAACGGACATTCCTAGAAGTCCCTGCACACATCATATGATTATATATATTTTTTAATAGTTTTGTTTCTTCATGTTTTTAAAATGTAATATTAGTGTATAGTGTAAATATCTGCATGAGAAGTCCCATTGTTAATAATGGGGAATTACAAATGAATTAATTGATAAAATAAAATTCCCTCAAAAGTAAAACTGGCAGACTTTATTATAGGTATGCAAATTTGGGTGAAATGTGTGTTTTTATGGTGGTTTGATTTTGGGGTGAAATTTGACCTGGACATGTTTTTGTGAGATTCACCCCACACAGATCAAACTGAAGCCTGTTTCCTATGTATCCTTCCTTTGAAGAGGCTCATTTTTGGCCAGATGCTGGGACCAGGTCAAAGGTACACACAGCAGTCATGCAAAAACTGAACACAAAGAGAAAGAAAAGACACATAACATCAAACGAATTCAGAAAGGTCCGGCAGCACAACCCCAGCTCTGAGCATTCTTATCCCGTGAGCTCAACCTGGGCCTGCTGTCAGACAGAAAGCAACAAAAAAAAAAATCTGAAGAAAATGAGCGCTTTCCTTTCCTTTTAGCTATAGAGCAATGATTTTGACAAACAGACTTTGGAATAGGAGTCTGAAGCCCCCGGGTCAAATATGTTCATTGTGTGTAAAGTCTAGTGGTGCCTCTGAAGACTTTAGAGCGTAATTCCTCCACTCAGAATTGTCAAAATATTCTCCTCCTTTCCATTCTGTCTTCTTCAGTTCAGTCGGGCCACAGACATGCTTCAGCTCATTTACTTCACTGAGCAGCACTTTAATCATTCTGCACTATGGTACTGTATGTATGGAATATATCTCGCTGTACCATGGTAACGCCACAGTACTTTTCTTAGAAGTTGAATTCAGTGTCTTTACAATATCATTGGACGTGTGTGTTTTTCAGAGTAAATTACATTCAGCGAGAGCAGCAGTATACAACAAACAAATCATTTTGAAACTTCTCTCTCTGACCTTTCAAGATCAGATGTGAAAATATGCACCATTATTTACATTTTCATCCACGCAGCGATCTGTGAGTCAACATCATCTCCGGACGCTTTGTAATCAGACTCTCTATCTCCGTTTTTGACGGGCTTTGTGTGTATAATTCATACACTTCACCCAGATGAATTTTTTTTTCCCCTTTCTTATTCGTGTGTTTTTTCACTCTTTCAACTCTCCTTTCTTTTTTGTCATTTCTGTAAGGTTTTTGTGTATTCAAATGTGAGCTATTCCAGCTCTCATCTAATTTCAATTTTGACGGACGGGTTCATTTCTGCACATCAATCATGTGAGCGGCTCCCTCTGTCTGACCAAACAAGTCACTTTTAAATGAACAGCCTGATATCATCTGCTCTATCCCTCTCTTTCTCTCTTTCTTTCCGTCTGTCAAAGACTTTGGCTGCATGGCTTCAGTCTGGACTGGAGGAGGGAATTGATCAGGAATGGGGGAACTGTCAGGGTGTTACCGCAGGGAAGAGCTCTGGCGGTGAGTTAGCGCTTTCCCCAGGGCTAGCCGTCTGGATGATGCTACATATCAAGGGCAACAAAGGAAAAACGGAATCCTCAAAGAAGAGAGAGAAACAGAAGAAAAGATGGGAACACTTACACCATTAGTTAAAGGGAAAGTTCACCCAAAAATGGCAATTTATGTATTCAGTTGAGAAATCATTACTCAATTAAAGAATCATGGATGTATATATATAAAAATAAAAAAAAGATTATAAAGAATTTAATGTTTTTGAAATAAGTTTTCACATTGAAAAATTAGCGCTGAAAAGGTGTGGACCGTTATTTTTGCGGCTGACCTTATTGCATATGCATTTGATGGATTTCCCCTTTCAGATGCAAAATTTATAGGAGGAGATTATTTAAATTAATCATGCAAGGTGATTTACTACTGTAGGTTTGTGCTGGTCAATTTCAAATTCATCATTACTCCAGTCTTCAGTGTCACATGATTCTTCAGAAATCATTTCTAATATGATTTGCTGCTCAAGAAAAATGTATTACTGTTACCAACATGAAAACACTTGTGCTGCTCAATATTTTTTGTGGAAACTGATATACATCTAATTATTTAATATACAATTTCATGCTTAATTGCAATTTCTCAATATTCATGGCATACTGAGGTATTGGTATTTATATGGGTTCTTTCAATCATGTATGATTTGGATGTGACTGATGTGTTTGTATGCAAGTGTTTTCTATCTCCTTGACAGTAACTTAGAGCCACACAACCACAAAAATGAGGCAGACAAGCGATTCTTTGTTTGTCACTTAAATAGTGTGAAATCATCTTTTGTTGCTTCTGTTCATTTCAGCACGTCAAATGTCTCGAGCAAAGCTAGCGGCAGGCTTTTCAACAATGTGAACTTTAAACAAAATATCTGAGACATTCTTTGAGGTTTTCCTATGAAAGTCCTGTTCTTTTGGGTTTCCACAATAAAAAAAGGCATGCGCTCCTTGGCCTGCACAGTAAGACTTTTGTTATTCTATGTTTGCAGTGTCAAATCTTACCAAGAAAAAGAAATAAAAATGTTTGATTTGAAAAACAGCTAATTAAGTGCCAGTTTTGTGAAAAGTGAGATTTGCAAAAGAAAAGTGAAACGAAAAAATAAAATAAAGCTATTTTATACCATTCTTCGGGTTCTTGAGTCACTTCAAGCATTCCTAGTAAGCAAGAGTCCTGATGTATTGTTTCTGGAATTAGGCCCTTTTCTGCTCGCCGTTCATCCATTAGCATTGTTTGCGTTTGTCATAAATCTGTTTACAAGTCCAGTGGCCACTTTAGGGGAATTAGCTTGACTTTATTAGCCAGCAGGACAAGTAAGTGCAATATGGTTTTATTCAGAACGGGAGAGAGAAACAGAAAGGAGAGGAGGCACAGAAAGGCTTTTAGGGAGACCGTTCAGAATTTTAGTGGGTCTTGAACGCACAAAGCGAGGCTTTGGCAAGCGCTCGGTGTGCCGCCATCTCTATTTACATGCTCTCGTCAAAGGGCACTCTGAAAAATGAGCTTGCAGGATGGAGATTTTTATTAGCATGGGCCAGCAATATTCTGCCTTTTCTCCTCCTTTTCCTCCATTTTTCTGAGAAAATGTGCTTATTTATAAGGCGGCAGCAGCAGCAAACAAACTCTTGAAATTAAAGTTGGAAACTTGAGGTCGGTGCTGACTGACGGGTCATTTTTTGGTGTTTATGGATGGGGTTGTTTGGCTTTGTGGAAGCTGCATCCATTTTCACTCCCGCTCTCCTATCACTTTCCTTCCCTCGTTCCTGGAGACTGATAAAGATTGATTGATGACATGAGAGAGATGTTGGAGCCTGTGTGTGCGCGCGCTGAACGGGCACATTAACATGAAGACAATCTCAAGAGCACATCGCTGTGTCATTTCCTGTGTGAGCACCTCTTTCATTCTCGTTGTCTTCAGTTTTCTCCATGGTAACTCAGTTGAGATCTCCTATTAATGGTGTCCCAGATTAAGACAGGTAAATTCATTATCACACACAAAGGACTTCTCCAACACCTCGCCTATTATAAGCGATTGTTCTTTGGATACTTTGGGAGCATAATTATGAAATATCCAGGGAAATGTTGATAGACTTCTCTTTTAAAGATAGTATCTGTGATGTCCACTCGTTGAAGTTTCCACTAATTAATAAAGAAAGGCTTTTGTTTGGAGCTGATGTTTAAGAGTGTAAAGGCAGCAGACGGCACAGGAGGCCTACTTTACTTTGATTGTACAAAATTGTTACCCCAGTGCGGTCTAGAGACCTGAATTGGCTCTTTAAAATGCCATTCGATTAATGAATTACTATTGCAATCATCACTAGAAATCAGGCGGTTGACTAGAGTCGCTGCCCCACTTCCCCCCTACCAGCATTTTAACATTTTGACCAAGTAATTGACTGGAATCCTGGTGAATGTGATTTTGGCCAGGAGAACTGCTCCTCACTTTATTTTGCATAGTATTATAATAAAAATAATAAATTAAAATAATAAAAATAATATTATTATTAACTATTATTATTAATATATTAAACTAGTACCTGTCTAAAAAAATACTTTTCATTTAGTTTTTATACTTTTTCTGTTTAAGCCCAGGCAACCAACATCCATTTTTTTGTTCTTTTGTGCTGATATACCATGTTCTTCAGTTGGGGGTCTGCAGAAGGACAAGTGTATGATTGGTTATTCACTAAATAATACATCCTTGCTTGTGTGTTCTGCGGTGAGGATTTGTGGGTTTGAGTAGCTCATGTTCATAGGCGAAGATCTACAACTCCAGGTGCTTTCACAGCATGTGGGTGAGACCAACGGCAGCAGGCATGTTTAAATGAGTGAGGTGTTTGCTTCTTCGTATCCTTTTCTTCTTTTTTTTTTTTTTTCACAGTCACTTGGGCTTTCTCTAGGCAGGCTCTGGATTTATACAAGTTGACAATAGGCGGCTTTTCAGGGCTGGTTTTATTGATTTTCATTACCGACCTCTCCAGTGCCACATGAGATCAACTCTAATGGCATCAGCTTTCATCAACACTGCACTAAAGAGCGTGTGTGTGTGTGTTATTGTTTCTCTTGAGCAAACTAGTAGCATATTTTTTTAAATTTTTTTATTTATATTAAAGTGAAAGCTCATGCAAATATAAGCATTTTGTCATCATTCACTCACTGCCATGCCTTTCTAAACCCATGACTATCTTTTTTCCCCCTGTGGAAATCAAAAGAAGTGAGCTAAATATCCAAGCAGCTCTTTTTATACAATGAAAGTAAATGGGTATGAGAAAACCAAAAGAAAAACCATTACAGATTTACAAGTAGCCCTCGCCACTCATGCACTATATCCAAAGTAACTTGAAGTCACACAATAGCTTTGTGTGATGAACTGAAGTTGTTTTTTAAATACAATTTAAAGCATTAAAAAGTCTTTCTTTATTCAGTTGTGGTCTGCCATTGTTTGGAAAAATAACTGTTTAGTAATTCTTCAATAAATAGGCCTATCTTCTTTTGTGTTCCATGGCAGAAACGACTAGAGGATGAGTAATGTTTTGTAAAAATTATTTTTAAAAATCACAATAATAATCTATTATTATCCATAATATTTGTGTTACATAATCTTCAGTTTATGAGCGCAGATAAAAGATGAACAGGACAAAAGTGCAGGAACAGCTCAGTTAATCCTAAAAGTAAAAATCTCACCTGCCTCGTCTGTGTGAACTCTATCTATCGCATGACTGATGGAATGAACAGATGAACTTACATGGAGGAAAAGATGAAAAGACACTCAAGAGCAGAAGGAATGGGAATCATAAATATATCTGTCCAGCTGATTTCATCTTGACTCCGGTGCTGTATATTTTCAGCCTCTCAAAATAGAATGGCTTTAAAATAATATTTGAAGCTGATGTGATCTGTATCACTTTACAACAAGAGTTTCCACAAGGAATGGTGCTGGTATAAGAGAAACGATAAAAGTTTATAGACGTGGATCTCTTTTTCATGAGGAATGGATACGAACGAGACCTCTGGGAAATAGTAAAAAGACATGATGTGGCTGATCCAAGAGCTGCTGTAATAAAATAAGACATCATATTGATATAATATAGCCAGTTTGGTTTGGTGTGTCAGAGGGGAGATGGAGAAGTAGAAAGTCTGGTGTCCGGAGAAGTGTGAAAGACTGACTAAGATGACATTGTATTGGTTTCATTGTTTTTTTTTTTTGTTTTTTTTGTTTTTTTGTCTAATTAGTGGTAAATATAAAATAGAATGAATTTTTTTTTTTTCAGAGCACTTTCTTTCATGCAGACTTTGGTGAAAATCAGCTGAGTAGTCTGTGAGAATAATGTTTTAAATGTTTGATCAAAATTCCCTCCAAAATCAGAAAATCTAAAACATGGACATATTTGATCCAAGAGACAAATTTGTTATTCATGGCACTGACCCCAAACTTTTGAATGGCAGTATAAAAATATATTTCTCAAACTGATCAGAAGTGCTGTGCTTTTATATTTTAAATATTTATACCTGTTTCTAAGAAACCACAGCACGAATCCATCCCATAATTCATAATAGTCACGTAAATAACCGCAAGTCAATAACTTTATAAAAGGCAAAGTTTTATATAAAAAAAAAATAAGAAGGAAGGAAGGAAAAGAACAACCTGAACCGAAAAGTTTTACTCTTTGGATCCCTGCAGCAGGCCTGAGATTATAAGTCGAAGGCTTGAACAATAATCACAGTAATAAGACCCCAACCCAGCCTAAACAATCTGGTGTCAGCATATTTGAAGTGGATCGTCTGTGAAAGAACTGTTCGAACTCTTTCTAGGCTGTGCTGAAAACAGTGGGATGTATTTCTTTCACACACTATCTCTGTCTTCCTGTCCATCACTTCATGGCCAAAATGTAATCAAAGCTCGGAGCACACGACTAATGCTTTCTTAATGAGTGCTAAACAAACCGGCGTCCCCTCTCGCTGTCTGTCACATCCGTCTTTCTCTCTATCTCTATCTCTCTCGCGAGAAATATCATTATCTCTTTGATTATGAAGGAAAATATATCAATGAGATGCTGATGTGATTGAGAATTCAACTCATTAATTTAAAGGACAAAATCTGTACCCTAAAACGGACCCCAAGTTAGACATTCTCATCACACACCAAATCAATGCATGGTGCTTAACAACAACCTCAAAAATTGTCTTCATGTCTTCCAGTAATCAGCCTAAACATATGAAATATGTGTTTGTTTGTTTTTTCTTGACCATGATGAATGATAAGTGAAAGCTATTTTGTAAGTCTACCAGCAGGTCTCTCCAGCTTTGTGGCTTTGATTTGATCTGTGTTTGTTTGGCTTCTGTGTACAGAGGGGCCTTTTTTGGTTTGCGCTTATTTATGTTAGTAAACCTCTGTTTGCCCAGGTTCACCCAGCTGTGTTAAATGTATGTGCATGGTGGTTTGGTGGTTTTCATGGTCATGACAAAGACTAAATAACGGGCTAGAAGAGACAGAGGGAGAGAGAATGACTTCATCTTTGTGGAAAGCTATCCTGTGCTTTCTCAATGAATCTAAACAATACAATACCGAGTTATGATTGGTCTTTTGTCTTGTATTTATTTGCATACTGAATTGTGATCATTTACATAGATTCAAAGCCTAAAATCTAAACTAATCTAAACCTTTAACACCACTGTATATTGCTGCCTTGCAAGCACTGGATTTGTCTTTTTTTTGTATCAATATTTATTTCTTGTTCTCTCTCTTGTCATTCTCCTCCATCTTTATATTTAGAAATAGTTCAGGTAATATCCACGCTTTTTAAAAACCAGGTCAGTATTTGTATTCACTGTCTTCTGGAAGTTTGAATGGGAAAAGTCAAGTGTCTTAAATAGCTACAGTTTAGTCAATATGCACATTTCCTAACCGGCCGCTGGGACCGTCGTTTCTTTAGAGGTGCAGAACATATTGACCTCAAAGTAGACATGTCGACACAGGCGGTGTTCCTGATAGGGAATTTCAGTGTTTGTAAGTTTAGTGAGGTCTGGTGAAGACGAATGTTACTGGAATAGTTCTGCCAGAATTTATAATTCTGTCATCATTTATCATTCTCATGTCATTCCAAACCTGTGTGATTTCTTTCTTGGTCTTTGGTCCCCATCCGCTTTCATAGTATTACAAAAAGAGTAGCCTGTTTGAAATGACATGCGGATGAGCAAATAAAGACAAAACTTTCATTTTTGGGTGAACTATCCATTTAACCCTAACCTATCCTTCTTTTTCTGTCTCTCTTTCTTCCTGAATCATAAATAAATAGATAGAATGAGAAGCAGACGTGCTGCCTGGTGTACTCTAGATGACACCTCCTTCAGCAGAGCCCTACTGTGACGGCCTATTACACGGCCAGACAGACTTTGTTTTCTTAAGCATGGCAGTGCCCTGCGTAACTCGTGATGACCTCGCAAAATGAGGGATTGGAGAAGAGGGGGAGATGAGAGAATGAAAGAAAGGTGGGGTAAAATGCCCCCATTCTGAAAACGCAATTTGCCTTATACATTTACAGCCAAATCAGAGTACAAGCAGTTGTAGCTTAAAATTAATAAAGACAAGCTAAAATAACAGTAGATAAATATGAATATTTCTTAATTAACCATGCTGAAAATGAGCCTTTTTGAAAAAATATTGTTAGCTGATGTCAATTTTTAAATATAAAGTCCAAATATTTGAATTCAACCACCTAGTTAGATTACATTTGATGGAAAAACAAAGGATGTGATGTTCAGATTATGGTAACTACAGTAATTATGATAGTGGGAAGTGATGCCCCCTGGGGGTGTTTTACCCCACAGACTAGGTTTGAAAAAAAAAAATGTCATTGTAAAAATATATTTTCCTTAAATAGCATGTACTCCCTAACTAGAGACCTTACTATTCTCATATATCACAACTGCGATGTTCTGCAAAACAACAAGCTTTAAAACACTTTTTTTCTTACTGCTGAAAATTAGATCACTTAATGTGAAATCTCAGGTACATCGCCAGTGTAAGCTTCACAGCGAATACTTCTACATCAATCTTGTCAATGTAGCAACAACAAACACGTATCTTGACTTTTATCTATTTGACATTTTGGGAAAAACAGTAAGGGGCGTTTTCCCCCACTCTACCCATAAATTAAGAAGGGAATTCTGTTTAGACATCAGTGAGCATATTCTCCATTAAGATACGATTTAAAGGGATGTTTTATGGAAAGTTGTAATTACCCTATTATGAACGGGGTACAAAGTCAAATTGCTTATAGGGCAATGTAAGAGCCAAATGAAAATGAAATTTGACTTTAGTGAATAAGTAATTGAAAGATAGTCTGGTGAAAGATTGCAAGAAACGTAGATGTTTTTATGTGGTGTAATTTGAGAGAATGAAATCAAAGATATTTAAGCGCTCTAATGTGACCGTCTGGTAATGATGGAAGTGTTTGTGGTTTACATAAGCACACAGTTCTCATCCTCTGATCTTTCCAGACACGAATCTCTCTCCAAGTCTGTTAAATGAGATGCTGGGTATCTTCTAATAACTTATCTCAGTGAAAAAGTTTACTTATCTAGATTTTTTTCCCCGTTAGAACTGAAAATAAAATAAAAATATACGAAATAATAATACAATACTGAAGAAAGGATATGTCATTACATCTGTTTCATTGCAACTTTAACAATTAAACAAATGCTATTATTGTAAAAGCCTGCCACCATCATTATTATCTCTTAAATAATAAAACTCTTTCTCTCTCATCCTTCTCTCTCTCCTGCTGTTTGTTCAGTCTAGAGGTTGTTATTCAATGTTGAGTTTGAACCTCCAGATTCCAACTTCAGACCCAGCAGGCTGTTCCTCTGCTAGCCCAGGTCACCTGCTCCCCGCCTGGCCACTGTAACTCCATCCGTCCCCTCTTCTGTTTCCTCTGGAGTGGAGGTGATGTTGAGATGGGGGACGCCCAAGGAAGGCTCATAAAGGATGACTGTTCTTCAGGCAGGGTTGCCGGTGGAGACGTGGAAGAGGTTGACAGGTTGATCGTTCTGCAGGAAGAATCAGCGTTGAGACTGACAGAGAGCAGTTAATCATCTGGAACAGAAAGTGTTGGATTCAAAGACAGCATTATGGGTGAAACTAGCTTGTGGCTGCATTGATTAAATAGGTTGTCTATATGGCCAGCTCTGAGACAAATGAACAGGATGCAGTTGGAAACTGGGAAAGCAGCATGCCTCTACGATTTTTGGCTGACCTATATAGGTTTATTTGTATGTATGCATGTGTGTATATGTATATACATACATACATACATATATACATATACATATACATACATATACACACACACATTCAAAATGTATCATTCATTTATTTTTGTCATTTTAGTTCAGTCTAGAGTTAGTCTAGACTAGAGAATCTTCTTTAATTTTAAGTTTTAATATTTATATTATATTTTATTATTTTATTCAATTACCAGAAATGATTTTTAACAAAACTGGACTGCTCCATTATTCAAATTACACTGTTAACTACATGGCACAAGCTGATTGGTTCCTCTTGCATCTGCAGCCAATGAGCTTGCTGCTCAACATTAAAATAGTTGTTCAGTGTTTGCTGTAGCAGTTTGCAGCACACTTTCAAAGTTCCTCTGAAAACCCTCCAGCATCCTCAGCTCCACCTGAATAGATCTGTTACAGGAGGTTACTTCCATGTATGTTATATGTGCAGCAGCATGATTACATGTTCACAGCAAAATGTCTGTGAATGTATTGGCAGTAGCAAGTCTCTGTGCTTGCTCTTTAGCTGCAGCAGCATAGCAGATCTATTCCGCCAAGACCAAATACATAAACATTGTCATCTATTACCATGCTAAACTCTTCTGCGAGTTGTCATGACACAAATACATTTTTTTCATGGTGGTCTGTTATTGTGCTATCATTGATTTCAGATTTACCCACCCCTAAATGTTTTATAAAACAAAACAAACTGTGGTTGACTGTTTTACATGTGGTCAGACAGCCTTTTCCTGTCTAAATGGGTGGCTCTTGGCCCGAATCTGCTGTAAAGTGGAACAGACTTTGTCTCAATAGTCAAAAGTCTGTCTACGTGAGACTATCATGAGTGATCAGATCTGATGCTGATGTCATAGCTGCTGTCGGCCAGAGTTCACTGACAGCAGCTCTGTTGCCAGATTGAGGCTGTCATTTTGGTATTCTCTGGGTCACGAGGTTTGCACCGTACCTCCAGCTGCAGCTTTACTGTGTCCCTGAAACCTTCTCTACCTCTTGCTTTAAAAATATCTTTCCCGACCATGTCCTCTCTTTCTCTCGCTCTCTGAAATGAGTCACAAACTTGTTCAAAATCTCTTTTTCTTTCACATGTTCCATTTGTAGCTCACTTTTGGTGCATAGCGGGAAACACTTTTAAATCTGTCGCTGGACCGCAGAGACAATGTGAAAGCATTTCCATTGAGATGCTGAAGACTCGAGGCGTTGCCGCTATTCCGTCCAGCTGTGCCGCTTCCTTCAAAGCCAGACGAGCATGGAATTATAGAACCCTGCCGACACCACGCTTCTTTCTCCCACCTGTTCATCTCTCTCTCTCTCTTGGTTTCTCACTTTTTTCCATTTTACAGCGTACCAAGACTATTTCAAACTGCAAACAACTTACCCTGATGAGGAAAAAACGGTAAAAATGGAGAAAACCGGGTGTGAAGACAGAGAAAAGAAAAAGATAAAGACAGCTTGAATTTGGGATAGCGCTGTTTTAATTAACGTACCTTTTTATCACATTCAAACCTTGAAGTGCTACTGGGTTGGAATAATGAGGGCTTAAAATACAATTACAGGCAGCTGGAAAAAAGACATAATGGTCACATTGAAAAAGATTTCTATTAAAGAGCTGAACAAGTCAAAAGAAAAACCTCTTAAGGAAACTTAAAAATGAGAACCTCATTTCCTCAAGCTCACCATTAGCTCTGGTAGGTTGGCTTTTCAAATTTATATGCCATTATTGTATTAAAGAACAAAACGTACTATATTAAAACTATATTTAAATACTATATTTAAAAAACAACAACATAATATTCATAATTAACTTTGTTTTTGCAGTTATTAACTAGCAGACTGTATGTAGCTTTGTTTAATAGATTTTTTTTTTAAACCTCTGCCTTCCTCTTCGCCCATGTTCACCTACAACAAATTACTTTCTGTAGGTACATATACACACACTGTAAATATCATGGTACAGTCATTTAAAGTCATTAAGAAAAATAAATCGAATGCCTTCTACGTAAAAAAAAAAAAGAAAAAGAAATCACCACTGCCAGTACAAAATACAGTACACAAGGGGTAAAATTCTAAAATGTAACTACTATATTCTGAGTATTTTCACCTATTTAGACCAATATTCATTCTGCAGAGGAAGTTGCATCATTGAATAACCATCTAGCGCACAACAAAAAGGAGCATTAATGTATTTACACTGTAATCAAAATCACGGGAAACAGTACATCACATGCATGAAAGTTTAATGTTGGTCAATATTGGTTTAATACAGCTGGATGAAAGCAAGACACATGCTGATTGACAACAGCAAAGTGTTTAGACTGCCCGGTTTAAACATTTTAAAATGACAGATATCCAGAAAGATTGAACGACTAGATTTCCCAAAATAACACTGTTTCCATCAGCGCCATTACTAACATCCTTGCACCGTGTGACTGCTCGTGGACGGGCTGTGGCACCCCAGAGGTTTGTGGTAGGCCAACAGTATAGGCCACTATTCCTCACCCTGTTTCCTGTTCTCAAATAGGCATAGGCTCAAAGAACAAGGTATGCAGTCCTCCTTGATATTCCGTTAAGATTTGTGTAATTGATATTGACTGGAATATATTCCAGCAGTCCAAATGACTGACATTAGCTAATGGTAAAATGATTAAGTTTGGGCCTGGTTATTTATATAATATTCAGTGTTAATGAGTAAGTGGGGTAATGAATTATATTTCTTGACAACCTCTAATCTTTTGAATTGCTCAGTCCTCTAGTTGATTTAATAGATTTGATTTCTATGAGTGCTCGGGTCGGAAAGGAGGTTAACTGAATTGATCCAACATTTTTTTCATAATGTCGCTGACAGAGGAACTGATTGTTTTGTAAATGTGATTGATAGATGAGAAGTGAAGATTGCTCCGCCCACAGCCTCATGACTAACAGTTTCCAGTAGTGTTTTCGACATGTGTTTTCTCTAAATACTTTTTTTTTTTACCTTGACATGTCATATTTGGTTGTGGAAATTAATTATTGATTGATTTCCTTTGGAGACCTTGCACTGAAGTCTTCAAATAGGTTCAACATTTTCCAAGCACAAAAAATATATGTTTCTACCTAAGCAGGAAATATCACTTGTGGTTTCTTTTTGAGTGTAACTCTTAGAGTTTTATTGACAGATTTCTCAAAATTTGATGACATCTTAATTGCCATCATTATTGTTTTTATAATTTTTTATTTATTGCATGCTGGATTTTTTTTTCTGCCTGCATGGTTATAACTCTCTTCTCCATGAATAATTGCTCTTTTTTAAAATTACATTTGGTTTACCTCCTGGTTTCCATCTCCGTTAATTGTAGCATGTACATTTTGTGAATAAGGTGCAATCAATAATAAGCAGAATTTACTTAGAGCAGTGTTTGCTCTGAAAATTAGTGTCTGGTTTCACTTCATTTTGATGGTCCCTTTAACACATTCCGTTGACTATAAATAACGTCGCACCTACATGTCTACTAACTCTCATTTGAGTGTTAGTAGAGTATTACAAAACTGACCAAACAGTGGTTATTATCAAAGCAAATCTGTACGCACTGAATGACTGTGATATGAATGATGTAAACTGTGAGTAAATGAGTGATAGATTCCTGAAGTGGAGAGGGTTTTTATGATGTGAGTGAAGTAATGCTTCCATGTATTATTATTCTGTATACATTTTATTAATTTTTGTAAGTAGGCTATAATATCAACCTGTTCAGGGACTGCGGGTGGAAATTAGCATTTTTTGCTATAACCTGGCACATGACATCTCTTCTTTTTTAGACTAATGTTGTTTGTGCATTGTCCCTGATCAAATAAAATAAATTCAAAATTAGTAGACTGGTAGGGTTAGAGTTAGGGTTAGAATAAGTTGACATGTAGTTGCAAATATACTTAGTCAGTAGAATGTCTGTTGGAGAACCATCATAATAAAGAGTTAGCAGATATTAAGCAGACAGTCTACTAATACTCTAATGAGAGTTAGTTGACATGTAGTTGCAAAGTTACTCATAGTCATCTGAATGTTCAAAAGGAACCATCAAAATAAAGTGTTACCTAATGTCTTAATTGAAGTACTTGAAAAATTGTAATGCTGAAATACTGCACAATAAATAAATAAATGAATATATAAATGAATGAATGAATAAAAGTAAAGTAATTGATGCAAAGACAAGAATGCACATATAAAGTAGTAAAAGAATGTTGATCTGGGAATGTGTGTAAGTAAGAGGGGGCATGTGTAAATATGTGCCAAATAGAGACCAAAGAATGTTCATGGGGATTAATTGTACGTCTCACACAGGGAAAAAGTGTGGATGTTTGTGGAATGTTTGCATATTTTATGCAAACAATTGCTAATCACTTTCCAATATACTTGAGTTTTCAAACTCTTTTCCTTTGACTTAAAATAATTTGGACTCTTGGGTTCAAAAAATATTATTTTAATAAGAAAATGGAGTTCAATATTTTGCCTTTAATGCTGGTTGACAACAGTTTTGTTGTGCTAGAGCACTGATATGTGTAACTACAGTGACTGTGAACTTAACCAATAGCCTCAGTTGAGTTGTCCTTGATTGAAAAAGAAAAAGAATTCCACCACTTACCAAAGAAATAAACTTTTCTGTCATCAGGTAAATGTTTGTACCTTATGTGAATAGTGTATTGAGACCTCGTCCTACAATCAGGTGCAGTGTTGTGGCTCTCCGGGTTGGATTGGATTAAATTTTATAATTCTGCTTTCCCTGAATGGGCAAATGGTCTGCTAAATGGTGTCTAACACATTAGCTTAACAGCACATGTGGCCCTTTTTCGATTATTCCCTTCATCTCCCTCCCTCAGGAAGCCGGTCAGACCAGACCAGAAAATGTGGGAGTGTTTCTCCAACAAACTTTGACATGGACAGAGAGCAGATATCCACCTTGAATACCTTTGATGAGGAACACATATGTATGCACACATACAATTCAACTAAAAATAAATAAATAACCACTTCAAAGAAGCTCAAGGAATTTACATATGACCAGTAAATATCGATATACACACCGCACACTCGCACTGAAATCCACCCTTTGTGCCAGTTGTATGCTCTTCTGATGCTGTATTAGAAGTAAACAGCCGGTTAATCATGCGTTAAATAAAGCTCACCATGTCCAATGACTAAAAGTGTATAAAATCTCACTTAGTGAATCTCTTTATTATGGAGATTTGATTAGCATCGGCTGTGCGCTAACCATGAGTGCCAGGTGTTGTGTGTTTACAGACAATAGCTGTTTTCCACAACCCAGTGAGCTGCCTCACTGAATACATAGGCAGTTGTCTCCTATGCCATCATCCAAACTGGGAATGGAAACTGTTAAGGATGTGATTTGGAGCAATCTATAGACCTTATGTAGCCCCGCCCCTTTTCAGCACGCACTCGTTGTCTTTTGTCTTCCAGTCTGTATTTTCACAGCGATCTTGAGTGTTTATGAATGTACGGCTCGTTTTAAAATATTCCCGGTTGACTGACATTTGTTAAGACATCTGCTAAATACAGTCCTCATGATAACTTTCGTTAACTTTACATAAAGTAAATCCACTTCAAAAGCTAATTACTCCTGGACAGCAATGCCATAGAGATATACAGAGCGACCGCAAAACCGGAAGTTCAAAGACAATATTCTAAAGATGGCGGCGCCCACGTTTCTCTGGCACATAAGGTCTATATACTGTAGAAACTCCACATCCCACCAGAGAGCTAGATAGGTTTTCCTGTTCAGTGTCATTAATGTCCCCGACAACCTCTGTAGTTTCATTGACAAGTAAAAACTTCACAAAGGGATATTACCGATGTATTTCAGGTTGTAGAATAAAATGTGAAAATATCTTGAGCTTGTGTTAACTACAGACCATATTTTAAAAACTAATTAACTTTGGGTTAATTAACGATGAATCTGGAAGTGCTAAAATGCTAACTCGTTTCTGGGTTTTGGCCAACAAAAATACATAGTCACTGCAGAACTCTATAGTATGGCACACTCAACTCACAACTGATTTCAAAAGACTTTTGGTAGTGTTCGAAAGCTTACAGCATGATACTCCAACCCAGAGTAATAATAATTATATTTTAGATTACAAAATTATTTTGTCAATAACTAATATATATATATATATGTACTATATATTTCCTGTTCTTTTTCCCCTTTACTTCCACTGTGTTATTGTGAAATTCTCAAATTGACATACGAGAAACAGAACACAAACTGCCTGTTTACAAGTCGTCTCTCTCTCTCTGTCTCTTCCTCTTCCACATCCCTCCGTCCTCATCTCTCTGAGCGGGGGCAGATGGAGGGAGCGCAGCTTCATTTAATGGTCAGTTTAGCTAAAGTGTTAATAGCCGCTGAGAGAGTGACAGGGAGCTAATGAGCGCTTCATTTGGCCAATCAGATCTATTTCTGCCGTGCATAATAAGCGTCTCGCCACCGGTTGCTGTGGCAGCATCGCCAAGGTAATTGCACCTTTCAAGCATGCTGGGATAGATTCAAACAAGAGAAAGACAGAGAAAGAAATGAAAGCACCCGGAAAAAAACACTAAAGCATATTCTGAGTGGGTTTTTCTTCAAGACATGGTGTATCTATTTCACAAACATGTTCAAAAATGTTCATTTGGAACCATACAGGGGTTGGACAATTAAACTGAAACAATGGCCAAAATAGTGTTGGAGGGTTCATGTCTATATGTGTGTGGATTGGTGGCCAATCTTCACTGATTGCACCTTCCATCAGCAAGAGCAGAGTGTGAAGGTTAAATTAGCAGAGCAATATCACAGCTGCATATAAAATATTGCAATTCACACAATTTAATAGGAGATATATCAGAGTTCAAAAAAGGACAAATTGTTGGTGCACGTCTTGCTGGCTCACCTGTGACCCAGACAGCAAGTCTTTGCGGTGTTCGAGAGCCACGGTATCCAGGGTAATGTCGGCATAACTCCACGAAGGACGAATCGCATCCACCAGGAGTAACTATCAATGCAAAAGGAAGCTGTCTGAAAGGGATATCCGGATACTAACCCAGATTGTATCCAAAAAAACATAAAACCACAGCTGCCCAAATCACTGCAAAATTAAATGTGTGCCTCGACTCTCCTGTTTCCACCAAAACTGTTCGTTGTGCACTCCACAGGGTCAGTATTCATGGTCGGGCTGCTATAGCCAAATCTTTGGTCACTCTGGCCAATGCCAAATGGCAATTTCAATGGTGCCAGCAGAGGAAATATTTGACTGTGGACAGTGTAAAACATGTATTGTTCTCTGATGAGTTCACCTTCACTGTCTTTCCCAACCCGATCTCACGGGAAAACGTACAAATTCTACGAGGTGGCTAATTCGTACGAATTCATACGACCTCACTCGTGCGAATTACGATTTGCAAAATCGTACATATTTTACGAATTGCCCAATTCGTAGGAATTCATACGAATGACCTACCCCTGACCCCGCCCCTAAACCTACCCATCACGTGGGTTTAGACAAATCGTACAATTAGCCAACTTTTTATCATTCGTACGAATTCGTACGATTTGGTCGTGAGATAGTGTTGTCTTTCCCACATCCGGGAAAGTTACAGTCTGGTGAAGCCCCAAAAGAAGTTTAACACCCTGACTGTTGCATGCCCAGAGTGAAGCACGGGAGTGGATCAGTGATGGTTTGGGCTGCAATATCATGGCATTCCCTAGGCACATATACTTGAGCTAGCTGGCTGCGTCACTGCCAAGGATTACCAAACCATTCCAGAGGACCAGGTCCACCCAATTTGTTCAAACATTGTACCCTGAAGGTGGGGCCATTGATGAAATGAAAGTGATGTTGAATGTCCTGCACTGTCACCAGATCTGAATATTATTGAGCCACTTAGGGGTATTTTGGAGGAGTGAATCAGGAGACGTTTTCCTTCACTAACATCACATAGTCACCTGGCCATGCACTGTCCTGCCTACTGTGCAATACTTGTATGTCATTCCCAAAGACAAATTGATGTTGTATTGGCAGAAAAAGGAGGCCCTACCCCTCAACCACTCAGTAGAGCTGCGCTCTTCATGGCGTGGGAAGTTTGTAGGTTAATGTTTCAAAAGTACGGTGCCAATCAAAATGTGACTTTGCGAAACATACTGTCCTATACCAAAATGTTGCTATAGTAGCCTAAAATTAATGTCAGAAAGTCTATGCTCTTGGAAATTGTGATTTTTTTTTATTTTTTATAGTCTGTTCTATTTCATCATTTAACCCACACCCCCTGCTAACCCCCACCCCCAACTAGTTCATTGCCCTCTGTGGCGTCGGCCCTGCTGATTCTGTCATATCTGAAACCTGATTGAAAACCTGAAGATCTTGGTTAAATTTCCAGCAGCAGTCATTATCCTCGAGCTTTTAAGCAACCACACATGCACTTGCGTTCCTTTCTCTTTTGCTAATGCACCATCTCCAAGCATTTTCAATGCAGACACGTTATTATTTCCCTCCACTACATGCGTGAGATTACAGCGGTGCATGCGTGTGTGTGCGCACTCCAGGGCGCGTCATGACTTCACAGACGTCCCACAGATGTCTAATTACTGTACAATCATAGCAGCGGGGGACATTTCGTTTTCTCCTTCCTCTGTTATTGTCTGTTTCTTTCCCTCCGTTGATTAAATCTCTCTGTTCTTTCTCACCAGTACAGCCGATGTGCATGTTGTAAAAGCAAGGTACTGTACTGCTTAGTTAAAGTCAGAGAAAGAAACGCTAAACATGGCAGCCTGGCGGTTTCCGCACGCTACCCTGATCCTGTAATTGGCCGAAACACATTCAAGAGAGGCCGCCCAAGTTACATACTTATTGACTAAATCAGATCTGGAGTGTGATTTGTAAATTTTTAAAGCATGCAGATCTGACAAATGCAGTTATGCTTTACATAAGCAGACACAGGGATCTAGAGTCATTAAACGAATAATGTACCTAAATAATGTACCTACAAATTGAGTGATTATTAACTTATTATATGAATTTCATCTGTGGATTTCATCTGAGAAATGTCCCGACAAAGATAGTTATACCAGTCATTTTTAACATTCTGGAGACATTTTTTGGTCTCCATGAGGAAAACGTCTCAGGCTATGAATGTAACCATAGTTCCCTGAGAAGGGAATGAGATGCTGCGTCAATGATGCTTTGGGAGCGCCTCTGCATGTTTGCGTCTGAAGCACGTGTGACAACTAGTCCAATGGCAAGACGGAACGTCATGGGCGGGTGACGTCACGACCAGAAAAGCATAAAAGCACATCTGGAATGACCAGCGTTAGCTTCAATTAGCTGAAGCACGTCGATCAGAGGTATGAAGGAAGGTTGTCAGGGCGACACAACATCTCATTCCCTTTTAAGGGAACCTATGGTTACAGTCGTAACCTGAGATGTTCCCTTTTGAGGCAGTGACGCTTTGGGAACGAAAATGCCCAAACGCCATGCTTACAAATGCCTGTCCGTGTGAATACTGAGAGCATAACTAGGACATACAGTAAGCACCTATGAACTTGGAGCAGCATCCGGGTCCAGGTTGTAAAACCTTACGAATGTCAGAGGAGAGGACCAGCCCGCCGCTTCACAGATGTCTTGAAGGGAAACCCCCGAAATTAAGGCCTTGGAGGCCATAACCTCTTTAACGAAGATATAACTAGAAGGAACACAGTTTTTAAGGTCAGAAACTTCTCTGGAACCCTATCAAGGGTCTCAAAGGAAGCCGCAGATAAACCTTCTAGTACAACCGCCAGGTCCCATGCTGGAAACCTGGTACGAATTGCAGGCCTCAGCTTCAAAGTGCACGAAGGAAACGTGTTATTAAAGGGTTTCTTCCCACAGAGACACCACCCAAAGGGACATAGGAAGCAGCTATGGCCACCAACTACACCTTCAGTGTTTAAGGGGATAACCCTGCAGCAAAACAATTCTGCAGGAACTCTAGTTCTGAACCGACTGGGCAGTTATCTGGATCCCACTGTCGCATTCTACACCAAGAAGAAAAGACTCTCCATTTTAGGGCATAAAGTTTCCTTGTGGATAGAGCTCTGTAGTGAAGTATGGTTTCCACAACCTTGGTTGAGAGACCAGAGTCTATGAGTTGGGCCCCCTCAGAGACAAAACCCACAGGTTCCATATCTCTGGGTGGGGGTGAAGGATCACGCCTACCGCTTGAGACAGAAGGTTCCCCCTGACCGGAATCTCCAAGGGAGAGCCATCGAGGAGGGACACCATGTCCGAGAACCATATTCGACTTGGCCAGTATGGCGCTACCAGTAGTAGACTTATTCCGTCCCGGCGGACCTTTTCCAGAACTCCTGGGAACAGAGCAATCGAGGGAAAAGCGTACAGATGTAGCCTCAGCCGTGTCTGTACCATAGCATCCACTCCCATGGTGATTTTTGTAAGAGACCACCGATGTGTTGTCTGTGCAGACAAGCACATGATGGCTTCTCAGGCCTGTGAGGAAGTGCTTCAAAGCCATGAAGACAGCCATCATCTCCAGGGAAATTATGTGCCAAGAAAGATGATGACTCCTCCACAGACCCTGAGCGGCCTTCTATTACCACTCCCCAGCCTGTGAGAGAAGCATCTGTCGTGAGATTGACTCGATGACACTGAGCTCCTAACACAGGACCCTGGGTCAAGAACCAAGGCTTCCTCCATCATGGAGACACAAAGTGAGTTTCCCTTCGGGGAAAACCCCTTGGTCTTGAGCCAAGGTATCACGTTGGACGCAGAGGCCACCAGAAACTATTTCACAGTGAGTGACTGGCCTACCTTTATCTTTTACAACTGTGAGGGCAGTAGCAACACGAGCAGGCGATAGGAAGGCCCGCATCGTCACTGAATTCCACACCACACCAAGAAAAGTGGTCCTCTGAACTGGAGAAAGCACACTCTTCTTGGTATTCAGTTTCAACCCCAACTTTTGCATTTGGGCATGAATGACATCTCAGTGCCGAACAGCCATCTGCTCCAACTGTGCTAGTGTTCAAAATGCATGTTCCTTGCAGTCTGAGGAGTTCATCTAGAGCTGCATCTGCGCATTTTGTGACAGACGGGTTGATAAAGCCGAACGGAAAACCCCGATACTGGTATGCTTCACCCCAAAAGCAAACCTTAGGAACTTCCTGTGTTGTGGAAGGATGGAAACATGGAAGTATGCGTCCATTAGATCTATCGTGACAAACCAGTCCTCGGATCTGAGTCATGATCTGCCTCAAAGTCAACATCTTGAACTTGAGCTTCTTGATGGAATGATTCAGGCGACGAAGATCTAATATAGGATACAACCCCCCATCCTTTTTGGGAATAATGAAGTACCGTCTGTACAACCCGGACTCTCTGTCGGGTGGAGGATCCCGTTCAATAGCTTCCTTTGCTAATAGAAATTTTACTTTTTCCATCACCAGAGCCTGCTCGGGATGCACCATCTTGAGTAGCACCCTGCTGTATCGTGGTGGACGAGAACCAAACTGAATTCTGTACCCTTTTTCAACAATCTGCAGGACCCATCAAGATACATTTGGCAGAAGCCTTCACTCTGCCAGATGATCTACTAAGGGAACAAGATTCACAAGGCTGGCCTCTGGTGTACTCAAAGCAGCCACTTTGGTGACCTGAAGCATTTTTTTCTTTTTCAGGGGTAGGTTTAGGGTTAGGGGATAGAATAAACAGTTTGTACATATAAAAACATATCTATGAATGTGTCCATAAAACATAGAATTCCAGCTTATTTACGTATATATCTAATCCACAAATATGAATATTTCTATAAATAGATATACACACATACATTTGAGAGAAGAGCCTCTAGGGTCACCTCAGTCTGGTCAAAAAGGTCAAGTGTCTGAATTGTCTGTTCTCGTGACGTGAGGAATCCAGAATGCAGCTTAGTGTGTGTGTGAGTTTGTAGCGACTCTGTGTCTGAAGGGTGTGTATGTCTGCCTGTATGTGTGTGTGTTCAATCTAAATTCCTTGGCAGTCTGAAGAGATAAAGACGGCTGGGTCGACACACAGACTTCCAAACCAGACAAACAGCTGATCTGGGCTGTTCGCAGGAGAAATTAGCTGAGCAATCACTGGTGATTAATTATGTCCATCATTTTGAGATTTTACAGGGGTCGTATTGTAATTCTTTATTATTTAATTTTTTTCCTCCCCGTGAGGTTCACTTATCATGTTAGTCAAGGCTCTTTGCACCAAAACAGCCATAATTTGGTTTCACATGACCATTTCCACCCTCTCTCTTATACTCTTGGCTGCTGCTCTGCACTGCACATTTGTAAAAGCAGTACAAGTAAGAAAAATAAATTTACAATAAGGAATCTTATTCTCTCTCTCCCTGTCTTTCTCTCATTCTGTCTCTCTAGCAGCAGACAGCGGCCTGTAGCAACAGTTGCAGTCAGTGTTGTAAGGGTTTTGGTCGTCTGCCTATTTAAACAAGACAGAGAGCAGTGAGTGATTAACCAGATCAGGCGACTGTTGATGCAGTCAAAGAGCCAAGTCAGAGAGATCACACACACACACACACACACACACACACACACACACACACACACACACACACACACACACACACAGTCAGTTCATTTGCACACAATGAAATGGCCTTTTTGGCTTTGCTGAATCTTTTTTAGTGTGTGTATTTACTCAGCTATATTTTGTGGACAAAATTGTTAAATAAAGCTGACAAAACATCCCTTTAGGGATGTACTCAAAAGTAAAAATGATTCTTTAAAAAGCAAATGTGTTCTTTTAGGCATAGGGTTTGGGTTAGTCTGTAGTCATTATAATAGCTTCACATAAAAACAATTGAAATCTTTGCTTTATCTGCATTAAGTGTGAGTGCATTCTGAGTGTATACATATATCCAGTGTTAATTAGGGCCCGAGCACCAATGGTGCGAGGACCCTCTTGGAATTGCTCGTTTTATTTTTACTGTAATTTTACATAGTTGGAATTGTCATTCAGACCCCTTTCCCTATACATATTTGCTTATGTGTCTGAAAAGTTTCAGAACTTCATACACTATACTAAAAGTTTGGGGTGTTACAATTTTTTTGTTCAAGTTTTTAAAGAAGTCTCTTACAGTACGCTCACCAATGTATTTATTTGATCAAAAATATAGTAAAAACAGTAATATTGTGAAATATTATTACAATTTAAAATAATAATTTCCATTGTTCTGTAAAATTTAAATTAAAATGTAAATTATTCATGTGATGGCAAAGCTGAATTTTCAGCATCATTACTCTAGTCTTTGGTGTCACTTGATCCTTCAGAAATATGCTGATTTGGTGCCCAAGAAACATATCATCAATGTTAAAAAAAAAATCCTGTTGAAGTGCTATGAAATAATTGTCTATTTTTTCACAAGCAATAATGAACTAAAGATTTTCTTCCGCACAATTTGAATGTGAGACTTAATCACTTAATCAAAATAATATTATTATTAACAAACAATTAAATAATGTATTTTAATGAAAAATGTAAAAATGCAGGTTCATTGGAAGGTTAGGGGATATAAAATATAATTAACTCAGAATCAGATTCTATGAAAACAATAGAAGTCAATGGAAAGGTTCCACCGTCATAGAAAGGAAAATGTGTGTGCATCTGTATTCGATCAGTAATGCTCTGTTGTCACGCTGCTGCCAACACGTAATCCATCTTTGCCATCTTGGACAAGAATTCATTTGAAGTGACAGAGATGGATTCCAAAAGTTCCCTGGCAGTTTCCTGAATCTAATGCAACCACAGTGTGCTCTCTCTCTCTCTCTCTCTCTCTCTCTCTCTCTCTCTCTCTCTCTCTCTCTCTCTCTCTCTCTCTCTCTCTCTCTCTCTCTCTCTCTCTCTCTCTCTCTCTCTCTCTCTCTCTCTCTCTCTCTCTCTCTCTCTCTCTCTCTCTCTCTCTCTGTTTGTTTCCCCTCATCCATCTCATGTGATTCAAATCAATGAATCAACAAAACTGATTTATTTATATGCTGAGACATAAGGAACCTGCCTACATTTTTACTGATTACTAAAATTTAAGAAAAAGACTCCCCGTTCACACTGACTGTCCAAGCTGGGACTTTTCACTAACTATCTGATGCAAATACAAATATACAAAAACAACTTTTTCAAAACAGTAATCTGATTGGCTGGTTTTGTACAAAGGTATCAAAGGAAAGCAAATGGTGTGACTACGAGAGCCCGCTGCCTTGGCCTCGGACTCTTGGAATTATTGTTAGCTTAGTTTGTAGACTATAATATTCTCTTGTCGTCAAATCTTGTTCCTCCATCATGTGTTATACTGTATAACTGCTCATGCTGGAAAGAGACCACCGATGAAACTCCTTTCACACAAGCTCAAATGTGCTTTTTTGACACCCCTTGTCCAAATCTGCAGTGATGTCAACCACCAAATCCATTACATCATTTAAACACAGCTTTCAAATTCACAATTGTCAGATTCACTCGCCTTGTTCTTCAGAGTTTTGATTGCTTTGTTCTGCTGTCTTTAGATCCTTATTCTTACACTTCCAAAAGAAAATCTTTGGGGAAATGTTTATATTCAATGAATCTAGGGCATAGGCCTGTAAAAACTTTGCTCCTGCTGTATGGTATCAGAGGACTGGGATATCTCAGATGTTCAGCAGATGTTCAGTCTTGATATGAACTTTATGCCTTTAAGACCACAGAACTTATAAATATACAAATATAAATATTACATAATAATAAATATACAAATAAATATACAAATAATAAATATTACAGTTATAACAAAATAGCAATATTAGACAAGCAAGAGCAGTTGCTAATCACAGTTGTGCATGATTCCATGTGGATTTGCTTTTATACAAACAAGATAATATTGCATTCACAGTACTGCCAGTTACAAAAATATCGCCAAAACAAGCAAAAGCTGAATTAACACTTCACCTAGCTGTGCATAGCAGTGCGGTTTTGTTCCTGAATGAATCAGCATTTGAACAAATCAATTCAACTGAGTGAACAATACAATGACTCACTATTAAAAGACAGTGGCTACGTCCAAAATCGCATACCCTCTGAGAATGTACTTGTTTTGAAAAGGTGATTACTTTAATTTACAACCGTTAAAAGCTACATGGTATGAATATAATCTGGACATACTATAATATTCGTCATGTTGTCATTGTCATGTGACCTATGTGTCAGATGCGTCACTTAAAGGTCCAATGGCATGGATTATTTTATTATTTTATACTGTTTCCTGGGGTGCCCTTATATTGTTGGTTTGTTTTTTAGATCAAAAATTGTCATAATTTAGAAATAAAAGGCATTTTTCCTAGCCTGATTTTAGCCTCTGATTTGAACGCTCTGTTTTAAGGGGCGTGTCTGCTGTGAGACTTCAGTGTAAACACCCACTGCTGTGATTGGCTGACATGCTTGCATAAGGAATAGCTAGCATTACATGTGGAACTCTCTCGAAAACTTTTACTATTACAGCTATTATACGTTTTTACTATTGCAGCTATCGAGATTAACGAATCGTGAGAAGTTTTTAAAGTATTTAGATCTATTCCCATCACATAAAAGGTTGTAGTGATGAGCATTGAGCAGATGACAGTCTGTTGATCGCGTGAATGAAGATCTTATCATTGCAACGCAGTTTCTGCACTCTCACTAAAGCTTTCACCAATGCAAACATGATGTAAATACAGTAAGAGCTTCGTTGTGCAGAGTAACAACGTCATTGATTTCATAACGAGTTTTGGAAAGTGTCCAGATAAACTCGCGCTGTGTGATTGACAGCTTGGGCGATTGGAAAGGGATTGTTCTTTGATCACTTTCTGTATATATTTTAATCACAGTTTAAATAAGATTATTTTCATCCTACTAAGAGAAACAACGTGAAGTTGATCGTTTAGTCACTGGCTTGATTTACTGATGCATAAACAGTATTGAACGATTTTGAGAGAAATATTATATGTCTGAACTTGAACAATTACACATCAGAAATTCACATAACCCACTGGTTCTTCAGAGGCTCGGATGAAGGAACTAAAAAAATACTTTTGTACATCCAAACACTGAACAACTGCCATGCTTCGCTCGTTTGCAAGCCATGATGTCTCTCGAGGAAAAACCAATATCTCGCTCGCATAGCTAATTTTCTCATGAGTGGGCCAAATTCTCTTTGCGAGCAAAGCAGAGAAAGGGGAGGTAACCTTTCCCCTTATGATGACATAAGGGGAAGATTCCAGATTCGCCCGTCTGAGCTTTCATTTTCTCAAAGGCGAAGCAGGATACCGAGGGCTTGGTTTACACCTATCACAATTTCTAGCGGGGGACCATAGGCAGGGGAACGCATATAAAAACTCATAAAGTGAAATTTTCATGCCATGGGACCTTTAACTGCCATTCACAAATCCTCTCCAGTTGCCTCATGGGATAGTAAAGTTTCTGACCTATGAAGTTCATACATATATTGTCTGTATAGTAGAGAAGTATGTGATTTTGGAAACATCCAGTGTTTTGAATGATTCTAATGAATAAATGAATGAATGAATGAATGATTTACTTACTTAGGTCACTTGTTGCCACCTATTGGCATAATGATGTAACCTGCAGAAAGAGTCGCTGAAAAATACTTCCACTATACTGATTAATTATTAAATAATCTGATGATAATATTGTAAAATAAAAATGCTATTACTTCTTAAAATTGAAACCTAACACATTCAGGCTATCAAATATGTAATACTACGTGGAGTTTCCTCTTTTTATTTGTGTTTTTGCATTTGTTCTAATGCATTTCTAAAAAAATTTTAGACTGAATCAACCAGCTATCACTTGTGAACATATACCAGAAAAGCAAAATCCCATTAAAAGTTTCACTCACAACTGCAATAGTCCCTCAGTTCACAGCTTGTATGTGCCCTTCTGCATTTGCCTGTTTTTGTGTATTTGTTTGCATTTACACATCTTTATTGGCACAAAGGCATTTAATCTCAGGGGTAGGGGTGAAATCAGTTATAATCACATGAAAGAGAGAATGAAAGAGTGAAGAAGAGACAAGTGACGCACAAACATTCAGCTCTGATCTGGATGTCTGCTTCAGTGTTGTACAGACTCCACTGGATAGACGGTGGGTGGCAGAGCATGGTATTTCTATGTATCGCATTGTTTCAAAACTGATGGAGCTTGCTGTCTACATAGCCAGTCACCTTCTATCACAGAAAGTGAGTGATTTGAAATGCTCTACATAGATTATCATAATGGTTCCTCATGCACATCATTAGCATTCCTCATGAGAACTGATAAATGATCATGCTCCCAGTTGATTCCAGTAGAGTTGCGGCTACATGTTGCTAAGATAATAATTTGATATTCTAATAAGCATACAAACTCTTGAATTATTGAATTGTTTATAATCAAATTTCCCTGAACTGTTTAAAACAGCATTTATTTTTAGATAGCGTTTTAAATTCGATTTGTAGACTTATTTTATTTTAGACTGCCCTTGGTCATCTTCTTGGGGATTATCATGATATCATTACATGGCTAATGTATCAAATAAAAACTATTTTTCTTTAATAATATGGAGAATGGATAAATAAATACATACATGCATACATAAAGATCTATGTTGATTTTTTTAAATATTCTTTTAGAACTTAAATCTTCAACTGAGGAAAAAAAATCTTACTGGTTCTTTGTTCTTCTAAGTGATGTTTTAGTTTTGTCCTAGACAAAGGTCCTTATTCATAAATATTTGACCCCCGAATACCACAACTTACCAATCAGAATCAAGTTTTCAACAATCCATCCATCCATCCATCCATCCATCTTCCTAGCATTTTTCACACTCATTTGCAGGGTCTGATTCACACACACACTTTATTTGGCACAGGTTTCTTACTGTGAGGCGACAGTGCTACCCACCATGCCGCCCATTCAACAGTTCTGTCTGACAAATGCTTTCACTGCACTAAAATGAGCAGCATGAACATTCTTCAAAACCCATTGATTTGTGATCCTTGGATGAAAGAAAATTATACAGGTTTGGAACATAGACAGCTCAGTTTTGAAAGAGTTTTTATATATCTCTATGTGTATCTATCTCTCCTCCTTTCTCAGTGTTGTTCTCTTTAACATACCAGTGTCTTGTGAAGTGTTGAGAGAAAGGGGGCTTAAACTGCAGTTCACAAGATGCCAGAAGGAGTTTTGGAGATAAGTTGTCATTAGAGAGAGAGAGAGAGAGAGAGAGAGAGAGAGAGAGGCGTAAGAAAAGAGGGATGAGTTTATCTCAGGTCTGTATGGAGGATGATGTCTACTGGGGCTTTAGATGGCCAAAGTAAATGACAACACAGGGGAACCAGGACGAGCCAGAGCTGTCAGTCACACTCACACACAGACTTAAGCTAGTTCAGAAAGCATAATGCAAGCTTTATGGGTATATATATATATATATGTGTGTGTGTGTGCAGATACTCTTGCAGTATCAGTTTGTGGACTAACAGGGATTACCACCGCTGAGCCGTCAGGGGAGTCACATAGCTATAAGTATCTCTATCCACCTTCCTCTATCTTCCTCTGTCTCTCTCTTTGCCTCTTTCTGCCCCTTGAAATGCTTCTTTCTGCAACTCACAGACTCTTCACGATTTTCCCTGTCGTGTGTCGAACTTCGTTACCTTTCCTCTGAACTATTTTTCAGAAAAGATCTGTGACAAATCACCTCGTCCAGACAGTCTGTCTGAAGCTTCACATGCCACCAGCATTATTCTCTATTCTCTACAGACATATATCATAATTGGAATGCAATCTTTGAGAACTAACCACATCTCTCTCACACAATCTTCTTATTTTCTACTTGGTCATTCTATTGAAACCCTTAGGTAGATAGAATGGGGAGTGTTCTAACG
This sequence comes from Abramis brama, assembly GCF_963993115.1. Classification (NCBI taxonomy): domain Eukaryota; kingdom Metazoa; phylum Chordata; class Actinopteri; order Cypriniformes; family Leuciscidae; genus Abramis; species Abramis brama. Next base: position 28,085,794 of record NC_139970.1, read on the forward strand.
TGAGGTGTGTTGTAAAACTGTCAGTTAAGTGATAAGAATGGGGTGAAATCTGACTGTGTGTAACACATACTTACATTTTACGTGACTAATTTTGAGGTAAGAATAATTTAGTTTTGTTAAATCATGGGTATTTAAGTCATTCTAAGATTAAAATAACATCAACACATGAAGACTTCAGATGCAAAAGCCTCTAAGTCCGTCTAAAGTTTTTGTTTAATATTAACATTTTTATCAGGCTCCTTTGTATAGGTTTCTACCCAAGTACCGGCATTTCTGAATGGGCTGAGGCTGGGATTTAGTCCGTATGAAGTGAAAGTATTTGATGAACGTATACTATGTGCGGAGAGCATTCACTCAATATTATTATCTCATTTTTGAGGTGGCTTTTAGAGGCTTCTGCATTGGAGGTCTTCACATTGTCTTCCTATAATGTAAAGCTACAATAAATTTTGATTCTATGCAAACAAATTGCAATAAGGTGGTTGTTTTGCAACAATGTGGAGACAATTATGTTCATAACACTAGACCTGCTGGTGAGGAAGTGACAGGCACAGGAAAAAATAGCAAAAAATTAAGAGAAGGAAAAGGGAAGTCAATGTGCAGTTTGAGAGAGAACCTTTAATTGTTTTGTATGGCCCATACAAAAGGGATTTAGACCTTTACAAATGGCCATACAAAAATAGGGTTGTCATTTGTTTATTTGTTCTTGTTTTAGTTATTATTTAAAGTTTGTAATCAAGCTTCCTTGTGCTGTCTGTATACATTATTGCAACAATTATAAATGACCAAAATAAGCCAAATGAAGGATGCTGCCTTTAAAGGATCCTTCAAACTGAGATGTCCTTCGACAGAGCTTGATGATGTCCTTATTAGCTTGTCGATTGAGAATCACTCTTTATCAGTGGTTATATCAAATTATCAATTCAACTGATTTGTTCAAAATGCTGAATCAGCAACGAAACAAGTCTTTATGAGTCACTAAATCCTTCATTCAACTGATTCTGTTAATAACGTGTAATAAACCTACTATTTAGTAAACACCTACGTGTGTTGCTCGGTGTGTGGCATATAAATATTATCGTTGAAGAAATAAACAGCCAAATTTCCTGGCAATATTGTATCTAAAATGTAAGTTACTACTAAGTTCTCATTTATTGAACCTCATACAATTGTACTACCTCTTTATTACCCAAATAGCTTCTCAGAAAAGCTATATGTAATGTAATTCTGAATTAAACTCGTGAACATGTCTTGTTCTTGTGCCGTGTCTCCAGTTATACAGTGCTTTCTGTCAAACTCATAAGCAAAGAAACAAACAGCCTGAAACCCGGCGTGAACATGAAACACTCTTATCTTTCATCAGGCCATATCTAGCCAAACGTTTGTTTGCACAGCCGCGACTTCTGTTTTTCACTGTTTATTTAATACAGTCAAAGTTTCAACTCTTTGTGTTCTTTATCATCGGTCTTTGAAACAAACATGGAATTGTTTTTTTAATGACTTCAACCCATTAGCATTTAACTGTGCTGTGTCTTTTATACTTCACTTGTGGAAAGTTTGCTTCTTTCTTTCTTAATTGAACAATTACCTTGCAGGGTGAGTTCCCCCAAAAATGAAAAATATGTCATCATTTACTCACCCCCATATAATTTCAAGCATGTATGATTTTCTTTCCTCAATGATCACAGTCAGAACTTTATAATGGAGTCTGGCAGACTCATACAGCATTCTAAATGATCAGTGGTGAAGTTTAGTAAGTTGCATTATTTTTATATATAGTTTTTATATAGAATAATTATTTACCTACTTTCTTACTTTATTTTCTTATTTTGGCTGAAGTGAGTTTTTTTTATTTTTTTATTTTTTTTTTGGCTATGCACAAGTGTTTGTTTTTCTGACATAGTTTGCACTGTATTGGTTTGTTGTATCATGTAGCGCCACTCACTCCAGCGTAGACAATACATTATGAGGATGAGACTGAGTTTTTCAACTCTAGGCTATTTTGTCAATAAATAAATAAATAAGCATTACTAGTAACTCGGGTGTCATATATCATTTAAAAAGTAAGAAACTTTTCTAAACTGTTTACTTAATGCACATTGGCTCTAATTACGATATCTGCATGGGTTAGACAGTGCGTTTACATGCATGCGTTTGTGTGAGGTAACATCCTAGTAAGAATTTAGGCCACCTCAGAACAGCTGCCTCAGCCTTCGGCAGGACTACTTCAGACACATCGTCTCCAATCTAGATGAAAGTGAGTGAAAATAATCGGAAGGAAGTGTGATGATGGGGCTGAATAAAAATAGAAGCTTTTTTTTGCTTGTTTGCGAGCTTCACTCATTCAATCATGTGCAATTTGCTGGGGTAATTGAGGTGGGGCGCATAGGAAAGAGTTAAGCAATTAAGAGTTCACGGGTCGCAGCTGCGTTCTGACACGGCGTCATTAGTTTTCTGACAATCTGCTTTTTTCTGTTGCCTCCCTCAGGTTTTCTCAGGCCAGGAGAGAGTTTCAGATTAAAACATCTGGAGTTTCATGTTGAAACGGCATCATTCTCCCACCGAGACCCGAGTGAAACCATTAGGCCAATGAAGACAGAAGAGCAAGTTTGACTGCGCCGACACACACTGCGTTCCGGTAAGCTCTTTAATCACTGCTTATCTGCAGGAGCACAGCTAAACACCTTCCTGTTGAAATCTACATCACTCCCTCAAACCTCGGCCCTTCATCTCTTTCTCTCTCTGTAATATCATTGTTTTTCAGTTGTATTTTGTTTCCTCTCGCTTTTTTCCCCAAGTTTGAGAAAACAGCCTGTGCCGCTGATATGTGTGCCAACTATGACAAAAGCACTGCTGAGGAATGTGCCGTGTGTCTATATGATAGAATGCTGGGTAAATATAGCTGTCGTTTTCATACGGGTCTGTTTCTGCACCATTGTTTTCGCTGACAGAATGAAAACACAAGGCCTAAACAGATGCAGAAGAATACGATATACTGTGCATGCGTTCAGTCATACATTTTCTCTCTTTTTTGTGTTCTGTCTACAGTTTTATTGATCAGTACAATTCATATTTTATATTCTCAAGCCCAGGTCCTCCTTTTATATTGTTTCAAATGGCTTTACAGCAATTACAAAGAAAGAACAATTATTATTATTGTTCCTTTTCATCATAAACACTCTTTAAGGAGATTTTCTGGACTATGAAAGAGATAGTTCACTCAAAAAATATTCAGATAAGTTGAAAAATAAGTGTCCTTTCAATGAAAATCATTGGGCTTCAATGTTGTTTTGAATCCCATTGACTTTCATTGTAGACAAAACAGTTGAGACATTCTTCAAAATAATATCTTTTTGTGTTTTGCAGAATAAAGTCAGTCATACGGGTTCAAAATTATATTATTGTTAACTAGACCTGTAAAGTGCACTGAATCGTAGCGACAGATCTTTTTTTTTCCTTGTACATCCGAGTGAAACAGACTATTGAAAAAGAAAAAAAGCATTGGGAGAAAACTTTGTTCTATTCATCAGTTGTTGTTTGGATGGAGTCAGATTGGCTGAATGCGAGGGCTGGGGTTTAAGCTGAATTAATGATTAGGGAAGTCAGGCATATCAAAAGATTTGTCAGGAGAGTTATGGCATTTTTTATTAAAAATTACATGGTCAAAAAAAAAAAAACATCATATACAATAATTTCATTGAGATGCATTTAGAAAATAGAGGTACATTTTCATTTCATGCTGAGTGCCGACTTGAAGTCTCTTCCCATTCTGGGAATTGTTCCGGTTCCGGAGTTGTCATTAAGATGACTGAGTCATGTGGGTCTGGGATACCACCCTATGATTTTTGGCCAGATCTGTATCTCAGTAGTTCGGCTCATATGTGCTATTCTCATCGACTGCATCACACGTGGTATTTCCTGTTGACATTAGATCAAGCGGAGGGCTAGGAACAGAGGAAGCGGACTAATTGATGGATCGATTGCTTATCAACTCTGCAAATCAGGGAAATTGGTATTAAGCTTTCCCTCTTAACATGCAAATCATTGCACAGTTAAGAAGAGTAGTTCACACAAAAATGAAACTGCTATCATTATTTCCTCACCCATATGTCATTCCAAACCCATGTTGTCATGTTTTCCCACATAACACCAAAAAAGACATTTGTATGCAGCTCTTTTCCATAAAAGGACAGTTCAAAAAGCACCCATATGATGTTTCCCAAGTCTTCTGATGCCACAATATACAATAGCTTATGTGAGGAGCAGACTTAAACTGACTTGTTTTCACTGACAATCTTTCTTGTAATCACACGTCATCCCTGCTTAAACAGTAGAGCATGGTCGCTTTGGATAACAGCGTCTGCCAAATGCATTTTTTTACAAAAGTTTTTACACCAAAATGCCAAAGAGACCTGGATTGCTGTGAATTTTGCCATGAATAACAACTTGTGCATTTGTGTATTCTTTCCCACTCAAAGCTATTACATGGCTTTAGAGGACTCAGGCATGAGTCATATGGACTAATTTTATTATAAAATATGCCATCTTTTCATTCTTTCATATTTTTTTATGTATACATTTATATTATAGTGAATAGACACAATCTTTGATCCATTTTGTTTTATCAATGGCTAAAACACCAAGCTTCGGGATGCAGAAAAAAAAAAAAAATCTGTTCTTATGTCTGCTCTACCCAAAATGTATTGAGTAGTTCTGATTAGGGCTGGGACGGTTACCGCATTACCGCAATACCGCGGTCACGTGACGCCTACCGCGGGTCTGAGCTCGTCACCGTCATCACTGCAAAAAAAAAAAAAAAAAATGAAAAAAATAAACACTGGCCTTCACATGTGTTCATGTTGTGTCTAATGACATGGATTCATTGATTCTAATGACATGGATTGTGTCTAATAACATTGTGTCTTGCATGGATTCAAGGTTTTCTAAACAAAACTTATCATCAAAAGATGGAGCAAATCCGACCTTTCTAAAGTTCGCAAGTTGTTCCATGACACATAATAACATTCCATTCGTAGGCTATTGACTATAACCCCTTATTTACACTCTGTGGCGCGTTACGGCTGCGACGCGGCTACCGGAGCTGATCGCGCCCACTCTAGTCAATGCTTGTGTTTGCAATAGCCACGACGCGGCGCGTTTCAGAAGCGTCTCTCCACGCCCAGCGCTAAAGATAGGCGCCTAGTCTATTTTCGACGGACGCCGCGTCCAAGCCGCACCGTAAATAAAAAAGTAAAAGCAGGACCTCAGCTTTTAATTGCACGTGCTTATTTAACATAATTCTCTCACGTGAAGACCGCATTTGTCAACCCTCGCGGAGTCGCGGTAAGTGCACACTCACAGCACCAGAGAGTAATATTGACGGCACTTGCAAGAAAATGGATAAGTAGGCTAGGCTACATAATCAAATTCACAAATATTACACCATTTAAACATTATTAAAAATACAAAGACTACTGAGTTACTAAAAGAATATTTGTCAGAATGCACTAGTTTGAACGTTCTTGTTTCCATTTGTTTAATTTCAAGATCTGAGGTGAATTATCCATTGTTGCTTTTACAGCTACAAAGCTGGAGCACTAAACGATATTCAAAGTCACATTGCATGCTTTTAACATTAAATAAAGCACATAAACACTACCTGAGATTATCATTGCCACACTTTGTTTGTTGTTCCAGCCGCAACGTCGCAGAAAAAAAAACTGGGGGAGGGTGGGAAGGGGGGTTGAGGTTTAAAGCGGTTTACCGCAATACCGCGGGAATTTCTTGCTTTTCAACCGCGGTAAGAAAAAATCCATACCGTCCCAGCCCTAGTTCTGATGTAATTTCCTCTTAGCCATCAAATATCACATGACATATCATGGCTCATTTATGCTGTATTGATATAATTTAATCCGAGTTGGTCCGAACAACTTCCTGTAAAACTGTTCTGAGTCCAACTAAATTAGACATGACTGGCGCACACTGGCATTAGCTGTGCCATAAATGTCAGTTCTCACAGAATGACTGTGGCTTTGGCGTATCATTTGTGAGATATGAGTTCAATAATCACAATAAATGTGCCAAATCTTTGTACAAATACTTTGTAGTCATCAAAAGAAAATTATTGTACAAATGTTTTTTCTTGCATATTTACTACAGAAATATGCCATGAGAGGTCATGCTATTGATGAGCCGGCAACTGAAAATATTTTTTATATTTTATGCCAAAATAATGAGTATTTGATGACATGTTTTGAATGTTTCTGCATCTATTTCATGCATACAACGTGGATAGGCTACAACAGGTTATGGAGACAAATTATTCTAGAGTATTAATATTTACTGTAAAATTTGCCCAGCTGAAATATCGAAAGTCAGCCCGTTGTCGAAGAACTTCACTATGACTGGTTTAATTTATCACCGGATAACACAGCACCTTGAACAACATGCCAAGTTTGTTTACTCAATTACCCACATTTCAAAAATACTGAAACTTTATTTTTGATATCAGTTTTTGGCTGAATGAAAACTTGAACTCTGGTTTCAGAGTTTTTGGTACATGTACATCACAAGATTTTGCCTTGGGTAAGTGGTGTTTTTAGGCATAAGCTTAATTGCTTTTATAAAATGGCGGCAACAGCAATATGATAATGAAAATAAGATTTAATGTTAATAATAGTAATAATAATTGATGATTATTGGAATAAATGATTTTCTACAAAGTGACAGTCTGTTGTCTGGCACACCAGTTCGAAAGTGGCTCGAATTTAGAATCTCAAAAGCTGTTTTTCTACTTTTCGTTCTATTGTTTGTTTGTTTGTTTAGTCTTGTTTTCTTCAGTCATTCCTCCTTTCTTTCTCTCTCTTGGCAGACAGAGGAATGTAAAACAGAATTAACCTTGTCTGGCTAAAGCCATCTTTTTCTCTCCTTCCTCTTGTAGCTCATACAGACATAACCTGCCCAGTCCGGAGGGCAGGAGACACGCACAGGGAGAGGGAAAGAGACACGGGCGAGGGCAGGAGAGCGGGTAAATAAACAGAACAAACTACAAACCCCTGTGAGCAGTGATACCCGGCTCTCTCCTCAGATCATTCCCTCAGTCCAGAGCCGCTCTCTCGCCGTCCAGCCTTTAAACACCAGCTGGTGGACCTGAACCCCGACCGAGGCCTCGATCCCTTACAAATGTTTGGATTACAGGAATGACCCGCTGAAGGAGTGTTTCACTGTTAAGTGGGATATTATTCTTGTGGGCTACTCTCAGGCAGAAAGCAAATTCTATACCTGTTTTGGCATAAAGGTTTCAGTGTACATGTACAGTACGCGTCAACAAAGAGCTCCTTGTGTTCGAAGCGAACGCGCACACACTTACAGAAAAAGAAAAGATGAAAAAAAAGGGGGGGGGGGGGGGTTGGGGGAGTCCAACATTGCCTAGATGGAGTCAGTCAATGGAGCCGTCAAGTTATCAGTGAACTCCAGTGGCATGTAGTCAGCCAAGCAGAGGAGAGGGGAAGAAAGGAGCGGAGGGGCGGGCTGAAACAGGACACTGGTTTAGGGTGCGACGGCTGAGTTGAGCTCTTATCAGCACTTCTCTCTCAATTACACCGCTAACGCTACTCTCTCGCTCTCTTTATTTCAATCTCTCCATTATTCCACTTATCTGTGTTGCTTTCTTACCTAGTGCCTTTGCAAAAGGGCAAATTACGTGAAAGGGGAGAAAGCATTTGAACAGATCCCAAATTGTAAGCTCAATGAAGGCGTTTTTGTGTGTGTGTGTGTGTGTGAGAGAGAGAGAGAGAGAGAGAGACAGACTTTTTATTAATATCTAGGTGTTATTTTAGATTCTCAATTAAAATTTGATGTACATGTAAAGAGGCTGTGTAGAACCATCAGAACAATCTTGAATTGTTTCTACATGATTAGACCATATATATTCATAATAGCAGCTAAGTTATAGATGCATGCAATGGTCTTCTCACATCTATCTTATTGTGTGACTGTCTGGAGTCAGGTTTCTCTATTGACTAAACCTGTTAGATCTAAACAAACACTAAAAATGTTGGACAAGAAATCATTTAGGTGGCACCATTGCAATATTTTTTTTAAAAAAAAGTAGTTTTCTTAGTTTTGAAAATTGTATAAATTTGTCTCTTATTAATGTTTTTTTTTTTAAATGTATAAACAATCTTGCTCCAGATATTATATTTCAATTAATATCCAAACAGAGTAGTGAGGGGATCACTAGAGGTGCAACTAATCAAAATTGCATAGTACTGTAGAGAAAAACTATAGTTTACACAATCCGCATTTTCAGTTAAAGGTACACTGCTTTGGAACAGTTAGCCAGTTCAACTGAAAATGCAAACAGTTGAGCATTTTTAAAAGAAACCTACAAAAAAAAAAATGGTTCAAACAAAAGCAGGTTTGTGACCATTGATGTTTGTATACAGTCATCTTGTGTGTGTGTGTGTGTGTGTGTGTGTGTGTGTGTGTGTGTGTGTGTGTGTGTGTGTTAAAGCCTAAAGGCTGCAAATTAGCCTTTGGCTAGAAGCCTGTAGGCCTATGTCGAGAATCAGCTGCTTGAAACTGTAGCAATGTAAAATCTGCATTGTCCCTGTTAAATAAACAAACAAACAAACCAAATAAAACATGATCCTTCGGAAATCATTCTAATATGCTGGGTTTGCTACTGAAGAAACATTTCTTATTATCAATGCTGTAAACAGTTGTGCTGCTTAATATTTTTTTGGGGGAAACCATAATCCATTTTTTTTTCAGAATCCTTTGATGAATACAGCTTTTATGTTCCACAGAAGAAAGAAAGTAATACAGGTTTGGAACAACAAGAGTTTGAGAAAATGATCACAATCATTTCATTTTTGGGTGAACTATCCTTTTAAGGTTTTAGCCACTTTCTGTATGACCAACTGGCTGATGTGTTTGTATTCGCTAAGAGCATCAGCATGTATGAAACTGGCAAACAACACCAGAATGCACAGTACTAAATAAAGATGAAGATGGATTATGGCTCTTCACAATGAATATTCACTGCTGAATTCACACTCGTGAACACACAAACACACCTGTGTGAACTCAGGCAGCTGGTTTGGCACTACAGGAATAGAACATGAGACATTGTAGAGTAGCAATTTTAACACTTTCCAACACTTTTAAGAAGATGACACCATCTTAAACAAGAGATTGAAGCAAAGGTGGAAAAAAAAAATCCAAATGAAAGGCAGCTTCCCAACACCTCTATTCTCAGTCTCTTTTCAAAGTGCGTAGCTGCTTTTTCATATTCCTCCATCTTTTATAAGAATGAAAAATGTGTGTATATTGCACTTATCTCCTTGAGATTCTAGGCAGTCATCTCTTGCATGATTGTTGCATGTCCATTAATGGTTAAATATTGAGGAAGAGGATGGTCTTTATTGTGAAATCATATTTATTTTTTTGGAACTATAAAAATAACTTTTTTTAAAAAGGA